>NC_137155.1:91792331-93136561 GCF_951394435.1 Stenella coeruleoalba | reverse complement strand
CTTCCCTCAAGGGGCATCGAAACAGTTAATATAACTAACAGGTCTGTGAGCGAGAGAGGAGGCCGTGATACTTTCGCACATTGACTCACATCGGTCCACTGTTATCAGATCTGTTGGTGTGGCTTTTTGGTTGGTTTTTTGATTATGTAAATCAAATAAGAACTTGAACTTCCTGTCAGTTTCATTCCTGGGGATCCCGTTTTTATGGAGAACCCTGGAGAGAATCCTCTTCAAGGCCCCAAAACATCATCATGTAATATCATTCATTTCCATTTTGAGTTAGAGAAGCAGGTGAAATTAATAACTTGATGTTGTCTATGTTCCTTTAGCAAGTTACATGAAAATGTAAAAGGTTCTTCAGCAGGAGATAAATGACACTGAAGGAGGAGAAAGTGTGACACCTACAACGTTCTTCTTCAAGGCTTCTCTGTTCATCTGCATTTTGTGTTTTTAACAGAAAATAGGACGGAGGCTACCCCTCAGTATCCTGAAGGGCGGGATGAGTCCTCCTCATTTTAAGTTGCAGCGCTGGGCATCCTGTTGTCCTATATCTAAGCCGCATTCTCTATCAGCTCCATAAGTAACATTGCCAGGAATTTCCCTCTCCATCTGCCCTACTCCTTTATCTCTCTCAATTTGTTCAGAATTTATGTAAAGAAAATAGGGGTGTCCCTCCTTATAGCCTCCTCAAATGCTAACAATACGTCAGGATTCGTGATACGCCCCAAAGCACCATTCTCAAGGCTGAAAAGATCCCCAAAGTGAAATGTGAATGGATAGGGTCTCACAAAAACTAGGTGAAGGTTAGGCTGGAGCTTGTTCTTGTGCACAGAAATGAACACCAGCTACTGCACTGATGAGACTTTCAAGACGTCTTAGAACTTAATTTAGAATTTCTTCCTTTGTGTATTTACTTCAAGGATGGGAGGATCTGAGAAACCGTAAAGTGGGCTCTGTTCAATAGGGAACCAGGGTGGAAAAAAAAAAAGCCCTGGTTTAAAGTCATTGGCTCAAACAATTGGAATAGAATCAAATTGCCCAGCGGAAGCTAAAGATGGGGCTTTGAGAAGCTGGGCCAGGGTTGGACACTAACAAGAAACCCCAAGGCCATCACTCCCAGGCCCTTTGAAAACTCACACAGCACCAGGGAGCTTGATTATCTTACTTTGGGCTTTCTGGCAGCTACTCTGACCAAAATTAAACCAATATGCCATAGAGACAAATGTCTTCCCCTTGTCTTTCCCCCAGTCTATACTGGCTCGTCCCTGCCTCTCTGAAGCCCCAAACCCCTACCCTGATCAATTTAATTGGCACATCTGTAATCCATAGAGCTCCATCTACAACAGCAGCCCAAGACCGGGGTCCAATGCTGTCCTTTGTGAAAGGAGTTTAAACATCCTCCTTATTCAAGTGACTCATCACCAACCCAAACTTGCTATTACATTTTTCTACCTTAACAGGCCCAATTCTAATGACTGGGCTTCTGTTCTGTTCCTGCAGTAAAGTCACCCTTTGTATCCCAGTTGCATTAATGCTGTCTTTGACTTGATAACCTTGTCTGATTCTCTGGCTCCTGTAAGCTTGGACTCTGCCTTACTCTCCCCAGGTGGTGCTAGAAACCCGTAAGAGGCCAGCTTCTTGCTGTCAGAACGTCCTGCTGCTAAGTGCCTGCCATACACTTAAGTTTCCCTGGCCTGCCACGCCTCTACCGGCCACCTGGCCCTGACAGCCTGCCTGGTTGCCCTTCTACCCTCACTTCAGTATGCTTTGGCGTTAGCTTAGCTGAATCCCTCCTGTTATTGTCAACCCCATCCCCCCTCTTTGACTTCTACCATCCGCCCCACCACTGCAAGTTCATTTAATTTATAGATTCCCCCAAAGAGTGACCTAGGGTTAGTGTAGTGGAGAGAGTGTGGATTTGGGATCCAAGCTGGTATTTAATCCGAGCTTCAACAGCTACTAGCTGTGTGTCCTTGGGCAGGTAATTAAGTAATTTAACCTCTCTTGCCTTAGTGTGTTTATCTCTCAAATGGGACCCATAATACTTTTCTGGATTGTTGGGAATAAATAACTTATGTAAGGCACATAGCATAATACTTTGCACATGGTAGGCACTCAAGAGCTCATAATTCCACTGAAGCCTTTACCAAGGGATGACTGGGAATCTGTCACCATTTCTTTACACCTGTGCTTATTTCTTCAATTAGAATTAAACTCATTTGCTGGGACTTCCCTGGTGGTCCAGTGGTAAAGACTTCGCCTTCCAATGCAGAGGGTACGGGTTTGATCCCTGGTCAGGGAGCTAAGATCCCACATGCCTCGCCGCCAAAAAAACCAAAACATAAAGCAGAAGCAATATTGTAACGAATTCAATAAAGACTTTAAAACAATGGTCCACATCAAAAAAAATCTTAAAAAAAAAGAATGAAAACTATTTTCATGTCCAAACATGTCAGGATTCATCCCAAACCCAGTTTATCCAGTTCACCCCAGTTTATCATCAACAAGCTCCCACCAGGGCACTCTGTGTGTATGCCTAAGCTCAAGGGACCCTTGCGTGGATCCTGAAACCCTAACAATTATTAACTCATTATCAACTCCCCTCTCCCCAAGCCCACCTGTATTTAATCCCCCCTACCTTCACATTAGACCCCCTTTTCCTCCCCTACTCAGGGGCCCTGAAACGATGGCATATGGGTCTTAAATACTAGCTGTGTGTCTGCTTGGGGCTCAGGAGTCTGAATTACAACCAAGATGTTACACAAAGATATATAACTCCTTTCTTTGCCGCTCGGAACTACAAGCGAAATTTTGAGCTCATGCTTTCTGCTCTCTGAGGACCCTCTAAATGAAAGAATAAGGAAGGAAATAAGAGGGGTAAAATTTGGAGGAAGTAAAGAGGAAACATGCCTCATATTTCTTGAAAGTCACACCCTATCTAGTAAAATACTGACAACTGAGCAGGCATTTTTATACATTGATTGATTGATTGAGAGAGTGACTGAGACAAAGGAGAACAAGTAGACAGCTGTCGTTGGTGACTGTATTCACGTGCCAGTCCTTCAATTCCACGATCTTCAGACTAATCCAAACCGTGAAGACAACTACGGGGCAGAAGCTGGTTTACACGAACAGAAAATACACTGCTTTTCCCTCCAAGTGATTAGATTTAATCAGTACAATTCTGTCTATTCCAGTCTGATCCTGCATCCAGGGTGACTAGCTTGGCCCTTTCCTCACTCTTCTTCTCGGGCCACTCACCTGACCTACTCCACGTGGTGTGTAGACTTCCCTGCGTTCTCTGACCATGTTTGCCAAACGGCCTCTCCCGATGGCATCACAGCAATGTTTTTTATTGCCCCCAACCAGGGTTTGAACCCTGTGCCCCAGCAGTGAGAGCACCGAGTCCTAACCACTGGACCACCAGGGAATTCCCACATCACTAGCCATGTTATGTGCATCGGCTTTCCGGAGGGGGGCAAAGATGCCGGCCAGGTAACACCTCCCCCATCCCAGTAGTAATGTATTCATTATGCAGAGAGAGGTGTTGAGAGTCCTAGACGTAGAAACAGAATTCCTGTTTGTTGAGACCTGGTTCTACTACTATTAGCTATGTGACATCAGGCAAGTCATACAAACTCTTGAGCATCCATTTCCCTATTTTAAAAAAAAATGGCGGTATGTACTTCCCTAATAGAGCATTTTAAAGTATTGAAGGAGAAAATGAAATTAAATATACTTTGCAAAGAAACGGACAAATCACTTATCAACCTGAAGACGGGAGACTCACAGGACATTGATCAATATTTCCTATCTGAGTAACCAGGGAATAACATTATCCATTCAGTCAAAAAGCATCGTTTGAACCCCTACCATCTGCCATTCTGCGACGGCTAGTTTCATCACCATGGAATCAAGGATACAGGCAATAGTATTAAGGCATAGCTCCAGGGTCTGAGAGAGCAGAGTTGCATCCAGGAAGTCGCCAGAGAGCTCTCAGGGATTGAGGTTGAAGGGAACCCATCGGAGCAATGGTCCTTTCCATCACTCCAGCCAGATGCTTGGCTGTAGTTGTTTTAAGAACTGCCAGCAGAGGGCCCCAGCTTTCCTTTAAGAGCCGGTGGCCCAGGGCCTCCCTGCCCTACCATTTCCTCTGTATTAAACCGCCTCTCGATGGCCTCTGACGGCGGACCTCCCAGTGATATTCTCAAACAGAGGTACCCTTCCTGGAGAAATGAGAGAACACAGGTCTCCAGATGCCCCCAGGGCTCTGGGCCAGGCTCTCGACCTCCTCTTCATCCCTGTCCTTGTCCTCTAGAGCTGGGCAGGTGTTCACCACCACACCTGAAAGGGGCTGAGAGAAGACCAACACCTATGGCTGCTGTCATGCCCTTGGTGCAGGTCGTGGAGATCCGTGGGCAGATGGCGCTCCCTGATGGAAAAAACTTCTCACTGCGCACAAGCACTGAGGAAAGAGCAAGTGCTTGCAGCTCTGCACCGCAAACCACACGCCCCCCGACCCCGCCATTAGAGACGGGGCTGCCTTTGAAATGCCTCCTTATTCACTCACTCCCACCCTGCACCCCAGTTACCTGCTCACGTGGTCCACACCGTCTAGGATGGAGAAGCTCTGAGCTGGAAGCAGAGTGGATTAGCTGAGCTGGAAGCAGAGTGGATTAGCTGCGGTCCGGTCTCCCATCTCTGCAGGGGTCTCAGGATGGGGTTCTCTCTCATAACGCCTCTCCCGCTGGTTCCCGGCCATTTGTCTGGGGCTGAGTCTCCTTGTTCTGCCCTCACTCCATGTGTGCCCTTCCTCAGGCTGCAGACCCAGTTCTGAGCCACGGCTTTTAGGTCAATATTTGGTAAGTCCTCCACTATGGGACCCAGACGCTGGTCCTTTCTAGGTCAGGCCCTCTCTGTGGATCTTAATTTTAGAAAGATCGACTTGAGCTTGAGGTGTGAGAAATGTAGGCAGTGCTGAGTGCGGAGAATGTGGATCTAATTGGAAAAAACGTGTGCTTATTTATTCCAGGGGTGTGAGTGGGGGGTCATACGTTGAGATATTCACTCTACTCCTTTTCTGAGCTCCCAGAATTTCTCTGGGTTTCTTTTCAGCACCCCTCTGGGCACTGATACTGGTATTGAAATGCAATATGCTTTTTTTTTTTTTTTTTTGTGGTACGCGGGCCTCTCACTGTTGTGGCCTCTCCCGTTGCGGAGCACAGGCTCCGGACGCGCAGGCTCAGCGGCCATGGCTCACGGGCCTAGCTGCTCCGCGGCATGTGGGATCTTCCCGGACCGGGGCACGAACCCACGTCCCCTGCATTGGCAGGCGGACTCTCAACCACTGCACCACCAGGGAAGCCCGCAATATGCCTTTTATACACGCATACTGTGGAGAAAATAGCTAACAGTGATTAAATGCTTCCTACGTGCCTCTGTATTTTCCTAAAGGCTTCACCTGAATTGCGTTGTTAATCCTAGCAGCAACCTTCTGAGTTGGGTAGAGTTACTGTCTGTACTTTGCAGACACAGAAACTAAGTTTCAGTGAGATGAGGTCCTCCCCAAAGCCTTAAGTGGCAGAGTCAAGGCTGCCCCCAGCCCTGCAGAGCCCACGGGTCGATTGCTGTGCTCATTTGGCCGAGTGTCTCTGAAGCGCAGTGGGAAAGTGGCAGGGGAGGTCTGCTTGTAGTAAAGAGGCCAGAAGGGAGTCTCTGGATGGGGAGGAAGCAGGCTGGGGGACCGTCAGGGCAGAGGAGGACATTGGGTCTGTGGTTGGGAACCAGGGGTGGTTTTTATTCATTTGCCCAAGAAGGATGTCTCACTGTGTCTTTACTGCAGGTGCAGAATAGGGTTCTGCCCTGGGTCACATTGGCCACGTGTAGGTTCAGCTCTGTTTCACTGACCCGCGTGGCTCGGTAATCTGCTCCAGGAAGGGATATGACCTTCTCATCCCCAGAACTCCGCAGTTCGGCCAGCAACTGTAGCTGTCCCTGGAGATCCTGTTGGTACCAGCTCATCCAGGGGTACTGGGAATTCCTCAGGATGCAGTGCAGTGTTTCAGCCTGTCCGCGAGGTATCAGGACCCACCTGGGGCTTTGCTCCACAAAGCTTGTGTCGGCATCTGAAACACACAAGCAGTCCAGGCTAAAGGTTCTGGGGGTAGTAAAGGTAGCTAAAGGTCACTGCCAGAAATAACTAGTTATAGCCGAATCCTGAAGAGGGGGTCCTATGAGTAAGGCGGAGAGGAGGCTGCTGGGAACAGGACGGGCACTCTCACAGGGCGAGGAGATACGCAGATCTGGGATCAGGGAGCAAAACCTTCTGTACCCACAGGGGCCCCAGTGACCCAGTCCCTTTTTCCCTCCCTCAAGCCACCGAGTGGCTGTCTCTGCCTGGCCTCTGACCTGTACTCACTGCACCCATGAGAACCCAGCCCCACAGGATGGGAAACAGGGCCATTCCTGGGCCTCTCCGGCAGGGCAGTGGGACAGGGGACCACGGGACAGGGACAGCCTAGGCAGGAGAGCTCATCTTGGCCTGTAAGGTGGCGACTGGTGTCTGAGACTCTCTGGGCCCGACACTCAAAAGGGAGCGGCTTTTCCAGGAAACTCAAGATCTTATCTTCTCACTGAGGCTCAAACCTCAAACTGGAGTTTCCTGTTTCGGCACGCCAACACGCACTCACTCGTACACACTCCCCGGGCTCACTGGGGGCCTTAGTGAAGGTGCCTGGCCCTGCATCCTCTTAGCTGCTTCGCAGAGATTCCATGCTGAATCCGTGCCTCACGTTTTTGCAAGGAATTAAAATAACTCATTGCAATGAAGCCACACTTGCAGATTGAACAAAGACATCTTCTCATAGGCATAGAGGCTGCTGCAGGTCAGTGTTGGGCGGTCGGCAATGGACACTCATCTCCAGTGACCTGTGTTTTCCTCTGTAAAAGCAAATACAAACCAAATGGAAGAGGCTCAGTTCTCCTGTTGAAGATAAGGGGAGAGACTTCCCTCCCCTCCATTTTCTTAGAGCATTTACTGTAGAAAACTTGTAAGTTCTTTCTCTGTCTCTTTGAAATGCATACACTCTTAAAAGCTAAATCACCTCTTGCCAGCATTAAGACCCAGGAATGTCTTTCTCAAGGACCTGCAACCATCGCTTCGGAATATAAACATCAAGGAAGATGAGCTTAACTTAGTCTAGAGCAGACGGCTGGCACCGAGTTGCAAAATGATTTCATCATAAAGATATAACATGTTTATCTCTCCTTTGGTAAAGCCAATTTGCAAACACAGATAGACAGCCCAATTACCAAGTGACTTCAGCGTGAACTGTGGATTAACAAAAGGTCCTGTCGAGTCCTCTCATTTGGGGACTAGTTATTGCTTATCTTGAGAACACGTGTGTAGTGGGTTTGATCTGCTGGTCTGTACGATAGGCCGAAATTTCTTTTTGTCTCTGCAATCTCTTAACAAAATGCTTGTGGTGTGTATCACATTCTGACTTAATGATTATTCAATAATAAAACTGTTTTCTTTCTCTTCTACCTTTGTGGAGAGATTTTCTGAGTTGGGAGGGGATTTTGTTTTTAATTGTATTTTCCCAGCAACACACAGTGCTGCCACTTACTGGCAGTGTGAACTTGGACTTCGGTTTCTTCCTCTGTAAGACGAAGATAATGATGAAAGCCATTTCATAGGAGTAAGTGGATTCATACATGAACATTTCTGAGAGTAAAACCTGGCAGAGACTAATCGCTTAACGAGTTGGCCTCTATTATTGCAATTGTAAACTTCCGATAAAAACATATAGTGGCTTTTATTGGTCTTTAATCTCCTATCCTTAGTAATCAACTGAGATTCAAATCACAAGTTCTCATACTTTTTAACATTGATAAGAGGCCTCGAGTTTTGGTAACCAATGATCTGGGAAATGAGATTTAAAAGACCCACACCTACCGTGGCTACAACCTCAGCATGTTATAGACAGAACTATGGAGACACAGAGGGGTCTAGCAACAGAACTTTACTCTTTCAGGACCTGGGGCCGCACAATATTTAAGTTGGTGTCAGGACACTCCATAGATGGAGAAGGGAATTAGAGCAGGGTGAGGCTGCAGACCCATCTTCCGAGAGAGTCTGTGTCGCGGCCCAGCAGCGGCCTGGCATCCTGGGGGTCTGTGCCTCCCAGAGTCACTATTTTTTCTAATCTGCTGGAGTTTTAATACATGCAACACTACGGTTCACATGAGTCACGGATGGCATTTGGTGATGGCATAATACAGTTTACAATTCACTGGGCTCGCAAGCTTTGAAACCGTGTGGTTCCTGAGTTTTTTAAAAATACGGATTTTCATTATGTACAATTCCGTGTGTAACTTCATTAATATTTTCTATATCACACTTTCAAATTTGCATCATCTAAATGTGCACAAAATGTCAATTGCACTGCATTCTAAGTAACATGTGCTGATTCCCTTTTATGGGGGGGGAGGCGGGAATCTGATTTTTTTGTACGTAAGTTTCAGGTGTACAGCATTATAATTCAACACCTGTACACACTGCAAAGTGATCTCCACCACAAGTATGGTTACCATCCATCACCGTGCAGTTGACCCCCTTCACCCACCCCTGTGTCCCCTTCCCCTCGGGTAACCTCTGCTCTGATCTCATGTGCTGAGTCACTCTTGTCTTTGGGCCCCTTACCTATTCCCAGCCACATCCGTCACTCCAGAGAGGGAGAGAGATGAGCTCTGTGAAGCATTGCCCAAATCACACCTCTTGAATACCAGACCAAAGGACACGCCGAGAGGGTGTGTCCTCACCAGCCTCGTGCACTTAATCCTGAGGTCTGCTTCTGAGAGAGTCAACTCTGGGATTTGGATGACTAAAGGAAAGGGGGCTGGGAGAGGGGAGAAAACCATAACTGGGGTTGTGGTGGTCAGCACTCTGGCCGGTGAGCGGGTTGCAGGAAAACGGATCCTGGACCCATCTTGGTTTACAGGGCTGGCAGTCCTATCTCCCGGCCCCATTCTCCATTTGTCTTCATCCCCAAGTGCAATGGGGATCACAGTGTCTCTGACACCCCTGTTATCTCCTCCCCGGGCTCCGGTTCCTCAAGGTCGGTGACTCCTCAGGCTCCACCCTCTGGCCTTGGCCAGGCTCCCGTCCTGGGCCAAAGTAAGCCTCTTCCTTCCAGGTGGCTGCTTGGCTCCCCACCTTCTCTGCCTGCTCAGAGGTGGGTGGTATGCTTGCCCTCTTGGGAACGGTGTTTTCTCCCCACCGCACCCCAGTTACTACTCAGGTGCTCACAGCAGCTGCGAACAACCTCAGCTGGGTCCTTACCAGCTTTGATGGGCTCCATAGGTAATGAGAAGAACATGCGTGGCCTGAATGGAGGCGTAAACAGAGGTGCCCTCACTCAAGCTGGATTCCTGTGTGGAGGTGTGTGGTCCGGATTCTGTGATGCAGGAGGCCCTCGAGGCATGTATCCTTGTTAATTTTTCAGATCCTCTCCATTGTCTGATGGAGGAAGAACACTGAGGGTCAAAAGATTATCAGCTCTGTCACTCACACTGGAAGAAAGAACTCTAGGATTAGAGACTTTGGTCCCCTCCCTAAGGAGCAGCCAGCAAATGACACCAGCTCCCTCCACCAGGACAAGCCAGGTAGAGACGCCTCCAGGGGGCTGCGTGTCTTATGGGTGTCTGTGACCTAAGGAAATAATGCAAAGAGCACCATCCCGGGGGCAGGGCCCCTATGGCCTCGCAGTTAGCTCTGCCGCCGACGGGATGGGAGTTCGGGCACTACACATGTTACTCCCTGATGTTCCCATTTCCTCATCAAAAAATTAAGTGGACTGGAATGTTTGGAAAATCAAGTGGATCTAAAGTTCCTTTTCACTCTGGTGTTCTGATATTTTAATATTCCTCTGCGTTTCTTCTGTTTGCCTCGTACCAAAGAGCTTGCCAGCGGGGAAGTTGGCCAAGACTCCAGTGGAGGGTCCCCGAAGGTGACTTCTCCAAATGGCAATCTGTGGGAGGAAGGGCAACATGCAGAGTACCCCAAAGGCAAATTCACATTTATTCCCCCTTTTCTCCCTCTCCTTCCCCTCCTCCGCCTCTTTGCTCCTCCCCAGCGACGTGCAGAAACTTGCAGCTGCCCCAGACGTGCCCATCTGGAAAGCTGATTATGACTCCTTCACCTCTACATGTCCTTCCAGGGATTAGTAGTAAAGAGTCCTCCAGGAGATGGAGACCATAGCCTTCCCCTCCGCATCTCCCAACACCTCCTCTCCTCCTGCACTGTAGGGAGGCTGGAAGGCAGGGCCACTTGGAGTCCCACTCCCTGTCTGTGCATCACTTCTATATAGAGACAAAATAGAAAATGCCCGTAAGAAGTTGGGGTGAGGGACGTGTGCCAGAGGCCAGAGCGCTCAGTAAGAACATCCAAGGATACAGGGATGGTGGGGGCAGAAACGGAGAGAATGGAAGGACGGAGAGAGAAATAGAGGGAGAGCCAGGGAGAAATAAAACCTCCTTGATTCTGCAGGGTCCCCATGGGTAGGACACTGGTATTGGGTCAGGAGGGAGGAGACTGAGTGATTCATTCCCAAGAATTTCACGCCAGGTCCCTACTCCAGGGCAAGGGCAACCTTCTCTGGGCACCTTACACCTCCAAGTTGTGTAAGTGGTACCACTCTGAACCCAGAGATAATGAGATCAGAAGAGCCCCAGTCTGTCCCTCCCCCGTGGCACGGTACCTAGCACAGGCAGAGGTACATATAAGTCCATACTTCTTGAGTGTCCATCTAAGGAGAGATGCTTCAGACCCCAGGAGCCATGGCCTGTGCTCTTCTCTTTCGGCTTCTCCTACTTACGGCCCTGCCGACCTCCTCTCAAGGCAACCACCTGGGCCTCACATCACGTCTGCGTTATTCCATGTTCCTAGATCCTTCTAATGTTACTTTCCTGCACTGGGACTTTGACCTTGAGGCTGAGGTCGTCACTTTTGAGCTCCAGGTCCAGACAGCTGGCTGGGTGGGCCTGGGTATCACAAATAGCTACACCATGGTGGGAAGCAATCTGGTTGTTGGAGGAGTCTCGCCGGACGGCAATGTCTATTTCTCGGTGAGTGTGAGGGTGACTCCCTCCCGTGAGGGTCTCTTGCTGGGTGGAGGGTGGCTCTGAGTCCAGGAAGGATCCACATTTTCCAAACACATCCAGGCCCAGAGCACCAACTGATGGCTGACCTCTCCCTACAGAAATGGTCCATTGGAGAGTTTGAATCTAGGTCTTCCAGACTGCATGTCTCTAAGTTGCCAAGGGAATGGAGCCATTGGACTGAAAGAGAGAGAGTCCTGGACCACAGTCTCGGTGCAGGTCACTGGGGGAAGAGTCAAAGCTGTTTGGTACACAGTCCTCATCTTCAGTTACCTTTAGGATCAGTCAAATAGACCACAACATAAAATAATCTAACAACATCAGCACCTGCAACAATAATAGCTTAAAACTGTTACTCATTTTTGGTTAAGCAGCCATTGGTCCAAATTCTTTGCACATTAAACCTCACAGCATCACCATGAGGTTTCTTCCCCCATTTTACAGATGAAGACGCAGCTCACCTGTCTCCCAGTCTCACTCAATCTGAACTTCATTTATATGGCGAAGTGCCCATGTTAAGAGCCCCATGAGAAGAGGAATAGCGTAGACAGTTCAGAGAATAAGTGAGCTTTTAAGACTTGAGGATACAGGAATATTAGGATTTATGGAGATGAGATTTGAAATGGGAGAAGCAAAGCAAGGTCAAGTGGTTAAACTCCATCACTGTCCATCCCTCTTCCCCACGAATCCCCCCTTGATGCCATGCTCTGTCCTAGGAGCAAATTATAATACAGAGCTGGGTTCTGCTAATTTGGTACTTTATTGGGGCTAAATGGACCCAGACTACTCTGAACCCGTGACCACGTAGGGCTCCTGGTTCTTACCCCTTCACCTTTCCTGGACCCTAGAATCAGCACCTGGTGGATGAAGACGCTCTGGAGGAGGGAGCCAGGACGCAGAGCTGCAGGCACTGACAGAAGACACCATCTATACCACCATGTGCTTCTCCAGGCCCTTCTGCTCCTGTGACCCTCAAGACCAAGACATCACGGTAAAAGAGGGAGGAGAGAGGAGCATTTGCTCACAAGCAGCCTTCCTTCTAGGAGGTGAAGTCACCCCCAACCTGGAATGGCCATGCCTGTCAGGCAGCCAGTCTTGGTTCCAGGGCCCTCGTCTCTCTCAGCCTTCCCAGGCACGGCCCCAATCCTGCCGCCTCTGATTCCACCAGCCCTCTACAGGTGGCCTCCCACTGACTCAGCCCCATGCCACCCTCCCTAGTGTCCCCTCCTGAAGAACCTTGTCTGATCTCCTTGAACTTCAGTGTCATGAACCAGATGTGGACACAGGCTCAGAGAGGGGACATGAGAGGGGGTGTGACTTACTCAACATCTCCAGCAAGTCAGCCTCTAGGCAGAACTGGAACCTGACTAGTTCTGACCCCCAGTCTGAAGTGTTCTCCTTTCTGAAACCGCTAGGTGGCATTTTGGGGGGCTCCAAGGAGCTCTGGTTCTTTATGTCTCAGTGCAGAAAGAATCCAGGGAGACGCAAAGTGATAGATAAGAAGTGAGTTATTAGAATAGGAAGCTTGTGAGGCTTATATCAGGTGGGTGAGAGGGTGCCGCCCCAGAGAACTTAGTGGTCTACAGTTTTACAATCAAAGGAAAACTGGGGAGGGGGAGAAGACCAACTTCTTCCTCATTCTTGAGTAGACACAAGCTTCCATCATCAGCTCTGCCTCCAGGTTGGGCAGGGGAGTTTTCTTGTCCCAACATGATCAAGCCAGGACTGTCGTGGTACTACGGAAAAATTATTTCAGGTCTCAGTACAGTGAGGGTCTTTCACTTTGACATGTCACCTTTCCATAAATTATTGTTTTCTATGTGTGCAGAGAGCATGTCCTAGGGGTCATTAACTTACTGAGCTCACTGGGAAGGATATGGGTCTCATGTCACCATTGTTTTATTGTTTGGGGGCATGTCTCACGCTTCTGTTGCATGGTTTTGTTGCTAAGCAAGCCTGCTTGGTTTTGTGGTTAAGTAAACCTGCTTTCTTGAGTGATCATTAACTTACAGGGGTCCGCCATACTTTTTTCTCTACTTACAATCCCCTTGTGGTATTAACTATTTAATCACCTAGTTTGTCCCTTCACTCTGTCCCAGTAAGTTCCACTGTGTCGATGTGAGCAAGTGGCTTGTGTCAGTGGTTGGGTGTGGGTGTGTGCAAAGTGCTGCTCGTGGGCTGCAGTACCTCGATGCCCCCAGAGTGACACTGTGAGGGTGCTTGCCACCTACGGCCCAGATGACACTCTGAAGCTGGATCGGGAGCGTACTTTTGTGAGTCCATCTACAAATTGTCCACCCCGATGATCTCGATGTCCCCGAGGACACCATCATCCATGACTTGGAGATCACTGATGTAAGGCCCCTCCTCCCCACCCAGCCGCCTCCAGCCACTGCCCACCTTCGTCTCAATCCAGACCTTCCTCTTGCACCCAATATTCAGTATGTTCCTGGAACTGAGGTTCCTCTGACTCCCCTTGGTCCCCCAAGGATGGTCAAACTGGCTCTCAAGTGGCCGCCCTTCCCCGACCTGTCCCTTCCCTTGCTTCTCCAGGAGACTCCCTACCACCTGCTCAGCCTCTGTGTGTCCTTCTCCAGTTCTTCATCCCAGAGGACGACACCACGTACGCCTGCACCTTCTTCCCTCTCTCCATTGTTAGCAAGAAGCACCGTATCTACAAGGTACCATGAAACAGACTTCAGGACATTGTCAAGGTGGTTGAGACAGGCAGTGGGCATGGCTGACTCTGAAGAGATGGTGTTCAGCAAACTGCTGGGAGGATGAAGGAGGGAGGTGGTCAGGAGAACACGGGGGCCAGGCCAGGTTTGGTGGAGGTGGCAGTTTCATGATTTCCCGAGCCCAGAACTACAGCTCCCAGCACTGTTTTATTCACGCCCCACAGTGCAGCAGCGATTTTGATGACGGTCATTGGTTAATAAGTGTTTGCAAAGAACAAAGTATAAGTCCTGTCCTGGGCCCAGAATTGTGTTCTCTTAGCCCAGGAGGAGGTGCAGGCTGGGGAGACGTGGCCAAAGGCTGTCAAGTCGGGAAAGTCTGACTAGAGGAAACTCAAGTCGGTCATCTGACTTCACATTTGAGTGATTTCAATTTTGATCAAATAAATAAAAGTGTGACCTTACAATGAGTGGCAAATGTGTGGGAGCCATTGTTTTCTTTAGAGACTGAATCCAACAAGGCATGATCACATGCTCAAATATAGAGAACTGACGAGGTTATTAAGGGAAAGTAGAAAGTCTTGGGATGTTCCCGGCTGGATCAAGTGTGTTGTGCTATCAGGAAGGGATTTTAAAAGGGTGAGGGCTGAGTGAGGAGTCAGACTGAGTGCAGGGGAAATGATAGGTTGGGGAAGGAAAAAAAAACAGAGGAAACAGAAGAGAAAGAGAGAGAAGTGGGGACGGGCATAGTTTTATTTGGGGGAAAGGAATAGGGGGGATAAGAACATGGCCCAGAAGATCTTGACCACACTCTGTCCTGCATCCCCCGCCCAGTTTGAGCCCAAGTTGGTCCATCACAAGGAGACGACGGTGCACCACATCCTGGTGTACCGCCTGCGGCAACACCAGTGCTCTGCCCAAGGGCATCAGCGACTGCTACGGGGCCGACCCCGCCTCCTCCCTCTGCTCACAGGTCATCGTGGGCTGGGCTGTCGGGGACACCGTGAGTCGTGTGATGAGAGAAATCAGCCGCTAAGGGGACACGTGTGGTTGGGCAACTGGGATTGTTGGATTGATGGAAGGTGGGGAAACGGGAGGGCTGGGACGAGGGCCAAAAGACAAGGGCAGGCCCGGGTCCCTGCACCTACTTCCCAGCCATTCTTGCCGCCAAATCACCCTCCATCCAACAGAGTTACCAGTTTCCAGGTGACGTGGGTATCTCTACTGGGATGGCTTTGGACCCCCAGTGGGTCCGACTGGAGATTCACTACAGCAGTTTGCACAGTCTTCCTGGTGAGCGCCTAGAGCATTTACGGGAGAGCCGCGGTGAGGCTGGCTGAGCCCTCTAGGTGTCGGGAAGGGGTGCAGGATGCACGCCTGCGTCTTCTGCTGGCAGCGCCCCCCCGCCCCCCCCCCCCCACTTTCCCAGGGCCTCTTCCTCCCCACCGTGCGACACGGTCTCCTGCATCCTGTGATTGGTCCTTCCTGCACCAGGTGTATACGGCTCCTCGGGGATTCGAGTGTACTACACGGTGCAGCTACGCAAATATGACATGGGTGTCCTGCAGCTGGGCTTCTGCACTTTGCCCATCCACTTCATACCCCCGGGTGCCGAGTCCTTCGCGTGCTATGGGCTGTGTAAGGCGGAGAAGTTTGACGAGGTGAAGCTGGGAGGCACCCCTCCTCCCCTGAGCTTCCCAGTTCCCCATCGCAAATCTGCTGTGACCCACAAGGCACAGCTTGAGCCCCAGATTTGGAGAATGACCACTGCCTGGTGCTCAGGAAAATCGCTCACCTGAATGGGGCGGGGGAGCCAGGAGGCAGGGCTGCGGGGCAGGAAGAGGGGCCAGGAGGTCCAGTAGGGACTAAAGGGGTGTGTCTCAGTCATAAGATGAAGGTGTCAGATGTGAAAGGAGGAAACCGAGGAGCGGGGCCAGACGAGAGTTCCTGACAAGCCAGGTGGTCTCCTCCCTGCCACAGATGAACGGGGCCCCGGTGCCTGACATCCAGGTCTGCGGCTACCTGTTCCACACCCACTTGGCTGGCCGCACTCTGCAGGCCGTGCAATACAGGTAAGGAAGACACGGATTGGAAGCTCTCCCTTCTGTATTTGGAAATAAATGTTAGCAATAATTATTTATTCTGTGGCATGACGTTATGCTCAGTTGGGAGTAGGAGAAGCTAGAACTATCCCTATAGTAGTGACGACAGGAATATGACAGTGGAGGGAGCTTTTTCATTTTACGGGCAATCTGTGCCCACAGAATGACTGCACACGTGGCTTCTTTGTTGATAGACCCCCTCCCTGCTTCATCCTCTCCTTATTCCTGTCCCCTCCCCTTGTCCCCCTCCAGAAATGGAACACAACGCCAAACAATCTGGAAAGATGATACCTATGACTTGAATCTGCAGGAGACTTGAGATTTACCTTCTTGAGTGGCCATCAAGCCAGTGGGAGCCTGGGGGGAGGCATGGCTGGCATTGGGGGAAGGCAGGGTCAGCACTCACTACTGTTAGCCAAGAGGACTGTACCAGTCCCTCTGTGTCTTACTTTGAGCCTTTGTTTCGCTCTGCACAGGGAGATGAATTGTTGGTAGGGTGTCACTATCAGATGCTGGACCACGACTCCTTGACTTTTGTAAGTACCTCTCTCCCCATCGTGGTCAATGACAGTAGCCTCAGAATAGAGCCCCATCCCTGGCCTTGGCCATCACGTGACTCAGATTATTCCAGCTGAAGCCCCTTTCTTTCTCCAATGGTATTACCCAGGCACATGGGGCTTCATGCTCTCGCATCCCCATGACTGTAAGATGGGTACAAGGATTCCCGTCTTCTCTGTCAACAACCCACTAAGATTATGAAAGGAAAGCATGTGATAGTGTCTAAGAGCGTGGACTCTGGGCCTGATCGCCTGGGTCTGAATGTCAACATGATCATTAATAACTTTATAACCTTAGACAAATTATCAGATTCCTTGTGTCTCAGTTTCCTAATTCTCAAAAGAATTAATACTATCTATCTCATAAGATTTAGGGGAGAGTTGATTAACACGCCTAAAACATCTAGATCATTGCCCGACTTTTAGTAGATTGTCAGAGTTAGCTATTATTATTATGGTCACAAGGAACCCATATTTTGTGTGTCAGGAATGTCTCAGTGTCTGTAGGATTCAAAATGGATTGCATGCTTCCAAGGAAGAAAATACAGCCATACAAATGATTACAACACAAGTTAGAAAGTAAAATACACCGTAAGAGAAGAATGGGGAAAACACACTAGGGGAATTCACAGGGGAACAAAATCATCAGGTCCTATTACAGTGACCTGAACATGTGACATATTTGAGTGGGTCCTGCTTTTGACATGTAGAGATGGGGAATTCCAGGGAAGCTAAAAGGGAGTGGCTTTTTTGGGAAACTCGGTATGTTATCTCATCTTCTCAACCATCTTTTCTCAAACCAGGGCAATAGCAATGGAAATGTAGAGGATGGGGAAGATACGTGGGATATTTCTTTGGAAATAATATCAATAATTGTCCACCAGTTAGAAACACAGGAGGAGAAAGCAAATGTGGTGAGAAGTAGTAAATAACAATTAGTGAGCTGGCTCAAGGTTAAGGGAAAAGGAAAACAGTCTCATTGGTAGAATGATCACCTAATCTAGTTTCTGCCTACCTTGTTCCTCTCTCTCTGCATGCCTGTGTATCTCTGTCTCTCCATCTCTCTCTCTCTCTCTTCTTCTCCAGGGGGGTCCCAGCACCGTTAATGAGATGTGCCTCATCTTTCTCTTCTACTATATCCGAAACAACATCTCCAGCTGCATGGGGTACGCTGACATCATCTACGTGGCCCATATGCTGGGGGAGGAGGCATCAGAGTGAGTCATCCTGAAAGATAAGACCCTTAAGAGATAAGACCCTTAAGTGACCTCTAGAAGTCAGATCACTTGTGTACAAAGTATTTGTCTGCCTTTTTCTCATGCACTACCTGATTCAAAGACTGTTTACTTTCAAGTAGTGACCCTTAATTACTTGGGACTAAGGGGCCTCCCTGAGACTGATGAAAGCGCTGAAACTCCTTTCCAAGAAAAATGCACATCTTTGCAGACACATCCTATTTCACATATAATTTCAGGACATTTATAGTTTCCCTGAAGTCACCCTATCAACCTTCTTGGACTTCATGGCCCCCAGATTAAGAAACACTTCTTTAAAGAGTCAGAACTTTCTTTTTTTTTTTTTTTTTTTTTTTTTTGGTACGCGGGCCTCTCACTGTTGTGGCCTCTCCTGTTGCTGAGCACAGGCTCCGGACGCGCAGGCTCAGCGGCCATGGCTCACAGGCCCAGCCGCTCCGCGGCATGTGGGATCTTCCCGGACCGGGGCACGAACCCGCGTCCCCTGCACCGGCAGGTGGACTCTCAACCACTGCGCCACCAGGGAAGTCCAGAACTTTCTCTTTTTCACTTTTAAAAATCCTCTTCTCTGAGCTCTGATGATATTTCTCCTGCCAAGCTCACAGTTGTGCCATTGAGTTGTAAGACATTCCTTATGGTTTATGCCAACATGGAACTGATGCTAACAAAAGTGAGGCTATTTTATACACATTTTGTCAAAGCTTTCAGTCAACCCTAAACTACTGTCTGTTCTTCCTGCCCATGACAGTTCCATGGAGGGCATGATGGCCATGAACAATGTGGAATGGACTCCGGAGAACATTAAAAAGACTGAGAAGGCCTGCGAGGAGGCCCAGCAGATGGTGATAATAAAGACCATTGACATAAGTGTCCCAGGAGACACCACCCTCCCAGGGTTAGGGATGGAGGGGAGTGGGAGGGTACTGGACGAGGCCGGAAAAGAGAAGAATGAGGGGTATGAATGCCAATGGCAGGAACGCTGGGTCAAAGAAGGAGAAGCTGAGGGAGCAGAAAGAGCACTGATGTTGCTGTGGGTGTGGATGGTAGTCTCCCATCTAGCCTGTGAGGCTGCAAGTCCTGGGGATGACCAAGTAAGGTCTTAGGAGAGGAAAGGAGGTGGGGATGCTTCCACCTTCACCCATTTTCTCCCTTCTCCTGCAGGAACTAGTGGAAAACAGAACAGGCTGGATTCCGGAAATCATCCCTGCTCCCCGGGGTCCTTGCTTAGAGTCCTCCAGAGGCAAAGTGGAGCCCCAGGACAGAACCCCTGTAGGCTTCAGGGCTGCCCCCATGGCCCTCTCGGGCTCCAGCGCTGCCACACCAAGGCGCCCCCCCCGACTGCCCTCTTGTTTGGGCAGGGGGCCGTGTCTTGGCTCCTAGCCACCCTGCGGGCTGGAGCCTGATACCGTTTCCTCATGCCACATACTCAGGCCCCTCCCTGCTCAGGCCTCCCCTTATCACCAAACACAGAAACTCCCTCTGCTTTGGCCCCCAAAGTCCTCCATCTGTGCCCTTCTTATGACTTCGGCCATGAACCTGCAGGCTTGGGCGTGACACAGAGTCCCTAAAGCCTTTCCCGTGACGAGCTCGGCAATCCATCCTTTAAAGCTTTAGAAGCATTGGTGGGACCACACATTTTCTAACAAAATCTAGATTCAAGGCTGGGTGAGGTGATGGGTCTCTGAGCAGTCCAGTGCCCCAGCTTGACTGAGGGGATGCCGCGTGGGGAGGAGGGGGCTTGAATGCAGAGGCGGGAGCCCTGTAACCCCTCCTCAGCCCATGCTGGCCTTGGAGCGGCTCCGGTTTCTCTTTTCTTCTGACATTTTTGTCCAACCCTCCCTGTGAGGCAGAGACAGCAAGCCACATGTGTGATTTGCAGTAAAGGAAGGTGCTCTGTTTACAAGGAACAAAGCTCAAGACACCAAGTTAAATAGAATTCACCTCGATTCCTGTCGCCATCTCTTTCCTTTGAGCCTCCGGTCCAGGAGAGACAGCTGGGAGGTCTCTTGAATGGCTCAGGATAAGGCATCCAGAGGGCAGTGGAGGGCTGGCTGCCCAAATTGCAACATCTAAGGCAGGCCTTGCTTGCCTCACCTGTGCCTCCACTGTCAGATGATCTTTATTTACTCGACAAGTATCACTTTCTCAACATTCAGATCACCAGGTGTCAAGAGCCTAACTGGCCAGGGAGGCTGACTTGGGCTCTGAGAACAGGTCAAGGGCATGCTAGTGCATGAACCGCCTTGCTCACGGTTCCTACCTTCTGGAAGGGACCCCTACCCTGAATATTCCGAGGTATTTAGAGGGATCCTAACTCCCTGGAGATCAGGGATCTAGCCTCCGTAAACTCCTCGCCACTGCTTGAGGGGCCGAGCTTACCCGAAGCCAGAGGGATCATCTGGGTTCACTGCTGGGCTTCTCTGCTGTCAACATTCAAGTGAAATGAAGGCTCTCCTTTAGGTCGTAATCTTAAAACATGGTTGAGGCCCTTTGACGGCAGTCTGAAGTGCACAAATTACATTCTACAGCGTGAAGAAACACACAGATAAAAATGAATCTAGATAGAAACTTAAAACAATCTAAAGAGACCTTTTCTCTCTGGTTTGCCCAATTAACAAATAAGTCTGACATTTCTATTCCAATCTGTGTTACTCCAAGCCCCCCAAGCAAATTCTTTCGACCTCGATCTTTTAGGTAAAAACAAAAAGACAAAAACAGAAGAACCTCCTGGCTGGGTTTCTGATGACAAACCTCGGTCTGTGCTACAGCCT
The DNA here is from genome assembly GCF_951394435.1 of Stenella coeruleoalba. Classification (NCBI taxonomy): domain Eukaryota; kingdom Metazoa; phylum Chordata; class Mammalia; order Artiodactyla; family Delphinidae; genus Stenella; species Stenella coeruleoalba. The sequence continues at coordinate 93,116,043 of NC_137155.1, read as the reverse complement.
TATTCTCGGGTCTGTCTTGACAAGTTCAAGTCAGCTGGGCAGCTACTCCAAGGTTCTGCAGCCAGGATCTTCTAATGCTCCATTTGTATAGCTCATGGCCCTGTGCAGTTCCTCTCCTCTGTACCCACTTCAATTTCTGGTTCTTATTAAGCCTTCCTTCTTTCATTTTGTTTTCCTCTCCATCTCTTGATCTCAGCATTTGTCGCCATGCACATATTCATTGAGCATCCTCTGTGAGCTTGACATTAGGTCAGAACAGAAGCCACCTAAATGAACAGGAAATGGACAAGCACCCCCCCCCCCCCGCCCTTGTGGAGCTGAGGTGAAGCCTCTATGAGCCCCTGGCTGGCCATTTTCTCCTTGGGTTCACAGCATCCACCTCTGAGTCTTGCCCAGTGCCATGGGTCATTTCCCCCGCTGCTGACTGCCTCCAGAGAGGAACTATATTTATATCAACCTATGGAGAATGATTTGTTCCTATATTTAAAAGGGATGCATTTATATTGATATTATGCATATATATTAGACAGGGAAATGTTTGAAAACATTCCTACACAGGGTAGGAGCGTGAATTAGATGACCTCAAGTGTTTTTCCAGTTTATGTGTTTTGTGACTGCAGTTTCCAGAAAGCCTAATGATACACTACAAAAAGAAGGGCTCAGAGTTGAGGTGGAAAGGGATGACCCCAACTTCCTCCTAGAACCTTCTGGCACATGGGTCTCTGTCATTCCTCTTCCCTCAGTGGTCTCTAAGTTCAGGTCAGCTCTGAGTGACTCTGAGACTGTAACTCTTTTTGCATCTCACCTCCTCTACTCAGAGCTCCACCTGAAATGTGGAGAGCAAATAAGGGATGTATTCCCTCATTACTTTTTTCTGTGACAAGAGGACCCACAGGCTAAAGTTTACAAGGATCTGGTCTTTCCTGAGGAATAAGAATATTTTGTTACAATTTCAAATTTATAGGAAAGTCGCAAGAATTCCCACAGGCCCTAAAATGAGCTTTATCCATTGTTTATACTTTGCCCCATTTCTCTCCCTCCCTCTCTCCTCTCTTCCCGTCTCTTCTATTTTTCTTCTCCAATTCCTTCTGCTTCTTCCTCCTTCCCCTGTCTGTCTCCCTCTCCTTCATGAGCTGATAACGTAGTTTCTTATTCCTGTTTGCTAGAATTCTCACCACGTTTAAATTCCTGCTATACTTAGCTGAGACAAACAAGAAAGCTCCCCGACTCCACTGCTCCACCACGGCAGTGACACCCAACCTTGACAGCATATCAGAGTCACCTGGGTGATGGGAGCAGCAACCAGGCATTAGTGGATGATTAAACTCTCCAGGTGTTTCCAATATGCATCTGAGATTGAGGACCACTGAACCAGAAGTTCAATTGCCCTTAACTAGTCTATTTCCTGGATGGGCAGGAATCCCATTCTGGCTTCACATATTGAAGCCACGGCACAGGCACTGACCAGTCCAAGTGAACGCCAGTGAAGAGGAGCCCTGGAAGCCCCCTGATTTCCAAGAGTTAGACTTTTAGTTGCTGGATTGTGAGGATGTGTGGGGATCTCAGAGAAGGGGTGCATCTGGGGGGGCTCAGGGAAGAAGCTATTTACCAAGCATCACTCAAAAAATAAATAGCAAAGAAGAGACCTTTAAATGTCAAGTAATGAATATAGAGAAAAAAATGTGAAGTTAGAAAATCACCATTTAATAAATGTATAGTAATAAATTGAATCAGACAAGAATCATCAATGGGTGACAAAATAGGAGAGTAACCCAATAGCTACATAGCCTCAAAGTATCTCCTCATTATATATTTATTAATTATGATGAGAGGAAATAGTAATTTTACGATAGACCTGGCAGACCCCACCTCAAGGAAGTAAGCCAGTTAGCATCACCAATCATGGACAGACATCATGTGCCTCCTGACAGGCATACCAGGAAACACATAACATCAATTCTACGTAATACCTGTCCAAGAAATGTACAACCTCGGTATAACCATGAGGAAATATTAGACAAACCCAAAATGAGGAATATTCTACAAAGATTTGACTTGTAATCGTGAAAATGTCAAAATCAAGAAGGAAAAAGAGGGGCTGAGGTATAGTTCCACAGTAAACTTAAAAACAAAAATCCAGGGCTTCCCTGGTGGCGCAGTGGTTGAGAGTCCGCCTGCCGATGCAGGGGACACGGGTTCGTGCCCCGGTCCGGGAAGATCCCACACGCCGCGGAGCGGCTAGGCCCATGAGCCATGGCCGCTGAGCCTGCGCGTCCGGAGCCTGTGCTCCGCAACGGGAGAGGCCACAACAGTGAGAGGCCCGCGTACCGCAAAAAAAAACAAACAAAAAAACCCCCCAAAAAATCCAGTTAAAATGAATGCACCATGTGCTCCTCATCCAAATTACTACCTGTTGCTGTTGTCATTGTTGTTGTTTAGTGTTTTTTGTAAAGAACATTATTGGGATGATTGGTGAAATTTGACTAACGTGTGTGCATTAGATGGTGGCATTGTCTGAACGTTAACTTCCTGACTTGGCTGATTATATTGTGGTTATGTAAGAATATGTCCTTGTGTTTTAGGAAATACACACTGAAGCATTTTGTGATGTTGAGACATTGTGTCTACAAACTCTCAAATTATACGCACGTGTGCACGTGTGTGAGAGAGAGGAAATATGGTAAATAATTTATAGTTTATGGATAATATTTGGGAAATCTGGGTGAAGAATATAATGAAGTTTTTATACTATGTTTGCAACTTTTCTCCACACTTATTTCAAAATAAAAATGTTAATTTTAAAAAAAGAAACAAGCATAAGATCTATACAAAAAGAGTATGAAAATGGAGCAACTTTTTTTTAAAGGCACACAGTTACCTAGAAAAAAAAGTCAATTTAGAAAAATGTCAGCTTTTCCAAGCAAGAGTTTTTGACCACTCTGAGCAGAGAACCTCCAGTCTGCAAGCTATAGTGTACCCTTGGATTAATTTCACTGGCAGAAAATATGATGTTTCCCATATAAAATAATGTGCATGAACTTACACACACACACACACACACACACACACACACACACAAGCACGCACAGAAACTTTGTTTCTGCCTCTATAAACTCCTAGAATGACATAGACACCATATCTTTTGCTTTAGTACAAGAGAGCCTTTGCAAAAAGGGAAAATGCACCTGGATCTCATTTCAAATTGGGACAATATGTTGGCAAAAGATCAAGAAAGGAGATTTATTGTTAGACAAATCTTTCTATTCTTTGTGTGACAGTTTACTCTTAACTCCCCACACCCTGTGTGCACTTGTGACGTCATTCACATTAAATGCTAACTGACAATCCCAGCTATAATCTGTTTCCTATAGTGCAGAACAGCTAGCTTCACCATCCCTTCTTGCTAACCAGCAGCTGGAAGATATTAGGTCACATGCTTGTGTTGACCAATGAAAAAGTAACAGAGACATTTTGAAGGGAAGAGACAAGCCTGTGAGCCAGTATCTTCCCATTTTTCATTAGTAAGAAGGAACAGTGAAGTTAGCGATTGGCAGAACATTGTAAATCAACTATACGTCGATTAAAAAAATAAAGTGTAAAAAAAAAATTGTAGATATCTCAAAATATTGTTTATGCTGCTCATCACACTGACGTTATGACATTAGATCCACTTGCTAGATCTTGTTATTTAATGTGATAATTTTTAAAAACGCCTCATGTATTACTGTATTAAATTTTTTAAATATTTGCATAAATGTATTTTAATATAATAGGATTCCTTTACAATAGTATGCATTTACTTTATGCATTTAAGAACATCATTCTTAGGAGGGGTTCCATAGATGCCACTAGACTGTCAATAGGGCCCTTGACGCTACAAATGTTGTAAAGCCTTTCATGCTTCACTCAGAGACTTGGCAATCAGGATTCTCTAGTAAGAAATCTTCTCCTTGAGCATTTTGTAGCAACCAGAGCCAACTTCTAGCAATATGTCCTTGATGATAACATAAAATATTTCTCATATATCAAGTAAATAATTCTTTCCTACTGGTAGCCTTCCTGGGTTTATCAAAGGATAGCTGACAAGTTTCCCATCTTTTTGATCAAAGGATTCCTGTGGTTGTTTTTCCATGTTTCACTAGTTGCCTAGTTAGTGCAAGCTCTCATCCAAAAGCCTCTTATTTTGATAATTAGAATACTAAGCTAATTTACCTATATTATTTTTATGTAGCCTTATGGAGGCACTGACACATGAGTAAACAAGTAGAATCTGGCTTCCTGGTATAAGAAAGAAAGAGAGAAAGGAAGGAAGGAAGGAAGGAAGGAAGGAGAAAGGGAGGGGGGATAAATTAGGAGTATGGGATTAACAGATACACACTACTATATATAAAATAGATAATCAACAAGGATTTACTGTATAACACAGGAAACAATATTCAATATCTTATAATAACCTATAATGGAAAGTAATCTGAAAAAGTTATATATGTACACATATATATATAAAACTGAATCACTTCGCTGTATACCTGAAACTAACACAAAATTGTAAATCACTATACTTCAATTAAAAAAGGGAAAGACAGGGCTTCCCTGGTGGCGCAGTGGTTGAGAGTCCGCCTGCCGATGCAGGGGACACGGGTTTGTGCCCTGGTCCGGGAAGATCCCACATGCCGCAGAGCAGCTGGGCCCGTGAGCCATGGCCGCTGAGCCTGAGCGTCCGGAGGCTGTGCTCCACAACGGGAGAGGCCACAACAGTGAGAGGCCCGTGTACCGCAAAAAAAAAAAAAGGGAAAGACAGAAAAAGACCTAGGAAAGTAAACACATTCATCTCTAATACACTCATTTTCAAGTAATACTAAAAGTAAATATCCCTGTTGAACATTAGTATATAATTTCTTTATCCCAAAATCTAACCACCTAGTGTTTTAACCAACAGTGCTGCAAATTCTGTTTTTGCCAGAGTTATGTTACCAAGTATAGTAACTTCTATGATGATTAGAAAAACAACAAGCACAGCCTCCCACAAACCTAAGAAAAACCCATGCCAGAGGCATAAGGCAAAGGGTGAATAACCATAAACCTGATCATTTCTCTGGTGGATTAGCAGGAACTCTGAGGCTGAAGGGAACAAGACCAATTCAAAAGGGTTTTTGCTGAATAGAAAGAAGTTTTAATGCCGAAGTGAGATTACCCACGGTCAAATTACCACAAAATTCCAAATCTTTTGTAAATCTGCTTGCCTATTTTTAGTTGGCACGTGAGTTGCATGCATTTGTGTGAACTGTGGTTATATACATCGGGCACAGAGTAGAGAAATAAGGTTTACATATTTCAAAGCACACCACAGCAAAAATAAGTTATTTTTTACATTCAGATGCCTTCCTTCAACTTTGCCTGCTTAAATCTCACCCCAGCCCTATTCCCACAGGCTAAGGATTTCCCCTAGCCCCTCCTCTTGTTTTCAAATGAGCTAGCTCTTCCCTTCTCCTTCCCATGAGGCTGCTATTCCTAATACTTGTATGTTATCTTCTTACTTGTCATGGTCACTTTTATCCTCATCATCTGTTCTCTCTCATCTCTCCTGCTTACCTTCCCTACATTTGCCTTTTCTTCCCCTTATATCATGCTCTCAGCAAATTATCCCATCTCCCTATAACTAACTACCTGGCAGATGTTCTTTCTGGATACTGTTTTGAGGAGTTAGTTAGCTCTAGGATCCGAACTATCCTGGAAAGCTGTAGCTTGTATATTTAACAAGAGTGGGCCCATCCCCTAATTACACACACATATACACGCACACATGCTTCATCATGGACCCAGTGCGTCTTCAGTATATGTACGTTTAGCCATCAGTACCATACTAATCACAGAGAGACATCAAGGTAACCCGCAGTTTTCCACACCTCCCTACTGCCTATAGCACAGGGCTAAAACACAGACAGAACATAAAACAAAACCAAGAAAATATTTTAGCTGTACTGGGCACGATCGGGCAACACACAATAATTTTATGAGCATGAAGTATAAGCAGTATCAAAGCCATCCGTAGTTAGGATCTTGCTCTAAAAATTCAGAGTGCTCTCCACGTCAATGAAGTGAAATTGTGTAAGCTGAGGTTTCTGCTGGTCACATCAATGTTTAACACCTGTTGGGAACCAAAGAAAAAGCATTGGGCATCTGGTGATTGAAGTTTACTGCAGTCAAGCAAATCAGATACAAGCCAGTGGTCCGTACACACTTTCACAAGTCGTTGCCTAGCTTCCAGACTGCCCTCAGATTTTCAGGTGAGAAGGGTATTTCTTAATCCCTTAGAGTACACAAATCATTCAGTACGTAGGGAAAAGACGACAAGACCCTACATAATGAAATACACAACCACTGCAGAGAAACAACTGCGCAAATTGGAGAAAATGTCCTCGGAGCCCTCCTTTTATTGCCTGCTTCTCCTCCTCCCTTATGGCGCCTTGATGATTGCCCAGTAAGAGTCTGATATTTCAGTGTTTTTTTCTAGGCAAATACTTTCCATAAAGTTTCACCGCATGTGCAGTAGTTAGCTTGTTTGTCAGCAACAAAATTGGGCAAAATCCTTTATAAGCTCTTGGTCAAGTTGGGGAAGTTGGTTGACAAGAAAACCACAAAAATGAGGAAACAAGTAAAAAATACAAAGTGAAGGAAAACTTTCATTTCAGGCTTTGTAATCAGGAAGGATTATGAAAAAAGAAAGTTCTGAAAAAAGCAAGAAGTAAGCACACAAGGGAAGAGCCCATTTACCATGAGGCTAGGTACTGGAACCACAACACTGCATTAAATCCAAGGTGCAGATTTTTCACATATTTAACATTCATGAAATCAGAATGTGTCTTACAATCAACAGGCTTGGAATTACTGTGAACAAGTAGCCCTCCTGACAACGGTTTGTACACGTGTGAACTTCATTGCTTCTACTGGTGTTACGAATGGATGGACTGTAAACCACTTAAGAATCATTTTAGAAAGGAATATGTATCTTGGCTGACAGTAAAATCAAAAAAATATGCTACGATGAAAACTTGTATAAAGGATCTTAGTGGCTTTGGAGTAAATTGCATAGACAGCAGGGAAAGAATTTTTATGAAATGATGTATCACCAACACCTTTGATAGTTCAGAGGAAATATCTTAACCAATTCGGGCCACATATTTTTCTTCGAAATAATAATAAATCAAATAAAATAATTTAAAATATTTACCTAGAAATTTAAATAATAAAAGAAAAACTTAAATGATATAAAACGGTTAAGATATTTCTAATATTTCTTCACAGTTAGATTTTCCCTCTCCTAAATTACCTTGATGCAGATTTATCAATGTCCATGTATCTCCACCCAACATTTTCCTCTGCAGTATCATAGTAAAATGATAAAAATCTTTGGTTAAAGAAATTTTGTAAAGCTTTCCATATTTTTAAAATAGAAGTTTTAAGTGATAGGAAAGCATAGAATCATACTTTTTTAAGACTTTTTCTTTCTTTGTGGCACGGGAAATAAAGGAGCGAATTTTAACTGACGGTGTCTTATAATTGATAAAATATGGTAGTTCAAGCTGTTTGAGAAGTAGATCTCTGAGGCAAAGACAAAGTTTTACATAGGTTTGCAGACAAGAAGACGTACATGACAAGTAAGGATCCAGACCATCAGTTCCAAATGATAATAAACCCTGAATTTTCCCTTCATCTCCGTGCTGTCCTCTCTGACACACGGAACACAGAGGGATTCGGGAAGGGCTTTGCAGGAGAGGGTATCATCTGGAAGGGAAGCAGGAAGGAACTGCCCTAGGTAGCTCAGGGTTGGGAAATACCATTTGGACTTTTCACTGGTCACAAACCTGTGTTGTAGAGTTGTAGGAGAAGGTGGGTGTTATAACCATGCCGCTCACAGAGATGCTGACACCGGAAACGGAGACACTGCCCACTCCCCAGATCTCAATGTAGCCCAGTTTCAAAGGGTTTGTATCGCTGATGTATTTGTTGAAAATTACATGACTGTGCATTGTATTCTGTCAATTGGAGATAAAAGAAACCAGAGGGGGGAAAATAGCAAAATTTGTTCAAATTTTTCACAACCTCTTTTTAGGCACAAATGTAGACGATGAAGTGAGATAACTTAAGAGCCCCCCCGTCTTGTGACCTTGGATAGTGAGACCATGATTTTAGCATTCTGTCTCCTATTGCCAACTACCATCCAAATCTGCATTGGTTAAGCAGTGGCAGGGTCTCTAGAATCATCCCAACTCTGAGAAGACAAAGAATCTCAGCTATCAGGAACCTTATATTCCACATGTGGGGAAGTCACAAAATATGCTGACCATTCCAAGGTGACATAGGAACAAGGGCTAGGAAACATCGAAACAGCCTGTCCGTCTGTGCTTGGTGAACTGGAATAAGCTACTGATGAAATATGAATGGGCTTAATCACAGAAGACTTCCGGGGAGTATATTATATCTCTATCTGAAGTCTAGAGGATGGGGAAGTTGCAAATTAGTAAGATGAAGAGTGAAGGAATTCTAGGTGGATTTATGTCATGATTCCCAGCATCTTAGTAAGCTAGTAGAACTCTATCTTCTCCCTTCACAGTCCCAGTCACACTCACCTGGCTGACAGAAAAGCGGGCCAGGTAGTAGAGTCCTTTCCCATAGGTATCTGCAAACAAAGGACAAAGTAAGCATGATCTGGAACATGCTCTAGAATTCTAATTGCTTACCTGGTTACCTTGGTTGAGAAAGTAGGGATGATTTTTGTTTGGGTTTTTTATCTTATTTTTCTTCTTTACAGAGTTCCGTTTTGGGAGATTTAGTCAGACTCTGGCTCCAACCTCAGTTTACACAAAATGTTTGAAGTGAGTGTATACAGACGCCTCTGTCTAAGAGAGTCGCCTCATATAGTATAGTTTTCTAACACCACACTTAGTCCACTTCTCTTTCTTGTGGTCTGTGATTCCCAACATCTTGGTAGTCACCTCGGAATTTCCAGACTCCTTCTGCTAGAGACGCACATATCTGCACACACGTGCATGCACACCACATCACAAACACCAAGGCTGGTGTGTAATTGGTCAGTTTATCTTGAGAGGTCTTAGGCAATTTTTCAAATGCCATCTCCAGAGAATAGACTTCTTTGTCCTTTATCCTTAATTTATGCCGCAGGTCCAGGGAGAATATCCTTAAAGGTGGACTAGCCAGAGCTTTGTTACAGGTACTCCCGCCCCACACCCTACCTCGGTGGCTTTCTCACTCTTCCCCATACACTTGCCTCTTTCTAAGTTGCTGGTCACTCGGTCAGAAGGCATTGGTTATCCTCTAGAGCTGTGCTGTCTGAGATAGTAGCCACTAGCCAAACATAGCGATTTAAATTTAACTTAATTACAATGAAATAAAATTTAAACTCCAGTTGCTCAGATGCACTTGTCATGTTTCAAGTGCTCAATAGTCACATATGCCTACTTGCTAGCATATTGGACAATACAGATATAGAACATTTCCATCACTGCAGAAAGTTCCATTGGGTATCACTGGGCCTAGAAATTACTAATGGTGCTTGAGACATCCTCCTGAGAGGTTACTAATTCCTGTAAACTCCTAATGGAAGATTCCCCCCAATAAATAGCACAGCTGATAGAGGCATTGCCTCTCTTACTGGGACATGTAATTAGCGAATGTGCCCTTGAACATAAACCAGATATGGAAGTATAGCTCAGTTGGCTACAAAGCAACTCCCCCTACGGCTCCTATACTGCTGTTTTCCACAGTGGATTAGGACAGCTGGATAACGGTGAGAGATTCAGAGTTAAGCTTCATATGCATGAGGCACAAGGATCATGTATTATACATTTAAAAGTAACAAATGGCTATATTTAAAAGTGCACGACTGTCTTAACACAGAAAAGGAAATAGCAGCCCTATAAGGTATCCAGGAACCTAGCCAATGGTATTGACATGAATGAATCCGAGGTGGCCCTTACTCACCAATGCTTTGCCCATCATCCCAGAAGAGCCAACCTTCAGCAGTCCCCTCATCATCCAAGGCAACCTTGAAGCCTGTGAATTTCTGACGGCTGCAGTGACGGAGGAAAGAGACTTTGGGTAAAAACAAAGCCACAGCCACAAACCCAGCTTCTTCATAAAAACATAAAGGAAGTGCTTCATGATATAAAGACTGGGTACTGGGATTCCGGAGACGTGGGATCTAGTTCTAGTTCTGTCTCCATAAGCTCTACGACTTCATGTCAGGAATGAATGAATGAATCAAAGGGAATTTTCCTTTAAGGCTGTGTAAGCTCATAGGAGATCTACAATCTCTACAAAAAGCTACAAGCAAACTCACTGGCTTCCTTCCTTTCTCCACTGTGAGGAAAAGCCTAGTGCTTCAATCTTTCTTCTTTCATGACCTAATGTCCACATGTACAGTGAGTTCTGTTTACAGATGTCCTAAGTTCTTCAGTTTTCAACAGAATTTTTGCAATAAAATGAGTAGGGCTCCAAGAATTTTAGTCTGACATCAGACATACATGGATTTTAGTCCCTGCTCAACTCCTTACCAACTGTGTGACTCTGAGTTAATCACTTAGCCTCCTGAAGCCTCTCTTTGCTAATCTGAAAAATGGGGATGATAACAGTACTTACACCATAGGGCTTATCTTTCCTTTTGTTAGGAAAAATAGATAATCTCCAAATAGAAATCTCCATGTTAGTACAGTTCTAGGCACAGAGCAAGCATTCACTTGCTGTCGGCTATTATCAATTATTATATAGGCCTAGAATACATAGGCTATATATTAGGTCTAGACTTTTAAAATCTCGCATGTAAGGGATCTCAGCCTCAGTTGCCATATGGCTTACACAATTTTTCAGCAGTAATTTTCTTAGCAAAGAGTCAATTATGATCCAGTCTTTTAAAACTAGCATGAACCATGGTTGCTCTCCTGTTTGACTTCCACCTCAAATGTCACTAATGAGACCTAATAGCACACCCACTTAGATCTAAAATAGCTGTTAATTAAGAATTGTTCTGAGTACAGAATCCAAAAAAAGGTTAAAATGCAAACAAGTAAGCAAACAAGCAAGCAAAACTGTTTAGTAAAAGTGCTCTGGGGCCCGAGGGTGCGGTTTACAGATTGGTGGGCTTCACCAGGACCTGGGCTGCCTGGCGTGGAAGGGAGAAATGTAGCGCCCTCCCTCACCTTAAGTGGGTGTTCTGTGCAGGCTCTTGCCAGGGCAGGATGTAGCCCCCACGGACATGAAGATTAATGTGGTCAAGAGGCGCTGGCAAGGTCTTCCACTCTCCCCGGGCTTGAATGTCCACACCCTGTGGGCCAGAAGAAGGTGATGGAGAGAACACATCTGCCCGAATGATGCATTTACCAGACATCTTGTCCATGCTCGGAACCTGATGCCTGTTCAGGACCTGTTATCACACTTTTCCACGCTCGCCCAGCTGCTCTACGGGATCGAGAGCTGCTGCCAGGGCATCATGTCAGGGTCTCTTGTCTTTGGGGGCTTCTGCTGTACATACCCCATGAGATCACAGCTGCCTCTCACCCTACCCTTACCCCACATCCTGTTTCTGCGTAGGAAGCACTGCTAGAGGAGGCTGAGCGAGCCTTCTTTCTTTCTGTTCGGCTCCCGATTCACTCCCCCAAAGACACATTCCCTTTGTTTTGTCCCAACTCCGCCTCCGTCTCCCTCCACTGCCCCCCACCGCACCCTCACTAACACCTTTGACTCCTACTTGACAGAAATAATTAAAGTGAACTGCCTTACTTCACAAATCCTTATCTTTAACTCATTACATCTTCCTTTATGTTTCACATCTTGATCTTGCCTGTGACATGGAGAAGCATCTCTCACCCCAGGCCATAAACCTCGATTCCTAAGAAACCGTCCTCCCTCACGTTCTCAGCCTAGAGCAAGGCTTCTCGAATTCAGCACTGTGGACGTTCTGGGCCAGATAACCCTGTGCTGTGGGCACTGTTCTGTGCTTTCTAGATGTTGACCGGTGTCCATCCACTAGATGGACAAATTTTTATCAGCAAAGATATATAACAGGTTGTTAATGGGGGTTAGCTTTAGAAGGGGGACCAAGGACTGGGAGACAGGGAGAATAGTGAACTTTACCTTCCATTTTCCCTTTTCCAATATTTGAATTTTTACCAGTGGAGGGATTTTTACTTTGCTAATTTTTTGGCACCCCATCTGTCTTTCAGGGTACCTTTCCAGTCCATATTCCTCTGATATCTTCCATCCTTTAACCAGTATACTTGCATTTCTTCTTCCTCTAAATTTCTACACTATATTTTAATATTCCACAGTGTTCCTTATATCGAAGGATTTTTTTTTTTTTTTTTTGGTTCACGGGCCTCTCACTGTTGTGGCCTCTCCCGTTGCGGAGCACAGGCTCCGGACGCGCAGGCTCAGCAGTCATGGCTCATGGGCCCAGCCGCTCCGCGGCATGTGGGATCTTCCCAGACCGGGGCACAAACCCATGTCCCTTGCATCGGCAGGTGGACTCTCAACCACTGCGCCACCAGGGAAGCCCTCGAATGATTTTTTAATTTTTATTTTATATTGGAGTATAGTTAATAATGTTTTGTTAGTTTCAGGTATACAGCAAAGAGATTCAGTTATACAAATACATGTATCTATTCCTTTTCCAAATTCTTTTCCCATTTAGGTTATTACAGAGTATTAAGCAGAGTTCCCTGTGTTATACAGTAGGTTCCTTAACTTGTTCCTTTTCACATGACCAGATGGTGAAATAGGTCTCATACACTTTGTGTATCCTCTAGAATAGGGATTAACAAATTTCACCTTTAAACGGTCAGATAGGATATATTTTACACTTTGTGGGCCAGATAGCCTCTGATGAAACTACTCAAAACTACTTGATTCTAATTAAACATCAAAATTTTATATTTTTCTAAATGGCTTGTTCCATCAACATTTGGCTTCCTATGTTTTGTTTTGTCTCAAAAAGAAACAAAAAAAGTTGAAAGACTCAATCAAAGCTATTTTCTATTTAAAAGCCATGTATAAAACCAGCAATTCCAGGAAGCTTTGCTCTTCTTTGAGAGCCCTCACGCTTCACTTTCTTGTATAATTATGTACATATGTATTAGTGTTTATAACATGCAAATATTAGCTCCAGAGTAGATGGTGAACTCCACAGGGAAACTTCTCCAGTATATACCACACCCAGAGCTCAGTAAGGTGGTTTGCACCTGGGCAAGGTTGGGACGAGAGTGAGATGTGTCAGGTGCCTAGGATGCACCATTTAAGAAGGCACTTACTCTCAGCGTCCTGCAAACACAGGGGCCGCCTTAAAAAGGAGCGCCTCCTTAAACCGTGTGCCCTAGGCACCTTACTTGCTTCACCCTGGCCCTGGCCCCGCACCCAGGAGCCTCAGTGTACTCAGAGTGACTGCCTGTTAGTGACTAAGCCAGTCAACATGCAAACTCAGGACAAAGGCTTCACTCACTTAAAGGAAGTTGGCTGCTCCATCCCAGAAAGCCCTCGCTGGGAAGCACAGCGCAGTCTTAACCTACTGCCAACCAGAGGACAGATCCAGCTCAGGAAAAAAGGGCGTGTCAGGGAGGACTCAGGGCTCCATAAGACAGAGAAGAAAAGGAACAAAATTTCCATTGTCCTTGCAGGGTTTTCACCCAGTCCTACTACAAATGGCTTGGCTGAAAGGGCCCAGAGCACACTCTGCCTCTTGTCCTCCTGCTGTTATCCTTTTGCTGTATTTCTAGTTCGCTGCTTTGCTCTGCTCAGAAAAGTCAGGAGAGGAGGACACTACCTACGATTGTTCCTCAAGAATCAAACTCTGGATTTCCCTGGTGCTCCAGTGGTTAAGAATCCACCTGCCGGGCTTCCCAGGTGGCGCAGTGGTTGAGAGTCCACCTGTGGGTGCAGGGGACGCGGGTTCGTGCCCTGCTCCGGGAAGATCCCACATGCCGCGGAGCAGCTGGGCCCGTGAGCTATGGCCGCTGAGCCTGCGCATCCGGAGCCTGTGCTCCACAACGGGAGAAGCCACAACAGTGGGAGGCCCACGTACTGGAAAAAAAAAAAAAAAAAAAGAATCCACCTGCCAATGCAGGGGACACAGGTTCAATCCCTGGCCTGGGAAGATCCCACATGCCATGGAGCAACTAAACCTGTGAGCCACAACTACTGAGCCTGTGCTCTAGAGCCCTCGAGCCACAACTACTGAGCCTGCGTGCCACAACTACTGAAGCCCGTGTGCCTAGAGCCCGTGCTCCACAACAAGAGAAGCCACCGCAATACGAAGCCCACACACCGCAACGAAGAGTAGCTCCCGCTCGCCGCAACTAGAGAAAGCCTGTGCGCAGCAATGAAGACCCAATGTAGTCAAAAATGAATTAAATTAATAAACTTATTAAAAACAAATCAAACTCTGACTTGTCTGTGTCCCTGCAAAAGAACACTGCTTGTACCAATTTACATTCCCACCAACAGTGTAGGAGGGTTCCCTTTTCTCCACATCCTCTCCAGCATTTATTGTTTGTAGATTTTTTGATGATGGCCATTCTGACTGGTGTGAGGTGATACCTCATTGTAGTTTTGATTTGCATTTCTCTAGTAATTGGTACAGCCACTATGGAAAACAGTATGGGGGTTTCTTAAAAAACTAAAAATAGAACTACCATATGACCAGGAATCCCACTCCTAGGCATACACAAAAGAAAAACCATAATTCGGAAGGATACATGAACCCCAATGTTCACTGCAGCACTATTCACAATAGCCAGGACACAGAAGCAACCTAAATATCCATCAACGGAGGAATGGATAAAGAAGATGTGGTACATATATACAGTGGAATGTTACTCCATCATAAAAAAGAACAAAATAATGCCATTTGCAGCAACATGGATGGACCTAGAGATTGTCATACTGAGTGAAGTAAGTCAGACAGAGAAAGACAAATATATGATATCGCTTATATGTGGAGTCTAAAAAAAGGCTACAAATTAACTGATCTACAAAACAGAAATAGAGTTACAGATGTAGAAAATAAACTTTTGGTTATCAGGGGGTAAGGGAGAGGAGCGATAAATTGGAAGATTGGAATTGACATAAATACACTACTATATATACAATAGAAAACTAATAAGGACCTACTGTATAGCACAGGGAACTCTACTCAATACTCTGTAATGGCCTATATGGGAAAAGAATCTAAAAAAGAGTGGATATATGTATATGTATAACTGACTCACTTTGCCGTACACCTGAAACTAACACAACATTATAAATCAACTGTACTCCAATAAAAATTGAAAAAAAAAAAAAGAAAGAACACTGCTTGAAGCTTCTGTGAAAGACTGTTTTCCCAACTTAGTCTCTGGGGTTCAGACTAGCCCAGAAAAGTCATATGACAGAGAAGGCTGTGTTCCTTCCCCATTTCTAAATGCATTTGCATCACACCAGCTCACAAAAGTCAGGCCTTATACCTCTGTGTACATTTTACATACTGCCTAAGGCCTTGCTTACCTTAGGAAAGTACATTTAACAACTCCTCTTTGGGCATCTATGCTATAAAAGAAGGTATTATGTAAAAAGACAGAGGGGAAAAGGCTCCTAATACTTATGAACTTCCAGTCTAGCGGGAGAATATAAACAAAAACCATAGCTTCCAGCACAACTTCAAGCATTTACCAGTGTCCGCCATTTTACACCACTGTGAATAGTGGTGGTATGAGGAAAGATAAAAACTAACACATAAAGAACACCCACAAAAAGCCAGGCACTACAGCAGATGCTTTCACACATTTCAGAACAATTCTGTGAGGGAAGCGGTCTTTCCCCACGTGGAGGTGAGAAAAATGAGGCTACAAGGTTAAAAGTGACATGTCCAAGACACACAACAAGTGGGTTACGGAGCCAGAATTTGACCTGAGGTCTGTCAGCTTCTAAACCCTGTGCATGCTATCATTTCCCCAGGTTGTATAGAAACAATCAGAAAAACTTACCGTGTAGTAATCATACCAGCGGGCTCTAGGGAAATATGCAGTGACATTTCTGGCGTTCTAAAATTAAACAACAAAAAAAACAAGGCATGAGCAGTAGGCTCAGCTCTCTAGGGCAGAGTAACCATTTGCATAGTAAAGGGGTCAAAACAACGTAGTGGCCTTGGACCCACAGGCCTCTTCTCTCTAGAGGTCACCAGTGTTGGGAAAGGCTCCCTTCTCTGATCCCTTCTCAAACTGGGGAGATCTGCCTAACCAAAAATGGTGGCTTCTGTAAAACCCTTTGGGATCCGGGACTTAAGGGGGGAAAATACATCATCATTTACTTATAGACTTATCCCATACCCTCTCTAAAGAGACAAACTGAGGCTGGGTCTAGAGCAGAAAAAAAATTTGTAGGTTTACCGCACCAATACTTCAGAAATTATGATTAGTGCAGTAAGTTTTGGAGAAGATCCGGTTAACTGTTACTTTAATCAGAAGCCTAATCATTGATAAATGAAGTAAAGAAAGGGCTGCCTGAGGACCTCTTTTGGAGGAAGGGAAGAGCTAGCCAGCAACAAAAGTATACACATTGCTACAAACAATCCTTCTGAAAAGTTTTGTTTTAATGGTGATAGAGGATAGCAAGGATTTCCTTATAGTACTGTCCCCACCTGACTCATACTCCTTCTTTCAGTTAAAGAAGAAATGATTATATCTTCAAATATATCAAAGGGTTTTTTCCTTCTTGATTATCCAATGAATCAGAATTCGTTATACTGATTTTAAAGATGAGGGAGCTGAGGACCAGAACACCTAAGTAATGAACTTCAGCTCAGAGGGAGAGGAAGAGACAGAGGTAGAATAAGAAACCACATCTCAGGACCCCATCAGATGAGGCCTCTTCTCTTCGACTAGTCACTGGCCTCATAGCTGGGATCCTCTATTCGTCAGAGGCCTCCATACTCACAGGCTCCAGGACAGGGCTGACCAGGAAGGCTGGGCCCAGAAGGAACTGACTGTCTACATCCCAGGTCACCTGGTCTGACACAAACCTGGAGAGGGAAACCAAGGTACCACAGTTAGGACCCCTACAGGACTCCAGATGGAGGCCTTGAAGAAACTCCTCAAGTTCAGACCCAAGTTGGAAATCCAGCCGCATCCTATGCCATCCTTTATTCTTCCCCTAGGTCAACCTTAATTAGACACATGCTTACTTTCTACATGTCATGTTCTTCAAACCCCAGAAATGGTTGGATTTAGACACGTTCTCACCTATCAATGTCTCCACACGTTTCTTAACCACAGCACATTTTAACACAAGAATGGTCTCCATTCCTCAGATATCCCCCTGGATTCGTGACCTGAGCTACTATAAAGGATACGTAGGTCTTTACAGGCCCAAATTAGAAAGAAATTATTCTGTATTGTACTGTATATCATTTTGAAATTTTTCAAAAAAAATCAGTAGTCTTTTACCAAAGATCTAAGGTGTGACTGACAGCATGCTAAAAGGAGTCATAACGTACGGTCTGTGCCTAGAGAGCTTTTGGCAAAGGCAGTCATGCCTTTAATTTGGAAGAATTGTTTTCTTCAACTGCCACCATATAGAATAAAATTATCACTTAGTCTTTGGTATCCTCGCTATACACTCACTCATGGAGAAGAGGCCGCACGACAGTGCTGCCCTCCGTGTTGGCCCTGTGCATCAGGGTGTACAGATATGGCAACAGGGTGTATCTGGTCTGCAGGACACTTCTGGAGATATTCACAAAGGTAGAATCCCAGGACACAGGGTCTTGCCTCTAAGGAGAAAAAAAAGTGTTCAGGGCTCAACTTAGGGGACCTGGGGGACGTAAGGAGATAACTGAACATTTATTCCAAATGAAGATCAAACAAAGCTAAACCAACGATGACTATAGATGAGACTCAAAGAATATTTTTAATAGACCAAAAGAGGTCACTGAAGCTTTCCCAGGACAGCTGAAAAAATTCCCCATAAGAAATGGGGGATGGGGTATATATTTGGTACAGTGCCCAAACTGAAAGAATACTGATTCATTGAAACATGAGGATTTTTTCATGTATTTGTTGGCTATTTGTATATCTTCTTTGGAAAAATGTCTATTCAGTTCCTCTGCCCATTTTTAAATCAGATTTTTTTTTTTTTGCTATTGAGTTGTATGAGTGCCTTATATATTTTAGATATTAACCCTTTATCAGATACATAGTTTGCAAGTATTTTCTCCCAATCTGTGGGTTGTCTTTTCATTTTGTTGATTCCATGCAGAAGCTTTTTAGTGTGATATAGTCCCACTTTTAAAATTTTGCTTCTGTTCTTTGTGCTTTTGGTGTCATATCAAAAAAAAAAATTGCCAAGAGCAATGTCATGTAGATTTTTCCCTATGTTTTCTTCTAGGAGTTTTATGGTTTCAGATCTTAATCCATTTTGAGTTAATTTTTTGTGAGTGTGGTAAGATTTGAGTTATTTTTGTGAGTGTGCCTGTGATTATCTAGTTTTACCAACATCATGCATTAAAGAGACTATGTTTTCTCCACAGAGTATTTTTGGCTCTCTTGTCAAATATTAGTTGACAGGACATGCAAAGGTTTATTTCTGGGCTCTGATTCTGTTCCATTGGTCTATTAGTCTATTTTTTTATGCCAATATCATACTGTTTTGATTACTAGACCATGTAGTTTTGATTATTATAGCTTTGTAATATAGTTTGAAATCAGGAGGCCTGATGCCTCTAGCTTTGTTCTTTCTCAGGACTGCTTTAGCTGTCTGTGGTCTTTTGCAATTCCATACAACTTTTAGGATTTTTTTTCTATTTCCGTGAAAAATTATATTAGAATTTTGATTGGAATTACATTGACTTCATACATGGTTTTAGTATGGACATTTTAACAATGTTAATTCTTCTGTTCCATGAACACAAAATATTTTTCCACTTGTCTCTTTCATCAATGTCTTACAGTTTTCAGTATACAGATTTTTCACCTTCTTGGTTAAGTTTATTGCTAAGTACTTTATTGTGTTCTGATGCTATTGTGAATGGGATTGTTTTCTTTATTCCTTTTTCAGATATTTCACTGTTAGTGTATAGAAAGGCAATTGATTTCTGTATGTTGATTTTATATTGTACAACTTCACTGAATTCATTGATTAGTTTCTAATAGTTTTTTTGTGACATCTTTAGGATTTTCTGTATATAAGATCATATAAACTGTAAACAGAGACCATTTTACTTCTTCCCTTCTGATTTGAATGCTTTTTTTTTCTCATCTGATGGCTCTGACTAGGACTTCCAGTACTATGTTGAATAGGAGTAGTGAGAGTGGGAACCCTTGTCTTTGTCCTGATCTTAAGAGAAAAAGCTTTCAACTTTTCACTGTTGAGTATAATATTAGCTGTGAGCTTGTCATATACGGCCTTTATTATGTTGAGGTACATTCCTTCTATACTCAATTTGTTGAGAGTTTTTAATCATGAAAGGATGTTGTATTTGTCAAGTCTTTTTTTTCCTGCACCTATTAAGATGATCATATGACTTTTATCTTTTATTCTATTAATGTGGTATATCACATGATTTGCATATATTGAACCATCCTTGCATCCCACGGTTAAACCCCACTTGATCATGATGCATCATTCTTTCAGTGTGCTGTCAAATTCATTGTACTAATATTCTGTTAAAACTTTTTAGAACTATATTCATCAGGGATATTGGCCTGTTTTTCTTTCCTTGTAGTATATTGGCCTCTTTTTCTTTTCTTGTAGTGTCCTTATCTGCTTATGTATCAAGGTAATGCTGTTCTTGTAAAATTAGTTTGGCAGTGTTCCCAAACCTTTAATTTTTTGGAGGTGAGAAGTATTGGCATTAATTCTTTTTAAAATGTTTTACAGACTTCACCAGGGAAACCATCTGATCCTGGGCTCTTTTTTGTTGGGAGATTTTTGATTACTGATCTCCTTACTCATTACTGGTCCGTTCAGATTTTCTAGCTCTTCATAATTCAGTCTTGGTAGGTTCATGTTTCTAGAAATTTATCCATTTCAACCAGGTTGTCCAATTTGTCAGTATATAATTGTTCATAGTAGTCTCTTATGATCTTTTATATTTCTGTGGTATCAGTTATAATGTCTCCTTTTTCATTTACAATTTTATTTATATTTGAGCTTCCTCTGTTTTTGTCTTAAGAAATCTAGCTAAAGGGCTGTCAATTTTTTTTATCTTTTCAAAGAACCAGCTCTTAGTTTCATTGATCTATTTTCTGGTCTCTTTTATTTATTTCTGCTCTGATCTTTGTTATTTCCATTCTTCTGCTAACTTTGGGCTTAGTTTGTTTTTCTTTTGCTAGCTCCTTGAGGTGTAAAGTTAGGCTGCTTATTTGATATCTTTCCTTTTTCTATAAACTTCCCTCTTAGGACTTGGAATGGTAGTTATCAGGGGCTGGGAGGTGAGAGAAATGGGGAGATGTTGGTCAAAGAGTAAAAACTTCTTGTTATAAATTAAATATTTCTGGCGATATAATGTACAGCATGGTGTCCATAGTTAACAATACTGTATTATACACTTGAAAGTTGCTAAGAGCGTAGATATTAAATGTTCTCACAACAAAAAAGAAATGGTAATTATGTGACATGATGGAAGTGTTAACTGACCCTACTGTGATAATCATTTCACAATATATAAGTATATCAAATTTAAAAAAAGAAACATGAGGGTTTAACAGTTTTGAAGATGTCTTTGGAGAATATAGACTACATTACTTGTAGTTCAAAAAGGGAGTCTGTGTTCCTGGTGACACAGAACTTTTGAGCTCTGAGCTCAATGTCCTACCCTGGCCCCAATGCTGTTGTGGTTCCTTGAGAAGGGGTAAAAGGCCCCCAGCTGCATCCAGCGAACACACATTTCATATTCAGCATCTTGAAAGAATCCACAAATATCTGCTCCTGTCTGAAACAGGGTAGAATAAAATGGGCCCGTTAATGATTTCTGAAAGATATCACCATCTGCTTGGTGATTAGGAGTAATCCAAAGGACACTTACAAAGGATATGCCAAAGAGGCTAAACTCCATCATGCCTGCAACGAGAACCACAGCTGCGTCAGACAAGGCACTCATGACCTGCCTCCTCTTCCCTCCTTGGAGAAGCCTTGATCGAAGACCCCAACTCCTCTCCTCTCCCAGCAGCCCACACACCAATGATAGATTTCCTCAGCTGGTCCCACGCGGCCGTGTTGTCACCCAGCCAGTGTCCTCCCCAGCGGCCAGAAGAAGGAAAAGTGGAGCGAGTGATGACGATCCCTCGCTGTCCCGTCACCTCCTGCACAGCTCTGCTCGGAGGGGAACAAGGGGGTGATTTAGGGCACAGCAGGTGAGGAAAGGCCACAAACCTTCTCCTCCCAGAGCTCCTGAGCCTAGGGCATGGTGACAAAATATCTCCTGTGTCACAGAAGGGAATATGGAAATCTAAGCCATGAGGTTCCTCACTGACTGACTCCATATCATGGTGATAATATTAAAAGTTGTGTCTTTACATTGTGTTTTATAGTGTTTCATATAAAAAAAACACTTCACAATGTAATAAACTCACCAGATCACCTAAAAATCATAGGTAATCACTAAATTTTGCTATTTATTTACTCAATACTTAGTTTTATATATTTGGGAAAGAAGAAGATGAATTCCTTTATAAGGCTTTCCTTAGGATACTTCTTATTAAATATGGAATGAGCACACAAAATGGGACAGTGATAATTAAGTAGAACACCAGTTGGCTACCCAACAAGAGTGACAAAAATAAATTCTAATAGAGATGAGTCACTTTTGAAAAAAAGGAAAGAGGTATCCAGTCCTCTGTGTTCCCTTACAATAAGTAAAGTTATCATAGTATCATCCACACTGCGTGATGTCTTATGTCTCCACGTGTATTTCCTCCACTAGGACTATTAGTCTCTTACTTAAATAAGGACCACGCCTTATTTAAATCTGTCCTGCTAACTAGGATCACAGGGTCTGGCTCCATGCTCATGAGTATTTAATAAATGAGAATTGCGACACAGCTGTAATTAAAGTCTTCTTAACTCTTGGAAGAGGGAATGAAAGGACGAGCAGTGTAGCTTCATCAGTCCCTGGCTGTCCCTGCAGGCTGGCCCGACTGGAGAAGGCAGTTGATGACTCACTCGTACGTGGGTCTGGTCTGGGCCCACCCGTACAGGCTGTGCACGTCGTAGTGCCGCACCGGAGAGCCGTCAGGCAGGAGCTGCTGGCTCTCCATGCACAGGGTCTTGCTGCTCAGGCCCCTGTCCCTGGACTCCAAATCTGAGGAGAAAGATCTGGTGATGTGAAATCCACCCCTGCCTGATCCTGTTTATCCTGGACCTCTCCTCATGGGATCGGACTCTGGATCATAAGACTAACTTGATCCCTGCATGGGTCCCTCTCCTCCCCAGGGGCATGGAAACATGCACGGCTCTGAGCTACAATGGCACTCGCAGGTGTTTTCAACATCCAGGGCCCCGGAGGGTTCCCCAGGAGAAAGCAGGGGCATGGGGGAGAACGCAGTTGTCAAACACTTACTGAGTGACAGGCTCCAACCTAGGCTTTTAACATGTATGTTATTTTATGTCATTCTTATCATAGTTCTATGGAGAAGATATCATTATCTTCCTTTAACAGTTTAAAAAACTGAGATTAGAAAATAGCAAGTAATCTGCTAAAGGTCACACAACTCATAGAGAGTATAATTTCCGGAGCCAAGATATGAACACAAATACAACGCCTAAGTCATTGACTCCATGATAAGGTGAGGCCATTACTTTCCACCCACTGGTGACACAATAAATTCCCGTGGAGGGATTAACATGAGCCTGAAGAAGTAAGACACCTACCTGTGGGATCCTTCGGAGACATCACCACAGTTAAGTGTTTTTTGAAAAAAATTTGAGAAACTTACCCAAAGGGGCCAATAACTTGCCCACACCCAACTGGGTAAAGCTCTTGGAGTGTGTTTGTCTTTGGTCCCCCCAAAACCAGAGTGTCAGTCAGGATGTCCCTGAACATCAGGATAAATGTCTGGCTGCTGGACTCTTGCAGCTCATTCCCTGCAGCCATGGCACTGCCAGTAGAGGAGGCCAAGGGTCCTTACATGGCATGTAGGGAGGGTGGTTCAGACAGGCATCCTTGCAGCCTGGAGGGACTGCCCCACTCACGAAGTTTGCCGGTTCATTCATATCCTAGAAATGTCCAACACAGGAATACTTTACTTTTAAAAAGAATTATATACTGTTAACTCAGAGACAAGGAAGCAGAGAATAATTGTTCACCATCCAGTAATTCCACAGATACCAGCCCAGGGAGATTCATCAAATCCAGCTTGAGAAAGATCAGTTAAGCCCTACAGAATGACTGGCTGGTGGATTTGAAAAAAAATTCTCACTCAGGGTGTGAGGCAGGCTCAGTTCCAAGGAATTCCTGGTAATCAGCTTGGAATTCTACAGCAAGAACTTCAGACAAGGTACAAGGTATGAGGAGTATCAGAATGGTCCACTCCAGATTGGAGGAATTGCAGTCTGATATGTCCAAAGTCTTTCTTGGATGACGATTACCCCTTTTGATTAAAGGTCAGTAATACATATGCTTAGGCACACAGAGATAGAAATACACCTATCCCCATGTACACAGACACAAACACACACACTTACAATCCATATGCCATCAAACTTCAAGCTCTTCTCTGGATCCCGTGGATTGGTGTACATTTCTCTCAACTCCCTTTTCCACCATGTGATGGTTGAATTACGGAAAAAGTCTGGGAAGGCCACATAAGCTCGGTATTGCTGTAAAAAGTAAATACAATTTATTTGTCCCGAACAAATATATTAGATAGAAAACAGGCATTTCCTAAAAGCTTAACTCATGCGAAGCCTATACTGTGTGGTGATAGTTAATCCAAAGTTATGAGCTTAAGTAATGTTCTTAGCTTATTTGAAATACAATGAGCTCAAAGAACAGAAATGAGCACAAATGAGACACCTTCTTATCATTTGGAAAGCACCCACGGACTGTTTTCCTCTTTGTATCAACATGAATGGTAGCCATCAACACCCCGAAGTCACTTTTTCCATCGTTAGATACCCACCCCTCAACTTCTGTCCTGAGCACTCCTCAAAGACAAAGCATGAGCCAGGGAGACTGCAGCTTGAAAGGGGCAGACAGCAGATACACTGTCAACAGGTTGTAAAGAAACATCCAGCTGATCCTCTCCTATCTCATTCCCAGTAGGAAAAAAGGGTGAGAGGTAAGACTGCATTTTATTACATAAGACTATCTAACTAATATGTGTCTGGGTTTTCTATGGTTTCAGAATCACTTGAAAATTGCAGTTGTGTGTCAACTAAATTGGGAGGACTTAAAGAGGAAGTTTCAACTCCCCTTTCTCTTATCTTCTTCAAATAATAAAAACTGTCTTTATTTTAACCTGGAAAATGGACCCAAGGTATAACTCCTGAACTATAGCCCCTTTGAGAGCAAGGTCCTTGTTGACCTTTGTATTCTCCAACCATGCTTAGCTTAGTAGCTGACATAAGATAAATGTTTAGAGCATAATTGTAAATTCACACCACTTAGCAACAGCAAATATTCTTACATTTCTATATAGCTACGATGCTTGTTATAGAGCTTTATGGTCCTCTGTATGTCTCAGGAAATTGGTTCCTCTGTGTTCATCAGTACATTTCAAGAGTTAAAAAGCTAAATAATGTTGGTGGCAAAAGTGTGGGTGGGGAGGAAACAACAGAAAAAGGACTTGGTCTAGGGCACCTCCAGTACCTAAACATGATAGGCAAAAGGCAAGTGGAATCCAAATGTCTAGAAAAAAGGCCAAAAAGAACACAAAGAAAAAACCAGAAATGGATTAGTGTACAGGGATCCAGCTCACAGAGAACTTCTGAGGTAGTGAGCCACACCACTGAGCATCTCGTGAAAGGGAGGCATGCCAAGGTTGCCTTTTTGTTAGAAAATGGAGGTAGAAACATGGACCCAACAAAATAGAACCTTTCACCAGAAACAGAGAGCTCCAGCTCAGGCAGGGTTAGAAACATGGGGTAGAGGAGGGAAGTGGAGAATTGGAATAAACAGAGTCAATACCAGCCGTGTCCAAGTGATAACTGAATCCCAAATGAGATACAAGTGAGAAACCTGACTATGATTTATTAACCCCACTAAAAGGTGCTCTGACCCTTACCCATGAAATTAAAAATGTTCTGCTGTTCTCCAAGGTACTGGCTCTGCCTCACTCCTGTCTGCATTCCACTTTTGCCTCATTGCTTCTGTCCTCACTTTCCCTAGTCCTCAATTCATGATGTACCCACTTGCATGTCTGGTCCCAGGATTACTTACCACAATCCATTGTGTGCTACCAAGATGCAATTCCTAGGCTCCATGCCAGGCTTACTGTATTAAACATCTAAGCTTCAGATCCAGTGGCCTCAGGCCCACTAATCTCATCAAGTGGGTCTTATTAATATAAATAGTTAAAATCATTCTATCTATTGAGAATACCTTATGTGCTACCTAACAAACATTGCGACCCCCTAATGAAGTATTTCCCATCGGGGCACAATTGGCATTTAGGGCAGAAGAATTCTTGGTGGAAAATCCCCTGCAATTGGGCATCCCTGGTCACTGCCTACAAAATGTCACTTGGTGCTCCCCTTGCAATAATCAAAACTGTCCCACAGATTTCCAAATGCCCTCAAGGTGGCAGTATTGCCTCTAATGGCCGATGCACTATAGGGCTCACACAGTGGTAGCCAACTTCTTGATTGCTGAAGTGGCCCTCTCCCCAGCATACTGATTTAAAAGTCATGGTACTGCCATAAAAACAGACACATAGACCAGTGGAACAGAACAGCAAGCCCAGAAATGAACCCACACATGTGCAGTCAATCAATCTTTGACAAGGGTGCCAAGAACACAAATGGGGAAAGGACAGTCTTCTGTTAACAGTGTTAGAAAAACGTGGATATGTAGAGAACAAACGTATGGACACCAAGGGGGGAAGCAGCAGGGGGGGTGGGGGTGGGATGAATCTAAGAAAAAAGAAAAACATGGATATCCACATGCAAAAGAATGAAACTGGACTCCTATCTTACACTGCTCACAAAAATTAATTCAAAATGAATTAAAGACTTAAATGGAAAACCTGAAGCCATAAAACTCCTAGAAGAAAACACAGGAAAAAGCTCCTTGACATTGGTCTTGGCAATGATTTTTTTGGATTTGACACCAAAAGCACAAGCAACAAAAGCAAAAATAAACAAGTGGGATTACATCAAACTAAAAAGCTTCTCCACAGTTAAGGAAACAATCAACAAAATGAAAAGGCAACTTACAGAATGGGAGAAAATGTTTGTAAATCAAATACCTGATGAGTTAATATCGGAAGTATATAAGCTTATACAACTCAATAGCAAAAAAAACAAAAAACAACCCACAAATACATTGATTTAAAAATGGACAAAGGAGGGGCTTCCCTGGTGGCGCAGTGGTTGAGAGTCCACCTGCCGATGCAGGGGACATGGGTTCATGCCCCAGTCCGGGAAGATCCCACATGCCGCAGAACAGCTGGGCCCATGAGCCATGGCCGCTGAGCCTGCGCGTCCGGAGCCTGTGCTCTGCAACGGGAAGGGCCACAACAGTGAGAGGCCCGCGTACCGCAAAAAAAAAAAGGACAAAGGACCTGAACAGACATATTTCCAAAGCAGGCATACAAATGGCCAACAGGTACATGAATAGGTTCTCAGTAACACTAATCATCAAGGAAATGCAAATCAAAACCACAATCATAATCTGTTAGGACAGCTTTTATGAAAAAGATGAGAGATAACAAGTGTTGGCAAGGATGTGAAGAAAAGGGAACCCTTGTGCACTGCTGGGGGGAATATAAATTGGTATAGCCACTACAGAAAATACTGGGTTAGCAAAAACTTCGTTAGGGTTTTTCCATAAGATGTTATGGAAAAACCAGAACAAACTTTTTGGTCAACCCAATAGTATGGCATTCCCTCAAAAAATTAAAAATAGAACTACTGTATGATCCAGCAATTCTACTTCTGGGTATATATCCTGAAGGAAGCAAAATCAGCATCTTGAAGAGATATCTGTACTCCCATGTTCACTGCAGCATTTATTCACAATAGCCAAGATGTTGAAGTAACGTAAGTGTCTGTCCACACATGAATGGATAAAGAACGTGTGGTGTCTATACATACAATGGAATATTATTCAGCTATGAGAAAGAAGGAAAACCTGCCATTTGCAACAAAATGGATAAACCTAGAAGGCATTATTCTGAGTGAAATAAGCCAGACAGAGAAAGACAAATTCTGTATGATCTCACTTATATGTGGAATCTGAAAAAAAAAAAAAAAAGTTGAACTCATAGAAACAGAGAGTAGAGTGGTGATTACCGGGTGTCAGGGGGTGGAGGAAATGAGGAGATGCTGGTCAAAGGTGGCAAGCCTTCATTTCTAAGATGAATACATTTCGGAGCCTAATGTACAACATGGCGATTGTCGTTAATAATACTGTATCGTATACTTAAAAGCTGCTAAGAGAGTAGATCTTAAACATTCTCACCACACAGTACACAAATGGCAACTAGGTGAAATGATGGATGCGTCACTTAACCTGATTCTCATAATCATTTCATGATATATATGTATATCAAATTATCACATTGTACACTTTACATATATACAATTTTCTTTGTCAATTATATGCCGTTAAGCTGGTGGAAAATAGTAAAAACTAAATAAATAAAGTCAAGGAGCCCATGACCCTGAACTTCTCTGGCAGATTCCCATGTCCATGTGGGCTGCCTGGACCATGAAACTTCAAGTGATCTTCTGTGAGAAGCAACAGAGATTACAGCAAGCTAGGTTCTCTCCCTTGGATCCTCACCTGAGATCCATTACAAGTAAGAACCTGTTTCCAGAAGACTGAAAGTTTTAACATATGGCTGGAAACTGGGAGATAAGATCAAAGTTGGGAAACCCAAGGAAAGATGGGGGGATTTATAAGAGAGAAGATGGAAAAGCCTGTCCATGAAAAAAAAGAGGTATAGAGAAAATTACCCAATAACTGAAGACAGGCGTGGGAGACTGTTTAAAAGGGATACGCAAGGCAAAAACAACAATAATGAAAACAATAAATACACTAATTCAGGCAAAAGGCACTGTTTCTTCGAGGTATCATTCAGCGGAAATTTCATGGATGTTTGCAATCTGAAAGCCTTGGATTGGAAATCACCACTCTGTCACCTAAAAGCATGGACAGAAGTAATTTAAGCTCTCTGAGTCTTAGTTATGCAAAGTATAATAATATCTACCTCCCAACTGGGGTAAAATATTGCATGTAAAGTGACTGGCACACAGACAGACACACAGGACATGTTCCCTACGTAAGTTTCATCTCGCGCCCATGCCCATGCCATGGGGGTGTCCCGTATCCTAAGTATGGCTGCACCTTCCTGGCAACACTGATTTCACCCAACATCCATACAGGCCCTTTACCTCCACTTGACTTTCCCAGTCTAGAGAACTGTTGATAACAATATCAGGAAAATCAGGCCAGACCTGTGAAGAGAAAAATGTTTAAAAGCAATGCACTAGATAATCTCTCTTACTTAGCATTTCCTAAGAAACTATAAACCATGTCCTAGAGGTGATAATTTGATTTTCTTGTAGGGCTGATCTAAAGAAAAGTGGGTCTCACAATGCACAAACATTCCTTTAAAATTCCTTAACAGTGGTGACAAAGACTGATGGAGAAAATGACAACTTCTGACCTCAGAGTCCAAACAGAAAAGAAAAAAAAAAATGTACAAACACATTAACAGTGTGGGGATTAGTGGCTCACTGCTCAGAGCATACCTTTCCCCAAACAATGCTTCCATCATTCGGATCTTTGATGAAGACATCATCCTCCACACCCCGCGTGAAAGGGGGATAGGGCTTTGTCTCGTTGCCAGAAATGGCTGGGTCCTGAAATCAAAGCACAGGTCAGGTGAGAAAACCAAAGCCAGGGTAGAAAAATGGAGAACTCTTCAAAAGCGGAGCCATCAGCTTCCACCTGAGCTGTAGAGCTTCTGTGAATCCAGGGAAATACACTTTTCTTACTGAACCTCAACTTCTCTATTCATAGCATGGAAGAAAACACAAGTATAAAGCTTTCTGCACCAAATCCCATTCACTCTTCCAAACAGACTCTGCCCATTCACACAGGGACTCACCAGAATGAGGATGACCCGCATCCCGTCGGCCTTCATTCGAGTAATCAGAGCTGGAAGCCCCTCAAACTCGGGGCTGAGGGTGAAGTCCAGCTGCCGCTCCATGTAGTCGATGTCCGCGTACTGCACGTCCTGGAGGAGGACAAAGGAAACTTGCAAAAGCCCAGGTTCTATGTGAGAACAACGCTCCACTAACCAATGGTGAATTTCAGTCGGCATCTTTTTGATTCTTTCAAATCCCACCTCTGTTATTTGTTAGGTATTAGGTTCTGGAAAATTCACCTAATTTTCAAATTTTGAGTCGTAAAATAGAAAAAAACTAAATTTGCAAAAAATAGGATGATAATGCCGAACTAGCAAGGCTGTGGAGATAAATGAAAGCAGCAGATGAAAGTGCTTTGTGAAGGGCCATTATAAGGAGCGATGGTGGCCACCACCCCATCCCCAGAGGCTGCCCCTGGTATCAGTGACTCATACTCAGAAAAAATAACATAATATAAACTACCCGGTACGAATATAACGTGGATAGTAAGCCCATTAAAACAAAACAAACAAAAGCCACTGTAACTGCTTTGGAATCACTAATCCTGGGGGTTATCAGACACAGCTTTCTTATTAAGAATAAAATATTGCATGCTATACTTTCCGTTAGTAGGAACAATCATAAACAATAGAAAAATCAATAGAATAAAATTAAGTATGTAAATGGTTTATGGGACCAATTCTCTGATTAGTGGACCCCTCTCATCTTCAAGTGAAGGTGGAGTTTGTTTCCATAATTATTTCCTCTGGAAACCAGTCCCAAGATCCCTACATTCAACCAGGAATTAGCTCAAAGCTGTGGGAACACTGGGCTGCAGTGCCAGCAAAGCGTTGGAACTGAGGTTGTAGCTACACACACAGTGGTCTGACTGAATTTGGGTCAATTTCTTTTTTTTTTTTTTTTTCGGTACGCAGGCCTCTCACTGTTGTGGCCTCTCCCGTTGCGGAGCACAGATTCTGGACACACAGGCTCAGCAGCCATGGCTCACGGGCCCAGCCGCTCCGTGGCACGTGGGATCTTCCTGGACCGGGGCACGAACCCGCGTCCCCTGCATCGGCAGGCGAGCTCTCAACCACTGCGCCACCAGGGAAACCCGGTCAATTTCTTTTAATTAAGCAAAACTACTCTCTGGGCAACATTTTTACGGTAGCAAGGATGCTTTTGACTAGATGTTGTGAAGTCATGTGAAAGAAACGGAAGCATGATCTAGCAGAAAGAGCCCTCGGGCTGACCCAATGCCCTCTTCCTTTGGCAAATCACTGTGACTCTTCAAGTTGGGGACAATGACACCCCCCCCTTATATTACTACTGGGTAGGGGTGAGGCTGAGTGTGATACTGTATGAGAAAGTACTTTGTAATTTTATAGAACCTGATAAAAATCAGACAAACTAATCCAGATACAGAGACAAGGGTTGGCCATGCGGTCCCAGAGCCAGTACCCCACAGACTGACAACGTACATAGGGGATCTGGGCAGCCACCATCTCATCATACAAGCTACCAATCTCAGCGTCGTTCTTGTATCCATAGCGACACAGCTGAAACCCCAAGGACCAATAAGGAACCATCACTGGCCGACCAATCAACTAGAAAATAAACAGAAAATTTAGTCCTTAAGAAGAAGAATCTGGGTTAAAGTTGTACACAAAGTAATAAGAATATTTTTTCCAGTGTCCCCAGTTAGATAATCAACAAATTCAAATCCAGAGAGAAACTAAGAGGATGCAGAGCCACTGAGATAACTTGGAGGAAGCTTCCTGCCAGACTTGAGCTCTCTCCCCAGGAGTTTTGGAAAACCTGATTTTGCTCTCATTCCTAGTGGCAGACCAGCTTACTGGTTAAGAACACGAAATTCAGAAGCAACATACCAAAATGTCTGGGTAACCATATGCGATCCAGTCTCTGCTGGCTATGTGACTCTGGGCAAAAGTGAAATAGCCTCTTCTATATCTGTTTCTTCACTTGTAAATTGAGGATAATAATAGATTTGTTTCATAGTGTTTTTGTGAAGACTGAATGAGTTAACGTATGTAAAGTGCTCTGACATGCAACAAGTAATATATCAGTGACATATAGTAAGTTTTATGTCTGTGTTTGTTGCTGCTGCCAAAGCAACTGTTGGGACCACTATGACCACAACCCTCATCACTACAATCACCACCCTCACTGCCACCACTCTCACTGCCACCACCATCATCACCGCCATCATCACCACCACCACCATCACCACCATCACCACTATTACCACTCTCACTGCCACCACCCTCACTGCCACCACCACCATTACTACCATCGCCATCATCACCACCACCACAACCCTCACCACCACAATCACCACCCTCACTGCCACCACTGCCACCACCATCACCACCACCACCACCATTACCTCCATCGCCACTACTACCACTGTCACTGCCACCACCCTCACTGCCACCACCATCATCACCACCACCACCATCACCATCATCACCACTATTACCACTTTCACTGCCAACTACCACCAGTGGCACCACTACTTTTGATACTTCTGCTAGTCTGCAATGCTCTGAGAGGCTACGAATATAACGGTTATCGGGATGTATTTATTGTTCCTTATTCTATAGCCTACCTGTCTCCCAGAAAGACGAACAATTCTAGTTATCATCTAAGAACTACAGAATGTGCTGTATAAATACTTGGTAACCAGCTGAATTCCCTCCTACCTCAGTGTACTGCTGAGTGACAAGCTCTGGAGTTGGCCCCAAGAAGACACAGAAGTCCAGAATTCCTCCTGTGGTGCGGTATGTCACGGCAGGCAAGGGCTGGAATGTCACATCTGGAAATGTAGGAAAATACCAATCAATATGGAAACCTTCAAGTGAGAAATTACCCCTGAAATTCATACATTCTCCCTCTTCCTATGCCTCCTTATTGTAGAGTACTGAGAGAAGGTATTTTGTACTATGCCTACAGAGAATTTAAAAAGTTAAGTGAAGGTCTGCAGGGTAATCTGCGCCTGGATTTTCTTCCCTTTCATGCACTTATTACCTTATTATATGTTTTGTCTTTCTGTTCTTTTAGAATTGTTATTAACATTTTTATTTCAGAATAGTTTAAAACTTACAAGAAGTTGCAAAAATAGTACTAAGAGTATTCTTGGACAATTCACCCAGCTTCCCCCAATGGTAACTTCTTATATAACCATTGTACATTGTCAAAACCAGGAAACTGATGTTGATATAATACTATTAACTCAGGTAGAGGCCATATTCAGATTTCACCAGTTTTCACAAGCATGCTTTTTAACCCCACTTCCTGATTTTCCACCCCCTTTCCAATATACCACGCAAATTTTCTTTACACCCTCGTACCCCCAGAGTGAGTGCTCTGACCCCCAGCTTCATCACTAATTCAGATTATATTAGTGGCTCCCACTGGCTGACCTCCAGGATACTTGGGACTTGCTTGGTTTTGCTACCCCTTCTTACGTTGTTTATGCCAAATAAGAGTTAATTCTTATTACTACACGTTACTGAATTGAAATAAACAGAACTGCTAAAGAGAATGAAGAAAAAAAATAAAAAGCACTCTCCACAAGATAATAATTTTGACTTCGGGGCCACATGATCAAACACATTCTAAAGTTCCTCAAGGATGACTGATTCACAAAAATAAGGGGAAATGCCAGCATCATCTTACCCATGGCGTTGCTGTTCAGCAGCAGGGCCCCGTGGGCATTGCCATCCTCCTCCAGTGCCATGTAGTAGGGGTGGACACCATAGGAATTCTTCTTGTACTGGGAGAGTCATGGGGAAAAGTGGCAGGAGGTTAGAAGACAAAGGGGGAAAAAAGACAGAGATTGAGAAAGAAACTCAACAAATTGATTGATAAGGTGTGTCTAGTCTTCTCTGTGAAATAAACACATAAGAAACAAAGAAACCCGAGAATTGGCCTACTTGCCTAAAAGCAGAATGTGACCATCCAGGTTGAGTGTTGGAAAGATGAAACATGAAGCATACACAGTGTGGGTGGACAGAGGCAAAGACACAGATCCCAAATGCTCTGCCCTTACCCCCGGGGGCTGGTCTCGGGAAAACATTCCCCACGTGTTCCAGTTCAAGTCTCTTCGAAAGGCTGTGTGCTCAGTTTCCCCAAAGCCATAGAGGTACTGGGAGGGGAGGCGCGTGGAGATGCGGATGAACATGTCGTTGAAGGTGAAGCCAAGGAGCTGAGAGTCCCAACTGCAACACAAAAGGGTACGTTTGCAAAAGAAATGGGCTGTTCTAATAGCTTCAAGCAACTGACTTCTCAGGGAAATTGAACTCTTGATTTCCTCCTCCCACCCAGAACCTCCCTGTTGACCTCCCACACAAAACATAAAGTCTATAAGATTAAAACAATCAGAGACTCCCTTGCTATACAAGCCCAGGAGCCAGTTCTTTCTTCTATTTTCCTCTATCACTACCTCCTTCTAGTGGTCCCTCCAGAATGCCAAATCCAATCAGTCTCACCATCTCAGCTGCCAACACTTCACAGCAGGCCTAGTTTCCACCCTTGCCCCACTATAGTCCATTTTCTACACAGCATCCAGAATGATTACTTTTTAAGCATCTCACATCATGTCAACCCCTGTTTGCAATTCTTCAGTGATTCTCATTGAAACATCTTGTGACGTCTTCAAGGCCATTCCTGATCTGAAGCCACCTGGACCCCAGCCTCATCTCCCCCCACTCACCTCCTTACTTACGATACTACTGCCACCACATTGGACTTTTTTCCCCTTAATAAGGCAAGTTTGCTCCTGTTTCTTGGTCTGTGCACTGACTACTCAATTTGCTTGAAGTGTTCTCACTCCTCCCCCATCTCCATGGGGGAGGCTGCTTCTGCTCATCCAGGTCCTACTTCAAATGTCACCTCCTTGGAGAGACCACCTCTGACCACAGTATCAAAGCAGTAACCTCCCCACAATTATCAATTACCCTGTTCTTTTTCCTGCATAGCAGTTGTCACTATCTAAACCGCTACATATTTTAACTTAAATTATTTTTGTTATTTCCTTAGTATTTTTTGTCATAAAAAGAAAGACCTCATCTTCTATAACCATGTACTATGGAGAAGACACCCCATAAACATTTGTTGAATGAATCCCTAGGTACATGCAGCTGCCTCAGGAATTATTCCCAGGGCACTAAAGATTTCTCATAAGAACAGAAGGAAATAACTTGTTCATGAATCTGGAAATGGACAGTGTGTTGCTTTGAGCATGATATCCCCAAGGACAATGGACCTGGCAATGATACAGGTAATCATCAATTCCAAGTCAGACTAAGAGCCATTTACATTACAGTGCCTGTACTCTTCCGGCGAATTTCAATCCCAAAAGGATTCTTCTTAATGAGGACATCATAGAGTCGACTCTCAGAGGTGCTGGATGGAACCCTGGGTATGTTGAGAGGGACTGGAACTTCATACCGGTTGTTGTTGGGATCATAAATCTAGGACCAGAGGAAACAGATTTTAGGCAAGTATAGTTGTCCTGAAACCTACACTCTTAGCAGAAACTTGATGTCTTTGACAAAGAGTCTGAACACTACATTTGTCTTCTTTAAGCTCATGATACTGGAAATTTAATTAACAAATCAAAGAACAACGTCACATTTACTATTTTGATCTGAGTCTGTCATATCTCATTTTGTTTTTTAAAGAAGATGTTGGGGGTAGGAGTTTATCAATTAATTTATTTTATTTTTGCTGTATTGGGTCTTCGTTTCTGTGTGAGGGCTTTCTCTAGTTGTGGCAAGCGGGGGCTACTCTTCATCGCGGTGCGCGGGCCTCTCACTATCGCAGCCTCTCTTGTTGC
Source organism: Stenella coeruleoalba (assembly GCF_951394435.1). Lineage (NCBI taxonomy): Eukaryota > Metazoa > Chordata > Mammalia > Artiodactyla > Delphinidae > Stenella > Stenella coeruleoalba. The sequence goes on along the minus strand of NC_137155.1, from coordinate 93,080,852 downwards.
GGAGCACAGGCTCCAGACGCGCAGGCCCAGTAGTTGTGGCTCACGGGCCCAGTTGCCCCGCGGCATGTGGGAGCCTCCCAGACCAGGGCTCGCACCCATGTCCCCTGCATTAGCAGGCAGACTCTCAACCACTGCGCCACTAGGGAAGCCCCTGTCATATCTCATTTTTAAAGCCTGTATTACATAAGCACATTCCTTTGATATTGGTTCTACCTTGGGAAATCAGTCTGGAATTTATGAATATATTCTTTATTACTTTGTGTGTGGGTGTGTGACTGTATGTGAGTACCTGAAAACATTTCTGAACTGAAAAAAAATCCCCCCCAAAAAACATGATGGAATATTACTCAGCCATAAAAAGAAACAAAATTGAGCTATTTGTAATGAGGTGGATGGACCTAGAGTCTGTCATACAGAGTGAAGTAAGTCAGAAAGAGAAAGACAAATACCATATGCTAACACATATATATGGAATTTAAGGAAAAAAAATGTCATGAAGAACCTAGGGGTAAGACAGGAATAAAGACACAGACCTACTAGAGAATGGACTTGAGGATATGGGGAGGGGGAAGGGTAAACTGTGACAAAGCGAGAGAGTGGCATGGACATATATACACTACCAAACGTAAAATAGATAGCTAGTGGGAGGCAGCCGCATAGCACAGGGCGATCAGCTCGGTGCTTTGTGACCACCTAGAGGGGTGGGATAGGGAGGGTGGGAGGGAGGGAGATGCAAGAGGGAAGAGATATGGGAACATATGTATATGTATAACTGATTCACTTTGTTATAAAGCAGAAACTAACACACCATTGTAAAGCAATTACACTCCAATAAAGATGTAAAAAAAAAAAAACAAAAAATCAAAGAAAACCCCCATGAACTCTACTTGATTAAAATAATCATAGATGTCCTTGTTAAAAATGGGGTCTAAACTGATTCACTGAGTACCTACTATATTCTTACCTGATACTGTACTAGACACAAGGATCACTAAACTGAGTAAGACAGTTATTGCTTTTAAGAAGTCCACATACTAATGGAAAGTGAAAGAGAGGTGCCCACACTACCTGAGTGATACATGTTAACGTAGAGCTATACAGAAGTATTGTGAGGTTACAGGAAAGGAAATGCCTAACAATGTTTCTGGAAGACTGAGACAGTTTCATGAGGGAAAAGGCTGAGTCTTAAAAAGATTTTCAGTCATTAAACAAGCACAGAATGAAAATCAAGTGCTTCCTGGCAGAGATATAAATGCAAAGGCACAGAGAATTAAAAGAAAGAGGCAAGTATTTTGGAGAGGCTGCTGCATAATCGGGAGCTAGCATAGGGAAGAATTAAACCTGGGAACTTGGTCAAGTTCCTTTATTTCAAACCCATTAGGCGCTTACCACTTGCCAGTGTTACAGTGAGGATAGAAAGATAAAAGAGTATCATCCCTACATTAGAAGATGTGAAAGAGCTCACTGTCCAGGTTGATATCAGATTGTCAAGAACATTTCAAGCAATGCCACACTGGCCTGAGTCTTTCGTTTATTCTCTCAATAAACTTTTGAGAACTTACTATCTCCTAAGCTTTGTGTTACATTTCAGGAACACAGAGATGAAGGGACAAATTCCTGTCCTTGAGAAACTTACAATTCAATAGCGAAAAAGATATCAAAAACAGCCCATCGCTTGTCCTGAGATGTAATTAAATCATGGGAGAGAAAGAGATCAGTACACTCTTGTAGGTATTTCATATATCCCAAATTCAGTGTTCAGAACTGAACTCATCATTTTATTTTGCCTAAGCTCAAACCTTTTCAGTTTTCCCATCCCAGTTAATGTCACCACCATCCATATAAAGACATAAGCTAGAAACATGGTAATCGTCTTGATGCTTCTCTCTCCCTCATAGACTACTTGTAATTAATCACCAGATCCCATAATGCTACTTGTCACTCTCTCAAAGATGTCCACTTCTCCATCTCCTTTCTGTACCTCGTTTAAGCTCAGTCCCTCATCTGGATTTCCTAACTGGAAATTTCCTAAGCCTCCTAACTTGTCTCTCCTTTTTCACTCTTGACCTCCCAACCACTTTCCTTACAGTAGACACAGCAATCGTTTCAAAGTGCAATTTAGAACAGGTGTCACTGTTCCATCAATGGTCTCCAATTACTCTTAGGATAATAATCTAGTATATTGTAGCATGGCTAACTTAGAAGAGCAGACTGATTTCAGGGTTCTGTAACCTTGACTAGCAAAGAATAATGGAAATGAAAAGTGCCAAGTAGGTACTTGACACGTATACTGTAAACACATACCTTAAACTGCAGCATGTTATCCTTATGGTAGGTCACATTCAGACGGAGGGACTTCACGGGTACGGAGGGCAAAGAGGAGGCATACGAAGACTTTAAGGAGAGGACAGCTGTGGCCCCATGTAAGTCATACTGAACATCACTGACAGAGTATAGATCATTGACAAAATAGCAAAAAGGGACTCCAGGAGAACCGGATACCTGAAAAGTAAAGCCAAATCCAGCTCAGCATGAGTTCTAAGATTATCAGATATAAAGGGGCTAGAAAAGGCAATTTGCAGGGAGATAAAGATAAAACCAGTCATTTTCTTATATACTCTTTGGTAGTGACATCAGTTTTCATTCCTGGTCTCCATGTAAAATATTTGTAAAAAAAAGTCCCACTCCCATCCTTACCTATTCTTCACATCCAGATAAAAACTCAGGTTACTTTGGAAGTCTGTCCTTTCTATGGATTTTAAGTAGTGATATAGGCGCTGGTGCTATGCTTGTGAAATTGTAGATTAAGTGTAGAGGATTTTACAAAATTACAATGAGGTACTACCTCACACTGTTAGGAATGGCCATCATTAAAAAGTCTACAAATAACAAATGCTGGAGAGGGTATGAAGAAAAGGGAACCCTCCTACACTGCTGGTGGGAATGTAAATTGATGTGGCCACTGTGGAAAACAGTATAGCGGTTCCTCAAAAAACTAAAAATAGAGTTGATATATGATCCAGCAATCCCACTCCTGGGCATATACCCAGACAAAACTACAATTCAAAAAGATACATGCACCCCTATGTTCATAGCTGCACTATTCACAATAGCCAGGACATAGAAACAGCCTAAATGTCCATCAACACATGAATGGATAAAGAAGATGTGGTACATACACACAATGGAATACTACGCAGCCATAAAAAAGACTGAAATAATGCCATTTGCAGCAACATGGATGGACCCACGGATTATCGTACTGAGTGAAGTAAGTCAGACAGAGAAAGACAAATACCATATGATATCACTTATATGTGGAATCTAAACCATGACACAAACGAACCTATCTACAAAACAGAAACAGACTCACAGACATAAAGAACAGACTTGAGGTTGCCAAGGGGGAGGGGGGTGGGGGAAGGATGGATTGTGAATTTGGGCCTAGCAGATACAAGCTGTTATGTAGAAGATGGATAAACAACAAGGTCCTACTCTATAGCACAGGGAACTATATTCAATATCCTGGGATTTTAATGTACATTAACACCGTCACTATGGTTACCTCCCAGACGCAGCCGCGGGCAGTACAGTTTTCTGCAGAAGCACCATTCTCATCAGGATAACAGTCTATTTTTTCTGCATCCCTTATCTTCACATCCCACTCCACCGTGTATATTTCTCCCAGGACAAGATCAATTTCTGTGATAAGGGCCACCTGTAAGAATGGGAAAGTATCAAGCAAATGTACCCTCAGGACAAAGACCCTGTAAGGTCTGAAACTTCTTTTAGGAAAGAAAATAGAAATCAGACCAGACTCCCAACAATCTAAGCAACACAGCACTGGAGCTTACACAAAGAGAGAGAGGGCAGAGTTCTAACCAGTAACCACAGGGGAAATGGCACAATTCTATCAGAATTTGTACATAACATTTTGAAAAGAATCAGGTCAACTACAACCTTCTGTAATCACCCCTTTCTTTCCTCCCCCGACTCCTCTTCTGTTCCTTATTTTGTCAGGAAGGCTCTCTTCTGCAGCCCCCTTGTAGCACAGCACACACAAGCACGTGGTGTCACCCCATACTGAGCTCATCATTTTGTCCTCCATTCCCCAAACAGCATTCCCCATTGGTCTGGAGTAGGGGCAAGAACACAGAAATAAGAATCATGTGTGGCCTGGGTTCTCCCCTCCATTCCACTGTGGAAACTTAGACAAACTATTTCAATTCCTCGGGTCTCAGTTTCACCAACTGCAAAATTGGTGAGTTGGCAAAATCATTACATTTCCTTCCATTTCTAACATCCCAACCTCTTCATTTCCCCAAGCCCAGAGCCTCAAGACTTGAAATTTTCTTTGAGTCCCATTCCCTAATTCAAACATTTAATATTTTTCTATGTGTTTTTCTTACGGTCATCTCCTCTTTAATTAGTAATTTCCACAGTGAAAGTTCTCATTTGTCCAGAGGCATAAAATCTCATGCTAAGGATTATCATCTTTCTTCCAGTCTCTCCCCAGTCTACATTCATCTTGCTCTTCCCTGTACCTCAAACCCCACCCCAGAATAACGCTCTCACAACGGCACATATTGATTCAAGGATCAATATGAGACCCTTTGAGAATCAGATCAGATCCTTCTTATTTTGGCACCTAAAACCCTCCAAAATCTGACCACAAGTTAATCTGTCCAAACTGAGCCCCTTCCAAAAGTGGATCCTACCCATTCTAGTTATTCGGTACTCACAGACTAACAGAAGGCTATTCTTAGTCCCGAGACTGGCTTATTCTGATACTTCCACCTTGACTGCTTTATCTAAGCAAACGCCCTTTCTAGGAAAATGGTGCTTATCTGGGGAACTTACTGCTAGCTGCCTGCCCTCTGTAAAACTCCCTTCTTACTATTTCAGTTTAGAGCACTAAAGTTCTCGATTAAGAACTATTTTTTTGAAGCCATGTAACACAGCTGTGGCCATTAATAGGTAAGTGCAAGTCCATTGGCCAAGTATTTCTTTCTTGATTTAAGGGCCTGCCCCTCCCTTCCCTTCACCTTCACCTTTCCCTTTTCCTTCCAGCTTCTTCTTCTTTGTTTATTTTTATTTGTTCTCTAACAAGGCTAGAGTGACTGGAATTAAGCCACCATTTCTAATCACAAGAGAAGAAAAGACCTCAACCCTGACAACCTTGAGCCACTGATCCAATGCCAGCAACTGACTACTTCCTAAACTTCCAGTCCCATAAAGGAAAAAAAATCCCAATTTGTTTAAAATACCATTTTGCTGAGTCTCCTGTCACTTGCAGCTGAACAAATCTCTACCAGGTGTACCATCTTTCAAGGTCCACCTCTAGCCCTGATGTCTCCAAAGCTTTGCTCAATGACTCCGTTAAGCTTTGAACATGAAATTGGGCAGAATATATACTAACATTTCCTACAGGGTTGGGTTGCCTGTCCCCTTCCCAATAGTTTCATATGTTTCTCCACTACCTAAATTCAAACAATAAAAGAGTTCCTTTGGTTGTATATTTATTAATATATTTATCAAACATTTAATTAGTTTATTTTTATATGTGCATCTTTCAAATGGCTTGCACTTTGCTGTACACACAACTAGCCATATAATACTTTATTTCTAACTTTATAATGTATGCACCCTCAATGTATGTTGTCAAGACAAAATGTCAAATGCAACCAATATATCATTATAGTAGAAGATTAAATTTACTTATTTTCTCCAAATTTGGACGGTCCCTCACAAACCACGCTGACCCAGCAGCTCCCAATCCCAGATCATTTGGAGCACCTGTAGCAGGGGGTGTTGGGGGAAAGGATTCCTCATAATACTAAGATTTCAGAGGAGCTGGTTACAGCCTATCCAGCAACTTCAGGCCTCATTAAAAGGGAGGAAAATTATTTTATTATTATCACCTAACCAAGTGAGTATCCATTAGCTAAGCTTATCCAATTCTTTGACTTAAAATATTTCCTAAAAATGTATGTGTTGGAGTGAGAATCTATATAGCTCAATACAGTAAGAGAAGAAAAAAAAAGCACCTCGAAATTTTAATGAATGGGAATCCCACCTCCCACCTCAACCCTTCTAGCATCAATCAATCAGCAGCTTTCAGACCCGGTTCTCCTCCAGTCCTGTTCCCGACACTCCTGACTTCGCTCTTCTTCTGTTCGAGTCAGAGAGGACAGAAGACTGAGGGACAGATAAGGGAATAAAGATGAAAGGACCAGTTTATCTCCTCCCATGTCTCAGCAGCTCCTTTGTTAATCCCAGCTCTGGCCCACTCTTTATTTTTTTCTGTCCTAACCCTCTGACTCCCCACCCCAGTCTTCAGAGTGTGCTCTGGTCCTTCAGAAACCCATGCAGGGCTTCCCTGGTGGCGCAGTGCTTGAGAGACCGCCTGCTAATGCAGGGGACACGGGTTCGTGCCCCGGTCCGGGAAGATCCCACGTGTCGCGGAGCGGCTGGGCCCGTGAGCCATGGCCGCTGAGCCTGCACGTCCGGAGCCTGTGCTCTGCAACGGGAGAGGCCGCAACAGTGAGAGGCCCGCGTACCGCAAAAAAAAAAAAAAAAAGAAACCCATGCAACCTTGGCAAGAAGGAACATCATAAGCGATGAAGAATTCTTTACAAACTATCTCAACAAAATGGGGTTTTACCTGGAGGTTAGAATCATAAGTGACATTAGGAGAAACTTGAATTTTGACACCATTGTGTTTCACTGTAACATTGGTAGGTTCCTGGGTCCCAAGGATTTTAATCTCTTTAAATGCTAAATTATTGGGGTCTGTGTAGGTTGATTGCAAAATCTTCACATCCAAGCGGTTCTGCAAAACAGTTAAGTACAAAGATCTGCCTTAAATACACAGATTCTCAAATCACTCCAATACTTCATCCTAGACCGGATACTCAAAACCGCTCCAAATGGCTCTTAGCTGTCTCTACTAATGTGTGCTCAAGTACAAACTTATTTTTCCCCTGAGGGGGGCGGAAAAAAGAGAGAGAGAGAAACACACATACAGAGAGAGAAATTTTTTAAAACTTCATTTAAAAAGACTGCTTTGATTTATCCATATCATTGCCTCTTTTTACTAACATGAATGATTCAATTATTAGGTGTTAAGTCATAAACTGAAATGTGGCCACCTATTGTCATAAATGAAGCTACAAATAAAATTACACACATACACAAACACATATGAGCTAACGGTCAGACAAAAGCCCACACTTAAGATTCATAAAAATATACTACTCACTTGGGTGACGGAGAACTCACATAAGAGGTAAACTTTATTGGCCACAGTATCTGAAAGTGAGATTAAAACAAGTCAGACTCTGGCCTGCCCACTACAGAAGGACAGATTTCATCCTGGCACTCCTTGAAGCTACATGTTGAGAATGACAAGATTAGAGAGAGAGTGTCCAAGGCCAAGACACTGTTTTCACTTCTCCTTCCTACCTTAACCTTGAAAAGGTTCCCTTCCAAGTGCTTCCAAGGCATATGCCTCAAGCGAAGCTATTTCCTAAGCTTGAGCCACAAGAATCTTTAATGTATTGGAGACAGATTAAGAAGCGTGGCTAGATTCGGGTGCGCTAGAAAGGTGTCTTCTCACTGCCTGACTAGCACAGGTAGGTTTTACACACCATCCACGTTTGTTCATAAGTACTTGGAGGGAAGATGTGTGCACTGAATGGCAGAAACAGTCTAGAAAACATTTCTTTCAGGTGCCCTTTGATAATACAATGAGAGCCTATATATGCAGCTGGCCAGCGGGAGAATTCTAAGAGGTAGAGATGTGTTTTCCTTCCACCTGTGGTCCAACTACCACTATTCCTGAACAGCACAACCGAAATCAAAATTCTCCTCTCGAGTGATTAATGTTACTGGGCCTGGTGAGATTTCTCCCACCGCTGAATGACCAGCAGGAGTAACTCGAAGATGCAGGTTTGGAAACGGCAACATTGTGCTCACCTTTCGTTTCCCCATCATCCCAGAAAAGTTCGCCTTTTGCTTCTTTGTTGTCATCCAGGGCAATGATAAGACCAAGAGGGTTCCTTCGACTGTGAGAAACAAGATTTATGTGAGAGGCAAAGACTTGGGACTCAAAGAATTTTGCTAAATGAGCTGTGAAGGATTCTATCAGATTTCAAATGGGACAGGTCACTAGCAGCAGATGGCTCTGCTTTTCTTCAGGCACAAAGGCAAAAGCAACAGGGGCATCACTTTCTAGAATGGGTAATGTCACAGGCGACAGCACCACTCCAAACATTAGCAATAAACATCTATGAAGGAGGCAAGAATTTAATCACCAGAATCACTGCAATAGCTACAATAAAACCTGCTGATGCTATTATTATTTTGAATACAGACTATTAGAAGAGAAAGAAATCGGAGACAATAATTGGTTCAGCCTAATCATTTTACAGCTGATACATGCAGGAGAAGTATTAACTGCAGTCAGGGGGATATATTTGTTCCCTGCCTAAGAACCATGTTGACTCAGAAAGCAAGAAAATACAACAAGGTCCATCTATATAATGGCAATTTCCTAATTTGATTATTTATTATTAGTTCATTTCGAGAGAGAAAAAGAGAACATTCTAATTATCTGCTTTATAACTCAGAATATAAAACACAAAACACTACTCAAAAGATGCTGAAATAGATGCACATAGAGAAAGAGGGAGAAAGAAGGAGCAGCTGCATTTAAATCTCCCCTTATTCCGCCCCTCCTCTAGACCACCTCCCGATTTCCTACTCCTGTTGCATCCCTCACACTCCCTATTATATTCTTTCATAGGTCAGCCTTCCACTGTGCCCTGTGCCAGCCAGGTTCCAGGGTCAACAAAATCACCTGCTTTCACTTAACACGCATGTACTGAGTAGCTTTCATTGCTAGGAAGTCTAAGAGATACAAAAACAAATAGACCAGAACGACATTGATGACCTTAAATATGGTAAGAAAGATTAAACATATTCACCAAATAGTCCAAACAGAAAGTAAAGAGTGGCACAAAAGTTAAAATCCTTACAGGAGTCCACAGTGACACTTGAAGCAGTAGGTGGCCTAGATATTCTTGAGGACACTGCATACTCTTAAGGACTCACCCACTACAATACTACTTGGCCCTAGATAAATTAAACACATGGTCCCTGAAGGGTGCTAACGTGAAACCCAAGTTGACAGCAGTCCTGGCTTGCAACCAAAGAGCAGGCTGATCCCCTCTGGGCGAGTGAGACCTATTTGGATCCTTGAGATCACCACATTCGGAAAACCAAAAAATTACTAAATGCACGAGGTAACAAGCCAACATGAAAGAAAGTTGGCAAAAACAACTAACAATAGATTTAGATTCCACTAAGGATTTTAGATAATAGAATTTTCAGTTACAAAGTATAGAATAACTATGACTGAAATACTTAACAATATTAAGGGAAAAAAATGTATTAAAAAATGACCAGAAAGTTGGAAGTGGCAGCACACCCTCTGCTGGAATTGTTGGGGAAGATTTCTCGCAGATGAAATCAGAGTGTAATTTGGAATATGATTAAGAATGTATCAGGCAAAGAATGCTGAAAAGGGTAAGAAGTGCTGAAGCCCAGATGCAGGGAAATAGATGAGTATCTTTAGAGAATAACAAGATTTTTGGCATGGCTGTTCTATAGGTGTGTGGTAAGGTGTCAGGAGACACAGGTTAACTTGAAACCAGATTATGATTGGCCTTGAACAACCTACTAATGATAGAATTTAGACTTTAACCTGGGAAGCAACAAATTGAGATCTTCACTTTGGAAAGACAATTTTGGTATCAGTGTGCAGAACAGCATGGAGCTGAATAGTTAGAGAAAAGGAACCCAGGTGGTATTTGGATATATAAGTATTTTCCATCAGTATCACAAAAGTTTAAACTTGAAAAATTATGGCAGTAAGGAAGGTTCAAAAGAAAAAGACTTCTAACCTCCAAAAAACTACATCTATTAAAAGCAGATTAGCTGATACATTTAGAGACACAGATGTGAATGTGTGCCTCTTTAGTACAGATGGAGTCTATAATTTGAGCATCAAAGAATCATCAAGGAGAAATGAGTGACATGAAGGAGATTTGAAGTGCACAGGAAGTAATTTTTGAACCCCGTTTTGCATCACAAGAAAGAAATGGCTCAGTGGGAAGAAAGAAACAGGAAATTGAGATTATAGGGGAGTGGAAAGTGGACCCCACTCCCTAGAAATGAGAATGAGGAGTCGAGTGCACAGCATGGTAGAATGATGGTCTGATAAAGGCAGGTGGAGTGATCAACAGACCCCGTTTGCCCGGAATTGAGATGTTTCCCAAAACATGAGACTTTCAGGGCTAAAACTGACATATTCCTAGGAAAACTAGGAAGGTTCACCACCCTCGGGGGGGGGTTAAGTCGGGGGGTTAAGGAAGGACAGGATTAAGGTCTTTCAAAATCCATCTGGATGCAGTCTAAATCACAGCTTCCCCAGAAGAGGCCCACAGAAATCCAGGGAACAGAGTTTGATGACCACACACACACACACGCACACGCACACACACACACACACACACACACATGCCCTTCCTCCCTACATTCCACATAATGCTTCAGCATCTTCTACATGGGCAACAGATGGGAACAGAAACAACTAGGTTTGTCAGCCTCCCCCTTAAAGGAAACTCCCAGCCATGCTATACCTGGCCACAGTGGTTGTGGCTGGCTGCTGTGTGGGGAGGATGTAGCCTCCTCGAAGGTGAAGTCCAATTTTGTCTCCAGGAAGTTCCATCTCCACTTTTTGCTTCCTCCATTTCACTCGGCCCCCCTGACGCACATAGACAAATCAAACACAGTGGCATGAGCACATCACCGCTACCTCTTAACCACACGCGGAGTTATCTCCAGCTCTTTCCTTCTCCCACCTAGTTGAATTGCTATCTAGTCAGGCATCAAGCAAGAAAAGGAAAAGAATTTAAGAACAATGGGTTTTGTGATCAGCTGGGCGCTTGGGGAACATATATCACGCTGAGGCTATTTGACATACATTATACAAACTGATAGTTTTCTGAACAAGAATCTCACTTATAACCAGGCTCAAATTGTCCATCGGCCCCAATATTTGCCCATGAGACATTCTACTTCCATCTTTATCTTGCTGCTGAATAAAGTATATGAAAGTATCTTTTTCAGATTTCATCATGACTGATGTCAAGTGACTTCGTCTCACTTTATTGACTCTGCTATGAAATCACTGCAAACACGACAGAAACATTCCTCAGTGCATGGATAGATGTTTCTGTCTACCCAGACGTATCTTGTCTGTGCAGCTTGAAGAGTTTAAGAAAAGTCAAAGCTACTTACAGTCTCATAGTCATACCAGACGGCATCAGGCACATATGCTGTCACTTTCTCTGCACCCTGAAATTAAAACAAACTATTGTCCTTTATGGCCCAGCCTCTGAAGGGGATAAAACTTCTTAATCACATACTGAGAATGCACAAATGGCCTTTCTTTTCTCTACCAACTTGTGCTTTTCTTCTAACAGAGGCAATAACCTTGCCACTCAAAGAAAAATCCCAGATGGGACCATATTAGGAATAATAATCATAGTATTGAAATAGGTGTTGTGGTAAAAATTCCAGCTTTAGAGGCACAGAAGCAGATGTGATGACAGCGAGGCAGGGAGACAGAACAAGGAATGCGGGCAGCCTCTAGAAGGTGGAAGAGGCACGGAAATGGATTTCTCCCTTAGAGCCTCTAGAAGCAACCGGCCCCACCAACACGGTGATTTTAGCCCAGTGAGACCCATGTTGGGCTTCCGACCTCCAGAAATGCAAGATAATAGATTTTTGTTGTTATGAGCCACTGCATTTGTGGTAGTTTGTTACAGCAGCGACAGGAAACTAATACAGCCTCTCTAGACACAAACCAGACCAGTTAGCAGAGTCAACTGCAGCCAGGTGGAAAACAGGAAGAAGGACACGACGGTGCATAGAAATGATGAAACAATAACCAGGAGAATCTGGGACTCCCTTCACTGGTTGAGAGGCAAGTTCTGCTTGGAGGAAAGGACGTGAAGAGCCGTGAGCCATCAGCGCTGTGAAGCTGGGCTTGAGAGGGCGGGGCTGGAAGGTGCGATTTTGAAAAATGAAAAAAAAATTCCAGCTTCACACTGCGTACCTCATTTAATCTTCCCAATAGTCTCCAGTGATACATACTATTATTATCTCATCTTACAGCTGAGGAAGCGGCACATAATTTCCCCCAGATGGCACTGGCACCAAGTGGCAGAGACAACAAACACACCCAGATCACCCTGACCTTAGAGTGAGTGCTGGGTCACTGCTCCCTCCTGCCTCTGCATCCTGGAACAAGTCATGATCTATTATGAGACTCTGACAACACATAGGACAATTCTTAAACCGAGTCACCCGTAGATGCTTCTATACTGATTGGAAACTTGGTCAAGGACAAAAGACTTCTAGAGACAAAAATGTGTACCCATCAGATACCCATCTTCCCCAAACTCCAACACACAGTCTTCAAGGCTGCCCCAGCCACAGATGTTGGAAATGGGTTTGGAATAGAAAGAGGACAAATGGTTCCAAGAAGAGAGGAGTCTGGAGTTACCAGGAGCAAGACCAGAGACCACCAGTGTGTCTCGGCGGGAACACTTGCCTCGGCCAGAACCGGAGTGATGAGGAGGCCGGGCCCCCATAAAAACTGCTGCTGCACATCCCAAGTGTTGCTGTCCTCGTAGAACCTAGAGACCAGAGAAACGTTCAATGACATTTGGGCCGGTGCTTTCTGGCAGCTCTCCCCCAAGCCTGTCTAAAACTTGCAGGCTCCCTGCCTGGGGCAAATTCCCCAAATTATTCTGTGACACCTGTCTCCCCACTCCTGCAGGCAGATCCACTTTCCCTAGCCCCTGCACCCTCCTATTCTTTCCCCAATTTGGACAGAAGTTCCTATTTCAGTATCTCTATGCTAGGCAGGTTCCAGGCTATAATTCTATTTGTCATATCTCCCTTAAAAAAATAAGTAAAACAAGCAAGACATTTTAAAACTTTAGCTGACTATCCAAAAGGAACTAGATTTGATCACCCAAAAAAAGCAGACAAAAACTTTACTCTTTTCTCTTTTAGGATACCTACCTTTAATAGAGAATTCTGGGAGACAGCAAGAACTTACCCACAATAATGAATATATAATATATATTATAATAATATATGCCTGAGGGCCTAAAATGTCAGACACAGAAGGGAATTAACTGTATTTTGATTTTGACAAGAAAAAGTCTCTTTTTCGTAGACTATAAAATTATTTTGTTAACTTTTAATAAGCGAGACCTGGGTTACTTTTTTCTTTTTCTATGATATGACCAACATAGACCTCAAAGATGCCCCCATTGATGACCAGCAAGTATATCCTCCAATATCCAAGCACTTTGACTTTCAGAATATCTGTGCTCAAAACTGTTAGAATGAATTCACTTAGAAGCCAACCAATAAAACTGGTTGAGGCTTTTATCTACATAGCATCAAACATAGTTCAACCTAATATCTCTATTTTCATGCTTTTTTTTTTTTTTTTTTTTTTGCATCATGTACACAGAGCATTACTGCTCCCACTGTTCAAGCCCTGAGAAATGCTACCAAAGGCATGAGCAACTGGGGCAGGGTCCTCGCCTAAATCACAGCCTCCGTCTCGAGCCAGTTCCGTACACTTCCCAGCACCATCTTCAATCCTCGGGTTTCTAAACAAGGCTTCCGGCTCCTTATTCTGCCAGGGCCGGTCATAAGAAAGCAAACCCCACTGCAGAGCTACTCACTCTGCAGCCACCAGAGGGTCCCACAGCATTAGCTAGGAAGCGAGGACACACCCTCTCCTACTACAAATCTCCACCAAGCTTAAATTTCCCCGGTGCCTCACAGCAGCTTCCCCGAGATTCCAGCCCCGAAACAGGATTGCCTGGAAACCCCAGAACTATTTGCCGGCTAATATTATAGAGGCATCAGTTCATACTAAGTGGCCAGCTTTAAGGAAAGTCTCTTAAGTGTTCTTTTTTTTAGAGTCAAATTAGAGATACTCATTGGCTGACAATAAAAATTCTGAATTCAGGAAAATCCTTCATACTATTCTTATTAGTATGTAAATGACCTAGAGCTTGAACATGGTGCATTACAAAAGCGACCATCAGGTTCAAGCTATCAAATCCTTTAAATGAAGGCTACAGAAACTAAGGATGAAGGAACTTAAATGATTTGTCTAAGGTATAGAGTTAGTTGGTGGAACAAAGACCCCAAATTCCACAGCTTTTAGTCTAGTTCTCTCCCCAAAAGGGAACAGGCTATAATATTTAAATATACCTAAAATAGTACATAGGCAGCAACAGCCTTGCAAATACCAACTCGTTATTCAAGTTAAAAAAATATATCTGAGTAACTGTTTGGATTGTTTTAATTTCACTCATTTTCTTTGCGGTACGTGGGCCTCTCACTGTTGCGGCCTCTCCCGTTGCGGAGCACAGTCTCCGGACGCACAGGCCCAGCAGCCATAGCTCACAGGCCCAGCTGCTCTGCAGCATGTGGGATCTTCCCGGACTGGGGCACGAACCCGTGTCCTCTGCATCGGCAGGCGGACTCTCAACCACTGCGCCACCAGGGAAGCCCCACTCATTTTTTTTTAAATATTTGTTTATTCATTTAGGATGCTGCCGGTCTTAGTTGCAGCTCACGGGATCTTCGTTGCGGCATGTAGACTCTTAGTTGAGTGAGAATTCTTGGTTTTGACTTGCATGCAGGATCTAGTTTCCCGACCAGGGATTGAACCCAGGCCCCCTTCATTGGGAGTGCAGAGTCTTACCCGCTGGACCACCAGGGAAGTCCCTTCACTCTTATATTTGATGATACAGTCAATGTCACCCAGTTACATTAACAAAATTCCTTTGGGCTAGGTGAACTTACTCATGCAGAAGAGGCCTGGCCACCGTGTCCCCCTGGCTGTGAGCACGGTAGAAGAGGGTGTAGAGATAGGGCAATAGAGCATAGCGGATGGTAAGGTAGTGCCTGGAGGAATTCAACAGCAGAGAGTCAGCTCCAAAGGAGGCAGGATCCTGGGCCTGAGAAGAAACAAGAGGTTGCAATTGACACCTGGTTACAAATAAGAAAAGCCTTTGGAGATATCAGACTCCATTCATCACAACCAAGAGTTTTGTTCCTGCAAGACCTGGGGCCTACCTTGCAAACTTTGCCTCTGAGCAGTAGGGTTGGGCAAAGGGAGATCATTCCACCAAGTTAAGTGGCCATTCTTCACCCTGCACTGCATCCCCCCTCATTCATTCTATGGGTGCTCTCAGTAGACTGCCATTTAAATAACTTCTAAGTATTTCTTCATTTGATTCTCACTACAAAATGAGCAATGCAAATAAAGTGTATAAAGGTTTGATTAAAAACCTTCACACACTCGCCATTTCCTTGACTGCCACGGTAGAGATAGCAGGGGCTGTGTCGGCAGAGGGCATTTTAATGGTGCACCATGAGTCCTGGTTAATTGCAAACGGTGGTCCCAATTAGCCTAAGTGAAGCACCACGTAGGAAGTTGGCTCAACAGATTTCTCGGACAGGATGCAGGTAGATCCAGTCCTAATGTATGCCAAGTCTATTTTGATCATATCTCCTGGGAGACTTACCTTGTAGCCTTGGCCATTGTGATTCCTGGAAAATGGATAGAACGCTCCCAGCTGCATCCACCTCCTGCAGAGCTCTTCGGGAGCATCCAATGTAAAGCCACATATGTCAGAACCCACCTGGAAGGACACACAGACAGCGACGGCATGTGTACGTCACTTCCATTACTACACCCTGCTCCTCGGCTTTGCTTTCTACCAGGGACCTGCCAGCTGTACTTGGCTGTACTAACCTCTTCCTGAGAAGGCTACTTCGGTGTGATGGAACTGGGCTAAATCCTATGTCCACTCTTTACTGCCAGGTGAATGCAAATGAATTACTTAACCCTTCTGTGCCTCGGTTTCCTCATTTTGTTAAAGTGGGCACTCTAGGGTTTTAGTAAATGAGATAATGGAAGTAAAACACTTGATGCACAATAGTTTTTTGGTGAATAGCAACTAGAAATACCATTGATATTATTACTTTGACCACAGCACTAGGAGAATTAATTTTCCAAAGCCTAATTCTGATCAGGTCATTCATCTATTCAAAAATCCCCAGGGTCTCCTGCTGCCTGCCCTACTAGCGCCTCAAAACCTGGTTCCAACCCACCTTTCCAGCATCATTTCTCATTCCAGTCCTACACTCCAATCCTTAGGGACACTCAAATTCTGCCCCTTGCTGGTCTCAGTCTTAAAATTTCTCAGTCTTACAATGACCTCCCCCGCATCAGTCTGATAAAACATACCCACTTTCAAGGTTAAACTCCAGTGCCATCTTTTGCATGAAGTTACTATTTACTCCCTCCCGGGACTCCCATTGTTCCTTGTAATCTTGTTACAGTTGTTAAGTACCTTTCTCAGGATTTCTTTTAACATTTAAATGATATGTTCCTGTTTGCACTTTTACCCTAGCTTGTCATAATTATGTGTGTGTGTGTGTGTGTGTGTGTGTGTGTGTGTGTGTGTGTGGAGAGAGAGAGAGAGACTTTGGGGGTGTGCGGAAGGAAGGTGTTTCTGTTACTATATTTATGTTTCTCTCCACCCTCACCATGCATACCTAGCTCAATGCCTTGCTCGAAGTAAGAGCTCAATAAACAGATATGCTGAATTTAACTAAAAGATGCCAACTGTAACCTTAAGGACATGTGCACTTTTTTGTGTATATGTTGTACTTAAAAAAAAAATATTCCAACACTACCACTTCAAGCTTGCACCTTCTATCCTTATAAGGCAGTACAGGAAAGAATGTCGTGGTATCAGTGTCTTACTGATGTGGATGAAGCCCATAACCCTCCAGACTTTAAATCCCTGGGCCATGGAGGGCAGTAGAGGGGAGCTTTATCATTTGAAAAACTTCTAGCATGAGGCATTCTGGGGACTGGGATGTGGACTCACCATTGGGATACCAAAAAGGCTGAACTCGAGCATGCCAGGGATGGACCATCGAAGGTCATTCCAGGTGGCTGCGTTGTCTCCTAACCAGTGGGCTGCAAACTTGCCAGACCCCGCAAAGGTAGAACGGGTTAAAATGAAGCTTCTCTTGTTAGGGAACACAGTCTTGACAGCTCTAGAGAGGGAGAGAGACTTAGGGAGTCAATGTGTGACCTTAGCGTGCCTTAGCCCAGAGGATAGAGTGATAATATCGAGGATCTCAAGTTAATACCGCACTCTTCGCTTCTAGTTCTCTCCTGTAGAGTTAGAGTTGCTGTTGGGAGCAGACTGTACCATTGAGTATGTTTATATTTCGTTTTGTTTTGTTTTAGGCATTTTATGTACATCATTAACTCCATAATTTCAAAGTCCAGTAGAAGGATACTGAGCCAGTACCTAAAACCCCAAAGCACATGAAGTCTTTAAGTTACTTAACCCTCCATACACCAGTCTATAACAGTATGGCAGAGAGGAAAATACATGGGTCTTGGACTCATGCAGAAAGGAGTCCAAATTTTGCTCTTACATTTTATTAGCTGTTTCACCTTGGTCAAATTACTTCCCTTTCTTCCAACCTTTCATTCATTCATTTATTCATTCTTTCTTTCATTATACACAGTACACAAATACTTATTGGATTCCTTCCTCCCAATGTGACCAGGATTTTCTTCATTCATTCAATAATAACAACCATACTTATCTTGCCGAATTTTGTTTTTACATTCTTTTTCCTGTATTGCTGGTTTATTTTTTTTAATATAGCAAGTTCTTATTAGTTATCTATTTTATACACATCAGTGTATACATGTCCATCCCAACTTCCCAATTCATCCCACCACCACCACCCCGCCTTCCCCCCTTGGTGTCCATACGTTTGTTCTCTATATCTGTGTCTTCATCTGTACCATTTTTCTAGATTCAACATATATGCGTTAATATATGATATTTGTTTTTCTCTTTCTGACTTACTTCACTCTGTATGATAGTCTCTAGGTCCATCCACATCTCAACAAATGACCCAATTTCGTTCTTTTTTATGGCTGAGTGATATTCCATTGTATATATGCACTACATCTTCTCTATCCATTCGTCTGTTGATGGGCATTTAGGTTGCTTCCATGACCTGGCTATCATAAATAGTGCTGCAAAGAACATTGGGGTGCATATGTCTTTCTGAATTATGGTTTTCTCTGGGTAAAGGCTCACTAGTGGGATTGCTGGGTCACATGGTAATTCTATTTTTAGTTTTTTAAGGACCTCCATACTGTTCTCCATAGTGGCTGTATCAATTTACATTCCCACCAACAGTGCAAGAGGGTTCCCTTTTCTCCACACCCTCTCCAGCATTTGTTGTTTGTAAATTTTCTGATGATGCCCATTCTAAATGGTGTGAGGTGATACCTCATTGTAATTTTGATTTACATTTCTCTAATAATTAGAGATGTTGAGCAGCTTTTCATGTACCTCTTGGCCATCTGTATGTCTTCTTTGGAGAAATGTCTATTGAGGTCTTCTGCCCAGTTTGGATTGGGTTGTTTCTTTTTTTAATATTGAGCTGCATGAGCTGTTTATGTATTTTGGAGATTAATCCTTTGTCCGTTGATTCGTTTGCAAATATTTTCTCCCATTCTGAGGGCTGTCTTATCATTTTGTTTATAGTTTCCTTTGATGTGCAAAAGCTTTTACATTTCATTAGGTCCTATTTGTTTATTTTTGTTTTTATTTCCATTACTCTGGGAGATGGGTGAAAAAAATTTGCGGTGATTTATGTCAAAGAGTGTTCTTCCTATGTTTCCCTCTAAGATTTTTACAGTGTCTCGTCTTACATTTAGGTCTTTAATCCATTGTGAGTTTATTTTTGTGTATGGTGTTAGGGAGTGTTCTAATTTCATTCTTTCACATGTACCTGTCCAGTTTTCCCAGCACCACTTATTGAAGAGGCTGTCTTTTCTCCATTGTATATCCTTGCCTCCTTTGTCATAAATTAGTTGACCATAGGAGTGTGGGTTTATCTCTGGGCTTTCTATCCTGTTCCATTGATCTATATTTCTGTTTTTGTGCCAGTACCATACTGTCTTCATCACTGTAGCTTTGTAGTATAGTCTGAAGGCAGGGAGCCTGATTCCTCCAGCTCCGTTTTTCTTTCTCAATACTGCATTGACTACTCGAGGTCTTTTGTGTTTCCATACAAATTATGAAATTTTTTGTTCTAGTTTTGTGAAGAATGCCATTGGTAGTTTGATAGGGATTGCACTGAATCTGCAGATTGCTTTGGATAGTATAGTCATTTTCACAATGTTGAGTCTTCCGATCCAAATACATGGTATATCTTTCCATCTGTTTGTATTGTCTTTAATTTCTTTCATCAGTGTCTTAGAGTTTTCTGCATACAGGTCTTTTGTCTCCATAGGTAGGTTTATTCCTAGATATTTTATTCTTTTTGTTGCAATGGTAAATGGTAAACGTTTCCTTAATTTCTCTTTCAGATTTTTTGTTGTTAGTGTATAGGAATGCAAGAGATTTCTGTGCATTAATTTTGTGTCCTGCTACTTTATCAAATTCATTGATTAGCTCTAGTAGTTTTCTGGAAGCATCTTTAGGATACTGTATGTATAGTATCTTGTGATCTGCAAACAATGACAGTTTTACTTCTTCTTTTTCAATTTGTATTCCTTTAATTTCTTTTTCTTCTCTGAGTGCTGTGGCTAAAACTTCCAAAACTGTTGAATAATAGTGGTGAGAGTGGGCAACCTTGTCTTGTTCCTAATCTTAGAGAAAATGGTTTCAGTTTTTCACCACTGAGAATGATGTTGGCTGTGGGTTTGTCATATATGGCCTTTATTATATTGAAGTAGGTTCCCTCTAGGCCCATTTTCTGGAGAGTTTTTATCATAAATGGGTGTTGAATTTTGTCAAAAGCTTTTTCTCCATCTATTGAGATGATCATATGGTTTTCATCCTTCAATTTGTTAATATGGTGTATCACATTGATTGATTTGCATATATGGAAGAATCCTTGCATTCCTGGGATAAATCCTACTAGATCATGGTGTATGATCTTTTTAATGTGTTTTTGGATTCTGTTTGCTAGTATTTTGTTGAGGATTTTTGCATCTATATTCATCAATGATATTGGTCTGTAATTTTCTTTTTTTGTAGTATCTTTGTCTGGTTTTGGTATCAGGACTATGGTGGCCTCATAGAATGAGTTTGGGAGTGTTCATTCCTCTGCAATTTTTTGCAAGAATCTGAGAAGGATGGGTGTTAGCTCTTCTCTAAATGTTTGATAGAATTCACCTGTGAAGCCATCTGGTCCTGGACTTTTGTTTGTTGGAAAATTTTTAATCACAGTTTCAATTTCATTACTTGTGATTTGTCTGTTCATATTTTCTATTTCTTCCTGGTTCAGTCTTGGAAGGTTATACCTGTCTAAGAATTTGTCCATTTCTTCCAGGTTGTCCATTTTATTGGCATAGAGTTGCTTGTAGTAGTCTCCTAGGATGCTTTGTATTTCTGCAGTGTCTGTTGTAACTTCTCCTTTTTCATTTCTAATTTTATTGATTTGAGTCCTCTCCCTCTTTTTCTTGTTGAGTCTGGCTAATGGTTTATCAATTTTGTTTATCTTCTCAAAGAACCAGCTTTTAGTTTTATTGATCTTTGCTATTGTTTTCTTTGTTTCTATTTCATTTGTTTCTGCTCTGATATGTATGATTTCTTTCCTTCTACTAACTTTGGGTTTTGTTTGCTCTTCTTTCTCTAGTTCCTTTATGTGTAAGGTTAGATTGTTTATTTGAGATTTTTCTTGTTTCTTGAGGTAGGACTGTATTGTTATAAACTTCCCTCTTAGAACTGCTTTTGCTGCAGCCCATAGGTTTTGGATTGTCGTGTTTTCATTGTCATTTGTCTCTAGGTATTTTTTGATTTCCTCTTTGATTTCTTCAGTGATCTCTTGGTTATTTAGCAACGTATTGTTTAGCCTCCCTGTGTTTGTGTTTTTTACATTTTTCCCCTGTAATTTAATTCTAATCTTATAGCGTTGTGGTCTGAAAAGATGCTTGATATGATTTCAATTTTTCTTAAATTTACTGAGGCTTGATTTAGGACCCCAGACATGATCTATCCTGGAGAATGTTCCATGTGCACTTGAGAAGAAAGGGTAATCTGCTGTTTTGGGATGGACTGTCCTATAAATATCAATTAAACCTATCTGGTCTGTTGTATCATTTAAAGCTTGTGTTTCCTTATTAATTTTCTATCTGGATGATCTGTCCATTGTTATAAGTGAGGTGTCAAAGTCCCCCACTATTATTGTGTTACTGTCAATTTCCTTTTTTATAGCTGTTAGCATTTGCCTTTTGTATTCAGGTGCTCCTATGTTGGGTGTATATATTTTTACAATTGTTATATCTTCTTCTTGGACTGATCCCTTGATCATTATGTAGTGTCCTTCCTTGTCTCTTGTAACATTCTTATTTTAAAGTCTATTTTAGGCTTCCCTGGTGGCGCAGTGGTTGAGAGCCCTCCTGCCGATGCAGGGGACACGGGTTCGTGCCCCGGTCCAGGAAGACCCCACATGCCGTGGAGCGGCTGGGCCCGTGAGCCATGGCCACTGAGCCTGTGCTCCGCACCGGGAGAGGCCACAACAGTGAGAGGCCCGCGTACCGCAAAAAAAAAAAAAAAAAAAAAAGTCTATTTTATCTGATATGAGTATTACTACTCCAGTTTTCTTTTGATTTCCATTTGCATTGAATATCGTTTTCTATCCCTTCACTTTCAGTCTGTATGTGTCCCTAGGTCTGAAGTGGGTCTCTTGCAGACAGCATATATATGGGTCTTGTTTTTGTATCCATTCAGGGAGCCTGTGTCTTTTGGTTGGAGCACTTAATCCATTTACATTTAAGGTAATTATCGATATGTATTTTCCTATTACCATTTTCTTAATTGTTTTGAGTTTGTTTTTGTAGGTCCTTTCCTTCTCTTCTGTTTCCCACTTAGAGAAGTTCCTTTAGCATTTGTTGTAGACCTGGTTTGGTGGTGCTGAATTATCTTAGCTTTTGCTTGTCTGTAAAGCTTTTGATTTCTCCATCGAATCTGAATGAGATCTTTGCCAGGTAGAGTAATCCTGGTTGTAGGTTCTTTCCTTTCATCACTTTAAATATATGGTGCCACTCCCTTCTGCCTTGTAGAGTTTCTGCTGAGAAATCAGCTGTTAACCTTAATGGAAGTTCCCTTGTATGTTGTTTTTCCCCTGTTGCTTTTAATAATTTTTCTCTGTCTTTAATTTTTGTCGGTTTGATTACTATGTGTCTCAGTGTGTTTCTCCTTGGGTTTATCCTGCCTGGGACTCTCTGCATTTTCTGGACTTGGGTGGCTATTTCCTTTCCCATGTTAGGGAAGTTTTCGACTATAATCTCTTCAAATATTTTCTTGGGCCCTTTCTCTCGCTCTTCTCCTTCTGGGACCCCTATAATGTGAATGTTGGTGCGTTTAATGTTGTCCCAGAGGTCTCTTAGGCTGTCTTCATTTCTTTTCATTCTTTTTCCTTTAATCTGTTCTGCAGCAGTGATTTCCACCATTCTGCCTTCCAGGTCACTTATCCATTCTTCTGCCTCAGTTATTCTGCTATTCATTCCTTCTAGTGTATTTTTCATTTCAGTTATTGTATTGTTCATCTCTGTTTATTTGTTCTTTAATTCTTCTAGGTCTTTTTTAAACATTTCTTGCATCTTCTCGATCTTTGCCTCCATTCTTTTTCCAAGGTCCTGGATCATCTTCATTATCATTATTCTGAATTCTGTTTCTGGAAGGTTCCCTATCTCCACTTCATTTAGTTGTTTTTCTGGGTTTTATCTTGTTCCTTCATCTGGTACATGGTTCTCTGCCTTTTCATTTTGTCTGTCTTTCTGTGAATGTGGTTTTCGTTCCACAGGCTGCAGGATTGTAGTTCTTCTTGCTTCTGCTGTCTGCCCTCTGGTGGATGAGGCTATCTAAGAGGCTTGTGCAAGCTTCCTGATGGGAGGGACTGGTGGTGGGCCGAGCTGGGTTTTGCTCTGGTGGACAGAGCTCAGTAAAACTTTAATCTGCTTGTCTGCTGATGGGTGGGGCTGAGTTCCCTCCTTGTTGGTTGTTTGACCTGAGGTGACCCTGCACTGGAGACTACAGGCTTTTTGGTGGGGCTAATGGCAGACTGCGGGAGGGCTCAAGCCAATGAGTACTTCCCAGAACTTCTGCTGCCAGTGTCCTTGTCCCTGTGGTGAGCCACAGCTGCCCCCTGCCTCTGCAGGAAATCCTCCAACACTAGCAGGTAGGTCTGGTTCAGTCTCCTATGGGGTCACTGCTCCTTCCCCCTGGGTCCTGATACACACACTACTTTGCGTGTGCCCTGCAAGACTGGAGTCTCTGTTCCCCCCAGTCCTGTCAAAGTCCTGCAATCAAATCCCACTAGCCTGCAAAGTCTGATTCTCTGGGAATTTGTCCTCCCATTGCCAGACCCCCAGCTTTGGAAGCTTGATGTGGGGCTCAGAACCTTCACTCCTGTGGGTGTACTTCTGTGGTATAAATGCTCTCCAGTTTGTGAGTCACCCAGCCAGCGGTTATGGGATTTGATTTTATTGTGATTGCGCCCCTCCTACTGTCTCATTGAGGCTTCTTCTTTGTCTTTGGATGTGGGGTATCTTTTTTGGTGAGTTCCAGTGTCTTCCTGTCAATGATTGTTCAGCAGTTAGTTGTGATTCTGATGCTCTTGCAAGAGGAAGTGAGCACACGTCCTTCTACTCCGCCATCTTGAACCAATCTCCCTTGCTGAGTTCTTAAAAATAACACACTGGCAACTGGCATCTAGTGAGACTAAGAATTTGATCATGTATTAAGTAAATCTGATCATATATTAAGTCCATAGCAATAATGGCCTTACTCTGCTGTGGCAATTGCCATGGAGTAGCCATACAGATTGTGGACATCGTATTGCTTGCCCCAGTGCTGTACTGCATCCATGCAGAGACTCTTGCAGAACAGGTACCCATCCAGGATTCCTGCGACAAAAGAGGGATCAGTCAATGAGAGCCTGAGATGCATATTCCCTGTTTCTCGACTATCACCTGAAATTGTGGCTCCCTAGGCAGGCATTTTTTGTGGCCATCCTGGAAATGATCATACAGCTTCCTCACTATCAGAAGGATATATACTTTCAGTAGTTTCTCTGATATATAAAAAAATTGTGCTGACCCATACACATTCTCCCACCTGGGTGCACAGGTGACCAGAGGCAAGTATTTGGAAGTAAGTGGATCTAGTTAGACTTGAAGTTAGATCTGAAGTCTTCAAACTGAGCTAAATTAAGTGGTCCAAGAACAAAAATATTAGATGAAAGTGCAAATTAATTTCTCACCCTTTCTCTAAGCTGTCATAAGGGATGATTGACCAATCTCTCTTTCATTCATCCAATCTTTTCTGCTCCCCTTGCACCACTATGGTTCAGATCCAAATTACCTTTGTCTTAACCATTGCAATTGTTTTCTTAATGGCTTATTTAACTCTGATCTACTGATCTTCTAATTCATATTAGAAGCACACATTAATGCCAGATCAATATTTCTAAAACCATTTGACTGTTATGTTTCCCTCTAAAACTTAAACAGTTTCTATCACCAAAAGAATGAAGCCTCCCATCTGAGTCTCTCAGCATTTGATCCTGACCCAACTGCCCTAATTTCCTATTTTTCCATCAGACTGGAAGTTTTCATAAGATGCTATAATTCTAGCAGCTCATTCCTTTCTTAATCAAGATACAATTTATCTGTGAGCCTCTAGATTTCTTCAAACTACAATAAATGCTGTGATTCCAGGGCCACACCCTGGGATACACTGTTGTTCAAAGTTCAGTCAGAACTCACTAGCATCATACTCACTGACTCTGATGTTGACCTGCCCCCCTCTTCCCCCCCCTCCACCAATGGGTTCTGGCTTCCTTTCATTTTATGGTCCAAATCTGTTCTTCACTGACATCTGTTCTTCTTGACATTACCAGACTTGACCTTCATATGAAGACCTAACCTGGTTACCTAGTCTCTCTCTGGTTAGCCCTAACCTATTTGGGTACACACTTGAGAGGAAAATGAACTAACCACTAACCTCTGGCTTCTGTACCATATCTTCTCTGGAACAGAAACGGCTCAGATGTAGGTAGAAGGACTAGATTGATTGCCCCTTTTGAATTTATACCTCATTTAGGAAAGCATAGAGTGTTTTGATTTTCTTTCCTAGTTTTATTTATATAGTACCCACATTTTCCTTCCCCTATGCAATTTATGTAAAAAATCCCTTGCCAGGTTATTCATATACATCCTTATGAATTTAAAATACCAGATATTCATTGCCATTTTAATCAAACTAATCAGCACTTACTGGGAGTGAATGGGGGATAATTTAGATTGTTTGTGGAACATCCTGAAACTGAACCATCCACGAAGTTGGAGACTTCATTCATATCCTAGAAGACAAAGAACAAAGACTATTAAGAAAAAGTAACATGTCCTCGTATGTTGTACTGATGGTGTCTTTCTTTTTGTTTAGGACTCAGAGAAATGATTCTAGATATTTCTTTTTTTAACGAGGTTCTTATGTTAAGGAGAGAAATAGATGTTCCTGTCCTGTCTTCTCTACCCATTGAAGGCTTTGTGGAGAAGGTTCTTAAAATCCCTTCAAAATGATATATGTATATAATCATTGAAAATGAAAAAGTTCCAAAAATATTAGGTGAAAAATATTTCAATTTATATGGTCCCATGTATATCAACTCACACATTCTCTAAATATTCAAATATAGCTATGAATACACACACATATAAATGCATATACATATATAATACAAACATATGCAGAGAGAGTGAGAGAACAAGCATGTACCCACAGCTGTGCAAGTGAGGGCTCTGGAAACATGCATACTGAAATATTGGTGGTAGATGTCTTTGGTTGATATCACTTTAGCTCTCCTCATCTGTTTAGCTCTTTGTATTGTTTGCATTTTCTACCTTTCTCTTATAAATAGAAAAAAGTTCAACTCTAGAGCTCTGTAAATTGTGCCAGACACCTGCTGCTTTGCATTTGTTTTCATTTGACATCACGTGAGACATTTGTCCTTTCTGCAGCCACATTTCTGTCGCTCACTTGAGTACTTTGGCTTTGATCAGTTTATCCAACACGTCCAAGTGAAAGAGCCCTGAAGGGGCAATTGAACAATCTGTGTACTCTGTGACAAGGTAAGGAGTATATGACTTATTTTTACTTCAGCTCATTCATTTGTAAAAGAGGAGCTAGACTCGGAAAAAACAGATATCTCGGTTTACTTCCTTCCACTTCTAACAATCTGATTTTGAAGTCTAAGCTACATGTTTTGGTAAGATTATTTGAACAGTAAGAGAGAGAATACCTAGAATTATTGCCATACTTGCTTTCCTCTCCTCCTCTTCCCCCTGTGCTCCATGACTCGATGATATAGAGATACACAGTCTGAATGTTAGCTGCCTAGTAATCAAAATGTTAAGAACTCACAATCCAGATTCCATCAAATTCTACTTGACTGTGGAAAAGCTCACATTCATTTGCCCACCAAGCAGTACACTTGGGGTTGGTGTAATCAGGAAACACAGTTTTTCCAGGCCAGACCTGCAGGAGGAAAAGAAAAACATTGATCAAAGGAAGTTAAATGAATGCAGAGTAAAACAGAGTACAAAGAAATTCCTAATACAATCATGGCAACAGAGGTGCCCAGGCACAGGTCCTTTTCAATTAGGAATGTAAAGTGCTTTAAATATTTAGATTAAATAGGAGGAGTCAAATAGTCACTTGAGAAAAAACTTATTTCAAAAAAATGGTTAAGTCTTTGCTAATCTTCAACTATGCCTCACCCTTTCCTCACACTTTCTCTACTCCTAATCCTAGGAATGGTAAATGAGGGAAAGTACTGTATAATTTCAACTGACCCATGACAAGTCATGGGTTCTAACCATCAATTACTCTTCTCTATACTCTTCCTATCCACTTCTTCTCAGACACTAGGCACTCGGGTCAGCAGAGGTGTTAGAAGTGAACCAGCAGATAACACCTTCATGGAAAACAAGGACAAATAAGTTTGAGAAAGAACTAGTCAAACTTGCCAAATAACAGAAAAACTGAGTAAGAAGACGAATGAAATAGTTTCATTGGATTTGCCAGTTAGGAGGTAACTGGTGCCAAAGCAGCATCAGTGGAGTGATGGGGAAGGAAAGTAGACTGCAGTCAGCTGAAGAGTGAATGGGGGGTACTTCCCTTGTGGCGCAGTGGTTAAGAATCCTCCTGCCAATGCAGGGGACATGGGTTCGAGCCCTGGTCCGGGAAGATCCCACATGCCGCGGAGCAACTAAGCCTGTGCACCGCAGCTACTAAGCCTGCGTGCCACAACTACTGAAGCCCGTGCACCTAGAGCCCATGCTCTGAGACAAGAGAAGCCACTGCAAGGAGAAGCCCACGCACCACAACAAAGAGTAGCCCCTGCTCACCGCAACTAGAGAAAGCCCGCACATACCAAAGAAGACCCAACGCAGCCAAACATAAATAAAAAAAGTGAATGGGGGGTGAGGTGAGGAGGTGGACATTCAGTATCTAAGTCTATTGTTTAAAGGGACTTTTCTGTGAAGGGAATGTAAGAACTGGGATGACTGGTAGGTATTTGAGGACGAAAGGACAAGGGCAAGTTGATCCCCAGCATATATAAGGCACCTGAAAATGTAAAGCAAAACAATTACAGACACATACACACACACACACACACACACACACACACACACACACACACACACACTGCCACAGACCCTCCACCAGCCCCCACTTCCCCATTAAGATACCTCCCCAATGAGTGGAGTCACTCCATCTGAAGCATTCACCCATATCTTCATATCTGAACCCCTGTCATATGGGCCATAGGGATTACTTGAGGAAGAGTTGTTGGAGATGGCTGGATCCTAAGAAGGGGAAAAATACAATGAGGGACCTAGCTTTGAGCTAGAAGCACTGAAAGGAAACTGGGGATTGAGGGATGAGGGAGGGGGAGGGGGCGTAATGACAAGGAAGAGCAAGGACCTGATGTGGGGGAATAAGAGGACAGCACATACCACAATGATGACCAATTTTTGTCCGTTATTGTGTAACTCTTTAACAAACTCAGGGAAGCCCTTAAAATTTACTGGATCATAAGTGAAGTCCTTCCTCTCATGCATATAATCAATATCAGCATGCTGAACGTCCTGAAAGAATACATAACGTCCACAATTTATGAGCCCACCCCTGGAATCAGATGAGCTGCATCACCCTACCTTGTTGCCTGGTGCTCCGGCATTGAAAACCAATCGAACAAACAAACCACAACAGTTACAAAAAATATCACTAAGGCTATCAAAACAGATCCATTACCTAAATGCTATGTCATCCACAAGATAAAGGAGAGAAGGGACTGTCTCTCCCACTTCTCCCGCATTTGACTACACCACATTTTGTATTGTTGCTTCTCTTCCACTTCAAGCCTTCTTTGGCATTTGCTCTTTCCTAATTTTACTTGTATGAAAATAGTGGAGCCCAGAATGAAATTGACTCTTGCTCCAAGACCTAAGCGTCTGCCTCCAAGGGAATGGGGTAAGGGAGAGAAGAGGATTATTCCAGAGACTACTGGGTGTTTCTCTTTGCATGTCTTGTAAGACCTCGCTACTCATTATATACTACACACATTCAAATTTAGCCACTTAAATCATAAAAATATTTTATTACATGTATAAACTGTATTCTTTTGTTCCCTTAAACTAGGGAAAGTAATGCCTTGAGAATACAAATAAGAATGCATTGTGTAGAACGTCATCAATACAGTAAGTGTAAGAAAACCAGTCCCTTCAAGGAATGGTTGGCCCAACAATAAAGTCCAGCATTCTGAATATATAAAAATATTTTTGTCGTATATTTTTTTAAAAAACTCAGGAGGAGACAGTATAAACAGTTGTTCTTATTCCCCAAGAAAATTCTTTTATTTTTGGAGGATTTTTTTGCTGCCTTACTTACGTAAGGCAGCTGTGCGGCACGGTTTCTCTCCATGACTTCTTTCATGTTACCCAGGGTTCCATAGTCATAACGACTGAGATGAAACCCAAGTGCCCAGTATGAGGGTAGGGCTGGCCGTCCAATGAGCTGAAAGAATGATGTGAAATGGAAGTTAGCAAATACTCTATTTTTAACAAAACTTTTTCTACGCATTAGTTTGGGGGCACAAAACATACCCCACTTTCCAACACACTATTTCCTTAATATTAGAATGCTAGGCCCTTTAATAAATCATTGAGGTTCGGATCAATTGGTAATAGCATATTTATAATAGTTACTTATAATAGCATATGTTTGTGAGTCACACTTGCATATTAATTTACATTTCTTTGCTCTTATTTACAACTTCCTCAGTCATAACCATAACATTATAAGTTTACCTCTTGATACTCTTGAACCACTTGCTCTGGAGTGTTTCCCAAGAACACGTAGAAGTCGAGAATGCCCCCAGTGGTACGGTAAGTGACAGCTGGGGTGGGCTGGAGGGAAACCTCTTGAAAGATTAAAAATGAAGCAAATAGACATTAGAATTTATTCTAGAGTAATAATTACAAAGCTTTAGACCAGAGGATCACCAGTCATCTGAACACTAATGAAGTGATCCTAATGCCTCAGTTTTTGTATAAAAAGGGACAAACTCTGACAATCAAAGTCCACCCTGACAGCACAAGAGAGCCCAAAGCATTTGTTCTGTGACAGATTTCCATAACTGGTGACTGCAGTGTCTTAACTGCTGTGTCAGGATTTCATGAAAAAGCAACCAGTTTCAGGAAGGGGTCCAGAATAAGCCACTGTGGCATAAAAATGATTGTAAGCTGAATGAGTTCGAGTTTCTGAAATCCCTTATCCACCTGAAAGCAGAGCCTCCCATACAGACTCAGCTGTCATAAACCCCCTGCCCTGGAGCAAAACTAATCTCCTCTGAGACAATAACTTGGCAGCACGCAAGAACACCCAGCCCCCACTACTCTCCTAAGGGCTCACTGATCTTTCCAAAACGTCATTTGTTGTTCCATTAAATGCCCTTTATCCCTCTCACCCCTTCTAAGAAGCCATTTGTTTCATCCTAGGTACATTTCTTCCCCTATTAGGATGGTTTCTAAGTCCCAAATTCTAACCACCCCTTTGAGTTACTCACTGAGCACTCTTGCGTATATGCAGGTTGCACACGTAAATAAACCTAGTTTCTTCTCTTGCTAACCTGTCTTTTGCTAGACTGATTCACAGGCCCCCAAATACCAAACCTAAGAGGATAGAGAAAAAAATTTTCTTCTCTGACATTCACAACTACAGAATATGCTGTTCCCACCCCATATCCCATCATTATTGCAGGAACATAACCTGGCGAGACACACGGAGGTACTAGCCTCAGCAGATCTCACATCAAGCAAGAGCCAAACTAAAAAGATGTCAGAGATAATACTACACATTCAAAATTCCTCTAAGCCCCACATGCAATTTTCAGAGATGAAGTCTCCCCATAGCTTTGAGTTGCATTAGGGATAAAAGGTCTCAAGATCGACTAAAATGTACTCTTCAGGCATAAGAACAACTCACACGGAGTATCTAGGATTCTGTGACTTTTCCCTCTAAGCCTGACACAGATTATTTTCTGGTTCCTTTCAGCCACCTGAAACTGTACAATCCTTGTATTATCTCAGTCTGTTCTTTGACTATCAGGCATCTTAGAATCATCTTAGATCACTTAGAGTGATTCTCAAACAATCTGTGGTAAAGGATCAGATCTTTATTTTTTAAATTTCCAGTTCTTTGCAAACTGATACTTTTGTAAAATAACATGAAAATGAATTATTAGAAAAACTTTCATACATGCACTTGGACGCTACAGCAATGTTTACTCTTAATTTTATACTCATCTTACTGTAGACCTGAAACAGTCTTTGAACACTCCATGGGTCACGTTTTAAGGAGTACTGATCTAGTCCATCAAATCCCAGTTGAGAAGAGGGTGGGGATCAATATCCTGTGCTGACCATCAACCCTGGGAGATTCTGACAGAACTCCTCTTTCCCTGTAGGGATTGATTCATTGCCCTGGGATTGGTTGTTACTGGTGGAAGCAGAAAAACAGTTGAGAATCATTGATCTGATCTAAAACCTTCAAAGATAAGGAAGCAAGCTACTTCCTGGAATCCTATGATATTACGCCATTTGGTCTTAAACAATCTGATTGTACTCTGCCTGACCCTCACACTCCACTTTGCCTTGCTACCCGTGGATGTCTCGATGTAACATTCACAGCTCAGTTGTAGCTCCTTGGTTACACCTGCTATTAGAGCCATTACCCGTTTCTTACCAGAGCTTTTATTAACCCCAGTACTGGATGAAAGTCTGAGGAAGGAGAAGAACAAATTGGTAGAAACTGCCTTAGAATAGATTATAGGAAAGGATTAGCTGTTTTAACACTATAATAGTAAATACTCCAACAGAGGCAACCAGATTCAAGAAAATCGTAAGCTAAGAGAGAAAACTCTACTCATGGCTTCCATGGGTCAACAGGTAATGAAGTATGAATGGCACAAGCAGAGAACATACAAGGTCCCAAGCTACGGCTCAGCCATTCCTAAAGGGCGCCATTCCTTTATCATAATGCTATAAGAAAGGGACTGAAAATCATCCTTGTGTGTGAATATTCCTTTAGTCTTTTACCCATGGCATTGCTGTTCATCAGAAACACTCCAAAGGACAATCCACTAGCATCTTCAAGGCATAGGAAGAATGTCTGTGCACCATACAAGTTAGTTCCATCCTGCAGAAAGATAATTCAAAACCAAAAATTTACAAATAAACCCCACATGGCCAGAAAGAGCTTAGGAAATCGATGTTAATCATGTGAAGAATTGACAAGGAATTCATGTCAAAGAAGACACAAATTTTTAATATAAGGTCTATACTTGGTTGATGTTAATCAAGTGAATTAGCATTTTCATATAGAATGAGCCAGCTATGACCATTTATCTAATAGAAATGTGAGAACTTGTGATATGTTAGGATGTGGGAGAACAGGAGGTTTGAAACTGTAGTTCAAAAAAGCTCTTCTCTACAGATATCAAAAACAAACTTATGGTTACCAAAGGGGACACGTTGGGGGTAGGGATAAATCAGGAGCTTGAGGTGAACTATATAAGAAAGATAACTAAAAAGGACCTACTGTAATAGCACAGAGAACTCTACTCAATATTCTGTGATAGTCTACATGAGAAAAGAATGAATATATGTATATGTATAACTGAATCACTTTGCTGTACACCTGAAACTAATGCAACAGTGTAAAGCAACTATACTCCAATAAATTTTTTTTTTTTAAAAAAAGAGCTCTTCTCTCAAAGAGGCTTGACCTTGACTCAGAGTCTTGACCTAACCTCATCTGCAAAAACTCCATCGAGCCCTAATATAAATCAGGCACCTTTCTAATTTGCAACTAGATGGAACTCTACTTAAGATATCTGGTCTTCTAGTCTTTACAACAGCATACATTAGAACTTGAGCTGGTCTTCTGGACTTTAGAACGGTAGTTCTCAACCTGGGCCGCATCCCACCCCAATTAAAACAGAATCTCTGGGAATAGAAGCAGACATTGATAGTTTGTTCAATTTCCCCGGGTGATTCCAATGTGTAATCATGTTTGAGAATCACTGCTCTGGGACAGCATATCTCAAAATTTGGTGTGCATACAAATTACAAAGGAACCTCATTTCAGTGTGGGGTCTAATTCAGTAGATGGAAGAGGGAGCTGAGAGCCCAAATTTGTCACGCGGTGGTGCCCATACTGCACACTTCAAGCAGCGAGGATCTAAGGCTCCTTATTAAACAAGCATCACCAGCCATATCCCAGATGAGCTGCTCGGACCCAACGCCTTTCCTGTTCTTCTGATAGGCCTACGGTATGGCGAGGAGCATGGCCAGGGATTAGACCCTATCTCTGCTCCTTACGAACTATTTTTTTTTTTTACGTTGAGCTATTCATTTGGCTTTCCTAAACCTCAGTTTCCTTGTCTGTTAAATGGAGTAAATTAGACTATTTTTCTCAGAGTCCTTTTGGTAAATAGAGATAATATATTTAAAAATTCACTTAATAAATTATTCCTCTAATTTCCCCTCATCCAGTCACTAGTTCTGCTTAATTGGGACAGTTGCTGAACAAGACCTGAATGTAGTATTGCTGAGTCTAGAAAATACCTCTGCTTTGAGTTTTAGCAGTCAAAACACAACCAAGAGAGAAAAAACAAAATAAAATAATAACAACGAAACTCTACTCCTTCTATTCTTTCACTGCCCCAAACATTCTTCACACAAAGAATGATTAATACAGAATTTTAGTTGATATTTTATCCTATTTTGCTGACAAACCTGGTAAGTTGGTGATTTGTAAAGGTCAACCTAAAATAGGGTAACCATAACCAGCATATTGTGCCGAATCAATATTAGTTTTCTCCACAACTAGTTAGTTCAAAACGAAAATGTGATGAAAAATACTTGGTATTTATTGAGCATTTTCTATGTGGCAGACACTCTTCTAGAGACTCTACATGTATCAATTCATTTAATTCCCATCACAACCCTATGAAGTAAGTATATTACCCCCATTTCATAGATGGGGAACTAAAGACACAGAGAGGAAACCTGCCCAGAACCGCAAAACTGGTGAGTAGCAGTGTCAGAATCCAGACCCAGATAGCTTCACCCGAGCACCTGACTCTTAACTGTTATACTGCACTGCTAGGGGTGACCTTCATGAAAGAGGCTATGATAGTCAGTGGAAAGGGCCCCATACTGAAAGGTTACCCCTTTGGGGATTGTGTCCCTGGCAAATATGGGCCAGGTCTTCCAATTCATATCGTGCCGGTACTGCTGGTGCACGTGTTCTCCCAGACCATACACGTTAGCACTAGGCAGTCGGATGGAGAGCTGCAGGAACTGATCAGCAAACAGCAGGGGCCCGATGCTGGAGTCAAACCTAGACATGGGTGGAAAACACAGGGACGGGTGGGCAAGTGGAGTGGAGGGAATGCAACTGCTTAGAAAATTGTTCTTGTATCTCAGAGACTCAATACTCCCTGTTTAATCGGCCCCATTTGCCCTCCTGTGACATTTTTCCATGGACATCAAGAGATCAGGATTTGCTGAGGGCAGGTACCATTCGGCACATTTCTTAGATTTGTCCCCTTGACTCTCTATCACATGACCAGAATATGAGTCGTACGTTATAGTAGATGCTCCATAGAGAGTTACTGCTGGATGGGTGTTGGATGGATGGAGGGAAAAAAGGGAAAATAAGGAGGAAAAATGGCCAAATGGAAGGAAGAAAGAGAAAAAGGACACAGCCCAGTGCCTGGCCTACAATAAATGCTTAGTAATAAAAGAGGGGGAGGACGAGGAAGAGGAGGAAGGAAGGAAGAGGAAGGAAGGCAGAAAAAAAGTACATTTGGAGGTAGAGAGTCTGGTCACCAACAGTGGGCTCACAACCTTCAGGAATATTGTAGAAATGCATCCTTTTTCAGGCTTCAAACCTCCCTCCCCCATAACCTTCATACTAAGTCTCCAGATAGGTTTGCAAAACTTACAGAACGTGATTGTTGCTCATTCTGATCACTTTGATGCTAAATGGCTGTTCGGAGACCTCAACTTTATAGGTCAAGGAAGCAGCAGCATTTCCTTTGAAGGGTTGCACATGTTCATGGGGCACTTCGTATCTGTCCTGGTTTTGGTCAGTTAACTGTCCAGAGAGATTAGGGAAAGACAGTCAAAATGAACATGTCTCTGTTTTTCTAAAATAGAAACATGCCTACCAACACCAGTGCTTCCCAACACCTGTGCTCCTGGTACAGGAACCTGTGCAGCAAATGACATTATGTCTGAAATTATGTCACCAAATTCAGATGTTTAACACTTGGACATAAGTTAGTCTTTAGGTAGAAATATATACTACAAGTCTGCAGACATAAACTATCTCTAGAATTTTCAAAGTTGTGATCATTCTTTTTTTCCTTCCCTATATCATTTCACATGGTATAAAGGGAAAATAAATGAAAGCCAAAGCTCACCTGTGAACTCTATAATATACATTTAGGAAGTTATCACACTGAAGGAAGGCTATAAATGCTTTCAACATACACATGCTAAGTAAGAATAATGACAGTACAGAAAAATACCTCCATTAGCAAATTTTTCTCTTTTGTAGTAACTGCAGTCATCAGGTAGGGAACAAGAACTTCTCCAAAAAAATTTTAAATAAACAAATATCATATGCTATCACTTATATGTGGAATCTAAAATATGATACAAATGAACCTATTCACAAAACTGAAAGACACACAGACACAGAAAACAAACTTAGGGTTGCCAAAGGGGAAAGGGGGGTAGGGAGGGATGAATTGGGAGTTTGGGATTAGCAGATAAAAACTACCATATATAAAATAGATAAACAACAAGGGCCTACTGTAGAGCATAGGAAATTATGTTCAGTATCTTGTAATAAACTATAATGGAAAAGAAGAGCAAAAAAGAAACAAACTACAACCTTAAAGTGGAAACGGTTAGACGTCTGGTATTCCGCTGTGAGAAGGACGTTGTTGACATCATTTCCAAAAAGAGATGGAGAAGGCAACCTTTTCAACTGGGCTGTGAATCCTAATGTGAAGGGGGTAAAGAGTTTTCATAGCTGGCTGTGTAAATTCACAAACAGCCCCATACAATTAAGCTTTATGTCAAAGGGGCTGGCAAAAAGCCTTTACTTCCCATCAGAAGAGGAGACACGGATGTGTACCTCATCATACACACATACTGTCTTGGGCCAGATTCTGAAGCTAGGTATTGTCATTACCTTATTCAAAAACCATGCCTCTCTTCTCCAAAATCTGAATGGAAACATCCCTCAAAGGCCAAACTATCGTTATACCAGCCCATCCATCACTCATATACTCTTTATATTCTGAGCCCTCAAGGTGTTCACATCCATTATTCCTTCTCAGTTATCTTCATGTTACGCCACAGGTGATCGGATGTATTGATGCCATCTCCCCAGTTATGTGACAAGCCAGGTGAGAGTCGAGACCTTATTAGAAAAGCCCATCAGGCCAAGAGGCCCTGGAAGAGGAGCATGCCTCTTCCTTTATGCTAAGAGCCTCCCCAAGTATCCCCAGCATGTTCATTATTATGTCTGCATTTTGAGGTGGGAGAAAGAAGGGGGGATGTTTAGCCCATGAACACTGACACTGGCTAGCTAACTTTCATAAAACATTGATAAAATGGGAATTGTTTCCATATCATTAAAATTACACTATATTAGAGTTGTTAGTAGTCTCAGAGGTTACTGAGTTCAAATCCCTCTCTTTGAAAGTCAGAAACTTGGGGAACGAAGAAGTTACAATGTTTGGACAAGGTTACAAAGGTACATAAAGACAGAGTCAGGAATAGAACATGTCTCCTAACTCCCAAGACAGAGAGTGATATTTTTCCTTGATGCCAAAATAGACTCTAGTCCTTGCTCAAGGGCAGTGCCCACCTCCTGTCACACGCTGTGGTAGCCGTACAGAGTTAACACCCCACCTGCTGCTACAGCTCTCTTCTGCAGTGTACAGAGCCAACCTGCAGAGGACACAGCCCAGTGCCTGGCCTACAATAAATGCTTGCAAACCTCCCTCCCCAGAGGATCTGGAGCTCCTTCCTCAAGGCTGAGTCTGGCTTACCTGCATTTGTGTTCACAAGGTTGCCCTCCACTTGATAGCCATGACTCTTAGAATAGTAGCACCAGGGCACACTTATGGGTCCCTGAGGTTTCCAGCAGCACCCACGCTGGTCACACATGGCCTGAAATAAGGGATTAGTTAGAGTAACTCCACTATGGGTAGAACACTATCATTGATAAATATAATTTGAGCTTGCAGTCTCATGAGCCTTGTTTTACAAATAAGGGACCTGATACTTAAAGAAGTTGTGCTGTATCCCAGTCAATGCGGTGCTTGCACTCAAAACTCACTTTTCTGACCAATATCCTTCCTCGTTGTTATCATATAACAATATATGATCACAATGCATTCTCTACCTGTCATCACAATAAACCTGGTAAATTTATTTAAATATTCTAAACTACTATATAGTTATATCACCAGTGACCCAAAATGACAAATGGAGCTTCACTGATATTGGCTTTGGGCTCTAAAAAAATTTTGCAATTAACTTTATTCAGAAGCTTTGAAATCAAGGCAATTTTGCTTTGAATTTTAAATGTGTATATTACAAATGGGTATATTTAGTATATGTGACATATATACATATATATTATACATATGTACACAGTATATACATGTATGTGTGTGTGTGTATATATATGTATATATAGTCTCTTAACTCCTCCCAAGGCACTAATTGTTCCTTGAAACCCAAATAGATTCTGATTCTTATTTAAGAAAGGTACCTGCCTTTTACTACAATTAATGACTGAATCACATGGAGACTAAAATGGATACAATCTCTTTCTCATATAACTAATTTGGAAGAAGCAATCAGGTTAAATATAAAAAAAGTACAAGGAAACCATTCCTCTTTAGTGTAACTAATAAAATACTATAGCAAAAATTATGGGTTGTGGCTTCCAGGATTAGATTACAGAGTGCCTCCTGTCTAGCTTGCTCCCTCCCTTTCACTTGCTCTGTTGGAGCTCTCACTCTGCGAGAAGTGAGGTGCTGCACTGCAGAATGACCCACATGGTGAGGAACTGAGGGAGGTCTCCAGCAAGGAACTGAGGTCCTCAGCCCAACAATCCTTGAGCAGCTGAATTCTGCTAATAATCACAATACACAAGCTTGAAAAGAAAAGGATCATCCCTGAGTCTCAGAAGACACCTTGATTGCAGTCTTCTGGAAGCCTATGAGCCAAAAGCACCCAGATACACCAAGGCCAGATTTCTGACCATAGAAACTGTGAGAAAATAATGTTTGTTGTGTTAAGCCATTAAGTTTTGGGATAATCTGTTACACAGCAATAGATAACTAACATACCCTGCTATATTATTTTACAGATGAAGAACCTCAGGCCACAGAGGTAAAAGTTCGCAGTGGTGAAGTGATCTGCCAAAGGTCACTTAGCTATTGAGAAGACAAGGACCAAAACTTAGCTCTCTTGTTATCCATTTCTTTTTCTCTATAGTCTGGGTTGAGTATCTGCTGAACATATTTTCAGCAGGATATGGTAATGCTTTACAAATGTAAGACAAAAAAAATTGCTTAGATATATGAACAATTAGATTTAATCATATGCTAATTTTTTGGTAATCATATGCTAATATAATAAACAATATTAAGGATCGAAAAACAGTGTCCATCTGTGGTTTCCACTGCTATGGAATCAGGCTTCACTGTGAACTCAACTAGTCAGCAGTTTTTGTTTTTTCTTTTCAAAACCCACTCACATGAAACTTCAGTATAACCTGAAAAGGGAAAGGTGTCGAAAAGAGTGTTAAGCAGAACGGTTTCTGCATGCTCCCCAGAGCTTAATAACTTCTTCACTGAACTGGAAAGGGCAAAGATCAAAGAGTGGCCAAAGCAGCATGAAAAGTGCACAGCCTCTTGGCCACCTGGAAATCCCAGGCCCTGCAGCGGACCTAAGCAGTTATGGGGAGCAATGTGGGGAGAAGCAGAGAGCAGGGCAAATAGACAAGGGAGTAAAAAGTAGGTGAAACCTCAGAAAAGAGTTGTAGAGAGAAGCTATAAAAAAATGACAACATGAATAGGACTGAAGGCACCCAAAAATAATTAAACCCAAACTTGAGACAAAAAATGTCCTTTTAAGTTGAACATGAGAAATAAAATTTAAGAGAAACTGCCAAAATAATATAGAGTGTATAATTTCCAATACAGTATTGAGGGGAAAACTAAGGGGAAAAATTCTCAATGCAAAAAATAAGGAAAGAAAACATGTATACGGGGGTAGGCGTGAATGGGGAGCAGTACATAAAAAACAGGCCAAATGGAAAACACAAAATGAGACCATAGAAAAAAGTTTTTCATGTCAATTATCATATGGCTTAAATACTTAATTTAAAAAACAAGGATAATCGGATTACATTTACAGAAATAAATTCAACTGAAGCTGTTTACAGGCAGCACACCCAAAATTTAAGCTCACAAAAGCACTAAAACAGGGGAAAACAGCTATGTGAGAAGAATTCTTACCAAGGGTTAGGACAGCTATAGTGATAGCTGACAAATAGACTTTAAGTAAATATTAATTATTAGAGAGACATAGAGTCACTACATGATGACAAAAGCTTCAGTTCACCAGGAAGATATGACATCTCAAACCCGATACACACCTGATAATAAAGACTCAAAATATTTACAGAAAAACCTTAAAGAATCACAAGATAAAATTGAAAAAGACAGTAAGTACATAATGCAATATTTTTAAAGAACTCCCTCAGTAATTGATAGATAAAGTAGACAAAAAAGTAAAGATATTTTGCTTTTTACATAATAGATACATACAGGCTCCTGCACCAACACAAAGAGAAGGACTGGATTGAACTCAGAGATTGTGAGAAATCAGATGCTGAAGACACTGCTTATGACCTAGTCAAGCTCTGCTCCACTGGAGTCCCTTTCTCCTCCAACCCCCAATGCTTCTTAACATTTAGAGAGAGAGGAGAAGAAACAAAAAAGGAAGTATTTTATATCAAAATCAGACATGAGAGAAAAAGGAAAACTAGAATCCAGTTTTATTCACGAATACAAATGCAAAAACCTAAAAGAAAAGAGCACGCTATTTTAACAATGGAAATCAGCAGCATATTAAATAAATAATAAGCGAGTGGTGTTTCTTCCAGAAACACAGGGATTCTTTACTATTAGAAAATCCACTGTATAATATTTCATAACTTATTAAAGGAAGTACACAATATAATCATTTAAATTAATCACCTATTCATGATAAAATTCTTAGCAAACTGGGAATATAAAGTAAGTTCCTTAGTTGGATAATGGGTAGATACCTAAAGCCTATAATATCCATCTCACTAACTCTGAAATGTTAGAAACATTCCTTTTAAAATCAGAAAGAAAGAGTAGGTGACCATGCCTATGTTGTTTTATAATTAAATATATATTGGAGGTCCTAACACTACAAGACTAATAAGACAAGAAAATAAAGAAAATTTGTAAAACTAAAAAGGATGAAGCCAAGTTATCATTATTTTCTGACATAATATTATGTAAGTAGAAATCCAAGAAAATTTACAGAAATAAATTTAAACTAAATAAGTTAATTATTATTATATTAGATCTTCTATTTTCTTCTTAAAGTCATAAGTTTTCTTTTTTGCCTTTAGGCTTTTAATCTTCCTGGTATTGTTCCTTGAGATATGATGTAATATAGGAATATATAAGCTTGACTCCATTAAAATATAACATATCTGTTCATCAAGACAGCATAAAATAGGTGAACACAGCCTCATGACAGCAGAAGATACTTGCAGCATGTATAATAAAAATAAGAAGTAGAATCTAGAATAACACAAACAAGAAATGTGTACAAATCAGAGTGAGTTGAAAATAATTTACTGATAAGACTACACATGCCTTGGAATATGTGCATCATTAGGTCATTAGGAAGCAGCATATCTAAGATTAAAAAAAAATTCAGGACCTCAGCAACTGCAGCATTTATAAAAGACAGAAAGCAAAGTTGCAAGGACAAATGCAAACACGTGAAAAGGAAGTGTCCCAGGTGCAGTGAGAGTTGGCCTGAGTGAATCAGAATTAGCCATCTCCTGCCACTGGAGGGAATGGGACCACAGTGGACCTTGCTCATTCAGCCCTGCCAGCCATCCTGTCCTAGGTGCTGGCTCCTCTAACCCTGTATCCCTCCATCCTGTTCTTTCTGTACTGTCCAGTGTCTCTCCACAGCCTTTATGGGTCCTGTTTTAGACAGAGAATTCCCTCCTTTTACTGGGATAAGAAACAATGGAATTTACAACAAAGAATCATCTGAAGGGAAATTTATACTCTTAGTTCTTTAATCCCAGAGGAGAGGAATGATAAAATGATATAGCGATGGCCTCAGCAGTAAAACATTCTGCCTAGCCTAGTGTCATATTCATAATTTCTTCCCACTCCCCTCCTCCACATAGCCATATACTTTCCTTCAACAAACACATTATATACATATACACAACATTATCCATTGAATCAGCCTCTCAACAATACTTTAGATTAGCATATGGCACCCAGGATACTTAGAACACACAACAAAATACCTAAGAAATACCTTCTATGAAAATCCAGGTCACTGAAAGTGCTCCCAGAGTATTTCTCTCTGGCTGAACTAAAGAGGAGCAGGCCAGTGAATGAATGCAAAGGTCATAGATTAATTCACTTGGGTATAACATTTAGAAAAAAGGCAAAGGTTGTTTATTGAACTACAATCTTGATACCACAGTATTAAACAGCCTTATTATAAAAGCAAAGAAGCATTACTGAGGCAATAATGACATCTGAAGTTCACGTAGCCAACAACAAGATGGGCTGTTGCAGGAAAGTGGACAGACTGAGGATGCATTAGTCTTCCAGGTGGGCTTCTGAGCAAGTAGTTTCCTAGCACACTATGACAGGGGCAAGTAAATGGGTGCAGATCAACTTTCTGGAAACATCCTGTTTAGGTACAGCATATCTAGACCATGACTTCCCATTCCTATTGGCAAAGCAGCACATTAATGAATGGTCCTCTATCATCAAGCTCCAAACTACCTTATAGTCTTAAACATTATATGCCATCTGGCACCCATCCTGTATCTTGGCCATATGGGACCATTCAATATGTCATGTATGTGCCCCACAACTTCCTCTTCTGTCACTTTGTGTGCAGTCTCCTCTATCCTGAATTCACTTTCCATTC
Source organism: Stenella coeruleoalba (assembly GCF_951394435.1). NCBI lineage: Eukaryota > Metazoa > Chordata > Mammalia > Artiodactyla > Delphinidae > Stenella > Stenella coeruleoalba. Next base: position 93,038,719 of record NC_137155.1, on the reverse strand, counting down.
CTCTCATCTCTGTAAAAATCCTGCTTATCATTAATTCCAGACTGTCACCTTCTCCTTGATAATAATCTCTTCTGCTTTGTGATCCACACAGTATTTCATTTATATCGTATAAATTTTTGTTTTACATTCTAGTTATGTATTTACTTAGCTTATCTCCTCTACCTATTGAACCTATCATCTAAAATACCAAACTTTATGACATTTGGCCCCATACTGAAGTGCTTTTTTTTCTTTTCTATCTTCTTTTTCCTTTATTTCTGTCTTTTATTCTCTCTCTGCTTGGTTTCCCATTTCGTGATTTCGTTCAGCCCTAAGTGGCTGCTCCTAGCTGCTACGTAGCACATAAAAAGCCAACCTCCTCTACCCGAAATCCAAGGTCTTCCAAAATCTGAATCCACCTTTTCTGTTCAGACACATTTCTTCCTACTCCAAGCAGGCATGTCTCTTCATTAATCCAAGAGAAAGTTACATTCATTCAGTCAGGGTAAGACGCCAGATGAAGGGGATTGAATGCTGCAATAGTCTTGGTTTGATGAACTGCTCTAACTGGGAGTCCTTCCCACGTTGGCAGCCTTGCTGTCCAGGCTGATGCCCTTCTGTGCTCTCACTGCTGTGTCCTGTCCTGGGGATTTCCTGATCCTTGACTATTTACCATATTGGTGCTCTCTCTTGCCTTCAACATAGCCTCTGAGCTTCCTGACTAGTTTTGTCCAATCACTCTGCTCCTAACTACAGTTCCCAGGCATTTTCTCTACTCCAAGCTATTTATCTGGCTCTAGTTCTTTTTTTCTGCCTTAACTTCCAGCTTCCCCAAAACCCCAGTTTATCACTACGGTTGATTTCTCATCTGTTATTTCTTTGCCGTCTTGGTTCTCTCTGACTCAGCATCTATGCTATTTCAATCAATACCAAAGGCTCAAATTGTGTAACCATTCTCACTTTCCACAGTTCACATTCTGTGACTCTGTCCAAGTTATGGGCTGAATTGTGTCCCCAGAAAAGATATGTTGAAGTCCTAATACTCAGTACCTCAGAACTTGATCTTATTTGGAAATAGGATTGTTGCAGATGTGATTAGTTAAGGTGTGATCATACTGGAGTTGGGTGGGCCCTTAATCCAATGTGATCTGTGTCTTTATAAAAATGGGAAATTTGAACACAGACACACACAGAGAATGCTTTGTGAAGATGGAAGCAGAGAATGGAGTAATGTAGCTACAAGCCAAGAAACGCCAAGGATTGTGGCCGTCACCAGAAGCTAGGACAAAGGCATGGAACAGATTCTTCCTTAGAGCCCTCAAAAGGAACCAACCCTAATAACACCTTGATTTTGGACTTCTAGCCTCCAGAAGTATGAAAGAAAACAAAATGCAGAAATAAAATGTCTTTTGGTATTAGGACCTTTAGACAAACCAAAATAGTAACTCTCAAGAACATCACAGATTATTCCAGCCCGTGAACAACAGGATGGCTACAGAGATAATGTGAGAGTGCCACATGCCCAAGAATCGCATGCAGCAAGCATCCCTTCTGTGTCTGACACAAATCTGCCATTTCAGGTCAGTGGACTTCACTCAGAAGGCTGCATGTTGTCTTTCTTCACTCTCAACACGAGACATGACTGATATGGTGTGTGCAATGCATTTTATAATCATATATTCAGCTGGACTTCAGGTGATGGTCAGGAAACACTGCCCAAAAGTAAATGCCCAGATGCCTGCACTATCTTTAATCTGGTATTTATTACCTCTTCCTTCAAAACTTGGCTCTTGAAGCTTTATCCTTATTTGAAATACTGTTTTATACCTATGGATGACTTTTTATTGTAGATCCTAGATAATCTTTTAGAATTGTGTAAGGAAAAAAGAGAGAGAGAGGCCAAGAAACAGTCAGAAACAGAGTCAGAGAGAACTAGTAACCAAGTAGAGTTACCAGATAAAAGGCAAATATACTTTTAGTATAAGTAAGTCCCAAGTCTTACACAGGACATAATTACACTAAAAATTTATTCATTGTTTATCTGAAATTCAAACCTAAATGGACAGCATGTACTTTTATTTGCTGAATCTGTCAACACAAGGAAATTTTCTAGTTCTTCCTCTCCCAAGGCTGAGCTGTCATATAAGCATGAATACAGGATTTCTTTTCCTGAGCCACCAATAATTGCAATGCAAACAATAAACAACTCTGGGGGCTACAAACAGAAAAAAAGAAAACAAACCCTTATCCAATGGCATAAACTCTTAAATGAAAACAAGGTCTGTAAGTCAAACCTTTGTTGGTGACTGGTCAGGGATGCAGTTTATCCGTTCCAATTCATTTACCACTGGGCACTCGGCAGGATCAGGAGTGGTACTTTTCCCAGGATCTGGAGTAATCCCAAAAGCAAACATAAGATGACAGAATTAATATCACAGGCATTTGATACCCTCATAGTTCTCAACACCTCCAATTATATGGACTCCACTACTGATTGGGCTTCACTCTATGACCCTGAAATGTGCACATTCACTGTATAAAGCCTCATTTTGTTCTTGCTGACTGTATTTAACTCTACATATACCTGCACCATCCCCTTCTACCAGCAAGGCCCTCCCCTATGAGACAGTGCATGCAAGAGCAAGGAGTTGGACTCCAACATTAGATTGGAAGCTCACCAAAGTGGGAACTAAATCTACCTTCTCTACTCCAGGGGTTGGTAAACTATGTCCTGTGGACCAAATCAGGTCACAGCCTGATTTGTAAATAAAATATTGCTGTCACACAGCCACACCCAGATTTTTTATGTATTGTCTCTAGCTGCTTTTGTTATTATAGGCAGAATTAGGTAGTTAGGACAGAGACCGTATGGGCCACAAAATCTGAAGTACTAAGTATATGGCCCTTTACAGAGATGTCTGTACATTCTGCTTTGGTCCTGTACTTCCACCCAGGCAGCTGGTTCACGAAACGTTTGCACACAGATCACGTGCAGTATATGTTGTTCTCTTGAATGTTACCCTAATCATAGTAACCTCAATTCTCCTTGCTCAGTCAACAGGCAATCCCTTGACAAGGAACACTTCTGAGTGATGGTATTCTTATACAAATGTAAAACCTCATAGGACAAAAAATGTAAAGGGAGGCCACCAAACTAGAAACTGGCAGCTAGAATCTATGCCAGCTGATTGATGGATTCAGACTTAAAAATCAGTTAGATAGGGTTTCCCTGGTGGCACAGTCATTAAGAATCTGCCTGCCAATGCAGGGACACAGGTTCGAGCCCTGGTCCGGGAAGATCCCACATGCCGTGGAACAACTAAGCCCATGCACCACAACTATTGAGCCTGTGCTCTAGAGCCCACGAGCCACAACTACTGAGCTCGTGTGCCACAACTACTGAAGCCCGCACACCTAGAGCCCATGCTCCACAACAAGAGAAGCCACCGCAATGAGAAGGCCACGCACCACAACAAAGAGTAGCCCCTGCTTGCCACAACTAGAGAAAGCCCGCACACAGCAATGAAGACCCAACACAGCCAAAAATAATAAATAAATTATTTTTTTTTAAAGTCAGTAAAATAAAGAAGGCACATTTATTGCATTCTAACATAAGGATGTTAGATTTCTTTAGGGCACTCTACAATAAGCTAATAACAATATTAAGACAAAACAATGAGGCTTCTAATAAGTTTTCTTTTCACTAAGGTTTCCAATTCAAATGTGGTGGAGTAATAGAACTTTATATTTGTGCCAGTTTCCGCATAAGGGTTTTAGTTTCATCTTCAGGATCATAGAATTTTAAGAACTGAACAACCTTTGAGATTATTTAATCTAACTTCCCACAGAAGTAGAAGTGGTGTGACTGAAAATGAGGTAGGGGGAGGGGGCAAAGGTTTTCCTCTGGCAACACACTAGCCCCTCGTCACGTGCCCCACCTAGGAAGCTGCTCCTAGCTGAAGCCCAGATAAGAAATCATGGATAACTCAGCACAATCCAGCCCTTCTGTTAAAATAAAACAGTTCAATAAACTTTTAATAAAAAAAAACTCTGGTAGCTGTTATTTTTTTAAAGAAACAAACCTGGGCTGAAGGTACTTTAATTGATTATATACTTATTTGACTATATTTCATATAAGGGTATTGTTGATTACTATTGTTAACAAAATTACAATTATTCAATGAAATTCAGCAAATATATTTCAAGTGCCAGTTGCGGAATCCTGCGCTGTGCTAAATTGGGAAATGAAAGTGTCAGAGTTAGGCCTACAATGAATACCTATTGTGCTGTCACAGTTTGAGTCAGGTGGTCCCCAACACACACATATAATACACACACACACACACACATGTTCACACCAGTGAATATGAAAGCATCACTTCCCTGCCATTTCTGAGGTGTTTGCTCTGATAAGAGCAATATATGGAGGGGGGAACACCAGAGTTCCTTGTTACCTTCTGATTCCAAAGAATCTCTGGCTGAAAGCACAAAGAGAGGAACAGTGATGATAAACACCACAAGCAGAAGAACACTGAGCATAAGCTCCAAAGTAGTGAACTTTTTCAACTTCTTTCTTGCCATCTACAAAGAAAGAGAAAACAATTTTAGATTTGAGTTTTATTTAACACGTGGTTAGCAAACTTTTTTAACTTGAGAAAAGCTCAAATGTATACATAAGAGGAATGAATGACATAATAAACGTCCAGGTACCCATCAACTAGATTAAAAAATTATCAAGTGGCAAATCTCATTCTGTCTTTTTTTTTTAAAGGTAATATAAAAACTTTTATTTTTCTTATGTCTATTCTTATTCATGTGTCTCCTTAACCTTGCGTTATTTTGAAGCAAATCTCAGATTTCATATCTTTTATTCTGAAAATATTTAAGCATATTTTTTAAAAAATAAGAAATTTCACAAAAGCCAAGCAAAATATTGTTATCACACTTAAAACATTTTTAAAATAATTCTTTAATCATCAAATTAAAGAACTATTTTAAAAAAATTTCCCTCATTGTCTGATAAGCATTTTATAGTTTGTTTGTTCTACTCTCATAAGGATACAAGTAAGATCTATATATGACTAATTGATTTGTGTCTGTTAAGTCTTTTTTAACCAGTAAGGTTTGTTCTGTAGATCTGCCCACAATCTGGATTTTGTTGATTGCATCTCCATGCATGCCAACATGTTTCTCTATCCTTGTATTTCCTATAAATTATTAGATCTAGAGTTTTGACAGACACAGGTTGAATGGTGCATAGATGGTACAACATCTTCCAGCAAGAGATACATAAAATCTAGCAGTCTCCTTTTTTTACAAAAATGTTCACAGCCATTAGCGAGCATTTCTTCGATCCATTATTTCATTAGGAGTTGTGATGCAGTGACACTGTAATTTTATCATTCTTTGTTCACTTATTAAATGAAATATTCCTATAGAAAGAAATTTCCCCTCATCTATCATTTGTTTCATAAAGTTACAGTTTGTATAGGATAGGAAAGGCAGGATAAATGTTTGAGTCTTTATTTACTGGTTTTCAAAATGAGGAATAATAAGGAGTAGTTTCCCTAGCATCCTCCAAAGGGGATCAATGAGATTTTTTGGTCCAATATCTTTATGAACTCATAGATTTAAATACATTTCATCTGTATTAACCCATTGATGTTATTATTGTTAACGCTCATATTGTCCCATCTCTACCCATTGACAGTCTCTTCAAGGTGATTCTTGGTACACTTTGGTACTTTCCCTGCTTGCTGGTTTAACATGATAACCTAGGCTCCTTTTGTACATTTCCTGCCCCTCGTCTCAAATCAAACATTTCTAAGGAGTCCTGGCTCCTTTCAGTGGCAACAGTATTTAGAAACTATAATCTGGATGGAGTCTGTGAAATTTAACCTAGAATTCCAGAACTGAAGGGCCCTTATGGATCATCTTGACCAGTGCTGCCTTTGGAGCCCCAAGGGGTCCTTGAGGATTTTTAATTTCAAAAAAAATACAGAAATTACACATTTATCTATGTTAGACTCATTATGAACCCTAGCTAGGGATTAGAATATTTTGTCAGGAAGTTTAAATCAGACACTCGGCACTTGCCCCTGCCCCACTCCTACTGAATCAGAATCTCTGGGGTTAAGACCTGGATATCCGATTTTTTAAAACCTCCACAGATGATTCTGATATGCAATCATTTTTCAAAAGCAGTGAATCCATCTATTATAGGTTCGCTGTTGGCTCCCTGCCGAACAAACTATAGTATCTCTGCAATGCACTAGGAATCCTGTGTGCTCTTCAAGTATGTAGAACACTGAGATCGAACACATGAAGCTCATCTTGTTGGGATACTAAATTTAGAGTACTTTAAGCCAAAATTTGGCTTTGAAGTAAAGATTCATGAAGTTCAAAACCTAAAAACATTATCCTTTATATTCAAAGATCCACCATAAATTGGGCTTTGAAGTATCTTCTTATTCGTGAGGAGGATTCGGCAAAGTCATCCACATTTACTCTTTCCAGGCTATGGGAGGTTACAGGGAAACCCAGAGAGCCCAGAGACCAACTCAGCTGCTCAGAGGGATGAATATTGATATCATTTGTCCAGATACGGAGCATAGCAACATAGCACGTGTCTGAGCGAAGAAATAAAATACCACGTTCCTAAGGGTGAGTATTGTGATCAACACAGAAACAGGACTTGAGGAGAGAAAAACCGGACAGCTATTAAAGCAGGGACCACTGGGCCCATCAGTGTCACCCGGGCCTCTGTGCAGACTCCCTTAGTCTTTGACCAGGAAGGCACAGACCACCATGCACAAACTCAAATGGGGGTTATGCCTCACATGAAGTCCTTTCTAGAAATCTTCCCCAGTGCTTCCATCCTTGGACTTGGTCCTTTGTTTGGATCAATTCTGATTCTGGACTGAGCTGTGGCTCTACCCTCCATGGGCAGCAAGTAAATAAACCCCCATCACTCCCTTCACATCCTTCCCCTGGATGGCCCAGATATGACTTCATGTACCTCCTTCCTCTGACCCCACTACTGTCCTTCTTTAGAAGGACCTCACTGTCTCTTAGGGGAGGGCACACCGTCTTTTACGTTTTGAACAAGAATGTGGACACAGATATAGCACTTCTCCAAAAGCATGAGAAACTATGTAGAGCCGTACTTTAATGCAGAAATGCACTGCTCAATAGGGAGTGAAACCTACAGCTAGTCACAATCAATACACAAACCAGAGGGAGGGAGAAATATCTTGTCAAAAGAAGAAGTAAACAAATCCATTGTCAAGTTGAGTGGTGTGACTGGAATGATTCCTAAAATGAGTTTCCTTGACCTAACTAGCTTCTTGTATTTCCTCAAGTTATGAAAAATTGTACATTAACCGTATCTAGAATCAGACATACTGAAAAGTGTAAAGAGAAAGAAGAGAGAGAAGAGAGTGGAAGGAGCAGAATTATCTACACTAATGGGCCACTGGTTTTGCGGCCTCACAAGTTTAAAATGGTTTCCATTGCTTATGAGACTAAATGGCGTGTCATCTATTACCATCTGACTCTTAATAATCATTATCACTAAGTTTCTGGTCTTCTATGTGCCAGGTATTTTCCAAGCTTGATTAGATATCTGTATAACCCTGAAAGGCAGATGTTTTATAAATGAGAAAACAGAGGTCAAAACGGTATAAAACTTGTCAGCAACCACAGACAAATGGTGGAGCTGAAATCCACTACCAGTCTGCGCTCCAGGGACCGGCTTCTCGGAACACACACTCCCCGACAGCACCTTATCCACTCATCAGGTCAAACAACATCTCCTCCAGGACTTCAGATTAATAACCCTCCCTCTCTCGCTCCCAAGCACTCTATCTAGATTTATAACCCTGAGGAGAATCTGTTCTCCCTACTAACTTTGAAGCTACGAGAGGAAAGTGAGTACGAGTTTCTTAGCCCTCCCCAAGTCATCTCTCTCGGCTTGAGAGCCTCAGATACCAATCCCCTTGGCTCTGGGGTAGCTGAGTGGAGCCAGGGCAGAGTCCAGGGACATTCTCCTGCTGGCAGTTGCCGCCCCGGGAAATCCAGATGCCTTTCAATTAGCCTAGTGATGCCACCTTCCTTTTTTTTAAATCACTGTATCATTTTTTAAATTTTTATTTTATATTGGAGTATAGCTGATTGACAATGTTGTGTTAGTTTCAGGTATACAGCATAGTGATTCAGTTATACATAGACATATATCTTTTCTTTTTTCAAGTTCTTTTCCCATTTAGGTTATTACAAACCTGTGCTATAGAGTATGTCCTTATGGCTTATCTATTTTAAACAGAGCAGTGTGTTTATGTCCATCCCAATCTCCCAATCTATCCCACCACCACCCCCGCCCCAGTAACCATAAGTTCATTCTCTAAGTCTGTTATCACTGTATCTTTTTCTTAATAATTGTTTTTTTTTTTCCTTTTCCTTGTGCTCTGTGATGTGGACAGGGCTGGCAAGAACTCCACCATGCCTCAGTGCACGCTACCTGGCAGGTGCTCTAAGTGAGTATTTGCTGACTGGGGAGCAAGACTGAGTGGAAACACCACCACAGGATCCTTTGGCCATGCGTGCACTGCAGGGTCCTCGTTCCTGTTTCCCAAGAGGAAAGGTGGGGAAGGAATGGGGAACAGTGTGCCTTCATCCCAGGAACCTCACCGGTAATCATAGGGGCACTAGGGAAAGGGAAAGAAAGAATGAAATTTGGATTTAAAAGATAATATAAGCTAGAGGGCAGTTATTCATTTTACAAAAGGATCCAAGTCAAGCTTTCTTTAAATCAATCTCTGAAGTGTGAAGGAGTGCTACATCAATATCTCCAGGGAGATTTTTTTTAAGAATATACAGCTACTTCCCTCTCCATCTGACCTGTGTAACGATTGCTCATAACCAGTAATAGCCTTCATGTGAGTTGTAACATACAAAGAAATAGCTGAAAACCATCTCTTTATAAATGAATAGTTTATATTCTTCACCAGAATATATCCTAGTAAATGCACTTTCTGGAAAACAACACCCTTCACAGCCCCTTCTTAAGCCCAGCCACAGCTGAACACAGCCCCACATCCCTGTCCTGCTCTCTGTACCCTCATACTCCCAGCTCAGAACTGCCCCCAACTCCACTGCAGACCCCCTTTCCCAGGCTGATTATGAGCTGAGCTGTTCTCTGCTCTGAATCCCCAGCACAATGGTTCTGTCTGCTTTTCTTCATCCATATTGTTACAGACTCGCTTCATTTAGTACATCTTTATTAGAATGTCAAGGGAAGTCTGGAAAGGAAAAAAGGTAAAATCCTGTGATCAGTCTACCATCTGGAACCCTTCTATGTAGGTTTTAAAAGTTCCCTAGATCACTTTGATATTCACTTCCCCTCCACTCCTGTTTGAGAATCACTTGGGAAACCTTGAGTTCAGTGGATTTAATAACAGTGAATGACATTATCCTATGAGGGGGAGGGGGAACAGCAGGTGCAAATTAAGGACAGCGCAATAAGGGACAAAAATGAAGTAGGAGACAGTAATAAAGAAAAATGAAATACATTTGGAGGGAGTCGTGGGGGATGGGTGGCTCCTTGAAAGTTTTCAACCCCATTGAAGCACCCCTCCCAACTCTTCCAGTATCTCCAGTATATCAATGCGCCCTCTCTAACCTCAGCTCATTTGTGACCAAGCATAAGTTTTCCTAAGGCTTTTCCCCCAAAGGTATGTCTACTTTCTTAGGTTTACAACACCCCTTTTCTTTTTCAAATTGTAAGCTCTTAGGGTGTGAGAATTATGCCTGCTTCTTCCTCTTTATTTCCTTCCTAAATACCCACAAGCAGAATCTACAGAATCAATACTTACTGACCAGTAACATTTTATCCCTTGACTGAATATTTACAAAATATCCTGAATACTTCCTAATTTAGTACACCAAGAAGGCACTTTAGAGGGTATAATAATGGCACCTGCCTTAAGTGGACTTAAATTCCAATACCACTATTTCCTCCTACCCAGTAAAGGCAATGTACGGTAGAAAGGAGAAGAGAAGGGATGTGCTCTTTCTTGAAAATCAGAAGACCTTAATTTTATTCCTCATTCTGAAAATAACTAGCCAGGTGACCTTAAGAAATTTACTTAAGCTTTCTGGTTCTCTGTTTTCTCACTTACAAATTAAAGAGGTTGAACGAGAAGATCTACAAAATTCACACCAGCTTTGATATGTCATGTTTGAGTGAGTCACCCAAATTGCTTGCTACTTCACTCTTCTCTTCCACAGAAGGTCCCTGTGCTAAACACATCGTTGGCATTTTCCTTCTTCATTATGTGCCCAAGTTCTCTTTCTCAGTGTGAGAGCATGCTAAGCACAGCTTGAGAAGACCTGAGCTTGCTTTTTAGCCCTACTATTTCTTGCTGTGGTCGCCAAGGAATTTATTTAACACTCTTGAATCTCAGTTTTCTGATGTGTAAAAATGGAACTAAGAATATCTATTACTATCTATCATCATCTTCTTATTGTGAGAATCAGATAAAAACATCTTAAATCATAAAGCATTACATATCCTTATTTATTACTTACCATAGAGAAAATACTCTTGGGTACGAAACAGCATGTTCCTAAGAACCGTGTCAATCCCTCTCTCCATGAGGGTGGCACTCCACCTTACTCAGTGCTTTGTAAAGTGGAAGATGCACGTGCCTGGCAGCTGTCCTTATGAACTTGTTCTGATATGAACTCCTATCTGCTAAGTGCCTTACGGCCCCATGTGTCAGCTGACTCACGTGGTACCTAAGACACAGGTGTAGAAATCTAGGAAGTAGCAGCAGGAGCTATGAGCAGCAATCTTGCCCATTCAAAGTCCGATTCTCCACCAGCCCACTCACGGCTCCTCTCCCAGGCTGCCTTGTAAATCACACTATTTTTACTCTAAAAGCACATCCCTTCTCTTCTTCCCTGAAGTCTTCATTCAAAACTCCCCAGCTTGCGAATCTTAAATCCTCAGCTCAATTTAGTTGTTTGATATTTTCTTGCAGCCTCACTGTCCCCCCAATCAATGTGTCCTCACACAACCTCCAGATGGTCCTCAGGCAGAAGAAACTTTTTTCATACACTGATGAGAAATCTCTATTTGTCACCGTAATACCCTCTTAACATGCAAAAGGAAATCGGGCTGTACCCTTCTCTACAACAAGGATTGCCTTGGTTTTTCTAAAGTAAATGACCCAGCTCTAATCTTTCATACCTGTCCTGTCCCCAGTACATCACATTCCCAAAGGCTTTATAAGAGATTCCATAATACTAATCTTGCATGTAAAACTCCATAAGTATTAATAGCCTTCCATGCCTGATATAATTAAATTAACTAATGAGATCAACAGCGATCTCATGTTCACTGGCAAGGAGCAGAGTTATCAGAATGCCTATGGAAGTGACCATGTCTCCTTCTCTTTGGTGGTTGCTGACAGCTGTGAAATAGGAGACTGTTCTTCATACTAATATTTAAATTTTTCCCAAATGGTTATTAACATACTGTGTTACACGCTATAAAGAGAAAGTCACCCACCATTTACTAGTCAAACTGTAAACGCTATATGCTCAATAAAGATTTGGCAAAAGCTACTCAAGTTATTTACACCCGTAATCTGGATGTCCATTTATAGAAATTTAGCCCATAAATACACTTGCAGCTTCGGAGGTCAGATCCCAGGGAGAGGACTGGGGTTGGCTGCATGAACACAGCCTGAAGGGGGCTAGTGCACCACAGCTAGCCGGGAGGGAGTCCAGGAAAAAGTCTGGACCTGCCGAAGAGGCAAGAGACCATTGTTTCAGGGTGCGCGAGGAGAGGGGATTCAGAGCACCACCTAAACGAGCTCCAGAGACGGGCACGAGCCATGACTATCAGCGTGGACACCAGAGATGGGCATGAAAGGCTAAGGCTACTGCTGCAGCCACCAAGAAGCCTGTGTGCAAGCACAGGTCACTATCCACACCTCCCCTCCCAAGAGCCTGTGCAGCCCACCACTGCCAGAGTCCCGTGATCCAGGGACAACTTCCCTGGGAGAACACACGGTGCGTCTCAGGCTGGTGCAACATCACACCGCCTCCGCCGCCGCAAGCTCGTTTGGCATTCCGTATCCTTCCCTACCCCCGGCCTGAGTGAGCCAGAGCCCCCTAATCAGCTGTTCCTTTAACCCCCTCCTGTCTGGGTGAAGAACTGTTGCCCTCAGGTGACCTACACGCAGAGGCGGGTCCAAATCCAAAGCTGAACCCCAGGAGCTGTGCGAACAAAGAAGAGAAAGGGAAATCTCTCCCAGCAGCCTCAGCAGCAGCGGATTAAATCTCCACAATCAACTTGATGTATCCTGCATCTGTGGAATACCTGAATAGACAATGAAACATCCCAAAATCGAGGTGATGGACTTTGAGAGCAACTGTAGACTTGGGGTTTGCTTTCTGCATGCAATTTGTTTCTGGTTTTATGTCTATCTTAGTTTAGCATTTAGAGCTTATTATCATTGGTAGATTTGTCTATTAATTTGGTTGCTCTCTTCCTTTTTTCTTTTAATATATATATATTTTTTTCCTTTTTCTCTTTCTGTGAGTGTGTATGTGTATGCTTCTTTGTGTGATTTTGTCTGAATAGCTTTGCTTTTATCGCTTGTCCTAGGGTTCTGCCTGTCCATTTTTGCTTTTTTTTAATAGGATTTAGCACTTGTTATCATCGGTGGATTTGTTTATTGGTTTGGTTGCTCTCTTCTTTCTTTTTTTTTTAATTACTTTTTTATTTTAATAATATATTTTTTTATTTTAATAACTTTATTTTATTTATTTAATTTTTCTTTCTTTCTGTTTTTTTTTCTCCCTTTTCTTCTGAGCCATGTGGCTGACAAGGTCTTGGTGCTCCGGCCGGGTGTCAGGTCTGAGCCTCTTAGGTGAGAGAACCAAGTTCAAGACATTGTTCCACCACAGACCTCCTGGACCCATGTAATATCAATCAGCGAGAGCTCTCCCAGAGATCTCCGTCTCAACACTAAGACCCAGATCCACTCAACAACTAGTAAGCTCCAGTGCTGGATACCCCATGCCAAAAACCTAGCAACAGAGGAACAAAACACCACCCATTAGCAGAGAGGCTGACTAAATCATAATAAGTTCACAAACACCCCAAAACACACCACTGGACATGGTTCTGCCCACCAGAAAGACAAGATCCAGCCTCATCCACCAGAACACAGGGACCAGTCCCCTCCACCAGGAAGCCTACACAACTCACAGAACCAACCTTACCCACTGGAGGCAGACACCAAAAACAACGGGAACTACAAACCTGCAGCCTGCGAAAAGGAGACCCCAAACACAGTATGTTAAGCAAAATGAGAAGACAGAGAAATACAAAGCAGATGAAGGAGCAAGGTAAAAACCCATCAGAACAAACAAATGAAGAGGAAATAGGCAGTCTACCTGAAAAAGAATTCAGAGTAATGAGGGTAAAGATGATCCAAAATCTTGAGAACAGAATGGAGAAAATAAAAGAAACGTTTAACAAGGACCTAGAAGAACTAAAGAGCAAGCAAACAATGACAAACAACACAATAAATGAAATGAAAAATACTCTGGAAGGAATCAATAGCAGAATAACTGAGGCAGAAGAACGGATAAATGACCTGGAAGATAAAATAGTGGAAATAACTACCACAGAGCAGAACAAAGAAAACAGAAAGAAAAGAATTGAGAACAGTCTCAGAGACCTCTGGGACAACATTAAACGCACTAACATTCGAATTATAGGGGTCCCAGAAGAAGAAGAGAAAAAGAAAGGGACTGAGAAAATATTTTAAGAGATTATAGTTGAAAACTTCCCTAATATGGGAAAGGAAATAGTCAATTAAGTCCAGGAAGCGCAAAAAGTCCCATACAGGATAAATCCAAGAAGAAACACGTGAAGACACATATTAATCAAACTACCAAAAATTAAATACAAAGAAAAAATATTAAAAGCAGCAAGGAAAAAGCAACAAATAACATATAAGGGAATTCCCATAAGGTTAACAGCTGATCTTTCAGCAGAAACTCAGCAAACCAGAAGGGTGGGGCAGGACATAGTTAAAGCGATGAAAGGGAAAAAACTGCAACCAAGATTATTCTATCCAGCAAGGATCTCATTCAGATTTGATGCACAAATTAAAAACTTTACAGACAAGCAAAAGCTAAGAGAATTCAGCACCACCAAACCAGCTTTACAACAAACGCTAAACGAACTTCTCTAGGCAGGAAACACAAGAGAAGGAAAAGACCTACAATAACAAACCCAAAGCAATTAAGAAAATGGTAATAGGAACATACATATCAATAACTACCTTAAATGTAAATGGATTAAATGCTCCAACCAAAAGACATACTGGCTGAAAGATACAAAACCAAGACCCTATATATACTGTCTACAAGACACCCACTTCAGACCAAGGGACACATACAGACTGAAAGTGAGGGGATGGAAAAAAATATTCCATGCAAATGGAAATCAAAAGAAAGCTGGAGTAGCAATTCGCGTATCAGACAAAATAGACTTTAAAATAAAGACTATTACAAGAGACAAAGGAGGACACTAAATAATGATCAAGAGATCAATCCAAGAAGAAGATATAACAATTGTAAATATTTATGCACCCAACATAGGAGCACCTCAATATATAAGGTAAATGCTAACAGCCCTAAGAGGGAAAATCAACAGTAACACAATAATAGTAGGGGACTTAAACACCCCACTTTCACCAATGCACAGATCATCCAAAATGAGAATAAATAAGGAAACACAAGCTTTAAATGATACATTAAACAAGAGGAACTTAATTGATATTTATAGGACATTCCAACCAAAAACAACAGAATACACTTTCTTCTCAAGTGCTCATGGAACATTCTCTAGGATAGATCATATCTTGGGTCACAAATCAAGCCTTAGAAAATTTAGGAAAATTGAAATCGTGCCAAGTATCTTCTCTGACCACATCACTATAAGACTAGATACCAATTACAGGAAAAAATCCGTAAAAAAATACAAACACATGGAGGCTAAACAATACAGTACTAAATAACCA
Organism: Stenella coeruleoalba; assembly: GCF_951394435.1. Lineage (NCBI taxonomy): Eukaryota > Metazoa > Chordata > Mammalia > Artiodactyla > Delphinidae > Stenella > Stenella coeruleoalba. Next base: position 93,023,633 of record NC_137155.1, on the reverse strand, counting down.
AGAGATCATTGAAGAAATCAAAAAATACCTAGAAACAAAGGACAATGAAAACACGACACCCAAAACCTATGGGCAGCAAAAGTAGTTCTAAGAGGGAAGTTTATAGCCATACAATCCTACCTCAAGAAACAAGAAACATCTCAAATAAACAAACAAATCTTACACCTAAAGCAATTAGAGAAAGAAGAACAAAAAAAACCCCCAAAGTTAGCAGAAGGAAAGAAATCATAAAGATCGGATCAGAAGTAAATGAAAAAGAAATGAAGGAAACAATAGCAAAGATCAATAAAACTAAAAGCTGGTTCTTTGAGAAGATAAACAAAATGAATAAACCATTAGCCAGACTCATCAAGAAAAAAAGGGAGAAGACTCAAATAAATAGAATTAGAAATGAAAAAGGAGAAGTAACAACTGACAGTACAGAAATACAAAGGATCATGAGAGATTAGTACAAGCAACTATATGCCAATAAAATGACAACCTGGAAGAAATGGACAAATTCTTAAAAAAGCACAACCTTCTGAGACTGAACCAGGAAGAAATAGAAAATATAAACAGACCGATCACAAGTAATGAAATTGAAACTGTGATTAAAAATCTTCCAACATACAAAAGCTCAGGACCAGATGGCTTCACAGGTAAATTCTATCAAACATTTAGAAAAGAGCTAATGCTTACCCTTCTCCTATAGAGAACAGTATGGAGGTTCTTTAAAAAACTAAAACTAGAACTACCATACCACCCAGCAATCCCACTACTGGGCATATACCCTGAGAAAACCATAATTCAAAAAGAGTCATGTACCACAATGTTCATTGCAGTTTTATTTACAATAGCCAGGACATGGAAGCCACCTAAGTGTCTATCGACAGATGAATGGATAAAGAAGATGTGGCACATATAAACAATGGAATATTACTCATCCATAAAAAGAAACGAAATTGAGTTATTTGTAGTGAGGTGGATGGACCTAGAGTCTGCCATACAGAGTGAAGTAAGTCAGAAAGAGAAAAACAAATACCATATGCTAACACATATATATGGAATCTAAAAAAAGAAAAAAAAAGCTTCTGAAGAACCTGGGGGCAGGACAGGAATAAAGACGCAGATGTAGAGAATGGACTTGAGGACACAGGGAGGGTGAAGGGTAAGCTGTGATGAAGTGAGAGAGTGGCATGGATACATATACACTACAAGATGTAAAATAGATAGCTAGTGAGAAGCAGCTGCATAGCACAGGGAGATCAGCTCGGTGCTTTGTGTCCACCTAGAGGGGTGGGAGGGAGACGCAAGAGGGATATATGTATGGGGATACATATATCCCTATACATATATGGGGATATATACATACTGATTCACTTTGTTATACAGCAGAAACTAACGTACCACTGTAAAGCAACTATACTCCAATAAAAATGTTAAAAAAAATACACTTGCATGTGTGGAAAGCAATGTATGTACAGATACAGGTTCTTCACTGTAACATGATATATAACAGCAAAAGATTGCGAATAGTGTAGATATCTATAGAGAGAGGATGGAGTAAATTATGAAATAAAATAAAACTTAATATTATTCAAAATCATGATATGGTGTTTTTTTTAAATAAAGATACACAAATTCTTCTATACTCTTCCCTTCAAGAGGTGGAGCCAAGCCCCCCATCCCTCACCCCATGAGAGTGGGCTGGACTTAGTAACTCACTTCTAACAAATAGAATACAGCAGAGCGGATGGTGTGTGATTCCCAAGCCTGGGACACAAAAGGCATTACATCTTCCTCCTTCCTCCTTCATCTTGGATCACTTCTTGGAGAAGCCAGCTGCCATGCCATAATGACGCTCAAGCAGACCTACAGAAAGGGCCAACAGCCAGCAAGGAACTGAGACCTCCTGCCAACAGCCATGTGAGTGAGGCATCTCAGAAGCAGATTCTCCAGCCCCAGTGAAGCCTTCACATGACAGCAGCCCTGGGCAGCATCCTGGCTGCAACCTCATGAGAGACCTTGAACCAGAAATACAAAGTATTCCTAACCCACAGGAACTGTGAGATAATACCTCACAGTATTCCTAACCCACAGGAACTGTGAGATAATAAATGTTCATTGCTTCAAGCTGTGAAATTTTGGGGTAATTTGTTATGCAGCAATAAATGATTAATATACATGGGTAAATATAACTTCTGAAAAAATATCACTTGCATTTTTAAAAATCTGTTTGCCTCCTATCAAAAGTCCTTTTGCATCATATTCAAATATGGCTACTGGCTCTATGGAACAACGATAATTACTTTCTAGCTATAGAAGAGAAACATTTCGTTAAACCTTAAGGAAAAAAAAAACCCTCATCAGCATCATCTGATTCACCTTACTTCCCAAATTATATGGATCTCAGTGGTGAAACCTATAATCTCAATTTGAAATGCAATTTAGAAAAAAATCAAGATCAAAGAAAAAATATTTTAAAAAACTGTTACTTGGCAGTCTGTCAACAATCTTTGGATATTCTATTTCATATGACAAACAAACTGTGCACTTTTAATAATAATCGCTACCAGTAATTGAGTAACGTTCTAAGAGGTTTACATAATCCATTGCATGTAATCTTTGTTATAACCCCCAGTGAGTTATTGCTACCATCTTCGCTTTCAGATGAGGAAGTTAAGCTTTAGCAGGGCCAAATGTCACACAGCTGATAATGAGTAAAGCCACAATTTGAATACCCGCCCTTTGGACCTCACAGCCAGAACTTGTAAGCACTACTCTGTATTCCATGTAATAATGCCCGCAGTGTACTCCAGCTTAGGCTTTTGGTGAGATTGTGCTTTCGTCAAATAGTACCTGGGTCATTAACCAAGTACTCAGAACGTGTGTGGCACTGGGCGAAGCACTTAGGTGCGTTATTTCATTTCGTCCCCATGACCACCCTCTAAGCTAAGACTGTATTATCCCCATTTGACAAATGAGCTAACTGAGCCTCAGAGACTCCAGATTGCCTGAGGTCCAGGCAGTCTGAATCCAAAGCCCACTTCCACATATGATGCAAGTACAGAAAACCTACACATTCGTGATGATAAAAGTTTTTAATTTAAGAGGATGGAGGATGCATGGGAGATGCCCGTGTCCTTCCAAAGACAACCTCCTGTTAGGAAGCTTACAGAAAGAAAAGGAAAGAATTCTGCAACATTTCAGTCTCCACAGCCCCTGGGGGGTTTCAAAGCGGTTTTTCTAAGCATCTGTTGTAGTAGTCAATTCACTTGAAGTTTACAACCCACAGGACTGTTTTAAATTCTCTGAGAGCCAGGAGAACGAGTTCCCCATGTTTATCAATCCTTTGTCTTTTTGCAGTTTATTTATTCACTCATCAATATTTATTAAGCTCCTACAATGTGCCAAGCACTCTTCCAGGAGCTGGTTATGCAACAACAAACAAAAACGTAAAAATTCTTGCCCTCATGGGACTTATATTCCTATGGGTAGGAAAAAAGCGACAAAAAAATAAATGAATATGCTGTGGAGAAAAATAAAGCTTGGGTGGGGGGAGAACGAGGAACGTGAATGAGGGTTGCAATTTTAATTAGGCTGCTTAGAGAAAATCTCACGGAAAAGCTGCAAATTATTACTGTACATAAGTCGTGCAGACTCCAACGGTAATTTTTTCCTTGAATTAAAATGGTTATATGAATAATTGCCAAAGTTCATTTTCCTCGTACTGTTATAATCATTTAGGCAAAGTAGATGGGTAAGCAGGTGGGGCCCAAACTACTGAGATGGCTATCTGAATCCATTAGGAAAAACTGGATAATCAACTTTCTTTTTTTTCTGAATTATAGCCATTAGCTGATTTCCACATGGCATTCTAAGCCTTTCTTTCAAAAATCCTTTGATAACACAAGGCAAGAGCTCTCGTGAAAAAGAGAGGGTTAGTTTTACAGAGGCTGAGAATAACTTGCATAGAGGACGCCAGCAAGTCATGGCTATTCCTCAAAACTCCTGGGCAAAATTTTCTGACTTCGTACATTGTCATCCGGATATTTAGAGAATGGGAAGGAAAAAAGGAGCTAACGATCTTTTTCTCCCTAGTCTGGTCACATCCAAAGTGCAAAGGTCTAAAAGCCAGCTTGACCCGACTTAGCTGTGTGGCCTTGGAAAAACTTGGGCCTCATTTTCCCCATCTGAACCCAAAGGGATTGTGTCTAGAAGACAGCTATGACCTACGGTGACCCCAGCAGCAGGGTGTGCAAAGGCTTATCTGCTCCATCACGTTCTGCAGTTTTGGAAATTTTTAGATGGAAAATTTCTTCTCCTAGGGCCATCTAGTCCTTAGTATTCCATGCTCAGGGAGCAGTTCATAGAGTAACGTTATTAGCCCATCAAAACTCTCATTTGTGAGGGATGCCGGATAATAAAAATCATTGGCATCTGCGGAAGCGTGAGTGAAACAGCGATGAGCTATCTTCAGTTGGGGGTACAGGACAGAAGGTCCTCCATATCATTTGGTCCTTCTCAGCACAGCAAACCAAAGATCCCTCCCTCTTCCTCCTACCTGCCCACCACACATACACACTGCTCCACACCGTGACAAAGAGCAATAGACAGTTTGGAGACCTGGAGGTCTCTTTAGCACCTGAAAGCTGCCATTCAGACCCTCTATCAGGAACCCATAGAAGCTTTTTGTAGTGAGACCTGTGGGACTGATCATGGTCTCCTGTTTCTCCAGTTGTAACTCTCCCTTCTCACCTCCACGGCCCATCAGAAAAGGAATGCCCACGTGTGTTTAGCTAGACTCTCAACAACTAGTGAGGATACCACCCTCTCTTACTTTGTTTTACCTGAGAGGAGCCTGCAACAATCCATCACCTTCCCCCTTCCCCTAGGCACTTTCATTCCATTTTGACAGGAGCCAATTCAGAGCCGAGTCTTTCCCTTCAGAACCTCCTTCCAGACCCCACAGGAAATCACTACACACCAAAGAGTGCACACACCCCAATGCTTCACACACACACACACACACACACACTTTTAGACTCTTCCCCATAATAATTCTTTACTTGATCAATAAAGGCACCAAGGGCTTCCCTGATGGCGCAGTGGTTGAGAGTCCGCCTGCCGATGCAGGGGACATGGGTTCGTGCCCCGGTCCTGGAAGATCCCACGGGCCACGGAGCAGCTAGGCCCGTGAGCCATGGCCGCTGAGCCTGCACGTCTGGAGCCTCTGCTCCGCAACGGGAGAGGCCACAAGAGTGAGAGGCCCGCGTACCGCAAAAATAAATAAATAAATAAATAAATAAATAAATAAATAAATAAATAAATAATAAATAAAGGCACCAAACTCACAGGGATAGAAATATACAGATTTCTCAATTTCCTGACCGTGATGGGTTCTCTAAATACCACTTCTCAGTCACAGCTCCACATCCTTTTAGAGGAACATCCCCAAATGCCCTACTCTAACTTCCCAATTCCTTCCCCTCGCTTCCCCCACCTCATCTCAAGAATCAGAAAGAATTTCTACCAGTTACCTCACCCTGAATATTAAATCATTCATCACCACACAGACATGCACACACACATACATCCCAAGAAAAAAAGAGCTGAATTTTATTTACTATGTGTTTGTGTAATTTTGTGGTTTGTTGTTGATGGGTTTTTTTGTCTGTGTTTAACCAATTCACAAGGGCATCTGACTGAAAGAGATGAGCACAAGTCCAGGCACACTTGCACACATACATCTGTAGCCGTAAGAGAGCACACAGTTTAGGTACATACCTCATCACCCCCGCTGCTGCTCCCTTTCTCTGAAGGATGGGCTGGCAATCAAGGCAGAGCACAGTCCACAGAAAGCAGCCACAGCCCTGGTAACTGGTTGCTGTACTGATGTTAATGGAGTTCAAAAGCAAATGATGGCCCAGCTCTTTTGCAGGATCAGATTTGCTAGTTAATTAGCAATCAAGGTCTCCCTGAGGCAGTCATCCCTAAGACCTTGGGGCAAGAAGTAACCACCCTGACCCCTGGGGCACTGAATGTCTCTGCTGCAGTGAGGACGCTCCCTGTGCCTGGTAGCAGAACAAGACTGACACAAAGTGTAGATGATAAAGAGCAAAAAAACAATGATCCTGGTACCCCAGAAGAGCCCCATCTCTCCCAATGACCCCTAATCTCATCCACTGATCTGTGTTTGAAGGAAATAACTGAAAATGTTTTCAAAATAGTTTCTTCTTTTCCTGCCTCTAGGAGGGGTACCCTTAAGCTTTTTTGTGTTAAAGAGACCCTTTGGCCATCTGGTACCTCCTAGGGTACCTCTCTTGGAATTACACTTTTTTTAGAATTATATATATATATATATATATATATATATATATATATATATTTTTTTTTTTTTTTTTTTTTTTCTTTCAGTACGCAGGCCTCTCACTGTTGTGGCCTCTCCCGTTGCGGAGCACAGGCTCCACACGCGCAGGCTCAGCGGCCATGGCTCAGGGGCGCAGCCGCTCCACGGAATGTGGGATCTTCCCGGACCGGGGCACGAACCCGTGTCCCCTGCATTGGCAGGCGGACTCTCAACCACTGCGCCACCAGGGAAGCCCTTAGAATTACATTTTTAAATGCATGAGACAAAATACAAAATAAGCATACAAAAGAAACCAATTGCGTTGAATTACAGTTACTACAATACTTTTTAAATTGTAGTAATGTATGTTGCATTAACTAACAAATCTAGCAGCTGGTCTAATAGCTACTGCAGTTTCAAAATAGTGTAAACAGTATTTAGAGATTATCTTCAACATATAAAAGTATCCGTGACCTCTCTTGGAATAAAAGTCTTAGGTACTGCTCACACTACTGTGATTTGTGGCCTAACTTTATATTTTGAAAGACATATTAAATGTCAGTATTTCAGCAACGAAAAAAACATAAACACTTTCCCCTTCCAAGTTCACCTGCTCTCTGAATTAAATGCACAAACCCCAGGTTAAGAACTCCAGTCTATTGCTAGGCAGACCCTCCCTCAAAGTAGGGCAGTGTCCTTGCCTGGGTGCCACTCCAAGTGATGTCAGTAATCCATGAACCCATTATTGCCAGTCCCAAGGAAATAAATACCAAAACTGAGGATAAATATTTAGAAGCTTCTATTGCCACTTGTCATGGTAACTTATGTCCATTGACCCTAAATAATTAAAAACTGGAGTTTGTGTTTGTGTATATATATGTTTTTCAATTTTCTTTTTCTAGTAATTTATTTTTATTTTAAATTTACAGAAGTCTCAGTCTGTGACATAATGGAAATTTTTGTTTTTACAAAAACCTGATTTTTTACCACGGATCATTTTAAAAGCTCTGCTCAACTACTGTTATTCCTGGTCATTTGCTTTTATGGATCAGTGAAAATTCAAGAAAAACTTAGGCCAAGGGACCTAAATTTATAACCTGTGTATCACTGAGAAAAACTAAACAAATAACTAAATAAATAATGATCTATTATCATTATTTCATTGCGGACACAGACTATTAAAATGGAATGAATTTATCTTTTTGAAAAGTTCACTTTCTTGTCCTTATTTTTCTCATTTCATCGACCAACAGAGAAGAAGGAAGCTCAGCTCAGTGCTCTGTGATGACCTAGATGGGTGGGACTGGGGGGGGGGGGGGGCAGTGGGAGGGAGGTCCAAGAGGGAGGAGACATAGGTATACATAGAGCTGATTCGCTTCATTGTACAGCAGAAACTAACACAACATTGTAAAGCAATTATACTCCAATAAAAAATTAAATAAATAAATAAAAAGGGAGTTTGCGATTGACATGTACACACTGCTATATTTAAAATGGATAACCAACAAGGACCTACTGTATAGCACAGGGAACCCTGCTCAATATTCTGTAACAACCTAATTGGGGAAAGAATTTGAAAAAGAATAGGTACATGTATATACATAACTGAATCACTTTGTTGTACACCTGAAACTAACACAACATTGTTAACCAACTGTACTCCATATAAAACAAAACATTAAAAGAAAAAAAAGAAATGTTGGGAACCAGTAAGACCTGCAGACCAGGTCTGATATACTGCATTTGTTTGGCATCACAATGACAAAGAATTTTGAACTAAAAGAGGAAGAAAAGGAAAACTAAGGTGTACGGAGGCCTGTTGGGTACTGACGCCTTTTGCCGACATTATCTCATCAGTATTCACAACGGCCTGACAGCTGCAAGGGTCTGAACTGCCATGCGGATACTTGTCCACTCTGCATCAGAGCCCACGCAGACCGTTTAGTATTAGCCCGAACGAATTTCAAAGATTACCACGTACAGCCCCCTCATTTTACAGACGGGGAGCCTCGGATCTAACAATTTTGTGAGGTTTGCATTAGTCTAATAACGGAATGTAGTACGTGAGTGTTAACATTTAAAAAAGAAAAAATTTTGGCAGCTATATACTTTGCTCAAGGCCCTGTACTACTCACTGACTCTATGATGTTGCCTGACTAGAGCTTTTGAAAAGTGTAGCCACTGGATTTAAAAAAGAGATGATTCAGGACAGACCAATGTACAGAACTGTGATGCTGAGAGTGGTTTGTGACCCTGGTGACACAGCCTTACTTGAGCCTGAGGAGGTCAGGAAAACATGTCTGTCTGGGAGCCATGGGGGCCATGCAACTATGAGAACTAGTAATGTGGGGACAAAGCCTCCTCCTCAGAACTCTCCAGCCAAGCCCCTTCCCCAGACCCTGTGGCCCCATGTCTGGATCACGCAGGAGCTCGGGGGCCTCCTCCCTCCTTCCAACCCCTGAAAATATGATAACCACTTCCTAAACACAAGTCAATTCAATGTTTAGTTATTATACGTGTGCTATAAACAAGCATCTATCAGAATAGCAATGACAGCAATATTTATGGAACACTGATATGGCCCATGCATTATGTTAAATGAGTCACAGGCATGATTTCAATTTCTCCTCATAATTACACTATGAGGCAGTGACTGTTATCACCCCAGTTTTACAGCTGAGAACCCTGAGGCACAAAGAGCGACTGCCCGAAAGCTGTGTAACTAACAAGAGGTGAAACCAGAATGCAAGCGCAGGCAGTCTGGTCGAGCCTACGCTGGAACACAAATGTGAGTGCTGCCTCCGTAACCCCACAGCCCAGAGCATGTAAGAAGTCAAATGGCTACGCTACAAAAGACAAGGCAGCACTGACAAATGTCACTGGAAAAAGAACACTCCCATTGGGGAGGGACAGGAAAGAAAGAAATTAAAGGCCAAGATAGATGGGAGTGGGAAAGGAGGAGAGACGTTAAGATTTTGGGGGCTAAGGGATCAGCATAAGCAAGGCACAGAGGTAAGAAAGAATGGGACCTGCTTCAGAAACTGCAGCAGAAAGACGAGGGAAGACAGTTGTGGGAAAGTCAGGAACATTATTGGAAAAGTACCCTAGAGTCGCCGCATCACCGAGATTCTGTTAACAAGAAGACTTCCACCAGCAACAGGGACCCATCACAGGCTGTCATAAACATGAAATAGATTTCTGAGCCTAGGGTTTCTCTGCCTAGGACTCAACGTGAGATTATCTGTCTCTGTGAGTCTTTACTCAGAATATTACTTCTTCCCACACCTCCAAACAGAACAAGACATATCCATAGGGAACACTGAGAGCCGTACAAGCTGCATGTCCACTGGAGTGGCCCAAAAGTATGGAACTCTGCTACCCTGAGATCCTCCATGGGCATTCCCTGAAGACCAAAGAGCCAGTGGATCACAGTCAATCCTGGGCAAGAACACCCGTCTCTCCCTGTGCAACTTTCCCAAAACAAAACTTTATTCAGGCTTCTCTTCTAAAATAGCCATGGTCTACTTCTCACGATAAATCGCACTTTTCTCTCTTTAAGGCCCTCACTGTCATTTTGACTCCACTACTCCAGTGTTTTTCATTATGCACCAGTCAACTTGGCTCATGGCTGCTTCTGCATTTTTGCCTGAGGGCAGCCCTCCACCAGGGCTGTGTCTACATCCTCTTGTCCTGTTTTCTGTGAAAACCCCTCTGCTATTGCAAAGCCAAGTTTAAAATCCACTTGGTCATGAAATTTTCTCCAAACACTCAATTCACATTGACGTTTCCTCTTTTCTGAACTACTGAAGTAATAGTACATTCAAGAATAGTGTTCTGTCTTATGGGTGAACATACCCCAAAGTGCTCAGGGGAAAGCTAGCCTCTCATCAAGTCCCTGCTGGCTGAGTTCCCTCAGAGTCTCCCCAAAGCCAGACCCACGTGAGGAGCCTATTCTGACCTCCTGAGTGGAGAAGGGACAGCTGAGCCCCAGTGTGTGTTCTCCATCCTCCTAGCATCGAACATGGCAATGGAGTCTCCCTTCTTGGAATAAAATCCTTATGAAAAGATACTCATCGGTCTGGATTTTACCAGCAATGGACTGTGGGTGGGTTAGATAATCCTGAAAGTATTCCTAAATAAGCTTATTAAAATCTGAAACAGGTAGATGTAACATTGAAATCAAGTTAAATCATCTTTTGGACACTGTTTCCATGTTAAGTCTTCAGCTGGTGGTTTAGTAGTCCCCTGCATGGTGTCATAGAAAGAGCATGGGGTTTGGAAACAAACTAGCTGGGGTCTGAATATTGGATTCTCTGCTTACTTTCCACAGACCTTGGGCAGTCATTTCAATGCTCTGAAGCTCAATTGCCCTCTCTGTACATTAGGGGTGAGAATATGTGTGACATATATTATTTTGTGCGTAAGCTGAGATAATAAGTCCCTGATATCCAGTGTCGGTTTCCCAGTCCCTCCCTAACTTGTCTTTTCTGAAAATAAAGTCAAATAAAACCCAGAAAGCGGTCGCATTAGCTTAAATTCTGTTAACAACTCCTCCTTCAGTTCATCCACCCCCAGAAAGAGCCTCACTAGCCTGGGCCGGAGGAGGTGTTCTCTTGCATCCATGGACCACCGACAGACAAGGGCGGAGCATCAGTGCCTCCCACGGGGAACCACAGGCTGAGGGGGAAAAGCAGCCCAGCCCATGACTTTGTTCTCCATGGCTCCTTAACATTCCTTCTTCCCCCATCTCTCCCCCCCCCACTCCCAAGCACATGCCATCTCCACACCTTCTTGTCACAAAGCATCTCTCACAGCCTCCACAGCCTACAAAATTGTATAAATTGTACCTCTTTCTTTTTATCGCAACCGAGTTCCTTCTTTCATTCCCAAAATAAGCTCTTCACATCAGACGCTATCTGGCAACGGAGAAGTTGCTTAGAGTGAGAGTGATTTCCCTGCCCAGAAATGTTCAAAGAAAGGTGAAAATAAAAGAGACTTATAATGGGCATTACAACATTTCCTTCTCTTGTGAAATACCTATTATTCAGCAGTTTTACACGACCTTTCATCCTTTCCTACCTCACCCTCACAGACAGGAGTACGTGCAAACACTGGTGTGAGTCCAAGGAGAGAGTTATTAGGAATAATATATTACTTAGTATTCACCTGTTAGTAATAAAACTTTATATTTGTATAATACATTGCAGTTTTCAGAGCACTTTAATCTGTATTATCTCTCTGATCACACAAAGAAATAGAGCAGGAATTTTTAATCCCCATGTATAATGAGGAAACAAACTAAGAAAAATGACTTGCTAAAGGTCACTCAAATACTGGCCAAGTCGAACTAGTGCTAACTTAGTTTCAATCTAGTAATCCAGCGTTCACAGAGTCTGAAGTCGGTAAATCCAGAAATTGCTTTTTCAGACTAAATACTTGTTCATTTATTCAACAGATTCAAAGTTCACTCTCCACCACGTATCCCAAAGAGGAAAGCTCAGATCCCATCCATTATCAAATGCTACCATCCTTTCCTCACAGATGGATACTTAAGTCCAAAGCTTGTCCTAGAGATTTCTACCATTTCCTCCATGGCTCCCCTACCCCACGTCCAGGGAACCGGCCCAATCCTGTAAGGGACCCCAATACAGTCCTAACTCACCAGTTACAGCTGACTGGACCAGCACTGGACAGCTGATCCAACCTGGTCCAATTGGATTCTCTCTCCCGGAAATTAGGATTTGAGACACAGAGTCTGAATCATATTCAGGCTGTGGGATCATGTCATGTTACTGAGAGGCAGAAATTAAGGTTTTACTGAAAATACCTGTTTCCCCAAAGGAGAACAGGATAGACATATGGAAAGAAGCAGGAGTAAGAGATTATTCAAACCCAAAGAAGAAAAAGTAAAGAGACTAGCTACCAGTATTTTTCCTATTTCTGTTAAGACCAATACACAACAGAATTTCAGGTGATTCTCCTGCTTCTTCACCAAAATACTACTTCTACAATTACTACCACCACTGCTTCTACTACTAACCACCATCATCACCACCATCATCACCACCACCACCATCACCACCATGACCATCACCACTATCACCATCAACACCACCATTATCACCACCACCACTACCACCATCACCACCACCATCACCACCATCACCACCACCACCACCACCACGATTACCACCACCACCACCACCACCATTACCACCACCACCACCACCATTATCACCACCACCACCATTATCACCATCACCACCGCCACCATCACCACCATCATCACCACCATTACCACCACCACCATCACTACCACCATCATCACCATCACCACCACCATCACCACCATCACCATCACCACCACCACCACCATCACCATCACCACCACCATCACCAGCATCACCATCAACATCATCCCTTCCTGCAGCCATGTACTGTGAGTTTCTATACCTGGCAACCAAATAGTCTCTGATGGCCCTGCTATGGCAGGCTCTCATTGTCTCCCTCTGTCCAGTGTAAGTACTTTCAACAGAAATTTCTAACCACTCCAGTCCAACCTACAAGCAACATATTGGCAACACTTTGCTGACTTCTACAACCACTTGCAATTGTAGGACCTTCAAATCCCCACAAAGTCCCTCTGAATTATATGGTCTCCCTATAGAATTGTGCCTTTTAGTTCAGGAATACACGTAAGCTAGGGGTATGTGGTGACACACTGAGAGGTACATAACACATCTTCTTGGAAAATCAACTTTAGTCAAAGTCCTTGGAGAGGAACAGGCAATTTGAATCAATATTTGGAATTATGAAAAATATGGCAGTATAAAGTAATGGCATGCATAATTTTTTTCAACATAAAACACTGCATTTACAGAAATTTTCCTGTGAGCCTGCTTCCCCCAGGTCCCCACCCCAGGGGAAACTGTGAAAAGCAAGCCATAGGGAATGTCTTCAAGGCGCCAATAATGTCTCACAGCCACACACAGGCTCTGGCTGTCGCTGTTGCCCTCTTCTCTGGCTCGGCCTCCCTCCTCCACACACTCCCTCGCCATCCGCTCTCTGGGAATCTCCGTGTCACACCATCTCCCCTGTCTCTGCTAGACAGTGACCCTCGAAGTGTCCCTGCTGCTCCGTGCTCTCTTCCTTTCGCCATTACAGAGAAACAGAACAGGGCTGATGTCATCCAGCGTCTCACAGCTCTATCAGCTTTTACTTAAAACCTCCTCTTCCATAATTCATATTAGTGGACAAAATAAAGCTCAGAAAGGGGCCTGAGCACCTTCTAAAGCAATCCCTACCCACAGGTCCCTGCTGGGGAAAGTGACCCAGGTATGTCCCTAATCACAAGACTCCGTGCTGGCACCTGTGCTGACTGGACCTGGGCCGGGCACTAACCCAAGACAGCCAGACTGGCATCTCCAGACACCGCCCGCCGTGTGAGCACCAGACAACCCAGATTCTCCTTCTGAATGGAACGCAGAGAATCTGCAGCAGGATCGGTTAGTTGCAAGAGCAAAACTGAAAGGTAGAGAAACAGAAATAAGAGCTGTGTGAGACCATCTTTACCCTCATCTCCCCTGGCGTGACCTCTCTGCCCTCCTCCCTCTGACAGTTCAAAATGGACAGGATATGCTTTAAATGCAGGAAGCAGAGACGTCCTTCCTTTTGTTTCCTCTCTTGCGCTTCCTGTTTTCTGCCTCTTCGTGACAAACGAACCTAGACACAGGGCAGGCTGCCTTTCCCTCTGTCCACTTCCTTGCTTCACATCCCCAGATGGGCAAATGGACTCAGAGCCCTTCTCACAGGCAAGTTATCAGTTAGTCATTGCGTTCAGCTTCCAGTCACAGTGGCCCAAGCATTGTGACTTAAAGACAGAAAGATATTACCTTTCTCACTTTCTCTGCTCTCTCTGGAGCACAGTAGTCACTGGTGTGGTTTCACAAACTCAGAAACTTAGGATTGAGATTCTCTTGGCTTTTCGCTCATGGTTGGAGCTCCAACCGTAACATCTTAGTTCAGGCACAGAAAGAAGAAAAGGAGACAAGGGCTTTCTAAAAAATCCCACCCAATGCCTTCTTCTTGTGTCTCATTGGCTACTCTTATCTGAAGGAAAGATGGGAAATGCAGTTTATTTTTGGTTAATATTGACATACCCAATAACACAGGGGTTCTGTTGGCAATGAAAAGGAGAGAACTAATAGTCTGCAGGCAATTAGCAATAACTACCATGAACAGAATGGCAAGTTGGATGCGTGGATTCTGCCTAGGTCTGCTGCATGCTCCAAACCAAGTTGTACCAGAGTTCCACCTTGGGAGCTTTCAGACGCTGGTCTAGCTTTCAATAAAGTAACACACACCCTACACCCCATTTCCCTGCTGCTCCTCTCATGTAATCGGAGTGATTGGCAGAGCTGGATTTGGGAATTCCCGGGACTCTTGGCTACATGCCATCTAAAAGCATCAACATCCTAACTCCTCACTTAGTAACCTTGGCCAAGATATCTAACTAACCTTCCTGAAACTCCATTTTGTCATCAGTAAAATGGAAGTATCACTACACTCTTCACACAGCAACTCTGAGATTAAAGGACATTCAGCCTGCCATAGCATGATAAATGGTGTCTAAAATTTCCCTTCTGTGACATACGCGTCACATTACTGCAGGAGTAAATCAATGACTGGGGTGAGCCTGCACGGAGAGCAGGCCAGGAATTCCAGGTCTCACAGTGGCCTGGCGCACCTCGTGGCAGCTGTTGAGTAATGATAGGAAGATTCTGGATCCCAAGCTGGCTTTGACTTGGGAAAATGGGAGGGATTACATGACTCTTCAGTTCGATTATCTGGGGAGTTCGGAGACACAAGACTCATCCGCAGGTGCCATGCTTCCTAAGAGCAACTTACCTGTTCTTTCCCACTGGTCTCAGACAACCCTCGGAGGCAGGAGATAGACAGGCCCCAGGCTGAGCAGCTGGAGTCTGTCCCCTGTGGACAGATAGTCCAAGATAAATATAATGGCAGGAGCAGGGAGGACCTGAGTGCCGCCCAGATAAAAGATAAAGAGACCACATATTTCCATTCTTGAGGTCAAGGAGACTTACCCAACTACACAGGAGCAGAAAGGCTCCTCGGGGGCCAAAAAGGGAGGGGGCGCCACCCCATAATAGGTGGTGTCAACCTTCCCATAGGCCTCTGTGCTGGAATCCATCTTGGCTAAGAGATGCACAGGCACACAGGGGAGGACCCGGAGTTAAACCAAATACGGACTCAGAGCCAGGCAAAGCGAGATGATTGGCCAGAGGAAACCCAGAAGAAATGCCCACATAAGTGATTCAAACCACCACGGAGGCGCGACTCTCTCTCTGAGCCAGCCCGTGTGCGCCTATTCACAGGTACTTTTTTCCTCCTAATAAACACTTTACTTGTTTCACTACTTTCCATTTCTTTGCTGAAATTTATTTCTACAAAGCAGACAAGTCAGGGACTTCTCACTGGCCACTGGCCCTCATGGTCTAGTGGCTAGGATTCAGCGCTCTCACTGCTGTGGCCTGACTTCAATCTCTGGTCAGGGAACTGAGACCTTGCTTCAAGCCACTGCAGGCCGAGGCCACCCAAGATCACCTCCATAACTGTCTAACCACAGGGTAAGAACTGAAGCCAGTCCCTAGGTAGGAATGGGGGCAGGTGCCAGACGAGAAGAAGCCAATCATGGATCACTTTATATTATAATTCTCACAGAAGTGAAAGAAACAGTCTTGGTCAGGAGCCCAGCCCCTCCAGTCTCACCTGCTACAAGGCAGCACTGGCCTCGTCTCACCCATCAGAGCACAGGGCTTCTTCCTACCCTGGCACCTTCCTGGGGGCAATATCCTCCATCGTCACCATGGCCCTACTTCAGAACAACACCATCCCAGTCATCTGTTTCCTGTCAGCTGTCTGTCCCGTTAACATTAAATTGTTTCTTTCATTTACCTCTCTTATCTCAAGTCGTTTAGCCGTACTTTCCCATCTAAATTAAAATGATCTCTCTCCCTGAGGAATACACTCTTTCACGTATCAACTGCCATTTCTTCACAATTCCTGTTGTCTTGGCTTCCTTTCTCAAGGCCTCATGGGACTGCCCTGCTGTCTCTCCCCCTCCACCCCTTTGCTTTGCATCTAGATAATTAAGTAGGTGAGGGAGAGTGAGGTTGCAGGGACTGAGGAATCTCAGCTCAGTGATGTTCAAACAGGAAGCTCACTTTGTTCTCAGAAACGTACATACTTTCTTAAAATAGCCAAGATATGAAAGCAACCTAAGTGCCCATCAACACATGAATGGATAAAGAAGATGTGATGTGTGTGTGTGTGTATATATATATATAGAGAGAGAGAGAGTGTGTGTGTGTGAAATACTACTCAGCCATAAAGAAGAATGAAAATTTGCAATTTGCAACAACATAGATGGACCTGGAGAGTATTCTGCTTAGCGAAATAAGTCAGAGAACAACAAATATTGTATGTTTTCACTTACATGTGAAACCTATATATATTTGGTGAGAACATTTAAGTTTTACTCTCTAAGCAAATTTTATTAATACAATTCAATGTTATACATTGTATGTTATACACTGGATCCTCAGACTTTATTTGTACCCTTTTACCAACCTCTCCTTATTTCTCCCACCTCCCAACCACTGGCAATCACTGTTTTACTCTTTGTTTCTATGTTTGACTCTTTTTCTCGTATTCCACATACAGTAGAAGTGATACCACGCACTATTTGTCTTTCTCTGTCCGGCTTATTTCACTTCGCACAATGTCCTCATGGTCCATCCATGTTGTCGCAAATCACAGGACTCCCTTTTTCTCATGCCTGAATAATATTCCACCGTATCCATTCATCCATTAACGGACCCTTGGGTTGTTGCCGTATCTTGGCTATTGTGAATAATGCTGCAACGAACATGGGAATGAGGACATATCTTTGAGATCCTTTTGCATTCCCTTTGGATATATACCCAGAAGAGGAACTGCTGGATCATATGATAGTTCTATAACTAGCATTTATTGATTGGACGTCATGTGCCAAGCATAATCCCAGTCATGTTACATGTGTCAATTCGGGTCATCCTCCCAACCCTCTGAGGTAGCCATTATTTTGTTCGTCATCTCTATTTCATATGAGATGAGCGAAGAGGGTTCAATAACTTGCCAAGTTCTCACAGAGAGGAAGCAGCAGAGCCAGGCCTTGACCTGAAAGAGCCTGGCTCTAGAGCCCACACTCTGAACACAGAGCGCCCTTCAGAGGAGGACATCTGAGAAGGGACAGAGGCTCTGATTATGTACACAGGACCCTCTAGGGCACTGTGAAAACTTGGCTGATACGGTGAAGGAGATGGGGGGCCCTGAAAGGTTTGAACAGAGCAATGACATGATCTTAGTTATATGTTAACAGGATCGCTATTGCTGCTTTGTAGAAAGTGGGGTATGGGAGGGAGGGTGGGAAGCAGACAGAGCAGTTGTAAGGCTTCGGCAATGATCCAGGCCAGATACCCACCCCCTACCCCTTCATAGCAAGATGCTGGCCTTGTTCATGTTAATACTCCTCTTGCCAAGCACAGTACCTGGCATAATAATGATGGTTGAATGAAATCTTTGGCAATGGCAGTCATACTAGTCATACAGGGGAGGAACCATGCACTTGTCCATATTAAAAACATAGTCTATGATCAGTCACCCTCAGGGGTGATAGAAGGCATGCAAATGGAGAGAGGCACCATCTCAAAGCCTAGTTCACAGAGAATATATGCTTTGTCTGCTGCCAGTTTCCTTAAAACCCATAAGCAAATCCTCTCCTCTCCACTCATGTGGGTCCAGATGGGCATGCAAAACTGGGCTTGGGAAATCAAGACCTTGTCTTATTTGCATCCCTCATGCCAGGCCATGGTCCTCTGGGAAGGCTGTTGTTACAGAAACACCTGGGTTTATTCAAAGCTTCTGCATCACCCAAGAGATAGAACCATCACTCTTCTACTCTTATGATGAGCCTTTGTGTGTATCCAAGAGATATTCTAAAGCAACAATATCCCTCTAAGTTTACTGTCAGAACGTTTTATGCACTCACTCTGGGATAGCTCTAGAGCAAGAGCTGGATGTCTTGTAAAGGAAAGGTCGTGGCTCAGAATGTACACTTACCCTTCTCTGCTGGGCGGTGTTTGAGTCTTAGATTAGCCAAGTAAGAAGAGACATCATGGTGACTCTGACTGCCACTGTAACTGTGCCCTATGAAGTCAGGAATGCATTTCTGTTCTTTTCAGTCCTGGAGTTTGCAGTAGGGATCCTGGTCAATGCCTTCATTTTCTTGATGAATTTTTGGGTCGTGGTGAGGAGGTGGCCACTGAGCAACTGTGATCTTGTCCTGCTGAATCTCAGCCTCACCTGGCCTTTCCTACACGGGCTGCTCTTTCTGGATGCCATCCAGCTTACCCACTTCCAGTGGGTAAAAGACCCGCTGGGCCTCTGCTACCAGACCACCCTCATGCTCTGGATGCTCGTAAATCAAGCTGGCCTCTGGCTCACCACTTGCCTTAGTCTCCTCTACTGCTCCAGGACTGTCCATTTCTTTCACACCTTCCTCCTCCGCTTGGCAAGCTGGATCTCCAGGAAGATCCCCCAGATGCTCCTGGGTGCTATTTTTTCCTCCTGTGTCTGCACTGTTCTCTATTTGTGGGACTTTTTCAATAGATCTCACTTCTCAGTTGCAACCATGCTACTCATGAATAACAATACTCAATTGAGAAACTGAGAAAACTCAATTTCTTTCATTCCTTCCTCTTCTGCAGCCTGGGGTCCACCCCTTCTTTCTTGCTTTTTCTGGTTTCTTCTGGGGTGCTGATTGTCTCCCTGGGGAGGCACATGAGGACAAGGAGGGCCAAAACCAGAGACTCTCGGGACCCCAGCCTGGAGGCCCACATCAAAGCACTCGGGTCTCATCTCTTTCTTCTGCCTGTATGTGGTGTCCTGCGCTGGCTTCATCTCGGTGCCTTTGCTGATGCTGTGGCACAACAAGATCGGGGTCATGGTCTGTGCAGGGATACTGGCAGCCTGCCCCTCGGGGCACACAGTCATCCTGATCTCAGGCAATGCCAAGCTGAAGAGAGCCGTGGAGACCATTCTGCTCCGGGCTCAGAGCAGCCTAAAGGTAAGGGCGGACCGCAAGGCAGATCCCAGGATGCCAGATCTATGTTGAGAGTGGACACGAAACGGGCTCTTCATAACTATGCCTCTGATTGTTCATAAAGCCTTCAGAAACCGATTCCAATTTCTTTTCTAAAGTATAACTCCAAGTCTCTCTACTTTACATCCATGATCCCACCCACAGGAGAATAAAATAATTAAAGCTCTACACATGGCCTAGGCAAGTAGAATGGCATTGGTTGTCTAGGTGTGTCTTGACAAAATGAACAAAATAGAGAAGTGAAGTGCTCAGTGTAAATTCTTTGTATACTATAGCTTACTAGTGCTTGATATGAGCCAAACCATGAGAAATCACCTCTTACGAAATGATATCTAAATCCCAAGATAGCATGTTTGGTTTTTCACATGACTGCTATTTCTTAACATGAGTGCTAGTGGGACTTCCCCGGTGGTCCAGTGGTTAAGACTCCGCGCTCCCAAAGCAGGGGCCCTGGATTCGATCCCTGGTCAGGGAACTAGATCCCGCAAGCCGCAACTAAGATCTGGCACACCAAATAAATAAATATTTTTTTAAAAAAATAGGTGCTAGCATATAATATTTAAACATATTCACTACTATGGCAATTATATTATCCTCCTCAAGCTCCACATATTCATGGAAACACAGATATGAAAAGACAAACTTGGAAGAGAAAGGTGTCATCACTTCAGCTTCAAGAGGTACTACATGAAAACGCCTACAGGAACCAGAGGATGGGTCGTTTTGCCTGAAAATGCACTGATTCAGAAATGTACATTCACCTGCTTTAGAGTGGGAGACAAAGACGGGTAGATACTTGCTCAGTGGGTGCCTGTGTGTGTCTCCTGGCTCTACTCCACTTGCTCATGAGGACAGTGCTTTGCCTGGTGCCAAGCACCGGTCAGTCTAGTTGGGGAACCTACCAAAATAGCCTCGCTAAAAGGCCTATTTGTGGAGACCGGCATTCTCTGCCTGCCTGCCAGGAATCTAGCCGGGAAGGCTTTCCTCAAATCACATCCTAAATGGCTCAGCAGAGAGAAAGGTATACCAGACACAGATCTTTATGGGCTTCAACCCAGCCCAGCCTGGTTCTGCCGGCTGTGGGTGCTGCCGAGTACTGCTTCCTCCTCCCAGGACCTGTTCTTGATAACTCCACTCCCTCCTCTCAGTTTTCCCAAATGACCCTTTTTGCCACCTCCAATGGCTGCAAAATTTGTGCCTTCATCTGGTTTCCTTTCCTTGGTGGACACCAAAGTTGTCCTAGGTTTTCCTCAAGACAGTGGTCTCCCTACTCTTGGCTTCACATTAAAATTGCCCGGGGAGCTTTTAAAATCTCGATGCCCAGGCCATTAGGAGTGGGATCACTGTGTCATAAAGCTGGTGTACATTTCGCTTTACAAGAAACTGCTGGAGTTTTCCAGAGCGATTCTAGCATTTCATGCTCCCATCAACAGTGTAGGAGAGCTGTTCTACATTTTCACCACATTTGGTATTGTCAGTCTTTTTTAATTTGGGCCATTCTAGTGGAGGTGAATGGTATCTCGATCTCGTTGTGGTTTGAATTTGCATTTCCCTGACAACTAGTAATATGGAGCACCTTTTCATGTGGTCCATGGCCATTTGAACACCTTCTATTATAAAGCTACTATTTGACTTGTTTGCCCCTTTTTTTAATATTCAGTTGTCTTTTTATTATTTCTTTGTAGAATTTTATTGATCTGCAGCATTTGTGTGTATGTTCTTAAAATATATATATATATATATATATATATATAATATTCAGCCTGTAAAAAACTAAAAATAGAGTTACCATATGATCCAGCAATCCCACTCCCAGACATATATCCAGAAAAGATGAAAACTCTAATTCAAAAAGATACACGAACCCCAATGTTCACAGCAGCACTATTTACAATAGCCAAGACATGGAAGCAACCTAAATGTCCACTGACAGACGAATGGATAAATAAGATGTGGTATATATATAAATACAATGGAATATTACTCAGTCATAAGAAAGAATCCATTTCCAGCAACATGGACTGACCTAGAGATTATCATACTAAGTGAAGTAAGTCAGAAAGGTAAGACAAATATCATATGATATCACTTATATGTGGAATCTTAAAAAATGATACAAATGAACTTATTTACAAAGCAGAACAGACTCACAGACATAGAAAACAAACTTATGGTTACCAAAGGGGAAAGGGGGCAGGGAGGGATAAATTAGGAGTCTGGGATTAGCAAATACAAACTACTACATATAAAATAGATAAACAACAAGGCCCTACTATAGTATAGCACAGGGAACTATATTCAATATCTTGTAATAAACTACAATGGAAAAAAATATTTAGTCTAACAATCTATGAACAGGATATAGCTCTTCATTTATTTGTCTATAATTTCTCTCAGCAATATTTTATAGTTTTTAGTGTAGAGGTCTTGCATGTCTTTTGATTAAATTATCCCTAGGTATTTAATATTTTATAATGTTACATACAGTAATGTTAAATGGGGTATTTAAATTTTCATATTTCAATTATTTGCTGCTAGTTTATAAAATTTTTGTACATTAACCATGTATCTTGTCACTTTCCTAAATGAATTTAATAGTGCCAATAGTTTTTTGTAGGTTCTTTGAAATTTCATACTGAAACAATCATGCCATCAGCAAATAAGAGAACTTATATCTCCCTTCTCAATCTTTATGGCCTTTATTTAACTAATTTCACTGGCTGGAACCATCAGTACAATCTTGATTAGAAGCAATGTGAGTATACATTCTGCCTCTTTCCTGATCTTACAAAGAAAACATTATTTCACCATTGAGTATAATATCAGCTGTAGATCTCTTATAGATCTCCTTTATCAGATTAAGAAAGGCCATTTTTATTGCTAGTATGCTAAGAATTTTTATCAATGGAGGTTGAATTTATTGAAACGAGGGAATGGTTTCTCTCCTCTATTTTGTTAACACAGTGATTTATATTGAAAAAATTTTGCATGTTAAATCAGTCTTGCATTCCTGGGATAAGTCCCAATTAGTCATAATGTATTATTTTTATATGTTGCTCTATTTGACTTGCTAACATATTGTTAAGAATCTTTGCATCTATCTTAGTATGTACTATTAACAACTTTTATTCTTGGTAGACTATATTTGTTACTTGCCCTTTCAAAGAGAATCTGTGGGTTATAAACTTTATGAATCCTCTATGTCTAAAATTGTTTGCCCAGCTAAAATAGGCTAGCTGAGTATAGAATTCTACATTCAAGTTTATTTTATCTTAATTACATGAAGATATTGCTACTTTGTCTTCTCAAAAACAGTATTACTAATGTTATTCTATTTCTCATCCCTTTGCAGTTTATTTTTCTTTTCTATGTAAAGTTTCTCCTCAGAAGTGAATTTCTTTCCATTATTTTCTTAAGTTTCATTTTATTGTTTCTAGTTATGGGTGTTTGTTCTTCTGTTTGTTTTTCAATCTTGCTTGGTAGCCAGAGAAACCTTTAATCTTAGGAGTCATGTTTTCTTCACTTTAGGAAAATTCTTCGTCATATTTCTTTAATATTATCTCCCCTCTATTCTCTCTCTTTTTTCCTTCTGAAACTTCTTTTAGCTGAATATTTAGGTTCTGGACCTATTCTTGTCTTTGACTTTTCTTTAATATTTTCAGTATTTTGGGACATGTTCAGGGAAGTTTCTCAGCTCCGTTTTCTAGCACATTTTTTAATCCCTTTGGTTTTTTTAATTAAAATACATTTTTTTAATTAATAGAATTTTTATTTTGTTCTTCTTCATAAGCACCTGTTCTTTATCATAATGTTTGGTTCTAACTCTTTGAAGCTAGTTTTTGGAAGAAGTTACCTCCTTTGGCTCTTTGAGAATATTAAATATTACTTTAAAATCCTTTTTAGGCTGCATTATGACCTTTAATTCCTAGGTTATATGTTCCTTTGGTGGTTGAGTTTATCTGTGTTTCTGTAAAGACATTGGTGTTACTTAGCAGTTTTGTCATTCTTAGCTGTTTGTACAGGAATTCTTTCCACACTCTGTGGCAGGAATTTCTCCTAGTGTAGTGGCTTCACAATTGTGTAGATACTAACCTTGAAGATGACTTAGCTTTAGATTTGTCTGCTGGGCAGAGACATATCAGAATTTGTTTCCAAGAAACACAGCCCTAGTTCCCGCTTCACGATAGTAAAGCAGCAGACTCTGTGGTGGTTTTGAGTTTGTTTTACTCTTTTAGAAATGCTTCTCCAATTCTGGTTCATGAAACCTTCTCTTACTTGAGTGTGGCTAAGAAGTTGTTCATTTAAAAAATATGTATAGGGCTTCCCTGGTGGCGCAGTGGTTGAGAGTCCGCCTGCCGATGCAGGGGACACGGGTTCGTGCCCCGGTCCGGGAAGATCCCACATGCCGCAGAGCGGCTGGGCCCGTGAGCCATGGCCGCTGAGCCTGCGCGTCCGGAGCCTGTGCTCCGCAACAACGGGAGAGGCCACAGCAGTGAGAGGCCCGCGTACCGCAAAAAAAAAAAAAAAAAAAAAAAAAAAAAAAAATATGTATATATCATTTTAATGGGTTTTGTGTAGAAGGGAGATATTTTATCAAATTTCTCATGTGCCACCTTGAACTTAAAAAGAATCACTGATATTTCTAGTTTTCTAAAATATTTTGTAAAGAATAAGAATTATTTTTAACATCCTTTCAGCAACGACTGAGTTAAATATTACTGTATCCTCTGTTGTGTTGACATGATATATTACATCAGTGATTTCTGAAGAGAAGTTATGAGTGCCTCAGCAGCTGTTTGCTTGATGTTAAAGAATATTTAATAGTTCCTCTGGGGTACTTTTTATTTTTTTAATTTTGTATTCCTTTGTTTTGTTTTCCACTTCCTCGTTCTTTTAAAAGCGAGGTCTACTTAAGTCTGGTATTAGAATTTGTATGAGTGGATTTCCCTAGATCTAGTTTTATCTTCAAATGATGACTGGAAGAATATTTCTCTGACTTTACTATTTCACTCAGACTTTGGTCTGAAGATCTGGTTGCTGTGTAAAACATTTAGTTAAATTTCTAGTATTTAGTTGTTATTTATCACATTATTTTTCCTAAATTTTCCTGCTTTCCCGTTGGGTCATTTCTCTTTGTGTGGGGAAATATATTCCTGGAAAAGTTGAAATTGATTATTATATTTCAACTGAGTAATAGTCGTTTTTTTTCCTAGAGAAAAACTATAATACTATTTTTGAAATGAAACGTACCTGTTGGTCTAGAGGTTCTACACTTCACTGAGGGTATGACGGTCCAAATTATATTCACTTCTGTCTCTGAAAATACTATATTCTTTGTGTATAGGTCTGAAATGTGAAAAATACAGTACTAACTAGAGACCTAGAATATTGTCCTAACCCTGCACCTCATAAAGCTTTGCAGTAATGTCTTTTTAACCCAGAAATGGCTTTCTGGCTTCTATTCAGCAAAAGTTCCATATCTCTTAGAGAGGCATGGAGAAGGGTACTGAAGTCTCCATTTTCCTGCTTGACTTTGCTTCATTGTTATTGTTTTAACTGCTACTGCTCTTAATATTCAATACCAAAAGCACTACAGACCTCAAACATAAATAAAAATTTTCTCTGCTTTTGTAAATTTAAAAAAGAAAAAAAGAATCTTTGCATCTATTTTCATGAGAAATACTAACTTCTAGTTTTCTTTTTTTCTTTTAAATATCTTTGTTAAGTTTGGTATCAAGGTTATTCTGGCCTCATAACATAAATTGAGAAATGTTTCCTCTGTCTTTATTTTCTTTAGGATTTTGTAAAATTGGTATTATTCCTTCCTTAAATATTTGATAGCATTCACCAGAGAAGTCATTTGGGCCTGAAATTTCCTATTCAGGAAGCGTTTTTTAATTATAATAATTACAATTTACTTAATAGATACAGTATTAATAAGATTGTCTATTTCTTCTTGTGTCTATTTTTGTAAGTTGTGCTTTTAAAGGAATTTGTCTCTTTCATCTAAGTTTGTAAATGTTTTGCCATAAATTTGATCATATCTCTTTATTATCATCTTAATGTCTATAGTATCTGCTTTGCTATTCCCTCTTTCATTCCCAATTTAGATAACTTTTGTTATCTCTTTTTAATTCATCACTCTAGGTAGAGATTTATCAATTTATTGATAATTCCAAGAAATCACCTTTTGGTTTCATTTATTTCCTCTATTTCTTTTATTTTCTTCTACCTATTTTTTTATTATTTCCTTCCTCTACTTTTTAGGTTTAATTTCTCTTCCTGATTTAGCTTCTTAAGTTAGAGAATTAGATAATTGATTTTAAGTCTTTTTTTCTGTTCTAATATAAACATTTAAAGCTTTAAGCTTTAAGTTTCCTGCTAAACACATTTTGCCACATCCCCACATATTTCAATACATTGCATTTCCCCCCAGCTTTATTGAGATATAATTAATATATAATGTCTGTAAGTTTACAGCGTACAATGTAACGATTTGATTTCACATATATATTGCAAAATGTTTACTACAATAAGATTAGTTAACACATTCTTCACTCACATAATTACCATTTTGTTGTTGTTGTTATAGTTACAGTGAGAACACTAAATCTTTATTCTCATAACAACTTTAAAGTATACAATATAGTATTGCTAAATATAGTCACCATGCTATACATTAGATCCCAAGAACTTATTCATCTTATAACTGAGAATCTGTACCTTTTGACCAACATATCCTTATTTCCCCCATGCCCCATCCCCTGGCAACCTCTATTCTACTCTCTGTTTCTGAATTTGATGATTTTAGATTTCAAAATAAGTGAGATCATGTAGTACTTGTTTTTCTCTGTCTGGCTTATTTTATTTAGTAATATAATGTCCCTTAGGTTCATCTATGTTGTTGCAAATGGCAAGATTTGCCTTCTTTCTCACAGCTGAGTAATATTCCATATTATATATGTGTGTGTGTGTGTGTGTGTGTGTGTGTGTGTGTATACACACATCCATCTTCCTTATGCATTCATCTTAGGTTGTTTCCACATCTTGGTTGTTGTGAATAATGCTGCAATGACCATAGAAATGACCACCTCTCTCTGATATACTGATTTCATTTCCTTCGGAATATATACCCAGAAGCAGGATTGCTGGATCATATGGTAGTCCTATTTTTAACTTTTCAAGGAACCTCCATACTGTTTTCCATAGTGGCTACACCAATTTGCATTCCCATCAACAGTGTGCAAAGGATCTTTTTCTCCACATCTTCATTAGCATTTGTTATCTCTTGTTTTGATAATAGCCATTCTAACAGGTGTGCTGTGATATCTCATTGTGGTTTTGACTTGAATTTCCCTCATGATTAGTGATCTTGAGCACCTGTTCATATACTTTTTGGACACTTGTGTGTCTTCTTTGGAACAATGTCTATTCAAGTCCTTTGCCCATTTTTTAATTGAATTGTTTTTTTGCTATTGAGTTGTGTGTGTTCCTTAAACGTTTAGGATAGTAACTCCTTATGAGATATATAGTTTGGAAATATTTTCTCCCGGTTGGTAGGTTGCCTTTTCATTGTGTTGATTGTTTCCTTTGCTGTGCAGAAGCTTTTCAATATTCCTTTTTTATATAGGATAGACCGCTCTGTTGATGCTGAGTGTAAAGCCATAATTTGCCCCCCGAAGGTCTTTTCTGATGCTTTTATTCCACTTGATCTCTCGGTAGCTTTCTTTTTTTGATTCAGGTACTATGAGAATGGCTGAGGGCTCAGGGCAGTGAATTAATAGACATGTGCTAGTTTCCTATAGCTGTTTTTAAGATGCTTAATTTAGTTTACAGAAATTTGACATTACGTGCCTAGATGTGAGTTTCTTTTTATAAAATCTGTCTGGAGTTTGCTGATTCTGTTCAGTCTATGAGTTGATATTTTTCATTAGAGAAATTATGAGCCATATTTCTCCATACGACTCCTCTGGATACTGCCCTCAAGAAACTTTTTTTTTTCTTTGCTCTCTCAAACAACAAAATTTTTTTTCTCTTTTTAAAATTTTTTAATTAAATATAGTTGATTTACAATGTTGTGTTAGTTTCAGTGTACAGCAAAGTGATTCAAAGTGATATATATATAATTGAATATATACATTATATTCAATTATATATATTCTTTTTCAGATTATTTTCCCTTATAGGTTATTACAGAATATTGAGTATGGTTCCCTGTGCTATACAGTAGATGCTTGCTGGTTATCTATTTTATATATAGTAGTGTGTATATGTTAATCTCAAACTCCTAATTTAATAAGTGGAGTGCCAGACCTTTCCCAAAAGTAGTCTCACACATCCCTATGATCCTAGACCACCACTAAGCACCAAGTCCAGAAATGAGCTACTCTCTTCTCCTAGGAAAAAGGACCTGCAGGGCATACTCGCCATATTTAAAGTGTTCTTAATAAAAAATTTATCAACGTGTTTCTCCCTTGAACTTTATTATCCTCACGCATTTTGCAAGAAATATCTTGCAAAAGGTAGAGAAGGAGAGATGAAGAATAGCAGGGGAGCTGCAATTGAATAAACTTAGAAATTTCAACGTTAAGATCTAAGGGTGATGCAAAAAATAATAAAACATATTCTGTTTAGTGTAGAATCTTCCATTTACTTGGGGGAATACACACCATCATATAGGGAACATTTAAGTGGTGACAAGAGGCTGTATGTAATTCAGTGTCAAAATTTTTGGCATAAACAAAATGTGTGACCAGAGTTCAGATCACAATTTAAGTGAAATGACATAAACAAAGGGGTAGAAGTGAGAATAAGCATAGTATATTCTGTACAGGTAGGTCAAGGTCAGATTGTAGAGCCAAGCTCAAGAGCTGAGTCTTCATGTTAATGGTCATAACAAAACCTTAAATAGGGAAGAGACATGATCATAGCAGTGATTTTATAAAGTTTTGTCTGATAGTGTTTTCTAATATTGATTTGAAGGGGAGGAGGTGAAAGTTTTGGAGGTGAAAGTCATTTTAATATAATGACTAACAAAAATAAAGAAGTTGAAGAAGGAAGTTGGATTAAGTTTGTGGAAAATGGTAAATGTGGTTTGGAACTTATTGCAACTGGACTGACATCATGTCACCTAGCTGGAAAACACCAGCAGAGCCTTGGAAATGAAGCTAAAATTCAGATTCAAGGACAGAACTAGAAATAGACATATGGTCATCAGAAGAGCAGCTAGTCTGGAAAATATAAATTTTTAATTGGGTTATAAAGGTAGAGGGAAAATGTTGGTAAGGTTGGAGGCCATAAATTTCTGGCAGCAGTAAGTGGGCAAGAAGTAATGAGAATCATTGGAATAGGCCAGATGCGTGTGTGCGCGCGCGCGCGTGCGTGCGTGCGTGTGTGTGTGCGCGCCTTCCCAGCACCTCTTTCTTCTGAGAACCACCACATCCACCTAGGGGTAACTGCTCCTCATGCCCCAGTTAGGATGTTTACCATGATCCTGCCCCTGACTATATTTGCTGGGTCTTTTCTAGTCCCACCAATGTCTACCTTTGGGATTTTTCTAACTCGATCCAAGAAAAATGTGTAAGACATGAAATACAGCAGCTTCTCCTGGCTATGCTTCCTGCCATATTTCCTATCACAAGAGGAAACGAGCAGAGACAAGAGGTAGATATGGCAAGACCTAGTTTTATTTGGTTCTTGATGTTCCAGAGGTTCAGCTATATCCTTTGCCTGCTTTGGTTTCATTGTACAATCCTTTATTATATGCCATGAGCCAACACATACCACTTTTGCCTAAATTAGTTTGAATTGAATTTTTCACTTGCAACCAAAAGATTCATGATACAATGATAATACATAACCCATGAAGGGAAGAGGGGGATGTGACTGGTGCGTAGTACAAAGGGTTTCAGTTAGACTGTAATGTTTCATTTCTTGGATTAGGAGATGGGTGTTTATTATATCATTCTTTATCCTTTTTTGTACACCTGAAATATTACATGATATAGTTTTTAAAATACTGCATCAGAGACTTGATATTACACGTCACCTAAGTACTTTGAATATGTTGTTGCTGGGGCATTTACCTGGAGGCACACCGCTGTATAATTAGATTCACTCTGTCCTACAAAAAGTCTGATTTGGGAAAATTTACTTAGCACTAAATAACCTAGTTCACTTTCTGTGCCAAAATTAGTTTTCAGAAATGAAACAGATGACATGAAATAAATTTCTGAGCCTATAAAAAATTAATTTTCAATATATGTTCTCCAATTTCAAAATTATTGGGCAAATGTTCTATTCGTATTTAGAAGAACCTACACTTAAAAAGAACTATTTTCCATTTATGAAGCAGAATGCAGTTAAATATGGCTCCTAGTTAACAGGATTCAAGGATAAATTCTGTACTTTACATCTCAATGCACAATATTAACCTGAAATGGCAATCCACAAAAGAAAATAAGTTTTTAGTTCCAAATCAAAGACATGTAACAATTAAACGTTTCTAACGTTCAATTTGTATTTTTTCAATGAATTTAAAATATTGTCTCCAATATCATACATTTGTGTTATGTGTTCAGTTGAGTAAAAATAAAAAGTTTCATATAGTTCTGGCAAGTGTTTGTCTTATGCTTGGTTAACTTCATTCAGTATATTCATTGTCAAGTACCTATAGGCATTTGAGTTTGTAAACCACTGGTTTATAAGCCACATTACTATAAAAACGTATAAAGGAAAGGTGTATTTCTTCACTCAGAAGGAGGGGGAAAGATCTCTGAGGTTTAACTTTGGCAGAATTACACACAATATTCATCACCAAACAAAATGATGAAATTTGTGGCTTAATGTACCTCCACTGCAGTTAATTCGCTGTTTACACCAGCCATCACCACAAAATCTGCAGGTCTTACCTTTATAATTGTGTATCTGGCCAATTCAAGAAGCCAAGGAATAGTGTTCCTCAAAAATGATTTCACAGAAATCATTAACACAGAAATTGCCACGTTTAAAAAACATTTTCTTGCAGTTTTGCTTTACAATTTCCAAAATCTTAAGGCCATCTGTTAGCAAAGACACTTCAAGTTTTCTTCTCATGAGTCCACTTTGATAAGTTATATTTGTGTAGTGATTTATCTAGTTTATCAAAGTTTAAAACTTTAATGGCTTAAATTTACGGTACTTTCTTACCATCATATTTCATAGAATCTAAAATAGCATCAATTGTTAAGATACATCCTTATTTTACACACTACTAAAGAAGAAAAATTCAAAGCTGTCAATTAAACAATGCTTTCTTATCAGTAACTATGATATATCCTAAATCCAGAGATGTCATAATGAGAAAAAAAATGTGTTTCTCAGAGTCAGTGAAATATGGTATATTTTAAATCTCAGTGTATATGCTCCTTCGTTAATTTCTAATGTCGCTTGGTAGATGCATGGAGTACAACAGACTATCGTGTGGTGAATCCTATTCACACAAAGCCCTGTTTTTTCTGTAGTTCCAGACCTTTCAAGCGTGTCTGGTACACGGCTTTAATTACCACATCCATGAATACTTTAGCACAGTGGGTTTCTTGACGAATGATGCAATGAGCAGGTTTCAGCTCTTTGCCATTATGAAATGTTGCCACAGTGGTTTAAATTCAGTAATAAGTCTGACTTTAACACCTACCATCACAGAATTTCCCCCTAGTCACGCTTACTAATTTGAACTTTCTATAGTAAAATATCAAAGCTTTTCTTAGTACACAGATATAGATCATTTCTTGAAGTTGCAGATATCATGGGTACCATTTTAATAAATGCATTGGTTGCATAACCTTTTCAATCAATATCACAAGTAAATATAGCTAGCTACTTGTAATGATTATTTATACCCTTGCTTTCATCTGCTGCAATTATAAAACACCACAGATTAATTCCTCTCCAGCAAGTGCTCAGGCAATATTCTAAGCAACAGTACTTCTGGCTATAATATATTCATGAATGCTTGATTCTGTTGAAGTCATATAATTTCTCCTTCACTTCGTAGACAATCTTTAAGAAATTCATTGGCTGTAAAGGATTTTATGGCCTCTTTTCCACAAAAGCATTTGGGAAACGTTCTATTTTCATTCAGAAATTAATCGTGGAAAATCTAGTTCTTTCTTTCAGTTAATTGAGTTTTCATCATATGTCTTTTCTATAGAGCAGCTGTTCTTTAATTTGTTTTATAACTGTATTTAAGTTTTATTTTTTGGTGAAGACACATTTTGCATTTTCAATACATAAAATATTGTTTACTTTTTGCAAAGAAAGATGTTCTCTCCCATTTTTCTGAAAGCATATAGACTCTTCATTCTACTTTTTGTTTTCCCTCTTTCAATAGACTTTAAACAACTCTTGCTCTACTCCAGGAAAAAAAAATAGCTATGTAAACATGATAATAGCTTGTACAGTAATTGGATTCCTTCCAGTGAGATGGTGAGATAGGAGGCAGACGGAGGGAGCCCTGGCCCCTGCTCCAACAAACTACTGCCCGGAAGGAATGTGTTTTCAGCAGTGTCAGATCTTCTAGATACCTGGATAGCTATTGAAATCTCCAAAGCTTCAAAATGTTAATTCAAATTTCTTTCTGTTTAACAGATCAAACAGAATATAGCTGCAATCTGTGGGCCACCAGTTTGTAACCTCTGCTACCAATTTGCAGCCTCTCCCTAACGGGATATGAGAGAGTATTTTTCTGTTTGAGCAGAAAAGAAATGAGGAACTGAGACAAAGAACCGTGAGATAAACTCCTAAGAAGGTGCTATTTAGGCTGAATAACTCAGAATGTAATGCGGGACTATTATCTACTGGTGCACATAGCCCTGCAGAATCCTCCTGAAAGTTGCTGAGTTTCCAAACTAGAGAGAAGGGTAGACTCTTTCATCTTACTAAGCTTCCTGTCTGTTAGGCCTATAGTCTGGAGACCACAAAGAGGCTCTGAGAGCTCCCAGTATGGAGAGAGTGGGGGCTGGGTGGAGGTCGAACAGCCACAGCCCATGAGCAATTACAAGTCAAACTCTGTATTGCACTTGACTTATTAGTTCCTAGATCACAATGTTTCTCCATCAGAACTTTAGATATCAATTTATGGTCTTCTGGGATTTAGAATTTTTAAACAAAAATCCGAAGAATAGTGTTTTACCTCCTTCTTAGGTTTTTCCACCTAGAAGCCTCTGGAATATATTTTACCTACTTTTTTAAATTAAAACAAATCACCAGAATTATGCAGGTTTGAATCTAATTTCATTGATTTTGCCTGACTTTCAGCCTTTTCAATTACATTTTCTTCCACAATTTCTTTGGTTATTACTGCTGTTTATTAAGTTTTCGTGTTTTCTCTTCTGCAAACCACAGCATATGTAAATGACCTGCTAGATCTGACATCACATCTCTTTCTCTCTCCTCTAATCACATTTCTTTTTTCCTTTTTTCTATGAATTCTGAATTAATATTTTAGTAATATCTTCAAATATTCTCATTTTTTTCTGGAGCATCTAATCTGCTATTCAGACCTCTTCCCTCCACTGATTTTTTTTTAATCAATAATTAAATCTTGAAGCATTTGTTTTTTAATTTCATTATATTAGGTCATATTCTTTTTACAAAATCAGTGTTCTCTAAACTCTGAATGAAAATATAAGTGAGATGTTTTCTAACATTTCCTATGACTTATAATGACTTTATTTCACAGACAGGCATTGGATCTTTTTTTTTCATAATGCTCACCTTATTTTAAGTTATTATATTCTCACACATCCATTGATTTTTTTTTTTCTATATATTAAACTTTGAAGTAGGAGGTTAGTGAGTCTTTTACCCCACATTTGAAGTTGTGATGGGACCTGACAGATGTTGGAAGCGTTAAATATTGTAAGATTTGATGAAGGAAGATGGGGGAAGTATTTTATTTTCTCTGGTTCTGTTTTGCCAGGCTACAGACAAGCTGAGCAGAAAGTCTGATCACTGAACATAGTGTTTCTTCTGCCTGGTGCTGTGGCAGCTTGACAGAAATGAAGTCATGTCCTCCCTACCCAACTGAATGACTGTCCTCAGCAGAAGGACTTCTAATTTATTCAATGAGCCACTGCACAGCGTGAAAGCCAAGTGTGAGCATCTCCCTAGGATCCCTGCGCTAGAACCTGACAGCCTTCCCACAGGCTCTAAAGCATCCCCTCTCCAAGCTCCCCAGCCACACCTCACCTCCAGGCCCTAACTCTTCAGATTAGGGTATATATCATAGAGCTCTCCTAGGGGGTCCTTCTAGTTATTCCCAAAGCAGGCTTATTCTGTGCATTCTGGATTGTCACCTTGTCTGAGTGGTAATGTACATTAAAATAACACAGTAGTGGTGATATGTATGTGAATATAAATTAACTCTATCACAAAGGGGGCGGTTAGCTACCATCTGAAGTACTAGAGTCATAATTCATACTCCAGGGTGGTTATTTAAGATACGAAGCTTTCTAATCGGGAATTATTATCTTCAGAAATGGTCTAGCACTTAAAGTTTCCTTATTGAAAACTACAATAGCAAATGTGTTCATTAACATGAAGAATACAACACAAATTTTTAACTGATTAGGAATATTTTGCGGACCCTACAAATACATAAGTTGCAAAACTCCAACAAACCTAGAAGCCTCCTGTCATGCTGCTGTGCTCTAAGCACTATGGATCAGCTGCAGTTACAGCAGGGATGGAGACAGACTCAGCCCTGCTTCCACGATTTCATAGAATCTAGGAGGGAAAGCAAACAAGAGCACTTTCCCCTCAAGGATAAAATATGAGACCATATCATGAGACCACAGATAAGGGGCACCTAGAGCCAACTGGGGCAGGGAAGGAGAACTGGCAGGAAAATTTTCCTGAAAAAAGTTAACATTTAACCTGAGACCCAAAGGATGAGTCAGAATTATCTAGTTAAAGAGAGTATACAGGAATATAGGACTTGCCTGGCAGTCTGGTGGTGGAGACTTCACCTTCCAATGCAGGGGGTGCAGGTTCGATCCCTGGTCAGGGAGATAGGATCCCACATGCCTCACGGCCAAAAAACCAAAATATAAAACAGAAGCAGTATTGTAACAAATTCAATAAAGACTTTAAAAAAATGGTCCCCATCAAAAAAAAAAAAAGAGAGAGCATACAGGAACATATATGTGCTTGGGAAAGGGGAGGTGGTTCTATTAGTGCTTTGTACATACTACATGCTCAATAAATATGTGTCAGGTGAATAAGTGAAGACTTGAATCCAAAAGAGAGTGTATGAAGAACCAACAGTTTAATGTTGCCAGCAGACAGTGCTAGGGGGCTGGCAGATATAGTGTCGTAAGATGTACTGAAAAACCAGAACCTATATTCCAAGTGCCTAGCAGAGTCTCTGGCACATGGTAAGCACTCAACAACATCTGCTGAAAAACTGAACATGCAAAGACCCACAGACCATGTTAAGGAGCCCAAAACTGATCCTAAGAGCAATGGAAAGTTACTAAAATATTTCATCAAGGGAATGATATGACCAAGTCTGCATTTTAGAAAGATCATTCTGACTGAAGAGTGGAAAACTGTTAAAGCCAGATTATGACAGAGAGGTTTCTTTAGAGATTGTTGAGGAGGTCCAGGAGAGAGCAGATGGTGACTGGATACAGGGTAGCAATGAGCAAGTGGAGGAGAAGACAGGTTTGATAAGCTCTGAGGAGACAGAATCATCATGACTTGGAGTTTGATTGAATGGGAAGGAGGAGAGAGAGAGAAGCTAAGGATAATACCCTCATTTCATGATTTGGGCAACTAAATAGATGGTCTTCCCATTCAGAGATAGGGAACTTAAGAGGATGAACATGTTTTTAGCAGAGGATGGTAATTAACACACTCGGGGGCATGTCGACACTGCGCGGTCTGTGGAGCATCTCAGTGAAAAGTGAAACTAGTCAGAAGATACACCAATCTGAAGCTCACTAGAGACTGGGGCTCAGGTAAAGACTTGGGAATCATCTTCATGAACTTGGTGATTGAAATCATGAGACAAGGAGAAGAGGGAAAAGTATAGAATTTGAGGAATAGGCAGAGGAGAAGTAAATAAAGGAGAGGGCAGAGAGAAAGAAGGAAAACCAGGAGAATGTAGAATCATGGAGGCCAAGAAAAAGAGTATATAACATAGCATGATATGGGCCCCTGTTGCAAGATCAGGCAATATAAAGACCAAATGGCGTTCATTTAATCTACTGAGTAGGAGTCATTACTTGGGGATGTGGTTGTGGTGGAATTCAGACTGGAGGGAGTAAGGAGTAAGTGGAAGACAGAAGAGGCAGTGAAAACTGACCATCCTTTCAGGAATTCTGACTTTGGGGATAAAAGGAAACATCAGGTCTCTTTCAATTTCTAGTTTTCTCATGAACTGTCTTGAAAGAATTCCTGTAATAGATACATTTAAATGTATATATGCCTAATAATAAAGCTCAAGAGACAGCATTAGTCTTCCTGTGCTTGAGGTACAAAATAACAACTTTTTTGTAAATATTCATATTCGTATCACTCCAAAACTCCGATCAATGAATCACAGGATGTCGGTTCTTCTTCTAAGTTTCCATTCTCAGACATCTCCCTGCAAGTATACACATGGCGGCTAATCAACCAAACAGGTCAATCACAGTTCCTACTGCCACAAAGTCTCACCAGCCCACCGAGCTGGTGTTGTTGCTGCCATTGTCACCATAGGGAGGTGACTCTGAAAATAGGCAGTCCATCTGTTTGGTGCCGGACTCTGTCAGTTTCAACAGTGGATGCTGGAAGATGGCGTAAGGAAAACTACATTGTCCCTATTTTTGCTCTTCCTCAGAAGAGTTCTTGACTATCCACTTCAATTCACACACACACACACACACACACACACACACACACAAGCTGTTTTCCCCACAACACACCCACAGTACACCTAGAAGCCTTGTTTAACCATATACTAGGTGTCCCCTACAAATTTTTTCCAAGAACAACTGTGGGCATGATCTTCATCTCCCTTAACTCTCTGGTAATTACAGTTTACAGCAGACTCCACTGTCTCAGTAGGACAATTATAACACTACATAATACACTTCCTAAAAACTTAGCATTTTCATATTACTTGAAGACTATCAAAGTCAAATCTCAGCTTTGCTATGTTTTTCATTTTTTAGAATTGTGGTAAATATACATAACATAAAATTTACCATCTTAACCATCTTTAAATGTACAATTCAGCAGTATTAACTACATTCGTGTTGCACAATCATCACTACCATCCATCTCCATGGCTCTATCCATTTCGTAAAACCGAAAGTCTATACCCATTGAACTAAGTTTTTCTCTTTGAGAAAGATGTTCTTTATTTTTAGGGCTTAGTCTAGAGAAGAAGATGTCTAATTTGACTCTCTAAGCAGAGAATCTTATACCTCAGTCTACAACACCTGGTTGAGAATTACAGTGCTCTTGTCTCTTTTCCCAGAAAAAATTACGGGTATTTTCTTTACAGTTGTGTGACTAGAATGTCCTTTCTGATGAGTTTTCCAAAGCAACAGAGATGGACTCTGAATGCCATTGACTTCAGCTCCAGAAATCCCACAGTGGCATTTCTGATTGCCACTGCAGACTGCTGACTTTCTGTAGCAAGTTTTCTGATATTATCAAGTTTAAAGAAATCACTGGACTCCAAAAGCCTTGAATAAGAATTTGAATCTTTCTTTAGACTTGCTTATAAGAGGCAGAAGTTTCCCACAGTGCATTAGTCACAACACCTCCCCAGATCCTCTATAATCATCCCTTTGTACTATTACATTTTCTCCCTTTTTGATCGTATTTGAAGGATTTGTTTTACTTTTTTGTTGAAGTAGAAAATTCATCTGCTATCCAAGTGTATTTATTTTATTGGTAAGGTTTAATCAGAAAGTCTCTCCTCTACTATTCAAAAA
The DNA here is from genome assembly GCF_951394435.1 of Stenella coeruleoalba. Lineage (NCBI taxonomy): Eukaryota > Metazoa > Chordata > Mammalia > Artiodactyla > Delphinidae > Stenella > Stenella coeruleoalba. The sequence goes on along the minus strand of NC_137155.1, from coordinate 92,986,114 downwards.
GTTCCTCAATATTAACAACCAAGCCTCTGAACCCTATTGTGTCCAACAGAGTGATGGAGTGAGCGTAACTGGTATCCAATAAATACGTGGAGTCCTTCTGGACAGCAACCCAGGGTCTGCAAGTAATTAAACTGTGACCAGAGGAAATGAAGTTTGATAAGATTTAAAAAAAAAACAAACTTGGAGGATTATCCAAGTAAAATAAAAGGCAGCATTAATATCAAAGCCCTCAAAATATGCACGTCCATGATCCAACACTTACGTTTCTGAGCACTTAGCTTAAGAAAATTATTTAGGGTGTGTACAAAGATGCTTGTGCTTGGGTGTTCAGTGTACATTTGCTGTGCCAGAAAAAGAGCTAGAATACTAAGAATTTATAGTCAAGGTACCAGGTAGCATGCTAATAAACTTGTAAGCATTTTCTTGCTAATTTCCACAACAAACCTTTATGAAGTTTTACTATAATTACTCCTATTTAGAGACAAAGAAATGGAAGCTTAAAGAGATGAAGTAACTTAGTCAAAGACATCCAGCTAGTAAATGGCAGAGCCAGGAATCAAACCCAAGACTAACTTAAAACCTTTGTTCTTACCCACTACTCTTTACTAGAAGAATCACAATTGTCCAAATGTTGAATAAATCATATATATGTATATGTAATAATAATATATCATCAAAATCTATATTTTGACTTGAAGGGATATCTATAATATAGTGTTAGCTTAACCTATAGAACCTATATTACAAAATAATATATACAATATCATCCCAATTTTCTAAATGACCCAGTATCTATCTATCTATCTACCTACCTATCTTCTTACATACTTACTCATCTAGAAAGTGTACACATCCAGAAAAGTTAACAATAACTATAGCTAAATGTGTAAAGTAATATGAATGTTTTTATTTTCTCAGTTTTCCTTGCCAGTGTTTTCTAACCATTTTTTGTAATGAGCACATGTAGCCTTCACAGTAAGGAAAGTATAATAAAAGGAAAACTTTAAATGTGATATGCAATAAAGATTCCTTGATAGTAAGACTTCAGTATTGTTCACCCTCACCCCACTCCCTGTATCCAGTGAAGTGCCATGCTCAAGAAATACTGAATAGTCACCACCTTCACGTAACATATGGTCTGGAAGGTGAGCGGTTGGGGCCAGAGAGGAGGAGTCTATCATAAAGGGGACTGAGCAGAGTGTGTGACAGTGACGGGGCCAATGGGACACACGAGGACCTGCTCACTAATAGTAGTGACTTCAGATGAATTTCTTTTCTTAAAATTTTTATTTTGACAATTTCAGACTTGCAGAAATGTTGTAAGGAAAGTACAAATAAATAATTTACAGATACTCTTCACCCAGACTCTTATTTGTTAACATTTTACTATATTATCTTTCCACTCTATTTCAAGAAGATTCAGACACAGAGAAAGGGTAAGTCTGTGTTAAGGTATTCTGTTTTCTAAATTCTTCTAAAATCGTTCCCCTGTATTAGAATCCCTCTAGGGGGAACCTTCCTCTTTCAGAGGCTACAGACTCCTTTCCCCTCCTTGCCCAACCCGCTCCCTTTGCCAAGAACACTTATCAGGAAGAAGTGTTTGCTCAGAGACGCTGACAAGACAGAGACTGTTAGAGGAAGGAAAGAAGGATACTGCCTGAACAGAAGGAGCGTATTCTCATTGGAAGAGTCTCCACCACCACAGCAAGCTAAGGCCACTGGGAAGATCGCCACCTGCAGACCAGCCGAGTCTTCCAGGGAGAGAGCAGGTGAGTCTGTGTCCATCCCCTCTGTACAGATTGCTGGCTCTGCCCCCGTGCCAAGGACTTCAGGGACACTTGTCCTGTCTGTCTGACTCCTGTCATAGTCTTTTTTTTTTGCTATTTTTTATTTTATTTTTTCCAGTTTTTTATTGACATGTAGTTGATGTATAATTTTATATATAAATTATACGTGTACAATACAGTGATTCACAATTTTTAAAGGTTATACTTCATTTAGTTATTATAAAATATTGGTTATACTCCCCATGTTGTACAATATATCCTTGTAGCTTATTTTTATCTTTTAATAGATCTTTATTGGAGTATAATTGCTTCACAATACTGTGTTAGTTTCTGTTGTACAACAAAGTGAATCAGCCATATGCATACATATGTTCCCATATCCCCTCCCTCTTGAGCCTCCCTTCCATCCTCCCTAACCCATCCCTCTAGGTCATCGCAAAGCACCGAGTTGACCTCCCTGTGCTATCCTGCTGATTCCCACTAACTAACTATTTTACGTTCATTAGTGTATATATGTCAATGCTACTCTCACTTCGCCCCAGCTTCCCCCTCCCACCCTGTGTCCTCAAGTCCATTCCCTATGTCTACATCTTTATTCCTGCCCTACAACTAGGTTCCTCAGGACCATTTTTTTTTTTTAGATTCCATATATATGCGTTAACACATAGTATTTGTTTTTCTTTTTGACTTACTTCACTCTGTATGACAGACTACAGGTCCATCCACCTCACTACAAATAATTTTGTTTCTTTTTATGGCTCAGTAAAACTCCACTGTATATATGTGCCACAGTTTCTTTATCCATTCATCTGTCAATGGACATTTAGGTTGGTTCCATGTCCTGGATATTGTAAATAATGCTGCAATGAACATTGTGGTACATGTCTCTTTTTGAATTATGGTTTTCTCAGAGTATATGCCCAGTAATGGGATTGCTGGGTCATATGGTAGTTCTATTTTCAGTTTTTTAAGGAACCTCCATACTGTTTTCCATAGTGGCTGTATCAATTTACATTCCCACCAACAGTGCAGGAGGGTTCCCTTTTTACCACACCCTTTCCAGCATTTATCGTTTCTAGATTTTTTGATAATGGTCATTCTGACTGGTGTGAGGTGATACCTCATTGTAGTTTTGATTTGCATTTCTCTAATAATTAGTGATATTGAGCATCTTTTCATGTGCCTCTGGGCCATCTGTATGTCTTCCTTGGTGAAATGTCTATTTAGGTCTTCTGCCCATTTTTTAACTGGATTGTTTGATTTTTTGATATTGAACTCCATGAGCTGCTTGTATGTTTTGGAGATTAATCCTTTGTCTGTTGTTTCACTTGTAAATGTTTTCTCCCATTCTGAGGGTTGTCTTTTTGTCTTGTTTATGGTTTCCTTTGCTGTGCAGAGGCTTTTAAGTTTAATTAAGTCCCATTGTTTATTTTTGTTTTTATTTCCATTACTCTAGGAGGTGGGTCAAAAAAGATCTTGCTATGGTTTATGTCAAAGAGTGTTTTTCCTATGTTTTCCTCTAAGAGTTTTATAGTGTCTGGCCTTACATTTAAGTCTTTAATCCATTTTGCGTTTATTTTTGTGTATGGTGTTAGGGAGTGTTCTAATTTCATTCCTTCACATGTAGCTGTCCAGTTTTTCCAGCACCACTTATTGAAGAGGCTGGTTTTTCTCCATTGTATATTCTTGCCTCCTTTGTCATAAATTAGGTGCCCATATGTGCGTGGGTTAATCTCTGGGCTTTCTATCCTGTACCATTGATCTATATTTCTGTTTTTGTGCCAGTACCATACTGTCTTGATTACCATAGCTTTGTGGTATAGTTTGAAGTCAGGGCGCCTCATTCCTCCAGCTCCATTTTTCTTTCTCAAGATTGCTTTGGCTATTTGGGGTCTTTTGTGTTTCCCTACGAATTGTAAAATTTTTTGTTCTAATTTGTGAAGAATGCCATTGGTAGTTTGATAGGGATTGCATTGAATCTGTAGATTGCTTTGGGTAGTATAGTCATTTTCACAATATTGATTATTCCAAATCGAGAATATGGTATATTTCTCCATCTCTTTACGTCATCTTTGATATCTTTCATCAGTGTTTTATAGTTTTCTGAGTACAAGTCTTTCCCCTCCTTAGGCAGGTTTATTCCTAGGTATTTTATTTTTTTTGTTGCGATGGCAAATGGGAGTGTTTCCTTAATTTCTCTTTCTGATTTTTCATTGTTGGTGTATAGGAATGCCAGAGATTTCTGTGCATTAATTTTGTATCCTGCAACCTTGCCAAATTCATTGATTAGTTCTAGTAGTTTTCTGGTGGCATCTTTAGGATTCTCTATGTATAGTATCATGTCATCTGCAAACAGTGACAGTTTTATTTCTTCTATTCGAATTTGTATTCCTTTTATTTCTTTTTCTTCTCTGATTGCTGTGGCTAGGACTTCCAAGACTATGTTGAATAAGAACGGCAAGAATGGACATCCTTGTCTTGCTCCTGATCTTAGTGGAAATGCTTTCAGTTTTTCACCATTGAGTATGAGGCTTGCTGTGGGTTTGTCATATGTGGCCTTTATTATGTTGAGGTAGGTTCCCTCTATGCCCATTTTCTAGAGAGTTTTTATCATAAATCGGTGTTGAATTTTGTCAAAAGCTTTTTCTACATCTATTGAGATGATCATATGGCTTTTATTCTTCAATTTGTTAATATGGTATATCACATTGATTGATTTGCATATATTGAAGAATCCTTGCATCCCTGGGATAAATCCCACCTGATCATGATGTATGATCCTTTTAATGTGTTGTTGGATTCTGTTTGCTAGTATTTTGTTCAGGATTTTTTCATCTGTGTTCATCAGTGATATTGGTCAATAATTTTCTTTTTTTGTGATATCTTTTTCTGGTTTTGGTATCAGGGTAATGGTGGCTTTGTATAAGGAATTTGGGAGTGTTTCTCCCTCTGCAATTTTTTGGAAGAACTTGAGAAGGATCGGTGTTAGCTCTTCTCTAAATATTTGCTAGAATTCGCCTATGAAGCCATCTGGTCCTGGACTTTTCTTTGTTGGAAGATGTTTAATTACAGTTTAAATTTCATTACTTGTGATAGATCTGTTTATCTTTTCTAATTCTTCCTGGTTCAGTCTTGGAAAATTGTACCTTTCCAAGAATTTGTCCATTTCTTCATGGTTGTCCTTTTTATTGGCATATAGTTATTTGTAGTAGTCTCTTATAATCCTTTGTATTTCTGCAGTGTCAGTGGTGATTTCTCCTTTTTCATTTCTAATTTTATTGATTTGCGTCCTCTCCATTTTTTTCTTGATGAGTCTGGCTAAGGGTTTTCAGTTCTGTTTATCTTCTCAAAGAACCAACTCTTAGTTTTATTGATCTTTGCTACTGTTTTCTTCATTTCTATTTCATTTATTTCTGCTCTGATCTTTATGATTTCTTTCCTTCTACTGACTTTGGGTTTTCTTTGTTCTTTGTCTAGTTGTTTTAAGTGTAGGGTTAGATTGTTTGAGATTTTTCTTGTTTCTTGAGGTGAGATTGAATTGCTATTAATTTCCCTCTTAGCACTGCTTTTGCTGCAACCCATAGGTTTTGGATCATCGTGTTTTCATTGTCATTTGTTTCTATGTATTTTTTAATTTCTTCTTTGATTTCTTCAGTGACCTCTTGGTTATTTAGTAGTACACGGTTTAGCCTCCATATATTTGTGTTTTTTACAGTTTTTTTTTCCTGTAATTGATTTCCAATTTCATAGTGTTGTGGTCAGAAAAGATGCTTGATATGATTTCAATTTTCTTAAATTTTCCAAGGCTTGATTTGTGACCCAAGATGTGATCTATCCTGGACAATGTTCCATGTGCACTTGAGAAGAAAGTGTATTCTGCCACTTTGGGGTGGAATGTTCTATAAATATCAATTAAATCTATCTGGTCTATTGTGTCATTTAAAGCTTGTGTTTCCTTATTTATGTTCTGTTTGGATGATCTGTCCATTGGTGTAAGGGGGGTGTTAAAGTCCCCTACTATTATTGTGTTACTGTTGATTTCTCCTTTCATGGTTGTTAGCATTTGCCTTATATATTGAGGTGCTCCTATGTTGGATGCATAAACATTTATAATTGTTATGTCTTCTTCTTGTATTGATCCTTTGATCATTATGTAGTGTCCCTCCTTATCTCTTGCAACAGTCTTTATTTTAAAGTCTATTTTATCTGATACGAGTACTACTACTCCAACTTTCTTTTGATTTCCATTTGCATGGAATATCTTTTTCCATTCCCTCACTTTCAGTCTGTATGTGTCCCTAGGTCTGAAGTGGGTCTCTTGTAGACAGCATAGATATGGGTCTTGTTTTTGTATCCATTCAGCCAGTCTGTGTCTTTTGGTTGAGGCAGTTATCCACTTATGTTGAAGGTTATTAGTGATATGTATGTTCCTACTACCATTTTCTTAATTGTTTTGGGTTTGTTTTTGTGGGTCTTTTTCTTCACTTGTGTTTCTGCCTAGAGAAATTTCTTCAGCATTTGTTGTAAAGCTGGTTTGGTGGTGCTGAATTTTCTTAGCTTTTGCTTGTCTGAAAAGCTTTTGTTTTCTCCATCAACTCTGAATGAGATCCTTGCTGGGTAGAGCAATCTTGGTTGTAGGTTTTTCTTTCATCACTTTAAGTATATCCTGCCACTACCTTCTGGCCTGCAGAGTTTGTGCTGAAAAATCAGTTTATAACCTTATGGGGGGGATTCCTTTGTATGCTTTTTTTTGGTTTTCCCTTGCTGCTTTTAATAGTTTTTCTTTGAATTTAATTTTTGTTAGTTTGATTAATATGTGTCTTGGTGTGTTTTTCCTAGGGTTTATCCTGTATGGGACTCTCTGCTTCCTGGACTTTGGTGACTATTTCCTTTCCCATGTTAGGGAAGTTTTCGACTACAATTTCTTCAAATATTTTCTCAGACCCTTTCTTTTTCTCTTCTTCTTCTGGGACCTCTATAATTCGAATGTTGGTGTGTTTAGTGTTGTCCCAGAGGTCTCTGAGATTTCAATTCTTTTCATTCTTTTTTCTTTATTCTGTTCCTTGGCTGTTATTTCCACCATTTTGTGTTCCAGCTCCCTTATTCGTTCTTCTGCCTCAGTTATTCTGTTATTGATTCCTTCTAGTGTATTTTTCATTTCAGTTATTGTATTGTTTATCTCTGTTTGTTTGTTCTTTAGTTCTTCTAGATCTTTGTTAAACATTTCTTGTATTTTCTCAATCTGTGCCTCCATTCTATTTCTGAGATTCTGGATCATCTTTACTATCATTACTCTGCATAGTTTTTCAGGTAGCTTGCCTATCTCCTCTTCATTTATTTGGTCTTGTAGGTTTTCACCTTGCTCCTTCATCTGTGACATATGTTTTTGCCATCTCTCCTTTTTTTTTTTTAATGAGTGGGATTGTGTTCCTGTCTCAATGGTTGTTTCGTCTGAGGCTTCCAACAGTAGAGTCTGTAGGTTGTTGGGTAGAGCTGGGTCTTGGTGCTGAGATGAGGACCTCCATGCAACCTCACTCTGATGAATATTCCCTGGGGTCTGAGGTTTTCTGTTGGTCCAGTGGTTCGGACTTGGAGCTCCCACTGCAGGAGCTTCAGCCCAACCCCCAGCTCATGAACCAAGATCCCACAAGCCGCGTAGGTGGCATAAAAAAAAAAGAGAACAATAACAAAGTAAAAAAAAAAATTAGACTACAAAACTAACAGGTATGTTAGAAAGAGTCTAAAAATAAAAATATAGATGAATCAACAAGCAGAAAGTACATCAGTACCACAATAGTATAAAAGAGGAGGAGGAAAAAGAAAAAAAAAGCCGGGGGGGAGGCCTTAGCTGTGGAGGGTGGGGCCTAAGCAAGGGTGAGGTTTGGATGGTGGGCGGGGCCAATGCTCAGGACCCACAGGGCTGGAAAAGGCCCTGGAGGCTGTGGGGAGTGGGGCTTAGGCTCAAGGAACAGAAGGGTTCCAGGCATGCCCCCCACCCTTGGGCTCAGAGGGCGGGGGACCTCACCTGGGAGCCCAGCAGGCTTCCTGGGTTCAAGTGGGCAGGGCATTCACCCTCCTCTCCTCTCCTGCTCACCTGATCCCGGAGGGTCTCTCCCGCCTGCCTCTCCTGATCTCCCCGGCCTCAGGGGTGCCGATCCTGTCTGGTTTCCACTTATCCTCCCTCCTTGATCTCCCCATGTCCTACCAGTTCACTTGGGGGCTCCTCCCGTTTCCTTGGGTGTCAGGGTCCCCCACCAGCGGCCAGCAGGTGCCCTAGTTGTGGGGAGACACTAACTTGGCATCTTCCCACACCGCCATCTTGACTCCGTTCCTGGCATACTCTTTTGAAGACAAAGACTTTTGAGAGCTGAAGTCAGTATGGCCAAGACTACAAATTAAAGTTCCAGGGAGCAAGGGTCATTTCAAGGTTAAGGGTTCTCAAAGTCCAGGAGAGGATTTATTTCATCAGACAGAGTTTAGGAGTCCACAAGTGGGAACAGGGCTGAGGTCTAGAGCTAGGGATGGTGAAAGAGAGGCAGTATGCCAAGTTCAGAGGCTACCAATGAGCACAAGATCCTACCTGTCTTCTGGGCATGTGCTGAGTCTCCTCCTTGAACCTATCAGTGTCATGCCTGGCTTCCAAGCCCTTCAAGGGTGCTCTGAGAAAGAGTCTGGCATGTGCCCTGGTGGAAAGAAGGCTTGTCCCAGATTCCAATGCTGATATTGTGCTCTCATGCCCACAGCCTCCTCATCTCCTGCATCATGAACTGGCACATGATAATCTCTGGGCTTACTGTAGTTGTGCTTAAAATTGTTGGAATGACCTTATTTCTGCTTTATTGTGAGTATTTGATCAACTTCTTACCCCAACTCATATTGTTTTGTTCTTTGACTCTTCTCTCAGAATGCAGGGTTGAATATAAAGGTTAAATGCCCAGGTCTTTCCAGCTGAGGGCAACTGACTGCCCTTCTCACTCCCCGACACACACAATGGGTCAGGTTCCTTGGTCTACCTTGGAGACGTAGATAGAACGGACCAGTGTCTGACGGTTAGAACCCCACATAAAGCTTTTGCCACTAGAGTATTAGTTGGGTAATCTGAGCTGAAGTACTCAGCAGTGCTTGTTATAGTTGCTAAAATTTGAAAATACAGCTCCAGTCCAACCCAATGATAAGCTCTGGGAAGAACTACATTAAAGGTAATAGGATTTTACTGAGCGAGATATTTTCCTTTATGTACACAGAAACTAATTCATCCAAATGTTCAGAAAAAGAGGCCTCATCTCAAAAGATTTTACTGCAATTGCAGCAAGTAAAATTTTCTCCAGCCTCAGAAGCCAGTGGGGAAAATAAATGAGGAAGGAAATGTGATTTGGAGGCAGCAGTTGGATAAGAGGTATCTACCATATGACCCAATCTAAAGGTGCAATTCCTACCACATAAGAGAGCGGGAAGAAAATATGGATGTGAATGACTAAAAATATTCACAGAAAACACATGCACATCTTGACTGACCTGAGTCAGAGAGTTCAACATGTCACGTTAACACGTGTCACAGTGCCCTAGCAGCCTCACGGTGACGTCTGTCTGTTACGTATATTGTGCAGCCACCTCTGGGGCTGAGCCAACAGCTGATTTTCTTTTCAGTCCCACAGATTTTTTTTTTTTTTTTTTTTTTTGCGGTATGCAGGCTTCTCACTGTTGTGGCGTCTCCCGCCGCAGAGCACAGGCTCTGGACGCGCAGGCTCAGCGGCCATGGCCCACGGGCCCAGCCGCTCCGCGGCATGTGGGATCTTCCCTGACCGGGGCACGAACCCGTGTCCCCTGCATCGGCAGGCAGACTCTCAACCACTGCGCCACCAGGGAAGCCCTCAACAGCAGTGTTTATTACATCCATGTTATGTTTTTTGTGGGGGGGGGGCAGGGCAAGATAAGGCTAATTTTATTTATTTTTTTATATAGCAAGTTTTTATTAGTTATCTATTTTATACATATTAGTGTATATATGTCAGTCCCAATCTCCCAATTCATCCTACCACCACCACCTACACCCCACTTTCCTCTCTTGGTGTCCCACTACTGGGCATATACCCAGAGAAAACCATAATTCAAAAAGACACATGCACCCCAATGTTCATTGCAGCACTATTTGCAATAGCCAGGTCATGGAAGCAACCTAAATGCCCATTGACAGATGAATGGATAAAGAAGATGTGGTACATATATACAATGGAATATTACTCAGCCATAAAAAGGCACGAAATTGGGTCATTTGTAGATATGTGGATGGACCTAGAGACTGTCATACAGAGTGAAGTTAAGTCAGAAAGAGAAAAACAAATATCGTATATTAATGCATATATGTGGAATCTAGAAAAATGGTACAGATGAGCCGGTTTGCAAGGCAGAACTAGAGACACAGATGTAGAGAACAAACATATGGACATCAAGGGGGCAAAGCGGTGGGGGGCTGGGGGTGGTGGTGAGATGAACTGGGAGATTGGGATTGGCATGTATACACTAATATGTATAAAATAGATAACTAGTAAGAACCTGCTGTATAAAAAAATTTTTTTTAATTCTTTAAAAAAAAAGATACTGGCTATAATTCCCTATTCTATACAATAGACAACAATTGTATAGAACAATTGATATACAACAATATATCCTTGTTGCTTATTCATTTCAAACACAGTAGTCTGTATCTGTTAATCCCATACCCTTAATTTTCCCCTCCCCCCTTCTGTCTCCCCTCTGGTAACCACTAGTTTGTTTAGTATATCTGTGAGTCTGTTTCTGTTTTGCATATACATTCATTTGTGTTATTTTTCAGATGCCACATATAAGTGACATCACATAGTATTTGTCTTTCTCTGATTTATTTCCCTAAGCATAGTATTCTCTAGGTCCATCCATGTTGCTGCAAATGGCAGAACTTCATTTTTTTATGGCTGAGTAATATCCCATTGTATATATGTACCGCATCTTCTTTATCCATTCATCTGTTGATGGGCACTTGGGTTGCTCCCATATCTTGGCTATTGTAAATAATGCTGCTATGAACACTGGGGTACATGTATCTTTTTAAATTAGTGTTTTCATTTTTTTCTGGATATATACCCAGGAGTAGAATTGCTGGATCATATGATAGTTTTATTTTTAGCTTTTTGAGGAACTCCATGTTTTCCACACTGGCTGCACCAACAGTGTATAAGAGCTCCCTTTTCTCCACATCCTCTCCAACATTTGTTATTTGTACATTTTTTGATGATAGCCATTCTGACCGGTGTGAGGTGATATCTCATTGTGGTTTTGATTTGCATTTCTCTAATACTAATACTGACTATCTTTTCATGTGCCTGTTAGCCACCTATATGTCTTCTTTGGGAAAACGTCTATTCAGGTCTTCTGCCCATTTTTTGATTGGGTTGTTTTTTCGGTATTGAGTTCTATGAGCTGTTTATAATCATGTGGAAATTTCCAAAATTATTTAGAATTTAAACAATAGTGAAAATGGTGCATATCAAAGATGATGGATAGAAAACCCACAAGAACATATACATAAATTACTAGAAATAGTAAGAGAATATAGCAAAGCAACAAACTATTAAATCAACTTATGAATACCAATTGCATTTCCATCATCATCAATAAACAGAAAATATAATTTTATGCAAGTACGTCAATTAAAATGATAGAAAAATATAAAGCACTTTAGGAATAAACTTAATAAGATATGTACAAGACATGAATGCAGATAATATAAAACTCTTGAAATGCATCGAAGGGAAACATAAATAGAGAGCTATCTCAGATCCATGGCTAGGAACAATCAATATCAGAAAATATCAATACTTTGCAACTGATATAAAAAGTCAAAGCAATTCCAAATAAATCCCACTAGAGTTTTTCATAGAACTTGACAAGTTGATTTTTAAATTTATGTAAAAGAATTTCTAAGCATTCCTGATGAAGAATAAGATGGCTGGCCAACCATATCACACATCACAAATTATGATAAAGTCATAACTATTAAGGCATTGTGGTCTATAATAAATAAACCAATGGAACAGCAACAAGAGCCCAGAAACAGACCCATATACAGATGGAACTTTGATAGATGACAGAACAGGTGTTGCAGATCAGTGGGGAAAGAAGGGACCATTGACAAATGATATTTGGATATTTAGCTTACTATCTTTAAAAAATGAAATTGGATTGCTACTTCACATCATTCACAAAAATCAAATCTAAATTATATGAAAATTTAAATATGAAAATCAAAGCTTTAAAATCTTTAGAAGTAAATATAAAGGAATATCTTTCTGATCTTGTGGTCATAAAAGATATTTTCAACTTGGCACAATGCTCAATAACCACAAAGACGGATAATTCAAGTTTTAAAGTGAATTATCTTGAAGTTAAGAGTTCTTATTCATCAAAATACACCATAAAGAGAAGATCAAGCCACAGAGTGGAAGATATTTTCAACATATATAACTGACAAACAAGTAATATCTAGAGCATTTATAGAAGTCCTATGAAGCAATATTTTTAAAATTTAATACACAAAATTTTCAAAAGACATAAAAGAGTTGTTCCCAAAAGAAACATTATTGTCAGAAGGAGAAGGAAGAGGAGGATGAGGGCGGAGGATGTTAATCATCACTACTAGTAAAGGTAATAAAATTAAAATGATAATAAGATATTTGACACTTAATCAGCAAAAAAATTAAAAAGCTTGACAATACCCAGTGTTGGAAGAACTCATAAATTGCTGGAGGGTGTGTAAAAGTGAACATTTGCATGCTCTTATGACCCAGCAATTCCACTCCTAACTATATGCTCTAGTTATATACCAAGAGGTGTACTTACAGATATAAACCGATATGTGAATATACCAATACACACACACACACACACACACACACACATATACAGAATATGTATCACAGATATATACACAAGAATACTTTCTAAGGTACGTGGTACAAGTACATGTACAGTAACACTGTTCAAAATAGCAGAAAACTAGAAATAACTCAAATGTCTGTCAAGAAAAGAACCAGTGTGAATTCACACTGAAATATAATACAGCAATGAAAAATAAAATACCGTCACATCTAACAGTTTTAGATGAATCTTAAAAACATTAAGAACAATTTGCAGGTCTACTTTTATACGTATGTAAGATATTATTTTATAACATAAAACTTTTTCCTTTCCGGACACGTTAAACATAAGAACGTGTAGTTAAGTTTTATCCAAGTAGCTGAGCTCCCCCTCACCATCAGATCATTATGATTTCCTGATCAGCACAAGTTTTTTAGAATTTCCACAAGGAGCGTTGAGCCCCAGCCTTGAAGCCTTAACAGAGTAGATTGCTCCCCATCACTTACGGTAAGAAGCAGTGTGCTGCCGTTATCACCCACTGAGAAGCAATCAGAGTCCCCATATAGGACTGGTAACTGGATTTCAGGTATAATAAATAGAAAAGATGACTTAGGTCTTCAGTGTCTTCAATAACAAATGAGATAACACCTGAAACACAGAGAGGGGAGAATCAGGGATACAACCCAGCTGATTAATGGAAACTTGGTGTGGTTATGGAGATTTCAAGACACCAGTGTCCAATAATATCAATATTTACCACATTAATCACTTAGTCTACCATGTGGTACTAGAGTTCCATACTGCACAAACACTGTACTAAGCACTTTAGGTACTTTTAAAATGTTTTTTAATTTTCACAGGAAAAATAAAAAAAAACCCTGGGGTGGATACATTTTATATTATTTTACAGAGTAAAAGCTTAACATTAGGAGACTTACTTAAAGCCATACAACTAGTGAATGATGGTTGGTTCAAGGATTCTGATTTCAGTCTATTTGATCCTAAATCCCATGTATGTACTTCTCCTCGACATGGCCTCCCTGCTTCCCCTCACCCTGTCTGCAGCTTTCCAGAATAGCTTAGCTCATTTCCAATCTCCCAAAGGCTCAAGGCTTCTTGGTTCTATCCATAGTCACAGCAATGCAGCCTTTCCTACAGCTCCCTGACTTTTCCTACTAGTGAATTGCAGGGATGCTCTGAGACTAGTCATCATGACTCCAACAGCAATAAATTCATTAATTAAATAAAAAATAAAAACTTTAATTCTGGCATGAAAACATAGGGAGAGATACTTTGTACTGATGGGCACTTAAAAATAAAATAGTACTTATTCTCTGGAAATAGGTACCTGGATTCAAATTCTAGCTCTATCTTTACTAGTAGCGTGAACTTGAACAAATTATGTAAATCTCTATATCTTGATTTCCTTATTTGTACACTGAAATCATAAATGAACTTCTCACTTAAGGCGATTGTGAAGATTAAATGTGTTAATATATGTAAGTAGCTTGGAGGAATGTTTGGCATATAATGTATTCAATAAATGTTATTTCTTACTAAGGCAGTTTCAAGAACATTTTTATGTTGATAAAGTGCAAAATAATGCTCAGAAAAAAGACAGAGACGAAGCCTCTCCATGACCCACCAAATAACTAAACGTCAGATATTGCCTGACACCTCCCTTCTTGGCCTTACTGCTGTTTCTTTACCAGTGATAGCTCTAGCCCTAATATAATCCTCCTAGCTCCTAAATAAAACTTTTGAGGTACCCAGTTAGGGTTGGGGGACCCCAATTAGGATTAGGATGTTCCCTCTTCTCAACTGCATCTAATTCTGAACTGACCCCATTTCTGTAACTCCATCTTCAGAATTATCCAGCACAAGCTCAAACCCTGTAAGACACCCCTTCCAACTTCCCCTTAACTGGGACACTTCTGAGGTTCTCTGGAGTGTGTTCCCCCGGATGCATAAAGCAAAATAAATCTCACTTTAAAAAAATTACTGGTTAGTGGGTTCAACAAGTTAGATCAAATCTTGCTTTCTCCAGTTTAGGAAAGGACAGAGGAAAATATAAAACTATTAATTTTTTAAAAATCTATGTTCTAATCGGGGCTTCTCTTGCTAAGTCAATTTATATTTCTGGGTCTATTGGTTTTCCATCTATACACATGACATAGTAGAGGAACAATGACTTGTACAATATCCCCAGCACTTAGCACAATGTCTAGAGCATAGTAGAAACTCAATACATATATATTATACAAATGAATTAATGAGATTAGAACTCACTTTGTGTGCAGGGGTCCCCTGGAAGGCTATGAATTAATGCAATGGTTTTATGGATTCACATGTGAAGCAAGCGTCATCAGAAGACTAAAAGTTAATATTATGCACATATATGCATGTACTTTTTTCCAAATCTATATATGCATGCATTTGCTTTTTTAATTTACTGAATACTTATATGTACCAGGAAATATTGATATATTGGATGTTAAATATAAAGGGGTATCCAAGACAAAAGTAGACTTTGTCTTCATGAAGTGAGGGAGGTAGACAATAAGCAAATTGTGATGAGACAATAAAAAAACAAATTGTGATGAGACAGTAACAGTGTTTTATGAGAAAGAATAATAAGGGCAGTAAATGAAAAATCTAATTTACTTTGGTTGGCAAAGAAGTACTTGCTGGGAAAGTGACAGTTAATCTGAGACATAAAAGATGAGAAAAAACAGCCATGGGAAGGTTAGGGTAAAGAGTTTCCCAAGAGAGGAAATGCATGTGCAAAGGCTCAAAAATGGGGAAGAACTAGGAGTGCTCAGGAATCTGAAAAGAACCAGTGAGACTGAAGCCTAGAGAGCAAGAAAAATATTGGCCTAAGGTGAGCCTGGAGAGGAGGCAGGGACCTCATCAAGCAGGGCTTCAAAGCTATAGTCAGGAATTTGTATTTTATTCTAAGTGTAATAGAAAATTTTGAAGAATTTGATGTATGGGAGTGATATGATCCTATTATATTTTTAAAACATCACTTGCTTCCGATTAGACACAGGGTTAAAAAAGGCAAGAGTAGAAACAGGTTTATTGAAGTAGACCTAGCAAAAAGTGATGTGGCTTGTGTTACTGTGGCAGCAATGAAGATGGAGAAGGTCAGATAAGTAGATGGATATGAGACCTATTTCAAAAGTAGAGTGGACGGGAAATCCAGTTAAATACTATTTTGATAATAAAATACAAATTGCTTTAGCATGTATAATTAATTCACCTTTTTGTTATTATATAAGTTTTTAATAACATCATAAAAAGACTCAAGGGCTTCCCTGGTGGCACAGTGGTTGAGAATGCAGGGGACACGGGTTCGAGCCCTGGTCTAGGAAGATCCCACATGCCGCGGAGCAACTGGGCCCTTGAGCCACAACTACTGAGCCTGCGCGTCTGGAGCCTGTGCTCCGCAACAAGAGAGGCCGCGACGGTGAGAGGCCCGCACACCTCGATGAAGAGTGGCCCCGGCTTGCCACAACTAGAGAAAGTCCTTGCACAGAAACGAAGACCCAACACAGCCAAAATAAATAAATAAAAAATTAATAAAATTCCTACCCCCAACATCTAAAAAAAAAGGCTCACAATATTTTAAGACTAAAAGGGGTTCTCATGCTCAAAAAGGCTGAGAACCACTGGCATAGGTAGTATTCTCATTCCTTCTTACTCTAAGCTCTTCCAGTACATAAATCTAACTCTTATTTAACTCCCATCATCTATCCCTGATTCCAGACCATCTCTCACTAGCTTCTAAGTCTGCACTACCACTAGATCCAACTTATCTCTAGCAATAAGATATCCAGGGTCCCTTGAAGCCACTGGGACTTCCAAGGAAAGGTGAAGAACAGATCTTCTACTAATTAAGACTGAGTTATGTACCTGGCTGAGCCCCCCAACTAAATATTGGTCATATACTCTAAATGTGTCCACGTTTTTTTCCACCAAAGCCCTGATGCCCTGTGACCCAAGGTATTGTGTCACTCTTAACAGAGCTTTATAAAGTCACTGATTCTAAGAACTCATTATAAACTTATATACATTGACTCTTTTCCCCCCTCCATTTCTTATCAGACACTGCCTGTTTTTACTTCCTTCTCTACCCAAGTTAGATTCCTTTATTTATCATTTCAACCATGCTCTTATTCTTTGGAACTCCCTTGTCCTAACACCCTTGAGCCATACTTCAAATGGCCAAATCTTAACTCCATTTTAATGCACCTATATGCCTTCACTGTATCTGTAGCTTTAACTCTCTTAATTTCTCATAGAACACATTAACTACACCCTCCTCTTAGAAACAGACTCCCCTGACTTGTATAAAATCACATTTTTATTCCCTCCTGACTCTTAAGGTACTTCACTGGTCTCTCATCTTCTACCCTCCAAAACATGAAAGCTCAACTTACAGTTGATCCAAGATGGAGTAGCCCCATTCCTCCCAGCTCCTCCCTTTTACAACTAAAAGAACCCTGCACAACAAACACAACAAACAAACATAGACTCAAAGTTGACAAGAAGGAAGTGTACTGCCTAGAAAACTGGGGACTTAAGGAACAACATGGCAGTAACTTCCCTGTGTTTACCTTTTATTTATATCTCCAAAGATCCAGGACAGGGCACAGGAGCAGCCCACAACCCAGAACCTCCAACAGACAAAGACAAAAAAACAAACAGCAAAAAAAAAAAACCCAAAAACGACCTCTAAGTAAAAACCTGCTGCTCCTAGTTACAGGAAAGGGAAAAGGGTGGTCTAACAGGACGTCTTATGGACAATACCCACCCTACTCTCACCAAACAACAAAGGAAAAAATGCCCACACACCATGGCTTCACCAGGGCTGAGCAGGCAGCTCATCTTCTATCCCCAATCCCAGTGGAAGCAGGCTTCCTGTTAGACCACCTTTTCCCTTTCCTGTAACTAGGAGGAGGTGTTTACTAAAGGCTCTAATGGATAAAGGAGGCAGCATGCAATCACAGAAGGGGAATATAAGTAGAAAATTGGAAATCTCAAGAAAGAACCAAAAAGAAACGTTAAAAGTAAAAAACACTAACAGAAATATGCCTTTGATAGGTTTATTAGTAGACTGGACATGGCTGAGGAAAGAATCTTTGAGCTTCCACATGTATCAATAGAAACTTCCAAAGCTGAAAAAAGAGAACAAAGACTGAAAAAGACAGAACAGAATATCCCCAAACTGTGAGACAACTATAAGATGTGTGACATATGCATAACGAGAATACCAGAAGGAAAAGAGAGAAGGGAACAGAGGAATATCTGTAATAATAATAACTGAGAATTTCCTCCAAATTAATGACATATCAAATCACAGATCCAGGAAGCTCAGAGAACACCAAGCAGGATAAGTACCAAGAAACTACACTTAGACATATCACTTTCAAACTACAGAAAATCAAAGATAAAGAAAGAATCCTAAAAGAAGCCAGAGAGAAAAAACACCTTACCTATGGAGGAACAAAAAAAAGAAGAATTATATCCAACTTCTCCTCAGAAGTCATGCAAACAAGAAGAAAGTGGAGAAAAATATTTGAAGTACTGAGAGAAAATAAACACCAACCTAGAATTCTGTACCCTGTGAAATTATCCTTCAAAAGTGAAGGAGACATACTTTGTCGACAAACAAAAATTAAGGGAATTTGTTGCCAGTAGACCTACCTTGAAAGAAATGTTAAAATAAAATCTATAAGAGAAGGAAAATAATATACAACACAAACTCAGATCTACATAAAGAAAGGAAGAGCATTAAAGATGAAATAAGCAAAGGTAAAAAACTTTTTTTCTATTTTTAATAGTAATTAATATCTATTACATCATAATAGATAACAGCTTGCTTAAAATAATAGTAGCAACTATGTATTCAATTATGTATGCTTACATATACACATATATATGTGAAATGACAGCAATGATATAAGGGACAGGAGGGAGGAACTAGGATTACTTTGTTATTATAAGGTACTCCACACGACCTGTGAACCGGCATAATGTTATCTGAAAGTGGACTAGGATTAGTTGCAAATGTATATTGCAAGCTCTGGGGCAACCATATAAAAACAGGAAAGTATAAAGAAGAGAAGTATAACTGATATGCTAAGAAAGGAGAGAAACTGGAATCATATAAAATGCTCAGTTAAAACCACGAAAGGCAGAAAAAGAGTGGAAGACAAAAACAAACATTCTTATTATTGTTAATAAGAAACAGTAACAAATATGGTAGATATTAATCCAACTACATCAATAATCACTTTTGAATGTCAATGGTCTAAATGCACCAATTAAAAGATGGAGATTGTCAGAGTGGATTAAAATATAAGACTCAACTATATGTTGTCTACAAGAAACCCACTTTAAATGTAAAGATGCATATAGATTAAAATTAAATGGATGGATAAAGATATATCATACTAAGACTAATCAAAAGAAAGCAGGAATAGCTATACTGATTTGAGACAGAGCAGACTTCAAAGCAAGGAAAGTTACCAGATAAAGAGGGGCATTATATTATGATAAAGGTGTCAATTATCCAAGAAGACATAACCACTCTCAATGTGCATGTGCCCAATGAGAGAGCCTCAAATTATATGAGGTAAAAACTGATAGAACTGAAAGGAGAAATAGTTGAATCCACTATCATAGCTGGAGACTTCAACACCCCTCTATCAGAAATGGACGGTTCCTCATCAACAGACAAATGGATAAAGAAGATGTGGTACATATATACAATGGAACATTACTCAGCCATAAAACGGAACGAAATTGGGTCATTTGAGGAGACATGGATAGACCTCGAGACTGTCATACAGAGTGAAGTAAGTCAGAAAGAAAAAACAAATATCGTATATTAACGCATATATGTGGAATCTAGAAAAATGGTATAGATGAACCAGTTTGCAAGGCAGAAATAGAGACACAGACGTAGAGAACAAACATATGGACACCAAGGTGGGGGGTGGGATGAATTGGGAGGTTGGGATTGACATATATACACTGATATGTATAAAATAGATAACTAGTGAGAACATGCTGTATAGCACAGGGAACTCCACTGCGCTGTACCGTAGAAACTAACACAACATTGTAAAACAACTATACCCCAAATTTTAAAAAAAGAAAGAAATGGATGGTTGCTGAAGGCAGAAAATTAATCAGGACATAGTTGAACTCAACAGCACCTTCAATCAACTGGATATAGTAAAAAAAATTACAGAATACTTTATGCAAAAACAGCAGAATATATATTTTTTTCAAGCTCACATGAAAAATTCATCAAGATAGACCACATTCTGTGTCATACAAGACACATAATAAATTTAAAGAATAGGAAACATACAGTGTCTGCTCTCAGGCCACACTACAATTAAATTAGAAATCAGTAACAGAAAGATAGCTAGAAAATCCCAAAATACATGGGGATTAAACAACTTACTTACAAATAACACATGGGTCAAAGAAATCTCAAAAGGAATTTAAAAATATTTTAACTAAATTAAAATTAAAACACAATTTACCAAATTTGAGGATGCAGGAAAAACAGTGCTGAGAAGGAAATTTTTAGCATTGGAGGTATATATTAGAAAAGAAAAAAAAGATCTAAAGTCAATAATATGTTTCCACCTTAGGAAGCTAGAAAAAGTAGAGCAAATTAAATCCAAAATAAGCAGAAGAAAAGATATTACAATATTATAATAATTAGAGCAGAAATCAAAGAAAATGAAAATAAGAAATAGAGAAAATCAACAAAACCAAAAACTGGTTCTTTGAAAAGATCAGAAAAATCAATAAGCCTTAGCCAATATAACCAAGAATAAAAGAGAGAGGACACAAATTACTAATATTAGAAGTGAAAGAGGAGATATCACTACCAACCCCATGGACAGTAAAAGGACCATAAAGGAATACTATAAACAACTCTATGCCTGCAAACATGAAAACCTAGATGAATTCTGTGAAAAACATAATCTGCCAAAACTCAAACAAGAAGAAACAGACAAAAATACACTTATATCTATTAGAGACATCGATTAAACAATAACCTTCCAAAACAGAAAACACTGGGCCCAGATGAGCTCAGTCATGAATTCTACCAAACATTTAAGTAAGGAATTATACCAATTCTCTGCAACCTCTTTCAGAAGATAGAAGCAGAGGGAATATTTCCTAAATCATTCTATTAGGCCAGCATTATCCTAATAACAAAAACAAAGTCATTACAAGAAAACTACAAAAAAATCCCTCATGATCATAGATGCAAAAATCCTCAACAAAACATTAGCAAATCAAATCCAACAATGTATAAAAAACATTATACATACACTACGACCAAGTGGGATTTCTGCTAGGTATGCAAGACTGGTTCAACATTTGAAAATCAATTAGGAGCTTCTTCCCTATGTTTTCTTCTAGGAATCCCATGGTTTAAGTATTTAATTCATTCTGAGTTAATTTTTGTGAGTGGTGTAAGATAGCGTTCCCATTTCATTTTTTTGCATGTGGTTATACAGTTTTCCCAATACCATTTGTTGAAGAAACTATCCTTTCTTCATTGAGTGTCCTTGGCTCTCTTGTCAAGTGTCAACTGACTGTACATACAGGGGATTATTTCCAGGCTCACTATTCTGTTTCATTGTTCTATGTTTCTATTTTTACACCAATACCACAATGTTTTAATTACTATAGCTTTGTAGTATAGTTTGAAATCAGGAAGTGTGATGCTTCTGGCTTTGTTCTCAGGATTGCTTTAGCTATTTGAGGTCTTTTGTGATTCCATACAAATTTTAGGATTTCTTTTCTATTTCTGTAAAAAAAAGCCATTGGAATTTTGATAGGGATTGCATTAAATCTATAGATGGTTTTGGGTAGTATGGAAATTTTAACAATATTCATTGTTCCAACCCACGAACATGGGATATCTCAATTTGTTTATGTCTCCTTTAATTTCTTTCTTCAAAGTCTTATAGTTTTCATTGTACAGATCTTTCACTTCCTTGGTTAAATTTATTCCTAAGTATTTTATTGTTTTTGATGCTATTGTAAATGGGATACCATAAAACTCCTTGAAGGAAACATAGAGAGGAAACTCCTTGACATGGGTCTTGGCAACGACTTTTTTGACATGACACTAACAGCACAAGCAACAAAAGCAAATATCAACAAGTGAGGCTACATCAAACTAAAAAGCTTCTGTACAGCAAAAGAAACAATCAACAAAATGAAATTGTAACCTACAGAATGGGAGAAAATATTTGCAGACTATATAAAGAGATAAAGGGTTAATATTCAAAACATATAGAGGACTCATACAACTCAAAAACAACAACAACAAAAACAATTTAAAAATGAGCAGAGGAATTAAATAGACTTTTTTTCCCAAAGAAGACATCTAAATGGCCAACAGGTACATGAAAAGATACTCAACATCACTAATCATTGGGAAATGCAAATCAAAACCACAATGAGATATCATCTCACACCTGTTAGAATGTCTGTCATCAAGAAGATACAAAAATCCTTAACAAATATCAGAAAATTAAATCCAATTGCAAAGGAAGAAATATAATTGTCCCTTCCTGTAGGCGACATGATTGTCTACATAGAAAATCCCAAGGAATCTACAAAAAACTCCTAGAATACATGAGTTCAGCAAGGTCAGGGAATACAAAATCAACACATAAAAATCAGTCACACTTTTATATACTAACAATGAACATATGAAACCTAAAATTAAAAATGCAATATGATTTACAATCACTCCAAAGAAAATGAAATAATTAGGCATATAGTTAACAAAATATGTACAGAATCTTTATGCTGAAAAATTTTAAATGTTGAAGAAAGAAATCAAAGAACTAAAGAAAACGAATAACATGCTGTGTTCATGGACTGGGAAACTAAACATAGTAAAGGCAGCAATTGTCCCCAGACTGATCGATAGGTTTAATGAAATTCCTATCAAAATTCCAGCAAGGTCTATTAATTATGGAGAGAAGCTTACTGAAAATTTATCAGACATTCAGATGAGGTTTTAAGCCCATAATAAAAGTTTTAGGACTTCCCTGGTGGCTCAGCAGTGCAGGAATCCACCTGCCAATGCAGGGGACACAGGTTCGAGCCCTGGTCCAGGAAGATCCCACATGCAGTGGAGCAACTAAGCCCGTGCGCCACATTACTGAGCCTGAGCTCTAGAGCCCATGAGCCACAGCTACTGAGCCTGCATGCCACAACTACTGAAGCCCGCATGCCTAGAGCATGTGCTCCCCAACAAGAGAAGCCACCGCAATGAGAAGCCCACACACCACAACGAAGAGTAGCCCCCACTCACCACTAGAGAAAGCCCGCACACAGCAACAAAGTCCCAATGCAGCCAAAAATAAAAATTAAATTAAAAAAAAAGTTTTAGTTAGGTTCTACAAATGACTGAGCCTGTACAGAAAATGACTAGTATATTACCTATTTCCCAAACTTTCCTGTTCCTAATCCATCAGCTCTCCCTCTCCAACAAAGCTCCACAGCCTCATCTCCTAGTACAGCCCCAATCAAGCATGAGATACCTTCAGTCACTCACCAGTTATCATCAGCAAGGTTAATAGGATACACTTCATGTTGATGCCTGAATCTTGTCCTGAGGATAAGGTTGTAGTGGAAACTAACAGGCACAAAGCAGGGATAGAAGGTATATCCTGCTTGGGGATTCTGAACAGCAGGAGAAAGTGCAGGTGAGAGAACTGGGGATGAGGATTCTACAAGTCTGTAATTTAGAGGCTTCTCCTTCCAGTATTGATCCTTAGAAACAAAATCTGAGTAAAAGAATGGCAAGTTGAGCAACAGTAGAGAGGCACATGCATTAGTTCAAGTGAGACAAGATTATGGCCTGGACTGGGGTGAGAGCAGTGAGAATGGAAAGATATGGATGGCTTTAAGAGACTTTGGGAAGTAGGATGGACTTTGGGATTGAGTGGTCAGAAAAAATTTTTTAAAGTGGAAGGTAGAATTGTCTTCTAAAATAAGGAAAACAAGTAGCAGAATGAATTTGAAAGGCTGGAGGAGTAAGGAGTTTACTTTTGACATGCTCAATTTCAGGAGCTGAGAGGAGACACAAACAATGGCTTCCAGGAGGCAGTTGTATATGTGGGACCAGAGCTCTGGGCTAGAGATACCAATGTGAAGCTCATCAACAGGTAGCAGCGTCCCCAGTGCCAAGGCCTCCAGAAAATCTGCTTTTCTGTTCTTAGTCCTCACATCCTCGAACAAGCCTCAAACTCCCTTCCTGGTCCAGAATCTTTCCAAAAGATCTAGGAAAACAACCTGAAAGTAAAGTATATCTCTTTCCCAAATTTTTACCTGTTTTAACTAATCCCACCCCCACCATAACTCGATCCTGTCTAGGAACCTCAAATATATTTCATAAACCAGCCCTACTCCCAATGTAGCTCTGTGTTCATTGTGAGGTTCAAGAAAGTACGTGTCATGTTAATTTCTCATTCCACACTTCAGGGAATTTGTGTGAGGGACTGTATAGCTTTCCCAGATCCACGAATGCTGGTTAATGAGCTGAAGCCTGGAGGATGTGGTTGAAAAGTGGTGGGTATCCAGTAGTAAGATGTAGATTGTACTTCTAGTCTTTCCAGCCATGTGTGATTTGAGAAAATCATTTAAATTCTCTGTTTCGGGTCTTTCACCTACAGGTCAGGAAAAAAGAAAAAATGATACCAGCCCCACCCCTGTCTCGTCTTTCCAGGGTTGCTGTGACACTGAAATGAGATTATGAGTTTAGGAAACTTTCAGGGGCTAGAATGATACAAAGCATAATTAATTTTACATCTCAGACTAACCTGATATAAAATCACCACTAACAATGTCTGTAAAGAACTTAGCTCAGTGCCTGGGATGCAGTAAGTGCTCAGTGAACGTTAACTATTAGCATCCCTGCTCTTTGTGTTCCCAACTAGCCAGGGACGACGGTGGCAGTCTGTTATTGGCTGAGAAATCTTTTCATTAGGCAAAAAACACTTAGAGGTACTGCCTTCTGAATTGTCACCAGCCATTCAGTAGATCCTAGATCTAATGTAACCTAGAATGTAAGTCATTCTCCAACTGTCAAAACAACCACTCAATGAATGCTTTCCATTTCCACATTTCCATAGCTCAAAGGTGCTGATCGCAACAGCCAGACCAAGCTGGTGATGATGGCTGAGTGATGTAATAGTGACCACTGGGAAAGATGAAGTTAGTGTAATAAAGATGGGAGGGGCTGAAGGAAAGGATAAGTAACTGTTAGGGAGTTCAGAGCAAACCTGAGCACACTGTCTTCATGAACTAAGGTGGAGAATCCTGTCCCCCACAGCCCTGGCCTGAAAAACTCCATGGGGAGATAAGTCCTAAGCCTGGAGCTCCCTTTCCCACGGACAGTTTAACTACTTTTAGGCAGATGGGCTTTTAGGGACAGCAAATAGAGGGACCTGGATGCAGAAGTCTAGGAACTAGGCTTCCTTGTCCTTCCCTAAGAGACCCCAATAGAGGCACAGTCCCCCAACTTCCCTGGAGCAGAAGGGCCTCCATCTGCCTATCTGGAGCCCTCTTCCTCCTTCCTGTCTATGCCCAGAGCTGCTTTTCAATCCCACTGCGTGCCCCCATGCCTAACCATACCCACTGACTCTCCTAGGTGTTCCTGAGGAAGATACTGAGCTGAGAGCTCCATTTTCTGCTGGTCTTCCGCACCTCACAAGGAAAGAGTTAGACGGCTATGAAATTTATCTTCTGTTTGAGTGTCCTTGCTGGTATGTATCCATGACTTTCTACTCTGTCCTATAAGGCACAGATTAATATAGGATGGAGTGAGGCAGAGGCAGGATGTGTGGAAGGTGCAAAAGAAGAGTCAAGAAAAACTGTCAGAAGCATAATTAGGGGTCTCCCCTCTCAGACTCCAAAGGCTCTCGGGACAGGCTGAGCCCCCAGTGCTAAGCTATGGGGTAGGTTATGGTGTACACCTGCCTCAGAGAACGCTCAACAGTGAGTGTTCCACCCTGGTTATTCCAAAATGTGGGCTTCATCACACAGTGGGCAAGCCTAGTGTAGTCACAAGGACAGAGTACTCATTTTGACATCTGATATGCGCCCTTGTTCAAAAGCTTAGAGACTCAGGATGCAGGGAATGGAGAACATGGGAGCAAAAGATCAAATGCTAGGGCCCTATGTCCTACACTTCCTGACTACCATGAAGTTCTTCTGATGGCAGAATTTGCTGGTGAGGCCTTTCCCACCACACCCTGCCTTGCCTAGGTTGCATCACAAATCAGCTGTGTGAGCTTGGACAAGTTAATTAATCTATCTGTGCTTCAGTTTCTACAGTCAAAATGGGGATATTACTACCTACACTATAGAGTCATTGTGAAGATTAAATAAATCCATGTAAAGCACTTAGAACAAGAGGTCAGTGTCTCTTGCCCTTAATAATACTCCACCCTTTTTTCCTTGGGGTTTCTAACTGTGTGACCACACAGAGAAGGGGGTGGTGAGGTGCAAGACTGGGCTTGGGGAGGATTAACATAAGAACCAAGGGCAGCTGAGACAAGAACAATATTTCTGATACTAGAATCAGCCTTCCTCCTCTTTATTCTCTAGTTTTTGTTTGTTTGTTTGTTTTGTTTTGTTTTTTTGCTGTACGCGGGCCTCTCACTGTTGTGGCCTCTCCCGTTGTGGAGCACAGGCTCAGCGGTCATGGCTCACGGGCCCAGCCGCTCCGTGGCATGTGGGATCTTCCTGGACCGGGGCACGAACCCGCGTCCCCTGCTTCGGCAGGCGGACTCTCAACCACTGTGCCACCAGGGAAGCCCTCTAGTTTTTTTTTTAATAACATAATTCATTTATAAAAGCACTGCATGTTCATACTAGAAAATTTGGAAATATTAAAAAGCAGAAAAAATAAACATCATTCATAATCCCACCTCAGTCAACACATGCTAATGCATTGTCTGAATTTACTCCCAGGCTTTATTTATTTTTAATGGTTTATTTTTGTTTCTTTACTTGTTTTTAGACAATTAGATTACTGGATTAATGTACATTTTTATTTTTTAACTTAAAGGTTATCAATATTTCCTTTGCTGTTTAATATTCTTTACAAATACAATTTTAATATATATGACGTTCCATTTGTTCATATACTTTTGTATTTCAGTGTCCAACATTACTGCACTGGACACTCATATTTCAACCATTTAGCTACTATAAATAGTGTTAAAATGAGCACATTTATTAATAATCTTTGTCTACATCTGATTATTTCTTTAGAATCAAGAATTCTTGGCTTTGGAAATATTAGGTCAAAGGTGACGAACCATTTACAATTTTTGATGCCCATTTCTAAATCACTTTTCAAGAAAATAGAATAAATTCCCATTCCTATAAGCACTAAATGAGAGTCTCTCTCATTGTACTTTCTTATACTGAATATTACCAATATTAAACAAAAATGATTAGTATAAATATTAGATGAAACACTATGTCATTTTGATTTACATTTTGATTCGAAAAAAATGTCAAACATTTTCACATTTCCTGGCCAACTGATTACTTCTTTAAAATCATCCATATTTCTATTCAACTAGGAAGTTGTTGATTGTCTTATTCGTTCTAAGAACATCTTATATATGCTTCTCAGGGACAATTTTCCCCGCTCAATCATCCGTGCAGAAAGAAGACCATGCCCCCTATTTGGTATACCTCAAGTCTCACTTCAACCCCTGTGTGGGTGTCCTCATCAAAAGCAGCTGGGTGCTGGCGCCTGCTCACTGCTACCTACCGTGAGTGCTGGGCATCCTTACCCACTACAACAGCTACTACTCATTCTGCGTCGGTGGTTCTCAAGTACAGGCAGCTTCCCCTCCAGGGTATCTACATTTGGCAAAGGCAGACATCTCTGGCTGTCACAATGGGATGAGGGATCGGGGGAGGCTGTGCTAAGGACGCCTACCCAGCAAACAGAGGCCAGGGCAGGGATGCGGCTAAACACCTTACTGCGCACAGAGCAGCCCCACCGCAGAGCAGTACCCAGCCCCAGACGTCAGCAGTGCTGCTCTTGAGGAGCCCCGTTCTACGTACTATGCCTCCTCAGTCTCCCTTCGGTTTTTAAAGTTTTCTACTGGCAATAGGAATGTGTTTTGTCAGTTAAGGGACCAGCAGGTAACTGATGGTACACTCAAATTTGATTAAGTTGAGGAGAGTTCATAAAAAGAACTAATGACAAAGATATGGTCTCATTATAGGGAAAACACAGGGAACAGTTCAGTCCCCCCGCGTTTAGTATTAGAAAGGTGCAGTTACTACCCCTAGACCTAAAGCAGCGGGGAGAGAATGTTTACAAGGGGAGAGGGGGAAAGAAAGAGAGAGAGAGACAGAGAGAGACAGAGAGAGCGCGCTGTGCACAGGGACTGCCTGATAGGGGCTGTAACCATTGGTCAAGAGACAGCCAACAGCCACGCCCTGTGGCAACCTTACAGGAAGAAAGATGGGAGGATAAATACTCCAACCTCTCCCTTCTCCCTCCCCTTACTTTCTGGTGCTTCTTATTGGCCAAATACCAATCAAACGCTAGAGGACCAGAAAGCCCACTGACTTAATCCACATATATCACCTTCCAAAGTACAGAGCAGGATGAAAGAGTTGTGAGTAGATCTGATGAAGCAAACAGGAGATACCCAACACTCAAGTCACCTCATTCTCTTACCTCCACCAGAATGGAAATAACCCAATCTGATAGGCTGGAGCTGGAAAGGAGGGAAAATAGTATTTCTATGCCATGCATCCTTTTCTTCTCCACTACATTAAGGACACTACATAAAAAAACATAGTGGTTAAAGGCTCCACCACTCAACTGTGTGACATGGGTGAATACTCTTATGTGCCTCCGTTCGTTACTTCATCTGTAAAATGGGGATTCAAAATAGAATCCACCTCACAGATTTGTTGTGAGTGGTAAATGACGTAATCCAGAATCCAGATACAGCCCTTGGCAAAGTATCTGGCACACTATAACATTCAACATCAGCTTAGATGATGATGACGATGATGATGATGATTACTTCCAACCATTTATCCCTCCAGAAACCTGAAAGTGATGCTGGGAAATCTCAGGATCAGAATCAGAGATGGGACAGAGCAGATAATTGACCCTATCCAGATTGTCCGCTACTGGAACTACAGTCATAGTTCCCCCCAGGATGACCTCATGCTCATTAGGCTGGCTAAGCCCGCCATCCTCAACCATAAAGTCCAGCCCATTCCCCTCGCCACCAGCACCGTCAAGCCAGGCACCATCTGTATGCTTTCAGGCTTGGACTGGAGCCAAGACAACAGCGGTGAGTGCACCTCCCACAGAAAACCAGGGTCATCAGTTATCCCTGAAGAGGAGCACCCATGTCTGTATAGCTGAGAAGGGAGTAGAATGGATGGAGACCAAAGGGAGATACTATATGAGTGGTCTGACAAAAAGAGACCCTCCCAGAAGTCCAAAGCTCCTCCCTTCCCAGGGTGACCAACGCTCCACTGCTTCTTCAGAGCTTTGGCAGAGGGGGCCACCAGGCCACCTGACTCTGCACAGAGGCCACGCCATTCCTGATTGTCAGAGGTACAATTCACGTTAAAGAGTCTGTGCTCCCCTCTCCCATACTGGCTCACTTAACATGTGGAGGACACCTGAGAACTTGAGTCAGGTCACCTCTTATGCCTCCAAGAACAGACACAGAGAAGAAAGAAAACTCTGCTTTTTAAAGGGACATAAAGGCTATTTCAAAATCCTCAAGTTTAACTCTCCTAACCATGCACAAAATCATGTCTTCCCTTTGTCTCATTATTTTCTTCAGACACACACAAAACACCAGTTGAAATAGAAGGTGGTAATTGGAGCACTAAATAACAATTGTGAAAAAAAAAATTGTGAACAGGAAGGTTTCTTTTATTCCTGTCTTCCCTCAGGCAGACACCCTGATTTAAGGCAGAACCTGGAGGCCCCCATGATGTCTGATGCAGACTGCCAGAAAACCGAACAAGGAAAAAGCCACAGAAACTCCATATGCGTTAAATTTGTGGAAGTGCTCAGTCGAATTTTTGGGGTAATCTTTTCTCTCTATTCAACTTTCACTTACTTGTATTATATATGTCCAGTTAACTATTTAATCGTGATATTTAAAAAACTGAAAGCCCACAGCTTCATAATTTTTTGAAAATTTGATACGGCTGCAGCAAAGCCCCCCATTACCTTCAGTAAAGGGCCCTCCTTAGAGATGTCTGTATTCATTAAAGGGGCATCACGCAGTATCTAGAGTTAATAACACTTTGCTAGGTTTTTATTCTCATAGATGCAACTATGAAACGGGCATTGCTTTTAAAAAATTAACTGAAACTTTTCACAAATTGAAACTGGCTTCACCAGTTCAAACAAATGGAGTTTGACTCATTTTACATGTGAGTTCTAGCAAGGTTTTTCTCTGACTTTCTCAATGTCACACAAGATTAGTTACGACAAAGCTAGATAAATGACTCAAGCTTCCAGTCTCCCAACTCATTGCTCTTTTCCTGATGCAGCATGCTACCTCTAGACAGGGCGCATCCACATCGCGGACGAGAGGGCTCCTATAGGGAGAAGATCTGACCATGTCTGTCTCTCTCCCTCTCTCTGCATGATCCCTTGTAGGAGGTGGCCGTTGCTACTGTCATCTGCAAAGGCAAGCTACAGGGGATCGAGGTCGGACACTTCAGGGAAGGGGATGTGGGCATCTACACCAATGTTCAGAAATATATCACCTGGATTGAGAACGTCACTAAAGACAAATAAGACCATACTACTCCCTCTGCATCCCAGTGGCTCTGCCATTGACAATACTAACCGCAACTTTCCCCAAATTCAAAATAAAACATCCAAATAGAAATATTTGGATGTATCACACCAGTATCCTATGTTTTCTTATTTGTGTCTCTGTCCACATCCCATAATGATCTGAAGAACCAAGAACAAAACATGAAATAAGCACTTTCTACACTGTACTGGGTTATATCCATTATCTCATTTAATGCTTATAACAAGCCTTTGAGGTTATCGTTTATTCCTACTTTACAAATAAGAAAATTGAGACTAATATAGATTACTTAACATTATTATAGCTGGTAAATATCAGAACCTGAAATGGAACCCCAAAATGTCAGATTTTCAGCCCTGTGCTCTTAGCCTCGAAATTATAGGCAAGTCCATAGCATCACAACAGACGCTGGCTTCTGTTTTCCTGCTACCTCTCTTAACATTCAAAGGGCTTGAAGCTCTCAATTGTGTCTCAGATCTTGGGTACTGAAATAAACTCTCCCAAAAATGCAGCAGGCTGAAGGGAGAGAGCTAGTGGATGGGTAGGAGGTTGAAAAGAAATGTCAGGACAGTGACAACAATCACAAGTCAAGTCCAAAGGGAGGCCTGGCAGCTCCAGAGCAAGATGAAGAAGTCATTTAGATCCAAGGAGAACACAGTATCAGGGCAGCAGCAGAGCTTAAGAGGTAGAGATAGCTGAGAGGAGGTGAAAGAAGGGCAGAAATTGGGTTTGGCCTCAGACCATGGGATTAACAAGGTCAAGAAAGCAGGTACCAGTCCTCTGGTTGAGAACTTGGTAAAACATCTCTCCAGGTATCCCAGATCGGGAAGTGATAGAGGAATTCAGGATACCCAAGAGATTTGGTCATATAGGACAAGGAAGGTTAAAGTAATGTCCCAGCAGATGAAGATTCAGGAAACAACCCCACACTATCCTTGAGTAATACTTTCTATTCCCAAGGTTTAAAATACAATCTATACTTTAATGACGTCTGTGTCAGGCAGAATAATGCCCCCCAAAAATGTCCACACCCTAATCTTCAGAACCCATGAATATGTTACTTTACATGGAAAATGCAGCTTTGCAGATGTGATTATGCTTATGGACGTTGAGATTATCCTGGATTATTTGGGTGGGACCAATGTAATCACATGGGCCCTTAAAAGTGGAAGAGGAAGGCAGAATATTTGGCCAGAGAGACGTGACAACAGAAGAGATTCAAAGCATGAGACGGACCTAACCCCCACTGCAGGCTTTGAAGATGGAAAAAGGGAGCTACAAGGCAAGGAACATGAGCGGTCTCTAGAAACTGGAAATGACCCTCAGCCACCAAGTAGCAAAGAAATGGGGACCTTAGTCCTACAATCCTTGACAACTTGATTTTAACCCAGTGAAATCTGTCAAATTTCTGACCTACTACTAGTACTGTAAGATAATAAATTTGTATGGATTTAAGTAATACATTTTATTGATTTAAGGTGTTCACGGTAATTTGTTACAGCAGCCATAGAAAACGAATACAACTTTTAAATCCACAGCCCCTAAAAGAACTGCTTTTTATAATGGGATTTAAAAACCTTCAATGGTTCCTGATTGCCCTGAGAATATCTAAACTTATTAGAATGGCATCCAAGCCTCCTTGATACTTCCCACCAACCTCATCCCACTCCCAAAATAGAATTTCTAATACTGTCTTGCCACTTGGCATTGCTTCCTGACCCTGTGAAGTGTAGATCAGGTTAAAAAGAATGTCAGAGGAAAACATTTAAAAAAAAGCCCAACGCCCTCTTTCCTTTTAAGGTAGCAACCTGGTCAAGGCACAAGCTTAACAAACTTAGATCCATTTAAAAAAAAATTCCTTGAGTTGAAGTCAAGCCTTCAAGTGTTGAATACAAAGGCAACAATATTCCAGGCAAAGTATTTCCTCTACTCCCATTGCCTATGACTTAGGCATAAACAAATCGTATCAATCACTCTTAGAAGTAGATTGCAAACTGTGCTATGTTCAAATGTGTGAAAACTCCCTTAAATGCTGCCATGCGGCTGCTGTCTCCTCAAATGATGCAAAGAACAATTATGCAATAGAAGCAACAAGAAAGATTAGGACTTGTTTAAATCAAAATTACTGCCAATATGACAAAAGATAACTCAAACAGCAGTGTAGATCTGGATCACCACTCAAAATCATCTGTCCTATAGCCTCAGCCAGAGGATGACCAAAAGGAAGTCTGAGAAATGAAAATGAAATCCATAGTCCCACCTGTCAGAAAATTATCAATTCTGCAAAACAATCAAGAACAAACCACAACCTATCTGGAAAGAAAGGACCACAAAAGTTTCAGAATCCAGATGGAAAAAGAAACACTGAATGCACTCTGTGCTCCAAAGCCAATTAAAAGTGACCAATCCCTATTCATTGCCCATTTCCAAAAGCTCACCCAGTAAAGATCACCCAATTTATAATCATAAGAGCTAGCCCTTAAAAAACCTTCTGTAACTCCCCTTCTGTGGACATCACTGATGTTCTGTTCTTAATAAAGTTTTCCCTAGCTGGAACGATTATTAATAAATGACTCTGCTCTTGACATAGGCTTTCCTGATGATTTTGTGCAAATTTTAACAGCTTGTATCTAAAGCGAAGGCTCCTCTTATTCACTAGATCCCATCCCCTCTCTTCTAGTCAAGAAAATCACTCTGGTACTATTTCTCTTTTGGTCTCTTGGTCTCTCAGTCTCTCTGTCTCTATCTCTGTCTCTTTCTCTCTCTCTCTCTCTCTCTCCGCCCCCCCCATCAGTCCCATCAACACAGAACTATGTTGTTATATCTCTCATTAAAAAATTGTATTTAGATCTCATGTCCCCTGCCACAGCTGCTATTCTCTCCTACAATTTATAGCAAAACTTCTTGAAAAGGTTGTCTATTTTCACCAATTCCTCTCCATCCCAGTCTCTTGATCCAACTCAAATCTGGCTTTTGCACAGCACTCCCTCTAAAACTACTCTTTCTAAAGTCACCAATGACTTGTATATTTCTAAAACCACAGGTCAATTCTCAGCTCTCATTTTACTTGACATTATCAGCATCAATTGAAAATGTTAGTCATTCCCTCTTCCTGGAAACATTTTCTTTACTTGGCCTCCAGGATGTCATCTTTTTTCCATCTATCTCACTGGCTACTTCTTTTCAGTCTCCTCTATTGATTCCACCACATTTCTCCAACCTCTTAACATCAGAGTTCCCCAAGTTTTAGTCTTGGCCCTCTTCTCTTATCCGTATCATCCACTTCCTTACTGATCTATGCTAGTCTTAAGATTTTAAATATGATATATAATCTAACAGCTCCCAAATATATATCTCCAGTTTGGACTTTTCCCTTGATGTCCAGTCTCATGTATTTTACTCATATAGTCTACTTTGATATCTAATATATATCTCAAACTTAACATGTTCAGAACTGAACTCCAAGCCTTACCCACAAGTCAACCAGCCTCACCCACGATCTTCCCCATATGAACTGATGACAAGCTGATGACCCTGCAATTTACTCAGGCCAAAAATTTTGGAGTCACTTTTGATTCCTCCCGTCTCTCATATCTTATATCTAATCTATAGGTAAATCCTGCCAGGTCTATCTTCAAAACATTTCGACAATCTTACCACATCTCCCTGTCTCCACTGCAACCACCCTGGTAAACCTGGAGCAGCGCAGTATCCCCCAACCCATTTTATTCTTCTACTTTTGCCTTACTAAATTTAACCTATTCTCAGTACAACTACCAAAGTGGTCTTTTAAAACCTAAGTCAAGTTTTGTCACTTGCCTCTGCTAAAAACCCTCCAATCGTTCCCCATCTCACTCAGAATAGAAGATAAAATTCGAACAATGGTCTATAAAGTCCCTAAAATCATGGGCTCCATGGCCCCTTTGACCTCAGTGCCCACTACACCCTCTACTCCAGCCACAGTGGACTCCTCGCTCCTCCTTGAACACATTAGACACTTTCTTACCTCAAACTTTTACACTTTCCCCAGGTTCCTGCATGGCTACCTGCCTCACTTCCTAAAATCTTTGTTTAAATATTTTCTTAGTGAAGTCTTGTCTGACTACCCTATTTAAAATTAGGATCCCACTTCTGGTGGAAGTACATATTCATTTTCTACAAAAATTTGGCAATGCATATGATAAACCTTCGAATTATGCATATTCCGCCTTCTACCTTTAGAGTTTTACAAGGATGTTTGCTGCAGCACTGTAGAGAGCAAAACCTGGTGGGGTGGGGGCCACAGAGTATCGCTTATTTCTAAAAAGGCGGTACAACCATATACAATAATATGTGTGATCATTTAAAATGGTGTTGTAAAAGAATATGTATTGTCATAAAAATTATAAGCATAAGACTCAGTTTATGAAATAGTATATATGTTATGGCTCCATTTTTGTGCCCATAGCTATTCGTTCAACAATATCTACTATTCTAAACACTAAAGACACAAAGAAAACCAAAGAAAAAGATTCTTGTCCTCAAGGAATATACATTCTAGTTTAAAGGTACAGGTAGTTAAATTTTAAAATGTATGTCAGATAAGTACTGTGAAAGAAAACTAAAGTGGAATTGGGAGCACTGGGGTAACATTTCAAAGAGAGTACATATTGAGATTCATTTGACAAGAATCCCCCAAACTGGAGCAGGTTCTAAGAATTCTCCTTGGGAATGCAGAAAATAGAGTTGAAAGGTGTTTGGGAAAGGTGGTGTCTGCTCTCCTAGAGATATCATGATAAACAGAGAACAGTGAAAATGCCACGATCAGGGGTGAGAAAGTGAGGATGAGGAATGTGTTTATGACAAGTTGTAATAATAAAGTGTGACAAAATGTGGCTCCTGAGCCTGAATGTACCCAGAAGGCGATGACGATGAATGGACAAAAGAAGGGAAGAGGGTAAGGGATCCATCCAGGGAACATCCAGGACATGGATCTAGAGGTAAGGATTTGGATTGGCACTGCTCCTGTGGGGATACTGGGAAAACCCAAAGCCAGTTTGCAAAGCTAGGGGCCTTGAAGTGAAGGCCGCTGTCATCAGATGTTCCTCCAACTCTTTTACTAGTTCCTCAGAATTATCCAGTGCTGAATTATAAAACCTTATTAAAAGAAAAAAAGCCTGAACTGTTGATACCTGTTTTATAAAGTTATCTTTTACCTTATTTTCAAGGTAAGTTCATCTCAGTGATACTATGCTAAGAAAACTTCAATGAGATTAATACTCTATTTTTCTTAAACTTTTTTGCACATCTGAATCACGGGAGGAACTTTAAAAGACATAATGCCTGGGTCCTATCTCAGAGATTCTGATGTAATTGCTCTTGGGCAAGACCTGGGCACTTGGGATACTTTTTAATCTGCCAAAGTGATTCTCATATGCAGCCAAGATTGAGAACCTGAAACTGACTTTCACCATGAAGCTTGTACTAACTAAAGCTTTCCCAGAATTTTACAGCACACTAGAGGCTGCGAAAAATGGTTTTCTGAAAACCCAGGTTTACTGGTTTCATACTGCTATATACAAACACACTAACGTTTGGGTATTGACCTTATATATAGCTACATTTCTAAATTAACTTATTTCCTAAAATTGTTTAGATTATTGGGATTTTCTATGTAGACAATCATATATTAAACTAATGAGTTTTATTTCTTCTTTTCCAATACTTACATCTTTAATTTCTTCAATGTGTCTTTAAATGTATAATTCAGTGGTTTTTCATATAGTCACAGACTTAAGCAATTATTACCACCATCTAATTTTAGAACATTTTCATGACCCTGATAGAAACCTATACCCATAAGTAGTCACTACCCAATACCTCTATTCCCCAGCACCTGGAAACCACTAATCAACTTTCTGGTTCTATAGATTTGCCTATTCTGGACCTTTCATAGAAAGGGAATCATATAATATGCAGTCTTTGTGACAGGCTCCTTCAGTTAGCATAATGCTTCAAGGTCTATCTGTGTTACAGCATCTATCAGTACCTCTTTCCTTCTTATGGCTGAATAATATTCCATCATAATATGTGTGTGCATGTACACACACACACACCACATTTTGTTTATCCATTCATCGGATGATGGACATTTGGGTTGTTTCCACTTCTTGACTATTATGAACAGTGTTGCCATGAACATTCATTGGTAAATTTTTGTGTGGACATATATTTTCATTTCATTTGGCTATATACCTATGAGAGGAATTGCTGGCTCCTATGATAACTGTATTTAACATAAAATGTAGAAGTTCTTGAAGTCACTCCACTAGCTCCCACTAAAGGAAAGCCCCTCAGCAAAGTTTTCAGCTTTGCTCTTAAAATGCTTATATATTGCTAACGTTTTCTCTTTAATTGAGAGAAAGTTGTCCCCAGTAGTTTCTGTTGTCTTCAATCTATATGCTTAATTTTTTGCCTGTTTCTCCTATTTCCATCCTTTTATTGCTTCCTGATAACCTTCTGAGAGAGTTATTTGAGCTAACCTTCCAGTTCATTAATCGACCGTCTGCTGTATCGATTCTGCTACTTAACCTCATTGTTGAGTACATTATTTCATCTAATTTAAAAATACATATTTTAGAAGCCAAAGGGAAATCAGACTTTTTTTCACCACAGGACCTATCATCTAGGGCAGGTGTGTGACCTAGAATCAGCCAACCAGAAGCTCTTAGCCAGGGTTTATGTACTATGATGCAAAGGGACACATTCACAGAGGCAGTGGCACTGTCTAGGACATAATGCTGACAGTTGAAATGTGAGTGTTGCTGCCAGCATCAGTCTCTCTAGAGGGACTTGGTTGTGTTCTCAGTTGTTTAAACCCTCTTGGTTCCCATTCTGATGTTGACTCTCCAGACTTCCCATTGATTCTAAGAGATAGCCAATTTCCTTCCAATAAATTAATTTCCTCCTTAAGTCATTTCAAGTTGGACACATGAGTTGGGATGTGGGAAAAGTACATGAGAGTTAAAGCACTAATTTCTTACCTCTACATAGTCAGATTCTGTAGACACTGTCATAAGTTATGGTTCAAAAAGTAAAGTGAAAAACATATTACTTGAAGTTACAAAATTAGTAACCAGAAGAATGACAAGTAAATAAAACTAATCAAATATAGAAGAGGGGAATAAATCTGGGGTTAAGTGAGATGATTCCCAAACTTTGATGAATGGGATTCAAAAGTTACAGTTTCACAGTTGATAAACCAAGTAAGAAAGGCGAAATATTATTTAGAGATGTGACAATAATCACCAGAAGAACTAAGACAAATGGTAAAATGTGACCACATCTGGGCAGTGGGACTAATAACAGGGAGTGGAATGGGAAATGCTGCTGCACATTTTCTACCTTTCTGTATTGTTTACATCTTTTTCTAGTCCCCCTCTAGGCTGCACCATCAGAGATCATACCACATAACAGAAAGGGAAGTAGTAAGACCTACACACATACATACACACTTATGCACGTGAACATGGATCCAGCTGCAGCTCGGAGAATGAAAACTATAAAAGATTTAATTATAGAAGATTCAATTCAAGAGCACAGATTTGCCTCCAGATTTGTCTTCTTGGATAAAACACAAAGTAGCCTCACATCCATCATGAGCTAAATCACGCACGGAAAAGGAAGGAAATCCAACCCCAAAAGATGACTGGGAAAACGCGAGTGTTTTGTCCCTAAGAAAAGCAAGTCATAGATACTTCAGTCTGTCATGATTTTGGATCTTGACTCCCAGGCATCCCACCAATGCCAAACATGAAAGATTAGTTGCTTATTTCACCTGTTTAAAAATACTCTCAAACTTGAGCATTCCACAGGCTAATCCCGGCATGAAGTCTTACAAGTATGAACAAGAGGAACTTAAGGGTTACTGGTAAAAGCACAAGACTTGGAGTCCAAACATTTGGGACTGTTTTATCTGACTGTTTACTAGTTGATGATGTTAAGCAAATCATCACTCCAGCCTGAGTTTTGTCATCTATAGAATGGGGATAGAATTACTACCTGCATACAGTTGCTATTAAAATCAAATGAGATAATAGACTACATATAAGAATACCTGATAAAGTGTAAAGCCCAATACAAATGTTAGGTTATTATCATTATGACAGCTGGTCACAACAGACAGCTGTAGAAAAATAGGCATGGCATAGTGGAAAATTCATTTTACTACTAAAAATATAACCCTAGAGAAGCATCTCCGTGCTTGCAAAGGATGAATATTATCATTTCCAGAAGACAAAGATGGTGCTTGACCTCACACAGCTCACAGTGACATCAGTGGAGCTATCCCTCCCTTGAACTATGACTAACATCCACATGTGGCTAGCACATACCTCAGTTCACCCCTTTGGATAAGGAAAAGACATGTGTTAGAACATGTTAATGAAAGTAGAAATGAAAAAAAAATTTAAGTATATCAAGTATTGTCCCTTGGATTACAGATCCTTTAGAACTGAACCAAAGGAAATGTGTTCAAATAAGCCTAAAAAGAAGGCTGAGAAAGTATATACAAAAACGGACAAGATTCAAAGGAGGGAAAGGCAAAGCTAACTCTTTAGCAAAGTAGTGTGATATAAAGGAAAGAGCCTTGGACCAGGAGTCAGAAAACTTAGTTCTGGCTCTCTACGAAACTCTGGGCAGGCCATTGCCCTCTCTGGGCCTCAATTTCTCTGTAATATATAAAAGGAGTTAAAAGACTAGTTAACACAGCTAATCAATCATTTACAAAACATTTATTGTTTATTATGGGTCAAGTAATATTCTAGGCACCAAGAACTTAGGAAGAAACAAAAACAGACACAGTTCCATGGATTTGATGTTCTAGATGATCTCCATCCAACTCAAAGAGCCAACATGCTAAAACTCTGACTTTAGGCTGTGGAGAGGCCAGAGTGGACAGTCAGGATGGTCAAATGACCAAAGAAAATAAGCCTTGACCTCTCCAGGGAGCAATGTTCTTTCGGGGAGCAGAAGCAAGTGCCCCTCACTCCCATCTTGCCCCACCCTAGGTCCTGGGCTCAGAACTTAATACCAATTGTGGCAGCCAACTGACTTTTATCCTGAAAGGCAAGTCTAGGGCTCAAAGAAACTCCCAGAAATAGAAATATATTTTGTTTTGTTTTTCAGTTAGATAGCGAGACCAACTACAGTAGAGAAATGGGAAACTTATTTGGTACTTTTTTTTAAGCTTATCTAAAATGACTAACATTAACAGATAGATGAAATTTCACAAAAATTAAGGATCACTATATTAATTGTTCCTAATCTCTATTTAATATAATAGGAAAAACACAACTTATATATGTAATTTTAAAAGAAAGGAATTATTTTCTATATATAAACAGAACATAACACTTCATTTACCAAACATAAGGCCCTAGCCTTGATTTCTATCATACATTAAAATAATGTACTTTGCATTGTGAAAAGAGAAACAGTATTGATTTTTATTCTGCATTTTCTATTGCCCACTTATTGATGGAGCATTAAAGAAGGAAAACTTTTACTGAGCCATTAAAAAGAATGAAATACACACACTACTATATATAAAATAGATAACTAGTAAGAACCTACTGTATAGCACAGAGAAATCTACCCGATACTCTGTAATACCCTACATGGGAAAAGAACCTAAAAGAGTGGATATATGTATATCTATAACTGATTCACTTTGCTGTACACCTGAAACTAGCATAACATTGTAAATCAACTATACTCCAATAAAAAATTTTTTTAAAAAAAGAATGAAATAATACCATTAGCAGCAACATTGGATGGACCTGGAGAGTATCATACTAAGTGAAATAAGTCAGACAGAGAAAGACAAGTATCATATGATACCGCTTATATGTGGAATCTAAAAGAAAAAATGATACAAACAAACTTATTTACGAAACAGAAACAGACTCACAGACATAGAGAACAAACTTACGGTTACTGGGGGTGGGGGAGGGACAGATTGGGAGTTTGGGATTGATATGTACACACTGCTGTATTTAAAATAGATAACCAATAAGGACCTACTGTACAGCACAGGGAACTCTGCTCAATACTCTGTGATAATCTAAATGGGAAAAGAATTTGAAAAAGATACATGTCTATGTATAACTGAATCACTCTGCTGTACACCTGAAACTAACACAACATTGTTAATCAACTATACTCTAATATAAAATTAAAAAAATTTTTAAAAAGAAGGAAAAATTTTAAATATGTAAAAGTCAGCCCCCTTTTGGAGAGCTATCAAAAAAGTGTCTCAAAACAGTCTCCTTACCACTCCTTTCTCTCCAAGTGTACACTGTCTTCCACAGGATTCTCTGACAAGTCTGCTTCATCCTGGAATTCCCCATGATCAATATGACAGAATGAAGAGAAGCCTAGGCAGCCATGAGTGTCTCAGAGATGAAGAGAGCGGTAAGAGCAGCAGGAAAAGACCTGGAGGTGATGGAGAAGGGGCTGGCCAGGATGTAAACTATGTAAAGTATAAGGAAACAGCCCAAGGACTTCAGGACAGTGATGTGAGCCTTGGCCTGAGCATCTCTCCTGCCGACTGTATGGACATTCATCTTCCTGCGGTGTCTACACAAAGAGACAATCTGCATCCCAGAGGAAATAAGCAACACCATGAAGGGCATTATACTTCCTGTATTGAGCCATAATATATACAGACAGTGCCAGTTTGAAGGGGGGTATAAAATGCTGCTGTTTCCTTGGGAAAGATTGGAGAACTCTAAGCTACCCTGGACTATAAGTAACAAACTGATCATGAAGTACACCAGAAGGCACCAGTGACTAAGACAACAGGCCCTCTGCTTCAGCCACAAGTAGACAGGGTGTTCAAAGGTCATGATCTTCCTGCAGTAGAAGACACTGAGAAAAGTGGCAAACCACAGGCTGGTCTGGCTTACTAAGACCCAGAAGACATTGAGATAGCGAAGCCAATGGCTGCTCTGGAAAAGTGGAAACAGACTTAAGTCCACCATAATCAACCACTGCAGAAGAAATCAACAGACAGCCAGGCCCAGGACAATGAGGTTATATGAGGACCCCTTGAATTTTCTGAGCCGTTCTCCAAAACTCCAGACCACGAGGACTCCATTTCCAACCAGGCCAATGAGAAATTCAGCCACTGCTACCAGCATTAACAGTCCTAGGACAGCAGTCAGCATGGCTGGGGAAGTCTCTCACTGCCATCTCAGGAGGTGCTCTGCTTCAGTGCCAATGAATGCGTACGGCTCCTGGCTAAACTGCAGACTCCCTGAAGAGGATACAACACTCACAGTAAATTTTCATATCACAAAATCTGGATTTGGTCTTACCCTTCTGTAACCTGTCCTCAAGCACAGACTGAACAGCTGTGACCAGGAACAGAGAGTTTAGAAGTTATAAACCCCTCTATATTTGCATCCACATGAATGAACCCTGAACAAACCCTGAGACTAGAGATTTGAAACGTATCAGAAACATCAACTCTCCTTCTCAAGGGTCATGGGCTAACATCTAGATACCAACACATAACACCAAAACAGTCTTAGGTTCTATACAGTGCCAGATGTGAGCTCATTCATATAAAAAAGAAAATTTATTTTCATAAAAAGAACTTTGAACATATAGGCGTGAAAGCCGAATAAAGTCAGAAATTAAAAATATATTTCATTATTCAAGAGAGAAGTAGGGGAAGTTTGGGGAAAGAAAACAATCAGAGAACCAAAACATATTTTAAGTGCCAAATAATAAAAAATATAGGAGGTCAGGTAAAGGAGCCATTACTGTTAATCAGGATCTTTGAGATCATCTGCCCTTTATGATCAATTATCCACACACACTTGACTTAACATATATGTCACATCAAGGTCTTAGAGGAAGGAGATGAACTCAAAGAAGTGAAAAAAGACTAGCAGAGTAATCAAGAAATATAGGAAAAGTGCTTCATTTACTGTTCAGATTCCACCTTCCTTGGGACCAGCCAAATGCAAATGTGTTTATGGGAGGCTGAATTCTAAGATGGCGCCCAAGGTTCCCACCCTTTTGGTGTACATACCCTGAATAATCGTTGAGCAGGGGTGGGACTGTGAATAACATGGGATGTCACTCCTGTGATTAGGTTATATTACATGGCAAAGATGAAGGGCTTTTGCAGATGTAGTTAAGGTCCCTAATCAGTCAAGTTTGAGTTAATCAAAAAGTAGACTATCCCGTGTTGGCCTGATTTAATCAGCTAATGTCTTGGAGGAGGAACTGGGCCCTCCTGCTGGCTTTAAAGAATCCAGCTGCCACGTTGTGAGAGAGTCACATGGTGAGAAACTGTGGGAAGCCTCTAGATGCTTAGATTGACCCCACCCCACCCCCGAATCCCACCACCTGACAGCCAGCAAGAAAACAGGACTTCGTCCTACAAATGCAAAGAACTGAATCCTGCCAACAACCAGTAAGCTTGGCAAGCTCCAGAAAGAACACAGCTCCAAAAGGAACACAGCCCCAGAAGGAACACAGCCCAGCCAACATCTTAACTGCAGCCTGTGAGACGCTGCACAGAGGACCCACTTAGGCTGTGCCAGGAGTCTTGATCCACAGAAACTGTGACATAATAAATAGATGTTGTTTTAAGCTGCTAAATTTGTCTTGCTTAACAAAAAATAGAAAACCAGTACAGTGTTCAAAACAGGCTAGAAATAACTATGAGGAAATGAGAAGAAAGTGGAATTAGATTGGAAAGAAGGAGAAAGGCCAGGCTTCTTAGGAAGGCAGCACGGGTGTAGTAAAAAGGTTCTGTGCCAGGT
Organism: Stenella coeruleoalba; assembly: GCF_951394435.1. NCBI lineage: Eukaryota > Metazoa > Chordata > Mammalia > Artiodactyla > Delphinidae > Stenella > Stenella coeruleoalba. The sequence continues at coordinate 92,942,713 of NC_137155.1, read as the reverse complement.
GCCCGCGCTGCCTTGGGCACTCTATGAAGCTGCAATCAAGCCAGCACCCTCTCTGGGCCTCAGCTGTTCTACTAGTAATATAATAGCTTGTGGGACCGGATTTCTATTCATTAGGTAAGATGTGCAGAGCGCTTATCAGGTGCCAGGCAGTGGAGGAGGCACAGGAACACAGCAGGGAGCAGGCCCTGCTTCCAGGGTGCACACATTGTGCACCACCCCACCCAGCTGAGGGCCTGGAGCCTGAGAACTCTGCCTGCAGCTGTGGAGAGGCAGAGGGGAAAGCCATAACTGCCACTGGCCAGAAAACTTGGATGAGGCATGAACCTCTCCAAGAGCAAGGCTTCTACGGTGACTTTTGGATGGCAAACAAAACTGCCCTTCTCTCCCACCCTGCCGCACTTGAGGTCCTGGGCAGTGGAACTTCATGCAAAGCATGGCAGCCAACTGACGTGTATCCAGAAAGCCTGGTCTTGGCTCAAAGAAAAAAAAAATCACTAGAAATATAAAGATGGTTTCTTGACAGGCTGCTTTACAAGTGGTGTTAAGAAAGGCTAAACCACGTAGAGAACTGAGATAATTAGTTAATTCTAATAAGAATAATGTTTGTCTAAAAAATATCTAGCAATTAATGCACAGGTTCATCTTTTTCTTAACACACATTATTTCAAAATTATACCTATTTTCTACTTCATCTCATCAGGGGATACACAGTCTCTACTGGCAAAGATAACTGGATTACCTGCAATAATTTAGAAAAATGTGATCCTTTCCATGCAAAACATGAGAACTCAGTTTTGACTTCTGGAGTTTATTAAAATAAGCACTTTGCATTGCTTAGAGAGCAATAGCTCTGGTTTCTATTCTATTTTGCATGTTACTCTCTCATTTTATTTCAAAATTAAAGAAGAAATGAGAAGAAGAATTGAGAACAAAAATTTAATTAACTTGACAATTTTACAGGAAGTTAATTTTACTGTTGGCAATTCTCTAGAGTAAGGGCTGACTAGATCTTTCTCCCATGTCGTGGACACCTTCAACAGGTCTGATTCCTCGTGACCATTATGACAGAACAAAGGGACGGGTAGCCATCAGTGTCTCAGGGATGAGCCAGTGGTGGGCTCAGAGGGGGAAGAGCTGGAGATGATGGCAGAGAGGCTAGCCAAGGCATAGAAGCCACATGAAGGAGGAAGCAGCAGCTAAGGGACTTTGGTTTCAAAGACTAAGGTCTGCCACTTTCATCCAAAAAAATGCCTTCCCCCCACAAGTTGCCAGACCAAGTACAGCTCCATCTCCTATTCTACATCTGACATAGCTCAGGGACTCAAACATTTTGTATTCCTGGACATAGACTTTTCCAATGCCGCCCCAAATTGTGCCTACATTGCCACTAGATGGCATCTAGAAGGCAACTCTTCTGTAGCAACTGCTAACCTGAGCAAATTAATTCTTCTCTTAATGTACAGCATGTGTCTAAAAATTCAGAAATTGAGAAAATTAAGCATGTTATTAATTGGCACGTGTAATAGGAACAAAAGCTATAAATGTACACATATTCATCGTCTTTCCAGCTTCTTCCCCACCACTTTATGAAGAGGTGGCGTTCTCGCTCACTGGGTCAGCACCACCTCTTGGGTACTGGATTCAGGTATTTGCAGGGAGGATGAAGTGCCAAACTCCACCCTCCATGGCCTGCATGCAGCAAGGATCACGATAAGAGTATAAGCAGCAGCAGCATTGCTGGGGTAGAAAAAGTAAATGGTAGTGAGGGGACTTGGCAGATAAGAAAGCAGGAGCTATTTTCTCTGCTTCCGTAAGTATGAAAATTTGGGACGAGAAATAAGAAGACAAGATTTGGGACACCCTCTAGGAAGCATGGCTTAATGCCCCTTCCCTTGAGAATAAGCTGGACTTAGTATAAAACTCTTAGAGGAAAACATAGGCAGAACACTCTATGACATAAATCACAGCAAGATCCCTTTTGCCCCACCTCCTAGAGAAATGAAAATAAAAATAAACAAATGGGACCTAATGAAACTTAAAAGCTTTTGCACAGCAAAGGGAACCATAAACAAGACCAAAAGACAACCCTCAGAATGGGAGAAAATATTTGCAAATGAAGCAACTGACAAAGGATTAATCTCCACAATTTACAAGCAGCTCATGCAGCTCAATATCAAAAAAACAAACAACGCAATCCAAAAATGGGCAGAAGACCTAAATAGACATTTCTCCAAAGAAGATATACAGATTGTCAATAAACATATGAAAGAATGCTCAACATCATTAATCATTAGAGAAATGCAAATCAAAACTACAATGAGATATCATCTCACACCGGTCAGAATGGCCATCATCAAAAAATCTAGAAACAATAAATGCTGGAGAGGGTGTGGAGAAAAAGGAACACTCTTGCACTGCTGGTGGGAATGTAAATTGATACAGCCACTATGGAGAACAGTATGGAGGTTCCTTAAAAAACTACAAATAGAACTACCATATGACCTAGCAATCCCACTACTGGGCATATACCCTGAGAAAAACCATAATTCAAAAAGAGTCATGTACCAAAATGTTCATTGCAGCTCCATTTACAATAGCCAGGAGATGGAAGCAACCTAAGAGTCCATCATCAGATGAATGGATAAAGAAGATGTGGCACATATATACAAGGGAATATTACTCAGCTATAAAAAGAAATGACATTGAGTTATTTGTAGTGAGGTGGATGGACCTAGAGTCTATCATACAGAGTGAAGTAAGTCATGAAGAACATAGGGGTAAGACGGGAAAAAAGACACAGACCTACTAGAGAATGGACTTGAGGATATGGGGAGGGGGAAGGGTAAGCTGTGACAAAGTGAGAGAGTGGCATGGACATATATACACTACCAAACATAAAACAGCTAGCTAGTGGGAAGCAGCCACATAGCACAGGGAGATCAGCTCAGTGCTTTCTGACCACCAAGAGGGGTGGGATAGGGAGGGTGGTAGGGAGGGAGATGCAAGAGGGAAGAGATATGGGAACATATGTATATGTATAACTGATTCACTTTGTTATAAAGCAGAAACTAATACACCATAGTAAAGCAATTATACTCCAATAAAGATGTAAAAAAAAAAACTAAAAATAGAACTACCATACGACGCAGCAATCCCACTACTGGGCATATACCCTGAGAAAACCATAATTCAAAAAGAGTCATGTACCACAATGTTCACTGCAACTCTATTTACAATTGCCAGGACATAGAAGCAACCTACGTGTCCATCGACAGATGAATGGATAAAGAAGATGTGGCACATATATACAATGGAATATTACTCAGCCATAAAAAGAAACGAAATTGAGTTATTTGTAGTGAGGTGGATGGACCTAGAGTCTGTCATACAGTGTGAAGTAAGTCAGAAAGAGAAAAACAAATACTGTATGCTAACACATATATATGGAATCTAAAAAAAAAGGTCATGAAGAACCTAGGGGCAAGACAGGAATAAAGATGCAGACCTACTAGAGAATGGACTTGAGGACACGGGGAGGGGGAAGGGGAAGCTGGGACAAAGTGAGAGAGTGGCATGGACATATATACACTACCAAACATAAAATAGATAGTGGGAAGCAGCCGCATAGCACAGGGAGATCAGCTCGGTGCTTTGTGACCACCTAGAGGGGTGGGATAGGGAGGGTGGGAGGGAGACGCAAGAGGGAGGAGATATGGGGATATATGTATATGTATAGCTGATTCACTTTGTTATAAAGCAGAAACTAACACACCATTGTAAAGCAATTATACTCCAATAAAGATGTTAAAAAAAAATACCTGAGACAAATAACAATGAAAATACAACCATATAAAATCTATGGGATGCAGCAACAGCAGTCCTAAGAGGGAAGTTCACAGCAATACAGGCCTTTCTCAAAAAACAAGAAAAAAATCTCAAATAACCTAAACTACCACCTAAAAGAATTAGAAAAAGAAGAACAGACAAAACCTAAAGTCAGCAGAAGGAATAATAATAAAGATCAGAGAGGAAATAAATAAAATACAGATTTTAAAAAATAGGAAAAGAAACAATTAAACCAAGAGCTTATTTTTTGAAAGGATAAGCAAAATTGAGAAAGCTCTGGGCAGGCTTTCCAAGAAGAAAAGACAGTGGACTCAAATAAACAAAATAAGAAATGAAAGAGGAAGAATAACTGACACTGCAGAAATACAAAAAAACCGTAAGAGAATACTATGAACAATTAATTATATGCCAACAAATTGGACAACCTAGAAGAAATGGACAAGCTTCTAGAAACACAGAGCCCACCAAAACTGAATTAAGAAGAAATAGATAATTTGAACAGACCGATCACTAGAAGTGAAATAGAAATCTGTAATAAAAAAAAAAAAATCTCCCAGCAAACAAAAGTCCAAGACCAGATGGCTTCACTGCGGAATTCTAAAAAACTTACAAAGAAGAACTTATGCCAATCCTTCTCAAACTCTTCCAAAAGACTGAAGAGGAGGGAACAGTCCCAAAGTCATTCTATGAAGCCACCATCACCCTGATACCAAAACCAGACAAAGACACTGCCATAAAAGAAAATTACACGTTAATATCTTTGATGAATATAGATGAAAAAGTTCTCAACAAAATATTAGCAAACCGAATCCAACACCACATAAAAACATGATGAAGTTGGATTCATCCCAGGGTCACAAGGATGGTTCAACATACACAAATCAATTATTGTGATATACCACATCAACAAAAGAAAAGACAAAAACCACATGACCATCTCAATAGACACAGAAAAAGCATTTGATAAAATTCAACATCCATTCATGATAAAAACTCTTACCAAAGTGGTATTTGCTATTTATAGCAAATACATAACCAACATAATACTCAAAGGTGAAAAGCTGAAAGCCTTCCCACTAAAATCTGGAAAAGAAAAGGATGCCTAGTCTCACCACTTCTGTTCAACATAGTACTGGAAGTCCTAGCCACAGTAATCAGACAAGAAAAAGAAATAAACGGTACCCAAATTGGAAGGGAAGAGGTAAAATTGTCATTATATGTAGATGACATGATACTACATATAGAAAACCCTAAGGACTCCACACAAAAACTATTAGAATTGATAAACAAATTCAGCAAGAGAGCAGGATACAAGATTAATATACAGAAATTGGTTGCATTTCTTTACACCAATAATGAAATATCAGAAAGGGAAAGTAAAAAAAAAATCCCTTTTAAAATCACATCAAAAAAATACTTAGGAATAAACCTGACCAAGGAGATGAAAGACATACGCTGAGAACTATAAAACACTGATAAAGGAAACTGAAGGTGATTCAAAGAAATGGAAAGATATCCCAGGCTCTTGGATTGGAAGAATTAATATGCTTAAGTGGCCATACTACCCAAAGCAATCTACAGATTTAATGCAATCACTATCAAATTACCCAAGACATTTTTCATAGAACTAGAACAAATAATACTAAAATTTATACGGAAACACAAAACACCCAGAATTGCCAAAGCAATCCTGAGAAAAAAGAACAAAGCTGGAGGCATAACCCTCCCAAACTTTACACAATATTACAAAGCTATGGTAATCAAACCATCATGGTACTGGCACAAAAATAGACATATGGATCAATGGAACAGAACAGAGAGTCCAGAAATAAACCCACACACCTATGGTCAATAAGCTTCAACAAAGGAGGCAAGAATATATACAATGGAGAAAAGACAGTCTCTTCAGTAAGTGGTGTTGGGAAAGCTGGACAGCTGCATGTAAATCAATGAAACACTCCCTCACACCATACACACACACACACACACACACACACACACACACACACACACACGAACTCAAAAGGGCTTAAAGACTTAAAAATAAGACGTGATGTCATAAAACTCCTAGAAGAGAACGTAGGCAAAACATTATCTGACATAAATTATAGCAATGTTTTCTTAGGTCAGTCTCCCAAATTAATAGAAATAAAAGCAAAAATAAACAAATGGAACTTTTCAAACATAAGCTTTTGCACAACAAAGGGAAACATAAACAAAATGAAAAGACCCTACAGACTGGGAGAAAATATTTGCAAACAATGCGACTGACAAAGGCTTAATTTCCAAAATATACAAATAGCTCATACAGTTCAATATCAAAAAAACAAACAACCCCATAAAAAAATGGGCAGAAGATCTAAATAGACATCTCTCTAAAGAAGACATACAGATGGCTAATAGGCACATGAGAAAATGCTCAAAATCGCCAATTATCAGAGGACTGCAAATCAAAACTACAATGAGGTATCACCTCACACCTGTCAGAACAGACATCATCAAAAAGTCTACAAATAACAAATGCTAGATAGGGTGTGGAGAAAAGGGACCCCTTGTACACCGTTCGTGGGAATGTAAGTTGTGCTGCCACTATGAAAAAAGTCTGGAGGTTCCTTAAACAACTAAAAATAGAGCTACCAGATGATCCAACAATCTCACTCCTGGGCATATATCTGGAGAAAACTCTAATTCAAAAAGATACATGTACCCCAATGTTCATAGCAGCATTGTTTACAATAGCCAAGACATGGAAGCAACCTAAACATCCATCAACAGATAAATGGATAAAGAAGACATGGTGTACACATATACAATGGAATAATAGTCAGCCATAAAAAAAAGAATGAAATAATGCCCTTTGCAGCAACATGGATGAAACTAGAGATTATCATACTAAGTGAAATGTCAGACAGAGAAAGATAAATATCATATGATATCACTTACATGTGAAATCTAAAAACCGATACAAATGAACTTACAAAACAGAAACAGACTCACAGACATAGGAAACAAACTTATGGTTACCAAAGGGAAAAGGTAGGGGAGGGATAAATTAGGAGTTTGGGATTATCAGATATACACTACTATGTATAAAATAAACAACAAGGACCTACTGTATAGCACAGGGAACTATATTCAATATCTTGCAATAAACTATAATGGAAAAAAACCTGAAAAAGAATATATATACACCCACATATGTATGCTGACATATGGATATATATATGTATGTATCTGAATCACTTTGCTATACACCAGTAACTAACATAACATTGTAAATCAACTATACCTCAATTAAAAGAAAAAGTGTTAAATGTTCCAAAAAAGAGGGGGAAACCCAGTGTTGGGCAGTAACAGACCCAGTTCAGAGGTTGATATACCAAGCTGTTGGGTTCTCGGTAGCAGGAGGTACTATAATTAAGATGTGATCATGTTGGCTAGCGAGAACGAGTAAGCTGGCTCCATCTGAAGTTACTTCTAAAAGGGTCACTATGGAAAAAGTGTTAACAAAATCCTTTCTCCCCCTGCATGAGAATTCGACCTTCAGTTAAATATAAATATCTTACGGAGACCTCCTGCTTCCTTGAGTGTGATGGATGACTCTTAGGTGTGTATCCTTTGGCTCAACCCTGAGAGCTATGTCTATGAAATTATTACAAGAGAAATTGGATCCTTTGGGACATGAGGCTTCTATTTTAGGGAAGCTTCCACCCTTACCCAAATGTGGATCTCTTCTCCTTGCACCTGAACTGTATAACTGGCAGCAAGGACTCTGCAAAAGAAGAAGGTCTGACACTTCCCTGCTAGTGAACTGGATCCTTGAACTATACCCATCTGAGTACACTGCTGCCAGAGTGGCCTAAGACAGTCTTGTAAGTCTGACTACTTACTGGAAGCCAAGAAGGCTCACTTGTGGGCGTGCTGCACCTGTGAGTCCAAACTCCACTACCTGGCAGATCTGTAGGGAAAGTTTTAGGGCAAACAGTCAAAGCAAAAGGGTGACTTAGTTTATTTGATGAAGGTTTTAAATAATGAGATCAGTCACGGATCAATAGGAATTACAAACTTTGAATTGTTTTCAAAAGAGTACCACTATTGCTTAGGAGGAAGAAAGAAGAAAACTTTTATTTCTTGGACTTTTTTGAGTGCTTACTATGTTCCCAGCAGTGTACCAGGCATCACAAATCTCAGCTAATCTTCAAAACATTTCTAGGAGGGAGATCTGGTTATTTCTACATACAGGTGAGGAAAACTAAGATCAAAGAGAATAAGTGACTGCCAAGCGTCACAAAAAATCAGTGGTTAAGTTGGAACGTCTTTCTGAGACTGAGCTCTTTCCAGTACACTAGGCCGCCCCTCATTGGTTCATTCATTCATTCAATTGTTATTATCAGCCAGTCCCTTATACGTTAGGTGCTGGGGAAACAAAGAAGAATCACCCACAGCACAACCTGCCTTCAAAGAACACACAGAATAGTGGGAGAGACAAATATAGACTATTAGATCAGTGTATTAGGTGCTATAATAAGGAAAAACAAAGGGTACAGTGGGAGTGTTCAGGAAGGGCATTTAACACAACCTTGGACATTCACGAAAGCCTTCATTAAGGAGACATATAAATTAACTCTTGAGGATGCAAAGGGGTTATCCAAGCAAAAGGCTACAGTGGGAGGGAGAAGGATATTAGAACAGGGGGAGAACTCTACCTGAAGGCTCAGAGGTGACAAAGAGTGTGGTAAATTCAGAAAACAGAAGAATGGGGGGATGCAAGGAGAGGAAGAAGTGGTAACAGATAAAACTGGAAAGATAAATAAGAGACAGATCATGAAGTATCTACGCCATAGGTACAGATTTTGGACATAAATAATCATTACAGAAATTTGATCTAACATTTTAGGAAAACACACAGAATAAGTCCTTAACTTTATCTGAGAAAGCCAGAGAAAGTTTCCTGGAGGAGACAGGACTTTAAGGATAAGAGGATTTAACAAAGATGGTAAGTGAGAAAGGGAATTCTAGGCAAAGAAAGCAGCTTATGCAAGAGAGTAGCAGCTAGAAGAGTATGGATATTTGGGAACTAAAGTAGTTCAAGGTTCTTTTGAAAAAGTAAGGAATTGGAAGATGAAACCAGATAGGAAAATAGCGGCCAAGTGATGAATGGCTTCTCATTCCAAGCTAAGGCATTTGGACTTTATCCAAAGCAATGGAGAGTCACTGCAGGATTTTAAGAGAGGAGCACCATGATTGTATATTCACTGTATGAAGCCCACATCCCAGTAATGTGGAAATGCTTTGCTGGAAGGGGATGTAAATTGAAACAGGAAACTAGTTAGAATCCTGCTGCAGTCACTCTGATGGGTTGAAAAGAGCAGAAAAAGAGACTGGGGGGCATTTGAGAGAAAAATTTTTAGAGTACAACCAAAGGGATCTAGTGACCAAATGAATATTAAAGCTGAAGAAGAAGGAAGAATCTGGGATGATTTCCAAAATTCTAGTGCACTTGAGAAAACATAACACTTAACATATCTTTTAAAAAGACAAGAAGCATAGGCTGAAATAGGATTAGGCATTCAAGAGATTTTAGGTGGCAGGGAGCAAAGGAAGGTGAATAGAGTATTCAGACAGCAATGTAGGTCTGACACCTATAAAAAGGGAGGGAGAAGGAAGAATTGGATAGGAAGAGCCCTAGACTGCAACACAGTTCCAAAAAAGGTTCACCCAAGCTGATGGAGAGTGCTTGGGCCAAAACTGCCTGTTGGAAGAGTCTCATGTCTCAGTAGAACAGACCTACCTTAGTACTCCACAGTCTCCATCACTGGCTGACAGCAACCTGCAGGAAGTGTGGATCTCAGCAAAAGATCACCTGTGCCAGAACCCTCTGGTGATAAGAGGATTGCTTTATCATATCTGAAGCATCTGTTTCAATGATGTAGACATGGAATACTCATTTCTGTGTCTTTATTACCCACTAGATGCAATGTTGTTGAGAATAAGAACTGATCTAGTACAGTGTTTGGTGCAGAGAGAGTGTTAAATAAATGTCTGTGGTATGAATGAATGAACTAGATCAGGATAATCCAGAATCAAAATGGAGTAAGGAATTTATTTATTCCTGAAATATCACAGCAGCGTCTGACAGGTAGTCAGAACCCATCCCTTTCTCAAAGAGATCTGCCAGCTGAGCAGTAAGGTACAAACCTGAGCAACCAAGAAAGCTTCAGCAATCATCCCTCTCTGTGGCTGTGAGTGCCCTATTTGGCAACAGACAGATACCCAGCCTAGACGGAACATGTCAAGAAAGTCTACTCATGAACATCTGATAATATATTTTTCAGGGTTAACCTGGAAATATCGCTCTGGTCATTGGGCGAGCTCCACCAAGTTACAAGGACAATTTAATTATAGTGTGGGCAACAAAATTCACTCACTCTGCAAACTAAGATATGTCGAGAAAAAATAATGTTCCTAATTTTGTCTAAAAGTATTAGAGTTTTTCTCCTGAGTCTCCACCTGTGGTTGAGGGAAGAGTTTAATCCAATGGGATAATGCAAAGAATAGCTTCAGAAAAATGTTCATCTTCTACAGATTTAAAAATAAAAACCTCTGAGACATCCTCCCCATGCCATGCTTCTCTCCTGCCAGCACTCAAGGCTGAGTCTGTGCCTGCGCTTTGCTCCTACTGACTACAAACAGGGAGCTTTCAGCCAGTCTTCAAAGAGGAGGAAAACCAGCACTCTCACCTACCCTACCTGCAATCCCTTTTCTTTCTCCCTCTTCTCCTTTCCACTATCCCCCGGGGGCTGAAAATAGGCTTTCCCTTATATCATGTCCCCTTATACCACCAGCAACAATAAACTTCATGGATTCAGTGTCATAAGAGTAGGACTCCAAGAGGTACATACTTCCAGCTCAACCCTTGATAGGTTACTAATAGCTAATATTTGTTATGCATTTACTATGCTTTAGTTGCTAAAACACTTTCTATACATTTAATCCTCACACCAATCCCATGAAGGATGCCTATTTTATAGCAAAGGAAACTGTGAAGTCCAAGGAGGTTTAGTAACTTGCCAAAGATCATGCATCTAACAAGTGGTGGGGTCAGGATTTGAACCCAAATGTGTGATTCCAGAGCTAACATTCTTAGCCACTACATTATACATTTTTCTAGTCCAGCAAAATGTAGAAATACCAGAAAATAATACACAAGCAGCAGCAGCACTTGTTGGAGTTTATAAGGTCACTTTTGCTTTCTTAAAACAGAACTTCTCACAGATTATGAACAAATAACATTGACCTTCCTTTCCACTTATCCCAAATCAAGAAAATCACAAACACAACTTGCAGATCCTCTAGATAGCCCTGTTCGTCAACAGCTGGGAAATATCAGGGATATTGTATTGGTATAAGGTAAAGAGCATTGGTAAGCTCTGAAACTGTTTAAGAAATGTTGGAATGTAATTTGGGGGGGTGGTGGTTTTGTTTTGTTTTCCATTCATAATCCTCCTGGGACCAAACTATGGTTCAATCTCATTAACTGTGAGGAGCTATGAACTTGGCCTAAGAGGTCAGAGAGTATCAAAAACGAGTAGTTCCAGGAGACATGGAACATAGGGGGCCCTGGTGGAAACTTGGAAGGCTTCAGGAGGTACTGTCATAAGTTGCTGTTGATTCCTGTGCTAAAGCCCCACGCAATACACCGAAGAACAGATGCACTTGGCACAGACACGTGGCTTAGGAACAAGCTCCAGCATGTAACTGGACTCCAAATGCGGGGACAATTCTCATTCCCATACTTTGACCCTGGTCACAGTGTGGGAACCAAGCCATGCTCTGGTCCTCTGCGCATGAAACAACTAGATTTAAGAGTCTTAAGGGATTTAGCAACTAAATTTACTGAAAGCAAAACAAAACAAACAAAATGGCCGCTTCCAGGGTTTCTCAGACATGGGAGTGAGGCATCAGGTAGTTCTTCCCCATGGCCTGGGACTTGGTGAGGAGCTGGCAAATTAAGTATTTTCCCTGATAGATTCAGAAGACCATATCCTCCCCAAAACAGCTACACTTCCCGTCAGCGTGCCTCCAGCAGCAAGACTCCTTTCCTCGGCAACCCACCCACTACTCAGACCCATATCCCCACTCCCACCCCAGACTTGGATTAAGGGAAGTCCACATATTGATGAAGTTGCATAACAAAGTCTGAGCTTTTCCATGTGTCACCTCCAAATTTCTCTGAAAGTGGAAACAGGAGAGGGGTTGGGAATGCCACACCTATGAATCTGATTTCATTTACTCCCAGGGAAGGAAACTCTGCACTCAGCCAATTGGACTACCACAACAGGCTCCCTTATCAGGAAATTCTACATTTTCCATCCATATTCCAGGCTCCAGTGGAATGAACAGTAGTGGTAACTTGAGCAAGTCTACTGCACCACATCTGAATCTGTTAGATCAGGGTAGGATTTAATGGAGCCTCAGAAGAAATTTCTCAGTCAGAGGAGGAGTCCTTCAGAAGTTAGCCAAAGGCACCAGGAAACAAACAACAACCAAGCCAAAATCTCTAGTAAAATGTTATGTTCAATTAAAAGAGAAGAAAATCCCCACACCCAAAGCAGAAGGCAGAATCAGGAACTCAGGTAAGGGCTAAAGAACCAGAAAGTCAGGGCTAGGTAGAGAAGCTGTCAAAGTGACAGGAAGTAGGAACGAGTGTTCAGAGTGGGTGAGGATGAATCCCAGAGCAGGCTTTAGGGTGAACAAAGCAGACACCAACTGAGACAGCATGGTTATTCCACCGTTAAACTTCCCTGTGCTGAAAAGAAGCAGATATTTTTATTAATTACAGAAGTACTCGTTTCAGAATCCTTCTTTTTTAGTGAATTACGAATGAATATTAAATCATTCTTATAAGTTTCAACAGATACCTTTTTGAAAGAGAATTTTAAGTTATGTCAGGATTAGGAATTCTCCTAGCAGCCCCGAGAGGTATGTATCAATTTGAAAGCAAACAATACAGACCAAAAGACATTTTGAAAATGTCTATAATTTTGAAAATGAATATATAAATCAGAACAACCCGAGAATTCATTTTTGGTTACATATGACAAAATGCCAAGTAATGTGGTGATCTTTCATGCTATGTCAGAATGTAACCCTTTCATAAAATAACAACAATAGTAATAATAGCAGTATTTATTGATTATTTACTCCATGTGGGACTCTAAGCAGTTTTCATGTGTTAACTCACTCATTCCTTCCAACAACCTATCAAGAAAATACTGTTACTATTCCCATTTTACAAATGAGGAAAGTGAAATAGAGAGAGGTTAAGAAACTTCCCCAAGGTCACCCAGTTTGTAAGGGCAGGGTCAGGATTTGAACACAGGCCGTCTGGTACACATTCTTAGCCCCAAAACTTTATACCTGAGGGCCCCATTAGTGATAGAAATCCAGATTCAGAATTGCCATGTGTCCTAAATATGTTTACAAGTTTGAGATCTCAAGCAACAATATTCTCATTGACTTGTCAGCACTGTTCAGTGACAGGAAGGAAATCAATACCTACATAATTTTATTAAAATAAAAGTGATTATACTTACAAAAACTGCTTATATATTTTTTTATAAAACTCTGAAATTTTAAAAGCAGATATGCATCTTGGTTAATTAAACAAACCAAAAAACTGTTGGGATTTTTGCCCAGTCTAAAAACTTAAAAATGACTTGAAAATCTACTTTAGCAAAATGATAAAGGAATGCAAAGGATGACTGAAATTGAAGTAAAATGACTTAACCACCAGACTGGATTAGAACCTAGCATCCAAGGGTCTTGATTTTCATTCCACTGCTTGTCATTACACAGTGGATTTGTGGAAACTGGTCTCTTGTGGGAATTGCTGTTACCACACAATTCATGGTCTGTTACGCTAACAGCTTCACCTACTGCATGCTGACACAATACACTGAGCTGAAATGATGGCACACATTGTCTCATGAATCTCTAAAACCCCATGAGGTCAGTATCACAGTCCGCATTTTTAAAAGGGGGAAGAGAGGTAATTAAAGTAACTCACCTAAGGCCAAAAAGTCTTGGAAAATGGACAGAACCAGAATTCAAATCCAAGTCTGTGGGACTGCAATGCTTTTACTCTCTCCCCTGTAGATCACTACATTGCTATCAGTATAAACTTTAAGTTAAAGTTAATAATCAGCTCATTATGTTGAGCTGATAGTTATTAAAATACAACTCCATGTCTATATAGTGAGTGTTTTACCACACTGACACTTTCCAAAGACTATCCTCTCCAAAACAACCATACAAGGAGAGGCCACGAGAAGTGTCCCGAGTGGGACAGAATGAAGCAGTAGTGTCTCTCCTACTGATGTGACAGAAGTGGTGCCAAGGGAGGGTAAGGAAGAGCCCTGTAATCCTGAGCCAGGTCTAAGGACTCCTAGGCTCCCTCCTGTGCCCGCAGATGCTCTATGGAAAAACGGGTTCCTTGGATCCAGGCTTCAGATGACCAGGCTCACACCAAAGCATCTCCATGAACATCTGCTTCAGCTTATTATTCCCCAGAATGAGAATATATGAGCGGCCAGCAGGATATAACATTGTAATTACTTCTCCAGTCATCATAATCACCTCAGTTGCTGGTAGAAATAACTGGATGTCAAAATTGCAAAGAAAAGAAAGTAAAGTAGGAAGAGAAAGAGGAAGGAAAGGATGATTTTGATGGCCCTCTTTTGGGCCTCAGTACTTGGATATCTGGAGCCGGTAAAGTTTTGCTGCATCTGCCGCATACGCCTCCCCAGAGAGAGGATGAGCAGAAAGTAGGAAGCTAGAGATACAATTAAGGGAGGGAGGTCCCACACAGTGCCAAGAAAATGGATCAGCTTATATTCATTTCTTTTCTTTCTAAAGGGTTCAGTCACATTCCCTGTTCCATCAATTCCACTGAGAACAGACTAGATCTTAAATTCATGGATCAGAGAGACGGCACTGCTACATGATAAGAGCAGGGTACCAACAGCATCCATACAACCAACCTGGAAACTCTCCACTTGAGCCAGAGGAACGTAGGATGGGAGAAACTGGCGACTTTCAGGCAGTAGAAGACACTGAGACAGGTGGCAAGCCAAATGCTCAGATGGTTTGTAAATGTCCAGAAAATATCACTAATCTGCATGACTGCAAATTATTCATCGTGGAGTTTGGAAGAGAACACCATCAATCAAGAGAATCCACAGCAGAGGGCTTCCCTGGTGGCGCAGTGGTTGAGAGTCCGCCTGCCGATGCAGGGGACACGGGTTCGTGCCGCAGTCCGGGAAGATCCCACATGCCGCGGAGCAGCTGGGCCCGTGAGCCATGGCTGCTGAGCCTGCGCGTCCGGAGCCTGTGCTCCGCAACGGGAGAGGCCGCAACAGTGAGAGGACCGCGTACCGCAAAAAAAAAAAAAAGAGAATCCACAGCAGAACAATCCTGGAGAGACCCCGGTTAGTGATGATGAAGTCAGACAAAGAGGTTCTCTTGTTCTTGAACCAGCTGCTACCATTGACCAACCCATGAAACTATTCCCCGGCATTCCCAGAATGAACTGAGTGGCAGTCAGAACCAGAAACCCGCACTCGGTGAGTCCCAGCATGTCAGCTATTAGGCAGACCTGATCTTCGTTCTTTCTGTGGATGAACACTCTCTTGCTAACCTGAAATCTGTTAATCACCTCTACCTGCTGCTTCTCTGTACCTGTCTCTTGTCTCTGCCCAATTTAGTCTGTTGTGGAGCACAATTTAGCAAACCCTCTCTGCTCTTTCAGGTTAGTCTGTCCTCTTCAGAGACGACATGGATTGTCACATTCCATCTATGATCTAAACTCAGAAGCTCTTTGCCGAAATGCAAATAGAGTAGTGTCCAGTGTCACAAAGAGAAAGAAGAGATCTGAGTCACAAAGAAGATGCAGGATTTGGACTCAGTTTCAAAGGCAGAAGGGTTCTGAGCCACCCAGAACGGAAAGGTGTGTCACCAGAAGGGTCGCACAGAATCACTCAGAAGAGTGCAAAGTCTTACTCTTCAGGAGGGAGGACTCAGGGACATATACAAAAGGGCGAAATATCAGAATTCCACTATAAGGCACTATTACAGTCACCCTGGAGGGAGGTTTACATTCATAAAATAGAAAAGGTTCAGTGTCAATGGTCCTGGATTAGAATTAAAAAGTGTGCCTCTTAGAGTATGCCTTACATGAAGGGGCTACAAGCTCTTCCCTAGTGAGCCATAGCATCGGAAATTCTTAACTACCTGAATATTTAGTGATAACAATAATGAAGTATCATATGAGCTACTCAAAGTATGGATTTTTTCAGAGGGATGACCACTGTATTGATATGTCAGTAATAGTTCAGGCTGACAGAAAACACACAGACACTCTGTCAACCGAAACACTGCCTTACAGATTTTGACTATAACCAATAGTAATACTTTTTATATTGTCTTACATATATATAAAACATATATATGTATGTATATATATACATGTCACAGCAGAGAGATCAGCAATATATATAAAATGATAAGTAGTATGCAGCCTTCCAAGTCCCTTAAAGTCCTGACCTGGAGAATGCACAATGGCCAGTAATAAGTCTAAGTGAGCATCTTATCAGGATCCTAAAGGCCCACCCTCAAACTATATATGCATAAATACATTCTGTATGTGGCTAACATGGACGATTTTCCATTTCCATTGCCTCCACCGTGGTCCAAGCTACCATGATCTCTCATATGAACTGCTCAATGGCCTCCTAACCCATTTCTCTACTTCTAATCTTTTCTCCCATAATACATTCTCCATACAGCCCCAAGAATGATCCTGTTAAAGTGTAAATTAGATCATTCCACTCCACTACTTAAAACACTTCACTGGCTTCCCAGTGCAACTGCACAAAATATAAACTCCTCATAGTATACTGTATACTGAGAATCTCTTCTAAATTTCCTTCTGCATGCAACAGAATTCAAGATAAATTTTATAATATCACATGGTCTGTGTTAAGGAACAGGTTTTACTGGAGTAAGAGAAAACTTCTATATCCACAACAGAAATGGAAGCATGGTTCCTCCTCACCCTCCTATGACTGCACCGAGGGACCTGGGCACTGTTAGGTTAGCAGTATACATCTGTATGCCAGTGGAGATACCTCATCCTCTCTATTGGCCTCACTTCTTGTAACAAAAGTGTGAAAGCAATTTTGTCAGTAGGAAAATAAACAGTCTGCCTAATGCCAGAAAATCTGGATTTGGGAAGCCAGCTATTACAGGAGCTGTCTAGGAAGCCACCTGACCAACACCTGGGGAACTTAGATGTTCTAGTTCCCAGTGTTAGAAGGAGAAAGTCATCAATTCTGTGGGAATTGAGCTTATATGAAACACATAAGTGCTTCACAGAAGTGAAAGAAGTGAAAGAAAGATAAACAGGTTATCTTTTCCCAGATAACCTGTTGTCCAGGCAACCTAGATTGAACTCCTAGGGTTATTTTTGGATGACTTTCATCTTTGCAGTATAAATTTCCTATAAGAAGTGTTCAAATTTCCCAGTTTGTCCGGGACAATTATGGTTAGGTGCCTGTTGCTCCGAGTAATTTGTTAATAATGCACCCTTTTGGTGTTTTACTCACTGAATACCATCTGGCCCTAAGCTCAGTCCTTGGAACACAGTAGAACCTCAATAAATATATATGGAATAAATAAATTTTCCAGAAGTTTTATTTTTGCTTTTATCTCAAGTTTTTGATTCATTTTCTAATATCGTTGGATTTCAGGAAAAATAATGGAAAATAAATGAACTAGAAATTAAATCTTATTTCTGTACTGCCACTCATTCATCTAACATTTCTTGAGCATCTACTATGTGACAGGAAGTGTACCAGGTACAAGAAATCATGGACTAGAAAGCAAGAGAGACATATCTACAAAAAAATTACATAACGATGTGACCAATGCTTTAAGAGATAGATACAAAATATACATGTTTGCACAGAGAAGGGACCAAATTCTGCCTGGAATAGTCACAGGCTTGAAAGAGGAGATAACATTTGAGATATGTTTTTTAAAATAAATGGGAGTTCACCTGGCAGGCAAGGTAAAGAAATGGGAATTCCATGCACTACCGAAATAGATGATGATTTATCCACCAACATACCCACAGACTATCCAAGCAAGAAAATAATAAACATACATAATACTTAATTACAGGCTATGCACTGTTTTAAGGTAGCTAGAGTAAGTCACTTAATTTTTAACGCATGAGGTGAGTTCTATTATTGTCCCCATTTTTAAGGAGGAGGAAACCAAGGCTCAGAGATTCTCATAGAGCTAGTAATCAGTTCAGCGAGGATTCTGACCCAGGCACTCTGGCTTCAGAATCCATTGCCTTAACTAAAGACCTCAAAGATCACCTATTGATGACACCTCAATAAATACAAGAAAAAAATGGGGACTTGAGCAGTAATGTTATGTCAGAGACAAGATCTTAGATCCCCTCTCTTTTAGATCACACTGCATCATCTGCTCTGGTTCTTAATGGTCCCTATAAACTCTCAAACCATGGGCTGCACCTCAAACCAACAGGTGTTTTATTGAGAACCCTCTGGGTCCCATTCTCTTCCTTTAACATCACTCCTCATTTATCTATATAACACATTTTATCAATTAGGGATCTGCTACTATGGTAAAATGGAAAAAATCCCAGAAGATAGTAACCTAGGTTTCTTGCATCCTTCCCATAGAAATGCTTTAAGCTAATTATGTGACATTAGGCAAGTGTCTTGATCTTTCTGATCCTCAGGTTGGAAATAAATAAAGAGGAGGTACCAGACAGTCAATATGAATGAATGCTTTAAGGACCTGGGTTCTGGAATCAGGCCTAGATTTGAATCTGAGTGTCACTGCTCATTAGCTATGTGATCTTAGGCAAGCTAATCTTCCTAAACTTAAATTTGCTCATCTGTGAAATAGGCATAATAATAGTACCTATCACAGAATTGTTACAGTGATTAAGATAGTGACTATAAAAATGTAAAATGCAGGAGTGTTTTTTAAACGTTATCTATTAATAGGGTCACTGCCCTACACATTACCCATACTTAGGATATTTTTATGAAAACTGCTATTCTTTTAATGTAATATTTAATACATATAAAAATACATGTAACATATAGGTAAATTATAAAGCAAACAAAATAAGTACCCATAATCCCACCACCCAACTTAAGTAAAACATCACCAGTGGTACCATGGCACACGAGTGCTTCTTCTCTGTCCTACCCCTTGTTCCGTCCCTCAGCTTCCTATGGTAACTCTTCTTGAATTCTGTATTTATCATTCCTTTTCGAATAGTTCTATCATATAGGTATCTACCCATTAAAATATTGTATACCTGATTTTAACATTTATAAAAACAACATGCTATTAACAAATATCCTCTGCAACCAGAGGAACACTCTGTTTATAAAAGCTATTCCTGTTACAGGATAACTGTAATTCATTTACCCAGCTGTATGATAATCTACTGTGTGAGCATTTATTTATCCATTCTCTGTGGATGAACCTTGGGGTTGTTTGCAGTTTTGTACTGTTAGGTACATTATTGCTATGGACACCTTTGGACCTGTTTCTTGGGCCACATGGGTAAGAGTTTCCTATAGAGTGTACCTTAAAGGTTGAATAACTAGGTGAAATTTCAACAATATCAAAATGATTTCTCAAACAAGGCAAGTTAATCTCCCTCAAAAAGAGGTGCCAATTCACACTCCCCCCACTAGTTTCCATTGGTCGACAACATCCTCCTTCACACTTTGTTCTTTCAAATGTGTTGAAATTCACTAGCATGGAGGTCTTGAAAGTTCATTGCAGTTTCTGGTTTTCATTTCCTGGATTAATAAGGTTGACCACATTTTAATATATTAATGGATTATATTTCCTTCTCTGTGAAATGCCTGTGTCTTTGACCATTTTTGTACTAAGCTGTCATTTTCTTATTTCTCCATAGGTTTTCATATATTCTAGATCATATTCTTTTTGCTTTGTAGGTCTTTATATGTTCCAGATTGTATTTCAGTTATATTATTTCAAATATCTTCTCTGCCAGTTTGTGACTTGTCATTTTGCTTTCTTTATGGTGATTTTTGGTTTAAAAAAAAGGTTATTTTTAACAGTTAAATTTATCATTCTTTTCTAAATTCAAGTTATTTTTAAAAAAACAAAACTCCACATCCCCAAATTATAAAGCCATTGTCCTATATTTTCTTCCCAAAAACTTTTTTTCTAAAGAAGGGGGAAAGTTCCCCCTTAATTTTTACCTCCTATTGTTTATTTATTTAGGCCACCCCACACGACTTGCAGGATCCTAGTTCCCTGACCAGGGATCAAACCCGGGCCCCCAGCAGTGGAAACACCGAGTCCTAACCACTAGACCGCCAGGGAATTCACCTCTTCCAAAATTTTTGTTTTTCCTTTTACTCTTTGAATAACCAAGAATTGACTTTTGCATAAGGTGTAAGGTAGAGATCCAATTTCACTTTTTTCTATTGATTTATGGATGACAAATTTTCCTAGCATCATTTATTGAATAATTTATACTTTACCCAGTGATCTAGAATGCCACTTTCGTCATATATACTTTCCATATATGCATGGTCTGTTTGTGGGTTCTCTATTCTACACCACTGTTCTATTTGTTTATTCCTGCATCCATAGTATACTTAATCACTGTAACGTTACTTTCAAAAAAGAAAACTGTCTTGCCGACTGGCAGAGCAAGCCCCCCATCTCACTCTTCCTCTTCAGGAACATGCTGCCTGGTCTTAGATCTCTGCTCAACAATATATCTTTCGAATCAACTTGTCCAGTTGCCCCAAAACACTTCTGGGAATTTTTGATCTGTAAACATCAACTTGGGGAAGGTTGACATCTTTACACTGTGATGCTTCCAATAAATAAAAATGGTGTACCAATGTGTTTAAGTCTTCTTTTAATGTATTTCAATAAGTTTTATGTCCTCCATAGGAACCACACACCTGGAGACATCTTTCATCTTCTGATGCTCTTGTATACGGCATCTTTTTAAAACTACATTTTCTCTGCTGTTGTTTGCGATTGACTTTGGTATACTGATCTTATTTCCAGCAACACTTAATTACTCATCCATAGATTCTTTTGTATCTTCTATGTAATCAGAGCCTTGTAAATTTCTTCCTTTCCTGTCTTAAAACTTTTTCTTTCCCTTCCTAACTGTGCCCTGATACAACAGATTAGTTCCTCCAAAGAGATACCAGAGAGCTCTCATTCTCTCTCTCTGCCAACGCTCACAAATAAGAGGTCATGTGAGCACACAGTGAGATGTTGGTCACCTATAAGCCAGGAACACAGGCCTCACAAGAAACCATGCTGGTACCCTGACCTTGGGGCTTCCAGCCTCCAGAATAGTGAGAAAATAAATGCCTCTTGTTTACATCTCCTAGCCTATGGTATTTTGTTATAGCAGCCCCAACTAAGACATCCAATGATGCAAATAAGAACTATGTTATACTTAGGATCCGGTTATTTTCCTGTGGGAAATCTGCTCCCTCCAGATTATCTAGTCTGCTATACTGCCAGGAGAAGCATAAGGGCAGTACTTCTGTTCTCAAGTGTTCCTTTATTTAACAGGGGGCTGTTAACTCAGGGTCCTCATTAGGGACTTCAAGCAAAATTAAACAATATTTATTTGATGAGTGTGTGCTCATATTCATGCTTTTTAAGGCTAATTGCTAAGGTTTTGTGTGTCTTTGTTCCAATCCCCTCCTCAAATTTAGAATGAGACATAAGTTAAAAGCCCGAAGGACTGTGGGAGCAGAGGTGAGATTTTTCTTCTACTTACAGTGGAAGTCGCCCAAGAGAAAGGCAAGAGTAATGAGTTGATCACGTATATGGAGATAAAGGTAAGAATGTGTAAATTCGTAAGGATTAGGCTTAACTGCAAAGCACAAATCAGTGGCTTAAACAAGGTAGAGATTTATTTGTGTCTCCAAAAGAAGTCCAGAAGTAGACTGTCCAGGACTGGTATGGTGGTTCCATGGTCATCACGGATCCCAACTTCTTCTGTCTTCCATCCTGAAGATAGTATCATGCTCCAAGACCACTAGTGGAGATTCAGCCACAGAGTCCACATTTCAGACAAGAAAAAGCCAAATGAGGGTTTAGAGAAGCACACAGGATAAGCCTCCCAACAGAGTTAGTTCACTGAAGGAACTTCCCTGGAAACACCATCAAATAAGTTCTGCTTATAGCCCCTTAGCAATCCTTAACTGCAAAGGAGAATAGAAATACAATATTTTAGCTGTTCACACTGTCATCCCCAATAAAATATGGGTTCTGTAAATGTAGAAGGAGTAATAGATATTGGGTATCATATTAACGTTTTTTGGTTTTTGTTTTTTAATGACGTTTCTCATTTTCTGTATTTTACGATGCTTTGACATCTTGGGGCCTGGCAGACCCTGGGAGGGACTTTCCCCACTCCACCCCCAAACGATAGCTGATTCCTAGAAATAGTAAAGGACTTGCCCACAAGAATGCCTTTGATATGCACACCAAGCAACCCTGAGTTCATAGCCCTCATTGGCCTTTCATCAGGCTCCTGAAGTCCAGGACACTACTCCTCTGCCTGAAATCACCCCAGGGCAAGGTACCTGACAACTAGGGACCACCCCTATTACCCACTGCCTGCTGAAGTGTATTCAAACTGTCCAATCCTAAACTTGCTCAGCGCTCCTATCCTGTCTCACCCATTCTTTCCCCATGAAAACAACAATAAAAGCTCTGACCCATGCTTTTCCCTTGCTCCTTCTGCCTCCTGACCTACCCTGGTACCTCTCCGTGTGGTGCTGGCATGGTGTGTTGCACGCCCTCCTCTTGAGAACTGTTAAGTAATAAACTCTTCGTTCAAAGGCAGTTCTCTCTGTGTCTGTCATCATACCATTCCTGATTAGAACAAATCCCATGTACATCGTAAAACAGGTAGGCAACTGGAAATCCTTCCCACAATATGGTTTTCCACAACAGGAAGCTGGAATCCTGGCATCATCTGAAAGTTATCTCACAAAAATCTGCTTACAATGTGTCTGGCAGAAGAAAAATAAAGTCACTCTTGCCTCAGCATCTCTTCTGAGCGCCAGACTCGTTAACCTTCACCCTCCCAAATATAAGCTAGAAAGTCTACAGTTAAACTATTTTCAAAACTAAACTCAATATCTTCGCTCTTCTCAAATCTGCTGCCACATCCATGTTCCTTAGTCTCTAATAAGACGTCATCATCTACACAGCTGCCCAAGCGAAGTTTCAAAATTATCTTCTGGAGTCCCCCGAAGTGGCCTCTGGGATGCTTTCAGGCACCCGGGTAGACCCACGCAGTCCACCAGGGGGGTCACTAGAGGCCACAGAGCTCTAAATTGCGGCCGGACAGCGTGACCAGGAGTAAGTGTAACACACACCGGACGCCAAGACTGAGGACGGATGGGAGGGGAGTGTATGATATTGACATGTTGGAATATTCTGTATACATTGGGTTAAGTAAACGTATTAAAATTTAGAAAAAAAAATTATCTTCTGATTGCCTTTTCTCTTACCACCAACACCTGTTCTGTCACCACTAGGTGCTGGACAGGAGCTATGCGTCCTCGGTTGTCTCCAACCCAGAGCCTAGCACAGGATCTGGCACGTACTTGGTACGCGACGAATGAGTCGATGTGAATCCTAAACATCCCTCGTGTCACCTCTCATCCCCACTTTACTAACCTTTCCAGGCTTATTCAGTAGCTTCCTAACTACCGCCAGGCTTTGCTCCTTCTAACCCTTCAACTGTCTTCACAGTTCTTTCTAAAGCACAATTCTGATAAGATGTCGCTGTTTTAAAACCTTCTATGGATCCCCATTGCCAAAGTCCTCTGCAAGCTTTCAACACCCTTTACAATCTAGCCTCAAATACCTTTCGTGTTTTATCTTCGAATGCTTCGTATACTTTTAAGTTTCTGGACCTTCGTTCGTGCCGTTTCTTCTGCTGAAAACTAACCTAACTATTCTCTTCTGCGCCCCGCTGGACTCTGTTTCTACCGTGACTAGAGTGTCTCTCCCATCGTATCACACTTGCCTACACAACTCCTGCTTTTACCTCCCCCATTCAACCCGCACCACCCTACATTGCGAGTCCCTTCAGTGCAGGAGTCCTGTTATATTCACCGCTACATCCACACTGTACGGCTGCATGGCATATAGCAGGTGCCCACATGGCCTCTGAGTGTAAAAAAGATGCCCAGGTTAATAGTAAACAGCCATAGAAGATTAACAACAAACCAAAGAAAAAAAATGACCAAAGTGGAATACGTGCTCAGTAATCCACGGACATTAATAACTCAACAAAAAAAGGTCGAGTACAATAAACTGAAATTAAAATGCTCTCCTAAGTATCTCCTGAGACTTGGTGAGATGGGCATGGTGACTGAGAGATACACCTTGTTTAAAATAACTGCAACAGCAGTAACAATAGCCAGCATGTATTGAGCACTTGATTCAGTTACTATGTGCTAAGTAAGTTACATGTATTACTTACTGTGTTCTTCACAGTAGGCCTATAAAAGTACAACTACTATTATCCCTGTTTTATTCACAGGAAAACAAAACAACAAAAATCAAAGGCATGGAAAGTTAAGAAACACACCAGAGTTCACCCAGCTGCTCTTGAGTAAAGCAAAAATTCAAATGCAGGCTTTCTGACTGCACAGCCTTAAGTGAACTATTATGACAGACCACCATTTTCCCAAATGACTGGTACAGCAGAAAAACTAAAAAATGTCAAGATGTACACTTATTTGGACAAATAGGACCCTAAGGTCCAAAGCATGGCAGAGAGCTAATGGATGAAGGGTAAAGAGAGAAAAAGAAAAATTTCAGTATTGTGGATGCATGACTCTGACAGCCGAAAAGGCTACACATCAGCCTATCACAGACTGTGGGACTAGCACAGGGGCCAAGTATAGTAGTTTTGAGAGGGGACTTCAATGCTGTTGGTGCCTACCAAAAGCCTCACTCTCTAAAAAGTTCAACTGAACAACACACATTTACAAAGTCCTAAAATGTCACTGTGCTCGGCCGAGCTGGACAAAGGCAAAAGGGTAGTCTGAGTAAAAGACAACACTGCCTTCAAGAAGTACACGATATCTTTCGGGAACAATGAGAAACTACCACTAATTTCCCCTAAATGAGCTGCAAAGGTTAGACTGAAACGCAGTTGGCAATGACAAGTAATCCCCAAAACAGCCACAGAACCATGTCTTTGGTGTTTTCAGATGTCTTTGGACTGATCAATCTGTCCGATTTTCAAGAAATGGATGACTCTCTGAGAACTGCACCTCGCAGCAAATAGTGGATCTTATCTGGGCTGGTCTTTAAAGTCAGCCATTCTGGGTTGTGTACGTTTATTAAGAGAATACAAGAAAAAAAAAAAGAAATGAAGTGTTTAAGCATGAGATGTTATGATACAGATAATGCGGGAAAAAAATGCATGAAAGAATATCTTGTTCACCTCTAGCACATGAAGTGATACTAGCTTAACATGAATGAGGAGAGCAAGCCTGGCTTGGAAATAATGGAAAGATTTTTTTCCCCAAAAATGTAAAGAGCTTTATTTACTTCTTCTTATAAAGGTAATACATACTCAATGCTAAAAAAAAAAAAAAAAAAAAAAAATTACAAAATTGTAAAAAATAAGGAAAATCATACATAATCTTCTCAGAGATCATCAGAGCATTTTGATTTTTCTCCTTCCAGACTCTTCTAAGTATATATTTATATCAATTACTTTTTTTCAAATATGGGAGTAACACCACACATGCTGTTTGATACTTTTGCTCCCACACTTCCATGTATCATACTCATCTTTCTACCTAACCCAGAATCCCAAAATCAAAGTCACAGGGCAGTTTTCTGCAGGTACATTCCCTGACACCGTAAGAACATGAAAAAAGGAAATGCAGGACACAAAACTTGGACTAGAAGACCCCTACGGTCTGTTACTGCTATCAGATTCCACAGGTCTACTCTGAGACTAGGCTCGGAACAGTAGAAAGTTTCTCAGGAGACGGGGCTGCCTGCGGGGGGAGGGCAGAGTTTATGCTCCCACAGCCTGCCTGGTTGTGGACCCCGGGTCTGCAGTATCACACGCACGCTGAGGCCTCTGCACTGAACACCTGACTCTGAAAGCCCTGCTGCCCAGCCTCAGAGCCTCTCAAGCAATCTCCAGTGGGAGTCTGCAGAAGAGCCCCTCGGCTCGCGGGGATCCTGGAGGACACACTCTTCTTCTGCCCCTGCACCCTGGACTCAGAATCGCTTGGGGTTGGTAATTAAGCAGTTTTGTTCACCATGTCACTTTCCCAAAGCACAGATTCATCACTCAGTTTAAACAGGAATACTAATCCGCATTAACTTCTCACAACTTTGAAGGAGCATAAAAGTACCTTTGCTGAGGAAAAAAATTAAAAGTTGCCCAAAAGACAAATTTTATCTACTTTACAATTTTGCTTAAGGAATGTGGCGTAAAGGAGTGAGGACTACGTCACCAGTTTTAATGTGGGAACTCAAGAGAGCAGACTTAATGTGCTGACTAATGGTCCCAGGTACAGGAAAAAAAGAAAAAGATGGTTGAAAAAAAAAAATTTAAATTTAAAAATAAATAAAGATAGTTGATATGAGGAAACAGTAATTAATTTTCTACTGTTCCTGGGCGAAAGAAAGGATAAAGCTAAGGAACTCCATTTTTCCTTAAACAAGCTGTGAGTACAAAATGCTGCTGATGTGTGCAGAAAATACCTTAAAACAAAAAGTCAAGTGTCCATAAAATAGCATGTGAATTCTGAACCTGTTAAAGTCCAGCAGGGTCTAAGCTACAGTTAGCACCACACTCTCTCAGGCAGAGGGGAGAGGACATGTAGAAGTAAAAGATGCATTAAAAAACTGAGTTTGTTTTATGTAATCTTTACTAGTAAATTACTAGTACTCTGTCAGAATCTTATAATAAAGGTAACTGTGCATACACAATTGTACACAGTATGTACAACAAGAGACCATGTAGAAAAATAAGAGGAAAATGTTATACCTGGGGCGCTAACCTAGAGAGGCAGGGACTCCCCTGAGAGTCTGTATGAGACTAAAAGGACAGAGAATGGGGTTTAGAAAGAGAGAAAATAGTGAAACCAGAGCCTATGTCATCACCTGGAGATGGACTACTTCATCCCTAGTTATACTTTAGGTCTTTACTGCTAGTAAACTCTGTTTCACAAATGCTACTAGTGAAATTGTCCAAAAACAGAAGACGTGAATAATGTAGGTTCATCTTGAA
Organism: Stenella coeruleoalba; assembly: GCF_951394435.1. Classification (NCBI taxonomy): domain Eukaryota; kingdom Metazoa; phylum Chordata; class Mammalia; order Artiodactyla; family Delphinidae; genus Stenella; species Stenella coeruleoalba. Next base: position 92,915,451 of record NC_137155.1, on the reverse strand, counting down.
GCTATTTAGATTAGATATTAACCACTGTTCAGCAAGCCCCTACAATTTAGGCTAAAGCTTAATATCCCGTTGGGATCATTCATGTGTCAACATTTATTGCCTATTCTGTGCCAAGCAATGGTTAAGACGCAGGTACATAAAGAAGATACAGTTCTTGCCTTCTAGTCTATAAACCAAACAGATAAGGAAATCAGTATTTACAACCATGGGATACATGTATGACGTACAGCAATGCTCAATAAACACTGAGTAGCTAAATCAATACTATAATAGAAGTGTGCACAAAAAGGGGGGGGGGGGGCTTCCGAAAGGACAGTTATCCCTCTGCCATAACACGGATGACCCTAACAGTTCACTATCTTGTATACTTATACACAGAAACTGTCTCTTAAAGAATAAAAAACTAGTGAATACCATAACATACAGGAGCTACCAAGGTTCATGACACGAAAAGGGGAAGGAGAACAGCAGTCAGGAAAAATATTATCACTCATTTTACATAGAGTATTTTAATTCTTGTCTTCAGAAACTATAAAGACTATCAAGATTTGGAAACGAGACTGTACCAAACAATGGCCAAAGAAGAATCGTCCATTCTATGCCTTCTCTTTCGTCTGGTCACTCAGAAATATGATGTTATCTGTAAAGAAGCCAAAGCATAAATGTTATTTTCAGAATGCTTCCTCCATCTCATTTAATCATTCCCGTCTACCACATACATATTTTAGTGCTATTCACTGAAAAGACTTTAGACAAATTCTCAAAATATTATGTTCTTGCTATATTGCTTGCTATGTCCTTGAGAGGTATATACAATAGGCATAATGGAGCTAAAAGCTGGGCTTCAACCGTTTATCAACAGCTCAGACCTTGTGAGAAAAGGTGGGATACTTCTCATCTTCCCTGAAGATAGCTAAGGTCTTCTCAGTGATAACTTTCTACAGAAGAGCTAGTCACAAATTCTGATGCTTGCAGTGCTCAGACAGATGCCATTAAACCGGGGAGTACATGCTCACAGAGAAAAGGATCCCGGCAACACAGTGCACAGGCTGGAGGGATGGAGGAAGGACAGGGTTCAACAAATGGCCCCAGCGCACAGACTTATTTATGTTTTTTAAGTCTGAACACTTATACAGAACACATTTTATTTTTAAATTTTAAAACAGAATGAGTTTTATATATTCACTCTTGAGAAAATTTTTACTATCAGTATTTCAGAGAACATTTTTATCCAAAAACATCAGACATTGCTCTTAAAATATTGTGCAGAAAGAGTTAGTTTAGGACAAGCAAAGGAAAAGAAGTAGTATCTCCCGTAGAACACCGAAAGATCTACATTCTTAAAACTTCAGAATTATTCAAAAATTATATATTATACAGTAATTGAATATTTGTTGACGACTGTAGTCTTCTAAAACTAGAATGTTTTGGAACAGAATGGTTAGTATAAGAGATTATCAGAATTGACATCACTGTGTAAAAAAGACAAGCGTGCCACCTGCTGGTGGTTATTTTTAAGCTACATTGATCCAAAGGAGAAAAAAATATGGCCTATAAAACAGATAAGCCAAATTAAAACTCTATTCTCTTCCATTCTAATGTCACTAAAGACCTGTTCAATTTTACTATTAGCCATAAACCTATGTTAACTGCTTAAGCATTCATGCTAGTGAATACTGGTGACAAGAAAAAAAAAAAAGGCTGATAATTTGAAATGCTTCTGTTTGGCCTGGTTTATAACAATTCAAAATCTGCCCTCACAATAGGTTTACAGTTTACAGTGGAATATGAAAGTGTTGAATGCTTCATAAATACATGATCAATAGATTTTAAACTGTCAATTATTTTATGAGAAAGCTTCATCTTCCACTGCTGAAATCACAGGGGTAGTTCTATACCATATACAGGTCTAGAAAAAAATTTTTGAATAGGTAGATATGTCTGGAGGCTTGACCCAAGGAGGAACAGGGCAGGCAGGAAGTAATTTACTGTCACAACACTCAAGAATTATGAAAGCAAACCAGTCAGAAAAAACCTCATCTAAGTTATCAAGGTCAGGATACTTTCAAAGAAACCAGTAAGAAAATATACGATTATTATTTACAACAAATTATAATTTATCCATATGGCACAGTAGTTAAGACAAACTCTGGAGCAAGTGAAAAGAGAAAGATAAGAGAAAAATCTGTCAATTAGGAGACTTAAGTTGTCAGACTTTTCGCCTCCAGAATTGTGCGAAAATTCATTTCTGTTGTTTATAAAAAGAAAATAAGAGACACTTAAGATACATATAAACCATGTAATATGATGTATGGACTGGTATTTATGAAGCAGTCAAAGAAATTTCAATACTATGACATCTGGTAAAAAAAATTTAACAATAATTTCTTAATATTAGGTGTGATAATAGCACTATAGTTATGTTTTAAAAAGGAATCTATCTTTCAGAGATACCTACTGAAATATTTATGGATGATATAATGTCTGAGATTCCCTCAAAATAATCCAGGTGGGGGAAAAGGGGGCTGGGTCATAGATGAAATAATATTGGCCATCTGTTGATAACTGTTAAAGCTGCATGATGGGAGTTTTCGTTTCTTACTATTCTCTCTCCTTTTGTGTATGTTTGACATTTTCCATAATAAAAAAATTAATTTTTAAATGATATCTAATTTGGGCATACCTCAGAAGTTCATAAATATTGAGATAATACTATAATAAAAGTTCTTTTATTCCCATCTACTTATTTATCAAAACAAGGTTTCTCAGTTTTTATATTGATAAAAAACAAGAAAACAGAATGAATACTTTTTTAGCAATTTATCCAAAAGGCAAAAAATGCATCATCTATCTCATTAAGATACATTTTCAATAAAATTTTAGTTTGTATACATATATACTAAAGTTGTTTTGGTCAATTATGTTCTAAAAACAACTGTAATGATAACCCAATTCAAGGAGAAACCTAACATTTAGAGCTCTACTGTTGCAGAATTTTTTTTAATATTTTTAAATTTCTATTTATGCATGTACTTTTGTTACAGTTAATTGAATGAATGACAAGAGTCTTGACTATACAATATATTAAGGTACACTTCTGAGGAGAAAATGAAATTGAAAAACAAGTTCAGAGAAAAGGGAATAATGTAAAATTTCCAAATGTTGAGGAGTTTGTATCTTTTTTAATGATGATGGATACCAAATAGCTATAATATTTAGATCCATTAATACCTTTAAGAGTAACATAATTTTATATTAAAAAAATTTAATGTCAACTTAAACATGTCCAAAGGGGTATATTATTTTCAAAATTCTTGTAGAATTTTCAGAAAAGTTTAAAACTCTGTTCTAGAGCATATCTTCTTAACCTCCTGAAGCTTCCATGTGTCCATCTTTTCTATGTTGTTTTGTATTTTGTTTAATGAGAACAAAAGGAATTTAAAACAAAATCATCATGTTAAGTACCAAACAGGTTCTGAACAAATCTGCACAAATGTCTAACGCCACTCATTTTAGTATAACTCTGTCTCGACACATGCTTTTCCCTGTTTAGGCCATGTCCTTCAAAAACACTAAAGGTTTTCTAAGTCCAAATAGTAAGTACTGGCATAGACAGTTCAACTGATAAGTTACTTGTGAACTAAAACTGTGAGTACAGAGATAATTTTCTAAAGGAAGAGATAAATGTAGAAACCTGGAGCAAGCCCACAAACCTCACTTGGAATTCTCCTGGTGAAGGCCTTACAATCTCATTGGCATCAGTACTAACAGCCTCAGGTAAAGTTACAACATAGCCAAGCTTTCAAAAACGGAAAGGAGAAAAAAAAACCAAAACAGAATAGCTATTATCACAAGAGCCTTACCAGCTATAATTGTTGTTGCTTGTCGTCTCACATTATTTTTATCCATATATTCACCATAGTCTACTTTCCCTTCCACATAAATTCGAGACCTGATATGAATAAAATTTACAGTTTTTAGTCTGGAGATTCTAATGTACTTTACAGGAGAGAGTCAGGTTAGAGAGGGTAAGTATACATTAAGGATGAAACAGATAATCATACAGAACCTCATTTTTGCTCCCACTTCTCATAATTCAGAATTAAGAGTACTGAAACAGAGAATTCCCTTGTGGCCTAGTGGATTCCTAAGGAATGCTAGCTCTAGGATTCCAGGCTTTCACTGCCAGGGCCCAGGTTCAACCCCTGGTCAGGGAACTGAGATCCCACAAGCCACGTGGTACAGCCAAAAAGAAAAAGTAGTGAAACAGAATGTGCACAGACTTGCCACACCTAGGAAAAAAGACAATGTTTTCATCCTTGAGCTAACTGTGGTCCTTATGAAAGTTAAAACAAAACAAAACAAAAAAAACTGTTCAAAATTTTAAGTCAAAATTAAAAAAAAAAAAAAAAGCAACCTTAAGACCATGAAGAGCAACCTAGTGGCATCCTTTAAATCTCTATGGTTAATTTCCAATGTGCTATTTTCTGTCACCGCTGATTTTGGATTCTCTAACAGATTTGTAGATTTTTTCATTTATTTTTTAGTTAGTTCCTTTCTATATTAAGGTTCATAAACTTACTCTCAAAAGACTTAGATTACTAAAATGCAAAATTTTCAGCTTTAGTATTTCACTCAGAGTTAATTACTAAGACTATGCTGCACTCTCTAGAAGGCTGAACTAGAAGACAACTGTAACTCTGATTTCAAAGAGTAGAAAATGGCCATAATGACACCAATTTTCAGAGTCTAACACCACCAAAAATGTACAATACAGAACATAGACAAGACTGGTAAAATGACTGGGTGCCAAAGGGAACAGTCACACAGATTCATCAATCAGTAGGTGAAATTGCATATAGACATTTTCCTTGAAATTTCCTGTGTTTATATGTGTATATATGCACATATCATACAGACATGACAACGGAGGTATATATGAAGAAAAGGTATGCACTTATTTTAAAAAAATAGAAATTTTAGTTACTGCTGAAATTATTTTACATGAAATGTTTTATTTCTATAAAACAAGTACATTTCTAAACATACTATGACTACAACTGCTGTTAAACACATCCTCTTGTCCTTCTGTGGGTTTGGAAAAGATACTTTTTATACATAATCAATCCAAGCATTCCAAAAGGGAACTACTAAGTTTACATAAAATTATCAAATATGAAATAACTGCTGTGAATATTACCATAATACCTCACTGGGTCAGGCTTCCGACATTCCAGACCCTCTGTTAGGCCATCGTGTGATGCCAAGAGGCAAGACATCTGCCTTCAGGATCGCTGGCCATGGAGACACTTGCTCACATGGTACTCGGTACCCTTTGCCTTCTCTCTTACCTCATCAGCTCCATTTAAGTACACATCCTCTTTGCCCTAAAGTATAAGTTCTTAAAAGGCTAAACCATGTTAAAACCTTTAAATTAGTCACACATGGCAACGCGCTATGTTTATAGTATTAAGCATTGCATGAATACCTCTTGGGTTAACACAGAGTAATTAGTGGTACTACATAAATAAAGGCGCTACGCAGTCCATAAGAACACGTTACCAGTTTCTTAAACCAGTGGTCCCCAACCTTTCTGGCACCAGGGACCGGTTTCGTGGAGACAATTTTTCCCTGGACGGGGGTGGAGGGGGGGTGGGGGGGTGGCTCGGGCGGTAACGCGGGCCATGGGCAGCGGCAGGTGAAGCTTCGCTGCTCGCCCACCGCTCACCTCCCGCTGTGCGGCCCAGGGCCTAACAGGCCGTGGACCAGGACCGGTCCGTGGCCTGGAGGTTGGGGACCCCTGTTTTAAACCATTCAATCTGTAAGATCCTTCCTTCCTCAACTTACCCCTTTTTCACATACTGATATGCCACATCTCTCAGGCCTGGTCGGAATACTGAAATTCTGTGCCACGTTGTCTTTTGACTGACATCACCTAAATCACAATAGGGAATGTGGTTACAAATGCAAAAGACAAGTGCCAAAGGACAACATGTCCCAGCAAAACCAATCCACGATTTCTAAAAGAGCAGAACAGAATTAGAGAAGGTCCTTTCTAAAAGTATCTAATTAGGTAATTCACAATAAATAATACCTATTTACTGCTGATAAAATTAAGAGCCCGGGCTTTTGTACTCACCTATTTGGTGTGTTTCATTTTCCCCTGATCGCCACATCTCATTTGTTGCTAGAGAAAATATTGTGACTGGGTTTTTTCCTTCTACCTGTCTCATGACAGGGTCCTGACCTACTCGACCAAGTAACTGCACACGATTCAGAGCTGAAAGGCAATGTGTAGATAAAACGAGACTGAGAGAAATGTCTAGGGAGGAACAGCTACAAACACTACTCCAACTTCAGTCTTGGCATTAAGCAAAACCCAAGTTCTAGAAGGTTTGAAAGTAAGTTGAAGGGGAAAATAGACAGAGGTTGGGAGGGAAAAAGGATTGGCAAGAAAGGAGAAAATATTCAGAGGAAGTAGCCCCACAAAACAAACGTTAAGCTCTTTATCTAAATTCTTCTTTTAAATACCTAAAGAAACTTCTTTAAACTGTCTGTAGAGTTAAAAGAACAAATCTGAATATCTTTATAAACACAAGGGACTATTTCTGTGAAACAACAGCTTTCACAAACATTCACTTCTTCAGCCAAATACCACATACCCTTGGAAGACTTAGATAACCAAATAGGACTCAAGGAAATTCTTTGGCAGGAAAGTGACAAGAGTGAGTAAAAACTGACTGGTAAAGGAAGAAGGGCCCAATTTACAGGAGCCCTGCAGCCTGATGGGGCAAGGCCAAGATCTGAGAGGCAAATGTGAGTCAAGAGCGTGACGATTAATAGATTATAACCCAACGAATACACCTCTTGTGCAACACTGAGAATATTAGCATACTGCTATAAATAACACGCTTTAAACTTGGAAATCAGCTGCTACTTACATCTTTCGAGAACCAAACTGCCAGCTATTTCAGATTCATGTCTCACAAACTGATGAAGGACCTAAAGTGGAACAAATAAGTAAAACAGCTTTAATCCGGGGGGAAAGGCAAATACCAACAGAAGACCCAGTCACACGTGGTCACCATCTAGTCAGCAGCTCCTATGGCACACATCCACCCAAGACAAGAGGTGTGCCCATCACACAGAGCCAGGAGGACTATGCAAACACTTAAGCCTACTGCAGAAGCCCACAGGCACACAGGAGGTACTACACAGTATACCCAAGAGAGTTCATTTACAGTCCTCTCCCGCTTCTTTGGTGGCAATCTTCCTGATTACGGTGCCTCTGTGTTTGTACACAAAAGGTAAATAAATACATGTTGGAAAAAGTCATGCTTTTGACAGACCAAAAAAAAAGTCTAAGATAAACAAACATGACTCTTTGATAAAGTGCAAAGATATGCCTGCCCAAATCGGTCTGTCAGACAAAGGGAATCACTGCCATGTAACAGCAGCACTCGGTAACAACAGCTATCATTGCTGAGTACCCGCTAACTGCTTTACCTCTCATCCATTATTCCTCAGACTAAATCTATAAACTATGTAAAATTACCACCACTTTATAGAAGAGAAAAATGAAGTTCAAAGAGACAGAGTAACTTGCCTAAAATCCTACAGGAAGTAAGTGGCAAGTCACGCCGAGATCCCAGGGCCGTCTGACCCCAAGGCTGCTGCTTTTCCCACTGCCCTCTGCTGCCTCTTTAAGGACATTCTGTGTAAGGGCTACTGCAAAGATATGAGGACACATCACTGGGAACATCACTGGGTTCAGAGACCTAACCATTACATCAGAGAAACATGTGTCAAGTGGTGGCACTGTTAATAAGCGACCAATTAAAACAATACCCACTCCAGGGGTGGTACTTCTGGCTATGGAATCCTGGCGCTATGTTTGGGAGCAGAGAGTGGGTAAGAAAATAAAAATGTGAGTTACAACATATTAAAGATGAAACTGCTAACTGCTACCTGTGTCATGATTCCAGAAAGGTGCTCATCTGAGTGCTCACATGAGCCAGAGCTCCTAAGTTTCATGGGACAACAGTCTGCCTCATTGGGGGCACACAAAACTCAAGACCTACCGGAGGAGCGGAAATGGGGAAAGAATTAATTTAACTGGGATACTTTTTTAAATTAAACATTTTACTCTTTTATACACAGCTTTAAAGATATCGTAACACTGTAGAATCGTGTATTAAGACAGGAATAGCTTTTCCATGCTTCACATTTCAACACATGAAAAAGTATACGTTTCAAAAGTACGTATAAGTTAGTACGGATCCAAGAATATAGGGCCAACTCTACAGCAGAGCGGGGGAAATAGGAACAGGTTTCACAGAGGAATTGCTTCTTCCTTATCTTCACAAGATGAGTGCGAGAGGGGTTCTAAAGGAGAATCTATAGCACTTGGTGCCCAGATGAGCTTAAGCAAGCAAAACGCGGTCTAGGCTGGCTCAAGGCTGGCGAGGCTGACTGAGGAGATCAGGGGAGGAGTCTGACTGGGTGACATGAGGAGCAATCCTGGACCTGGTAAACGTGTGGTGATGCTGAGACCTCACCTGCTCTCCTCAGCACAAGGAGGCAGGGCGGGGTGGGGGGCAGCTGACAACACATGAGGCACGTGGTCAGAAAAGAAACCACCTGCCTTATTAAAAATATAATAATTTTAAAAAGCTGGAACAACGGTTCTCATACTCTGCAGATCAACAACGACCTTCAATGCTCTCTAACTGATCTACGTGCAAGTAGCACGTGTTTTTAAAAGTAATTATTCCCATTATACATGTGAACACACTAGAGAAGTTTCGTTTTGCTTTAGTGAACATTATTTACCCAAGTAAAATCTGTCCCCAGCCCTCATGTCAAATAAGTACACCAGGGTGTGTGGGCTCAAAGGACTTTTGCCTCTGCAGGCAAAAGCCTAAAGAAATTTGATCACTATGGCTTATAGTAACACATCCCAACACTAATACGAAGAAGTGATTACCTGCACTGCAGGTCTTCGAAACATGGCTTCTATTTCCTTTTCTTACAATCTAACCTTTAATCTTTTCCTGAAGAAAAAAGAGATCAATTAAGTCCTACAGCAAGAATATGAATTCACTGAGTCCTAAGTGCCTAACTGCAGCCACGACTTTTACGCAACCCACCTTTAGACCGTATCGCATCAACAGCCCTGCACAGGAGACGGGAAGGACTCCCTTCTGCTCCCAGAAAGCCCCTCTCGCACTTTCATGCCTCTCTGATCCCCCTTAACTTCCTCCTCCTCCAACCCACACCAAAAAATCCTGATTCTATTCCCATTTCCGTTCCACTGTCTTCTCAAATTTTATTAAAATGCAAGTTCCCTTCGGGCAGGGACTTCTGTCGGACTTATTCACTGTTACACCCAATACCCCTAAAAGCTCCTAAGACATAGTAAGGGCTCAATAAATATTAAAATGTTAGCACGGGGCTTCAATCTGAAACGTGTGGCCGTAAAAACTACCGCCTCCAGCCCCGTCACCAAAGACCAAGGAGATCCCTGGGCTTCGCCGCCTCACCGCCGAGATGTGCGGGCGCCCCTTCTCCAAGATGACGCTCCCAACCAACAACGTAAAGGAATTGAGAGGGGCGACGAAACCACGGAGTCCTCTGCGCGAGGGAGAAGACAAGGTCCACACACCGACACAGTACCGCCTCCAGGACCTATGCAAAACCTTCCGCCCCTTCTCCCTCCCTCACCTGAAGCTCAGCCTCCGACAGCTTCCAGGCAGGAACTCATTTCCGGTTGCTGCTGGGACGCAAGACTCGCGAGAAGAAGGAGGAACGGAAATCCCGCTGCTGCGTCGTAGAAATGAGGCCGGTCGGCGCCGCGGGAAGCACGCCGCCTTAACGCGGTAGTTCCGAGAGCTTCCTTCTGGGAGGAAGCGAATGAGTCAACGCCGCCAAGTGGTTCAGGTAACCTATTTGCAAGTTTGTAGCGAAATGAAATTACTATTTGAAGAGGTTCCCGGCCCGGGACTCGTCAGGGTGGACCAAACAAAGGCTAGCTGCGCCTCTGGAAAAAACTAGAAAGGTTCAGGCCTCCAAAAGCAAGAAGAAAAAAACAAAACAACAACAACAAAAACAAACAAACAAAAAACGGAAAAAGTAGAGAAAGAGCCGAAAGCGCAAAATTTAAGGGTCACCAAAAAAATGGGAATCAAAATAAATAGTAATGCAATGTTTTCAAAAGTCAGAATTAAGGCAAAAAATTCGTGAATAAAATATGAAAAATTTTATTAAATACAGTATCTGAGCCAGATAGGATCCTAAGTCACCAGGAAAAACGTGTGCCCCTATATACAAGTTTTTATGTATTTAAAAAAAACTTTACAAGAACATTAAAGTACTTGAAGAAATATTGAACATCTGAAAATTAGGTGTGTTAAAACTAACAACGTTGCTTTAAGTTTAAATATTTTGCTTTTACCAAAAACATAATTTTACCTTCCTGGCTTTAATAGAAGTAAACTGACTGATAGTATTTTCAAAATCTACTTCTTTGCTTACTTTATTTCCAATTGCAAGAGTTGCCGTGCCTGATCATTTTTCCTGAGGAAGTGGCATTAACTTCAGCGTACTGAACTTGCCTTTATTTAGAATTCTGATATTTTGTTAATTGTGGATTTTTCATTAATTTTAATATCTTAAAATTATTGCATTAAAGTAGCATTAATCTTGAATGCTGGGTTTGTTGGCCCCCCCTTAAATTTTGTCTTGTTCCCCCTAATCCTGGCCTTGGTAAGGAAAAGGGGATTAGAGGCCCATAGACTGCAGAATACAGGCCAGAGGGAGCCTCCCCAGGTCTGTCCATCACCTGGTCCTGGCACTGTCCAGCTTCTAGAAAAGGTACCCTCCACATCATTCTAATAAGCAAATCTCCTCCTCAGGACCCTACTTAAAACCTTTCAATGGCCCCTTCTTGCCCTAAAAGGAAAAAACACGAACTACTTCATGTGATTTCCAATACATACCCTAACTCACTCTTAAGAGTATGACTTACTACTTGGTATATTTATTGACGCTTACCTCTGTTTTACTTCCACCTTCAAGATGTTTAGTCCTGGAAACATACGATGTTATGCTGCCTTCAGGTCTTGCACAGGCATTAATCATCCCACACTCCACTGTGTTACTACTGTAACATACCCTCTGATGATTTCCTATTTAAAAGTCCTATTTCCACTTGAGCTGTTGAGTCAAGTGAAAAACCAAATTCACCCTTTCCTTCAAAGCCAGTTTCCCCCTTCTAAGCTCCTTGTTTGTTTTAATGGTACCAAGATTCTCCCAGACTTGAAGTTTGGAATCATCTTTGACACATCTCACTGATCACCTACATCTGTTCATCCACATCCAATCACTTGGCCCTAAAAGTTCTATCTTCATTAGGCCACAGATCTCTCCCTCTTTCTTTCTGTTGACAAACACTTTGGGGTAAGCAGAAAGCACCACGCAAATTGAAAATAGACACACCTCTGGCAAACTTTTATAACCTTATGAATAACATCTCAGTGGAGAATCTGGGCTGATCTGAATTCTCTCTCAGACAGGAGTCACCAATACACGTTCTCCTTAGACTGTTGGCTGGAGAAAGTTGCAAGTGCTGTTTTCTTTGACAAAGAAAAACATATTAAGATGTATAATGTCATGGAAGAACAGAGTTAAAACATTTTCTTCTGTCATCAAATAGATCCTCCTTCACAATATGACAAATACTTAAGCATTGCTTTACTCTTCAGCATCAGAAATGTCCTTTCCACATACTTTCAAAATTCTCTACTCAAATCGTCTTTCCTTTGTTCTCCCATTTCACTTTCTTTACACACTCAGTCTATCTTGTATTAGAATTTAAATGCCCATGAAGGTGCCTCCTCTTCCCCATTGATTGTGAGCTCTTAGAGAACAGGGACCTTGTTGTGAATATCCAGTTGGCAATTATGCTTTAAACAAGAACAGGCCACAGGCCAGAACAGAGAAATAGAACCTAGAAGGATACTCAAATAGGCCTGAAATTAGAAAATTAAAAAAAGAAAAAGAATCTAGAAGAGTAGCTGAAATGTATTTTTTAATTAAATGTACCACTTTTACAAGAATCTACAATTTGCATTTTGGTGAGGAATTCCTGAAACCTCTTCATGGTGTGCATATATACCTGCACACGCTCTAACATAATCATAAACTTTCTGTAGTTCATCCACAGACCCAGAAAGTACCTTCCCAATGCTGAGAAGTGGTGAAAGCATCATGGCTTTAATCAGTTACAATTACCCCTGGCAACAGTGGAATAATTCAGGGCTTTCATCCTTTACAAAGCTAGCTGAGAAAGAGACATGTCTATATGCCCAAGTCCACAAAGTTATCTTTGGCCTTGCCTTTCTTTTTCCTTATGATAACAGATCAATTTTAATTCTAGCACCTGCAGCTATACAAGGGTGTGCATTATAAACTTCATGGAACTGTTGTCCACATTCGATAAAGTGACAACTGTGCAATACCACTTAGTATCTCAAAATCAGGAACGTACATTGGAATTGTTTAAACACAATCCACAGAATTAAACACAAAATCAGAAGTCATCCACAGTTATACTCATTGTCAATTAAATGTTTTATCACTTACTACTTGATATAACAGTCAATATCTAGTAGGGGATATCGGAAGTGATTTCAGATTCTCATCCTGTTGTACTCTGTTGGGAAGGTTTCTTGAGTAGCTATGTGACTGGCCAAAGGTGGGTACAACTAGGACCAGAACAGCATCTACCACAGTTTCTGTAGTTTTCACTTTTTTTCCTTTGTCAGTGAAAAGTGGACAGTAAGAATGAAATACTTATCTTTACATATATACATGGTATGCTGTGAAAGCATATCTGCTAAAAATATGGAACGCTTCACGAATTTGCGTGTCTTCCTTGCACAGGGGCCATGCTAATCTTCTCTGTACTGCTCCAATTTTAGTATATGTACTGCCAAAGCGAGCACTGGCCTTGCCTTTTTTTCCCCCTAAATTAAAAAAAGTCTCAGCTATAGGCATCAAGTGGTAGAGACCAGGGTTGGCAATGCTTTCTCACAGATAGGAAGCTTTGGACAATTTCAGTGCTGTAGAAGAACATTTTTTAGATATTTTAATCAAGTTTTCACTTTGCTTTTAAATCAGTTTTTCCTCAAGCCTCATAACTATTGGAAAATTACAGCACTTATTACTTAAACTGATTACTATCACGTTTTACATTGATTCAAAAGCAATTTTAGCAATACTCCATAGTTACTATGGCTATTTTTTTGGTAAATTTTTTTTGAATTTTATTTTATTTTTTTATACAGCAGGTTCTTATTAGTTATCCATTTTATACACATCAGTGTATACATGTCAATCCCAATCTCCCAATTCATCCCACCACCACCACCATCCCCACCATTTTCCCCCTTTGGTGTCCATGTTTGTTCTCTACATCTCTGTCTATTTCTGCCCTGCAAACCAGTTCATCTGTACCATTCTTCTAGGTTCCACATATATGCATTAACATACGATATTTGTTTTTCTCTTTCTGACTTACTTCACTCTGTATGACAGTCTCTAGATCCATCTACGTCTCTACAAATGACCCAATTTCGTTCCTTTTTGTGGCTGAGTAATATTCTGTTGTATATATGTACCATACCTTCTTTATCCATTCATCTGTCGATGGGCATTTAGGTTGCTTCCATGACCTGGCTATTGTAAATAGTGCTGCAATGAACATTGTGGTGCATGTGTCTTTTTGAATTATGCTTTTCTCTGGGTATATGCCCAGTAGTGGGATTGCTGGTTCCTATGATAGTTCTATTTTTAGTTTTTTAAGGAACCTCCATACTGTTCTCCATAGTAGCTGTATCAACTTCCATTCCCACCAACAGTGCAAGAGAGTTCCCTTTTCTCCACACCCTCTCCAGCATTTGTTATTTGTAGATTTTCTGATGATGCCCATTCTAACTGGTGTGAGGTGATAACCTCCTTGTAGTTTTGATTTGCATTTTGTTAAATTTTTTTAAAAACTCAGCCTGACAGTTTTTATGCAATTCAAGATTGACAGTATGGTTCATACAGAGATTTTTAAGATACCTAACTGTTCAGGCTGAAATGTTGACATTTAACTTTCAGTGTTCATCTTTCTACAGCTTTAGATAAATAGCTTCTATAAATTGGTAGATGTGTTAGAGCTTAGTAAAGCACAGTAGTATTTCTTTATAAGATTTCTTTAACTCAAGAGTGTCTGTTGGCGCCTTAACGTCAGTGTTCATGTTTAAGAAACAGAACTTCATGACTGAGGATGGAGTTTCTCACTGAGGCCAGGGGTCAACTTCCAACTGAAATGGAAGGGATTAAATTCCGGACCCACTGAGGATCCAGTCCCTCTCACACTCAGTGTCTGTGCAGCTGCCTGCTCTTTTGGTGACTTCCTGCTACTGTGGAGCCCAGCAGAGAGAAATGGAGAGAGACCAACAGTCTGGCATCGGGTCCATTCAGGTGCTAGAACAATCTTTGAGGAACGTAGTAGAGAAGGGGTCATAGGCCCTAATAGTAGTTGTCAATGCCTGAGAAGAAAAGTGTAACCACAGAACTGTGGGCTATACATTGCATACTCTTAATAACATACCTGCTTATAAATCGTAAAGTGTGGTTGACCTTGCAGCACTGTACCACAAGGGACATGGCTGGTGTCAGGGAGCCAAGAGATAAATTAACTCAGTTTTAAAACCTGAATAATCAATTATACTCCAATATAAAAAAATTAAAATTAAAAAAAATACTTAAGAGTACAGGGGAAAAAAAAACCTGAATAAAGACTCATTTTTTTAAATGTCAATGGGCAATACAGAGCACTATACCCCACTTAATTGCATGGAAGAAATTGCTACTCCAAAACAGAAGAATGATGTGATGGTTTGTTCAATGATTTATTCAATTTGTTTGTTTGTTTTGCGTCACGCAGGCCTCTCACCGTTGTGGCCTCTCCCGTTGCGGAGCACAGGCTCCAGACGCACAGGCCCAGCGGCCATGGCTCACGGGCCCAGCCACTCCACAGCATGTGGGATCCTCCCGGACTGGGGCACAAACCCATGTCCCCTGCATCGTCAGGCGGACTCTCAACCACTGCGCCACCAGGGGAGCCCGATTCATTCAATTTTAAAAACTTCTTAATTTGCTTTTAAAAATTAAGGGAAAAGAAGAAAACAAGGCAGCCAAAAAGCCTACGAGCCATGAAGAGGCTAACGTCATCAATATGACACAACTAGGAGTTCTCAAATGCCTTTACGACCAACATTATTTTGTATCATAGCTTGGCCATTATTAGCTTTTAGGGCCGTGAAGCTGGGCCTTAAAGCCAAGACCTGTTAGTACCAGCCTATTGGATTCTCTCTCCTATCTACTCATGGTTTCCAACATAAATTTCGTATTCTTTGTTAGTTGCATATTTATAAAGATGAGTGCTTTACTCATATTTGGCTTTGGACAAGATAAAAACCTTTATTTACAAACATTCTAGTCCTTTAAAAATATATATACAGAGTAAAGGATTTGGATAAAATAAGTTAAATCACAGGAAGCAAGGCCAACGTCTGTTAAAATCAAGGAGAAATTGGTGACAGCCAGAGAATCAAAACCAGTTATAACAGTTACAAGAGGCTCAAAGCAAATAGATTGAGGGACAACAAACCACATCAAATTTCCCTTGAACCTTCTACCCAGTGGCTTTGTTCCACAAGTTCATAGCCAGCTCAGAAATGTGAAGTTATGTAGTCTTATTTCTACCCACTTCATATGGTGGTTAAGTCATTAACTTAATAAATACAACATCAGAGAAAGGGGTTGGCTCCATTCAGAGAATGCAGTGGGAAAACTACTTGCTCAAAGTGGCTGAAAATTCCTTGAGGAATAAATTCATCTAACCTGGGAAAGGTTGTTGAAATCCAGGCACACTTTCTTGTAAGCTGTTACCTCAACTCAAAACCAAATTGAATTCCTTTCTGTTTGCCCGGAGAGTCCCTGGGATCCTTGATAGGTAGGTAGGCAGCCTCATAGCCCACAGGCTGCACAAAGGGCTGCTTTCAGTTCAGAGGTCCATGCTTTCCCGCTGCGCACCAACAAATCTGAGAAGTGAACGAACTGTTGACAGGTGGTGTTAGGAATGTAGCAAGAGAGAAGAGAAATGGCTACCAATGATAATACCTACGACCATTGCTGCTAGGAAGTCTTGATAGCTGTAGGATCTTGGCTGAAAATGCTAAATTAGGAGTGGCTTTTGAAATCTTTGGGCACCCAAGTCCATTAGTTTCTCCCTTTACAAGAGAAAGGTTGACACAGTCGGTATCTATTTGGGGGATAAAAGGTGAGTTGGTGTGAAAGGAGTTCTTATGGGGAAGACTGCCCCCAGGTGAAGCTTGAAGACTTGGCACTCTTTCCTCCCACCAGGCGTTTGGTGCTTCTTGATCCCGTGGGGGTCCCAGAGACCCCAGGGACACTGTGGCATTCCTTGGGGGACTGGGCCTGCTGGGCTTCTTTCAGTTCCCTGGAATTAAAGAGGAAAAATGTACGTTACTTAGTCCTAAATTAGAGATAATATTTATGATCAAAACTGATATAGATGTGGCATGGACATACATACACTACCAAATGTAAAATAGATAGCTAGTGGGAAGCAGCCACATAGCACAGGGAGATCGGCTCGGTGCTTTGTGACAACCTAGAGGGGTGGGATAGGGAGGGTGGGAGGGAGGGAGACGCAAGAGGGAGGAGATATGGGGATATATGTATGTGTATAGCTGATTCACTTTGTTATAAAGCAGAAACTAACACACCATCGTAAAGTAATTACACTCCAATAAAGATGTTTAAAAAAAATTAAAATAAAAATTTTCTAAAAAGTGAAAAAAAAACTGATAGAGATTTTTCTTTTTATTTCAGTATTTATAGAAACAAGACTGAATTATACACGGAATAGAAAATTAGCTCTTGTGATTATCTTAAAAAATGGCTACTTCACACATGCCTCAACACACAGCAGGCTTGGCTTACTGAATTCTACTGATTGGGGCATAAATGGTCTTTAAAATTAAAGAAAAATAAGAGAACAACTCTAGAGGCTATAGATGAAAGCTCCAGGGGTCCGCGAAGCGCAGCCCATGGGTCAAATCTGGCCTGCCATCTGTTTCTGTAAATAAAGTCTTACTGGAACTCAGCCATTCCCATTCATTTGTATACGGTCTATGGCCGCTTTCACATCACTCCAATAGAGTTGAGTCGTTGCAGCTAAGATCATATGGCCCACAAAGGGTGAAATACTATCTTGTTCTTACAGAAAAGTATGCCAACCCCTGGTCTAGACAATTTCAAAAAGCAAAAAATTATTGAGTTGCTTATTAGGAAGGATTACCTGACTAAAGGCTCAGTTAGAGCTTCCACAACTCATTGCCACGAAATCATTTGGGGGACTTTTCAAACTAATCATTTTAAGATGGGTTGTGCAACCAAAAGAAACTGGACCTCTAAGTTTATTCTGGACAAGGACCATTTCTCATCTGCTTTTATATTTTCAACAGTTCACAGTATGTAATAATTACTTTAAAATGCCTTCAGAACCGTGCTCAAACACCACTTCCTGACCTTTATAATACCAAGCCCACCCTATTTAATTAATTAATTTGTTAAATGAAGGAATAGGTTAATAAATAAATGCATGCATGAATACAAGCTTACATGCGTAAGTAATAGGACTGCTTCCTTTGGCTTGGAAAAATACCTCTTTCTCTAAACATTTGCCAAGACAGAATATCTGCCTGCCCCCAAGATTTAATGGATTTCTAATAGATATCTTCCCTCTTTAACTATGGTTATCTTATATCAGGTGATCATCCACCAGTTACTTTAAAACTCTGGTCACTCAGAATCCTGCTAATTTTTCTTTACCAGTTGTATTTCCTTGTATTCATTTGCATTGACTGGAATTTTCTCTCTCAAGCCGTCTAGTCACGGAGCATCCAGCCCCTTGTTACAAAGGGCCCCATGCTACTAGCCTCCTTGTGGGCAGGGGCCCCTGTGTCATACTGTTGGATTCCACTCGAATCCATAGAGAAGACACATCAGACCAGTCATGTCACTGTGAGTAGTACATCAATAGATTCTTTCTCAACTCCAGCATCCAAAATCTACCTTTCCAGTGTGGCTGTCTTGAACTTTTCCAAGTTCAACTGTTGCTGAAGCTCTTCTGTTTTCCCCAGGGAGGGACAGAGAACTCGACTTTTGGCCAGAGCTGCTGCAGAAGGTCTCTCTGCTGGATCGGGGTGGATCATGTTCTGATGAGGTAGGACCAAAGAGGAGGAAATAGAACCTTCACTGTTGAGAAAAATCTCCCCCCCAAGCCAACTCCAACCCAGCTTCTGCCGGTGGATTTTGTGAAACTCGCTTCTCCTTTGTGCAAAGGGAAGAAATAAATGAAAACTTAGCTCCACCTGGGAGAGGAATATCATCCTTATCTGGTAGCATGAGCCATCCATACCTTTGAGTTGTCCTTAAGTAGCATATTTTAGAGCTGGATGAATGATGAACCAGCTTAATTGCCTTAATTTTAAGCAGGAAGAAACTGAGGTCCTGAGATAGAAAGTGGCTTGTCTCAGTTATTGACAGGCCCAAGACTAAAACTTGGGTTACCCAACTGCTAGTTCAGCTCACTTTCTACCATAACGTGCTCATTTTTCACTTAAAATTAATTAAGGATATCCCACCATGACAGTATTCCTACAGCATTTATCTTCAGGTAGAGGATGCGTATAGCCTAAAATGACTGGAATACAGTTGAAAATACCTAATATATGGAAATTAGTAGTGTTGAATAATGAAGAAAACACTGACCCTTCCATTTGGGGAGCAACGTTCAGAGCCAGCTCCACCACTATGTAGCCTTGAGCAAATCACGTACCTTTGCTGAAACTCAGTCTCCCTTTCCTATATTTAGGATAGCGATATTCACCTTCTGGGCTATTGTGAGAATTAAATGAATTCACATATGCATATTACCTAGCACAGGGACAGCAGTGAGGTACTCAGTTAGAATCAACTAAATCTAAGAGCAATTTACACATAGAAATAGGTGATTAGACTATGAACAGAAGACCACTGTGAGGAAAGGTTTGCCTTCTTTCAGGAAAGCAGAAGTGTTCAGGTAAACTGTGAAACTCAAATTTAATCTCCAAGAGAGCAGATATTTCTAAGGCTATTTTAGGGATTCTAACCAATCCTGTTCCTTCAGCTATGAAGTAAGTCTTACATATACATTGCTTTTCTAGTATAATTCTAGCTTCTTGACAGTGTAGGTATTCTTGTACCTCTCTTTGTTTCAACATAATACCTTCTTTTCCTTGTCCCTTCACATACTCAGGTATCATTAAGGACAAGGAACACATAGATTCCTAAATTAACATTATGCCTTTCTTCTGCTCAAATAACTGGTGGGATTGTCAGTTATCCATCAATAAAGTAACTTCTATTTCCTCTATACAAGCAAAATTCAGTTTTTTGAGTAACATCACTGTTACCATTGACTGTAGTTAAAACCCTGACATAGGAGCCTAAGAGCAGGTTTGATTCTGGAATTAATTATCGAAAGTGAAATACAAGTCAAGGAACTGCTCTGAGTCTTGGTTTCCTCATCTGCCCACCTCACGGGGTTATTAGGAAGGGTAAATGAAAAATACAATAGGAGTTTTAAACTATAACAAAAGGTTTTCATGATATGCTCTAAGTTTCCTAGAGAACCTTTCAGTCTGTCCTGTTTTTCTGGGCTTCCTAGTCATGCTTCCCTGCTGTCAATGGCACCATCATTTCCCTTTTCCCACCTACTTGCCATTACATTTTTTAAAAAACAGACATTTCCATCCTCTCTTCATTTCATTAGAGACACCACCTTGAGTAGTTGGTGAAATTCTTTGGAGAGCTCCTGAGGAATGTCTGGAAGATTCCCCTCACGGATGTGATGCCACGCAGCCCCATTGGTAGGTAATGACTCTGCTCCCGCAGCCACTGCAATGGTCAATCCCAAGGCAAATATGTCTGCTTTAGGAAGGTGCTGATAATTCTTCAAAACAGAAGACAGGAAGGCCGGTTAGTTCGCCAAGTGAAGGGAGTCTAGACTAAAACACAACTGGTAAGAGAGATTCATTTGAATGCACATGAACTTAAACAGATGCAGTGGGCAAGGTTATATCTGCTGTGGTTAGTGGTCTATCTCTAGGGAAGATAGTGGTCTATCTCAGGGCACAAATCCACTTGATTAGCACTGCCCTGCCCCAAAGAGTCTGAGGCAGAATCTCAGCGCCATTTTGCTCTCTCAGGCTCAAAGAGGCTTGAAGCATAGATTGTCTGATCACAGATAGGAAAGACTCCTCTTTTTCCCCCCTGATTTTTATCCTGTAGAAAGTTATATCCTTCCTAGGCCAGACTCACAGACATCTTAGAAGGTGAGCAATAACTGAAGGTCATTCCAATGACCAAAGCTGGAGGTGCTATCAAAAGGATAGTAGCATGATAAAGATGGGTTCAACCAATAACAGCTTCCTTTCTACTAGGAAATCCGTAAATTTAAGAATTCTAAGAAGTAGAAAGGACCTTCACGAAAAACAGTAAAAATTTTGATTAATCCATGTTTGAGCCAGCTTTCCCCACGCTTTTTTTGCAAAAGTTTCTCTCCTATCTTTGGTCTCCATTCTGGATAGAAAAAGGATAATATAAATTTAAATTATAAATATATACTTTTCATTTCCTGCACTGTCAACATTCATTTGAAACTCAAAATGTTCAATGGATTATAAAATACCCTCCATTTCCCTAATCTATACCTCTTGCAAAATCTCATTAGCCAGGAAGCGACTATCTCCCTCTTCCACTTTGGGCTTGCTTATTGATGTCACATGACCCAAGTCACCTAAAAAAAGAAAAAAAGAAATAGAGTTCTTTAAAAGCATGTCTTTCTTAAAACTGGAATAAATGGAGTAGAGTCATCAGCATAAATTTTATAGGATAATAGTATACCAATCAGGTTACAAGACAGACTCACCAATTTTATACATCACATTGGCAGAGAGAAACCAATCAGCTTCATTTTCAATCTCTTCTGGGACTACTGGAGAGTCACTTTGCATCTTATGACATATGAAGATGTTACCTGAAAAAATACAGAATTGTCGTTAAGTAATGAATCCTAAACTTTTTCACCCGAGATTCTTTTCTGTAAATAACATTTCAGTCACCCTCCTTTTCTGTGTGCATGTAACAAGACTACCAAGGTTTCTTTTCTTCCATGGAATCTCTCACACTACTTCTGAACAGCTGAGTGATTGATAATACCTATTTCAGTGAAACTTAAACCTCAAACATACTCCATCCTCTGAAGAGGCTGGTGGCCTCAAAACAAAGAAATAATCAAAACCACAGAATAGTAACAACATTTCCTCACATTTCACATTAATGAGTGCCTAAACCATTCATTTCTGCTCACTTCGATCAGGGCTGAGTTAGAAAGAGTAGAGCACTAGCTGTAAAAAGTCAGGATGCAGCCAATATGCTGTCACTTATCTATGCGGTAAATTAAACACTTATTTTCATACTTTTGCTTCACTATCTGGGAGTCCTTACTCTCTGTCCTCTAGGCCCGGGGGGAAATGGTTAAAGCTCTTTAACTGAAATTTGGGCAGGGGAGGGGGAAAGGGGAACTGATGAAAGGGATTCTGCCAGCAAACAGCATCTTTGACACTTGATAGACACGCAGGCACAGATTCTGACAACAGTGGGGAAAGAACTAAATACGGCCAGAGGAGAGCTGTACTGACTAGGTTTGATGTCCAGGTGTGCCATGCCAGAGTTGTGGATGTACTTAAGCCCAAGGGAAATCTGTAGAAGGATGTCTTTGAGTGTGCACTCTTGGAAATGATTGCCAGACTTTGCGTTTTCAGATATAGCAGCTTGCAAGCTCCCACCTGGGAAAGAAAAACAGAGAGTAGCCCCGCAAAATGAGAGAAAAGGTATGAATCTTATAAATGAAAGCATAGTACGTATTCAATAAATTCCTCATGAGTGAACGCAGTCCAGCAAGTATAAACTGCTTCAGTGTCAGTCTGAAACATAAGATCTGATCCCTGTCTATACCACAGACATACTGGAA
Organism: Stenella coeruleoalba; assembly: GCF_951394435.1. Lineage (NCBI taxonomy): Eukaryota > Metazoa > Chordata > Mammalia > Artiodactyla > Delphinidae > Stenella > Stenella coeruleoalba. The sequence continues at coordinate 92,893,235 of NC_137155.1, read as the reverse complement.
AGAGGAGTTAAGGGCCTTTAAAGAGGAAAAGAAAATGCCATATCCTAGGTATCCAATATGTGGCCCTATTGCTTTGAGTATGCCCCAACTAACATTTTAAAAGCTTTACCTAGTTATTAACCAGAAGGCCAATCAGGCCTAGTCATGTAGCTACTATGGTGTTGAGGAATAATTCCATGTTGGTATCAAGTTAGTAATTATAGGCCATTAGTAATTTTAATGTAATTGGCTTCAAGTTTCATTCCATTAAAATATATATCATGAGGGCTTCCCTGGTGGCGCAGTGGTTGAGAGTCCGCCTGCTGATGCAGGGGACACAGGTTCATGCCCCAGTCCAGGAAGATCCCACATGCTGCAGAGCAGCTGGGCCCGTGAGCCATGGCCGCTGAGCCTGCGCGTCCGGAGCCTGTGCTCTGCAACGGGAGAGGCCACAATGGTGAGAGGCCCACACACCGCAAAAAAAAAAAAAAAAAAAAAATATATATATATCATGAAATAAGAACATGTAATGATTGCTGACCCAAGGAAAATATAAAACCTCCATATACACCTAAACCCTATTTGAGCCACCGTGTTTGTATATCAACTATTTATCATTGTTTATCAATAAAAAGATAAGGCCCCGGCTCATCTGACTACCTGATCTTAGATGCTCCTATCCTAAGTTATTAGAATGCTTCTGAACCCTTTGTTTCATTAATTAGCATTTGTTGGCAGCCTCTTCAGTCGCATTAGAGACTCCTGGGACCCCCTGTCAGAAAGCCCACAGCTCCACCCTCCAAGTATATATCAGAACAGGAGGATCTGAGATGGTAACTGTACTTTTAAGGAAATCGATATTTTAAAGTATCTATGTGAAACTGAATTTAAAGCTTGAGCTGCCATGTTAAAATAAGTTCAGAAAGGAGAATTCAGCCCCTTTCAGAAACACAAAAAGGGCTAAAGTAAAGGTTATTTTTTTTTCCCCTGGGAGTCTTCTGAGAAAAGAATTTATGGAATGTCAGAGACATTAATTAGAAAGGAAGAATAAGTAAAGAAAGAGTGCGTTGTGCTTGTTAAAAGTGCAGTCACCTCAATACTAAGTTTGCGGATAAGGTTATGAGCTGCGACAAAGCCCCCGGGTCCCCGCTAGCCCCGGTGTTCCTTTAGGACAGGGTCCACAGCTCATTCATCTTCACTGTGCCAAGGTCTGGCATGTAATAAGTATTTTCTGAACTGAATGTCTATTCTGGCAACAGAGGGAAAAGAAAGGCTGAGTCAAGGACCCTATGAAAGGTAGGGAAAGAAAGAAGCATCCTAGGTTACTTAGGATCCACTTAATATGTTCCTTTAGATTATAAGCAGAGGTATTTCTAATCCCCTGAAGAGCTGCAGATATTTAGTAAGGGTAACTAGACCAGTACTAGCAGCACTTTTAGTTACTTAGAATCTCTATAGGTAATATTAAAGATAGCCAAGAGGTAATTAGAAGAGTAGAAGTTACTGGAAAGTACTCGTTTATACGACTGTATTAGAATATCCTCATTTTGCTAGAGCTAAAGCTGGTCGTCCACACACTCTTATAGAAGAGCATAATTAACTGTTCTTTACTAAATAGTATTAACAAGGAAGTACGTGTTTATAGACATAGCAATACTGAATGAACTGTAAACTTAATACCTCCTAATCTCACCCAGCTGCACTGGAGCCTTAGCTCTGTAACCCAAGGTACCCCCTGGAGTTGGCTCCTGCCAGCATTGTGCCCTAGGAGAAAACAGCCAGCTCCTGGCAGCTCTTTTCAAACCACCTTTATGAGATGAGTTGCTGAATTCCTTCCTTTAGATAAAATAAAGATACTCACCCTACTTGGCAGGAAAAAAAAAAAAAACTTAAGAAAAACATATCCATGTTTTCCTGTCTGCTCTTGAGGCCTAACAGATACCGAAACAAATAAATAGCAAATGCCTTCCAACAATGAAATGCAAAGAGCAGGCCAACGACTCAACAGGATATTGTGTTCATACATTTGTATTCTCACAATCTTGATTTTAGGTTGCCACCAACAACACAAAGCATATTTTTCTGCTGGTAAAGTTGTTCCTTATTTGGTGGAAAAATATAACCAGTATTCATGGTGTTCCACAGAAGACACAGACTTCTGAATGTCACGTCACTTGAGCAAGTATGAGAACCACCATTCTAGGGGAACATGCCCTGTAAAACTTCCGTGACAGAGACGTCAAAAGAAAATACTGCCTTTAGGGAGAGATTAATCATTCAGTCCTGAATCGGTTAGAATCCTTGTTGCAGAATCAGCCTGCTACCGGAAAACCTTCAGATTTCTGAGGCTGGCCCAGAGGTGGCTCGTAGGGGATCTTGGCTAGGGTGTCAGAGAAGCAGGGAACTTTTGATTAGTTCAGGGTTCAGGAGGGACAGGAGGGGAAATCAGATGACTGTTAGCCTCTAATAGTTAAAATCTAAGTTATCAAAATCATCTAACTTATAATCAGAGTTAACACCATAAGAGTACATGTTCCAGCCGGACTGCTATGAGAGGCTAGGGGTGAGGGGTAAGGGTGGGCATGGGGAAACAGGGCATAAGGATGAAGAGGTGAGAAAGAGGGAGAGGATGCAGTGGGGAGGGAGTGGAAAGAATGAGGCACCGACTACTCCGCTACTTTACACATACTTTGGGCTTATTATCCTTTACTTAGAGCCATCAGGCAAAGTCTCAACATGGATTATCCTTAACTACAAACAAGGTATAAGGGCATGCTTTATTTTCCATGATCAGTTCACATATGAAAGGTTCAATGTATGTGAATTACATTTTGCTAAATCACAGTCCCATTTTAATTGGCAAGCGTTGAGTGAAGCTGGTGAACCTCCATGATGAACAAACAATGATTCCCCGTAATCTATCCCATCTAGTCAGACTCACTGCCTGGCTTTCACGGCTCACTGCAGTCTTCCCACCCTTTACCTTGCTGATCTTATTTCCTCCTGTAGGGTCACCTCAGGCCTGTTAGTCTCCTTACCATCTGCTAGGCCAGACCCTTCCCAGCACGGTGCTCTTAGCCTGCCTGCTGTTCCCCTAACTGGGTGGTCTTCCTTCTCCTTGCCTAAACTCTAGGAATCCTTCTGCAAGGTCTCATTCAAGTCTTACCTCCTTTATGAGATTTTCTCCGGATATGCTAATGACAAGTATTATCAAGTTCTTACTATGTATTGGGACTTGATATTGTGCTAGCATTTGACATATATTGCTGCTAATTTTCAAACTACTCCCTTAGGTAAATATTACTGTCTCTTTACTCATTGAGATTAAATGACAGCCCAGGGATCCTACAACTACTATGTGACAGAGCTGGATTTTGAACCCAGGTCTGCCTGACTTTAAAGCCCAGGCCCGTCCCACCACACTGCCTCTTGTTCACATTCATCCTTTCTGAACGCTTTGTATCCACAGTTGTACCATATGGCTTTGCATCAGATTGTCTCTTTTGTATTCATTTTAACAGAGGAGATGGAATAAAGCTCCTCGAAGATAAGGACTTACTTACCTTATCTCATTCTACAGTATTTCTCACCCTAGAGCTTAATACAGTGTCGAGCCTATAGAAGGTATTGAAATGTTGAAAAGAATTAGAAGATGATTTGTAATAGATCACTTCATCTTATTTTTTTTGAAAATTTGAAACTTTTACATTGCCCCAGTTAAAATTTACATTGCCTGCAGGTTAAAATTAGTTGTGTTTCCCTTTATTAATTTTTTAATTTGATATTCTCTTTGTTAGTAGCTACATGTCATGGAAATAAAATCAATCTTCTTTATAGAGAGAGGGAAGAGAGAAAAAGAATAGGCAATCTCAGGTTATGATAAGAGGAAATTAAGAAGAGAAGATGATAAGAAAGTCTCAACCTCTCAATCACAAGTATAATGAAAGGGTCCATTTTTTAATCCCAAAGAAACTATTAGAAAAAGGGATTTGGGGTGAGCTTATTAAGGAAAAAAACTCATGAAGTTCACAGGTAAGGCTATGAGAAAATCAGGCTCTAAGGAAACAATAAGGGAAATGCCAAATCATTATTTTATAGGATATGCCTTCTATACCATTTTCTATGTTTTTAGCAACTCGTAATGTTATTTACTTACCTACTTATAAAATCAATCATGTATACGGTGATGAAGCTTTATCAGTGATCACTGCCCTCAAAAGCCAGGCTGGACGTACATACTCAGGGCTATCCAGTGGTCATCAAACTTACCCAAAGACAGACTGTACTATTAAAGAAGCACAGGGTGGGTGTACATGTTGTGGGGGGGATGCCGTTATCCAATATTACTGTGGCTAAAATATGGATTGTAAAATATGGATGCATCCTAAAATGATGGCAAGCTTCTATTCAACTGGTAGCACTTTTCTACTTTACCACTGAACATTTTGATGAAAATGTATTTCCGAGAATAACAATACACAACTACTGTTATGTCACCCCTTAATCATAGATTAGAAATATTAATCATGGATTAGAAATACGTTAATCCGAAGGACCACTCTTTATAATTTAAGTAGCCCAGGAAAAAAAAAGGTTTTACTGGTTACGATGTATATATGGTCCTGAAGGATCTAGGAGAATATATCTGAGGTCACTAAGTTTCAGTCCCAGCACCCCACCCCATGCCCTTACTCTTCTGAGAATACTTAAAGCTCAAAGGTCAGAAGAAGCAAGAAACATGAACAATCCCCAAACACAGGAATCCACTTCAAAGTTAATCAGAAGTTGGCTATATAAGTTTACCACCCCTTCCCCAAAATCGTAGGGACTATGGCTTACATCTTTTAGAATACCTAGTAAATGGTAAAAGGATGATTTACCATTCAAACCACCAGGGTGAAAGTTTTCTCTTTAAGTAATAACTAAAGTGTGAAGGATGTGATAGCTTCTGTGTATTAGCTGTGCATCAGCTTTGAAAGAAACACATAACAGCATAAGCCTGAAATTCCTTTCCAGCTCAACTCATTTTCTCCAGCTGTCTGTTTCCAAACAAAACAGTAGTACAGACTTTTAGGTATGACTCTAATATACCTGCCATAAGCTACAAGAAGGAGGCAGAGATTTTTTTCTGAAGACTTAAAAGTTCATCTCCCTCTCCATAGATATTAGACCACGTACTTACCATTGCAGTATTCATTCTGAATGACCATGTGGTCATCTTCTGCCCATGCAGAGTAGTAACGTACCACATGGGGGTGATGCCCAAGCACCGCGTGAGCATAAACTTCATGCATAGCCAAATTCCTAAGAGACGGAAAAGCACTGAGAAAACTGAATCAAGATAATAGACATACAAAGGCTTTTAAAAGACAAGCTCTGAGGCATTACTAACAACGGCAGAACATTTACTGAGCGTTCACTGCTTGCTTACTATTTTATCACATTTAATGTTTGTAACGCCTCAGTATGATATAGTGGCAAGGATTAAGGCTTTAGAAAGTTAAGTGACTGACCCAAAGTCAAGCTGGTGATAGTAGATCTAAGACCAGAACCTTGGTTGTCCTGGACCAAAGTCCATGGTTTTTTGATTGAACATGACATATGTAGAGAGGAATCTTGGGTGGTTATTACCTCAGCAGCAGACCTGCTTTGATTCTTTTTTTTTTTTAAATAAATAAATTTATTTATTTATTTATGGCTGTGTTGGGTCTTCATTGCTGTGCACGGGCTTTCTTTAGTTGTGGTGAGCGGGGGCTACTCTTTGTTGCAGTGAGCGGGCTTCTCATTGCCGTGGCTTCTCTTGTTGCGGAGCACGGGCTCTAGGTGCGCAGGCTTCAGTAGTTGTGACACGTGGGCTCAGTAGTTATGGCTTGTGGGCTCTAGAGCTCAGGCTCAGTAGTTGTGGTGCACGGGCTTAGTTGCTCCACGGCATGTGGGATCTTCCCAGGCCAGGGCTCGAACCCATGTCCCTGCATTGGCAGGCGGATTCTTAACCACTGCACCACCAGGGAAGCCCAGAGCTGCTTTGATTCTTATTTTCACTGTATCACAATCTAAAAACCCTGATGGGCTTAAGAAGAAATGGACTTGATGGTGGATATTGTGATGGGCCCTCTACCTTCCCTATGAAGGCTAAACAATCATTATAGTCAATATTAAACTCAGCCAGTATGATGTAGTCACAGGGGCAGTCTTGGGGGGCAGATATTCATTATGCAATAGGAAATCCAACACACAAAAAGCAAACTATAGTACTTGATCAATTTCATTATTCAAATGAAGAATTCCAAAGACTGATGTCAGATTCAGCATTTTAGTATTATATTCCCCAGAGTTCATAAAAAGCAGTGGCTGAATCTGAAAATATTTGTTTTCCTTGTGGAAAGGAAGAACTCTTGAACATTTAGTTCTGGGAATGAAATTTAAATTTTTGTTAGTTTTTCCTTGCTTACAAGGAAGGAAACTTTGAAACTTGACTATTGAATTTATTATTAATGCAAAGTAGAGATAACCAGTGAGTTAATAATAACTTGGTAATATTTCTGATGAACTAAACAGGCACCAGAAGATCATTCCATAAATCTATTTGTTAAAATAAAAAAAAACCAGTAAGATCAGTAGTAAAAGCCACAAGAACTATAAAAAAACAAAACAAAAACACAACATGATCCCAAATGCTCATGGTATATTTCAGGAAATAACTTATCTCTGATCTTGAAAATTCAGAAAGGTTATGAATGTTAGACAACTTTCAGTGGGTCGGGGGTGGGGGAGGTGATTAAAAAAATGTAGCAAATGACGTCAGTGCCCTGATTCAAAATGCTTTGACAAATCCAAGTGTGTATTTCTAGTACATTTAAAAGGTACTCACTCATCTGATGATCCTACCAAAGGTTTCGTGGAGCGTTTTATTGCATAAACACATCCATCCAGCCTCTTAATGCACTTGTAGACAGTACCAAATTCCCCAACCCCGATTTTTTCCACCTCCAAGAATTCTTTTTCATAGCGGGAAGCCATGTTGGTTTCTCGTAGAACACATCTCTGAAATATTTCAGTAAAAAAAATAATTCTCCCTAACATATTGTGAGAATAAAATTAAGGCATATTATTCCTAAACTTCTCTAAGTTTTCAAAAAGCCTTTTGAGGCAAATTCATCAATATTCTTGGTAGCAAACGCCTCTGCAAACCTGCCACAATTGCTGACTACCTTCTCTGTGTTCTTTATAACCTGTCATACAACTCTGTACTGGCATTTCTCTTTGCTATATTATTACATCTTTTTCTGTATTATTTCCTCTGTCTGGCCATACTCTTCTTCCCTATATGTGCCTAGAGGGGACACCTCACTCACAGCCAGAGCTACTGTCCTGAGCTGAAGGAGCGGGTGGGCTCTTGGAGGAGGATGTTAAACAAAGAGAACACCTCTCTTTGACTCTTGTTTACTTGTCTCACAGTCTGGCTGCTGCTGTTTCATCTCAAGTTGAATAAACATACTGTGTTCAGTTTGCTTCCCAAAAAAATCTTAGTCTGGAGAACAAAATTGTCAAATTGATTATTTCAGAATGTGTGCTCAGATACAGCAACCACTCCCGCTACTGGCCAACTAGCGACATCACTCATTGCTCTGCTAGTAAATAACTCGAGCAATCACTGAACCCCTTTATCAGTTTTCTCATTTGTAAGATGAGGATCATAGCAACTATGCAGCAGGGTCCTGTCAAACATCACACGGGAATTATATATGTTACAAATATATATATATATAAAATTCTCAGTAAATGGTGGTTATGATGACAAAAATATGCAGAGATTTATATGAATCTCAGTCCAAGCTGATTCGTCTCTGTGAACTCATCTTTTCCCAATATCCTCCTTAGCAAGAATTTCTGCCATCCAACTTTAAGTGTTTCAAATATCTTGACTCTTACTAGCTCTTCATGTTCAACATGCAGTCCCAACCAGTCCTCATCAACAAGATCTATAACTTCCCTTGCCCTTAGCCAGTCTCAAGCTCTGTTTCCTCCAAGTCTGGATTTGCTACAGCTACCAGCCCTCTCTCCATCTCCTCTAATAGGAAGATTGCTTTTGCAAAATGATGCTGTAGAATCAGACAAACCTAATTGTTCCCATGAGGCACCCACACTTTTTTTTTTTTACTATTTTATTTATTTATTTTTAACATCTTTATTGGAGTATAATTGCTTTACAATGGTGTGCTAGTTTCTGCTTTATAACAAAGTGAATCAGTTAGGAACCCACACTTCTGATCAGAGGCCTGAAGGCGCTGGTAGTGCTTACCTGCTACCTTACCAGCCTCATCTCAGACACCAAGTACCACCTTACCATCCATATCACTCCCTCCCCCTCCCCCTCCCCGACCCTCCCCCTCCCACTTACATGCACTGAACATTATAATATCATGAAAACATGCCTATGTTCAAGCACCTTAATGGTAATTTAATATTCCACTGACTTTAAACTATAATTTACTTGGCCATTCTTCTATTATTGGACATTCAGTACTCCCCTTTTTTTTTTTTTTTTTTGCTATTACAGTTAAGGCTGCAACAAACATCTCTGGTATTAATATTTACAGCATTATTTTCTTAGTTTATATTATCAAATGAGGGATACTAGATCAACATTATAAAAATCAATGGATACTGACACATTTAAGAGGTAAATTTTACGTCTAGACCTCTGGCTTTATGCCCTTTTTCTCTGTTTTGTCTTATTCATTTTTGGACCTTAAATATCTTGATTTTCCCTTCACTTCTTCTGGCGTATATAATTTTTCCCCAGATCAAAGACAGTAGCAGTAGCCTTGAAGAATACTCCAAGGTAATGGTTCAGCAATAGATTTGTTAGACACTGTCTGCTAAGGTAACAACTAGCTAAGAATATAGACCCTGATAAGAGCCCAGATAAATTTAGCTGCAAAACATATTTACTACAAGGTATGTGGAGGGTTGGAGAGGAGAGAAGGGAGAAAGGAGGGAGGGAGGGAGAAAGAAGGAGACATTAGGATGAAATGACTGTGTTACGACGGCTGGACCAAAGAACTGTGCTCACCTTGGCAGGCAGCCCTTGTTCTACCTTGCCTTCTCCTGGACCAGCTTCCTCACTTGGAAAAAAAAAGTGATATCAGAGTATGATTAGCACTTATTGAGCCTAGTACTATGCTAGGTTTGGGGGCTCTACAAGTAAATACGACAATTACTTCCCCTCTTCAATCTATATTTGGGCACAGGGATAAACAGAAATTTTCAATACAAGAACTTAGGACAGGATAAAAACAAGATATCGAGGGATACCATAGACAGCACCCAATTCATTATTTGAAGAGTAAAAGCCTTTCCCAAAAAAGAGGACATGTAAGGTAAGATTCCAAAAATGAGTAGGAACCAGCTAAGAGAAAAGAACAGGGTTTTAGGCAAATGGAACAAGGTATGCTGAGATGCGGATCAAGAGAGTGCGCAGAACATACCTGAAACTCTAAGGGGTCTTCACCACCAGTATATGTTTCCCCTGCAACACCCGCCTCCCTTAGAACCCGGCCTGTCTTAGGGTCACAAGCCAACTGTAAGTATAGCAGAATGTGCTCTAATCCTGGCTAAGATGTTTTCAATTACTTTTCATTAAGCTGAAGTCTCTGACGGACACCCTCTTTGGCACGAGCAGATGCATCCTGGATCTTTAAGCAAAATTTCAGTTTCTAGATCAGCCAGCTAGGTTCTTCTTCTGGACGAGTACAGGGTAGAAGGGGCAAGTGGAGGACATTACACACGTGCAAATTAGGTGATGCAGGACACTTGTGACTTACATTTAATACTACATTCTAACACTTTATAAAATAACAACGCCACAGTGAAGAAGAGGGGAAAATACCCTCTCAGCATCACTAAGTTATTGTACTAAAATGTCATCACTTTCAGGGCCAGGAATTCAAATCAGCAGTCTTTTCCTGCTAGCTTCAGTGAGAGGTGAAGCCATTCACTCTGAAGGTTTACAAAGATCCTAAAGAGCTAAAAGCAGTGGACTAGTAACAAGAATAGACCAGTGTGCTTGTGCTGAAGTCCCGTTTACTTAAGATCCAGGAAATAGTATTGAGAAAAACCTATTCTGGCTACAAGGCTGATTAACATGTAGTCATGCATTCCGAAAGAACACAGCACATTAACTGTTCTACAGGCTTTTAGATTGTTAGCTGTGTGTTTATTCTGCTGAGTACATCTAAGCATAAATGACTGGCCCGTTTTAGAGGTGCTTCCAGTCTATAAAAAAGCAGCATTGAGGATACAGTAAAGAAATGTCCCTGAGTAATCTGCACTGTCCTTATTTAGGTGATTTCTACCATTCAGTGGCCTTTGTGGAACAGTGCAGCTGGCTTTCCATTTATTAGCACCTCCAAAAGCAGCACTCTCTTTTTCTCTTCAGCCAGCCTTCCATCACGTGCACAGAAGTTCAAATCCTTGCTCTGTAGCTCTCGTCACCAGTCACACCACTAAACTCAAAACAGCAATATACTCTCTGGAACGAGCACTACACCTTCCCCAACTGCTGGACTCTGTAGTAACTAGAGGGGAGCCCTTGAGGGCAGTTCCGTAGCCCATTCAACTCCCTAATATAAGACAGATCTATTGCTTACTCTGCCCTGTTCTTTCAAAGAGAAGGCATTTTAAGGTGCACTTCAGCATCTCTGAAGACAAAGAGATTTCTGTGACAAAGAAGGTTAAAGCCAGCGCTGACATTTAGAAAGGAGGGAATATATAAACACGATGTCGACTCATTCAGACAGACTTCTTGTTTATTCCTAATGTTTAACACTCCCCCTTCTACTTGGCAATAGTAAGATCAGTTCTCAAAAGTCATAGCAACAGGACACTTACAGGTCGCCTCGGGTTTTCCGCTTGCCATTGGATTTAAGGAATTGTTTCCTATAGGACTCTGGAGTGAAGGGATTAATATTGACCAGAGCCAGTGAGGTCATCGCATCGGTGAAGGGACCAGGTGTGAGCTTCAGATGCTTAGAGCTTCGGGAGGGGAGCTTCCCTGTTGAAGAGATCCCCGACTGGCTCACCTGGCCCTGAATGAGGATGATAAAAGGCAAATCAGAATGGAGGTAATTTTTAAAAAATGGTTCTGTATCAGTTAGTTAATTAATATTTGAACCAAAGAAAGTTATTGCTGAAAGATACCCCTTAGAGGGTATCTGGTTCACTGCAAACATTGTAACTGGCTCTCTTATGAAAAATACAGATTCCCAGTCTACCTCTAGATATTTTGATTCCTGGGATCAGCACAGCAATCTGTACTTCTGTTAAGCTCCACCCTCTTCCCCTGGACGATTCTGATAGTCAGCTATGAGACCACCAATTCTAGTCCTACCTCCAGCTTTTTAAAGATGACCTTTCAGCTTAGACAAATGAAAATGACTCTAGAAGACCTGGTGCTTATGTTCTCAGACTGTATAGTTAATTTCCCCTCAATTATTCATCCCAATATTTGTCTGGTACCTACTAAGTAGCAGATGCTGGGTTAGGTGCTGAAGGGACCAGAGGTGAATTCTGGCTCTTAAGGAATGCACAGTCCATTCATCAGCAGTTCATTGATGTTTCAGAAATAATCACTTTGTAAGGGAAAGATTTCGTAGACTATCTAAACATGGAAAAAGAAGTTTCCAAGTCCACTAAAAATGTAGCACAAATTGAGAAAAGTTCCAGGAAGTGGGGTAAGGAGACTGAAAAGTAATACTCTAAGCCCTTAAGATGCAAGGCTTTGCAGTGGCTACAGCTAGCATACCAGTCAATAGGAAAATGTGCAGGGCTTACCACTCCAAGTGGGGTACAGTAAGAGAACATCGGCCTAAAACCTAACCAGAACTAAATCAAACGACAGAGGGGAGAAATCAAAGACAAAGAATTCTGATGAGACGGCAGAATGCTATTATGATCTAAGTGCCAGGGGCCAGAGGAATAGCTGGTAATAGATCCTCAAGAGGACAGTAGTAGACACAGGGGCCATGATGTAACCTCATAGTGTCATCATTGTACTCTGAGGCTCTTTGGAGAAGAATTCTGTTTTGATATTCTCTGCACACGACTTTCGAGTGTAGAAGCAGAAGCTAGATTACAATATGATTCAGTATATAAAAATGTAATTGAAGAATGTGAGGCTACAAAGAATGGCTATTAAACTTACTAATGAATACTCATTATTAGATTAATGATAGAAGCAGAAATAAATACTCATTAAATGACTGATAGAAGCAGAAATGAAAGAAGCTATAGAGTACACATAGCAGCCTAACATTTTTTTAAGTGAAGAAAAATTGACACAGTCAAGAGTTTTGCCAAGGGTTTTACATATGTCTTAGAGTTCAGAGGGTCAACAGCCCTGGGGATATTATCAGACAAAGCCATCAATGACAAACAATTTTCCCATAAGTTTATTGTAAGGGTTGAGTATTGGTTCAAAAGAAATAAAACTATACTATATATTTCTCAGTTGTCAATGTGATTCAGGAAATGAAGTTAGAATTATAGTAAATCATTTTCTGAAACAGTTTTCTTGTGATGGTGATTATCATATGGAAAATAAAATGCATCTGTCACATATGAAACAGTGGGGCATCCACACCTGGTATGTTTCACATAGTTCCAGTTGCTACAGTTCAAGGACAACAAAAAGGCCTAGAAACTTTTCAGATAAAAGTAAGGAAAAGTATTCCTATCAAGGAAGACTATCAGAATTCCTAGTCTGGAAATATGAGGGCTGATAGATTTTGTGAACTCCACTTACAATATAGCAAATGATATTATGTTAATATGCATTTTATTGCCAAAATGATAGAATTATGAGTAATCCTTTTGAAATCTAAAAGAACACAGCTTGCAACAAGATGTATGAAAGTGAGTTCTGCCTAGAAGTAAAGTAGACTGAAAATTTCTGGAAAGATGACCAGGTTGAGAGTATAAACGTGTTGCAGAGAGTGTAGCTACTTCTGTATAAGTAACAGCTCTTACTACAGACAATTAACAAAAAGGAAATTTGGGGAATAGCTCCTTGACTTCTGAAGATGGTGAGAGGAGAGGGAGGCAACCTCCCACCAAGACACAACATCACAGGGACTGGGAAAGTCTTTAAAGGCCCAGTTGGTACAATTAGTTCCCTGATGCTTGAATCCCTGGTACAGTGTTTTTCTACCAAGTGGTCATCAAAGAGCGTTGAATGCATTTAGCCACAGGGACCTTACTATACCTCCTAAGGAAGCTCTGCTATCTCTAGATAATTGTGCTAGGAAGTCCTTATGGGGACCTGAAGTCGTTTCCCATGATTTCTGGTCCTATCCCCTGAGCAAGGCTGAACTAAGCCAATCCTCCTTTCCTCTGCATCCCTGTCTTTAGCACAACATTACGAATTATCATCCCCCTGGCCTCTCTCCTCTGACCTTGATCCAAACTATATTTTTTGTAAAGTGTGTACTTTCCCAGTTGCATTTCGAGTTTCCCTCCCAAATGTTGTTTTCTTTCTGTCCCTCAAATCTTGGCATCTCTAGGGTCCCTAGCTTGGACCACTCCTCTTCTTACTCTGGCACACAGACTGTGTAAACTTATACACACCCATGGCTTCAACAACTTCCTAAATGCTGATGATATCCAAATACAGATCTCCAACTTAGGTGGTTTTCCTGCATTGCAGAACCACTTATCCAACGATTTACACCACATCTCTTTCTCCAAACCTGTACATCCTCTAAGGTCACCTACCTTGATTCAAGGTACCATCTACTCTGTCAAACAAGCAGGAAGCCTCACAACACCCTAGGTCCCTGCTTTTCCCTCAACCCCTCCATCAAGTCAGTTAGCCATTCCTAAGCATCTCTCAACTCATCACTGTCTACCACTATCCAAGTTCAGGCCCTTCTTTTTTCTCAGTAGATCTATTATGAATACTGCCCTGCCCCCATGGTCTCTCCCACTCCATTCCATCCCTCACATGAAGGTCATGATTTTTCAAAACTGCCTCTGACCAAAACCATTTAATGGCTCTCTCAACACTTTCAGGATAAAATCTCGGTGTAGCTGCTACCTACCTACTCTGGCCTCACTGCCAGACCCCTGCCACTCTGAATAACAAGCGGTTTTCCAGGTGTAGCGTGATCTTTCCCCTCCATAGCTTGGTAGATGCTTTTCCCTCAGCCTCGAGCTCTCACTCCCTTGTTTTCCTAGCAAACTGCGAATCATCCTGTAAGACTGCTCTCAAACATTACTTTCTCTGGAAAGGTGTCCTGGATATCTCGAAACTTAATTCCCCACTATTCCTCATCATGCTCTACAAGTCCTCCAGCACACCTGATCTGAACTTTATTTACCACTGTTGTTTACCTTTATTCATTCTGTAGGCCCTTTCTGAGGTAGTGAAGGGTTTGCCAGCAGAAGGTCTGCTAGCATATCAAGGTGTTCAATTAAGTTTTCAATGAGTGGATGAAACACACATACCGCGCCACGTCTCCTCCTGCTTACGCTTGCTCTGAACTCCATGCTCCTAGCCCACTCTCCCCATAATTTCCATGTATTAAAACCATACCAACTTTCATTGCCCTTCATATGCTTCCTTCACCTTCATTTCTTTCCTGACTACCCACTGAGAAGCAGTCCACCCAGAGAACTCTGACCACTCTTGAATCACCTCTCACATAGTATCCGTAGGCACATCTCCCCTTCCAGAGACTGCCTCGCGCTCCCAGCCCACAGTGGGTTCTCAGAAAATAAATGGTTAATTGATTGGTTACTGGGACCATTGAAAAACCCACAGGCAGACGCACGAGCGTATTAAAGTAGTTTGTCTACCATTCCAACAAGAAGCTTAGTATTTCCTGGTAGTTGTGGTACCCATACTCAGCAGGTACAAAAGAGACCTGCTGACAGTGACTGTGCTGCCGTCAGTAGCACAGATGTTATTATGATGATTTAAGCACCTCAAGCTGAGGCCGCGGGAAGCAGAGCTGATTCCAGGCCTAAGGCTCACACGCCGCGGCACCAGTCTATTAGAGGTAACCCTGCCCCAGTCCCGGCTTTAATAACATGAATGATATAATAGGAGCTCAATCACAGCAAGGATAAAGGAACCTGCTTACTTGGGACCTTTACCTAGTTGCCATCCTCAGCTTATAAAGGAGTATCAACAAGTTACCTCTGTGTTCACATATGAGAGCCTGTACCTCACTAGACCAAGGAAGGGAGAGGACTTCTTTCTGGAAAGAGCAGCAGCAAAGAGACAAAAAATATGTTAAATAGTGAATGTGAACATTCTTATATTAGGAAATATTAGTAAATAATCACAGAAGAATAGAGCCAGTTGGCGTAATGGCAAGAACAGTAGACCAAGCCCCAAAGACCATGTTTCTCAGTCCTTTCTCTGCCGTTGCCTGAGCTACAGGCCACTTTCTCTGCTGAGACCTTGGTTTTCTCACAGGCAGAGTACAGGTCAGGCTGTAGATCTCAGTATTTTTTCCAGTTCCAATATTCTTTCACTAGGAACTTTTTCCCCACCCAAGATTTATCTGTGGCCTACACCAATGGTTTTAAGAAGACAGCTGGCAAGACACTTAATTCTGTTTTCTGGTAACTTTAAACTCTTCTTCATTTTCACCAGGAAATACGTAACTGAAGATAGATACAGCCTGTGAAACAGATCTGCCACACATACATAGGACTGGGCCCTCGTTCTCCGTCCGCCGAAGGAACACAGACCTCGGCGGCCTGGCTCCCTCCTCCCCAGCGATGGACTTACTTTGGGAGTGAAGGGGCTCTCGCAGCGTGGCGGCTTGCCCTTGTCTGGCGGGGCTGGGGTTTCAGGACGTGTGAGAGAGTGTGACACTGGAGTTCTCAGACCCTGACCTGGACTCGCTTGGCCTTTTTCCTGAAATGTGTTGAGGTCACGTACGTCACTAAGGGGAGTTCTGACAGGTGTAAGCTCTGCCGCCTGAACAGATCCTGAATCCTGAGCTCCAGGCTTCTCTGGGGTTTGGCTCTGGGGCTCCTTGCTCTCTTGTGTTTCCTTTTGCCCTTCGTTCTCATGCTCTTCCTCACAAGAGGAAAAGTTTAATTTCTGCTTCAGTTCTTTGTCCTCATCGTTGTCACCCATCTCAGCCAAAGAGCTTTACAACCTAGGCAAGGAGACCTCTCAGCAGGAAACACTACAGAGCTGCAGAAATAAGGAGGAGGAAAGAAAGTAACCTGGCAAGTTCCCTAACTCTAGCCCCGCTTTCCTTCTGCCAACTAACAGCTACATGGAGACACACCCTTGGTTTACTCACTTAAGTACCACGTATCTGTGTGATCTCAGCTTCTCCTTATTTCCATTCTGATTAAAGAAGGCTCCAGTAACTCTTTGAGCAATTAAATCCAATTATGTATAGAACGCTTCTGGATATCCCACAGTCTCCCTGAACCCATGTGCAACAAACTACTAGGGAAACAGTTGGATTCTTTAATTTAGCACGGCTTTAAAAATACATATTCGCCAACTGGGAATGAGCTCATTATTGGAAAGAAATTATTTTCACTCTTTTACACCTACCATTTAGAAATATCACCCTCTCCTCTCCCCCACTTCCCACCTACCCAGTGGCTAGCAGTAGTTCCTTAGAATTCAGTATCACCTGGATATCATAATGATCCTTAAACAGTCGCTAACATATCTTGGCGGGAGTTCATCTCCCTAATAGAGACACACCTGAGATCTCTGCCAGATACACCTGTCCTAATTCAGGCACCTCCACACCCTCCGCCCACCCCCAGGTATTAGCAGTTAAAGCTTTTAGGGAACCGGACACATTTTCCCACTGAAAAAAAGAAAGGTAGAAAGGTCAGCAAACAGAGAAGCAGATATATGTATCACTTGAAAAAAGCAATTACTTGGGCCCCAGACACCTTATTGTGTAAAATATGTTTTCTTACTGTTTAGATATCTTTAACATACATTATTCAATTTCTTTCTCAGAAAGGCCCCTATGGAGAGGGAAAAAAAAAACAGCTCTTTGAAGAAAAAAAAAAGGCCACCAATATCACCTTGTAGGAGAAACCATGTGAAAGGCACTACATGAAAAAGGAAAATGACGTACATGAGCCCCCGGTGCCCTCAGGGGAGACTCTGGAGGGACTGGACATGAGGAATTATTTACACAACAAACGTGGACCCACAGAGAGGTGCTGAGGGTGAGTTTGGTCTTGACTGAAACAAATTCAATGTCCTTTCTCACGATCGTCTTTGGTTACTCATTGCCTGTCACCCATCTTCCACCTTCTGTCTCTTCACCAATCCCTCCGCCCCTTTCTTTTTTCTCCCTCCTTTCCCATTTCCCACCTGAACTCATGAGAAGGTTAATCCAAGTGGAGAGTAACTGGGGTGGGGGTGATTGTGAAAGTGTTTCTGCAGCTAAACGCCTTCTCTTGCCCCAGCTTTTTGTAGATGCGCACACCACCCAATCATTCCTTTGTCCTTCCCCAGTCCCTCTGGCCACGCAAACTTTCCAAATCACTCAACAGGGTAGCTCACTGCTCACCTTTGTCAGGCACTTGGCATCCCACAGGGGCCAAGGAAAATAGAGTCATCCACAGGGAGGGGAGGCCGGTAAAGAAATTCCTATTAACTGAGATTCCGGGCTTCGGAGTGAGTTTCTTGTTTACAAACCAGCGGGCCATGTGATATAATTCCTTCACTACAGCCTTGGTGCTGATCAGTTTTCCCCTCTCAAGGCTGTGGCTAGTCACCTCTCCAGGCCAGCTAAAGGCTTGCTCTGCTCTCAGGCAGGATGGGACCAACCTGAAACCCTCTGACTGTATCACGGGCCTGCAGCCAGGGCACAGGGGCTGGTGTATTGGGTGTTATCCAGTAGGCCAGGCTGGTTTTTATCATCACCCCTGCCTTTCCTCTCTGCCTTGCTAGAATTCTCAATTCCCTTTACTTATGACTGCACTGTTTGCCTAGGGAGGCAACTATGCCACCGTGATGACCAATGGTATATAACTTGTACCATTCACCATCCATATATTATCACTCAGCAGATGATTGCGGCTAAGGCTTCAGAATAAGAAAGCTATAATAACAAGTACGAAAAGAATATTCCCGATTTGGAAAATAGAACAATGAGAATTGGGCAGTTGCCGACCTTGATGGCCCAAGGGAATCCCTGGAGGTGCACATCTGGCCTCTGGCATGCAGCCCCACTATTTCTGGTGTCATGCTTTACTGTTTTCTCTGTCCTTAGCCTCTTCACATTGTGAAAGATCCCGTCTTTGCTCCAGTGCATGTTAATACCACAGGCATCCATCCCAGGCACAAAGCTTAGCATCATAGTTGAGATGAGGTGTCAAAAGGGGAACCCAAATAGCCTGTGGCAATAAGAGGAAAAGGAGGGAGGATTTTTCCCTTAATGTGGAACACATGTGGGTGTTCCATAAACTACTTTTGAATGGACTTGGGAAAGTAAAATTAACATATCTCATTTTGTTTAAAATACTCAGTATTTGACTTTTTTGAAGGTGGAATGTTGTTCACATTGTTATAGGGATTTCTGCACAGCAGGAAGGTAATGTTCCCAGGAGTAAGAGGTACAAGGAGGAGGTCAGCTTTGCATCTTAGGGCTGGGTTCCCCAAACTGTATGCTTGGGGGAAACTCTCCTTCTGCAGACACTGCTGAGTGATGAGAAAGCTCCTAGACTCAGAGCTCCGCTCTGACCAAACCTCAGTTCTGAGGCCTCTGAGACACTGATGGGAAGGACAGAAACAGGGAAATCCAGCTAATTCAAATCGGATTCACAGGAGGTAGAAACTTGTATTCACCTTCGAGGTAGACTGTTCCTTTGCAAAAGTAAAGCTAAGGCCGTGGAAAATGAGATATTTGAGGGTCTGTTGCTCCGAGGAGGGACATGCTAGCCTGATTGCCTCCTCAGTTAGGAGGGAGAAATGTAAAAAATGCTTAAACAAGCCAAAGTGAAGCTCTACCACATTATTTACTGAAGACTGAATTAAGACTGATTCATTCCAGACTCTGAAAAAATACCGATGCTGGATTATGATGTATTTGATGGGACTGCCCCACTGGGAACCATTGGGAGGTCTGGTTTCCCTGATGAGAATTGGACATTTTTACTGCCAGGCTTAATGGGAAGCTGGCAGATTCCAGGACAGGAAGTGAAGACTTGAAGCAGGCTTAAGCAGAAAGCAACTCTCTGGGCTTTGGACTGTTGGGCCTAGAATCTGAAGACCAGAGACACACTTGAGGGAACTCCAAGGTGGTGGAGGAGAGAAGTTGACTTGTATCCCCAGAACGTGCCCTGTAGAGGCAACAGTGCAGCATCAGTGCTCTCAGACAAGGGCCCATGGACCTCACCAACATATGGAGGAATAATCTCGAGCTCACTGAGGAAAGGGACGAGTAGGCAGTGGTACCTCTCGGGTCCCTCCTACTTCAACCCAATTGTCTTCCTTGCCCTTATCTTGCAATGTTTGCAATACCTTAGAAAAAAGCAGAACATGTTCATCACCGACGTGTACTGTTCAGCTCCCTGCACAGATCCATCAGCAGCAGTGACGGTGAGCACGTGCTGGGCCTGGACCCGTCCCATCAAGGGTCGCAGGTGCTCCTGACTCCTAGCAGCTCTCTTCCCAAGACAAGGGTGGTCAGCAAAGCCAGGAACCGTGAAGGGGACCTTCTCTTGATCTCCTTCCCACACCAAGAGAGAGTGCACAGAAGCAGCGGCTGTCAGTCGCAGTCAGTCTAGTGATAATTACGACAATCATTAACAATATTCACTAGCGGTCCTTATATTTGGCCACCACATTTCTTCTTTTGAAGTCCTTGCACATCTATGTCTAATGAGTAGCATTCCCAGCAGAACAGAATTCCAAGGAAAGACTGTGGGCCGGGTAAGATAAAGCCTGGAAGTCATCTTAAAGCTTATGAGTCTATCATGAATACTTTTCTTCTTGTTGTTTTGCTTTTTCTTGTGGAAATGTTCAAACACACCAGAAGTAGAGGAAGTATAGTATAATGAGTCCTGATGTACCAATAACCTAGCTTCAAAAATTGGGGGCAGTTTTACAGTCTTGTTTCGTTTACATCTGCAGCTTCCTTGGGGGTATTTTAGAGCAGATCACTGATAACGTGTCCTTTCACCCATGAATACTTTGGTGCCGTTAGTAAAAATCCTTAGATTAATCTATTTATTTGAAATCTACTATATCTATGTAATGAGTAATCAGATTCTAATGAATTGCTTCTCTTGCCAGAGTTTTCCATTTGCTAGAACTAGAGGATAGTCATCAAAATAGCTGTTATAACAGAGATATACTACTTGTCCACTCACAAGACAGTATTCTTCTTAGAACAGGTACAGAGTTCTAACCTCATATCCCAATAATTTAGAGATGGTTGATGTACGGCCCACACTTTAAGGAGCAGATAGTTTAAAATGATATAGATTCATTAGTCTGATCTTTTCTCTATGGGCCACAGTTAGGAGAATTTAAGTGGCATTTGACCATTCCCAGGTTCTCTAAAATTAGAGCAGGTAGTAGTTGCCTATGTGACTGAGTCCAAAGCCAGCCTTGCAGCCACAGAGGCGAGATCTCTGTCTCCTCTGTCTCTCTCTCTCTCACACACACACAACATACACAACACTCACGCACGCACGCGCACACACACACACACACACACACACACACACACACTCACTGCTTTAATGGGAAGAAATTAGTAGGGATGGAGAAGACATTCTCAGAGCTGGACCTACTGTACCTCAATCTTGACTCATTCTCTGTCTCTGGTCTGAGGGGTGGGACTCAAGAAGTCCCAAGGAATTGGTCAAACATTCTCAGTCATTTCTTCACACTTCTGACCCAATTACAAGATCCCCACACTGAAGTTTTGCCTTCATAAAACTAAGCAAGGCGAGGTTTTAATGATTTTTTTGAAGCGTGATTAGGAATTAAAGCTCTTCCACAGGAGGTGACCAGCAGAAACTCTAAAGACAGAAACTTAAAATATTAGTCTCTCAGAAGAGTGTGTGGGTATGGGGGACTGGGGGAGAAGGAGATTGCTACTCATTATACGTCCTGCATGCAATTCAGTGTAGATGGGGCTGACGTTACAGTTGTGTGGCTAATGTATAAAGTAAATGTGTCTCCTCCATTCACATTCTAAATTTCACCCTGTTACACCTCAGCTTGTCCCACAATCTGGACTCCTGTCTGGACCACTGGTATTTGCCCTGGTCCACTAATTATGCAGACTGATCATGGAGGCAGAGCAACCTGTTCCTCACATGGATGGAAGACTACCTGGCCAAATAAAATGGCTTAGTTATATAAAGATGTTGACCCTTCTCCAGTAAATATGTACAGATGACCCTTGAACAGTGCAAGGGTCGGGGCTCGACCTTCAGCATTGTCAAAAATCCGCATGTAACTTACAGTCGGCCCTCTGTATCTGAGACTCCCCTGCATCCGTGGGTCCCCATCTGCGCTTTCAACCAACCACAGATGGTGTAGCACTGTAGTGTCTACTACTGACAACCCACACGTAAGTGGACTCGTGCCCTTCAAACCTGTGTTGCTTAGGGGTCAACTGTAATTCTCATGCAGTTTCAAATGAACAAAGATCACATTTTTTTGAAACTGGCTAAAATGATTTTAAATTTCACATGGAAAAATCATTGTCAAAGAAATAGCTGAAGATTTTTTAAAAAGAGTGAACAGAGAAGACTACCTCTCCTAGAAATAGAACTTTAAATTGTATGTCGAATAGGCAGGTCAGTGGTGAAGAATATATAGCTTAGTAAATATCAGTAATATTAAATATTTTAGTCTCACTTCCTATCACATATCAGTATAAACAATGAATAGATGAAGAGATCAAATGTGGAAAATCAATCATAAATAACAAGAAGAAAATAAAAGTGAAGGTTGATCAAATTTCTGGGAGGGGAACAACTTTATAAATGTCAAAGCAACGTGAAAAATCACAAAAAGAATTGATAAGCTTGATGACATAAAATTTAGAACTTCTATATTTCATAAAGCAATTAAGCAGCATTGAAACCATACAGTAAATTGGAAGTAATATTAACAAAAATTATGACAAAAGATTAATATTCTTACTGCATAAAGAACTCATGCAAATTGATAAAAATTCTTCGGACCGTGTCTTCAGACAGTGTTCTGAAGAGGAACCACAAATCACCAACATATATTTCGAAACCATGATTAGATCCAGTGACAAAACGTTAACTTAAAACAAAATGCCACGGTCATCTGACAATTGGCCAAAAAAAAAAAGATTTTAAATGGCACTATCTAATTGGGACAAGAGGGAAATGAGACCGATGCCCTTGTACACTTGGGAATCAACAATTTGGCAGTACAATCAAAACATGGATACACCTTAATCCACCTCTGGCAATCTGTCATGTCAGCAGCCTGAAGAGCTGATTGTACTTGCCCTGCCTGTCACCCCCTCATTCTAGATTTCATTTTTTGCCTGATAGCTGCCTCCCCTGTTGGGCTATAAGCTTGATGCAAAGGGATGTCTGTTTTCTTCACAGCTGGACATGGCATAGAATAGGAACCTAGTGTTAGTTCAGAGTGAAATTTAGGCACAACAAAAAAGGGAAGAGCTTGATTGTCTAACAATGAGAATGGTTAAGTAAATACATTTTCAAACACACATACAAGAGAAAGAATTAAAATGATGCATATAAAACTTTCTAATAAAATGGCGAACTGTTCACAGTCTGAAATTAAGGGGGAAAAAAGAATACAAAATTGATATACAGTATGATTTCAACATGTAAACACAGAAAAGAAAAACAACTAAATCTATCATTTATTTTAAGATATACCATTATTATACCATTATTTTTACATGCCACTAAGAATAAAAAATGCCCATGATGGGGAGTCTAATATGATACCCCCTACACAACTTTGCCAAGTAAACCTCCCACGCAGAGAGGGCCAGGCAAGGAAGACTTCTTGTCTCAACTTTGTCATTGGGTGCAGAGAAGAAAAAAATCTCACCTAGGAATTAAAAGGCAGGGCTCACACTAGCTTGTATTTTGAATTCACACTACCAGCGTGGTCCAAAGAACCCCCAGCAGAGAATTTAACTCAGAAGAGTCTCTGGTTGGTGGTACCTCCAGATGGCTGACAAAAGCAAACACAAATCTCCCTTGTGAGACCCGGACCTCAGTGGGGCCGGCAGCAGTTATATGTCGCCATAGCAATCCTAACAAGTGAGAAATTTTGCGTCCTAGAACTGATGAGATAGGATAAGCAAAATCTTCGCAGGGGCCAATTCAGCAGTGAGATGATAGATCAAAAGTACTTTTATATAATGTATTTTATGTACATTGTATTTTTATTGTAGAGATATTTATATAGTATAGATATATTTTATATGTTTTACATAATGTAGATATATTATTTGTAAAAGTGAAATAATTTTATTTTAAAATTTAGACATATGGGATTCTAGGGGAACTCGTTAAAAAAGTTAACATTACCCGAGGGTCTCTGAATGTGACCGACCTTCATTTCTTATTGCCCTTAACACTAGTTTCCCACCAGATCTATTCTAATAGCTAAGTTCAATTAATTCCCTTCCTATCATCTCATGAAATTCAGTAGACATAGAGATGATGAATCTGATGGTCAGGTACAGGGCCTCTCTCAGTCTGTGAATGTTTGTCAAGCAGAGTGTCAACAGCGTCATTAACATTTTTGAACACCCACTATGTGCAAGATACTAGGTTAAGCCTGGCAGGAGGGGGCCGGTTGTGCAGAGGTTTAAGTCTCTACTTTCATTCATTTGCTTAGTTGACAAATATTTGTTGAGCACCCGTTATGCAAGGCACTAGGGTCTGAAGATTGACCTGCTTGCTGGTGAGCTAGAACACACGCTTAAATGAAGATTGGAAAAGGCACTAGGTTTAGGGTTTGGACATTTTAGTCTTCTGTTTATACAGAAAATCGATTGGGATGGAGATTATGAGTTTATTTCTTCATATATATATATACAGCTTGAGGGTATTAAACTAGGGAATTCGGGGCTGGGGGGAAGCTCACACAAAAGATCAGGAAAAGGAAGTCCCTTGGAAAAAAAAGGAAAGTCAGACTAAAGCTGATGGCTTTGGAAATGGATTAAGGATTTTTTAAGAGTTCCCCATTTTATATTTAGAAGTAACATTTTGAATGCCTCACCCCTTGGGGTAAATCTGGTGGTTAAGTAATCAGAGGAGGTGGGAAAAACAAATAGGAATAGCCACTAAAATAATGAGAAAGAATGAAGTGAGGAGAGAGACTTGTTCAGACACCCAATTCCTCCAAGGTTCAGGAAGGCCTGGGGTTTGCCTGCCCTCAGAAGGACACTAAGCGTTACCCGGGGGGTGTTTATGAAGAGTGATATCTGTGTACCAGACACGCAATGATGATTTAACCCCCCTTCCCAAGGAGATCATCAATGACTGCCCAAGGCTGCTGCTTCCAGACAAAAATCTATGACACAACAATAAAAGAATCTATGCAGCATTTTACCCTGAAGAATGGAGACTGCTTTCACCTTGGCTATATTTATCAACCTCTCCCCCACCCCTCAAGGGCAAGTAAGTGACCGTCGTCCACCACTCTCTGTAGAGACTAAGTCACTGAAACGGATGGGGAGCCCCAAGCAGGGTCCAGGAAGGCCAGGGCCAGGCACTATCCAGCTCATTCAAGGGCACACCGACTGGGTGCTACACACACTACTCCAGGCCGGACACCAAAGCTTCAGCGGATCAGGCCACGTCCCAAGCGCAAACAACGCGGGCAGCCGGGGCTCCCCGCTTCTGCTTCACTCCCGGCACGGCGGAAGCTCTGAACACACATCCAGGGTTATGTAACACCTATCTGTCACGGTCCATATGGCCAGGGGACTTTCAAAATCATGCTGGCGTATAACAGTTCACGGTGGTACAGTCATCCCACGGAATCCTAGGTGAGAAGGCGCAGGTAGACAGCTCCAAGTGGCTGCGCGCCCATGTCACCGCACTCTTCCTATCCCCGGGCGCGCAGATACATCCGTGAAGTCTCAAACCAGGCACGCAGTTCAGCGAAGCCCGTAGGGAGAACGCGGTCTCGGGCAGGATCGCAACTCCACCTAGCTGGGTGGGAGGGCGGCGGGCGCGGCGCGGGGCGGGGCGGGGCGGGGCGGGGCGGGGCGGGGCGGCCGGGGCAGGTGAGGGCCTGGGGCTGCGGAGGCGCGGCGTGAGCGCGGAGGCCCGGCCGGCCGCCCGCCCTCCGGCGAGAGGAGTTCCCGCAGCCCGCCCCTGCGCCCGCCCCTCGCCGCCCGCGGCTCCTCCTCGCCGCCGCGCCGCGCCTCGCCTCGCCTCACCTCGCCATGGTGGAGCGGGGAGACGCGGCGCCGCTGCTGCGTTGGGCCGAGGGCCCCGCCGTCTCCCCGCCGCTGGCCCCGGACCAGCAGGCTGGAGTCCGGGGCTGGGGCGGCGGCGGGGGCGGCCGGGCGGCCGCGGAGCCGCCGAGGAGGCGGGAGCCCGAGGAGCTGGGTCCCTCCCAGGTGCTGCTGCAGCCCGGGCGTCTGGAGCTGGGCGACGTGGAGGAGGACCAGGTGGTGGCCGTGTTCGTGGTCACCTTCGACCCCCGCTCCGGTGAGAGCCGCTCCGAGACCGCGGGCGGGGAGAGGGTCGCCGCTCACTGGGTTTCGGGGGCGGCGGGGGAGGGGCTCGCTGCGCGCGCACCCGCACACGTGCAACCCCCTCCGCGCCGACCTGGCTGCCTTGGGCGAGCCGGGTGCCCCCGGGAGGTCGGGGCGTGGGGCTTTGTTCCCTGCGCCTCTGACCCCGTCTCCGTTGCGTCCCGCTGCCTCTCAGCGGATCCCCAGCCCGCGCGCCCGTCCCCACAGTCGTGTTTGCGCTTCTCCGGTGACAGAGGATCTCGTTTGTGGCCACAGGCACGCTGGCTTTTGTTTTTGTTTCGGGCTCGGTTAAAAGGTTTCTCCCTTGAAGAGGAGGAACGCCCCCCAGGTGAATTCCGTCCGAAACTGAGCGTCCTCAGCTTCCGTGTTCTCTGCTTCCCGCCCTTGCTCCCCATCCCTCCCTGCACGGTAACTTTGTGAGCGGCCAAGTTCACTCCCTCTGACGGTATTATTTTGAGGAATTGATGCTTGGAGCATTAAGGGGTGGCACTGAGGGATTAAGCTGGAGACCGAAGAAAAGAGAAGCCTCCTCAGGTAGGCTTTACCCTGACCATCCAGTAAGGAAGTGTGCATTTTACTGGTGAGAGAATTCATGGGGTTCAAAAGTGAATGAGTAAATACCTCCCTCCGAGAGCCTTAGGTGGTCGGGGAAGGACCCTGCTCTCAGGATTGGAGGGATGAGAGCTGTAGTCTTGGTTCTAGGGTTTAAAAAAGCGCAGGTGTGTCTTTCTATCCTAACTCCACTGAGGTTGCTGGAATGTGGAGTGTCTATTAGGGGAAAAAAAACAGAACAGTTTCTTTCCGGAGTTCCTTTCCTGGTCTGGCAAGGATGAGGTATGGAAAGCATTCTGAAAAACTTGATACTGTGCGCTGGAGTGGGAGGAAAAAGGGTGAGGGTCTTGGGATGGCAGAAGATACAATCCAGGGAGGATTATAAACCAGCAAGACCCAGGAAGAAGTAGGAACAGCTGTGGGGAGACTAGGCCTTTCTGACTCCTGCCTATTCCTTGGCCCCCATCCCAGTGGGTTTCAAACATTTTTGACTGTGACCCACCATATGAAATTCATTTTACATACCAATCAGTGTGCTCACATACGTAACTGAAACAGAAGTTTCATGAAATGGTATTAACTCCTTTTACATGTAGTGCATACTGGCATTTTCTATTTTTCTTTTTTTTAATGCTCATCACATAGGCTGGTTGGCTCATGTACGGTTGGGACTCCCAGACAGAAAACCTGTTCTTTTTTTGATCAGAGTAACCTTTATTGCTAGACAAAAACGGATACTATTTTGTAACTAATAATATTCCTTATGCCCTACCCCATCACCTACATACAGTAAATAGATGTGAGCATGAGATTCATTCTGGAAAGTGTTTAAGAGTAACTAGAAGAAATGGAGAGAAAGCGCTAACAGGGTCTGATTTAGCAGTGGTTGCTCTGGCGGTAGAGCCTAGAGAGGGGAAGAGGAGAAGAAAAAAAAAAAAAAATCCTACACTAACCACAGATGGAGTTAATAACATTGAAAAGCACCACAGAATTGGAACCCTCCCCCTGCCTTGTCAATCACAGCTGGTGAGCATGATTTTGTGGGTATGTGTATATAGAGTATTTGTGTGTACGTGTGATGTGCACACACGCACAAGTATGTATTGGTAATGGTTTTCAGATTAAGGTTATTGTGGAAAGAAGGGATTTAACTGACACTTGGACACTTGCTTTGTGCAGGCGTTTTACTGTAATGGTTTTTCTTTTTTTAATTTGTATTTATTTATTTTTGGCTGCGTTGGGTTTTCGTTGCTGCACACAGGCTTTCTCTAGTTGCGGCGAGCAGGGGGATACTCTTGGATGCGGAGCGCGGGCTTCTCGTTGTGTTGGCCTCTCTTTGTTGCAGAGCACAGGCCCTAGGCACGCGGGCCTCAGTATTGTGGCATGCGGGCTCAGCACTTGTAGCTCGCAGGCTCTAGAGCGCAGCCTCAGCAGTTGTGGCGCACGGGCCCAGTTGCTCCGTGGCATGTGGGATCTTCCCGGACCAGGGCTCGAACCCGTGTCCCCTGCATTGGCAGGTGGATTCCCAACCACTGCGCCACCAGGGAAGTCCCCTATAATGGTTTTTCATCTAATTCTCATCTCCATTGTAATTTGATGATCGTTTATAACCAAGGATGATTAAGTAACTTGGAAATATTAACTAGCCAATAAATACTTGACTCCGAGTCTGGTTGTCTTTCTAGAATATAGCACTGCCTGAAACTCTGGCCCCTAACTTTTTATCCTACTGGGTGCAGAGAGGGAAGAGGCTGAGAAGGAGCGGGGGAGGGGAGAGAGTGTGTTTTTAACTTTGGTTGATGGTTTTGTTTTTTTTGGAAAGCTGCTGTTTCCTGCCCATAACTCTCTTGTCATCTTCTCAGTCCCGATTGGCACTTTACTTCCTGTAAAAAATTGTGATAGTACCTACAGCAAGTAAAAGTTATATGGTGCAGTATAATTCTAAGAGTAGAAGATGGAATGAATGAATGCTACTGGGGTTCCCAGGGCTGCAAAGGTCGACGCTAGGACAAGGGCCTCAGAGAGCCCGTGGAGTGTCCCTTGGGTGAAGGTTGAGGAAATCGCGGTCTGGAGAGGGGAGATGGAGGCCCTTGGATGCCCAGTGAGCGGGAGATGTCACTGGGGCCAGACTTACGTCTCCCAGTTTTAATAGTTCAGTGTCTTCCTCATTCTGCTACGGAGGCAGGTCTGCTATGTGTTATTATTTAATCTTGGTCCACCAAGGCTTTTGCCTTCCTTAGCCCGTGATACCCAAAGTAGTAAAGTGAATACTGGCTTCTTTACCCAAATCAGAACATATCACAGAAGTTCTTCCATGGGAGAAACTGTCTAGAGTTTCTGCGCTTGCCTGTCTGCTCCCCATGTGTCTCCCAGCTGTGTCCTCAGTGTTCCCCAGGAGCTCCTCCCTTCTCTCCAAACCTCCCCAGTCACCTGCTGCCCAGGCCATGGGTATTTCATTCATCTTCCCACCTGGTATAGGGAACTGTTGGCACATGTGCCTGCGAGAGTACAAGAGGGGATGGAGGAGGAGAGAATCCACAGCCGTGGTTCATCTGTCAGGGTGTGCGTGGTCTGGGTGCTGAGAGAGGTGTGAGTGGATTCTGGTTACGCACACACTCACACACTCTTGGGCAGGGATGTGCCCAGTGATCCTCAGACCGGTGAATGGGAATAAGAGTAATTCTCCTGTATTTTTGGATACTAATTTTGGGTTGGGCATCTGTAGAAAGAATCAGAGAAGAGGCTGGGGCCATAAAGAATGTTATTTTCATCAGAGTCACGGTTTGAAAATGATGGTTGTTGGATCTACTGATGTTGTGAGGTCTGTAGGGGCTTCAGGGTCAAGTGAGGCAGAGGCTCTCGCTCTCTCACACACACTCTCCTTCCCCTGTCTCTCTCACTCACTCCCTGACACACTCAGTCTTTATCTGGAGCAGGGAGTCCCTGGGATGGTGGTGGTGCTGGCCATGTGGGCTACAAAGCTGCTATTGAAACCAGGCCCAGATGGCGACTATGGGAGCCAAGTGGGAGAGGTTGGCAGCCAGAATCCTGCTTTTTCATTGTGTCCAACCCATTATTTAGAGCTTTGGGTTTTAATTTTGATTCTCTTCCTTGGGTCTCTGGTAAAATTTTCGTTCTTTTGTCCGCTTAATTAAGGGAAAAGTCACTGTCGCACTTGGAAATCAGCCTGCTTTCCCCATCCCCTCTATGAAGGTGACATAGCTGTCTCACCATGTGACTGAGGGCTTGTGTGTGGGCCTGAGGTAGCTAGAGCTCTGGATCTGCAGTGTATGACACCTGTGAATCAGCCTCACTGGACTGTTTCTTTATAAGAGATTCACTTTCAACAGCTGCATTTTCCCCCGAGTTATTTGGTGAGTGTCTGGGGGAAATTCCTATGCTGTGCGTGTTTGTGTTGGGATGGCTGAGCAGAGGAAAACCTGCTGAGGTTGGTAAGATATCTCTTTTTCCTTTGTTCTTCCTGATTAGGGATGAATTACCTGTTCCTCCCTCAACCTCTAGCCAGTGCCTAAATTACAGCTAAGCCCCTACTTAGTGCATCAAAATGCTTCTGTGTTCCCGTTAAATGAGCGTAGTATTTAAAATCACTCACATACGCTAATTTTAACCCCCATACATTCTGCGTATAGTCAGCAGAACACAGGCATTTTCTTTTAAACAATGGCAATGTGGAGGCACAGCGAGACAGGGCCAGGTGTAGCATCTGAGGCATAACTTGGAGGGCTGCCCAGGTCATCTGACTCATGCAATACTAAATGGCTCCAGCCACTGGTGGGAAAGTGACAAAGCAGAATGAGAATGGAAAATTTGGAGCGCCATTTTGAGTCTCAAAGAGCAGTCCTACGAATGACCAGCTCAAAGAGGCCAAGAGAAGGCCGGTTCGAATGATTAACTCTGCCGCGTCCTTTCTCTGTAGTTTCTATCAGATGTCAGTGGAACACAACTGTGGTGAATTTCAGTAATTCCCACATTGGCAAACTCTTTCTCAGGCTGTTGGTGATTCACCTGCTTGTGGTTTTCAGGGAGAAGTCAATTGATCACCATCTGCAGGGACTTCTGTTTCTCCTCTTGAAAGTGGATGGAAACTAGAGTAGGAGTGGGAATCAAAACAACCACCACTTACTGAGTGCCCACCGTGGACCAGGAGCTAGCTAATCCTTTCAGCAGTCTGCTCTGTAATGACAAGAAAAACAGAGGCACAGGGCAGTTAGGTCATATTAAGTCACAGAGCAGAGACGGGCAGAATTCCTGTGCTTCTTCCCACATCGCACCACACCACTGCCTGGCGCAAAACGATATGGGGCCCGTGAAATGGAAAGTTTCTTCCATGTAAAATTAATGCATTGGAATTCAGCCATGGGTTGGCATATGGCTGACTTGAAATCACCAGGATTAATTTCTTCCTGCCTCAGGTTTCTTTATACGGACTCTTTCTTCCTTTGCTTTGGATATACTCTCATCCTAGGTGGTGGTAAGACAATTCAAAACTCTTTAAGACCCAGAGTTGTCGACTTTTCTGGCGTTAGAGTCTGAACCATATAAGCTTCTGAGGGTTCTTCCATCTCTGGGATTTGGGGGCCTCCTGCAGAAGTGGGGATCACAAGTACACCTGGATTCTTGCCTTTATTCAGGGCTTGTGTGTATGCCGATGGGCAGAGCTGCTGGAAAGAGTAAAAATCAGCGCACACGTTGGAGAGGCGAGAGCTGGTACAGAGCTCCACTCTTGAGGTCAGAGGAGCCGTAACAGGACCTTGAGCTGAGGCAGCCACTGCTTATGAAATCAAGGGCTCAGGAGGAAATTCTTGACTGAGAACCGCCCAACACGGAGGGAGAAAAGGAGGAAGGAAAGCCACGTATTTCCCACTAGACAGAGATTATTTTGGTTCAAGATCATTGCCTTCTCCATTTTAAATATTCTGAGATCAGCTTTCTTAACAGGCAGCAGCAGTAGCAGCTAATATCTATTCTCCCTGGAGAGATGGTGGTTGATGAAATCCAAATATGCTTGGGGGTGTGGTCATTTCACATTTCAACAGAAATAGAAGGCAGAGGCAGCCCTGTATGTAGATAGGACAGAGTACATCTCACCTAGCGTTGGAGCTTGTGAAACATCAGCTCTGGGAGGCCCTGGCACACAGGGCCACGAGGTTCAGACCATCTCTGCATCTACAGCCAGGCTCAGCATTGCCCTGTGGCTTCGCTGGGTACCTGAGCTGCCAACTCAGTAATCTGTTAGCCCAAGTTCCTTTGCCTGAGCCCAGAATCTGGCACTGGGCTGCCAAGTTTGTTCCACCAATATTTACTGAATGACTGACTGAATGTACACAAAGCAGATTGCCACGTTTGTTCCTCGTGCGGTCATGTCCATCCCTCCTAGAGGCTAGGCAGGGCCTGTGGGTACCTGTGATGGGCCCAAGGCAAGGGGGGACATGGAGATGGAAGGAGAGCAAGTCAGGAAATAAGGCACTTGTCAGTGTTGACTCCTCTCTTTGATTGCCTACCCCTGGGATGAGCCCTTCTGTTCAATCTTGCCAGGCCCCACCTCCCTGGCTGGGTTCCTAAAGTGTGGTGAGGAAATTTGGAAAACCAAAATGTCTTTGAGTGTGAAGGCTGAGCCTGAGGTAGGCAGCATTCTGTGTGAGGTTTTCCTGGCCCTAAATGGCTCACGACAAGGATTGTCATTTCTGCCAAATCACTTTCCTTTAAGCCTCTTACAAGTTTTATATATAAACGGGTTTCTAATTTTTGAGACTAGTGTACTATTTCTGTTAAAGGATGACCTTTAGCCATCATGCTGTTTCATCCCCTTAAATATAACACATTGTCTCAATTATTTTTTGCTTTTGCAAAGTCCTTTATGCTTAGCTTATGGTTTTTTGCATCTCTGTTATTTCAGTTATGTTTCTTAGTTCATATGTTGAAATTTTTTAATTTAATTTTTTTTATATTGGGGTATAGTTGATTTCCAGTGTTGTTAGTTTCAAGTGTACAGCAAAGTGATTCTGTTATACATATATCCATTACTTTTCAGATTCTTTTCCCATATGTTATTACAGAATATTGAGTAGAGTTTACTGTGCTGTACAGTAGAGCCTTGTTGATTGTCTATTTATTTTGCGGTACGCGGGCCTCTCACTGTTGTGGCCTCTCCCGTTGCGGAGCACAGGCTCCGGACGCACAGGCTCAGCGGCCATGGCTCACGGGCCTAGCCGCTCTGGGGCACGAACCCGTGTCCCCTGCATCGGCAGGCGGACTCTCAACCACGGCACCACCAGGGAAGCCCGATTGTCTATTTTATATATAGTAGTAATCCCAAACTCCTGATTTATCCCCCCCCCCCCCGCACCTTCCCCCTCTGGTACCATAAATTTGTTTTCAAAGCTTGTGAATCTGTTTCTGTTTTGTAGATAAGTTCATTTGTGTCGTATTTTAGATTCTACATATAAGTGATATGGTATGTGTCTTTCCCTTTTTGACTTAATTCACTTAGTATGATAATCTCTAGGTCCATCCGTGTTGCTGCAAATGGCATTATTTCATTCTTTTTTATGACTGAATAATATTCCACTGCATATATTGATATGTGCCACATCTTCTTTATCCATTCATCTGTCAGTGGACATTTAGGTTGCTTCCATGTCTTGGCTATTGTAAATAGTGCTGCAGTGAACATTGGGGTGCATGTATCTTTTTGAATTATGGTTTCCTCCAGATATATGCCCAGGAGTGGGATTGCTGGATCATATGGTAGTTTTTTAAGGAACCTCCAGATGGTTCTCCATAGTGGTTGTACAAATTTACCTTCCTACCAACAGTGTAGGAGGGTTGCCTTTTCTCCACACCCTGTCCAGCATTTATTGTTTGTAGACTTTTTGATGTTGGCCATTCTGACCGGTGTGAGGTGATATCTCATTGCAGATTTGATTTGCATTTCTCTAATGATTAGCGATGTTGAGCATCTTTTCATGTGCCTATTGCCATCTGTATGTCTTCTTTGGAGAAATGCCTGTTAAGATCTTCTGCCCACTTTTTGATTGGGCTGTTTGCTTTTTTGATATTGAACTGTATGAGCT
The DNA here is from genome assembly GCF_951394435.1 of Stenella coeruleoalba. Taxonomy (NCBI): domain Eukaryota; kingdom Metazoa; phylum Chordata; class Mammalia; order Artiodactyla; family Delphinidae; genus Stenella; species Stenella coeruleoalba. The sequence continues at coordinate 92,859,850 of NC_137155.1, read as the reverse complement.
GTTTGTACATTTTGGAGATTAATCCCTTGTCAGTCACTTTGTTTGCAAATATGTTTTCCCATTCTGTGGGTTGTCTTTTCATTTGGTTTATGGTTTCCTTTGCTGTGAAAAAGCTTTTAAGTTTCATTAGGTCTCATTTGTTTATTTTTGTTTTTATTTTCATTAGGTGGATCCAAAAAGATATTGCTGCACTTTATGTCAAAGAGTATTCTGCCTATGTTTTTCCTCTAAGAGTTTTATAGTATCTGGTCTTACAAATATTTAGGTATTTAACCCATTTTGAGTTTATTTTTGTGTATGATGTTAGAGAATGTTCTAATTTCATTCTTTTACATGTAGCTGTCCAGTTTTCCCAGCACCACTTATTGAAGAGACTGTCTTTTCTCCACTGTATATTCTTGCCTCCTTTGTCCTAAATTAATTGACCATAGGTGCATGGGTTTATTTCTGGGCTTTCTATCCTGTTCCATTGATCTATATTTCTGTTTTGTGCCAGTACCATACTGTTTTGATTAGTGTAGCTTTGTAGTATAGTTTGAAGTTAGGGCGCCTGATTCCTTCAGCTCTGTTTTTCTTTCTCAAGATTGCTTTGGCTATTTGGGGTCTTTTATATTTCCATACAAATTGAAAATTCTTTTGTTCTAGTTCTGTGAAAAATGCCATTGGTAATTTGATAGGGATTGCATTGAATCTGTAGATTGCCTTGGTTAGTATAGGCATTTTGACAATATTGAGTCTTCCAATCCAAGAACATGGTATATCTTTGCATCTGTTTGTGTCATCTTTAATTTCTTTCATCAGCATCTCATAGTTTTCAGAGTACAGGTCTTTTGCCTCCTTAGATAGGTTTATTCCTAGGTATTTTATTTTTTTGATGTGATGGTAAGTGGGATTATTTTCTTAATTTCTCTTTCTGATTTTTCGCTGTTAGTGTATAGAAATGCAAGAGGTTTCTGTGTATTAATTTTGTATCCTGCAACCTTACCAAATTCATTGACGAGCTCTAGTAGTTTTCTGGTAGCATCTTTAGGATTTTCTATGTATAGTATCATATCATCTGCAAACAGTGTCAGTTTTACTTCTTTTCCAGTTTGGATTCCTTTTATTTCTTCTTCTTCTCTGTTTGCCATGGCTAGGATTTCGAAAACTGTGTTGAATAAAAGTGGTGAGAGTGGACATCCTTATCTTGTTCTTGATCTTAGAGGAAATGCTTTCAGCTTTTCACTGTTGAGTATGATGTTAGCTGTGGGTTCGTCATATATAGCCTTTATTATGTTGAGGTAGGTTCCCTCTGTGCCTACTTTTTCTGCAGAGTTTTTATCATAAATGGGTGTTGAATTTTGTCAAAAGCTTTTCCTGCATCTATTGAGATGATCATATAGTTTTTATTCTTCAATTTGTTAACAGGGTGTATCTACTGATTGATTTGCAGATACTGAAAAATCCTTGCACTCCTGGGAAAAATCCCACTTGATCATGGTGTATGATCCTTTTAATGTATTGTTGGATTCGGTTTGCTAGTAGTTGAGGATTTTTGCGTCTATGTTCATCAGTGATGTTGGCCTGTAATTTTTTTGTGATATCGTTGTCTTCTTCTGGTACCAGGGTGATGGTGGCCCCATAGAATGAGTTTAGGACTGTTCCTTCCTCTGCAGTTTTTTGGAAGAGTTTCAGAAGGATAGGTGTTAACTCTTCTCTAAATGTCTGATAGAAGAATTCACCTGTGAAGCCATCTGGTCTTGGACTTTTGTTTGTTGGAATTTTTTAAATCACAGTTTCAATTTCAGTACTTGGTGATTGGTCTGTTCATATTTTCTATTACTTCCTGGTTTGGTCTTGGAAGACTGTACCTTTCTAAGAATTTGTTCATTTCTTCCAGATTTTCCATTTTATTGGCATATAGTTGCTTGTAGTAGTCTCTTATGACTCTGTTTCTGTGGTGTCAGTTGTAACTTCTTTTTCATTTCTCATTTTATTGATTTGAGCCCCTTCCCTTTTTTCTTGATGAGTCTGGCTAAAGGTTTATCAATTTTGTTTATCTTTTCAAAGAACCAGCTCTTCGGTTCATTGATCTTTTCTATTTTCTTTGTCTGTTTCATTTATTTCTGCTCTGATCTTTATGATTTTTTTCCTTCTACTAACTTTGGGTTTTCTTTGTTCTTCTTTCTCTAGTTGCTTTAGGTGCCAGTTTAGGTTGTTTGAGACTTTTGTTTCCTGAGGTAAGATTGCATTGCTGTAAACTTCCCTCTTAGAACTGCTTTTGCTGCCTCCCATAGGTTTTATATCTTCATGCTTTCATTTTCATTTGTCCCTAGATATTTTTAAATTTCCTCTTTGATTTCTTCATTGATGCATTGGTTTGTTGTAGCATATTGTTTAGCCTCCACGTGTATGTGTTTTTGCAATTTTTTCTTGTAGTTGATTTCATTCTTTTTTTTTTTTTGCGGTACGCGGGCCTCTCACTGTTGTGGCCTCTCCCGTTGCGGAGCACAGGCTCCGGACGCACAGGCTCAGTGGCCATGGTTCATGGGCCTAGCCGCTCCGCGGCATGTGGGATCTTCCCGGACCAGGGCACGAACCCGTGTCCCCTGCATCGGCAGGCGGACTCTCAACCGCTGCGCCACCAGGGAAGCCCTGATTTCTAATCTCATAGCATTGTGGTTGGAGAAGATGCTTGGTATGATTTCAGTTTTCTTTAATTTACTGAGGTTTGCTTTGTGGCCCAGCATCTGATCTGTCCTGGAGAATGTTTCATGTGCACTTGAGAAGAATGTGTATTCTGCTGCTTTTGGATGGAATGTCCTATACGTATAAATTAAGTCCATCTGGTCTAATGTGTCATTTAAGGCCTGTGTTTCCTTATTGATTTTCTGTCTGGGTGATCTGTCCATTGATGTAAGTGGAGTGTTAAAGTCCCCCACTATTATTGTTTTACTGTCAGTTTCTCCTTGTATGGCTGTTAGCATTCGCCTTAATATATAAGGAGCTCCCATGTTGGGTGCATATATATTTATGATTGTTATGTCTTCTCCTTGGATTGATCCCTTGATCATTATGTAGTGTCCTTCTTTGTCTCTTGTAACAATTTTTATTTTAAAGTCTACTTTGTCTGATAAAAGTATTGCTACTCCAGCTTTCTTTTGATTTCCATTCGCATAGAATACCTTTTTCCATCCCCTCACTTTCAGTCTGTATGTGTCCCTAGATCTGAAGTGGGTCTCTTGTAGACAGCATATATACAGGTCTTGTTTTTGTATCCACTCAGCTAATCAATGTCTTTTGGTTGGAGCATTTAATCTCTTTACGTTTAAGGTAATTATCAATATGTATGTTCTTATTGCTGTTTTGTTAATTGTTTATTTGGCTGTGTTGGGTCTTAGTTGCGGCACGAGGGATCTTCGTTGTGGCATGTGGGATCTTTTGTTGCAGCATGTGGGTTCTTCGTTGCAGCACGCAGGCTTCTCTCTAGTTGTGGTGCGCGGGCTCAGTAGTTGCAGCACGCAGTCTCTCTAGTTGTGGCATGCGGGCTCCAGAGTGTGCGGGTCAGTAGTTGTGGCGCGCGGGCTCCAGAGTGCATGGGCTCAGTAGTCGCAACACATGAGCTCTCTAGTTGTGGCGCACAGGCTCTAGAGTGCATGGGCTTAGTTGCCCTGTGGCATGAGGGATCTTAGTTCCCCTACCAGAGATCGAACCCACATCCCCTGCATTGGAAGGTGGATTCTTAACCACTGGACCACCAGGGAAGTCCTGCCATTTTGTTAATTGTTTAGGATTTGTTTTTGTAGGTCTTTTTTGTTCCCTTCCTCTTTTGATCTCTTCTCTTGTGATTTGATGACTATCGTTAGAGTTGTTTTTGGATTGATTTTTCTTTTTTGTGTGTGTATATATTATAGATTTTTGGTTTGTGGTTACCATGAGGTTTTGATATAGCAGTCTATATATATATATATAAATATGCATATAAATATATATAAATAAATATATATATATATATCCAAGATTGTTTTAAGTCTCTGGTCTCTTAATTTCAAATGCATTTCGAATATCCTGCGTTTGTACTCACCTCTTTTCACAATTGCTTGTTTTGATACCATATTTGTGGATTTCTTATCTTTACTGTATGTTTGCCTTTACCATTTGTAATTTTCTTTTTTCTTATTTCATGAGCTTTCCCATTTGTAATTTTCTTATTTCTAGTTGTGGCTTTTTCTTTTCTGCCTAGAGAAGTTCGTTGAGCATTTTTTGTAAAGCTGATTTGGTGGTGCTGAATTCTCTAAGCTTCTGCTTGTCTGTAAAGCTTTTGATTTCTCTGTTGAATCTGAACAAGAGCCTTGCTGAGTAGAGTATACTTGGTTGTAGGTTTTTCCTTTTCACACTTTAAATATATCAGGCCACTCCCTTCCGGCCTGCAGTTTCTGCTGAAAAATCAGCTGATAATCGTATGGGGGTTCTCTTTCTCTGAGGTAAGATTGCATGGCTGTAAACTTCCCTCTTAGAACTGCTTTTGCTGCCTCCTGTAGGTTTTATATCTTCATGCTTTCATTTTCATTTGTCCCTAGGTATTTTTTAATTTCCTCTTTGATTTCTTCATTGATCCATTGGTTTGTTGTAGCATATTGTTTAGCCTCCACGTGTTTAGACTCCTCTGCGCTTCCTGGACTTGAGTGTTTCCTTTCCCATGTTAGGGACATTTTCGGCTGTTATCTCCTCAAATATTTTCTCAGACCCTTTCTTTCTGTCTTCTTCTGGGACCCCTATAATGCAAATGTTGGTGTGATGAACATCGTCCTAGAGGTCTCTTAGATTGTCCTCATTTCTTTTCATTCTTTCCATGGCAGTGATTTCCACCATTCTTTCTTCCAGCTCACTTATTCGTTCTTCTGCCTCATTTATTCTGCTCTTGATTCTGTCTAGTGTATTTCTCATTTCAGTTATTGTATTGTTCATCTCTGTTTGTTTGTTCTTTAAATCTTTTAGCTCTTTGTTAAACATTTCTTGTATCTTCTTGGGCAGTGCCTCCATTCTTTTTTCTAAGATCTTGGATCATCTTTATTATCATTACTCTGAATTCTTTTTCTGGAAGGTTGCCTATCTCCACTTCACTTAGTTGTTCTTCTGGGGTTTTATCTTGTTCCTTCATCTGGAGCATATTCCTCTGCCATCTCATTTTGTCTAACTTTCTGTGTTTGTGGTCTCCGTTTCTCAGGCTGCAGGTTTGTAGTTCCTCTTGCTTCTGGTGTCTACTCCCGTTAGGTGAGGTTGGTTCAGGGGCTTGTGCAGGCTCCCAGGTGGGAGGCACTGGTGCCTGCCCACTGGTGGATGGAGCTGGGTCTTGTCTCTCTGGTGGGCAGGGCCGTGTCGAGGGGTGTGTTTAGAGGTGGCTGTGCACTCAGGATGACTTTAGGCAACCTGTATGCTGTTGGGTGGGGCCAGGTCTTGGTACCAAAATGGCGACTTCTGGGAGAGCTCATGCCAATGAATATTCCCTGGGGCCTCTTCCACCAGTGTCCTTGCCCCCACAGTGAGCCACAGCCGACCCCTGCATCCCCAGGAGATCCTCCACGACCCACAGGTAGGTCTAGCCCAGGCTCCTGTGGAGTCACTGCTTTGCCCTGGGTCCCAGTGCACATGAAACCTTGTGTGCACGCTCCAAGAGTGGAGTCTGTTTCCCCTAGTCCTGTTTAGCTCCTGCACTCAAGCCCTGCTGGCCTTCAAAGCCAAATGCTCTGGGAGCTCCTCCTCCCAATGCCAGACCCCCAGGCTGGGGAACCTGACATGGAGCTCAGAAGTCTCACTCCTGTGGGAGGACCTCTGTGATACAATTATTTTCCAATTTGTGGGTCACCCACCTGGTGGTATGGGTTTTGATTATATCATGAAAACACCCCTCCTACTGTCTCCTTGTGGCTTCTTTGTCTTTGGATGTAGAATACATTTTCGGTAGTTTCCAGTCTTCTTTGTCGATGGTTGTTCAGCAGTTAGTTGTGATTTTAGTGTTTTCGTCAGAGGAGGTAAGCTCGAGTTCTTCTATTCTGCAATCTTGTCTCCCTCTCATGTGTTGAAATTTTTTAAACCTCAGAAAAGTTGAAAGAATAGTACAGTGAAAATCTGTATATCCCTGACTTAGATATATGTGTCACTCTGCATTGGTTGAGATATGTGTGTCACTCCGCATTGGTTGACATTTTGCCATATTTGCTTTATCTAAAGTCAGTTCCACAATAATGTGAAGTACGCATTCCTAAAAACCACTGTGTTAAGCAAATCATGCAGTGAAAATCACAGGGCTTGTGGGGAAGATGGGGTGAGGGGCACAACACTCAAAAACTTTGTCAGTGACACATTAAAGAAAGATAGGAACATAATAAAAGTGGTAGGATGGTTGTACATATGTTAAATAATGAAGAAATGCATCAATACTCAAAATACGGCACTCTACCTTAAAAAAGACCTGCAGTTTGCATACGAAGGTGGGTGTTGGAAGGGTTGAGCTTGTGAATTATAATGAAGCAGAGGAAGAGGGCTTTGTGAAATTGGATGGAAAGTTGTACCACTAGAGGAGATAAGTGTGGCTCAGAACACACATGGTGAACCGAGGTAGCAGGCAGATGTTTGAGTGTCGTGTGGGGATGCGCTTTGTGTAGTGCTACAGCTGGGTGCAGTTTTCTGTGTTCACATTTTGAACCTTGAGATCAAAACCACATATCAGCAAACATGAAATTCCCTATGAATTGTTAACATATCGATTGCTTTAGAACAAATTCGGCCAGCATTATAGCAGAGCTGAGGATGTATAAATATACTTTTTTTTCTGAACTATTTGAAAGTAACTTTCAGACATCATGACATTGCATTTCTAAATACTTCAGTTTAAATCTCCTAAGAATAAGGCCGTTTTCCTACATAGCCACAATATCATTACTACCCCTAGGATAATTAACCTAGGTTAATTAATTTATTACCTTTCTTAATAAATTTTATTTTATTTTTGACAATTTTAGGTTTACAGGAAAACTGAGCAGAAAGTACAGAGTTTCCATGTACCCTCTTCCCCTACCTGCCCGCCTGGCCCCCCCATTACCTCTATTATTGACATCGTGCATTAGCGTGGTATATTTGTTGTAATTGACGAACCAGTATTTATACATTATTGTTATCTGAAGTTCATAGTTTACATAAGGGTTCACTCTTCGTGTTGTACGTTCTCTGGGTTTTGAAAATGCACGATGTTAGGTGTCCACCATAACAGTATCATGCAGAATAGTTTTACTGCCCTAAAAATCCTCTGTGCTCTGCTTGTTCATCCCTGCTTACCGCCTGACCTTTTCTACTGTCTATAGTTTTTCCTTTCCAAAATGTCACATCGTTGGGATTTTGCAGAGTATAGCTTTTTTAGACTGGCTTCTTTCACTTAGCAACATGCATTTAAGTTTCCTCCATGATTTTCCGTGGCTTGGTGGGCTCATTTCTTTTTATTGCTGAATAGTAGTTTGTTATATGGATATCCCACAGGTGTTTTTAATCCATTCACCTTTTTGAAGGACATCTTGGTTGCTTCCAGTTTTGGGCAGTTATATTAACAAAGCTGCTATAAACATTAACGTGCAGGCTTTTGTGTGGACCTAAGTTTTCAGCTCATTGGATAAATATACAAAGGAGCATGATTGCTGGATCACGTGGCAGGAATGTGTTTGGTTTTGTAAGCAGCTGCCCAACTGTCCTCCAAAGCGGCTGCACCGTTTCGCACTCCCGCCAGCAGTGGGTGAGGCTTCCTGTTGCTCCACATCCTTGTCAGCATTTGGTGTTTTCAGCGTTTTGGATTTTGACCATTCTGATAGGTGTGTAGTAGGATCTTGTTGTTTTAATTGACAATTCCTTGATGATATGTGATATTGAGCATGTCTTCCTATGCACGTTTACCGTCTGTGTGTCTTCTTTGGTGAGATATCTGTTCAGATCTTTTGTCCATTTTTTAAATTGAGTTGTTTTCATTTTTTTTTTTTTTTTTGCGGTACGCGGGCCTCTCACTGCTGTGGCCTCTCCCTTTGCGGAGCACAGGCTCCTGACGCGCAGGCCCAGCGGCCATGGCTCACGGGCCCAGCCGCTCCGCGGCATGTGGGATCTTCCCAGACTGGGGCACGAACCCGCGTCCCCTGCATCGGCAGGCGGACTCTCAACCACTGTGCCAGCAGGGAAGCCCGAGTTGTTTTCTTAATGTTGAGTTTTAAGAGTTCTTATTTTGGATATAAGCCTTTATCGGATATGTTTTTGCAAATATTTTGCCCCATCATTAGCTTGTCTTTTTATTCTCTTAATGGTGTCTTTCACACGTCAGAAGTTTTTAATTTTAATGAAGTATAACTTACCAATTTTTTCTTCATGGATGATTCTTTTGGTGTTGTATCTAAAAACTCGTTGCTAAACTCAAAGTCACCTAGATTTTCTCCTGTGTTATCTTCTAGAAGTTTTATAATTTTGCATTTTACATTTAGGTATACTATTCATATTGAGTTAATTTTTGTGCAAAGTGTAAGGTCTGTGCCTAGATTCATTTTTTTCCGTATGGATATCCAGTTGTTCTAACACCACTGTTGAAAAGACTATCTTTTCTCCCATTGTATTACCTTAGCTCCTTTGGCAAAGATCAGTTGACTGTATTTGCGTGGGTCTGTTACTGGGCTCTCTAGTGTGTTCCATTGATCTATTTGTCTGATCTTGTGCCAGTACCATACTGTCTTGTTTACTTTATAGTGAGTCTTAGAATCAGGCAGTATTAGTTCTCTTCAGTATTGTATTGGCTAACTTCGGCCTTTTGCCTTTCCATGTAAACTTTAGAATTAACTTGTCAATATCCACAAATAGCTTATTGGGATTTTCATTGAGATTGCATTGAATCCATAGCATTAGCAAATGGGAAATTCCCTATGTGCACATTGTTCTTAATATATCAATTGTGTTGGCACAAATTCAACAAGCATTGTACTAGAATTGACTGAATACAGATAAAAACTTTTTTCCTCAGCCATTTGAAAGTAAATGCAGGGCTTCCCTGATGGTGCAGTGGTTAAGGACCCGCCTGCCAATGCAGGGGACACGGGTTCGAGCCCTGGTCTGGGAAGATCCCACATGCCGCGGAGCAACTAAGCCCATGCACCACAACTACTGAGCCTGCGCTCTAGAGCCCGCGTGCCACAACTACTGAAACCTGTGCTCCTAGAGCCCGTGCTCCGCAACAAGAGAAGCCACCACAGTGAGAAGCCCGCGCACCACAACGAAGAGTAGCCCCCGCTCACCGCAACTAGAGAAAGCCTGCGCACAGCAACGAAGACCCAATGCAACCCAAAATAAAAAATAGTAAATAAAATAAGTTAATTAAAAAAAAAAGAAAGTAAATGCAGACGTGACTTCACTCCTAAATACTTGAGTATAAACCTCCTAAGAAGGACATTTTTCTACATAACCACAATATCATCACTACTAGCTTTTAAAAACATGCATATCCTCTATAAAGCTGGGTTTTTGCTTTGTTTTTGTTTTTAATGTCCATCCTGTCTTGTGCTAAGCACTATGCTATGTTGGGATGTAAAGGTAAACAATCAGAGTTCCTGCCTTTAAGAAGTCCAGTCTCCTGGGGAGACAGACATCTAAGACAATGATTGTATTAGGCTGGGATGAGGGCCATAGTAGCTTTATCTATTCCTTTAATTCAACGAGTGTGTCAGCAGAAATGTTCTTCCTGTGGGATAAAGAACTGTTCCCAGAGTGGTGTTCTGGAGTCCATGCTCCATGCTGTGATTCACCAGCCTGACCCTGATGGACCTTTCTTCCCGACCTAGAGGGGTTCGCATCCATCTAGAAGTGAAGGATGTAACTAACAGGGTGTCATTCACTTCGCCTAATTCTTTCAGTTCCTATACAATGAGGATTGGCCAGGCACAGAGGAATAAGAGAGAAGCTTTGAGGACCAGGCTGAGGAATTGGGGGCTATATTCTTCAGATCAGCTGTATTAAGTAAGAAGACGTATGTTTGGCCATGAATACCAGAGACCCAAATTAGCAGTGACTTAATCAAGATAAGAGTTTAGTTTTCACTTAACAGTCAGGAGATAGCCGGTCCAGGGCTGGAATGCCGGTTCATACCCATGGGGTCATCCAAGGACCTGGACTCAAGTTGGCTCTCGCTCCATCATCCCCTCCTTGATATGTGGGCTGGTGCCCTCACCTGTATGATTCAAGACGGCTTGTCACCACATCCATATGCCAGGCAGCAGGATGGAAGAAGGGACTACATACGCCTTCCCTTTAAGGCACATTTTGGAAAGACACATCTCACTTCTGCCTATATCCCACTGGCCAGAATTTACTTGTGTAGCCATACCTATTTGCAAGACGGTACAGAGAAACATAGTCATCATTTGGAAGGCCATATGCCAGGCTAAGAATAGGAGGTCCTATTCCTTATAAGAAAGAAGGAGTGGTATGTACTAAGGGTCAACTTGCAGCCCCTAATATACTGCTATTTCTTTAAAAAAAAAAAAAGAAAAGCCTTCTATAAAATTTGGCCCTTAAGATGCTCCTTAAAAATAGGTCTATTGGCCAAATAATTTTGGAAACATTTAGCATGGTCTTGATCTCACAGAGATTCGTAATGTAGAGAAACATTAGAGGCTCTGAGAAGTTCTGCAGTAAAGGAACTTGTCTGTCTTTGTTTAACCTAAACAAAGATTGTTTGGCCAAAATCCCTTTTTACAAATTTTGTGTTTTGCAGAAGCCCTGGTCACCTAAGCTTTGGGAAACACTGCTTTGGGGATCATTAAAGTTTCCTTAGTTTGCAGTGATGCAAACATTTTTACAGCCGTTCCACTCCTAGGGATGTAGTCAGCAGAAATGTGTGCATATTGTGTCAGTCAAAGTCAAGGTTTAATCAAAGAAACAGAACCACTGGGAGACAAATAAAGGGATTTATTGCAGGGATTTGATCTTGTGCAATTGTGGGAGCTGGTTAGAAAGTCTGTGTAAGGCTGTTGCCTTGTGTCTGTTGGTGGAGCTTGAAGTCTCTTGAGCGGACAGTTAGGAAGCAGAGAGTAAAGTTGAGAAGAAGGAGAACAAGCTGGAACTCATGAGGGTGGATGGGAACCCAGGTCAGCGTGTCACTGCCTCCTGTTCTAATGACGTGGTGCCCTGACCTGATGAAGCTGATGCCTTTCATTAATGGAACTAAGCACACGCCTGGGGTGGGAGTCCGAGAAGCTGACAGAGGATCCAGGGAAGGTGGATCCGTCGGCAGTAGGCCTGGCAGCCACCCCCCAAGTGTGATGAGCCTGCAAGATAAGCAGCAACGCCCATGAGTTACCTGATGCCCTCACACTGGCCTTCTGACATAAACACAACATGGCTACTGCTTCACTTCGCCTCCCCAGTCTCAGACGCAAATGGGAATTCTCAGAAATGTGAATCAGCCCAGCCGGGTCATGCGTTACAGAGCTACCGCACGTGTAGTCACCAGATGACAGGTGTGGAATTGTTCACAGCAGTGCTCTTTGTGATAGCTTCAAATAAGAAGTAAGCTAAATGTGCACCAACAGTTACATAGGTAAGTAAGCTGTGTTACATGCATAGGATGGAAGTAGTAAATGAAGAAATTATTGCTACATGCATCAACATGGATGAATCTTGCAAAAAAAAAAATGGAGCCAAAGAAGACAGACGCAAACGAATACAAACTATGATTGCATTTCTATAAATTTCAAAAACAGCAAAGCTGATTTATCGTGTTCGGAGTCCGGATAATAGTTAGCCTGGAGAGAGGGGTGATGACTCGGACGGGGCAGAAGAGCGGCTTCTGTTTTGCTATTCATGTCCTACTGCTTGGTCTGGGCTCTGCTCACACAGGTATGTTCATGCTGGGAGAACTCATTGTGCTGCAGAGCTATGATCTGTGCGCTTTTCTGAACTTATCCCTCAGCACAAAGTTTAGGTACGTTAAAGTTTTAACAAGTCATTGAGTAGTCACGGACAGGCTGGGTCAGAGGAAAGGAGCTAAGAGCAAGTTGAACCCTGCGTGGAGTGGCATGGGGGCGGGGAACAAGGCAGCAGATACTAGAAGAAGCAGGTAAGTGAGAGGACAGAGTCTGCCAGAGGGTCCGTGGCAGGCCGTCCCTCTCCTAGGCGAGCCATCTGTTGCCATCATGAAGGGTTAGGACCGTGTGCCCAGGGGGCTCATCAGCTGAAGTGCCCGTGTGGCACAGACCATGACGGTGTAGATTTGGGGGGAGGGTCAGCCCCCTTGTAAGCTTCCTGGGTGTCCTGTTGCACAACACAGGGTGAGAGCCACTGGACCGAGGAGACCGTAGACAGGGATGCTAGTGGAAAGACAGGAACGTGGGGGAAGTCGGTGTGCGAAACCTTACCTTTCTCCCCACGTTCGCCCCTCTTTCAGCGTGCAGCGTGCTTTTGCTCGTCTTTAACCCTGACAGATACAACATTGTTCTGGCCTCTCTGTTGTGTGAAATCTTAATTCCTTTTTTCATGCTTTCTCTTTTAGCCCATTGATTAGTTGTTTGAGTTTAAGAGTCCTCTTTTGAAAATAAACTACTTGAAAGTGCCTTAGGCTGCTGAATATGGGATAGGCTGATCCCCCGTGATGCCCACCCCATTCAGAGACTGGGTCGTGTCCGGGTAGACTTGATATGCGGTACCTCTGATGCCCCGAACAATTATCTGAAAGCATTGGCTGTCTGGGATTATTAATGATGTTTCTAATGCTTGGGCAATTAGGGTTTGAGGTGTTGATGAGAAGTTTGTTCTAAAGTGAAATCTTACAAGTATCTTAGTATTTTTATTTGGAAAATTTTTGAATATGCAAGAAAACAGTAGGGCATGTCCTGTAGCATCCTCTCAAGCCTCGAGGAAACACTGCTCTTGTGAACTTCTCTGATTCCCTCAATCTCATGGCTGCTTGTGATTGCTATGTTCTAAAATCCCACGTTATCCTCTGTCATCGAATTTACCACATACCACCACCCTCAGCCTCCAGAACTGTAATCGCTGGTCTCCTTGTTTATCTCCGTATCTGTCCCTGGAATCTAGTCTGTTTGAGGTCAGGGACTGTGTCTTATTTGACTTTGTAGCTCCAGCATCTAGCTCAGTAGAAACGCAGTAATTAGGGATAAGTGAATGAACTCTTAAATTCTGCAGGCAAAGAACTGGTGTCTGGACCTTGGAGAAGAGCCTCATTTTGAGGAGAGAGGAGAAAGAGTTAGGGAAGGAAGCAGAGCGACATTTGATCAGAGAAGAAGGAAAAGAACCAAAATAGTATTCTGTCACGGGAGTCAAGGGAAAAAGGGGAGATATTTTTGAGGAATTACCAAATGCCACAAAGAGATCAATGAAAATTAAATTAAAAATTAATTAAAAAGAGTGTGGGGGTTTGTCAGAGTTATTAGTGGCCATAAAAAGGCAAGATGGAAGCAGGATCTCGAGGGGTTAAGGAGAGAGTACAAGATGAGGAAATGGGGGCGGAGGGTCAAAACATGCACTTAGAAGTGAGGCTGCAAAAGGAAGGAGATTGGGAGGTGGCCAAGCAGAATGGGAGAACCAAAGCCAGCAGCCTCGCTGGGAAGAACTGTGTTCATTTGAAGGCAGAGATTGGAGGTGCCTTCAACACCCATCTCCTGGCCCTCGGGATGCCTCAGGGACTCTGCTGGCATGTAGGCAATGGAGGGATGAGCCACCTGAGCATGCTGGTGGTCAAGTCAGTCGTACATTTACTCCGAAGCCGTGTGCACTTAGCCCTGCACTAAGCCCTTTGAATGATTTTGTCTCTTTTAAACTTGTATCCTCCCTTCTTCCCCACAGGAAACATGGTGGAATGGTGCTTACCTCAAGATATTGACCTTGAAGGCGTTGAGTTCAAGTCTATGGCCAGTGGGTCCCATAAAATTCAGTCTGATTTCATGTAAGTACTGCCGATTGCAAGTCTTCTCTGTACCATTTCCTCTCACTCTGTGCTTTCCCCCAGAGAATAAGGGCTCTCCTCGGGGCATTTTCAGGAAGTGTGTGTAAATACCCTGAAAATATATACTGGTTTGTGTTTTTGTATCAGTTTTCTAGCAAGAGGTTCCCAAGCTTTCATGAGGTTCTCAATGAGTTTCATGATCCAAAAATGTTAAGAACTCCTGCCCTAGAGGTTCTCTCTCCTTTCCTAAGAAATGATTGGGCCTTGCTTGGGGTTTGGCTTTAATAAAGGAATAGAGTTTCGGTCGCATTTGGGTTAACTTAAGGCACGTACGTGCTAAAACTTGCAATTCCAGCTTTAAGTAAGGCCAGTCTGTAGTCCTGTGTAATTAAGGTTCTTGTGAGGAGCAAATTGAGAGAATGTCAGGGCGATGGAATAGCTTTCATCTTCTCATTGGGCTGAAACCATGACAGACATAAGTGTGAGAAACGGGAAGGAAACAAAGTGAAAGCTCTGGTCAAATGTTCTATTTAAAATATCAGAGACTCAGGAAGCGAGGAGAGAATCAACACAGTTTATGCTAATAAAACAGAGGTCCCCCCATCAGGTCAGTTTTTATGCAGGAGGAGAAAGGCTGTACCCATGGTCGTGGGCGACTGAGTAGCAGGCTTTGCAGAGATCAAGTCCTGGCTCCGGCGGGATGACCCTTGGCGGTGCCACAGTTTCTTTGAGCCTTGGTTGTCCCATCTGTGAGGTTGAGGGGCTTGGGCTGATAGTCCCGCTGAGGTTCTAAAAAAGGTTTTTCTCAGGCTGAGTTTTCTCACGTAGAGCCCTGGACGCAGTTCTGTCTTTTGTTCGCGACTGCATCTCAAAGGCAAAACACAGAGTAAAATGAAATTTCTCTCTCTGATTTCGAGCCACGCTACACATTGGGTCTATTTTAGCTATTTCCGAAAGGGGCCCTTCTTTGGCCTGGCCTGCTTCGCCAACATGCCTGTGGAAAGCGAGCTGGAGCGTGGCGCCCGGATGAAATCCGTGGGCATCCTCTCTCCATCCTACACCCTGCTGTACCGGTACATGCACTTCCTGGAGAACCAAGTTCGGTATGTGGCTTACATACGGGGTGGGGTGCAGGGAGGGCAGAGGCAGCAGGGCTCTGCCAGGTGGTGTGCTGTGATGAGCCCTCAGCGGTAAAGGCTGTCCATCAGAACAGCAGATTCCTCACCAAGAACATCCATGGCTGTGTCTCACACCTCGGGTGGTGGTCTTCGTGTTTCAACCAGCGTCCTGCATAAATGATTCTTCATCCTCGAATGAAAGTTGGGGTAGATTTTGCTTTCAGCTTATATTAATATTGTCATCAATTTTTTTTTTTTTTTTTGCGGTACACGGGCCTATCACTGTTGTGGCCTCTCCCATTGCGGAGCACAGGCTCCGGACGCGCAGGCTCAGCGGCCATGGCTCACGGGCCCAGCCGCTCCGCGGCATGTGGGATCTTCCCGGACCGGGGCACAAACCCATGTCCCCTGCATCGGCAGGCGGACTCTCAACCACTGCGCCACCAGGGAAGCCCTGTCATCAATTTTGTTGAATTAATTTGTTGACATTGACGTGATCATTGCTTTACCTTAAACCACAATAATTATCTCCTTGCCCCAGGCAAGTAGACTCTCAACTTTTTTTTTTAAGCCTAATCATTTATTATTGGAGGTAATTATTATCATTGGGGGTAATAGGAAGGGAATTTTTAACAGAAGCTGCAGGACTATTAATTACTTCATATTTTTTTCATCCTGTGAGTAACCTAATTTTATTTCATATTTTGAAGGGAAAATCTACCCCTAAGCCCTGAAGCCCTGTTAAAATTTTAGCACATTTGCCTCTCTTCTGGTATGCATGTGTGTGTACTTTATTTATTTATTTTAAAATATTTATTTATTTATTTGGTTGTGTCAGGTCTTAGTTGTGGCAGGCGGGCTCCTTAGTTGTGGCATGTGAACTCTTAGTTGCGGCATGCATGTGGGATCTAGTTCCCTGGCCTGGGATCGAACCTGGGCCCCCTGCATTGGGAGTGTGGAATCTTAACCACTGTGCCGCCAGGGAAGTCCCATGTGTGTGTACTTTAATATATACATACTTGGCACCATACGACGTACATACTTTTATGTCATATGCGTTTAAAAGTTATTGTTATTTTAATTTTTGATATAATCTATCTTGATCATCATCTTTGAAAGAATATGAAATTGTGGGGAAAAAATGTTTATTATTGAAAAATTCATGTGAACGTACAAATGAATTTTAACAATTCTTCCAAATCTTAACACCCAGTGAGATATCCATTGTCAGTATTCAGCGAATGCCATTCTAAAATGACATAATTTTACAAAAATAGGATTAATATTTTATGAAGATTTAATTTTATCAAATAGGCTAGTTTGAAATATGTTTAATTTGTTTGTAAATATCAGAAAAAGAGTAAGTGAAACTGAAGGAATTGTCAAACTTTAATATTTTTTTCACAGTAAGATATGTTATTTCTTAGAATGTTCTTCCAGAGTTAAGAAAAAAGACTGCAAAACAGGAAGATACAGTGTCATTCTTATTGAGAAATAATGTATATATAATAAAGTGCACAAATCTTTGTATAGGTATCATTGGTGCTTTTAGGTTGTGTTTTTTTAGTTGTAGACAGTCAGGTATCTTATACTTCTTCCCAGAACCCCTCCCCGACTTTACTTCTCAACTTTCATATACTGTGAGATTTATTACATTTAGTTCTGTAATCACGATTCCCATGATTCTTAAGTCTCAGTTATATGTTCACGACCACATCCAAGGCTTAACTGTGGCTTGCTACGTTCCAGAGCTCGTGGTTTATTTCTTGGTTGGTTAGATTTTGCCATCAGGTATCTTTTGTTTCCTTTTTTTTTTTTCATGAAAGGATCATGGGTGCTGCCTTCTCTGAAATCTTGCATGCTTGATAGTATTGGTCTTTTACCTTTACTCTTGGCTGGGTATAAGATCCTAAAATCTTTTCTTTCTTCCTCTCAGGATGCTATAAGTATTGCGCAGCAGTATTCTGATATTGGTTGTTTCAGAGAAGTCTCTTTTGTCTAGATCCCTATAGATTCTTTATCTGTGATGTTTCTGAACAGTTTTTTTCTGGGGTAGTTTGTCCCTTTTTATCTATAGATATGACATTTATTTTTAATTTCAGGAACCTTTTTTTCTACAATAAAATACTAAACTTTTCCTCTGCATTTTCCCTTCTTCTTCAGGAACATGAGTTATGTGTATGTTTTCTCCCCATTGTCCTCCATATTTTTCATTTTGATGATTTTTTTTTCTTCTTTTGTGATACGCGGGCCTCTCACTGTTGTGGCCCCTCCCCTTGCGGAGCACAGGCTCCCGACGCGCAGGCTCAGCGGCCATGGCTCACGGGCCCAGCCGCTCCGCGGCATGTGGGATCCTCCCGGACCGGGGCACGAACCCGTGTCCCCTGCATCGGCAGGTGAACTCTCAACCACTGCGCCACCAGGGAAACCCTTGATGATTATTTTAATAGCTCTATAGTGCTAGAGCTGTCCCATTAGTTTACTCGATTATTCCCTATGGTTAAGCAGTTAGCATGCTTCTAATTGTTTTAACTGCTCCTCTACATTTTGGAGCTGTGATACATATTTTTCTGTATTTGAAACATTTCCTCAGTTTTGTGTCTCAGAAGTAACATTGAATTTAAAATAAAAAAACATTTTTATTGGGATCTTGACACTTAAAAAAATTATTACTGCTTTTGAAAAATTAATTTCCCAAGGAGGCAATACATTCTCATCATTCAAAAGCCAAAAGTTATAAGGAGGTATTATATTAGAGTTCTGGCTAAATGGTGATAACGGAGGCCCCAAAATACACTGGCTCAAATAAGACAGAAGATTCTGCCCCATGTAATGTTCTAGAAGTAGCAGGGTGGTCAGGGTGAGCAGCCTCCTGTCCCCACAATTCAGGGCCCACGCTGCTTCTCTTATTATTCTGCCGTAGCCTAAGAGGGATTTTGTGTTCTAAGGTGTTCTCACCTGTTGGAAGCTGCTCACCACTATTATGTCTGCATTCCAGCCCGTAGGGAGGAATGAAGGACCCGGAAGTTGCATACATCACTTCTCATATCCCATTGTCAAGTCCTCCATCACAAAGACACACCTGACAGCACAGGACACTGGGAAAGGTAGTCTCTAGTTGGGTGACCTTGTGACCGGTTAAAATTCGGGGACTCCTATTGCAAACAGGAAGAAGAGAAGAATGGATTTGGAGGAAATTTTAGCAGCCTCTGCTTCAGTTTGGCCCCCTGGCGACCTAGGTATCCGTGTGTACTCTTCTTCCCAGACATAGAGGACATTCCTCCCACCCCGAGACATCATAGAGCCTCATGTGGTTAATGTTTCTAGTCTAAAATCCAGGGTTTCTGTGTGATTTGAGGCAATCAGGACATGGTTCTCTTATCCTGGAAAGCTATGAAAGAAGAGTCACGTCCTCCATTCCCACTTCCTAAATGCAATACAGAAGTAGAGAAGGAACCACAATGCAAGCTCCCATTTGGAAAAGAAGAATCAGAAATAGTATGAGGGGTCGTTAGTCCATAATCATAATGAAATTTGCTGAGTAGGGATGGCAGAGGCCGCTTGTCCTCACAGAGCAGCATGCTCCTGGCTGCACCTTGGTCCTGCTCACTAGAATCCCCTTGTCCATGTTCCTCCATGGCTCCTGGCTTTGCCTTCTGAGCGTTCTTTATCCATTTTGTCCCATAACCACTTTTTTTTTTTTTTTTTTTTGTGGTACGTGGGCCTCTCACTGTTGTGGCCTCTCCCGTTGTGGAGCACAGGCTCCGGCCATGGCTCACGGGCCTAGCTGCTCCGCGGCATGTGGGATCTTCCCGGACCGGGGCACGAACCCGTGTCCCCTGCATCGGCAGGTGGACTCTCAACCACTGCGCCACCAGGGAAGCCCCCATAACCACTTTTGAAACAGGCATTGGTGAACATTGGAGAAAGCTGCATGGCTATGGAACATGTTTCCTGCTGGTGTGGATTTGGGGGTCTAGTGATTTCTTTAAGGGTTGAGAAGTCAGCGGCGTATATAGGCCAAGAACATGACAATACAGATGAGATCCGGCGATTTCAGGGTGGTGTGGCCGTAGACAAGAATGTGACAATACAGATCCCTCAGAAACTGAATAGGCTTCTTGGTCTGTTTGCTTCCACTCAATTCCACGTAAAAATATCCACTGCCGAAGATCTCCTCTGGGTCTTAGTTTTTAAGTCAGTAGATGGTGGCCTAGTTACTGATCACTGTTCTTGGCCTGTCTATCTTTCCCTGGTTTTAATGGCAACTACCTTGAGACTGTAGCCTAAATCTGGGCTGTATAAATGGGCAGACTCCCACGTCTGGGAGAGTTTCTTAGAGGCTTTGAGAGAAATTCTTAACCTCCTGCATTTTTTTTTCTTTTTCTTTTTTTTTTTTAACATCTTTATTGGAGTATAATTGCTTCACAATGTTGTGTTAGTGTCTGCTGTATAACAAAGTGAATCAGCTATACGTATACATATATCCCCATATCTCCTCCCTCTTGCTTCTCCCTCCCACCCTCCCTACCCCACCCCTCTAGGTGGTCACAAAGCACCGAGCTGATCTCCCTGTGCTATGCGCCTGCTTCCCACTAGCTATCTATTTTCCATTTGGTAGTGTATATATGTCCATGTCACTCTCTCACTTTGTCCCAGCTTACCCTTCCGCCTCCCCATGTCCTCAAGTCCATTCTCTACATCTGCGTCTTTATTCCTGTCCTGCCGCTAGGTTCTTCAGAACCTGTTTTTTTTTTTTTAGATTCCGTACATATGTGTTAGCATACGGTATTTGTTTTTCTCTTTCTGACTTCACTCTGTATGACAGACTCTAGGTCCATCCACCTCACTACAAATAACTCAATTTCGTTTCTTTTTATGGCTGAGTAATATTCCATTGTATATATGTGCCACATCTTCTTTATCCGTTCATCTGTCCATGGACACTTAGGTTGCTTCCATGTCCTGGCTATTGTAAATAGTGCTGCAGTGAACATTGTGGTACATGACTCTTTTTGAATTATGGTTTTCTCAGGGTTTATGCCCAGTAGTGGGATTGCTGGGTCTTTTAAGGAACCTCCATACTGTTCTCCATAGTGGCTGTATCAATTTACATTCCCACCAACAGTGCAAGAGGGTTCCCTTTTCTCCACACCCTCTCCAGCATTTATTGTTTGTATATTTTTTGATGATGGCCATTCTGACTGGTGTGAGGTGATACCTCATTGTGGATTTGATTTGTATTTCTCTAATAATTAGTGATGTTGAGCATCTTTTCATGTGTTTGTTGGTAATCTGTATATCTTCTTTGAAGAAATGTCTGTTTAGGTCTTCTGCCCGTTTTTGGATTGGGGTGTTTGTTTTTTTTTGATATTGAGCTACATAAGCTGCTTGTATATTTTGGAGATTAATCCTTTGTCAGTTGCTTCATTTGCAAATATTTTCTCCCATTCTGAGGGTTGTCTTTTTGTCTTGTTTATAGTTTCCTTTGCTGTGCAAAAGCTTTTAAGTTTCATTAGGTCCCATTTGTCTATTTTTGTTTTATTTCCATTTCTCTAGGTTATCTCCTGCTTTTGGGGTACAGAGGAATTGTTTTTTCAGTCCCGTGGGGTCCCAAATATTTCAAGCCTCAATTAATTTATATTGCAGAACTCAGAATGTACACCCTTATGCTGCTGTATATCCCACCATTTCTGCTTGCAAACTGACCAAGTCTTGCATATTTTCATCTTGCTGTTGTAGTAGTAAGATGAAAACTACTAAAAACTAAAAACATCGAGGAGCTATCAGTGCTCTGTTTCTCACTGCTTCCCTTAAAGTTACAAGTTCAGATGATACAAGGCCTGTCTTCCAAGTTATTGAAGTTCTATCAAGTTTTTGTTTGTTTTTTTTAGCGATCTTCCCTTTCTAGCTACTAAGCCAATGCTACAATGTGGTTTTTGATACTATGGTAAATCATTCCTAACTATCATTTTCTGCTTTAGCTCAAATCCAGGCTAAGTTGCTATAACAAAGAAACCCAAAATACAGTGACTCAAACAAGGTAGAAGTACAGCTTTTCTAGGATGACAATCCCAGAGGAAGGGAAGTAGTCCAGTGTGGTAGATGGCTTTGTCCCACTGGGTCATTTCTGGGACCCAAGTCTTTCTGTTTTGTGTCCTGCCATCTGCTAGAGTATTGTCCTCACCCACATGGTAAAAGTTGATTCACCATTACTAGGTCTTGCAGGAAGGGGAAACCCACAGGAATCCCAGAAATTGGACACATCGCTCCTGCCCACGTTTCATTGACTTATGCTTAGTTTCTAGCCACACCTGTAGCAGCAAGACAGTCTAGGAAATGGGGTCCTTAACTGGGTGGCCACGTGACCAGCTAAATTTTGGAAGGTTCCGTTGCTAAGGGAAGAAGAGAGTGGCAGTCTCAACCGCATGAAATGAAGTCTTCACCCAGTTCCCGTATCCATCCAATAATCCCAGTAATCACTGCTGATTTCCCATGTATCTTTCCAAAGTTTGTCTATATACAAAGACAAATGTATATTCTTATTTTCCCTCTTTTCATACAAAAGGTGGCATGTTATACATGTTGTTTGCACCTTGCCTTTTTCATTCAACAATATATCTAGATCTTCTCATATTAGTACATGGAGAGCTTCTTCATTGTTCCTCACAGTTGTATTACGTGCCCTGTGTAGAGGAACCATGCTTGCTTTATCAGGTTGCTTACTGATAGACATTCGGTTGTTTCCAGTCTTTTGCTCTTATGAGGCTGCACTGAATACCTATGAGCAAGTATAATTTCACACATGAGTAGTATATGTGTACATTAAATTTCTAGAAATGAAATTGGTGATTCAAAGAGCATATGTGTTTGTAATTTTAATAGATATTGTCAAATTGCTTTACATAGAGATTGTACCATTTTACATGCCCAGCAGTAATGCAAGAGAATGCTGTTTCCTCACAGCATTGTCCACACAAAAGTACAACTTGTGGATTTTTGGCATTCTGATTGGTAAAACATGGTACGTGAGTATAATTTTAATTCACAGTTTTCTTAGGAGTGAGGACGAGCACCTTCATACATGTTTGAGTCACATATATTTCCTCTTCTGTGAACTGTTCTGAGCCTTTGCTACATTATTATTATTATTATTATTATTATTATTATTTTGCGATACGCGGGCCCCTCACTGTTGTGGCCTCTCCCGTTGCGGAGCACAGGCTCCGGACGCGCAGGCTCAGCGGCCATGGCTCACGGGCCCAGCTGCTCCGCAGCATGTGGGATCTTCCCGGACCGGGGCACAAACCCGTGTCCCCTGCATCGGCAGGTGGACCCTCAACCACTGCGCCACCAGGGAAGCCCTGCTACATTATTTTTTGATCGTTGATTTTTTCCTTATTAATTTCTAGGAGTTCTGTGTGTAATATGGAGATTTGTTCTTTGTGATATTTTTTTCCACTTTGTCGTTTGTCTTTTAACATTACTTTTTGTCATGCAGATGTTTTTCTTCCCTGAGTTCGATGATATTCCTATGGCTTCTAGATTTTGAGTCATAGCTAGGATGGTTTTGCAGTTTGGTGATTAAAGAGGGCTCAGGATAACATGAGAGAAGGACTTGCATGAGAAGGTACGGGGAAAAGGAAGAAGCACAGTGATGTAAGCCCAGGTCTAGGCAGGGGTGACACTTGACCGCAGCAATGACTTTTATGTAAATTAACTAGACTTGATTTTTGAAAACACTGAATCCATGTTTTATATTTATTCTTACTTATGGTATCCTAACATTATTTGTTAGTATTTCATCCATAACTCTTGGCTTTGATATCTCACTAGTTAGAGAGTGTTTTCTATGGCTATTTCTTATTAATCAGAAGATATTGGAGAACTACTATATAATTTTAAAGGATTAATTTTAAACCACATTTTTGACCTTGCTTAGATCATGTTCAAACAACCTACTGTAAAAGAACATTTCAGGGACAGTTGGTATAATTTGAAAGTGGACTGGGTATTAGTTTGGATTAAGACCCATTATTTTGTTAGGCAAGATAATGCCGTGGTGGTTACGTTATTTTTTAAATAGACTTTATTAGTTAGAGATGTATGCTGACATACTTATGGGTAAAATGTTATAAGGGATTTGCTTTACAACATTTCAGGAAAAAGAGTGGTGGGTGGGCAGGCGGAGAGGGTATAGATGTAACCATATTGATAAAATATTGTTGAAACTAAGTGGTGGATAATGGGGTCTATTATTCTCTTCTTTCTACTTTATGTTTGAAATTTTCCGTATTGAAAAGTTTAAAAAGACTAAATATAAAATTAACATAGAGTTATTGCAGAAAACTGAAAAATGGACAAAGGCTAACGGGAAGAAAAGAACGTTGGGCTTCCCTGGTGGCGCAGTGGTTGAGAGTCCGCCTGCCGATGCAGGGGACGTGGGTTCGTGCCCCAGTCTGGGAAGATCCCACATGCCGCGTAGCGGCTGGGCCCGTGAGCTGTGGCCGCTGAGTCTGCGCGTCCGGAGCCTGTGCTCCGCAATGGGAGAGGCCATGACAGTGAGAGGCCCACGTACTGCCAAAAAAAAAAAAAAAAAAAAAAAGAACGTAATCCCACTAGCCAGACATATCTGCTGTTAACATTTATATCCTTCTGGTCTTTTTACCAGGTATAAATGTGTGCATACACATTAATTTAAAAAAAAAAGAATGTTGAGGTCGTTCAGTATCTAAATTTTCTAACCAAAAGGTACGTTAACGTTTCACTGATCGTGAATGATGATAGTCCTCGTCGTCATTTTGCTGGTTCCATAGCGTCTCAGTATACAGACGGATTACAGGTTATTCAGTTGTTTCACTGTTATTGGGCTTTTAAGCGGTTTCTTATTTTTCACCACCGTGAACATGAGTATCCTTACGGGTAAATGATTGTTCATATCCATATACAGGTCTTTAGGCCTCGTTCCTAGAAATGGAATCATTGGGTTTCAGGGTATATACAGGGTACAATTGGATACAGATTTCAAGTGACCCTTCAGAAAGGTGGTACCATGTTGTACCTGCACCAGCAGCAAGTGGGAATGCCTGTTCTTCTGTACTTGCAAGGCCAGAAGACAGACTGGTGCAGAGCAGTAACGAGTACACAGGAGTGATGAAGTGTAATTGCTGTACAGGGGCATCTCTGATACTTACATTGGGTGCATTATTGCCTGGTGTGGTGGGGAAGGGAGGGTTAGCTGCGGTGGGCATCAGCATGGACACATAGCTTATGTTGTATCAGTGAAGGGGCTGCGGGCTTATGTAACACCCCAGTGTCTCTGGTCCTTCAGGGGAATCCTTGATCTGGCCCAGAGCCCGTGGCTTCAGGTCAGTAGCGCATTGTGCCGGTTACTCTCTCATTTCTACATTGTCATGTCTCTTGGGCACTTTCCATAGATACTTGGGCTGTGTTCCTTAATCCATGTATCTGTGTAGGTAAGATCACCAGGAAGGCCTCCTCCTGAATCATCTTTGAAGCCCAGCTTATCTTCCAACACTCTCAGCCTTCTTCCAGTACCTTTGGGTTTATCTTGGTGTTACACTTTGATAATCAATCTTGTTTATTGCAAAATCTATATCGTGTTTAAAATTTGAGGCTTTCATAAAACGGTTGTTTAACGTTTATCCGGGAACTACCAATTAATATTTATGTCTGTGTTCGTGTTCTGTATTCCATATGATTGCCTTGTTCTGTCCCATCAGCCAGTGGTATAGGCTGTCAGAGGACAGGATCCTGAAACTAGCTTTTTGTGTAAGAGACCCTAACTTAATAGTGAGCTGTTCTTTAGAATCTTGGTTCAAGTATAGAGTTTAATGTAGTCAAACAGGTAAGACAGTTAATTCAGAAGCAAATCAACAAGGAACCTAGAAAATAGTAGCCAAAAGATAGTATTAGAAATACAATAAAATGCTTCCCACAGTTCTTTTTAAGGAAATTAGGTCCTAATGAAAACAGCTTTGAACTTAATTGTCTATCTGTTATTGTGTAGTAATCAAGCTTTCATCCCTTTGACACATCCCTGAAGGGTGTCTGAAGTCGGCCATCAGAATTGTCAGACACAGCTTAGCCCCCATGGATTTCCCATCTAGCGTGTGAACGTTTGTAAGAGTGAAAGAAATGATTATAAGCACACATACCCCCAAGGTCATTTGTTATTACATCACACGACTGCCTCCTTTTGCAAAGCTTAAAACAAAATGTATAGGAACCCCCAAATTAGAGAGCTATCACTCAGAGGAGACTTTATTTTTGTAATCTTTCTTTGGGTGTACTTGATGATTTTTTTTTTTTCTTTTTAAAAATGTAAATTTGGGACTTCCCTGCTGGCGCAGTGGTTAAGAATCTGCCTGCCAATGCAGGGGACACGGGTTCGAGCCCTGGTCTGGGAAGATCCCACATGCTGCAGAGCAACTAAGCCCCTGTGCCACAACTACTGAGCCTGTGCTCTAGAGCCTGTGAGCCACAACTACTGAGCCCATGCGCCACAACTGCTGAAGCCCGCGTGCCTAGAGCCTGTGCTCCGCAACAAGAGAGGCCACCGCAATGAGAAGCCCGCGCAACGCAAGGAAGAGTAGCCCCTGCTCAACGCAACTAGAGAAAGCTCGTGCGCAGCAACGAAGACCCAATGCAGCCAAAAATAAATTAATTAATTTTTTAAAAAAATGTAAATTTGCCCTAAGTTCTCTTCCGGGGCTTGGCCTGAATCTTCCCCATTTACCCACTGTTTCCAAACCCTCCCTGTGCACCTGGCTAGACTCTGCCCCGTGTGCTAGGGAGGAAGGAACCTAGTGTTCTGTGAGGGGCTGAGATATATGAGGCCCATTTTCTGCTTAACTCCATTTACACCTCAAAATGATATCGCGGTGTTACTAGTATCTGTGTTTTTAAGGAGGGGAAAAAAAGCAGATTTTGCAAAGTTCAGTAGCTTGACCGAGATCTCACAGGGAAGAAGTGGCAGCCGTAGGCTTGACATGAGGAGCTGTACGTCCCCCTGGAGCAGAGATGTTTGGCGAGCAGCTGGGTACCGGTTGGTGCAAATCTTGAATCTGAGTTTGTGTCAGTGTTTGGAGGAAGCCGGCAGTGACAGGTTGGGGGCATCATTGCCTTTCAGCCGTCATTGTACCAGGGCCAACCGTCATTGGCGATGCCTCCCCTTGCTCAGTAAAGCTATATTTTGATTCTTTTTCAGTGTAAGAGAATAGAAATTATAGGGTTCTAAAGAAATTTAAATGGACTAAAAAGGTTTTAGTGCCTTTTATTTCTCCCTGTATTAGTTTCCTAACGCTGCTCTAACAAAGTACCAAAAACTAGGTGACTGAGAACAACAGAAATGTATTATCTTACAGTTCTGGAGGCTAGAAGTCTAAAATCAAGGTGTCAGCAGGCTTGGCTTCTCCCCAGGGCTCCGAGAGAGAATCTATTCATTGCCTCTCTCCTACCTTCTGCAGTCTTTGCTCTTCCCTGGCTTGTAGATGCGCCACTCTGGTCTCTGCCTTCATTTTCACATGGTGTTCGTGTGTGTGTGTGTGTGCGCGTGTGCGCGTCGAAATTTCCCCTTTTCATAAAGACGCCAGTGATACTGGATTATGGCCTCATTTAAAATTCAGCCCATTGTGCTGTCAGTAATCATAGTGCCAATATGGTACCCATGGTCCTCCTGTGCTTGACCTGAAGACAGGATTGGATTCTCCATTGCCCAGATGCTCCAAGGCCTCCATGTTGCTTTCTTGATTTGGGGGTTAGTTGACAGAACTACCCACAGCCGAGTCTCTGCCACCCGAGCAGACTAGGTTGGGGAATAAAAGAGATTCTGAGCTTTTTATTACTTTATTACTTGGTGCAAAAATTATAAGCCCTTCGTGACATCCAGTCATTGTTTTCCATTATTTGAGACATTGAGGGGTACTCTTCCGTCTTATTCTTTTGTATCAGCAAAGCAAGAACACGAGCATGCTTTCTCAACAAAGAGCAGCTTTCAAGCAGGGAATTTGTGGTCTTCCAAGTTACCCCTTCTCTGGGAAGCATCCTTTGCTCGAGAACAATAGACATTAGTTACAGTCTGTTAATTCCTCCTCTTTCCCAGGAGGAGGAGATTGCGTCCACAGCACTGTTGGGGAGTTTCAGAGCCTACGTTAGAATTTTTCATAAGGAGCTTCTGTAACACCAAAGGAGGCGTTCTAGGCGACCTCAAGAAGGGGGTCTTTTAGTTTGTCCAGGCCTTTGCCCTCCCCACCCCCACCAAAGTAGTACTTCCCTTGGGGCCAGGGGGTGAGTGGCAGGTCTGTGGGAAGAGCCATTCTCACTGTGCGTGTGTGTCGTGCAGACACCAGCTGGAGACACCGGGACATTACTCTCGTCTGGCTGCATTCTACGAGGACAAGAAGGGGGTGCTCCATGCCAGTCCGGGGAGAGGTGGCAGCCTGCCCCCTGTCTACTGGCTGCCTTCCATCCACCGGTACATGTACCCCGAGATGAAGGTAGGTCAGCCCCGGACTTAGGTCTGGGGACAGCAGTTGTTGATTATTGTTTTCATGAATAAGGAAATTGTGTCTTGGGCTGATGCCCAAAGTCTGCTTTTGATAGAATAGGATTGTAACCTAAGCATTTGATGCTTTTAAAACATAAGGCAAGTTATCTTAAACTAACATGCTTTCTAATACTTCCGTCATCATGGTGCAGAGCCATACTGATAGGCCAGCGGTGGTGGACTCCTGGTTCTAGCGATTGCCTCAGGTAGTTTAAAGGCAGACATTTGAACTAGAGATGAAGCGTTTGCGCAGTTAAGATATTTCTTAGTTACAGTAGTTTCGGTATTCCTTTATTGTGTATTTTCTTCCTGAAGTACTTTGTAAATACTAGAATATGTTTATTTACCATTAACGACACACCCAGCCAAGTGTTAGGCGTTGGGAGGGTACAAAGATCACCCCTCCTCCTTCTTTTTCCCCCATCCCCCCTCCTCCATCCTGCACTTCCCCTTTCCCATCTCCCGCCACCTACAGGTGGTCACAAGATACTTCAGTGGAAATTTCAGGCTCCCTGGTAGAGAAATTATGCCATGAGTTCTAGAGAACTCTGGGAAGGCATCTTGCAAGAGGAGTTGGTCCTTGAAGTATTTGTCTGGGGGAAAGTGAGGGGAGCTAATTCCAGACTGAGGGAAGGCATGAGCGACAGTGGGGACCACGGTCCGTCACTTTGTCAGCACCTTCTGTGAGTTAGACATTCTGCTAGCTATTTATCAGTACCTGCTGCAGCACTCTTTAAAGTGGATTTTTTTTTTTAAATCCATGTTTTACAGATAAACCAGTTGAGGTTTATAAAGGTTCAGTGACTTGGTTAAGGCCTTATAGCTAGTAGGAGATAGAGCCAGGATGTAAACACAGGCCTGATGCCAAGGCCAGCGCTCACTTAGCCCACTCCACTGCCTTTGTGAGGTCATGGGCGTGAGAAAGCCCAGGGCAAGTTCATGGGATGTGCGCAGAATGGTTTGACTGGGATTGAATTTCAATGTCAGCCGGCCAGGAGAGAAAGGATTGGAAAAATAGGTTGGAATCAGATTGTAGAGAATCTTAAATACTAGACCATGGAATTTGAACCTGAATAAGTACCAGTTAGGGTCTTGTTAGGAAAACACAAACTATGTCAGATATTTCGAACTAATTCAATACAGGGAATTGGTAATACAGGAATTGGAAAACCAAAAGCACAGAAAGGTAACAAGATAACCTAAACACTAGAGATACAGACAGCGGCACCACCCTATATTAGTTATCCGTTGCTGCATCACAGATTGCCCCCAAATTAATGGCTTAAAACAGTACATATTTGTTTCTGTGAGTCAGGGATCCAGGCGTTGCTTAGCTGGGTCCCCTCTTCATGGTCTCTCATGAGATTGCAGTCAAGGTTGGGGTCTTATCTGAAGGCTTGACTGGGGAAATAGCCACTTCTGAGCTCACGTGGTTGTTGGGAGGATTGAGTTCCTTGAGGGCTGTTGGACTGAGCGCCTTGTGGACTGTTTGTTGCCCCCAGTGGGTCTCTCCGCAACATGATGGCTTGCTTCATCAAAGCCAACAAGTGAAAAAGACTGTTGGCGAGATGGAAGTCATAATCCTTTGTACCTAACCGTGGAAAGTCACAGCCCTGCAATGTTGCCGTATTCTCGTGGTTAAAAGCAAGTTCCTCAAGAGGAAGAGGGGGTTGCATAAGGCCATAAACACCAATAGGTGGGGACGTCCCTGGGGGTTTGGAGGCTGCCTGCCACGTGCTCCCGGGGCTGGAGTAACAAAGAGGGAAAAGTGACGTTATCAAAACCACAGGAGCTGGAGGAGGGGCGCTGCACAGCTGGCGCTCAGACCGCTGGCACTGTGCACCTGTGACGTGTTAAGACATTTTAAGTATATAGTTCGGTGAATTTTTTACAAAGTGAACACATACATAAAGAAAAATTTTAAATAAGCTTATAAAGTAGAGGTCAGATTTAAGACTGTTACAGAGGGAAAAAAAAAAAACCTGGAAAGTGAGAGGAAGGCAGGATCGCAGTCTCTCTGAGGCCCAACGGTGGCTGGTAAATGTTCCCCCAGGGAAATGGGAAAGTGGGAGAGAGACAGAAATGGGGGGAGTGAGCCGCAGGAGCAGATGCATTTCCTAGGGGGCTGCAGGTGAAAGGTGAGGGATGAAGCATGAACCCCGAGGGGCTTGCCAGCAATGGTGAAAGAACAGGAAGCGAAGAGTGTACCTGGCATGAAAGGGCAGAGGGAAGACAGGTGGGAACTGGGCCAGTCAAGAGAAGCAGCTGCAAGGCCACGAGGAGGGAAACGGCTTGGAGCAAAAGCAGGAGAAATGTGGGTGGCGCCGTGCAGCTGGGCCGGAGACGGGTCGAGGCGCCGTCTGCGGGGCCGCCTCTCTCCAAAGTGAGGAGGGCCCCTCGCCGGGCCCAGGAGGGGCAGCCTCCGCACGCCCTCCTGCAGTCCCCCCCCGCCCCCCGTCGCGGCTCGCATCAGCCTGGCCTTTAAGGGCTTGTGCACCCGCCTCTGCCGCCAGCCTGTACCCTGTGCCCGGGCAGGGCCTGGCCTCCTGTTCATTGTGGGAGCCAGACTGCTTAGCTCAGGGCACAAAGCGAGCACGTGGGAAGTGCTTCTTGCCAGAAGGTGCACGTGTCCATGAATGAATGAATAAATAAGTACAGGCAGAACTGAGGACTGCTGGTTTACTCTAGGATTCTAGGGCCCAGGACACGTTTGGACAAAACCCTGCCAGACCTTCGTGCAGGAGAGGCACACGTTTAGGGCGTGAAGATAAGCAGAGTGGGCGCTGAGAAGAACCTGAGGGCCTTTGGCTCTGTTCTGTCTGGTTGGCGGGTGGAGGCCGGCAGGGGCTGAGCGGAAGAGTCAGGAGAAGGGAGGGAAGCAGAGGATGCGCGGATTTCACGAGAGAGTGCGACTGGACGCAGTGAGCAGCCGTGGTCGCGCGTTGCCCCTCCTCCCGGACAGCTGGGACGTGGTGGCAAAGGAGTGGCAGAGGGCAGGCGGGGCCCCTCGGGGGACAGCCCTTCCGCAGGCACGGGGCGGGGGGTGGGTGTGGTGCGGGGCGATGCCTTGGGTAGGGAAGCCCTCTCCCGGGTGGTCCGGAGGAGGGGGCCTGGCGGAGCGCTGCGGCCACCCCGGGGCTCGGGTGGCGGGTGCCCCAGGGGGCTGGCAGGTGTCACAGCCAACGCGCGGCCTTGGTGCCGGTGGCACCTGCCTCCAGAAGTGCTCTCACCTGCGTCCCGAATGGGTGAAGAGCAGTGTCCCTTCTGACGCTTTAGCATGAAAGTGACCTTCCAGAAGGCTCACAGAGCACCTGGCTTGAAGCCTCACGTCTCGTCGGCGACAGTTGTGGCTGCTGCATGTGGCTTTTCCCACGTGCTAAGGGTTCCACACGGTTTTTCTCAAACGGTCCTTCTAGCCAGATGAAGGATGGTCTCCCGATTTTACAGATGAGGAAAGAGAGCCCGAAATGTTGGCTGGCTTTCCCGAGGCTTCCCTGTGAGTAGAGGGCAGAGCAGGACAGGCCCCCAGCTTTCCCTGGGTCAGAGCTCGAGCTCCTGACGCCGGGATGTGCCTTGGCGGCAGGGTCCCGGGAGGCGACCCTCAGGGTTGAGGGTCCTCGCATCCAGCACTGAGAGGAGGCGGAGGTGGGCTTAGGTGCGGGGGCTTGTGTCAGGGAGCCCCGTGGGGTAACCTGTCATCTGTGCCCACACGTCACCTCGCACGGGAGCCGGGTCCCTGTACGCTTGGGGTCTCACCCGGCACTGTCAGCGCATCCTTTTCTTCCTTCCGGTGCTCAGTCGTGTTGGGAGCTGAACGTTCTCACTGAGGTGTCCGTCACCTCGGAGAGACTCTCAGAAGTTACGCCCAGCTTCGCTTCCTCTGCACCGCTTCCCCCGGTTGAAGTAGTTTATAAGATCCCTAAACTCACACTTCGGTGTATCAGGGGAGCTGTCGAATGATGGACCTCTAGTTTAAAGATAAGACTTTGAACGTGAAAAATACCATTTTACGTGGAAGTAACCGTCCCTTATTGAATCTGTTTGGTGGTACCTTGTTTTTTTTGTTGTCGTTGTTGGCAGGGGAAGGGATGGTTAGCATACACCTGTATTCAATATTTTTTGCGATATTTCTAACAAGCTATTCCCCTCCCACCCCCTTTTAATTTTTTCAGATCACACACCCAGCTGGCTGCATGTCTCAGTTTATTAAGTTCTTTGGGGAACAGATACTCATCCTTTGGAAATTTGCCTTACTTCGAAAGCGCATCTTGATATTTTCTCCCCCTCCAGTGGGCGTCGTGTGCTATAGAGGTAACTAGAAGCCAAAGTCAGGGACTCTTCCCAAGTTCTCTGCAACAGAAACTGCCCCAGTCTTTCCAGTGTTGACCAAGGCCAGAAGGGATTGAGCCATATCAGGGCTTCAGGGGTTTTAAGCCTGGGAGTGACACGGTTGGATTAGTATTGTAGAATGTGGACTCTGGCGGTACGGAAGACGGATCGGGTAACACGTCAGTGGTCTGGTGAGGGAGAAGGGTCTGGGTTAAAGCGGAGAGGATGGATGCTTGATATGTTTTAGAGAGAAACCTGGCAAAGCCTGGCGTCTGGGTTGTAAGGTTCTGATGTATGTGACGTAACGGAGGCAGGATCCAGGATGCTGAGGACGGTGAGGCCACCGGGGGGGGACCAAGGAGGAGCAGGTGGGGGGCAGTGTGACAGAGTTACCTCGGACGTGACGAGTGTGTGCTGCTCTGAGGCCTTCTCGAGCGGTACTCTAGGCACTGCTACAGTTGGGTCAGGACCTTGGGGGACAGGCTGGGCCACAGAGACAGACCTGGGGGTGGCACAGAGGCCGAGCTGATAGCCGGGGGGTGGGTACCGTCGTTTGGGGAGAACGTGAGTGAGGAGGGACGTGCCAGCGTGTAAGGTGCAGGCCTGGGAGGTAAGCCAGCGAAGGCGGAAGGCAGAGGGGGTGTTGGCGTGCAGTCAGAAGAGGGGAGGGGACCAGGAGATGTGGGGGTCGCGGTGGGTAAGAGTTCTGAGAAGGGAGAGGGTCACCAGCGCCAAATGCTAAGCAGGGCCTCGTGAGACGCAGACTGAAACATGTCCGTTGGGTTTGAGCGCCTTGGTGGAGCTGACAGCTCCGAGAAGGTGGCCGGCAGGCTGGGAGGGAGGGGCCGGAGGGGCCCGGGCGGCCTCACCTCCGCCGTCTCCCCGCAGTGTACTGCTGCTGCTGCCTAGCCAACGTCTCCCTGCCCGGCATCGGGGGCACCGTTCCCGAGTCCAAGCCTTTCTTCTACGTGAACGTGGCCGACATCGAGAGCCTGGAGGTAGAGGTGTCCTACGTGGCCTGTGAGTACGGGGCCCGCCCCATCCTGCCCGCACATCCCTGGCGGGGTCGCCCGGGGCCCTCCTTTCCCCGGCAGCGTCGGGCTGGTTCCCTGTAGGGCCGTCCTCCGGGGTCCTGCCGCCTGAAGCCCAGCTCCCGCAGGCACCACCGAGAAGATTTTTGAGGAGAAGCGGGAGCTGTACGACGTCTACGTGGACAACCAGAATGTGAAGACGCACCACGAGCACCTGCAGCCGCTGCTGAAGATCAACAGTGCCGACCGGGAGAAGTACCGGCGGCTCAGCGAGCAGAGGTAGCTCAGAGCCCGGGGCTGCGGCGCTGCCTTGTCGGGACGGCGGGGGGTGGGGGGGGTGAGGGGGGTGGGGGTGGGGTCCCGTCAAGCCCGCCTGCCGCCCCTTCCCTCTGGGCACCTTTCTGCCCCTCTGCCGGGAGCCGGGGTTGAGGAAGCTCCCAGCACATACCGATGGGCAGCAGGCATGTGTGGGGAGACTCCTTTCTGGCGGCCTCTGGAATCTGTGAGGCCCGAGGGAGCGTGTTGGTATCAGTGGCGAAATAAATGGTCTCACCACCTCATCCCTATTTTATGACAGTTAGGAAAGGTGGTCACTTGAGTGGGATGACACAGGGGCAGAACCAGCCCTGGACTCCGAGCCCCGTTTATCTTTGCTGCTCTCCCTGCCTTTGGACGGGGGCCAGGGTGCGTGTGTCGCTCTGGATCAGCCTCCTTCCTGAGAGGCGGTGGCCCGTGCAGATGCCTGGCCGGTGACCTAGCCCATCGCTGGGGTCCTCGTAGCTGCGCAGAGGCTGACGGGCGTCTCCTCCCCGACAGGCAGATGCTGTTATATTCCCAGGAGGTAGAAGGAGATTATAACCCCTGTGAAGAGGACCTCTTTGTGCTGTAAGTCGGCCCAGGCGGCGGTCGTGGGCCTCCCCGTGGGTCCCTTAGCACTAACGGCTTTAGCCTGGATCCCTCCCGTGTTACCTGCTGCAGCCCAAGGATGCCCTTTATTGCCACCAAGGGCACTTAGAGCTGGGCTCCACACAGAGTCAACCTGAGCCCCAAAATGCTGTTAGGGGGACCAAGAAAAGTTAAAGCAGCAGGGGAAGGTTTTTAAGAGAAAATGGGAGTCCCCGCAGCTGTCTTCCTGTTGGGCGTCTACATCCAGATGTCTGCTGCGTAGGAGCTCTGTGTGTCCCTCGGGATGCAGGGACTTCTCATTCCATTGCTTCCTTTGAATGGAGCAGTTCCTTGTACTGAGTATTATGGGCTAATCAGAAACTTAACTCTTGACTCGAAGGACATTTCTTTCCTTCAGAGCTGTTGGTGGTCAGGGTGGGAGCCATGGCCTTTATACCTCGTAGCACTGATCCCATTCATAAGCAGCTGTGTGAAATAGTGCTCAGTGATAAGAACAGAATTGTAATTGAACCAGAAACAATCTTCCCAGCTTCCGGCTTGGTCTTCCTACCCCGCCTCCCGGGATGGGGGTGGGGAATAGCACTTGAGTTAGAACTGTTTCTGGCTTTGATATTGGCTTTGATAATTCAACAAAGGTGCAGTACTTTGATTCTAATAAAGTGTACTTTCTAATGCATGCATGCCGTTTAGCTGTAAAAGTATCTGGGAACTGAGCAGAGAAGCCGCAGACTCATCAAGGCTTGACACGCTCTATTGAATCAGACATTCCAGAGCGCCCGGAGCTGCTTTGGGCACTAGGCACCTTGCTCTGTGGAACACAGCTGAAAAGTCTAGACAGTTAATGCCTTTTCTGACTAGAGTTCATATATTCATACAGTACTGTTAAGTTCGTGACATTCAAATCATGCTCTGTGCATAATTAAAACAAAAAAAGCCATCGAAAGCACACAGCTGCGTACAGATGGTGGTGAGCTGTGGCGATACCGGTACCTCCAGGCCGACTCCCCTTCCGCCTTCACTGCCCGCTCCAGCAGGGCTGGCTTCAGGTTGCCCCGTGCCCGCCGCAGCGCCCCTGAGCTCCACCTTTTCTGTGTGGGTGCCTCAGGGCCTGGAGAGCCAATTCAGAGCCCTTCTCTGCCTCTAGGAAGGCTCACCTCCTGCTGCGGGCTCTACCTACCCAGCCAGGGCTTTGAAGGTGAATTTCACTTTCTCACATTAAGTCTTGACCTCAGAACTGCATTATCAGTTTTTTTGGTTTTGTTTTCTGTCCTTCTCTTCCCTTTATGACTAAGCAGAAAGAGAGGAACCAAGTTTACGGGGCCTCTCCCTGCAGCTGTGTTTAAACCCCTAGTGACCTCCCTCTCAACCGGAAAAGAAATTGTTGGCAGTCAGACCATCAGTTGCTTAGAGATTTTGCTCGTCGTACCGCGGTTAACGCCAGTTTTTTGCTGACCTTAGCGGCACTTGAATAACCGTTTAACTTCTATCCTGTTTTCTTCTTTTAAAAGACAGTCTGAGGTTTGAAACCATTTAAAAGTATATCAAGCAAAGCAGTGTAGTTTTGGTTCCCCACGTGCGGCTTACTTGGTGAGCTTTCGTGTCTTTTCTGCCCTCCCTTTCCCACGTCTTGTCTTGTGAATGCAGGTTTTTCCTAGAGCAAAACAATCGGATATTTCAGACTTTACTGGAGGTGTCTGCCAGTCAAGACAAAACTCTGACGGCTGAGCATGCCCGGGGCATGGGTCTAGACCCCCAAGGAGACCGGAGCTTTCTCATGGACCTGCTGGAGGCCTACGGCATCGATGTCATGTTGGTCATTGACAACCCCTGTTGCCCATAGGAAGGATGAGTTCACCCAGGCCCCAGATGGCCTGATTTTTAATTAAGTTGACACAAAGGAATACTGTTTATACTTCCAACAAATGTAACTTTTGCATCGCCTTCCCTCCCTTCCTCCCTCCCAAGAGGTAAGATGAGAGCACCTTGGTTTTGTAGGTCGTTGAAAGCTACCACCTTCAGAGCTGTCGCCGGTTTGGTCTTAGGAGTTATCAAAGCAGATTCTCTCATTGCCTTGTTGAGGGACTTGAGGAGATGGGGCGAAGGCCGCGTATCACCAGGCGCGGGCTGAGCTCTGGAAACGTGGGGCTGGACTGTTGAGAAAGTCTGTCTGGTCCTTGTCGCTTGACATATCAAGAATAAGACAGCTGTCCATCCAGTGTGGCGTTGGATGTCCACCTGCCTGAAGCAGAAGCTAGACCAGGTGGCCTTTCAAGGTTATTTTAATCAGTTCTGGGAGTCTAGTCTTGGGATCAAATCCCTTTTCCTGTTTATTAGAGTAAATCTGTGTTTTCTCTGTTCACGTAGGTAAGAGACTTCAAAGAGGGACAAAGGATATTTCTGTCACCAAGTGTGAGCTTCTCTGAGGACAGATGACAGGGAGAGGTTGCTTCTCAGTCACCTGAGAGCTAAAATTATAGAATGAAGCCTTGAAACCTTTCTCTGAGTTAAGTTAATGGTGGCCACTCCACGTAATAGTCCTTTTTCTCCGAATCCCCTCCTCTTGGGGACGGGCTGGCAGATTCCTTCGGGCCGATGTTAACAAGAGTGTGTACCAGTTTGGAGCCCTCGTAAACAAACTTCTCTTTAGCAGAGACGACATTTGTCGAGCTGAGTAATTGGGACCAGAGAGGTACAGGTTTGTTCGAGAGCAAACGTGGCAGTCCCTCCACCCAGGAAAGTAGTTGGGAACCCTGAGAGTGAGCTCCTCTGCTTTGCTCCGGAGTGTTCTGCCCTGGGACAGCTGCTGTCGGCCCTGCCTGTTCTCTTTGGCTGGGGCGTTCGGTGGATGCCAGCTTACAGTCTGTTAGCCAGAGAAGCGAGCTCCTGGAGTAGCGTTTAGGTCTTTTGGGGTCTGTTTAGGATTTTGACTTGGGATCCTGGGTTGTTGGTGACAAATAACTTCTTGCCCTTCACCATTCCTGCCTGGCTCTGTTATTGGAGTAGCCATCCGTATGTCCATGTCTGGGACCAAGTTCCAGCCAGGCAAATGTCCACAGAGATGACTTCCAAATAGATGGGTCACGTGTCTTATCTCAAGACTAGCTTTATAGGGCTTATTGCTTTATTTAAAAATATTTTCACTGTAGCCCCTTGACATGGAATTGAAGACTAAAGAAATCCGCATGTGGAAATGCACAGACATTGATTAATCAAGGTAGCATCTTTTCTGTAAGTATATAAATCACTTTGGGCATTGAATTGTAAACTGTACATTTTTCTCCCCTGTGGGTTTAGCCTTCATTTCAGTAATACATATGTTTACAAACGAAAAAAGAATCTGTGTTTAGAAGCTGAAGCTTCACTGCCTTTTTCCTGGAAGAGTGACTGGAGAAGAAGTGGCCTTTCTAACTTGGGTCAAGTTATGGTTACTTTTATATACTTTTAGTGGTATCCGAAGGCTCAGGGCTTTCTCTGTTGGGGGTGGGTGGTCAGAAGTAGGGGTGGGCGTAGAAGGGAAGGTCAGATTCTCGTGGAGGACACAGGCAGACCCTCTTCCTGTGCAGCTGGGGAATTTGTTGGGAGAATACTCTATTTAAGCACTTCTCCAGAGGCCTTCTGCGTGTGAACGCTTTTGTTTTTGTGGTATTGTAACTCCAAGCTCAGACGTGCTGATGTAGAGGTAGTAGGATGAAGATGAGATTCCTGTATCTCGCTTTGAATGGTGGGCCCAGGCTTCTGTGCTCCTTTTAGCTCCCTGCCGTCCTAGGCAGCTGTCCATCTGGCATCTCTGTGTGTCCCCCCGATGCTCACGCAGAGGTCTGGGCTGGGGGTGGCCCTGGGAGGGGTGCACCCATGAGGCAGTGCCACTCTGAGGTCATACGCACCCTGGGCTCGGCCGACCTTGAAGAGGAAACCCAAGCATTGGTTCTTCCCTGCATTGCCAGCTTCCTGCGGGGGGGTGGGGGGGTGGGTGGGTGGCCAGGAGTCTAGTGCAGCGCCCTCTGCTGGGCTGGCCGGCGCGCCGTTGCCCTGTGGTTACCCTCGTCACTGCCTGTCTTCCCCCGGGAATGCAGATGTGGCGTCTCTTGCTCCCGAGGTCACAGGTCACCGTTTGAAGGCTCTCTCAGGTGGGCAGCACCCACGGCGTCGCTTGCTGCCAGGTCCCTGAAAGGGGAGTTCGTAGGTGAGGTACCAGGCAAGACTCCCTGCACAGGGACGGCAGAAGCTAGAGGCCACACAGACCTGCTTGTGTGTCACTGTGGAAATACTTTCTGAGAACCCCCCTGCTTTTGTTTGGAAGCTTTGGAGAATGTCCCTTTCCCTGTCCCCAGAAGGGACAGGGCTTACTGTTGCTACTGTGGCCTTCTGGAGCAGGTCGGGGGCCTCGGGTCCACTGACTGATGGTGGCCTCCTGTCCCTCTAGACCCTTGGACCACCTCCCTCCCTCCCCACTGTACCAGCTGGTGTGGTCCTGCTGGGGGACTTTAAGCCTGATCTAACGCCAAGCTGCGAGCCACGTCCTAACTTGGAAACACTGCTGACCTGAGACACGGGGGCTGCCAGGTCACCCCTGAGTCAAGTTAGAAGAAACTCTCAGTGGCGAGAGTCCTTGCGGGACCTAGAACCCAGGCTTGGGGTTTGTTGATGTCTGTAAGGTACGACAGAGTTCTGGTGAAATGGACTTTTCACTTAATGCAGGCTGGGCAGATGGTACCATTCAGCCTTTGGGACAATGTCCAGTTGTCCTCTGGATTAGGACTCTCCAGGAGTCAGAAATGGTAGGACTTATCTTTCACCAGACCAAAAAGTATGGGCCAAATAAGAGTGTAGAATTAGCTTTGGCTTTTGCTAAGCCTGAAGCACTCCGTAGGCCTGGTGTAGATCCCTGCTAGCGGAAGTGCCTGTACAGCCCCCGGTGAGTTAGGATTGCTGTGGAGCAGCAGGCATCTGTCTCCCGGAGCCACCCTTCATCCTGGCATCACGTCTTCCATTTGGCTGAGGAAGGGACGTGAAATTCATTGATATATCCATAGAAATAATTTAGCATAGGAATTTGCATTTATAACTTACCTTGTTTTGTCCCACGTGAAAATCAAGATGGGAAATTTAAGTATAGCACAGGGTGCAGATAATTCTCAGTGCCACGTGTGAAGGTTCATTTATCAGTGTAACTCCTGTATTTTAGCTAGAAGGTAAAGATAAGTGCAATCATGGCTGAATCACTGTTTTTCATTCTGGTGGTTCTGAGGATGAACTTGCTATTTGTCTTGATACACTGAAAGCCCTTCAAACGCAATAAAAAGGTAAGATTATTCACCTTTAAACCGAGGCCTTTGGGGAACCTTTTGTAAAGGGCAGCGAAGAGTTAACCTTTCAACGGCAGTACAGCAACCCTCCAGGAAGAGGCGGGGACCTCAGGGACTTTGTTTTGTTTTGTTTTGTTTTAAATGAAACTGCAGAGCCCAGGGAATGAGCTGAGGTGCTTCCTCCACTCCCAGGACGGATCATACTTGCAGAGGTAGAGGAGGGGTAGGGCGCTGCTGAACAAATAAGACAGTGAACTTGCTTTGGTGTGATGACAGTTCTCCAACAGGCAAGGTTAGTATGGGGACTGGCGTGTCTCACACGGGCTTTCATCTCCCCGTTAGGTTCCTGGCTGGTGGGCTCAGACTCTGCGAAAGGGCCAGTCCTCGGGTCTTTTCCCTGCATTCCTGCTGTACTTAGTGCCCTGCAGTGAGGATCCTGCAGACCTGGGGCTCACTCCAGCAGGCCAGTCCGTCCCCTCTCATTTCAGGAAAGCCCTTTTGTGATTCAGGTAGGGGAAGAGGAGTTCAGGGCTCCTTTTACTCCCAAGTCATGGATTTTTAATATTCCATTTGTATTACCAGTATACCTCTGTTCCCCGGAGCTACTGGGGTGGAGTGCTGTGGAAAAAGGCTAACTGTGAATCTAGTTCATGTTTTTCTTGTAAGAAATGGAAGTTTATTTTTATATCGATATTACTATGTGATGAATTGAGTATGCAGATGTTGGAAGGAAATTTCAAAACTATAATCCTAGAAGAAACGGGCAGTATTGCAATTTGGAAGCAGCTGAGACCCCATAAGAGTTTTGTTATTTAAATGTTTGGGTGAGTGAATAAGGACTGTCCTGTGAAATCTAACAGCCTCTTGAGGAGATAAAGTTGACAGTCCGATGGAGGATGACACACATTCACCAACCTTAAGTAAGGTTCTTGGATGAGAGGGGGTGAATGTGATCATGCTGGAGGCAGGTGAGGGGCAGGGGTACTTTTATAACTGGCACTTCGACTCATTTGTGGAGCTGGAACACAGGGGCCACTTGGTGAACCTGCACATTTAGAAGGGAAGTAAGAATTCTCCAGAGCTAGAGAAATGATGACGGAGAAGTAAAGCCCTGCTTTCATCTCTTTAGCATTTATT
This sequence comes from Stenella coeruleoalba, assembly GCF_951394435.1. NCBI lineage: Eukaryota > Metazoa > Chordata > Mammalia > Artiodactyla > Delphinidae > Stenella > Stenella coeruleoalba. Next base: position 92,819,498 of record NC_137155.1, on the reverse strand, counting down.
CTAGAAGCTCAGCGTAGTGGGCTTCTAGAGGTAATAGGATCTAAATTCAGAAAATTTATTTAACTACCATGGAAGGCTAGGTATGCATGACCTCTGTTTGCTGTGGAATGCCTCTTTAGACTCATGGTCCATCTACTTTGCTTTCTGAGGACCGCTGGGGGATGCAGGGGTGGGGTGTAGGGTGTTATGAACTAGCTGGAGATGATCCACGAAATGACAAATCCACGCACGGGTCACTGAGTTCACTGGTTGTTAACATATACCATTGACGTTGGAGTGAAAACTCCTTCCTTTGGCCAAATCAAGCAAAGATAAAAGTCTCAAAACATTTTGAAGGCAGCATCAGGAAATGAGTTTCGGTCTAGCCCTCCAAGACCAGTGAGGAAAGCTGTAGATTCTGTGCTTCTGAACAGACGGGGTAGGAGACTTTAGGGGTACAGAGTAGAGGAAGAACAAAACTAACCTCCTTGTTTATCCCAAGCTTGTTGGCTAAATTTTTTATAGGTCTGAGAGAGAAACCTTTTTTGAAAAAGAAACAGTTGTAAGCCTCGGGACAAGTTCTGTTTTTGCCAAGTTAGGATCAGCATAGTCTCCCTGTCGCCTTAAACGTCAAACCCCTACTTTGATTAATACCCCAGTGCAAGAGTTACAGCAATAAGAGAAACGGAATCTGTTTTTGTTTCAAGTGTTTACCTCATAGTATGAAATTAGTAAGACAGTTCATAGATCTCACCCTGAATATACTGCATCTGGGTGTGTTGTTCTCTCTCTTCAATGGTGATCATTTTAAAGGCCTAAAGGAAGCTGGGGTTCATCCCGAAGAGTAAATGTTTCTTGAATTGATTTTGTTCTGTGGTACAAATAAACATCTGTGTATATCATATGTGTATATATCTGAACCAAGTTGTATGCAGAGAGGTTGATATAACTATATTTACAGAAGACAGTTTTTACAATTAAAATTCACATTTTAACATGAACATGTGTGCTGCAGTCCTTCACTTGGTCCAAGAAATACGGCTTGTGGTAGGAAGCAGCAACAGCCCAGGGCACGAGCAGAATCCGTGGCGCTCAGCACTGACCTCGCTTACGGTGATGATGGAAGAAACCAGAGCTGGTGCCTGTCCTCCTTGAGGCCACGGTCTGGATACACATTCTCCAGGTAATGGAAACCGAAGTTGGAAATAACCGTCCCCGTTCCATCAGAAAAGCCAGGACTGTGCAGCCTCCATCGTATCAGACAACTTCTGGAGAAGGACCCCACAGAGACCAAAGCTTTTTTGTTTCACATCTTCCTTCTACTTAAGTTTACTTTAAAACAAACATCATATACTGACACACACACACACACACACACACACTTTATTTTTACCCTTCTGGGGAGTGAGTTATTTTAAGGCAGTAGAGACTCAGTTCCTAACATTGTTAGCTCTGTGTTCCAAGCCAGGTTCCTACCTTCCAAGTGACATGACCACGTATTACCTATTTCCTAGGGTTGTGGGAACACAGACAGCTAAGCAGTCGCACGTGTAAAGCACTGGCACATAGTAATTACACCCATGCATACGAATTGGCCGTGGGGTTAAGCAAAAGGCTTTATACTGAACTATATTTAATATAAAATATCTGCTCTGTTTTTAATAGAAATACTCTTGGTTTTTGAGTGAAATTAGTCTGACAAAAGGTTTGTACTAAACAAGAAGGGGGGACTCGGCTTCTCCTCACACCCCTCAGCATTCCAGGTCTAGCTGACGAGGGTCTCTCATAGCTGCTGAAACATCCTGTACGTGGCCCTTATATGGAAGGACAACAGAAAGAAGGCAATAGATGGTAAGGCAACCATGTTCTCAGTAAATAGTCTGAATCAAGAAAACAAAATTTGAACTAGGACATATTTACATTTAAAAATGAATAAAAACTCATCTGAATTAAATCTCCTTCCCCAATCATATGTTCCATTATTTCTATGGAAAAATTAGAATCACTAAAACACATACATGCTGGTAGCCAAGATTCTGTGCTGGTCTGTTGCACTCTCTTATAGAACCAATGTATGCCGGATTCTCTCGGCTCATGTAGACCATATTTTCCTACACCACAGCACCCCCTCCCCCCTCCTCTCTTGGCTTACGTAGACCATATTTTCCTGCACCACAGCACCCCCTCCCCCCTCCACGGGCAGTATGGAGCAGCTGCTCCTTAGACTGCATGCTTGGACCTGCCTGCTTTTTGTTGTTTTTGCAAAAGCACAGCTTTTAACACCACTCTGAAGAACACAGAGGTAAACAGGTAAGCATTATTTTATGGGCTTTTCAGTCATGGTCTTTTCATAGCTGCTTTATAATCCTTTAAGCATTGATCTTCACTCTCCAAGGGGTTCGTGGGTGCCGGCACATGCACTGCCCTAAAACTGATCTACCCGAGGGTGAGCCAGCCAGTTCTCCTTTCCCTCTTCCCGCTTGTGCAATTTTCCTTCCTCTTTACAAAAAGAAAACCTTACGTCTCATCCAGCTTACTGTGGTGCACTGCCCTCTGGAATATAAAAACCTCAGGGGCGCCAAGGTGATTATCATGCCTAGCTACTGAATCCTTAGCAAGGTGGGTAAGTTTCTGGTTCTCGGTCTTCAGCAAACTAAAGGGGGATCTAATCAAGCTGTTGATAGGTCACTGTGATTTTTGATATGCGACTCAAGAGAACTGCATGACATTGTCGTGATAACAGAATTTTTTCTATCCCATCTGCTTACTTATGTATTTACATCTATAAGGTTAAGCCTTGTTTCACCTTAGCTGTAAATAACATGTGCTTTTGGGAGAAGACAGAATGGTGGAATAGAATGACGTGAGCTCACCTCTTCTTACGGAAACAGAATCACAACTAACTGCTGAACAACCGTTGACCAAAAAAAACCACTGGAACCTACCAGAAAAGATACCCTATATCCAAAGACAAAGAAGCAGCCACAATGAGATTGTAGGAGGGGTGCAATCGTGATAAAATCAAACCCCGTACATGCCAGGTGGGCAACCCACAAACTGGAAGATAATTATACCACAGAACTTCTCCCACAGGAGTAAAAGTTCTGAGCCCCATGTCAGGCTCCCCAGCCTGGGGGTCTGGCAACAGGAGGAGGAGTGCCCAGAGAAGCTGGCTTTGAAGGCCCATGAGGTTTGATTGCAGGAATTCCACAGGACTGGAGGAAACAGAAACTCCACTCTTGGAAGGGTGCACACAGGGTCTCGTGTGCACCACGATCCAGGGAAAAAGCAGAGACGTTGTAACTTACCTGCTAGTATTGGAGGGTCTCCTGCAGAGGTGGGAGGCGGCTGTGGCTCACTGTGGGGACAAGGACACTGGCAGCAGTCGTTCTGGAGAGTATTCATTGGTCTGAGCCCTCTTGGAGGCCACCATTTTCTCACCAAGACCTCGCCCCACCCAACAGCCAGTGCTAGGACGCCTCAGGCCAAACAACAACAGGGTGGGGAACACAGCCCCACCCATCAACAGGTAGGCTACTTAAAGTCCTGCTGAGAACACAGCTGCCCGATAAACACAACCCCTGACACTGGCCTTGCCCACCAGAGGGACAAGACCCAGGTCCACCCACAAGTGGGCAGGCACCAGTCCCTCCCACGAGGAAGCCTGCACAAGCCTCTTAGACAGCCTCAGCCACCAGGGGGCAGACCGCACAAGGAAGAACTACAACTCTGCAGCCTGCAGAATGGAAACCGCAGTCACAAAGTTAGACAAAATGAGATGGCAGAGGAATATGTCCCAGATGAAGGAACAAGATAAAACCCCAGAAAAACAACTAAGAGATAGGCAGTTCACCTGAAGAATTCGTAGTAATGATAGTAAAGATGACCCAAGATCTCAGCAAAGAATGGAGGCACAGATCAAGAAGGTACAAGAAATGTTTAACAAAGAGCTAAAAGATTAAAAGAACAAATAGAGATGAACAATACAATAACTGAAATGAAAAATACACTAGAAGGAATCAATAGCAGAATAAATGAGGCAGAAGAACAAATAAGTGAACTGGAAGACAGAATGGTGGAAATCACTGCCATGGAACAAAACAAAGAGAAAAGAATGAAAAGAAATGAGGAGAATCCAGGAGACCTCTAGGACAACATTAAACACACCAACATTTGCATTATAAGGATCCCAGAAGGAGCAGAGAGAGAGAACCTGAGAAAATATTTGAAGAGATAATAGCTGAAAACTTCCCTAGTATGGGAAAGGAAACAGTCACCCAAGTCCAGGAAGCACAGAGTCCCAGGCAGGATAAACCCAAGGAGGAATATGCTGAGACACATAGCAATCAAATTGGCAAAAATTGAAGACAAAGTATTAAAAGCAACAAGGGAAAAGCAACATATAATGTACAAGGGAATTCCCATAAGGTTATCAGCTGGTTTCTCAGCAGAAACTCTGTAGGCCAGAAGGGAGTGGCACAATATACTTAAAGTGATGAAAGGGAAGAACCTACAACCAAGAATACTCTACCCCACAAGGCTCTCATTCATATTTGATGGAGAAATCAAAAGCTTTACAGACGAGCAAAAGCTAAGAGAATTCAGCACCACCAAATCAGCTTTGCAACAAATGCTAAAGGAACTCCTCTAGGCAGAAAAGAAAAGGCCACAACTAGAAACAAGACAATTATGAATGGAAAAGCTCACCAGTAAAGGCAAACATACAGAAAAGGGAGGAAATCATCTGCACACAAATATATCAAAACCAGCAACTCTAAGAAGACAGCACAAATGCAGGATGTTGGAAATACATTTGAAATTAAAAGACCAACTTATAGCAGTCAGATATATAAACAAGATTGTTTTATCAAAACCTCATGGTAACTGCAAACCAAAAATCTACAATAGATACACACACAGAAAGGAAAAAGGAATCCAAACACTAAAAGTCTGTCATGAAATCACAAGAGAACAAAATAGGAAGAAGAGACATAAACAAAATGAAAAGACAACCCACAGAGTGGGAGAAAATCTCTGCAAACGATGTGACTGATAAGGGATTAATCTCCAAACAGCTCATGCGACTCAATATCAAAAAAAACAACCCAATCCAAAAATGGGCAGAAGACCTAAATAGACATTTCTCCAAAGAAGCCATACAGACACATGAAAAGATGCTTAACATCACTAATTATTAGAGAAATGCAAATCAAACCTACAATGAGGTATCACCTCACACCAGTCAGAATGGCCATCATCAAAAAGTCTACAAACAATAAATGCTGGAGAGGGTGTGGAGAAAAGGGAACCCTCTTGCACTGTTCGTGGGAACGTAAACTGCTGCAGCCACTATGGAGAACAGTATGGAGGTTCATCAAAAAAACTAAAAACAGAGCTACCATATGATCCAGCAATCCCACTCCTGGGCATATTATCTGGAGAAAAACATGGTTTGAAAGGATACATGCACCCCAGTGTTCACTGCAGTGCTGTTTACAATAGCCAAGACACGGAAGCAACCTAAATGTCCATCAACAGAGGAATGCATAAAGAAAATGTGGTGCATATGTACAATGGAATGAATGAAATAATGCCATTTGCAGAAACATGGGTGGACCTGGAGATTATCATACTAAATGATATAAGTCAGAGAAAGACATATCATGTGATAGCGCTTATATGCAGAATCTAAAAAAAAATGATACAAATGAACTTATTTACAAAACAGAGACAGACTTAGAGAAGGAACTTATGGTTACTAGGGGGAAAGACGGGGAAAGATTGGGAGTTTGGGATTGACATGTACACACTGCTATATTTAAAATAGATAACCAACAAGGACCTGCTTGTATAGCACAGGGAGCTCTACTCAGTACTCTGTAATAAACTAATGGGAAAAGAATCTGAAAAAGAATAGATACATGTATACGTATAACTGAATCACTTTGCTGTACACCTGAAACTAACCTCCAATACAAAAATTTTAAAAAAACTTGAATAAACAACACAGAAAAACTGCTTTTTGATAAATGAACTCTAGGATAAAGAGCATTCTAATAAAATGTTGATTTTTTAATTATCAAAAATTTATAATATTCATCAATTGTATTTCAATAATTTATAACATTTATTCTGTACTGAGTTAACACTTGAAGAACTAAAAAAAAGTTACTTCCACTTACATTTTTTGGTGGCAAGAAGACAGGTCCAATGGAAAGAAAATTTCAAGCATAAAAACATTACATTATGATAGTATTTGCTGAAAGTGGTTTGGAGATAACCATACAAGGATAATCGACATTTTCAATGACAAAAAACTTATTTTTGTAAATGGAGGATGACTGTTAAATTGTTACGTATTTCAATTACACTGAATATGTTTAAGACAGTGATGTAACAGTTTTATTTTAAAATATCAATATTTACATGACACCAGAAAGTACATACTTTGGCAACTAACTTCCATGAAAAATTTTAGCTGTCAACTTAAAACTGAGGGGATACATGATTTTTCAGAATACTTTTAGGAAATACCTAAGCAGAGTAGTGTGTGGACCGCTGCTTTACAAGACTGTGTCCTGTTCAGTTTGGGGGACACCTCTTGTAGTAGAACCACCTGGGGAAGGTGGACACCTTTTAAAAATGCAGATTCCTGGGCTCCAGCCCCAGACTGAGTTATTAGATTTGGGTTGGGCCCCAAGTGAGTCAGTTTTCAACATGCACCCCAGGTGGTTCTCATGCAAACCAACATTTAAGAAGCACTACTTCAGGGGAAAAAACGTATTTTACAGTATTTCAGCCATGGCTGAAGAGGGAAACACCTCAGGTATGTTTTTGATTAAGGAGAGAACTGAAAGACGCTAAGAATTGGAGCTCACAGAGTAGCAGCACCCGTGGAGGAGCCTGGGGAACGGGACGAGGCCGCAGAGGGCAGGTGCTTCCCTAGACTTCCCAGGGCGGCCACAGAGCCCACCAGGAGAGGACGAGCCACTCAGCCCAGGACCCTGCTTCCCACTCAGGGGAGCGAACAAGGTCTAGCCCTTCTCCATCCACTGAGGGTGGGGATTTCCTGGAACTAGCCTGAGGAAAAGCAGTATGTGGAAGGGACGGGCTGTCACAGCAGAGTCAAAGCATGCACTGCTGGGAAGCTGGCTGCAAAGCTGGGAAGCACTAGAGAGGAGGGTGGAGGGTACTTGCCATGAACGGGCCCTTGGGATCCTCTGACAGCGCTGCAGGGACGGGGAGGCCTTGGTTGCCTTTTGGTCCCAGGGTAGCCTAAAGTGCAGTCTCGGGCGCCCACTTGCAGCCCGCTCACTGGGCCGTGCTTTGCAGCAGCTGCTCCCTCTTCCGAGGGTCACAGAAGAACTGTAGTTTCCTGGGGAGCAGTTTCACCTGCACGGGCATCGCCTCGTATTCCTCGCTGTCGATGCTGAAGGAGCCGCCTGTTCCCTGTGGAGAAGAGAATATTCACAACAGCTCACGCCCACGCTGGCTGGAATTCGTCATCGCTAGAGCACCGGAGCAGGTTGTTAGGGAAAAGGTCCTCCTCTCTGAGGCTCTGGTCTAATGTTCTTTGAAAAGAGTATTTCGGTGCCTGTGTCAGACACGGGGCTGGTTCTGGAAATAGCCCTATTCTACCACCATGAAAAAGGTTTCAGTGGCCTCTGTCTCCTCCCAGAGTATTCTGGGATTTGTGAAACAAGGTTATCATTTTCAAATGCTTACTGTAAGACAGGGTCCTGTCACGTCCTTAAGGAAGTCATAGAACATACGTGTATGTCCTCAGCCCTAATCTTTCTCAAATGAAAAGCGAGAAACACAGCCAATTCTCGGAGGAAAGCCATTACAGCCACTTGATGATTCTCATGGTTCTTTAGGACTCGCTTAGCTTTATACCTAAGGTATAGCAACATTAATATTACAGATTCTATAAAACCCTTCTGTAACTCATGCATTTAATTCAACATTTGCTGTGTTGAAACTATGGTGCCAGCCACTGGGGACACCTACCTTTTTGAACACCTTAGTTTAAGAGCCACAGGTCTTCAGAAGCCACCTGTAGTAAGTGTTTTTCCACTTATAGGTTATTCTACTAAGCTTGGTATTTCCCAGTACAGAAAAATTTACTGCCATCCTGAAAACTGCTTCCAGATCCTTTTTTAAAAATGTGAAGCTAGGACTTCCGTGGTGGCACAGTGGTTAAGAATCTGCCTGCCAATGCAGGGGATGGGTTCAAGCCCTGGTCTGGGAAGATCCCACATGCCACAGAGCAACTAAGACCGTGTGCCACAGCTACTGAACCTGCGCTCTAGAACCCCCGAGCCACAACTACTGAGCCCACGTGCCACAGCTACTGAAGCCCCTGCGCCTAGAGCCCATGCTCCACAACAAGAGAAGCCACTGCAGTGAGAAGCCTGTGCACCACAATGAAGAGTAGCCCCCGCTCACAGCAACTAGAGAAAGCCCGCACACAGCAACAAAGACCCAACGCAGCCAAAAATAAATAAATAAACTAAATAAATTTAAAAAAAAAAGTGAAGCCATAATCCACTATTAACATTTGCTAACTGGAGAACTTTGTGGGTATAGTAGCTATCTGCATAATTTACATTCAGAAAAATAAAAGCTCGGGAGACCTAAGGGTCACTTTACAGAACCTTGGCTTGACAACACCGGAAGTCTTCAGGAGTCCAACTCTAAACCCGTGACTCAGAAGGGGCTTCCGTCATCTTTTCAGGTCTCCCTTAATGTAGCCCAGAGCCTGGCACAGTGCTCAGCACGTATAAGGTACCTAAAAAAGGGTCTGTTTATAGGAAGGAGGGGGAAGAAAACAGGAAGGAAGACAGACCGGGAAAGAACCACAAGCTCTGGGACAGCTCACCCCCGCTCACCTCAGGAAGAAGCAAAGTGCAGCGGCTGGCCTGAAGACACTCGGTGCCGTCAGCACGCACCTTGGGGTCTCTCACCTTTTTACTTCTGTTGGTACAGGAAAAAGCAAGCTTGGAAACCAGTGCTGGCAGCTGCATTCAACTGCAAGAACATAGCAAGTTCTGCCTGTCTTTTGATGATATGAAATAGATGGACTCATAATCTCTTGAACCATGGGGTTCTGTGAATAATTTTTCTCCCAGTGATTCTTGCTTAGTGTTGAGATCCATTCTAGTTTGAGCAGGTTTATTTACTGCAGAGAACCGTGCTTGAAGTTAAGACTGATTTTTCTCTGAATTGTGTTTCATTTGTAAATAGTTCCATGTATACCTAATTCTTGGGCTATTTAAAAAACTCAAATTTAAAAATTGGAATGAAATGAAATTCTTTAGAAAAAAGTACTAAACTTTTGATATTTGGTACTTCTTGTGAGTCTGTTACTTAAAGGAGAAAATTTTTTATTCTAATTTAAACTAGTTATTTATATGAACAACCAGTCTTAGTAGTTCTTGAATGATTCTCCATATTGATATAAACAGTCTACTTAGCATAGTGCATCTTTACTTTGACTACATGGCTTTAGAGTAGAATTATCAGCCTGTCCGCGCACGCGCGCGCGCACACGCACACACACACTCCCCCTCGTGTATATACCCTTCAGCCAGTTAGCGTCAGTGGAAAAGGGGTAAAAGCTAATCTCAGTCCATTCTTTATCATTAATTAACAAGAGTAATTCTTTCATCTATGAAACTTCATCCATTTTCTAAAGCAGCTTTACAATGTTCTTATCAGATACCGAGAGGAAACGGACATTACTTGATTTCACTTCCTGTAGAGACCAAAAGGAAACCATGTTATTTCTGCTGCTGAAGATGACGACAGCAACAACGCAGAACATAATGACTTTGTCTAATTTAAGCAGTATCACCGGTTTTTCTTCCTATTTTTCGATGCCAGTATTATGAAGGAGATTCAAATATAGCTGGTCCCACTGGCCAGACTTTCAGTTAAGACACTGTGTGGTTTGTGGACCCTTCCTAGGAGAAGAAAGACTTTTCCCTTCTTCCTTATACTACAGTTAAGTAAATCAAAGGCTGCAGAAGCAGCTATTCAGCAACTGAAGAATTGGTACCAAAGGCAAGAATAACACAAACTGATGAAAGACATTGTACTGCCGGTGCTGGTGCAGAGAATGAAGTAGCCATGGAGACCCGGCAGCGGCAGCAGAAATGTCTGATCCTTAGATGGGCGCCAGAGGGAGCTCTGAGACAGAGCTCATAAAAAGCTGAGAAGATTCCCAGTTGGCATGGTAACACACAGCCTCCTCAGATGCTTTGAAGGCTGGCAGAGGGTTGAGGGCATCCTTAACCAATAAAATTCTGGCAGAGGTAGGGCTTAATAAATCAGACAGGACCTAGAAGGGTATTTTGTAGTGGAAAAGGGAAAAAAGCCTGGAAAATGTCCAAGGTACTCAACACCTTTCCATCAATGCCCTGGGAAGAGGGCAAGGTGGGCTGACATGAATGGTAACGGATGCTGTGAAGTGCTTCACACTGAAAAAGAGTTTTCCCACACAGTCCCTTGTATGAGACTCAAGAACAATCCTGATGGAGGTGATTATACCACACCATTCTATACACAGGGAAGAGGATTCAGAGAAGGTGAAGGGTTTGTCCAAGTCATAAGGCCAGTGAGTGGCAAAATCAAGATGTGTACCCAGTAGTTCTGACCCTGAAGCCAAAATTCTGGGCATGATACCACACTACCCTGAATCCTGTCGTTTCAGTCGAAAGACAAAGACGGCTCCCATACTCTGATCTTCCCGAAATGAATGGGGGAGGCCAAGTAGGAGAGGTGCACTACACATGCCAGCTCAAATGACAAGGGGATGCTGTGGTCCCCAAAGCAGACAAGCCCTCGGTTGGATCTCTGTCTTGGAGCGCATGGGCACTCAGATTGGTGAGTCAGAACACAAACTACTTAAAGCCTCACAGCCTACAAACCCCAGTCCACTTACCCTATAGTTATGAAGTCTCCTTTGCTGACCGTGTTGGGCTCCATGCAGATGTTCATAAAGTCTTCTTTGCTCTAAAAAGGTTAGAAAACGAAAGTTAACGCTCTAAATTTTGGCTCATGCAGCCTGTTGCCCTCCTTTAGCCTTAGAGGGTCGCGGTCGGAGCTGTGTATTACGGAGGGGACTTTACTTTCAATGACTTTATCCTGAATATATCCTCAGTCCTTTATTTTTACATTAAGACCTTTATTGAAGTGGTATTTCCATACCATAAAATCCATCTCTATTGCTTGCTTGTTTTTTTACTACATACATAAGCTAGGGAAACACTCAGGCTTGGAGGGTTGTCAAGTTCTGTCACTCACTAATAATCGTAGCTGTTGTAGTCTCTAGGGCCCCCTCCCTGGCAGGCCAAGCTTTCAGCCCCTCTCTCCCGGCAAGTCTCCACCCTCACTATACGTCGTCATCATGCCGCACTGGCTGGACCAGCTTCTTGATGTGGAGAGCCCCCAAGTATCTGTGTTTTTTTTAAATGCTCTACATGCAAACTTGGTATGTGACCAGAGTTGAAGAGCAGCAATCCTTTTATGCCATGGCAATGTTTTTAAAACTCTACATTCCCAACCACAGAACGTTCTGGAAGAATTGAGCTACAAGGAAGTGGCTATAAAAACAGACTTGGTTTCCGTGCCACTCCCCACCCTCCCCCCGTCTCCCCACAATTTACCACCAGTTGGTGGCTAGCAGTACAAACCTGGCCCTCTGTAAATCAATCCCAGCACTTCTGTGTCTGCTTCAAATAGAGGTTTGTTTATTTTTGGACAGCTTCAAAATCTGTAGCCCCAGGATCACCCCCAGGCCTCTGAGAGCTGACAGCCTGTGCCTGAGATTAAAGGGCACTATCAAAGCACAACTTCACATCTCAACTAGGAATTACAAAACAGAGGAATGACTCTGCTCCAGGGTCACCTTTTGTTAAATGACTTATTGTCACCTATGTACCATGAACTCTTCTAAGTGCTAGGGTTGTGTCAATGAATGAGAAAAACAATTTCTGCCTACAAAGAACTTACATTCTACCGGAGAGAGTGGAAGGGATAAACAAAACACAACCATGATAAAATAATAAACTTCATGTATATTAGAAGTATGTTAGAGTATATCCGTATAAAAATAGTAAATTGTGGACTGTGTATGTATATTAGCATAAACGGCAAATTATAGAGTATATTAGAAGTATTACAGTATATTATAAAAATGAGATAAAAGGTGGTATTGGTGGCATTTTCAGTATATGTGCTACCGAAGCGAGCACGATTGGTGGCGTTTTTAAAGAGGGGTCCAGGTAGGCCTCACTGGCAAGGTAACCTCTGAGCAGACACCTGAAGGAGGTGAGGGCATTGTGGAAATCCAGGGCAAACTCTAGCAAACGTCACCTGGAGGGCCTGTTAAAACACAGGTCACAGCTTATGGTTCAGTAGATCTAGAGCGAGTCCCAAGAATCTTCATTTCTAACAAGGTCCCAAGCGATGCTACTGCTGCAGACCCAAGGCCCACACTTTGAGAACCACCCGTCTAGGGACGCGCAGGCCCCACAAAGGGCACTGCCAGGGCAGGGGCCTTAGGTGGGAGCGAGCCTGACGTGGGAAAGAACAGCGAGGAGGCCAGTATGGCTGGAGCAGAGTGAGAAAAGGGGATGAGAGGAGATGGAATCAGAGGGTTCAGGCACTGCAGCAGTAGGGCCTTGTGCACCCCTACGAGGAAGTTGGCCGTTAGGCTGAGTGAAGTGCGGAGCCACTGGAAGGTTCTAAGCAGAGAAACATGATTTGGCTTTTTTTAAATTAGGGTCTCTCTGGCTACTGTGTTTAAAGGAGAAGAAAAGGGGCAAGGGTGGGGAGACCCCTTAGGAACATATTGTAATAATCGGGCTGAAAGACGATGGTGGCTTGGACCAGCTGGCAGCGGACACTGAGATGCGCTGGCAGTATTTAGAAGGTGAAGCCGCCAGGACTTCCTCTGAGATCTGATGCCACGAGAAAGAGGAGCCAGATGTTTGGCCTGAACAATGAAAAGGGTGAAATTACAATCGACTGCGCTGCAGGAAGACGGAGGAAAAGGCAGGTTTCAGGGGTGGAAGGGAAGACCAGTAGCTCAGTTTTGGACATGCCAAGACTGAAATGTATCTTAGACATGGAAGGGGCTAAGTAGATATACATGCAAGTCAAGGATTTGACTTTTGTTAAGAGTGCAAGTGCGAAAATCAATGTGTTATGCCACAACGACAGGTTCAGCGAGAAAAAGCCTTATCTCAGTAGTGGCTGGAAAGATACTTGATAAAATTAAAGATCCGCTCATGATAAAAACTCTGAGCAAACTAGGATAGGAGTGGAAGGGGACTTCCTTAATCTGATAAAGGGTATCTACAAAAAACCCCATCAAACTCAAGAATGAAGCAGTGAAGCCTTTCTCTCTCATCAGGAATGAGACAGGGACGCCTGCCATCACTGCTGTTCAACACTGTACTGAGGCCCTAGCCTATGCGATAAGACAAAAGATTAGAAGAAGGTTAAGTATTTGAAAGGAAAAAACCGTATCAACTGCACTATTTGCAGCTGATATGACTGAATCTATAGAAGATCTAAAGGAATCCATAAACTTAACATAATAATTGTTAGGTTGCTGATGCCGCATCAATATAAAAAATCATTACATGTCCATCAACTAAATCGGATAGTTAAAAAAATAACAATTTAAGAGATACTGTTTACAACAGTATCAAAAATTAAGATAACTAGGAATCTACCCAGCAAGACAAAATCTTATAGAGAAAACTATAAAACTTCATTGAAAGACATTAAAAACCTAAATAAATGAAGATACGCCGTATGCATATGATAGAAGAGTCAATATTGTAGAAATGTCGTTTCTCCACATATTGATCTACAGGTTCAATGTAATGCTGAGCAATATTATAACAGATTTCTATGTGGAACTTAATAAACATTCTAAAGGATTTATAGAAGTCGGAGAGCCAGGAACAGCCAAGAGACTCTTTAAGAAGAAAAACATAGAAGGACTTACTATAAAACTATAATAATTAAGAGAAACATAGTATTAGTACAAATATAGAAAAATAGAGCAAAAGAATAGACTAGAAACATCTCCATGTATACAGATACTTGACGTATGACAGAGGTTTACTGCAGATCAGTGGGGTGTTGGGGGGAAGGACATTTCAATAAATGGTGCTTGGACAACTGGCTTTCTATATAGAAAGAATATAAAACTGGAGCCTTACCTCCATCATTCACAAAACTCAATTATAGGTAGGAGTACCTCTTTTTTAAGTAAATATGAAATCATTTGCTGCAAATCACGTTAACCTGGTTTTTCATTTAACAAGATACAATGAACATCTTCCCATGTCAATAAATAGAGAACATTTTAAATACATGTACCAAAATGTATTTCTCATCAGTGGCCTGATTAGTTTGTTTCACATATTTTGCTATTATAAATGCTATTATAAATACAGTGAACGTAGCTCTACAAGAGATCCTAATTTTCAAGCATTCCACACCCCTCAGGCTTCTTTCGGACTCTGAATGGACTTTTTTTTAATGATAAATGAACATTTTGAGCTATTACATGGCAGCTTCACTGTCTTTGAATATTTTATTGCATTTGCTTTTATTTTTACGAAGAGGATAGAAAAAAAATGAATGTGCTGCTGCTGCTAGTGATAAGCAGCACAGGATCATATATTTTTATAATTGTCACAAAGATAAAAAGCTCTCGGCACTCTGAATGGGGCTAATCTCGAGCCACGATCACATACATACTCACTGAACTCAATCCATTCATTGGTATTCAGTCATCAGAGCGAAGAACAAGGTTAAAGAACATGAACAAAACACTGGAAGTACATATCATCAGAGATTGAGTATAAAGGAAATGTATAATTAGAAATCTTATCTTTCTTTTTAAGATTCCTCTTTTTAACAGAGTATTTTTTTTAACCTTAATACATTCACTTTCACCAACATTTTCAGACTCTCTACATTATGTATCATCTGATTATTTCTGAAGGATAAATTTCTAGAAATATGCTTAACAGGGCCAAGGGTATGCTTACATTTCAGATGCTTAATATATACTGCCAAAATGCCTTGGAGAAAAAGTGTTCCGATTTCTCTTTCCCTCAGGAAAACCTGACAGCCCGTTTCCCTGTCCACACCAACAGTGAACACTAGCAGGCTTTTTAATCTATGGCAATTCAATATTTAATATTTTAATTTGTATTTCTTTGATACTGAGCACTTTTTCTGTTTCTTTACCTATGAAATTCAGATAGAAGTTATATCTACCTGATAGTGTAGTTATGAGGATTACATGAGCTGACACTGTGTAAAATTCTTAGGACAGTGCTTATCATGTAGTAAATATAAGCGATTGTTTTCATGTTTATTTATTTCCTTTGTGAATTTCTAATTATGCCGCCTGCCTGTTGTTTATATTAGTCCTTTGCCCACTTCTTATTGATTATCCTAACAGTTAAGTATAAAGGAAAGCTATTAACTCCTGGTATATCACATCCTAATATTTTTCCCAATGTGTCATTAAAACAAATTTTTTTAAAGGTTGATAAATTTTAAAGGAAATCTAAAAATGAGTGTCATTAAAATTTTTGTTTATAGTTTCTTTTTTATTAGAAGTAAATGCATCAATATGATTTTTGGTTAGATGCCAGTCTTGGAAAGGCCTTGTCCTCCCAAGTTTATATTGATAATCACTTAAGATTTCACTCTAGTGTTTTGTTTTGTTTTTTAATGCGGTATGCGGGCCTCTCACTGTTGTGGCCTCTCCCGTTGCGGAGCACAGGCTCCGGACGCACAGGCTCAGCGGCCATGGCTCATAGGCCCAGCCGCTCCGCGGCATGTGGGATCCTCCCGGACCGGGGCACGAACCCGTGTCCCCTGCATCGGCAGGCGGGCTCTCAACCACTGCGCCACCAGGGAAGCCCTCTAGTGTTTTTAATAGTTTTATTTTCTTACATTTAACCTTTTAATCCAACCAGAATCAATTCAGAAGGTGAAAAGAGCTATGTGATCCAAATGTTATACAATGGACACGCATTACCTTTATAATTAAAAAGCAATCCAATACTCTGAATATTAATATTGGAATCAAACTTCTCACTACACTTGTCCCCCTCATTCATCTTACTACAATCATATGTTCAATTCCATGTGCCAGTTTTCAGACTGACCAGGTTAGTTGTGAACATACTACTTTGATTCACATAAAAGCTGAACATAATATTAGTCCATGGTTAAGGATAGCTTTCCTACTGGCATTCTCATTAACATAAACTACTAAAGTTTTCTCTAGACCAGGGGTCAGTAAACCCTTACTGTGAATGGCCAGATAGTAAGTGTTTTAGGCTTTGGGGCCATTCAGTCTCTGTCACAACAACTCAGCTCTGCCGCTGCCGCTTGAGTGGCCACAGACAACATGGGTATGGATGAATACGGCTATGTTCCAATAAAACTTGACTTGTGGATGTCGAAACTTGAATTCCGTATACTTTTACCTGTCACAAAATATAATCCTTCTTTTGACTTTATTCTAACCATTTAAAAACGTAAAATCAATTCTCAGCTTGCAGTCTATAGTAAAACAGGTGGCAGACCAGTTTGCTAATAACCTCTGCTTTAGTTCAAAAAATTTTTAGCGTATTGCCTATATCAGTACTATCCAGGAGAGCTTTTTGCACTATGGAAGTGTTTTATATTTGCGCCTTTCAATAGGGTCGCTACTAGCTACATATGGTTATTGAGCGCTTGTCATGTGGCACAAGTAATAAGTTTTAAATTTTATTTGTATTAATTTAAATTTAAGCAGCTACCTGTGACTAGTGGCTACCATACTGGTCGTGCATGTCAACAGATTGGACTCAATATGTAAAATAGAGATGTTTGTGTGTATACATATATACATCTATATAAATGTAGATGTTTATATGGTTTTCTCCCCTAGAGGCCTAAATCTACATATTTAATATAGTCACAAAAATAATGGCTATTTACTCAAGTAAAAGTTCCACACAGTTTTATTCCTGTGACGGATGGGATTAGGCTAACTCATCTCTAAAGGCCTTTTGCCCTCAGTTCTCTCAGGCAGAAGGCTTGGTGACAGATGCTCGATCAGAGCCCCTTAAGCTTTGAGGCACTTCACTCGCTGTTTCTTCTCACTGCTTATTCCTCAAAGGCACCCCACATCCTCCTGCCCTGATCCTTCCCTCTCTATCCCCACAGCGTAAAAATAAAAACACCAAGTTAGTGGAAGAGCATGTAGCCTTTGTCACTTTTTCCCAAATGCTTTTCTACTTTAAAAAAAAAAAAAAGGCACACTTACTGCCAGGTCAAGCTGACTGTTCCGGGTCATGATGGACAGTTCAAGGGTGGACAGCTGCACTTCTTTCCAGACCTCTGGGCTCATCTCTTGGGGGGCTGTGTGAATGCATTCGATACAGGTCAGTGTCTCCCATGAACATCTCAGCACCACCACCACGGCCAGCTACCAGTGGCTCAGATGGCCTCCCGAGCCCATCTGCTCACCGCCCCCCCACCCCGCACCCTGCTTAGTTTTCTTTATCTCATACTTTTGATACACAGGTTAAAGGGCCAGGCTCAAAATGGAATCTCTATGCCTGAGACATCCCTATAAAAGTAGCCACAATAACATAAAGGTTGGTGACAGAAAGAGGGAGTCACAACTGACACAGGCTGTTCCCATTCATGGGACACTGCTGCTGCCGTTTGGGGCCTGCAGCTGTGCACACAGAGGGCCGAGTTCAGTGATGCTGGAAAGGCTTCCCCTGCTCTAGGAGAGTCAAACACTGAGGTGGGGTCTGCTTCAGGCAGGCCTGAGCTGACCAGGGCTTTCCAATCGTCAGTCCCCACGCTGCTCACCGTCCTGCGGCTGTACCCAGTAGGATGCGAGCCTTCGTAATATTCTCCTGTACAAAGAGGGCCGTGGAGGGGTCTCTTCTGCTCCACTGGGAGGTCGCTCCGCAGGTCCCGTGTATGTGAGAGAGGCTTGATGAGTCTGAGGCCACTCCTTTCAATGTAAAGAGACAAAAACCTTTATCGTGCAGCACGATTCCAAACTCTTGGGGTTTCTCTCTACAAAGGATAGTATTCCACCCATATCTGCTTGAAAGCTAACTAGTAACCTCCTCTCATGGGATGAAATTATCTCTAATTTGGAGTGTGGAATCCTCAAGCTTGCTTTTCCTATTGAAGGCCTATAGGAACCCAGTGACTGCGGCCTCCATTGCTCTCCTGACACAGAGCAGAGAGGAGATCGAAGTGGACCAGCAACCAACCACTGCTTACACTTGTCCAAGAAAACCTCAGTATGAACACGCACAGAGTCATCCAATACTTTGACTTAGAGACGGTGACACAAACATGAAATCCAGTTGTATCACATACCTTCTTCGCTTCTGTCATCATATTCCACTCAGAGACCAGGCTGGTTTAGTCCGGCCTCGAAATCCAGCCCAAGGCCTCTCATTCCTGCTTCAAAGGCCATCACTCTCAACTCTAGATTTGTCTTCTTCCTGGCACCGAGTCCAGTGCCATCCTGGGTCCCATCAGTGTCCCCAGGGATGATGAAAACAACACCCTAGCCTCTCAGCCCTTGACGTCACCTCTAACCCACCACAGCCACCGATTTCCATGGCCACGTCCCGGTCCTTAGCGGTACCCAGAGCCACTCCATCTTAGAAATCTAAAGCCCTGATATCCTACCATCTAATCACTTCCCATATTCTTTTGTGCCCAGTGGCTCTTAGGGTGAACTGCTCCCTTGTTCTCCAGTTTCCATGGGGTGAATTACAAAAGAGTAACAGTTCCAACTCCTCTCACTCCACCTCTTACTCCTTCCCAAGTCCAGAAAGACCCAACCCCTTCTCTTCTCACTCTGAAAGTGGCCGTCCTGCGGACTCAGGCGTCCACTGCTTCCTCACGCAGTGAGCTTACTTAGCAGTCTGTGCCCCGAAGGAGATGTTTTAAGTGGATAAATTCAATCTGGAGTGTTAGGAAATCAGATTGTGACCGCGTATCCAAGCTGTGTCCTTCACTCCTGCTGACATTTATAAAGCTGGCATGTTGATTTCCATATGCTTTGTTCCTGCATTTGGTTAGTCAGAGGAGGAAGAGAGGGGTGTGATGTGGGGGCCCGTGGAGACCCTAACCACACCAAGCTCTCAGTCGCACTGAGAATCCCAGCCCCTGACCACGCCATTTGTCCTCAGGCCAACCAGATGAACAGTGGGTTACTTTACAGCACTCTCTTTTCCCATTGCTTTTGGCCCTCGTGTCTTCTTTCTTCCGTAATGTTTGCCCTGAAAAGCCCCTATTCTTAATCAATCTGTCACTAGGTGTCTGTACTTCTACATCGTGGCTCAATATTATTAGAAGGGGAAATAAAACACTCCTGCTGAGGACTGACACAGGGAAAACAATCACCCAAACGAGCATATCCATGTCAACAAATTCTTGGTCTAAGGTTGTCCACGCCACTTGATAATCCTTCTAAACCTATTTTCATCTTGCTTCAAAACTCCCCGTACTACCACCACCACCACCACCACCACCACCACCATCATCACCACCACCACCACACCACCACCACCACACCACCACCATCATCACCATCACCATCACCACCACCACCTCACTTTCAAAAGATCACTTGCTTCCTGCACTTCAGTGAGAATATCAAGACATCAGTAAGAACCGCCTTACCTCTTTATAAATATGTTTTCATCTGTACCTCTCCTTTATTTCTCTCCTGTCTCAAGGAAAAAGGCGTCCCTCCCCCATCCAAGACTAGTCCAGGACTCTGGATCCCACTCGCTTCCATGTGCTCATGGAACTAGCTGAGTCAGTCATGCTTTTTGTGTCCTTTCTCTCTTCTCCTCCCATTCTTTTTCACTTCTGCTTCAGGAAATAAAGACACAGATATCTCTCCAATTAAAAAAAAAACAGAACACTCCAGTGGCCCCATACTTCTCACTAGCTTTTGTCTTTTTATGTCCTTCTTTTCAGAGTCGAGATCCTTGAGGGAGGGGCTCTACAGCCTCTACTTTCTGCTCCCATTTACCCCTGAACTTTCTTCAGTGCGGCTTCAGCTCTTCCACCCACAGGCTACCGAACCTTCAGAGGGCACTCGCTTGCCGGCCTCTATTTAGACTCTGCCGTTGCTTCTTGAAATCTCACTCTCTTCTTGAAATTCTCTCTTCCATTGGCTTCTATGCCGGTACTTCCTCCTGGAGTCTCTCTTGGCGGTTCCCAGGCACCGTCTCTGCCTCTTTAAATGAAGGCTATTCCTGGCCATCTATTCTCGACAGTAACTTTATCAAATCCATAGCTCAATGCCACTCATACACTTATGACATTTACGTCTATTTCTTTAGCCCAGATCTCTCTGAATTCCAGACCGAAGTCACGACTGTATCGCCACCTGTCTGCACCACAGTATGTTAAGCTCAGTATGTGCCAAACTGAAAATTTCATCTTTCTTCACAAACTTCATTCTACTCTAATATTATCAGCATTAAGGGAAAACTCTAGTTACCAAACTCCAGTCCCTCAAACCAGAAATCTGGGACTACTACAAGCTCC
Source organism: Stenella coeruleoalba (assembly GCF_951394435.1). Taxonomy (NCBI): domain Eukaryota; kingdom Metazoa; phylum Chordata; class Mammalia; order Artiodactyla; family Delphinidae; genus Stenella; species Stenella coeruleoalba. The sequence goes on along the minus strand of NC_137155.1, from coordinate 92,798,882 downwards.
TTCCAACTTTTGAGGGCTGTTACCTCTTTAATCCATCCTCTGTGGCAAATATTCACTGTTACCACCTTATCTCCTCTCAACTGGATTACGTTAACAATCTTCTACCTGATGCCTTTGCCTTTAACTACCCGTGTCCAATCTCCTGCCCACACTGTTGCCAAACAATTTTTCTAGAGGGAAAATCTGCTCTTGCCACTCCCCTGCTTAAGACTCAATAACCCTCTAGTGCTTTAGTGATAAATGTCAGATCCCACATCAAAACCTGCCAAAAGTGGTCCTGACCTGACCCTCAAAGTCCCCTTCCCGCCATGCTACTGCATTGGCCATAATTAAAGACCGTGTTACACCACTGTGACTTCACACATCCTCACCGCTCCACTTGGAATGCCATTTATCTAGTCCTGTATGTATTTCAAAATCTGGCAAAAGTGTCACCTTCCCTGGGCTGACTTTACCAACCTTCAGTCAGGGGTAAAGGCCCCTCCTCTCTGCTTCCATCTTATTCTCTCCGTATTTCTCTCTTAGCACTTGCCAAACTGCTGATTTACCTGGACCTCACCCCCAGCACTTGAATACCTGGACCTCACCCCCAGCACTTGAATACCTGGACCTCACCCCCAGCACTTGAATACCTGGACCTCACCCCCAGCACTTGAATACTTCTTGAGGGCAGGAAACCTGTCTTATTTGACTTTGCATTCCAAATATATAGCAGGGCTTGCCAGACAACAGGTATGCAGCAATTGTTTGCTGAAGAAATGATGGAAACAGTTTACATGCTCCCAGATTCTACAACTTAAATATGTAGTTACTCTATTTCTTCCTGAATGCAATCCCTACTCCACCAATGTAATTATCCCCTCAATCAACAGCAGTCATGCATTTTACCCACACAATTTGCCTTAGGTATAGAAAGTCCTTGGCGCCCCCCAAGTTCATTTTAATAATCATGTAGATTGGTCACCCCTAGTACTTTAATGGTTTTGTTATCCATCCGGAATTTATTTAGAAGGTAAAGGGAGCTATGTTTTCCAAACATTTTGCAATGGACATATATTACTTTTGTAATTCGAAAAACACTCGATACTCTGAATGTTAACATTAAAACCAAACTTTTCACTACATTCAAACTTCATCTGCCAATTTTCAGATTGGTCGAATTGTAAATATACTACCTTGATTTGCGTAAAAGCGGAACACAGTATATAGTACACAGATTAAGTATGACTTTCCTATTAGCATTTTCATTAATATGCATTGTTGAGCTGTTCTCTATGCCAGTATTTTTCATTGTATAGTCTACAGCAGCATGGCCTGATAGAACTCTCTCTCATGATGGCAACTGTCTCTATACCTGTGCTGTCCAATACAGCAACCACTACCCACATCTGGCTAGTTTGAAAAAGCACAGTTGGAAGCACGAAGCATAGTTTGAAACCTCCTATATTATACACAAGCCTGTATGATTAGATATACAACTTCAGTTCATTTCCAGATGCTAATATAGACACACTTGCAAATAGTTAATGAGATACAGGTCATTGTGTTCAAGGTTTGTCTGGTAAGAGTGAGTGAATGAATAGACAAAGGGAAGTAAAATATAAAATGAAATGAAATCTGGGCTTGGTAATGGAGAGGGTAAGTTGGTAGATGAGAGGAATCACAACAGGAATGCTTTCTGCATTTGTATATAAGTAAATATGCCTCATTTCAGTGCTGGAGCACGCTATATACATCTGTAGCAAGAAATTTTTAAGGGTTCCAAATACACACATCACAGAGGAACAACAAAATACCAGAAGTCAAGCTTCCACACTGTAAACTGTATTTACCTTAAGAGTGCTGAAAAAGTGGGCTACTTTGGTCTTCAGAGGCCCAAGATACCAGTACCTGAGAAAGACCAAGATAAAAATGTAATTAGAATATTAAAAGAACTGTCAATGTGCTAGATACCATTCATGACGGATAATGCATTAGAATTACACCTTTACCATGAGTGTCTGCTCTGGAGGCTTGGAGACTGTGGTTTAGTATTAAAAAAAAGTATTGCAGTTAAGTTTTTAATCTGCATTTGAATACCATGTCAAACCGTACATAATTAGTTATACAGCAGCTAGATCCTTGCAATCTACAAGGGATATATAATCAGAGTCTCCTTGAATCTCTAAATTCACAGGTATCACCGTAATATATACTTTCCACCATGGAATACAGTTGAGTATACATTCCAAATGAGTGGAGAGGGATAAAGCCACAATGAGACGCAGTTGCTGGGTGCTGATGTATTACTCATGAGCTAAATGGCTGCATTCTGTACACCGTGTTCTCTCTCACACACAAACATACAATTAAAATCTGTAAATCAGCATAATTTCGCATTACTTATGTTATGCAGCTTGAAAATGGCAAATGTGAAATCTGGGAATGAAGAGGGTCTGCTTCATATTGCTAAATACCTAAAAGCCACTGAAGAGAAAAAGATGCCTAGTTGGAATTAGGAAAGCGGCATAAAGTAGATTTCTCTCCTAAAACTCATCTCTGTCACCTACCAGCCCATCTTAACTGCTCCCCATTTGTTTTGGATCAATATGTATTTATTTAGCACTTACTATGTATATGGAGGAAACGAAGCAATATAATGAATATAAAATTCTTGCCTTTGAGGGCTCCTCCCCCAAAGTAACAGAAAACAACAAATAAATAAACATTTACATGACATGGTATAAACTGATCACGATTCATTGGTAAGGAGAGTCAAGAAGGCACAAGAAATCACTAAGGGCCTAAAATCACTGAAGCAGCCACACTTGCATAATGAATGACACAAGAATAAAGTAAGGGCATGAGACCTAGAAACATGGGTTGGATTTAGATACATAAAAGAGGGAAGGAGATCATTCTAGGCAGAAGGAGTAGTAAAAGTACGGGAAACACTGAGAGTAATAGCCAGGGCAAAAGCTTTATTTAAAGCAAAGATACACAACTCTGTAGTTAGGGGTGCTGACGGATTAAGTTGGGCCTTGAATGCCCAAATAAGGAGTTTAGCTATCCAACGAGCAATGCGGAACCACTCTATTACCCAGGTAAGTACCGCGATGCTATTCATGAGGGCTTGGACCAACTAATTTTTTTGTTTTGTTCTTTTGTTTCAAAGGTTACTCAATGATTTGCTTCTTTTCCCAGTTAGCCAGACAGAAACACATCCCATCCAAGGCAGTTTATTTCTACACTGCCTGCAGTTCCCTCCATCTGTATCAATAGCAAGTTCTGACACTGCGCTTGCAGTCTTCCCGAGGCCAGCTAGGAATCGGTTTCTCGCATCCCGATTGTTTCTCTCATGACACACAGAGCGACTCAGTGCGCGGTCCTAGTCCAGGTATAACAACAACCAGAATTTTAAAATTCACTGCTCAGAAATCAAACAGAATGTGGGCCCGCGTGTGATATTCCTAAAGGGCTGACCTATGCTTGTGCTCAATACATTTAGAAAGCAATTTGCTCTCATCAGATTTTCTCAGGGGAAACCAAGCAATTCCTCTTGGTAAATTGCTGGCATTTGAGATTACAGATCAGACACAAAGATAACTTGTGGAATCAAGATAACCACGGCATACTTGCAAATAAAAGCTGTGAAATATTAAAGAACACAGTGTGTGATATAACGTAGTGATATCTCTCTTTTGACAGTCCACTGTCAGGAACTTCATTAGCAGGAATAACCAGTGAAACAAAAGAGAGACATTTCTGTAGGCACCTCCCTGGCAGTCCAATGGTTAAAAGACTTCACCTTCCAATGCAGGGGGTGCGGGTTCGATCCCTGGTCGGGGAACTAAGATCCCACAGGCCACACGGCCAAAAAAACAAAACATAAAACAGGAGCAATATTATAACAAAAATTCAATAAAGTTAAAAATGGTCCACATCAAAAAAAACCCCCAAACTTAGAAATTTCTGTAAAGAAAATGAGCAGGAATGCCTACAGTGTGAAAGAGGGGTTTCTTGATAAAAGCTGTGTGTGAGATCAATCCTAATTCATTTAAACCATACTAAAATTGTCAGCCCGTTTTCAAGAAGAGGTAAAGAAAAACTAAAACGCCCACCAGCGAGGAGGGAACCTCACGCCGCGTCTGCTCAGCCCCACCACAGGAAGCCCTGCCCAAGCAGCCTCTCCCTGCAACAGAACAGGACACACCCTCTTTCCGAGCCAGGAGCCTATTCTACACGATGAATTCTCCAAAAATAAGCCCGCTCGCATGAAAAGCCAGCAGCGGCCCTCTAATCACCTCCTCCACAGGCCTGTTTCTTTCATCTCCCAACATAGCCAGGCATCTGCCTTTCTTCCTCCTCTGAAAGAGGTGGCCTGGGCTCTGTGGATCTGCTAGGCTTTCAGAAAGAACACCTCTCGTCGGGGGGTCTTCCAACCAGGGTTGTGAAAGCTCCACGAGGCTGTGGCCCCAGCGGTGCCTCTGACTTCGTACCCAGCTAAGGAGGCCGCGGGAGGAGAGGCCATCCAGTGCCCCTCCGGGCTAGCGTGGCCTCACCCACGCTCAAATACGACGTCTAGAAAGAAAGATGCACGCTGCTCGTCTTGATCTTCCGCCAAGCTAGCGTGGAGGAAACCGGGACTCTCCGCAGCCTCTCTGCACGTAAGAACTTAAACCTCTACCTCTGTTATTCACACATAATTCAACCTCACTAACTCCTAGATCACTACATATTGAAACCGCAAAGACAGGGACAGAAATAAGAAGGTGTCTTAAAATCACCACACGTTAATACAGTGCCCCTTTACTTGCTAACTGAGACGCCAGCATCTCGGAAGGATCCCCATCGGAGGCCGGTCAGTGCAAACACTGGCTGTTCCTTTTCACCCTGGAAGTTAAACACATTTAATTTAAATTAATGACGACAATAACTTGGAACTCTCTACAGGTAAGTAACCAGCAAACGTTCATGGCCTACGTTTCATCAAACCAAAATTCTAAAAGGAATGTTCCAAATTTAAGAAATTAATTCTGTGAGTGCTCAGAGTACTTAAATAAACTGTCCTGTAAAATGAAGCTAACTTTCATGTATTAGGCCTCATGAATCCGCTGCCAAGAAAACATAGTATCATACTTCAGACTGTAATAATCATTAGGCTGATTCTTGGACCAATCAGTCGGGTCAGCCAGAATTTCTTCTCTCTCTTATACTTGTCCAAGGCAAAGATAATTTAAGCCTGCGTTCTCTTTGGAGGGCCAAGAGCTACCAAGGAAGATCAGCGTCCTGGTATGTACTCCAGAATGTTTCACTTGGATATCTGAAAATACAGCCAGATATTTGTCATAACAAATCAGGATGAAAAGTGACTTGGATTTAGCCCAGTGCTTTATGGCCAAATACTGCATATTATAATCAGCAAGCTTCTAATAAATCAGTGAGTTTATTTAGCAATATATAGAAAACACACAATTGAGCCGCTGCCTTCAAGAGTTTACACTTCATGATGGGCTTTCCTATATGAAAATATATACAACAGGATTCTGAAAGGGACTTTCCCAGTAGCTCAGAATTGCAGCTAAAGCCCAAGGGTACCCACATTCTAAAGACAGCTGCCAAATGCCAGACACAACTCCACAGAATTTGCTAAACAGGCACAGAACCAGCTCGGTTTCCACCATGCCATCATTAGAACCAGTGTAAGCAGAAGATTAGGAACTGGAGGAGAATCCTTGGCACTGTAAGTTGTTGGCCTAGAGAAAGCGTCTAAGTCTTCTTAGGAGAGGTAGTCCTTCCCCGCTCAGTCCCACTTTCACTCCTTTCCCGCTACCCTGAAACAAGTGAGGGTTTTCTAGGCAAATCACACATGAATAGGGCCAGCCTACCAGTGAAAGACACTGGCCTCTCATTCCTTGGTTGTGTATCTGTTGAAGCAGATTTCCTTTTCTGCTCTCTCCACCTGCTTAAGCAAGAGAAGAAGGAGCTAGAGGGAAATGGCAGAGCAAAGAGGTGGTGGTAAGGTAACCCACTACTGGCACAGCAAGGATGTATTAGTCTCCTGGGTGCCTAGTGCATACTGTGGAAGACAGAAGGGCTTGAGCCATCCTGACTATACTAAGCTAATCATTCATTCATTCTTTTTTTTTCATGAATCATCATTAACGGATACATATTATATATTAGGAACTAGTGATAAAAAATGTCCTCAAAGAGCTCAAGGTATAATAGAGGGTAGAAAGACACAGACAATAACAACACAATGCAGTAGGTTCAAAGAACAGAGATGTGTATCAAGTATTATGAAAGTACAGAGCAGGTGCAACTGTATAGTGAGTGAGGGAGCCAAGGAGATGGATGGTCAGGGAAAACACAATGTAAGTTTTAAGACAAACCATAAATTTTAAAGAATAAGGTAAAATCTGAACAGACTGATTACTAGTAAGGAGACTGAATCAGTAGGAACCTCTCAACAAACAAAAGTCCAGGACCAGACAGTTTTACTGGTAGATTTTACCAAACATTCAAAGGAGAATTAATACCAATCCTTTTCATACTCTTCCAAAAAACAGAAGAGGAAGGAATTCTTCCAAACTGATTTTTTGAGGCCAGCATTACCCTGATACCAAAACCAGACAAGGACAATACAAGAAAACAAAATTAAAGGCCAATATTCCTGATGAACATAGATGCAAAAACCCTCAACAAAATATTAGCAAACCAAACTCAACCATACATTAAAAGGATGAGACACCATAAATCGAGTAAGATTTATTCCACGGATGCAAGGATGGTTCAACATCTTCAAATCAGTCAGTATGATATGCTACATCAACAAAATGAACGATGAAAATCATATGATCATTTCACTAGATGCAGAAAAAGTATGTGATAAACTTCAACACTGATTTATGATAAAAACTCTCAACAAAGTGGGTATAGAGGGAACATACCTCAACATAATAAAAGGCCATATATGACAAGACCATAGCTTACCTCCTACTCAACAGTAAAAAGCCTTTCCTCTAAGATCTTGAACAAGAAAGATGCCTACCCTTACCACTTTTATTCAACATAGTATTGGAAGTGTTAGAGCAATTAGGTAAGAAAAAGAAAGGCATCCAAATTGGAAAGGAAGAAGTAAAACTATCATGACTTACAGATGACATGACAGAACCAATGAATTCAGTAAAGTTGCAGGATACAAAATCAATACACAATAATCTGTGGCATTTCTATACACTAATAACAAACTATCAGAAAGAGAAATAAAGAAAACAATCCCATTTACAATTGCATCAAAAAGAATAAAATATCTAGGAGTAAATTTAACCAAGGAGGTGCAATTAAAAACTACAAGACATTAATGAAAGAAATTGAAAATGAGATGATATTCTATGCTCCTGGATTGGAAAAATTAATGATGTTCAAATGTCCATACTACCAAAAGCAATCTACAGATTCACTGCAATCCCTACCAAAATTCCAAAGACATTTTTCGAAGACATAGAACATATAATCCTAAAATTTGTATGGACCCACAAAGAAACCCCAAACAGCGAAAGCAATCCTGAGAAAGAAGAACAAAGCTGGAGGTATCACACTCCCTGATTTCAAACTATATTACAAAGCTATAGTGATTCAAACTGCATGGTACTGTCATAAAAAAAGACACATAAATCAACAGAACAAAGAGCCCAGAAATAAACCCACACATATATGGTAAATTAATTTATGACAAAGGAACCAAGAATACACAATGGGGAAAGGACAGTCTCTTCAATAAATGATGCTAGGAAAACTGGACAGTCACATGCAAAAGAATGAAACTGGACCACTATCTTACACCACATAAAAAAATTAATTCAAAATGGATTAAAGACTTCAGTATAAGATCTAAAACAATAAAGCTCCTAGAAGAAAACATATGGGGTAAGCTTCCTGACATAAGTCTTGGCAATGATTTTTAAATCTGACACCAAAAGCAAAAGCAACTAAAGCAAAAATAAATAAGTGGGGCTACATCATACTAAAAACCTTCTGTTCAGCAAAGGAAACCATCAACAAAATAAAAAGGCAACCTACTGAATGGGAGAAAATGTTTGCAAATCATATATCTGATAAGGGGTTAGTATCCAAAATATATAAAGAACTCATATAACTCAATAGAAAACAAACAAAAAAAAAAGCAATCCACTTGAAAAATGGGCAAAGCATAGAAACAGACATACTGAGGCCCAGCATCATTAATCATCAGAGAAAGGCAAATGAAAACCACAATGAGATAACACTTCACACCTATTAGAATGGCTATCATCAAAAAGACAAGAAAAAACAAGCGTTGTTGAGAATGTGGAGAAAAGGGAAACTTTGGGCATGCTGGTGGGAATGTAAATTGGTGCAGCCACTATGGAAAACAGGATGGAAGTTCCTCAAAGAATTAAAAACAGAGCTACCATGTGATCCAGCAATTCCACTTCTAGGTATTTATCCAAAGAAAACACAAACGTTAACTCAAAAGATATATGCAACAGACACCGCAGAAATACAAAGCATCGTAAGAGACTACTACAAGCAACTCTATGCCAATATAAAATGGACAACCTGGAAGAAATGCACAAATTCTTAGAAAGGTATAACCTTCCAAGACTGAACCAGGAAGAAATAGAAAATATGAACAGACCAATCACAAGTAATGAAATTGAAACTGTGATTAAAAATTTTCCAACAAACAAAAGTCCAGGAGCAGATGGCTTCACAGGTGAATTCTGTCAAACATTTAGAGAAGAGCTAACACCCATCCTTCTCAAACTCTTCCAAAAAATTGCAGAGGAAGGAACACTCCCAAACTCATTCTATGAGGCCACCATCACCCTGATACCAAAACTAGACAAACATACTGCAAAAAAAGAAAATGACAGACCAATATCACTGATGAATATAGATACAAAAATCCTCAACAAACTACTACAAACAGAATCCAACAACACATTAAAAGGATCATACACCATGATCAAGTGGGATTTATCCCAGGGATGCAAGGATTCTTCAATATATGCAAATCAAGCAATGTGATACACCATATTAACAAACTGAAGAATAAAAACCATATGATCATCTCAATAGATGGAGAAAAAGCTTTTGACAAAATTCAACACCCATTTATGATAAAAACTCTCCAGAAAGTGGGCATAGAGGGAACCTACCTCAACATAATAAAGGCCATATATAACAAACCCACAGCCAACATCATTCTCAATGGTGAAAAGCTGAAAGCATTCCCTCTAAGATCAGGAACAAGCCACTATTATTCATCATAGTTTTGGAAGTCCTAGCTATGGCAATCAGAGAAGAAAAAGAATAAAAGGAATACAAATTGGAAAAGAAGTAAAACTGTCACTGTTTGCAGATGACATGATACTATACATAGAGAATCCTAAAGATGTCACCAGAAAACCACTAGAGCTAATCAATGAATTTGGTAAAGTTGCAGGATACAAAATTAACGCACAGAAATCCCTTGCATTCCTATACACTAACAACGAAAGATCAGAAAGAGGAATTAAGGAAACACTCCCATTCACCATTGCAACCAAAAGAATAAAACACGTAGGAATAAACCTGCCTAAGGAGGTAAAAGACCTGTACTCAGAAAACCATAAGACACTGATGAAAGAAATCAAAGATGACACAAACAGATGGAGAGATATACCACGTTCTTGGATTGGAAGAATCAATATTGTGAAAATGACTATACTATCCAAAGCTATCTACAGATTCAATGCAATCCCTATCAAATTACCAGTGGCATTTTTTACAGAACTAGACCAAAAAAATCTTAAAATTTGTATGGAGACACAAAAGACCCCGAATAGCCAAAGCAGTCTTGAGGGAAAAAAACGGAACTGGAGGAATCAGACTCCCTGACTTTAGACTATACTACAAAGCTACAGTAATCAAGACAATATGGTACTGGCACAAAAACAGAAATACAGATCAATGGAACAGCATAGTAAGGCCAGAGATAAACCCACACACCTACGGTCAACTAATCTATGACAAAGGAGGCAAGGATATACAATGGAGGAAAGACAGTCTCTTCAATAAGTGGTGCTGGGAAAACTGGACAGCTACATGTAAAAGAATGAAATTAGAACACTCCTTAACACCATACACAAAAATAAACTCAAAATGGATTAGAGACCTACATGTAAGACCGAACACTATAAAACTCATAGAGGAAAACATAGGAAGAACACTCTTGGACATAAATCACAGCAAGATCTTTTTTGATCCACCTCCTAGAGTAATGGAAATAAAAACAAAAATAAACAAATGGGACCTAATGAAACTTAAAAGCTTTTGCACAGCAAAGGAAACTACAAACAAGACAAAAAGACAACCCTCAGAATGGGAGAAAATATTCGCAAATAATCAACGGACAAAGGATTAATCTACAAAATATATAAACAGTTCATGCACCTCAATATTAAAAAAACAAACAACCCAATCCAAAGATGGGCAGAAGATCTAAATAGACATTTCTCCAAAGAAGACATACAGATGGCCAAGAAGCACAAGAAAAGCTGCTCAACATCACTAATTATTAGAGAAATGCAAATCAAAACTACAATGAGGGGCTTCCCTGGTGGCGCAGTGGTTGAGAGTCCACCTGCCGATGCAGGGGACATGGGTTCGTGGGAAGATCACACATGCCGCGGAGCGGCTGGGCCCGTGAGTCATGGCCGCTAAGCCTGCGCGTAAAACTACAATGAGGTATCACCTCACACCAGTTAGAATGGACATCATCAGAAAACCTACAAACAACAAATGCTGGAGAGGCTGTGGAGAAGAGGGAACCCTCTTGCACTGTTGGTGGGAATGTAAATGGATACAGCCACTATGGAGAACAGTATGGAGGTTCTTTAAAAAACTAAAAATAGAACTACCATACGACCCAGCAATCCCACTACTGAACATATACTCTGAGAAAACCATAATTCAAAAAGACACATGCACCCCAATGTTCACTGCAGCACTATTTACAATATCCAACTCATGGAAGCAACCTAAATGTCCATCAACAGATGAATGGATAAAGATGTGGTACATATATACAATGGAATATTATTCAGCCCCAAAAAGGAATGAAATTGGGTCATTTGTAGAGACGTGGATGGACCTATAGACTGTCATACAGAGTGAAGTAAGTCAGAAAGAGAAAAACAAATATATTAATGCATATATGTGGAACCTAGAAAAATGGTACAGGTGAACTGGTTTGCAGGGCAGAAATAGAGACCCAGATGTAGAGAACAACCTATAGACACCAAGGGGGGAAAGTGGTGGTGGTGGGGTGGTGGTAGGATGAATTGGGAGATTGATGTTGACATATATACACTAATATGTATAAAATGGATAACTAATAAGAACCTGCTGTATAAAAAATTTTTTAAATAAAAAGATACATGCACCCCCATGTTCACTGCAGCATTAACTACAATAGCCAAGATACGGAAACAACTTAAGTGTCCATCGACAGATGAATGGATAAAGAAACTGTGGCATGCACACACACACGCATGCACACACACAGAGACTCAGGAGTATTATTTAGCCATAAAATAGAATGGAAACTTGCCATTTGGGACAACAAGGATGGACCTTGAGGGCACTGTGCTAAGTGAAGTAAGTCAGAGGAAGACAAATACTGTACGATCTCTCTTACATGTGAAATCTAAAAAAACAAAACATAACAACAAAGAAAACAAGCTTATAGATGATACAGAAAACAGATTGGTGGTTGCCAGAGGCAGGGAATAGGAGGTGGGAGGAATTTTTTTATTGCAATCTAACTATGTTTTTTGATCCAGCATTTATATGTATGTGTATCTATATCTATATCTGTATAATTCCTGGATTCATTCTTTTATTTATTCATTATAATTTTTTCAGATCTACCTAGGAGGTTCCCAAGAGTGAGCTAAGCACTATATAGTATTGAAAGAGAAGGAACAAGGCTGAATCATACAGTACTGGACTAGGGAAGATGCATGCTAATTAGAAAAAAAGAGAGAGAGAGAAATCAGGTCCCTTGAGGAAGGACACTATATTACAGTAATAAGTGCATACTACAGTGATTTCCCCAGTCCTTCCCCAAAAAGGAAAACTAAATAAAGCACCTAGATTGGGGAGGGTGGGAAGAAAGTAGAAAGAAAGAAAAGAAACGAGGAGAAAGGGCGCTCTAGCCTAAGGGAGAGAATTAACACTATGTGAATAGTTTGCTGTATCAATGGGAACATTTCCCAAATGTTTCTTAAGATGTTAAGTGTTACAGCTGATGATGATATGATGATGATGATGATGATAGAAGATTCCATGTTGAAATAAGTTGGGAAATATCAAACTTATTTGGTTTGAAAGAAGTTATGTTTACTGCAATTCTTTTTAGAGTCTTTAATATGTTAATGTACATTATAAATGTCCAAAAGAAGAAATACAATATACAGCTTTCCTGAGTTGTTAACTGTTCAGCCCTTCTCTGGGAAGACATCTTGCATAAGTAATACTCCTTAGGGAAATGCTGTTCTAAAGCATGTAGTGGAAGCGAGAAGTGCTGAGCTAAGTACTCAAGATTTCCTGACTGGTGCTCTAAAACCATTTTCCCTTTCTTCATGTAGGGGGAAGAATTTTGGGACTCTTCTGTTAAGATTAACCGAAAAGCCTTGCAACCTTAAGGTTCCACAGAATTGAGTTGCTATGTTCCAGCAAGGGGTAGGAAAGGAGTGTGAAGAATGTGAAGAGTCTAGAAAAGCAGATGGGCACGGAGCCCTCAGGATTCAGCAGAGGCCAGTAGTGGAGACACTGGTCCCAGTTGGAGGACACACAAGCACAGGAAAAATAAGCAAGGTCAGCTGAACAGAGTGGAAGCCAACAGACAAAGCACCACTGTATCTTAGGCCAATGAAGTTCTGGGCAATAGTCAGATTATGAGATGGAGAGATGAGAAAACAAGAACAGATACTGTACAGAAAGACAGGCATGCAGCCAGACCTTAGCAGCAAAGGAGACAAGCTGCTCCAAGTCAGAGGCTCCCCTGGACAGAGCAAATCCCTGCGGGAAATGACCTCATGCTCTGCAGAGGAAAACAACTGGGAGAGCTGGGTGCAACAGAATTTAAGGAACAGTGACGAGAAAACGATCCTGGTCAACTAGACAACTGCCCGACCTATGGATTTTAGGGATTCTAGATGAAGAAAAAGAATCAAGGCAGAAGGAGCTCAGGAGCAGCTCTAAGCATCGTCGTATGAGAATGATCAGAGCCCACTGGGGCTTTAACAGAAGGAATCCAGGAATGAAAGACAGGGAAAAGGGGGAGAGTCTCACTCTCACCACCTCCCCTATCTTTCTCATTTGGTTCTGGGTTGGCAGGGTCCGAGTCGAACTGAGAGACCAAAAAGAAAGAACTAGGAAGAATTCCATAAATCTTTACAGTAGTTACTTTAAAGTCAACTTCCAGGCATTGTAGATGTCCACATGGGAAAACTACCCTTTAAAAATCATGTGACAGGCCAAGAGTGATCCCACCTAGACAAAGCAGTGAAGGAAAAAGCAATGGACTGTAAGACAGAAAATCCTTATTCTTCTTCTGTCTACAGCACAACTAGTCATATGATCAGATAACCCTTTTTAAAAAATCTGTCCAATGAAGATACTAATACACATCTTGCCTCCCTCACTGAGTCAGAAGTTCTAAGGAGAAGCGAACTCACACTATACAATGAAAACATAAAGCACTATTATAGCTTCCAAGGACTATTTCTTTTCTTTTTGGAGAATCTTCCATTATATGTTGAATTGTGTTTCAGTTTGTTTTTTGAAAGAAGAGGAATCTGGTATCAGGCTTCATCTGCAATGCTTTTCACCACATTCTGAAAGCAATTTCCAGAAATAAAGAAAAAAGAGAAGACAAATTCAGCCTAGCTGGGTGCCTCAGAAACTACAGTAGAGGCTACCGTACTATGTTTTCTAGGAATTGATTTTAAAAGTTTTCTGCTTCCTGGGGTGTGTTACCAATATACAGAGCCTGTGTTAAATTTGACACTGGTTTCATCAATTCACAGAATCAGTATATTTGAAAGAAAAAGATAAAGGAGACAAGAGACATTTAAATGCAAGCACAGTCAAGAATGTTCAGTTAAATCCTAATTACTCTAGAATGCATTACTTCTCACACATAAATAAGAAGCAGTAAATCACTCCATTATTAAGAGACCTACCCTGATTCACTCCTTTGACAGCAACAATAAAATAACGGATGCTGATCTGTAGTCTCTTTTCCAGGTTAACATTCCTTTCAGCACATTTTGTGAAAACGATTAAGCTTTATTAGATGCTAAAGAATCAACTGCAACTTAAATCGCTTTTACCCTGACCAACAAGGTCATGGTGGAGAGTCCAGATATCACTGCATAAAGCACAAAGGAAAATAAAAGGGAAATGGGTTGCAAGCTCACGGGTTCATCAACCGTAAACGTGCATATAGCAAATGCCATATAACTAGGAACGACATTTTAGGATTGAAGTTTGGAATCATGACACAGTACGGAGGCTTCTTCCACAGATACTAGGAAACTTGCATGCATATACAATGTGCATAGCCTTTGGAGGACAACCTGAATGCAGCTGGTACATTCTGAGGCTGAACCTGAGTAAAGTAGGCAGGATTCGCTGTTTATAGGATTATTTGGCTTTATGGCTCAGCCTTCTTACGAACCTGCCTTTTCCAGGGGGAAAAAGAAGAAACTTAGATGAAGAAGGAATAGATACTTAACTACCATCAAGCGAGAATATCTTTTCCCTAGGAATTAAACCCTTTTTAGAGAGAAGATTCTGATCAGGAATCAGGAATGGCTATTGGGTCTTCTTCCCTCCAAAATTTTAATATTGGTAAGATGTCAAACCAAAAAACCTTTTATACGTGCAATGAACACCATATTTACCTCTCACCCAGCTTCACCAGGCCAACATTTCCCCACATTAGCTTTATCTCTGTGTGTATAGTTTGTAGTATTGTTAAATCATTTGCAAATAAATTGCAGGCTTCATGACCTTTCACTCCTAACTATTTCAGCATGTATCTCCCAAGAACAAGGACATACACAGACATAACCATAACACCACTGTCACTCTCAAGAACTCTCACACTGGCATATAACATCTAATATATCATCCATATTAAAATATCTCTGATGTCTTTTACAGCTGACACTGTTTTTCATTTTTCCAGTCCAGGATCTCGTACTGGACTTCATTATGATATTTCTTTAGTTTCCCTTAATCTTGAACAGACAGACTATCTTCTTTTAGATTTCGTGACACTGACATTTTTGAAGAAGCCAAATCAATGGTTGTTTTTAGAATGTCCTACAATTTGGATTTGATTGTTTTCTCATTATTAGAGTCAGTTAGATTAAGACTAATGTTTGGGGCAGAAAACTACGTAGGTGATGTTGTACCCTTCTCAATACATCACATCCGGAGGCAGATAATGTCCATCTGTCCCATGATTGGTGATGCTGTTTGATCACCTGGTTAAGGTGGTGTATGCTAGATCTCTCTACTATAAAGGTACTTTTTCCCTTTGTAATTATTAAGTAACTTGCGATCATCTGAGACTGTGTGGATATTTGTTTCTCAATGACCTTTTATCCAATGTGTGTAGCATCCATTCATGATCCCTGTTTGAATTAGTGATTTCATTAGTGATTGCCCAATGGTAATTCTCTAACTCTGTCGTATCTTATACATTTACAATTTGGCAATTCTTCTGTAACATAACTATAGATTCATCATTCTTATTTAATGTATTATAATCCACTAGCATTATTCTTTTTGATGTCCAAACCAGCCCAAAATTGGCCAATAGGGTACCATCAGGCTGCCTCCTATTTTGCGTTGTCTTCATCAGTTTTTGAGTAGTTCTTTGCCTTATTCTTGCCCTGCCTCTGAAAGACATCTTTTCACAGGATCCTGTTAAGTTTTATTAGGGAATGGTACTTAGAGACCAAAATCTGGATGCCAGATATGCTCGTTGTTGTTGGGTGTCACTGCCTTTAGGCCCCTTCAGTGGGCAAAGCGAGCAAATGTCTTTCTAGAGTAATTCATGAGCTCATCTACAAATCAGTAAGAAAATGTTAGACAACCCAATAGAAAAATGGGAAGTTCTGCTCCTCTCTAGGATGTAGGAAGCAACAAAGAACATTGTTCCCACCCTAAAAATGAGAAAAAGCCTGATAATCTACAGAATCATAATTATTCTCAAGCCCATCAGAGAGCTGACAATGCAAGACAACCAAGTAACCTGAATTCCAAAGAGAAGGCCCTCGAAAAGACAGATGGGCCACGAGAAAGGCAGAGCCTTTGGCAGGGCATGAGATAGAGAGGTGGCCACCATGCAAACAGGTGAGATGAAATCGGGTGCTGTCCTAAGTGCGTTATATTTATTAGCTCTTTTAATACTCAAAACAACCATATAAAACAGAAAAATTACTTGTGGGCCAAAGGTAATCAGAGGAACTAAAAATCACGATACAACTATACTGAGAGGTGATACAGAGGACTTCTGATAAGAGGCCAAGAGATAAGATCTAAAACTGATAAACCAAAAAGTAGTATTATATACTTAAACTGAATTATACACCTAAAAATGGTTCTGATCGTAAATTTCATGTTTTGTGGGTATTTTTTTTTTTTTACCACAATTTTTAAAAGTAGCATCACGAGCATACTAATTAGTGATAACTAGAACAAACAGGTAAAACTATCTTCTCTGGGGGGTTATACTTCACATAGGAAAGGGTAAGAAGAAGAACAGTTGTTTTCCTTACAATCTTATTTGAACTACTACATTTTTGTTAAAGTGTGTATTACTTTGTTAATTTTTTCAAACTCTGATGAAAAGATCTTACCTTGATCTGCAAGACATCAAGTGGAACTGTCTCTCCTTTCACAATGGCAAGTGTAGCATCTGTAATATGTCTAAAAGATAACAAGAAGGAAATGATCATGTTGTGAAAAATAAGCAACATTTCCCCCAACACACACAAACAAACACACACACACACACACACACACACACACACACAACCACACTCCTACCCAGAGAACTAATAGCTGGGTCAAGAAAAAGACAAATTCTTTCAAAATATTCCAAGAAAGCAGAACAAAGGTGTATAAAATAATTACTGATACAAATCTAGTGGAAGGCTCTGATACAGACTCAAAGAGAAGGCTTTGGCAAAGAGAAGTTTATGCAAGGCACCAATCATTTATTTACCTCACATTTATTGAGTCTCTACATTGTGTCTGACTTTTATCACTGGAAAATATGATAAATAAATAATAATACATCTTTCATTCATTGTAAGAGAATGAAAGTCAAGCACTTCAAAAACCATATTCCTTTTTACTCTAATAATCTGAAGGATAGCTAAAGGACAGGATTTGCTGGAGTTATCTTAGCAAAATATAATAAATCCCCAAAATATACACATTAACTCCAATGCTTGGATTACATTCTGGGTTCCCTAGGAAGCAAGTTGAAACTTAAGAAACAGCCTACTTTACTTTCTCATATTTCTCTATCAACATATCTTTATCCCATTTTCCCTCCAATACAGTTGCTATCTGGGAAGTAGGCAGCAGTTTAGAAAATGAGATTCAATTTAGGAGAAAGCAAGACACATGTTCACCAGTTTAGATTAATTTGATATGAATACATTAATTTCAAAGGAAGTTATTAGAAAGAATCCTAAAGCTTTGTGCTCGCTCTGAGTAGTACCTAGCACATTAAGAGGTTTAAGAAGTGCTTTTGAGAGGCTGACCTTTAAAAAATGTTCCAAATGAAAAATGCCTTTTTCTATTAATTCTTTTTCAAAATTCCTTGGCAGAAGATGGTTAAAATGCAACCTTAAATTTATCATTCTCCAGCAATAATTGAAAGTTCTAAATAAAGCAGCACTGTAGCACGAAACAGCTATTTTTTAGGATTATTTATCTGCAACATTCCAAATTCAAAATTCCTTTTTCTTCTGTAGTAATTATGGTACAACAAATCTCGACAGCAATGCAAAAAGCAAAGCCTTGTTCTTTTAGGTGGCCTCAGGCATCTGCCATGTTAAGAGGTCTACAAAATTATGAACCCAGGGCAGACTGACTTAATTATCTAAGAGCCCTGGGGCATGCTTATAAATTAAGTCTTATAAATCTTTAAATTATAAATAGAAGCAGCAACAACATTAGTTTAACTACAGGGAAAATCAGCTCCTAAAAAACTGAAGGCTATTTAAGACCTTGAGGGCAGCCACACTGCACAGACACTGGCTTTTGGATAGGTGAGGTGTTCTCTAAGGGACATGTCCTACCTCTGCATCACTGGCGTATCTGGTAATGCTTGCAAGCAGTTCTAATAATCTATACTGACAGGGGGAAAGACTAGCTATCTAAAGTAACCAAGACCCAAACCAGATAGGATTTGTCTCAGATAAGAAAAAATGTTTGATTCATTGTTTGTCATATTTATAGCCCCTCAGAAATTCTAAACTGGGAAAAAAATATGGCAAACTGAAATGCCACATTAGGCTGCAGGATGATTGGTAAAGAGCTGAACCCTCCCCATCAGACTAAGGCTTGAAGCATGAGAGACGTTTTAATAAAGGCCTGATATATGTCTATGCTTATGCCTGGTGTTTGATATATGGAGCAAGGTTTTTATCTAAAAAAAAAAGTTAAAAGATAAAAGATGACTCCTAAAACTACAACAGCAAAAACAAATCCACAAAACCAGCCTATTCAAAATCCCAAAGCAGACCTGGACAGCCACATGCAAAAGAATGAAACTAGACCACTAGCTTACACCATACACAAAGATTAGCTCAAAATGGATTAAAGAATTGAATGTAATAAGACCTGAAACCATAAAACTTCTAGAGGAAAACATAGAAGGTAAGCTTCTTGACATAAGACTTGGCAATGATTTTTTTTTTTTTTTTTTTTTGCGGTATGCGGGCCTCTCACTGCTGCGGCCTCTGGACGCGCAGGCCCAGCAGCCATGGCTCACGGGCCCAGCTGCTCCGCGGCATGTGGGATCCTCCCAGACCAGGGCACGAACCCATGTCCCCCGCATCAGCAGGAGGACTCTCAATCACTGCGCCACCAGGGAAGCCCGGCAATGATTTTTGAATCTAACACCAAAAGCAAAAGCAATAAAGGTAAAAATAAGTAAGTGGGGCTACATGATACTAAAAACCTTCTGTGCAGCAAAGAAAACCATCAATGAAATGAAAAGGCAACCTATTGAATGGGAGAAAATATCTGCAAGTCATATATCTGGTAAGTGGTTAATATACAAAATATATAAAGATCTCATACAACTCAACAGAAAAAAAAATCCACTTGAAAACTGGGTAGATAATTGGAATCGACATTTTTCCAGAGAAGACATACAGATGTCCAACAGGTACATGAAAAGATGCCCAGCATCATTAACAACCAGGGAAATGCAAATCCAAACACAATGAGACATCACCTCACACCTGTTAAAATGGCTATTATCAAAAAGATAAGAAATAACAAGTATTGTAGAGGATGTGGAGAAAAGGGAACCCTCCTGCACTGTTGCTGGGAATGTAAATTGGTGCAGCCACTATGGAAAACAGTATGGAGGTTCCTCAAAGAATTAAAAATGGAACTACCATATGATCCAGCAATTCCACTTCTGGGTATTTATCCGAAGAAAGCGAAAACACTAACTCAAAAGATATATGCACCCATGTTTGTTGTTCAGCATTATTTACAGTAGCTAAGATATGGAAACAAGCTAAGTGTCCATTGACAGATGAATGAATAAAGAAGATGTGATATATATGTGAGATACATATATATATATATATATATATATATATATATATATATGCGTTTGTGTGCACACACACATACACTGGAATACTATTCAGCAATAAAAAAGAATGAAATTTTGCCATCTGCAACAACACTGATGGACTTGGAGGGTATTATACTAAGTGAAGTTAAGTCAGACAAAGAAAGACAAATACTGTATGATATCTTATATGTGGTGGCATCTTTAAAAAAACAAAACAAAACAAGGGACTTCCCTTGTGGCGCAGTGGTTGAGAATCCGCCTGCCAATGCAGGGGACACGGGTTCGAGCCCTGGTCCGAGAAGATCCCATATGCCACGGAGCGACTAAGCCCGTGCGCCACAACTGCTGAGCCTGCGCTCTAGAGCCTGCGAGCCACAACTACTGAAGCCAGTGCGCCACAACTACTGAAGCCTGCACTCTAGAGCTCGCGAGCCACAACTACTGAAGCCCACACGCCACAAATACTGAAACCTGTGCGCTAGAGCCCGTGCTCCACAACAAAAAGCCACTGTAACGAGAAGCCCGTGCACCGCTAGGAAGAGTAGCCCCCCATCGCAGCAACTAGAGAAAGCCTGCATGCAGCAACGAAGACCCAATGCAGCCAAAAAATAAATTAAATTAAATTAAAAATTTTAAAAATCAAGTTCATAGATGATACAGAGAACAGATTGATGGTTGTCAGAGGTAGGGTGTGGGAGGTTGGTAAAAAGGGCGAAGGGAGTCAAGTTATAAAATAAGTCAGTCATCGAAACAAAGACCCAACACAGCCAAAAATAAATAAATAAATTTATAAAAAAATAAGTCAGTCATAGGGATGGAACGTATAGCATGGCAACTAACGTTAATAATACTGTATTACATGTCTGAAAGTTTTTAACAGAGTATATCTTAAAAGTTCTCATCACAAGGAAAAACTATTCTGTAACTATTGAATGGTGACAGATGTTAACTATAATTATTGTGGTGGCATATAAATATCAAATCACTGTGTTATACACCTGAAACTAATATGTTTTATGTCAACTATACCTCAATCTAAAATAAAAATCCCAAAGCAGAAAAAAAATCCAAAACAGAAAATCACCTGAGTATTATTATTGTTATTGATTCTAGAAGGTTATAACAAGAAATGTCTTGAAAAGATTTCAATTCATTCATTCAACAAATATTTTTTATTGACCTCCCCCAATGTATCACAAAGCTTACATTAAAGATCAGGCAACTGACAATGAGAACCTGCCTGAAAATGATTTGTCCAAGATTATATTTTTAATCATTATCAAAGCCATGACTCAAATTCAAGATTCCCATCTTCCTGAAAGACTAAATCTTTGTTTACATAATGCTTTTGAAAGAAAAGAGCAATAACAGCAACTTGCCTGACTCCTGAGGACACTATTAGACTCACAACAATTTAATTTAATGTCAGGGTTGCACTACTTCCTCTGTCTACTTTATCCACACTGCCTTCCACTTTTGGCATTCCCTAAAGGACGTAACTATATTTGGTTGTTTTAGCTACTTATATTATCAAGGTAATGGAGCCAAGGCTGCTGCTGGCCCAGTCTCCGCAGGGAACTTGCTATTTGTCATCATACACACTTAAAGCAAACAAATGATCACTGCAAGTATGTCTTCACCAGAGAATCTTACAACACAAAAGCACACAAACAGTATGCTTGGATCAGCGAAGCTACCTTCATAAGTGTCAGAAGGACATCAGTATTCATCTCCATACCTGACCTGAGGACTTAACATGAGATCACCAGGGTCCCGCAACCCAACAGAGAAACTTCCCAATCAACCCAACGCTTGAACTCTGATCTCTTCCTCTTAATGATCTGAAGTTTCAGGCTATCAAAACTCAAAAAGAAAATTATATCACACGTGTGAATTCTCCATTCCCAGGCTCGCTTACCCACAAATGCTACCATCCCACATTGACAACCTACTGGACTTTGTTTCCACTTTCGGCAAAGAGTGTCTGACTCAAACTACTGGTCTGGCCCAGTGGGATAAATCCAATGGGAATCTTACTGAAGGTAGCCTGGCGAGGAAGAAAACAAGAGCAAAGTTTTATTGTTATGGTCAGAAAATGAGGTTGAACAGAGAGGCACAGGTGTGTCCACTATGACAAAGTAACTGACCCTGGGCCTGCCTCCCAGCCTTCCTTCCCACACCCCTAGACAAGCAACCAGGTAATACTGAGGAAGCAGGTTCTAGAACAAGGCAGTTCATGAAAACAACATACCTTCAAATTTGGAAGGAATATTTGGGTGCTCACTAATGGCAACTGGTTGAAAGAAATTTGGTTAAGAAAATGAGGGTCTTAGATATTAGATAAATGCATGATTGTGACAGACTGTATTATGTTGCCACACTATTTGACAAAGTTGCAGATAGAATTCAACTAAAAATGTCTAACATTTGTACAGTGACTGAGGACAGGTGAAAGTGCCTTATAAACTACCTCAAGTATAAACAAGGCTAAGAGAATAAGCAAGGTCAAGTAGCAGAAGAATGGCATAGTAGAGGACTTAATTAAAGGCCACAAATAAACAGATACCGCAAGGTTCCTAAAGATTATCTTGAGCTCAGTCTACTATTACTAAAGGGACTGCGAAGGATCTTCTTTCTTGTTGTTACTTATAAAATATTTTATCACACTTTTCTACAATAATTTAAAGTAATCTCACGAATACCCATGTACCCAAGACCCAGATTTAACAAATATTACATTTTGCCATATTTGCTTCAGAGTTTTAAGAAATAAAGTGATGCAGATACAACTCAAGTCCCTTCTCATCCTACTCCCCTTTCCCTTCCCAGAGGAAGCCTTTATCGTGAGGTGGGTGTGATTCCTTTCCATTCACATTGTTACCCTTTTACTACATAGTTTAGGCATCTATTAAGAGTACCTTTGTTTTCTGAATTTTAAAAATTTATAGAAATGCATAAAATACTTTGGCAACCTGCCTTTTTTTATTGAATATTTTTTAGATTTACCACGTAGATATTTATAAACCTAGTTCATTCATTTTAACTGTTGTATGGCTCCCAATATATGAATATACCACAATTTATTAATGAAGGAATCCTTTGAAGAAAAGATTCTATGGGGAAATTTTATATTTTAAACAACTCTTGGTAAAAGCCATTGGATACCCTGGATCCCCAAAGCAGAAAAGTCCACCATGAGTTAATAAAAGTGTTCTATGACATAGGCAGAAGTACTTTATTTTCTAAAGTCTGAGGAAGCACAACTTGTGCCCATCTTAAAATATAAAAAGGGGAGAAAGGGTAAAAGAAAGAAATAAAGAGAGATTAAAACAGGAAAGTAAAAGTCAAAATGCAATGATTCTTATTTTAAAGCTCACCTCATCTGCTCTTCGAAGAACTCCAGTTATAACCTACAAATGTTTTAAAAAAATTATTATGAACAACTTGTACTTCCTTTATCATAAAAGAATTGGATTCAATTTTCATGGACCACAAACTTGTTCCTGTTTTCTTCCTAGAAACTATGTCAAAAGATGTATTGGCTCTTAAAGCACAAACTTTTCTCCAATAAGATCAGAGCTAGATTAGATTTTATTCTCCACCTAGGAACAATAGTACTATAAAGGCTAAGATAAAATAATTATAAAACTTCCACATTATATTAGTAAAATTACGTTTTAAATTCTATAAGATGGGTATAAATGTGATGTACACATCAATTATACTAAAGATCCTGGTTTCCTACTATGAAGTACACATATCGGGAAAAAAACAGCACTTTGCTACACTCAGAGAGAAGCCTGCTCTCAATAAATGTTTCTTACTGATGAATATGAAGACAAGGGAGACTGTATTCCCTCTATAAAAAGACATTTTTAATTTGAATTTTTACTTAATTTATTTTTTATTTTTAAACTATAATACCCATGGTCTTATAAAAACTGTGAAAAATACCTGAAGAAAAAATACTTCCTCATAAACCCACCAGGCATCATTAGTCAGTTGTTTGTATTTTGCTATATTTCCCTCCAATTCTTTTTTTTAACCAGGGCATATTTTGATGACTAGATTATACCAGATACACAATTTGGTTTCTTTCTTAAAAACATTTTGTGAAGTCAAGGCAAAAGCCAATCTTCTCCCGCATCTCCCGCCTCACTGAGTTTCGGGATTAAATGGGGCTGTCGTGAGTTCCACTTCATTACTTTGTTGGCATGCTATCCGTATTCTTCACACTTCATTAAAAATCCATAAACACAATTACAAGATCATTAGCACAGCCTTTTTAAAAGAAGTTTACTAAGGCTTACATGATTGCTAACTCAAACACAGGACAGTGCCCTGTCCGCTGTTATAGCTCCTGGTCCCTGAACACCAATGAAACCACCAAAATAGAGGCAAAAGACAATGAGAAACGAGGTATGGATGTGACTTATGGTACACAGGATGGGGTGACTAAGTGGGAGGGGCACCTGCACTGGGCCCTTTAGGGGTTTCCAATACATAATGTAGGTTCTAGTCTATTGCCCTGGTAAAGAAGAGCATTTCCAGGGCAATATACTTACTGTCCTTATTGGACCAAAGCAAGCATTAAGGAAATGGAATTGCAGAACAAAAGCAACGCATACATCGGAACATGTAGACCTCTGCCTCTAAATGTACCATTAGGAGATAACATTACATGGGATGGAAATGAAGTGAGAATGGACAGATGCATTTTTTAAAAAGGCAATTGTTATTTAAGTTTATTTTATAAGAAACCTTCCCATAATTGAAACAGTGATTCCCTTACAAACAGGGCTACTTCATAAGAGTCTTCAAAATATAAAAAGCGTTTCACACCCAGCACCATTTTGTACCCTGTTTTATTCCATTTTATCCGACTTAAATCTGATCAAACAAAAACCCTTCTATGTGCTGGGTATAGAATTTATACGAAGCAATGAAATAAAAGTGCATGAGAAAAATGTAATGCTATACTTGTTTCAGAGAGAAACAATCCTAAAAAGAATGGATTACAAAGAAATAATTTCCTTAAATTATAACCACTTTACGCCACTGCTCCAAGACCTAATTTCTATTTTCCTCCCTTTCAAAATGGTTTCAAAGAGAAGAGCGGCCACACCTCCTGCAAAGTCCCATCTCCTCCAGCAACAATGATCACATCTGTGTTTTCCAGCAGTTCCAGGAGCTTCTTGGCTTGGCCCTCATAATCTGTCTGCAATACAAAGGAAGCCTTTGGTAAATTTATCATCCTAGAGCCACAGGCCCAAAGGTCTAAAAATATGGGATATTTTCTTTAAAGTTTTACACTGAACCTTTTCTTAAATTCTACATAATTGATATACATGAGAAACTAAACAGCTATCAAAGCAACTATGTATGGTTTTTATAGTTTTATATTTTTAGAGCTGGAAGGGACCTCAGAAACCATCTAGGCGGCTCCTTACTTTAAAAATAAAACTCAAACCTAGTGATTTGTCTCGGTTACACAGTTAGCTAGTCAGAGGAATCATTTCTAGTCCAGTGCACGTTCTATTATTACATCATTTACCCAGTGACTTTCATCTGCAAGCAGAAAGTCAAGTGTATGTGCAAATAAGGAGAAACAGATGTAATAAAAAGAGCACAGATTTGAGAGCCCAGGAGACCCAGATTAAATCCCAACTCTGCTACTTTTTAGCTGAGTGGCCTTAAACTCTCAGGATCTTAATTTCCTTATCAATGAAATCATGTGTACTGGAGGAAGGGAAAAGCGCTTCTTCCTAATACTGTTGGAAAGCAGTATGAAAAGCGACTAGCAAGGTAACTGTTCTTAACTGGCACTGTACTACATAAACGGTTACTGTGGTTTTGCTATGATTGTACATAAAGAAATATAGGTATGGCTCAAAGCAGTCACAAAATGGTGACTAAATGGTATGTAAGCCTCACCATTTGTACTGAGGATACCTCATTTCAGATACGTATGTAGACTTAAATGAATGATCTAAGCCACCACCTCTAAAATCAAACACTGAATTTTAACAAATGTAATGCAACTATTACTGAAATAAGGAAACACTCTCTCCTGTTGACACTTTACTAGACACTAATAGGCAAAAATTAAAGATTTGGATGTCAGATGGGCTAAAGCACCTGGGCCACTAAGTCACAGTCAACACACGAAAAACAAAGTCCTACACTAACACCATCTAATCTTATGATGAATGGTTCTACTTTTATCCTGAAAAATGAAATGACTGGCTTTGCAGTTATACATTTGTAAATATTTCTTTTTTTTTTTTTTGTCTCACACTTATCAGTTTATTACAAAGGATTCAGATGAACAGACAAACGAAGAGGTACATGGGACAAGGTGTGTGGGGGAGCGGTGTGGAGTCTCCAGGCCCTCTCTGGGCGCACCACCTCTCCCCAGATCTCCACAGGTTTACCAGCCCAGAAGCTCTCCAAACCCTGTCCTTCTGAGTTTTTGTGTCGGTTTCATTACATACCGATGGTTGATTAAATCACTGCCCTCTGGTGACTGAGCTCAATCAATCCAAATATTTCACTTTTTAAAAAAAGAATATAGGGGCTTCCCTGGTGGCGCAGTGGTTAGGAATCTGCCTGCCAATGCAGGGGACGCGGGTTCGAGCCCTGGTCCAAGAAGATCCCACAGGCCGCGGAGCAACTAAGCCCGTACGCCACAACTACTGAGCCCACATGCCACAACTACTGAAGCCCGCACACCTAGAGTCCGTGCTCCGCAGCAAGAGAAGCCCGTGCACCACAACGGAGAGTAGCCCCCGCTCGCCTCAACTAAAGAAAGCCCGTACACAGCAATGAAGACCCAAAGCAGCCAAAAATAAATAAATATTTTTTTAAAAAGAGAGAATATATGTTGATCCTGATTAAAAGGATGCTTTGTGAACACCCCGAAATCACTGGGAATCTGCATGGGTTCACCGAGAACAAGGCATTTCAGAGTATCCTCATCTTCGACAGATTACTAGATCAGAAGATCAGGAAATCCAGACAGACATTCTATTGGGTCTTCAGCAAGGCACCTGGCAAGTTATTTGATAATATCCTTGGGGACAAGGCGGAGATAGGTGGGAACAATACACTAGAATACAACTGGGTGAACTGATTACCAATTGAATGTCTACGTTCAAAGTAAGATGCTCAGTGGGGGGACATCAAATTGTAGGTAGATTCCTGGTGACATTTCTTTAGGGCTCTCCATTCAGCCTTTTCCTACACAACACTTTATCAACAACAGAGAGGAAAGGTAATTGACTGAATGCATAAACGATACAAACCTGACAATCTTGCCCCTCCTAACTTCTTCAACCTCATCCTTTCTCCTGTCTCCCCTTGCTCATTCTCCTCCAACTACATTTACCTCTCACTCTTCCTCAAGCCCCAAGTACACTCCTCCGCAGAGCCTCCGAATGTGCAGTACGCTCGGCCTGGATGCTTTCCCCAACCTACCAGCATGACTCACTCATTTCCCCCACGTCTCTTCCAAAGGTCATCTTACCAGACTGGCCTTCCTTGGCCTCCTGAACTAAACTAACACCGCCATTACTCTTGGTCTCCTTACCCTGCTTGATTTTTCTTCTTGGCTCTCATCACCATCTGACAAATCATATGTTTATTTGTATATGTGTTTTATCTGTATCCCTCCTTTTCATACTTTGAGTGGAAGCTCTTTGAGGACAGAGAGGGAAAACTTGTTTTGTTCAGACTGTATCCTCAACAGGTAGAACAGAGCTTACTTTGTAGTAGGTACTCAAATATTTGCAAGACAAATTGATAAATATGAATAAGTACATGAATGAAAGAACCAAAATTCAAAAAGATATTGACAGATTTAACAGACCATAATTTAAAAGATTACATTAATAGGGATGACACATTTGAGGCTCTGATCTTAAGAGGAAAATTCCAAATGCAACAAAGAGAAAGGATAAAAAGTGGCCTGATGATGCAGAAAACGTGAACCTTATACCTTTCACAAAAATTAACTGAAAATGGATCACAGACCTAAATGTCAAATAAAAAACTATAAAGCTTCTAGAAAATCACACAGTACAGGATGTAGGTGATCCTGGGTTTGTTGATGAGTTTTTAGATAAATCACCAAAAGCAAGAGCCACAAAAGAAAAAAACTGATAAGCTGGACTTCTTTAAAATTAAAAACTTCTGCTCCGTGAAAATACTGTTAAGAGAATGAAAACACAGCTTTAAAAGACAGTATAAGAGAAAATATTTTTGAAACACATATCTGATAAAGAACTTGTGTTCAAAGAACTCTAAAACTCAACAATAAGAGAACAAACAAGAAACAACTCAATTAAAATAGCAAAGATTTGAACAGACACCTCACTGAAGAAGATATACAGATGGAAAATAAACCGATGAAAAAATGCTCAATGTTATATGTCATTAGGGAACTGCAAATTGAGACAATGAGAAACTACTGTATACCTATCAGAATAGCTAAAACCCTGAACACTGAGAACACCAAATACTGATGAGGATGTGGAGCAACAGAAAATCTCCTTAATTGCTAGTGGGAATGCAAAACGGAACAGCCACTTGTGGAAAGCAGTCTGCAGTTCTTACAAAGCTAAGCATACCATGTAACACAGTCACTGCACTCCTAGGTATTTACCCAAATGACCTGAAAAATTATGTCCACACAAAAACATGCACACAAATGTTTATGGCAGCTTTATTCATAACTGCAAAACTGGAAGCAATCAAGATGTCCTTCAATAGGTAAATGGATAAACAAACTGTTGTACATCTACATGACGGAATATTATTCGGTGAGAAAAGGAAATAAATAAGCTATCAAGTCATGAAAAGACAAGCCACTGAGGAGCCCAGGTGAGACCAACACAAGAAGAGCTCTGAACGCGGATTGCTGACCAACAGAATTGTAAGCAGAAAAACTGTTGTCAAGGCGGTTTGTTATGTAGCAATAGATAACTGGTATAGAAATAAATCTAAATACATTAACAATTACAATAAATGTTAATGGATTATATGGTCCAGTCAAAAGGCACACACACAAAAAGCATTGGATCTTTAAAATGTCCTGTTTTCATGCCTTTACCAATGATGCATTAAAATATAAGGATACAAAATGGCTTAAGTAAAGATAAGTAAAAATTATACCAGGTAAAAACTAATCAAAGCAAGCTAGTATGGTTACTAACAATACTAAATAAAATAGACTACAGTAAAAGACAGCATTAGTGCTAAAGAGAGTAACTCTATGACAGTGTCAACATGCAAGAAAAATGAAATAATTTGAAATGTGAATGCATCTACTGACAGTCTCAAAATATAAAAAAGCAAAAGTGGATAAAACTACATAGAGAAACAGACAAATCTATCTAGTGCGATATTTCTAACACTTCTTTCTGAATAATCTATAGTTCAAACAGAAGAAAAAAATCAGTAAGGACATGTAAGATTTGAGCCACACAACTAACAGACTTGACTGAATGGACATATATAGAACATGGTACCCAATAACTGATATATATTCTTTTTAGGCCTACATAAAACATTTATGAAAACAAACCACATGCTAGGCCACAAAACAAATCTCAATAAACTTAAAATACTGGAATTATATAGACTACATTCTTTGACCATAACACAATTAAATCAGAAACCATTAACAAAAAGATGTGGGAAAACTTTAGATTTGAAAATTTTAAAACATGCTAAATAACTCATAGGTCAAACAAAAATCATGATGAAAATTAGAAAACATTTAGAAATGAATGATAATGAAAATATTATATACCAAAACTCCTAGGATGCAGCTGAAGCAGTAAAGTTTATAGCTTTCTAAGAAAACACCAGAAGAGAAGGGTGAAAATTAATGAAATAAACATCCAAGTTAAAATGTCAAAAAGAACAGCAGAAAAAAAGCCAAAGAAAGTAGAATGAAGGAAACAATAAAGACAGACCAGAAGTTAATGAAAGGATCAACAAGCCAAGAAATGGTTCTCGGCAAAAAGGATTAATTAAATTGACGCATCTCTCACATGACTGGCAGGCAAAAAAAAAAAAAAAAAAAGGAAAAATAAACAATAAAACAATACTGAGCAAGAAAATGATGTATCTCAGATGTCACAGAAATTTAAAAGTTAAAAAGAAGATATTATGAACAACTTGATGCCTATTAATTTGAAAACTTAGATGAAATTCACAAAATCCTTTAAAAAATTTACCTTATTAAAATTAATTCAAGATGAAACAGAACTTCCTGATGTACTTCTACAGCCATTAAAGAAAGTTAATATACAAAAAAATTTCCCTTCAAAGAAAGCTCCAGGCCCAGATGGTTCTCCTTGTGAGTTCAACCAAACACTCCAGGAACAAACAAATATCGGTCTTAAATAACCATTCTCAGATCTCTCATACGTAGAGTCTGCAATATGCATTACTGGTCTTGAAATAAATGTCAGTTTTCTTCCCCACTCTCCCATCCCTGCAGGCAGACAACTAGAAGACCACACCTTGGACAAGCTGGAGAGGAGAGTTCATCAACATTGCATGGTCAACTGGACTAAATGACCGTTCAACCTCTATGATTTAATGAAAGTGTGTAATATTAAAAATTGGTATACCATAGATTTACAAACATGGTAACAGTGACTTTCACCAAGTACACACACCTATGTACATACCACACACATAGCACTTAAAGTCAAGAAAGTGGAGTCTTGAGGCATCTTCTAAAATAGCACAATTCCCTCTCATTTATTTTTGTCCCCATTTCTTCTTACCCAAATCTCGAAAATTCTAAAGCTTTACCACTTAAAATTCCTCACCTGAAATAATTCCTCACCAGAAAGAAAATGTTTACCTGTCTGCAGAACTACCAAGAAATTAATTACTCAAACTTGAAATTTCTTTTTAATAGTCAGAAAAAGAATTCTTACAGCTGTAACAACTTTCATCTTCCAAGAGACAATAGTTCCACGTCTTATCTGTCAGATGAAAGGAGCCAAGTTCATGGCCCCATTTAATCCTGTTCTGAAAGTGAAAAGCTGACCGTGGTTGGAAAAAACAATATTATCTTATTAATTATCAGAAGAAGAACACAACGTTGACTTCTCTGTTCTTATCTTCTAAGTGATAAGTGATTTTTGCTAAGAAGTCAAGAGAAGACGATATATTATAAGGAGGGGTAGCTTGGATAAAATCAACATTCTAGAGCAGTTCTCACCTTAACGATAGTCACATCCATGCCAGATAAGTGTAAAATCGGGGCAGCATTTTTTTCAAATAGAGTCCTGGCTTTGCTGTAGACAAAGGAAAAAAACACAAATATTTTAACACAAGTTCTCAAGAGGAAATATAAAAAGCCCAACCACCTTCTCTAGAAGAGAACAAGAAATAGCGTAGAGAACACGTTTCCTCTATTTGTTCAAGGACAGGAAGGCTGGTGAAGAGTAATGAGTTTCTCTGGATATAAACGTGGACTCTTTCACTCTGGGGCCTCCAAGATTTTGCCCCTTGTCTAATACAATAAGCTCTCACCCATGTGGGATGCTTACAGTGCACAGTCTAGTTCCTCTAGAGGAAGTGTGTACACTGGATACGGCTCCACTCAGGCAACAATGTCTGATTCACTCAACAAGCACTTACTGAGCCTCTACTATGTGCTAGACACATCTAGGAACTGGGCAAACAACAGGACAAGGCAGACAAAAATACATGTAACTGAGGTATAATGTAATAAGCCCTCACGGAACTTATTTACATTCCAGTGGTTGACTGAGAATGTATTAGAAATCAAGGGATACAGAAGCTGCAAAAAAGTCCCCAATTGCAGAGTCTCAGAGTTGAATAAATGTTAAAACATACCAATCAGCTGACTTGTCTTTTACCCAAATATTTTCAACTATCACATCACAAAACAAAAATAAAAACTAGTACTTTCAAAACAATCAACACCAAACATCTAACTTTTACATCCACATTTACTCAGTCCTCTTTCAGAAAGATTATTATTTTTTATCAGTGATGCATGCTTCAACTTTCTTAAGAATATTTTATACTAGAAACAGACACAAAGGTAGTGAATGAGGAACATGTAGAGTTATGCACAGACCAACTTCAACATTCTTTAAACTAAAAAGAAATAGCTATCAAATGGAACACAGAACATAAAACATTTCTGATTATGAATTAAAATAGAAACTGAGAAGCTTGAGCAAATTTTTACAAGAACCAAAAAAATACCTTGAACCAAGGGCACACCTGAGCACGTAATAAGCAAATTAAACACACATATCCTCCCTCTTCTACAGCTCTGAATGCTTGTAAGAATGAACATGAAAGGCTAAATGGAAATTTCTCCTTTCCAGATCACCATTTCTGGGGCTTAACCCAACAATAAAAGGTGAGCTGGTGATGCTGTAAACATTTCTCCTTGCAGGGTTGCTTTCATTTCTGGGTTGATAAGAAAGGGGTCAAGTGGAAGTGGATTAGATCTATCTCTGCGAAGCAAAACTCTGGTGAAGTCTCAATCAGCTGTATTAATCACTTACAACACATCTATAAGCTCCTCTGAGTTAGTTTAAGAAATAAGATTTGGGCTTCCCTGGTGGTGCAGTGGTTAAGAATCCGCCTGCCAATGTAGGTGACACGGGTTCGAGCCCTGGTCTGGGAAGATCCCACATGCTGTGGAGCAACTAAGCCCGTGCACCACAACTACTAAGCCTGTGCTCTAGAGCCCGCAAGCCACAACTACTGAAGCCCGCACGCCTAAAGCCCATGCTCCACAACACAAGAAGCCACCGCAATGAGAAGCCCATGCACTGAAATGAAGAGCAGCCCCCGCTCGCCGCAACTAGAGAAATCCCGCACGCAGCAACGAAGACCCAACTCAGCCATAAATAATAAGTTAATTAATTAATTTAAAAAAAACAAATAAGATTTGTAGAAGTAAAATGAGGTATCACCTCACACCAGTCAGAATGGCCATCCTCAAAAAGTCTACAAAGAATAAATGCTAGAGAGGGTGTGGAGAAAAAGGAACCCTCTTACACTGTTGGTAGGAATGTAAATTGGTACAGCCACTATGGAGAACAGTATGGAGGTTCCTTAAAAAACTAAAACTAGAAGTACCATATGATCCAGCAATCCCACTCCTGGGCACATATCCAGAAAATATGAAAACTCTAATTCGAAAAGATACATGCACCCCAGTGTTCATAGCAGCACTATTTACAATAGCCAAGACATGGAAGCAACCTAAGTGTCCATCAACAGATGAATGGATAAAGTGTGTGTGTGTGTGTGTGTGTGTGTGTGTGTGTGTGTGTGTGTAGAATATATTATACACATTATATATAAAGGAATATTACTCAGCCATAAAAAGAATGAAATATTGTCATTTGCAGCAATATGGATGGACCTAGAGATTATCATACTAAGTGAAGTAAGACAGAAAGAGAAAGACAAATATTATATGATATTACTTATATGTGGAATCTAAAAAATAATACAAATGAATTTATTTAAAAATAGAAACAGACTCACAGACATAGAAAACAGTTATGGCTACCAAAGGGGGAAGGGATAAAGTAGGAGTATGGGATTAACAGATACACACTACTATATATAAAATAAACAATAAGAATTTACTGTATAGCATAGGGAACTATATTCAATAACTTATAATAACCTACAATGGAAAAGGATCTGAAAAAAATATATGTATGTATATATAACAATCATTTTGCTGTATACCTCAAACCAACACAAGACTGTAAATCAACTATACTTCAATTAAAAAAAAGAAAGAAAGAAAAAAGATTTGAACATTTGGGCCTTTATTCACATCTTTGTGATGCCACAGGTACAGAAAATCTCTAAAGTGGAAGTGAAGGCATTTTTTTTCCTTCTAATGTTCCATATAAAAGATTGAACAGCAAGTGTTACCAGTAATAAATGTATTATTTGTTATATAATTAAGGGTGAGATAGCACCAGAGTTAAATAAAACTTTCTATACCTCTAGCAATTTGCAGGTTCACACGCACACACAAAATAATTACTCCTTAATGTATCATTTATTAATGCAAAACAGTTATTTCCTAAAGCTCTAATGTAGTTTTAAACCAGTACTACATAATGAAATAGCTACATGATAAATTATAAATTATGTGTCAGGTCAGAGTCAAGATGACAAAAATAGTACAGTTAAACAGTGAAAGCTTTAAAAAAAGATGCTGGAGAGTTCCAAAGTGGCTGCTTCCTAGAAGCTTGCAGGGATTCACCTTGTTAAAGGGGACCATGACTTTAGAAAAGAAACACTTTCCTTACCCTAGCCTGCAGGTAAAGGTATTACACTTTTCAACAAGAACCTACCTTTAAAAACGCAAATACACTTACATGTAAAAGTGTAAACGGAACCTAAAACTCCTCTAAAAGAAAAGTTTATTCATTTTTTAAAAATGCAAATATCTCAAGTAGGAACTCAAAATGACTGATTATAGCTTAAACAAACTACCATATATTTCAAGAGAATTAGCAAGTTACTAACTTACTAGATCTCTAGAGGAACAGGACCTGGAGCAGTTACAACAACGGAGGCAAAAGGAGAGATCCCAGGGTGGGAGAGCCAAGTAGAGAACCTTCTGACCCAGCCTACAGGTCAGTAATACCAAGAACAGCAGCTTATATTTCTTTTATCAGGTGCTAACTATGAAATGGAAAGAATGCTGAATACCTTATAGGCATTACCTCATTTAATCCTAAAGAATTACATGGTAATTTTTATAAGGCATGTGCTATTACTTTTCACACTTTACAGATGAGTAAATTGAGGATTTAAGAAGTTAAGCAACACCGACCGTATCACAGAGCAGAGCAGAGTATACAGAGGATACACCCAGTTCCCTGCTAGCTTCTCCCACAGGCCACCAGTGACTAGTTATCTTGGGTATTTTGATTGTGTTGTGTTAGAACCTTTGTTGATATTTTTGTTCAGCGCTGGTTTTAAACAAGAATGAACAAGAGGCCTTATGACTGGTACGTTTATGGGGGCGGGAAGTGGTTCCAACAAAGGTGGGCAAATATGATTCAATTAGAGTAATGGAGCCGATTTAGACAACCTGTAGGTAAATATCTTAAACTGCTGAATTCAGAAGAAATAAGGCGTGACTAGCCCTCACATCTGTGAAGCCACACACACTACCTCCCAAGAAATGACTAGAGAAACTTATTTCAGAGCCCCTGCGTTTCTCTCCAATGTTAACCTCACCACTTAGAAGCTACTCCCAACTATGCTTTTTGTTGTTGTTCTTATTAATGTCATTTGACTTCGAACTTAGAGAATCCAATCTAATACATACTTATTAATTTTTCCTCAGTCAGGACAAAAAGAATTGTTCTGGCCGTTAGATAGAAAAAAAGGTATCACTTTTTTCTCCCCCTCAACCCTTTAATTCTTACTATTTTTAAAAAATAATTTTAAATTTTAAATGATTTCTTCTATAAGCCACCAAAAGTCTTATTTACCTTTCCAACTGAAAGAGTTGTACCTAACTAGCAATGTAAAAAAAAAAAAGTTTTTATTTTGCTTATAGTACTTTTAAAAAATTAATAGACTATTTTTTAGAGCAGTTGTTAGGTTCACAGTAAAAATGAGTGGACAATACAGAGAGTTCTCACATACCCCCTGCTCCCCTACACACATGCACACACACACGCACACACACACACACAAAAAACCTCCCTCACTTTCAATATCCTGCACCAGTGTGGTACATTTGTTACAATAAATGAACACGGACACATGACTGTCAACCAAGGTCCCAACTATTCTTCACATCTTAATTCTCAGAGTTGCCTCACATGACCCCTCGAGGCCAACCAGACCAGTTTACAGACTTTCCTGTGACACAGCAAAGGACATTAGTCGGCACTCCTGTCTGTAGGCCCCCGCCCCATGGGCCATTTCGTCAGTCGGGAACACTGAGTGTTCTCCCCTGACTGACCTCCAAGACCTAACTCTACATTCACCACTTTGGGAAAGAATGCTTCTGACCTCACAAGGCCACAGTGCTTTCGGCAATCTCTGAACATCCTGTAACAGAGATGGACCCATAATTTACATCACAGCAGCAGAAGTTGTTCCCAAGGGGGCTACCACCAAGCAGATAAGACTGATTTGAGAGTGTTAATTCTGGAATAATTATTAAACTTCAATTAGACCAGTTAGCTAGGCATCAGTTAGCTTTACAGTTATATCTGATTAACCGTGATTTCTACATTACAATTGAATCTTATTGCTACAAGGGTACTGAACCTAGTAGCTCCAATTCCACACAATCCAACCAGCTGCCTAGTATTCTGTGACTCTCTTCCCCTTAGAAAAACCAAATCTATAACAAGTCACAGACTGAACTACCCTTTGCAAGCGGCAGGATTGAGAAAGACGGTTGCCTTCTTCACTTGTGCATTGGGAGGAATAAGTTGACTGCCAAACACCTAAAAAGGAACAAAGAGAAGTTTTCAGTAAATGTCCGTCTATTCAGTTAGTGAGCACAGATATTCTTTCATTCCAAAAGAATTTACTACTGGCAGATACGGTGTCTACCCTGGGGAAACGGATTTCATGTTGACAACCCCACCATAAACAACAACAATAAAAGTGCACCTTTATTTAATGAAAATAAGCTGAATTTTATATTGTAATAAAACGCCCTGCTTCATTCACCTACTAAAGGTAAGTAACTTTTCTTTTCTCTGTAAGATATGACTAGGTTTATTACAACCAGTAAGTCCGTAGTCTGTCACAAGGGAAGTTTAATTTGTCTTCAGTTTTCAGAATATAACCTTTTTCTCTTTTAACTTATTACTAAAGCTCATTCATGAAGAATCTTCATGTTACCAGTTAATCTTCGTATCTTTATACACATAAAAAATAAATCTAATACTCAATTTGCCTCCTTTCTTTGCAACCTTGATAAGTAGCATCAACTGGTACAGGAAAAGAAATGTAATTAATATTTACTAAGCACCTAGTATTTGCCACTTCCACACATATTAATTCTTAGTTCTTAGAAACCAAGGAGGTATTAAATATTCCCATGTTTATAGATGAGAAAGCCAAGATTCAGAGAGATTAAGTCAGTCAAAGTCAAAGTGTTAATAAATTACAAGCCTAGAATTTATATGAATCTAACTCCAAACTTCTACTCTATCAGCTCTAAAGAGCTAATAAATGATGAGGCAGAGTTACGACACCCAGAGGACTAGATGCGAGGAGTGAAAATGGGAAGTAACGGGAGGAGAAGGTGGTCAATAAAAGGAATGAGAATAGGAAAACCCCAAAGAGGGCAAAATTGCGAGTCTTAGATTGTGGGAAGTAGGTCTGGGCCAAGGAGGTAGAATTGAGTACAGAAGCACAAAGTAAATATAGGAGAAAAATGGCAGTTACACCAAGATTTTTATTAAGTAACTGACCCCAACTCTACCGCCTCCCTGACAGCCCACTGGAGATCCTTTGTCACCATTGTCTATTTCTTGCTTTAAAAAAAATAAACTTCTATTTCTGAATACTTCAGAAAGACACACTATTTCTTTGTAAAAAGTTTCTGTGTACGTTATAATTACTACTCTGTTTTCACTCTTATTGAGTTAGATCTTAACATTTTGCTGCCAAATCTCTAAATATCGTAATTTGTTCTTTTTCTATCCATACTATTTCTGGAATTTGGCCAGAAATGATTTAATTAACCTGCCAGATTCCAGATCTACAGTTCTAGATTATTCCTCCTGGTCCTGGGTTTTTAGCCTCTAGAAGTCTTATCTACCTGCAACTCATGTCTCAGGTTTACATGAGACTACAATGAGGTGAGTTCATGTGAGATTAAAAAAAAAAATCGGGCTTCCCTGGTGGCGCAGTGGTTGAGAGCCCGCCTGCCGATGCAGGGGACACGGTTCGTGCCCCGGTCCGGGAAGATCCCACATGCCGCGGAGCGGCTGGGCACGTGAGCCATGGCCGCTGAGCCTGCGCTCCGCGATGGGAGAGGCCACAAGAGTGAGAGGTCCACGTACCGCAAAAAAAAAAAAATCATATTCTTTCAAGAATTTAGACTGAAAAGGGAAGGACACAGACAGGAAAAGTAACTAGAGGGAGGGGGCTATAAGGATGAATTCGCTTCCTTTTTTCAGATGGAAGGAGCTAAATGGGTGTCGGGAAGTGGAGAGTTAGAACAGTGGGAAAAGTAAGAGGAGATGGAGTTCAGAACAGAGGTGGAGGTATTTACTTTGCACAAGAAAGGGAGTACCCCATGACCACTCTTCCTTCAAGGGGGAAAGCCTTCCCCTCCCAAGAGGATTTTCCAGTTGCTAGTGGAAAATTAGCTTGGGGTAAAGATCACCTCAAATTTAATATTAAAGTTTATTTGAATTGATTTCCAAAACAGCTTAGAGCCATAAGAGATAAAAACAACAAAGCAATTGAATTCTTGAAAAGATTTAGAACAGTTAGGGAATCACTAAAGAGAGGAATTTATTAATAGTATCTATTGTCATTGTCATCCACGGAAACATTTCAAAAACAAACATGAGGTCTGCCACCCACCTCTCCTACTAAATGCATCATGTCTTTTGTCATTTTTTAGTTTCATGTTTCTTTTTTGGTATTTCTGACATCGTATGCCTGAATGACGTAACAAGAAGGCAACTCAGTCGTGCAAATTAATCTGCAAGGTATAACGCACACGTTTGGAGGGGAGGGAAGAACAAAATTGTGGCCTTAAACCTGAAAGGATTAACAATTCAGCTACAACTAGATAGATGAATATTTAAGTGCAATATCATGGGAGAGGGTCTGAATCAGTTGTGCTAAAGAGACAGGCTTTAAAAATATGAATCAACAGTTTTAAGAAGATTTGACTTTGAGAGGTAACACCTGTTCTGAACTGATATCCTTGGGGGTTATTCGGATTAGGGATGATTCGGGCTTTAGCCAGATCTTCAAGGACACCTGCAGACATGAACAAATTCCCAGAGTGCCAACCAGTCCAGTTCTGTGTTCTCTGGACTAATCCAGAAGTAAACAAGTCTAAAGGGGTGGGCGTCGGAACTGCTCCTCACCAGATTGTCAACCTCCTCCAGTTCTATTCAGAGTTGGCTGGCAGCCTGATTCACCTCGATAGTGGGGAAAAAATAGCCAAGCTGCGCTGATGCAAGGCACTGTGCAAGTCCCCCTGGAACAGCCTGAGATTTCTGCACAGTGGAGATAAGGCGGGTTTTAATTGTTTCATATTAAATGGCATTACCTGAGCTTCTTGACAGGCTGCTCTCCTTAGTAGGTTATCACTATCAAAGTAAACAAAACAGAATGAACGTTAGCTTTAATAAGTAGGTTCAGATCCAAGCAAATCATCATCATTTTTAGAAATATGTATAACTCTTCCCTGTAAAATACCCAAGTCAAAGTTTCTTAAGACCTGTAACAAATCATGGGCACATTTGAAAAATACTTTCTCTGAATGAAACCCGGCGTTAGGTTTCCGTACTATGGGAGGCAT
This sequence comes from Stenella coeruleoalba, assembly GCF_951394435.1. Classification (NCBI taxonomy): domain Eukaryota; kingdom Metazoa; phylum Chordata; class Mammalia; order Artiodactyla; family Delphinidae; genus Stenella; species Stenella coeruleoalba. The sequence goes on along the minus strand of NC_137155.1, from coordinate 92,759,391 downwards.
GATAATCCCTCCTCCCTCTAAGATGTCCACATCTGAGAATTCCCTGGCAGTCCAGTGGTTAGGACTCAGTGCTTACGCTGCCATGGGCCTGAGTTCAATCCCTGGCTGGGGAACTAAGATCCTGCAAGCTGCGTGGCTCGGCCAAAGAAAAAAAAAAAAAGGATGTCCACATCCCAGAACCTGAAAATGTTATCTTATGTGGCAAAAGGGATGTTGCAGATGTGACTAAGTTAGGATCTGGAGATAGGGAGAGAATCCTGGATTATGCAGGTGGGCCCAATCAAACCACAAGGGTCCTTAAAAGCAGAGAGACTTCAGCAGCAAATATGACCATGGAAGGATGGTCAGAAAGATGCAACCTCACTGGCTTTGAAGATGGAAGGCGGCCGTAAGTCAAGGAGTGTGGGTACCCTCCAGAAGCTGTGACGGCAAGGAAATGGGTTCACCCCAGAGCCTCCAGAGGAACGCTGTCCTTGCCAACACCGTCATTTTAGCCCAGTGAGACTTGTGTTGGACCTCTAATCCACAAAACCATAACATAATAAATTTGTGCTGTGTTAGATCACTAAGTTTGTGGTAATTTGTTAGGGCAGCAGTAGAAAATGAATGCACATACCCTGCATTTTTCTTATCCAGTAGAAATTATTCAGGTCATTTGCCAGAGATAAATTTAATATGTAGTTGCTTCTGCTAGTGTTTTATCTAAATCAGGAGTCCCCAACCCCCGGACCACAGACCGGTACCAGTCTGTGGTCTGCTAGGAACCAGGCCACATAGCAGGAGGTGAGCAGTGGGTGAGCGAGCAGAGCTTCATCTGTATTTACAGCCGCTCCCCATCGCTCGCATTACCACCTGAGCTCTGCCTCCTGTCAGATCAGCGGCAGCCTTGGATTCTCATAGGAGCTCGAACCCTACTGTGAACTGCACATGTGAGGGATCTAGGTTGCTCACTCCCTATGAGAATCTAATGCCTGATGATCTGAGGTGGAGCCGAGGCAGTGATGCTGGCACTGGGGAGCGGCTGCAAATACAGATTCTCATTAGCAGAGAGGTTTGACTGCACAGACCATAATAAGTCAACTGCTTGCAGACGCATATCAAAACCCTATCAGTGAGTGGCAAGTGACAATTAAGCTGCATCTTACGGAGCAGACTGGACATAAGCAACACACGTCGGGGGTCACTGTCTCCCATCACCCCCAGATGGGACCATCTAGTTGCAGGAAAACAAGCTCAGGGCTCCCACTGATTCTGCATTATGGTGAGTTGTATAATTATTTCATTATATATTACAATGTAATAATAAATAAAGTGCACAGTAAATGTAATGCGCTTGAATCGCCCCAAAACCATCCCCTACGCACACCCGGTCCCTGGAAAAACTGTCTTCCACGCAACTGGTCCCTGGTGCCAAAAAGGTTGGGGACCGCTGATCTAAATCTCTTATTTTTTATATCACAGTCAGATACTCAATTATATCATAAACAGAAAATTTGGGCATGAGGCAAAATTTTGCCTTGCAAAAATGAAAACATTCTATCAGAACATGTTCATCTATTCAGCATAAAGCTTTCTAAAATGTTTGTGCCACTTATACCTTAAGAGCACTTTAAATGGCTGACTGCCTACTGGGTTCCAGAGTCTTCTCCTTGTAAGAGTCAATTCTAATGCATGTTGCTGGCACTGCTAAGATAATGCCTTCAGCCTGGTTAACAACAGTTAAGAAAACTAATACCCAGAAAACATGACCAATAAACAATTTATAGGAAACAATTAAAAGGAGAAAAGTGTTATTTCACTTAAATTTTCTGTCTAGACCTTTTTCATAACATCAAAGACCTTGAATTTTGCATTTTTATAGTAATTCAAATCTAATTTTGACATTTAAATTTGAACTAAAAAAATTAAACAATCTTTTGCTTTCTGCCATGGTTGCCGTCCAAGGCTATGGATTTTTCTTCCATAGCCAGGCTGGAGGAGGACCGCTAGATTTCACAGAGCAGTCAGCTTCTATGAGAAGGTGTCTCTTCCCTAAGGGGAAGTATCTCTGCTGCCAACCTGAAACCTAAGGGCAATGACAATGTCCCATTACAATTATAATGACACCAGTACCTCAAAAGCACTTACGGTTTTACAACGAAGATTTGAGGGGGACCGATCCCTTGTGAGGTCTACCCCACAAGGCGCCTTTACAGCCAGGTTCAGTCCCCTGCTTGAGTGACACTGCTCCCTACTACCTTATGGCAAAGGGAGTCCTACAAGCTCCCCTCCCCTCCCCCACCCAAGAGTCACAAATATTCACGTTCTGCTCTTCTCTTCGCATGCCCCTCCATCAACTGCTCCCGGTGAATTATTCTAACATCAACAAAATATACACACATGTAAGATGAGGTAAATTCAGGGTACAAACTAGTAAAATATTTAAAAATAATTAACATGTCGGTCACCCTTTACAGTTGACTTGATCCCTCACGCTCATGCCCTTCTGCACAATGACGAGGTGAGATACTGAGCCCTCAGTGACTGCCAGATCATAAAATAAAACCGGGTTCCTTGTAGTCAGCTGAGCATTGTCACCAGATCCCCCCAGGCTCCGCTAACCCTCAGTCTAGCTTCCATACTGCCTGGGGCACCACTTCCAGCCTCACAGGACTGTCTTCCTGCAACCACCTGCCTCAAAGTGTTTTTCCTAGTAGACAGAATGACCTGTGCCTCCACTCTTTTCCTATAAAGACATCCTGTGGATTATCCTGTACAAGTATATGCTGCTATAAAAGCTGAGTGCCTATCTCTACACCCCTGTCCCTTTCCCCCAGCCAGCTCCTCCTCTTCCTACTAGGGACAGGCCTCCGAGGGCGCCAGGCTCCTCTGGGTCACTAGTAGATACCATCTTCCTTACTGAATCAGCCACGCTGATGCCTGTGGACCCAGCTGAAAACACAAGACCCCCAAACATATACAAGAATATGGGTAGCCCCTTGGATCATTTTTTTCCTCAATTCTTTTTTGCTAGGAGTAAAATTTTGATGGTTAAACTTGTGATGAAGTGTATTATTCAAGATCTCAGCTCTCTCGAGCTTACTGATACTGCCTGATCAGCCGGCTATTCAATATCAATCGATTTTTTGATCGTTAATTCCCTGGATTTTACCGTGTCTAATGGAACGTGCGTGCTGCCGATGCCACCTGTGAGAAAGCCAGAATATGCACCACTTTAGACACTGAAAAGAAATCCTCGTTATAATCACACTTAATTTTTTAAATAGCAAAAGTGGTATTAACTATGTTGATCACGCTCTCTGAACCAAACTGTATCTAAAAATCAAACGTATCCTCAGAGGAAAAAATATTTCTCCTATTGACATATTCTGATGGTCTACAGAAAGCTCTAAAAACTATTTCAAAAAAGAAATTTCAAAAACATTTTCTGTAACGGCTGCATTGGTGGAATAGAAAGTAACTTAAAATTCACAGAACTACTACTGTGTGCCAGACACTATGGCAGTTCTTTTCATAAACCTTTAATCTCTGCAACAACCTTGCCAAGGCAGGCATTATAGTCTCATCTTACTGATGAGGAAGTCCAGGCTCAGAGAAGCGGGAGAGCTGGGTTTCAAACCCACGCCAACCTAACCCTACAGTAAGTGCCTTAAGGCTCTCTCTTCTTAATTTCAGACAATACTGAATGGGCAATACTCCTTTGGATGTATACATTATAGCACATTTATTAAATTTATCACATTACTTCCTAGTTTCGTCTAATATAACTCTTAAGATTTACAACCATATAATATTTTTAATAAGTTCAGGTGGAATAAAGCTCCCAAAAGTGATTGGTGAAACAAACTTATTTAACACAAGGTGCCAGGTACAGCACCATGAACAAGATTTGGTCCTGACCTGAAGAAGCGTAGGATCCACTGGCAAAGAATAGCTCTTGCTAAATACCAGTGATATAGTAAAAGACATGTTTCTTGATAGATAACATGCCAGGCACTGTGCTAGATGTCTGGGACATACCAGTGAATAAGCCCAACATTCCCCATCCTCATGAAGTTTACACTTTAGAAGGGAAGAAAGGCAATTCGATTGGCGATCATCAAATGATGTGACTTTTATGTGCACCATGAAAGAGGCATATAATAGGGGCATCTAACCTCGCCTTGAAGGAATTAGAGAAGACTTTTTACAGGACAGTGAAGTTGAGATCTGGGAGATAAATAAAAAGTAGCCAGGCGAAAATAGGGAGGAGAATGCAGGCAGAGGAAAGAGAATGTGAAAAGCCTGCAAGCGCTAGATCACGACCAAGGTAGGAAACTGAAAGCAGTTCGGGACAGCTGCAGGCAGGAAGCCACGGAGGAGCCAGGTACAGGCCAGACCAAGAGCGTTTCTTAACCTATTTAAGGAATGGGGATTTCATCCTAAGGGCCATAAGAAGCCATTAAAGGGTTTTAAGAAGAGAACTGATATGGTCAGGTTTACATTGTAGAAGGATCATTCTGGCTGTAGTGTCAAGAGGGCAAGCGTCAAAGGTAAGATTGAATCCAGGGAGCCAGGGAGGATTCTTCAGGAACGCAGGTCAGCGAGGAGGACTAGAGCCAGGATGGAGGTAGTGGGGACGGGGAGAAGACAGACTCAGCAGACATTTGGAGGTAAACTTAAGGGCTGGTTCGGGGGAACCAATGAGAAGGGAGGGGTCAAAGATGGGGCCCACATTTCTTCCAGTGGAAGGCAGTGGAAGGTGGTAAAAGTCACAGAGATGGAAGGCAGGAGGAGGGACAGGTAGAGGAGGGAGGAAGCTGAGTTTAGTTTTGGACTGGTCGATCTGAGGCAGTGATGAGAGAGCAGGTGGAAGGTTCCAGGGGACAACTGGAACATCTGGAATTCCAGACAGAGCTCTTGACTAAAGATACACATGGTAATAAGAGGGGTGAGAGGGGATAAGATCATCTCCATGAGGAGGTGGAAGCAGAAGCAGGAAGACATACCCTGCACGTTGGGACCCTCCACAGAGAACACCAAATGACTCCCAAGTGAATGGAAACTGCACCTCATCTCAAAGCCAAAGGAAAGATGTGGTGGACAAGCAAGGAAAGAGGCTAAGCATCCTCTCCCTTATCTCCCATCATGCTCTCGATGTTGCCTCTACTCTTGGCAAACTGCATGCCTTGCTGTTCCTAAAAGACACAGCGGACTGCACTTTTCCCCTCCAAGGATGTGGTCATTTTATCCCCTCTCCCTTTAAAACAAATCGAGGCCAAACAATACCACCCACACCCTTACCTCACCACACACAAAGCTGCTTGTCGTATCTTTCCTCCTTGATTATAACTGTCTTGAAGTCATGGATAATTCACCTTTTCTCTTCCACAGCACAGAGCACAGACTCTTGTAGGTAATCTAAGATACTCAATAAATAACTGTTTAATAAATAAGTGGCAAGTGTTTGAACACGAGAGACTGACTCCCTGTGCCCAGACAGGCAGCCTCTGTTCTGGAGGATAAACTGAAGGTTATTCTTTGTAGGAGTATCTGGCATTCTTGAACCAAGAGATCAGCTGGGATGCTTCTTCAGTGTCATGACCACCAAAGGGCAAGAGGAGGGCTCACTGTGGGGCAGGACAGGAGAGGAGGGGAAACTTCAAACAGTCACAGGAACTTTACTAGATCAAGAAGACCCAGGGAGGTGTGTGTGTGTGAGCGCACGCGCACGTGTGTATATTTGCCAGAGAGGGTAATGGAACTAGAACCCTCTGGAAAGGCTAAGTCAAGAACTCCTTTTGGTACACCAGGAGGCACCGTAAGAACTGTCCCAGTGGCTGAGTTCGGTGTCAGAAATTCCAGATTGCTAATGAGTCAAGAATCTGATTGTGAAACGAAGACCCTGTGACCAGGAAAAAAAAAAAAAGGACTGTATATAAATTCCAAGCCCATGCTGTTTCCACGACAGCATGCTGCCTCCTGAGAGAATTGAAGCTTAACACAATTTAAAAGAGGTGCTACAAAATGTAGTCATATCAAAAAGAGTCCCTGAAGGTCTGCTCAGTACTAAAATGCGGGCTCTTTGACAGAAAGAAATTACAAGCTTCTGGATTAGAAAATGAAAAAATCTGCTGATGTCACCCTGCCTGAGGCTTTAAAAGAATATGAACGATGCCTGCTACCACAGGAAGTGGGCTGCGCTCAATTTATTCTGAGCCGTAAATGTTTTATTTATTACTTTAGTACTGCAAAATAAGATAAGTTGTTATTTCAATAACAACTCTACACGGAGAGAAAAATCACATGGGTCCATCCTATCTCCCAAAAAAGACTTCCCGCTATAGTCCAGAGGCAAACTGTACAGCAATTTCCACCACCAGCTTTTCCCTTCATGCACGCAAACACAGCTTTTGCTTTACACAAAACAGATTTCAAGTGTAGATGTTTGTAACAACTACTTCTGCTAATCAAAGTGTACTAGAATAATTAATCATTATATTGCAGTGGTGGCACCCACTGCTTGTCGGCAGGGATAGAGTGGAAACGGAAGCAAAGATGAAAATGAACCTTTGAGAAGCGACTGTCTTGTGTGCAAGACGGCAAAGGTTTCAAACTACAGATTCCTCCTCAAGCCCATGCCACCTCCAATTCCCCACCCAAGGGCTGCTGCAGTGAGCCTGTCATTCATGGGAAAATGCTGACTGTCCCTGCCTAAGAGAAAGGCATGTGGCAAAGCCAGAAGCAATGCAGCCCCTTAAACAAGAATGCTTGATCTTTGAGGGCTGAAGAATGTTCATTTGGATAGAAGAAAATGGATAGTATGCTGATTAGAAACTCCAAGAGAACAATGAAAACAGTAATGATTTTTTTAAGGTTTTTTTTGAATGATTCTTTAAATTCTACAGTGCTTTACAATTTTCAAGTTTCACACACACGATTTCATATAATCCCATAACCCTTTTTTCCCCCATCCCTATATTGTCCCTCCTCCCTTCCCTCTCTCCACTGGTAACCACTAGTTCGTTCTCTATATCTGTGAGTCTGCTTCTTTTTTGTTTTACTCACTAGTTTGTTGTATTTTTTAGATTCCACATATAAGTGATATCATACGGTATCTGTCTTTCTCTATCTGATTTATTTCACTTAGCATAATGCCCTCCAAGTCCATCCATGTGGCTACAAATGGCAAAATTTCATTCTTTGTTATGGCTGAGCAGTATTCCACTGTATGTATGTAAGTATATATATACACACACACACACCACATCTTCTTTATCCATTCCTCTGTTGATGGACACTTAGGTTGCTTCCATACCTTAGCAGTTGTAAATAATACTGCTATGAACACTGGGGTGCATTGTACCTTTTCAAATTAGTGTTTCTGTTTTTTTTGATGTATATCCAGGAGTGGAATATCCTTCCAGATAGATTTCTGTACTTAGGTATATTTAACAATGCAAAGATAAACATTTTTAATAATAATATAAAGCAAGTCAAGAACATTTTCCCAAGACTGTTATTTGCCAAAACAGGAAAGAAGGAAAGAAGGGAAGGAGGGAGGGAGGGAGGGAGGGAAGGAGGGAGGGAGTCAGTCAAATCCATGGTTAGCAAGAATGAATAAGTCACCAATGAAATTAAAAATCTAGAGAAAGTAGCTTCTCTGAGGAATGAGCTGATACAGCAACCCCTTTTGCATCTTGTCTCAATAAAGTCAGTCCTCCCAGCAGGCCTTTGTCAAAATATGTTTCACCCCATTTAATACGTAAGATGTGTGATTTACCCCAGAGATATCAATTTACCCACTATTTAACCATGGCTTCCTGAACATTTACACTAATTTTCAAGTCTACAATCCCTGTTTTTACTATCTTTATTTATTTCTTTGTCAAAGTGTTAAAGTTCTACAGCTTTAAAGGTATTTTATTTAAAGCTAAATAAAATGCCTTTATCAAAGGCATCCAAACCCAAGTTCCATTTGCTGACAATGAACATGTTTAAGGCTGGGCAGGGCCTCAGAAATTATCTAGTCCAGTGCTTTTCAACCTCCCCCAACACAGGCTGATCCCCACCAATCAAATGACACGACTTTCCATTGGCAAGAGATACACACACACCACACCACACCACACCACACCACACCACACATACCACACCACACCACACCACACACACCACACCACACAACTCCACACACACATCACACCACACCATACCACACCACACACACCACACGACACACACCCCCCCCACACACACGCACACCACACCACACACACCACACCACACCCACACCCACACCCACGCACACCTCTTATGTAGTGCCAATCCCTAAACCCCACATGATTCTGGTACGTTCACTTAATGAGGGAATCCTTCAACAGTGCCATCTCCTTTGAGCTCCTAAAAAATACCCAATTGATCTAGTCTGAGAAAATTCTGGCCTGGGGATTTGCCCATCGTTAGACAGAAGTTACTCAAAGACTGAGCAGGAGAACTTAAGCCTTCTCATTCTCAACAACGGCCTTTTTTCTCGCAACACTCTGCTTCTACTCTGTTCTCTACGGGCATCCCCGAATGCCACAAAAAGCACTCAATAAATCTCCGTCCACTCTTTAATCACACACGCAGGCATGTGCCTCTGCTACGGTCACCTCAATTCACGACTGATAACTATGATGATTACCTTATCCCCTGCAAGTAGGCTTAGGAAAAAGCCCAACTAAATCTGACCCCACTCTTTACGCATTAATTCAAAAACACTTATTAGCCAGACAAAGATTCAATCTCTGTCCCCAGCAGGAAGGCCCCGTCTATAATAATGGCTAGCAGCTGCACAAAGCTCTAGCTGAACCAGTGCTTATTCTTTCTCTCTGAAATATAGAAATCCAAAAGCTATCTTCCTCCAATCTCACCTGTTCCCAGCCATTTTAGTCTATACATGTGTGCTTAAGTGGAACACGCCACTACTTCTAAATATTTCAAGTACCTTCTAATTCCTCGGGTTTTCTCCACAAAACTTCTCTCCAGTTCAGGATAGGAAATGACTTAATGAAAAATGGCATCCCCTGAGGGCTCCTCTCACATAATAAACCAATCATTTGGGTCTGTTCTGTAGAACTTTCCATCAGCCAGAGAGATGGAAATGGGTTCTGCCGCTTATTCCCTCATTCCATTGACCAAGAGAAATGGACATGTAGGAAGCCTAAATTGTCTCTCTTTCTCCTCTTAGAACATGAATTTTTTCTATTTTCACCCTCTTATTCGAGCCTCAGCTTTCCCTAAAATACCAATTTCCGTTCCGACTCCACTGCCGTATTAATATCCGCAGGAGCTGAGGTCTGAGGACCGTCTCCAGCTAGCTGCTAGATTACGCTCAAGTGCGGGCTTTGGCTGCCTTTAAAGGGCATCGTTCTTTGAGATGCTACCACTAGCCACTTTTTCAATGACTCCTACCCCTACCTAATTCTCACAAGTATTCTGACATTGTCTTATGGTTCATTTACTTCTTCCACTTTCTGCTCTTTTTTCCATCCATTCATTTTTAGCCTACATGCCAACTCAAACATTCTATGCCACATACTTTTCTTCACATACTGTATTAACATTAACTTTACTAGGCAACCCAAATACTAGTTCTTTCTGTTCTGTCAACCATTATACATTTGCATATACAATTACAAACAAATACACATTAAGTAACAATTATATACAAGGTCCTTGCACCTATTTGCATAGAAAAAGAAAAGACAGGGCTTCCCTGGTGGCGCAGTGGTTGAGAGTCCGCCTGCCAATGCAGGGGACATGGGTTCGTGCCCCGGTCCGGGAGGATCCTACATGCCACGGAGAGGCTGGGCCCGAGAGCCCCGCGTACCGCAAAAAAAAAAAAAAGAAAAGAAAAGAAAAGAAAAGACAGAAAACAAACAACACAGAGATTATGACAGGTATTCAGGAAGAAAGCACAGGAAGGGAGAGTCCCTTCCGATCTTCCTCCCACCCGACAATGTGCTCTGTATAAATCACATGCAGAAAGAGATTATTTACTTTGAGCTCCAAGATTCAGGACAGATCTGGATAACTTCTGACCTATAGACACATAAACTAGTAGCTACTATTGTCAGTATTTCTGCAGTTCCAGCACATGCAATATTTGAGATGTCAGTTACTACCTGGGGAAGGGTTAATTTTAGCATCAGCTATGATTATTCTCTCTGCAGTGCTTGGAGCAGCTAAAACCACGGATATAAATACCCCTAAAAATTATGTAAAATCTACAAAACAAAATATAACTTAAATATACCTCTGCCATTCCATCTCAGTCCAACCCCATCCCGCTCTACCTCCCACTAGTAAACATATGGAAAACACAGAAAGGAAGCAAAATAAACAACAGTTTTTTTAAAAGAAGAAATCTCTTTTCTAAATAATATGACAAAGAGTTAAAAGGAAAGGGAAAATAAACTTCACTGCACTTAAAAAAAAGGGGAAAAAAAAAGCTTCCCCTATTCCCTATCAAATCTGGGCTGACAGGCATGTTATTTAATTGCCCATAAATGAACTTCTTTAAATAGCACCTATTAATACTCCAAATTTCAGCATCAGCTTGTGCTCAGAAAAAGAGACAGAGAGAGAAGAAACCTGAAACCGCTAAAATGCAAAACAAACTGCTTTCTTCAAATTGCAACAAAATCAGGAATGAGGAAAAGCCATGAGGGGGAAGAGCCTTGCTACCTTCTGCTGCTGAACCAGCCGGGTCCCAGACCACTGACTGCAAAGTCAGAGGCTAATGTGAATGGATGTCCAAGTAAAAATAAAACATCTGCTTGGTCAGAAACCGCAGAGATCCTGAGAAATAAAGCACAAGGCATTATTGGAACCATAATCTGTACCAAAAGAAACAGCACAGGTCTAGTCAAGTGTGGCTCCCGCATAATTTCCCCCTGAAATCTGACACACTTACCCCTGGACATGCTGTCAGGGTCTCAAACTCAACACATCTAAAAGGGAATGTAATACCGCCTCCTTAAACCAATTCTCCCTGGCAACCTTCCTCTTTCTGTATCACCAACTATCCTAGACTTGAAGCTAAAAAACGATTTCTCCTTCAGCCAGACACCCAATCATCTAGTAATAATTACGGTCAGCATTTATCTAGTGGCAACTCTAAGCCGGGCACGTGACATGCACCATCTCATTGAATCCTTACAGGTAACCTGCTAAACAAGACGTCACTGTCCCCATTCACCAATAAGGAAAATGAGGCTCTGAGGTTAAGGGAATTAAGTAACTTGACATGGCCAGTAAGCAGCGAAACCCAGACCAAACAGAAGTCTGTCTGCCCACAGCGCCCACGCTCGGGCATTGCTCACACTGCCACAGCTTCATAACCGCCCTTTTATTTTCCCCCCCTAATGCCACCACTCTGGCTCTGGCCTTTCCTACCTTCTACGTGAACCACTGAAATGCCCTCCCAGTCTTCGAACTTTTCTCCCTCCCGTGTCTCTTGCGCAGGGAGACGGATTCAATGTCCTAAACTCCACCTCACAACATTCTCCTCTCCTTGAGCATCTTCACTGAGTCTTCACTGCTCACCAAATACTACAAACTTCCTAGAGTCAAAGCCTTTCCCAATCTGGCTTTCCCCACACTCTACTGAAAAAAACAACTCCAGTGAAGTCAAATTCTTCGCCAATCTCCAAAAATACACTGTGCACTTCTGAATGTCACCTAGAAGTGACATTCAAATCATGAATGTCACCTAGAACACTGTCCCACCCAGTCTGCAAGGCCCCACTCAAGACATTTTTGTTAAGATGCTTTCTCTAATGAGGAAGGAAAAGTGGAAAGGCAGCACTGTCTCTGATGGAGAGCCTGCTTTGTGCCAGGTCCGGTTCTAAGAAAATCTGCATGACAGCCCAATGAGATGCATCCACCATGATGCCCATTTTACAGACAGAGAGCTGAAGCACCTTGTCCAGGGTCGCAGACTGGTAAGTGTAAGTCGACATTCAAATCCATCTAGCTGCCCTCCTCTTCACCATGTTGCCCCAGGGAGCGCTCGGAATCGACTTCTCAACTTTCTAACAGGTGGGTCAGGCTGATCACATCTGAACCCACTGATCAAGCTTAACATCCTCAAAAGCAAGACAACCAGACACCACGTACTTCCTGATGTGATACAGTAAGAAATCTTGCCAAACAAGCTAACCCTGAATGGAATCACACCTCCAGAGCAGCGCTCCTCCAACTTTACTGTGCACGCAGACCCCCTGGGGATCCAGTTAAAATGCAGATTCTGACTCAGCAGGTCTGGGTTGGGGTCTAGGATTCTGCCTTTGTAATAAGCTCCCAGGAGTGAGCTGTGCTGCTGGACCACGGCTCACGCTTTGAATAGCAAAGCTTCAGAAGCCAGACATAATCACCGGTGGACAAGACACAGGCGAGACAGAGAAACAAGTTAACTCATGGCCGGGACTGGAACGAAGGGAGTGAGGAACCACTTGCCTCACGTGCAAAATTTAAGGGAGCACCGGAAGACATAGGAATGGAGAGAAACATTTTAATACAGTATTTTAAAAAATCAAAATGAACGTAAAGACCCATGATGAACACAATATCAGAGTTTTAAATAAAGGCAGACTCAGTATTACTGATTTTTCTTTTTGCTCAGATTCCGATACGGCTCTGCCCAGCACTGAACTGTATAAGTTAACCGCCAAATCTGGAGGATGAAAAATTCTAAAGGGCAAATGCAGACATGCCTGGTTGCTAAAACAAGTAAATACTATGAAAAGAGGAGGGGGTTAGAGTTTACGAGGCTAAAGAATAGACATCAAACGCAATGTGTGAAACTCGTGTTGATATTGACTTGAACAAAACCATAAAAGAGAATTTGGGGTCGACAGGCAAAATATAAACACAGACTGAATATTAGATGACGTAAAGGATTTTTAATTTTGTTAGGTCATGTTAATGGTATTGTGATTTTTAAAAATTCATTAATTATTAAAGATAAGATACTAAAGTATTTATGGGTAAAATGACATGAGATATATCTGGGATTTGCTTTAAAATATTCCAGAAAAAAAAAAAGTAGAGGAGAGAGATGGGATGAGATTAGCAAAATGCTGGTATCTGTTGAAGCTGGGGGACAATACAGGGGGATTCGTTGCACTACTCGAATTTTTATGTTTTAAATTTCCATGATAAAACAATGTTTAAGTAGCCCTCTTTGCCTTAGGCGCCCTAACACTGACTTTGTGCCACTCAAACAGGACACAGCACGGAGTGCCTTATTCATCCATGATAAAAGGAGCTGCTCTTTCTAATGTGTGCCAGGACCTGCGGTGATCTCATTTAAACGTCACAACAATGTTGTGAGATACTGTGTGGATGAAGAAGAGTGACGTTTAGCAAGCTTGAAGAACCTGCCCAAAGTCACACATCAGCAAGTGACAAAGGCAAGGCTTGAACCCAGACCCAGCTGACTCAGAAGGAAGCCCGATTAGAAGCACGACATTCTATCATCCGTCTTACGCCCTATGGGGCTGGAGGCCTAAGACAACCTCAGTGTATAGTTCATCTCTCATGCTACCTAAGACACAGGAGCCATTCTGAGAGGTGACGAGGAGGCCCTGGTTTTGAATCGGGGCCCTGACACTGACCAGCCGTGTGACCCTGGGCAAATTACTCAACCTTGCTGTCCCTCAATTTCTTCATCTTTGTAGGGCTATTAATCTCACACTAGTATGAGATTAACAACCATCTCACGAAGTTGTTTGGAAGACAAAATGAGCTAATAAATGTAAATTGCTGAGAACTGACACACGGCAAGCACTGATTAAGGGTTAGTGATTATCATCATTATTGCCACTACGTTCTCAGTAAAACTGAATGACACTGAACACACCCCTCAGGCCAACTCATAACCATTTAGTTTTCCTTCTAAGCAACTGTCTGATCACAGAACTTGAAAGGTGGGCTCCCACCAATGCTTACAATATAGTAATCAAGATTAATGTTCCTCTGTTCAGAGGGAAAAAAAAAACTCCAGTATTAATAAAAACCTAGAGACCCATGGCCCAGGACCATTGCTGTACAGTAAGTCCCGTACATATGAACGAGTTCCGTTCCGAGAGCACGTTCCTAAGTCCAATTTGTTCGTGAGTCCAACAAAGTTAGCCTAGGTACCCAACTAATACAATCCACTCTATACCACTGCTTTTACACTTCCTTCCGGACATCCCGGGGTTGAAATAAAGATCCTATACTACTGTACTCTATACAGTACCGTACAGTACACAAAAACACAGCCACTTGTAGAGGACGCACGCATGTGACGATGTACGCCAGACTCGTGAACTCACTTACATGACGGAACGTGCGAATGCTTGTTCGCATCTTTGGAAGTTCGCAACTTGAAGGTTCATATGTAGGGGACTTACTATAGTATCACAATTGCTTTGCAAGTTTCACGTTAAGGGAGGTATAGTGTTTGTGGGATTTAAGATTCTCCGAGAAGGAACCAGGGGTTCTGGCTGAGAGGCTAGACGCTCCACAGAAATAAACAGGAGGGAGTCCTGGGGCACAGGCCAAGGCGGGTGGCAGAAGTGGTGCCAGAAGCACTGAGCCAAAGGCTGAAGCTGAGAAACAGGAGCCAGAACTAAGCAGGAGCAGAGCTACGGCCAACTGCTGAGCCACGAGGATGAGCTGAGAAGCTGCGGAAGGGCTCACCGGCCAAAATCACAAGCAGAGAGGCCAGAGCCAGGGTGCGCAAGGACAAGGCCCCCAGTGACGAAAAGAACACTCTGAGCTCAAATGAGACAGAAAAGGGTTCCGACACGGCTCGCGGCTTTTAACTACTTAGGCCCCGCCTCTTCTGTGGTTACGTTCTGTCACGCTTGAAATTACACTTTTGCAAGCTGTCTTGTTACCCATGGAAGGTGAAATAAACAAAAGGCTGAGATCTCATTACACCATCTGGCAGATCCTGGTCTTCCTTCCCCATTGGCTGTCTCTCGAATCACTCATTGCCCAGTTACCAGCAGTAATTCGTTTTAACTCCCAAAGTAACTGAGTAAACATTATATCAAATTAATTCACAATTACCAGCGTGTATTGAACCCTGGTATCAATCAAGCACTACGCTAAGAGCTTCCCAGTTATCTTAATCCTTCAATGGTCCAGTGAGGAACTGGTATTATCCCCACTTTACAGATGAACCTGAGGCTTAGAGCGCCCAAGGTCACACTGTTAGAAGTGCCTCCTTTCTTACGTCACTCTCTGTTAGCAGGCTCCTTGCTACTGAAAGGGCTCCAAATGAGAGAAGGACCACTGCAGGTAACTGCTGACATGATGAACTGAACAACCTGAAACTCGATCTCCCCCAGGGAACCCCGAAAGCTTGGGAAGAGCAGTTGAAGAGGAATGAGCAATACTTAAATTCTCTTTACTTTCAGCAAAGAGGGTCATTTCCTCCTCTTCAGTTGCTCTTACCAGAGTCCTGAGAGCAGCCTCTGCTGTTCCTGCTGCGACCTGCTGTGGGGGAGATGATGCAGAGAAAAAAATCTCACAGGTTCTCTTCCTTGAAACTGAGGGGAAGGGAGAAAAAAAGGAGAGGAATTCCCACAGGAGAAGAAAACTTATAAATACAGCAACATGAAATGATGCCTGCAGATAAAGAATACCTGTGCCAAAAGACAAGTTAAAGACAGCAGCCAAAACTGGGGCAGATACAATAACATATGCAATTTCTTCCAAAGCTGTTGCAGAAAGAGCCTTGTTTCCTTAAAAGCAAATGGAAATTTACTCTATCAAACCATGGTCCTTATTAAAATCAACACTGAAATACAGCCAATTATTACTACTGGCATGTGAATCCTGTATCAGGAGACACTATTTTCCTCTCAAAGGAAAGAAAAAGTCAAATACATATAATACAATAATTTGCTTGCTTTTTAAAATTAGAAATATAAAATATTATGTTCACTATTATGTGCTTGTTAGAAATCAAGAACAAGGAACTTAAAATTCTATAAGTGTAAAATTATAATTATTTTATGCTTATCTTCTAGAATACTACCCAGCAAAAAAAAGGAATGAACTACAGATAAATAAAACAATATGGATGAATCTCAAAGCCATTATGCTAAGAGAAAGAAGGCTTACAAAAAACAATACAGGTTACGTCATATGATTCCATTTATATAAAGTTCTAGAAGTGAAAAAAAAAGAATCTATGGTGGGGAAAAAAACAGAACAATGCTTGCCTCAGAGTGTGGGGGACAGGGATTGACTACGAAGGGACATGAGGAAAACGTCTGGAGGGGTGGCAGCGCTATCTTACTAGGAGTCTGGGTTACACAGGTGTGTGCATCTGACAAAACACAGTGAAAGCAGGCTTAAGATTTGTATATTTCATTGCATGTAAATTTCATAGTAAGGGAAAAAACACTATAAGCAAATACTGAGCTCTGATTACTGATATGCATGGTCAAGTATTCAGGTGGAAGTACACTGATGTCGACAAATTATTAATACTTGGAAATGCATCAAAAAGTAAGACTGAGAGGAGGATGGACGGATGATAAGTGATGAAGCAAATACAGTAAAATCTAGAATCCAAGTAGTAGGTAGGCAGGTGTTTACTGTAAAATTCTTTCGAGTTTGCTGTATGTTTGAAGACTTTCGTAGAATAGAGGAAAAATAAATGTACTCATCTATAAATTGCAAACAGGTAAGGAAGCTAAGAAAAGGGGGGGTAGAAAAGTGAAAGGCAGAGTGAAAGGGAAAGAACAGTGAGTAAAAGGGAGAAAAGGAGAAGGGGAGTCAGACCAGTATATGAAAGGCCCACAGAGAACAGCTGAGAGCACGAAAGAACAACCAAGAGCACCCGGGAGGTTCTGAAACGAGGGCTCTGGTCCCTGGGCAGATGTGTCCAGTTTTCACCTTGTCTCTACTAAATGCTAATAAATGTGTTCTATTTAATAAAGGAGCTTTATTCTATCCAGTGAAAAATGAAACGAGAACATAATAGAACAGTTCTAATAAAGTTTTATGAAAGGCATTTAAAAGTTAATGTCATTTAATAATTACAGCAGGATTTATATATTAAAGTGAGCTTTATTTTTCAAAGTTGTCAGCAGCAATGAAAGTACATAGGATTTAGAACATGATTAACCTGGGTCCAAATCCCAGTTTCACCAGTAAGCAGAAATATGACTTTAGACAAGCTACTAATTTCTCTGAGCCTCAGTTTCCTCATTTATATATGGGAATAACATTACCTCTCTCACAGGGCTATTTTGAGGATTAAATGAGATCATGTATGCACACGGCAACAACTAGCCCAGCACCAGGTACAGCGTAATTATTTAACACAGGTTGTTTTCCTTTCCTCTTATTCTAATAATGCCACCATTAACACAGCTTTGTGACATTTTTGAGCTGTTGGCCAGGTGAAGAAGAGCAAGTGTTCCAGGTTGGGGGAAGAACACAAGCAAAGGGAGAGAGAGGGACAACAGGAAACAGGTCTTTTTCTAAAGACTTCTGGAACATAGAGGTTGAGTGTAAGGGTGATGGAGGGAGGATGAAAAGGAATCAGAAAAAAGCTGAGAGGAAGACAAGGCAGGATCATGAAGGGCCTTTTATGCCATGCTAAGCAGCTGGGTCTTTTTCTTCCAGGCAATGGAGAGTCACTTACAGGTTGTCAGTAGAACAGTGACATGATCAGAGTTCTCTTTTAGAAAGAATATTCTGCTGGCTGGCTGCATGGTACAACTCCAGGGACACGACTCACATAGGATGTCAAGAGAAGCAAGACATGGACTAAAAAGCATTATGACTCTGAAATCTTAAGTACCACACCTGAAAACCCTAGTGTAGTTATGATCACCTAAGAAGTCTACAGAATGAGGATAGGACCTGGGACACCAACCTTTAAGGGACAAGCAGAACAAAAAGACACCCTAAAGGTAACTGAAGAGGAGATGATCAAAGAGAATCAAATGTGGCAGATAGGGACTGAAAGTATCCACTTCATTTAACAACTAAGAGGCTATTAACGACCTCGTCAAGAACAGGGTCAATCAAATCATGGGAACAAAACCAGATTTTACTAAGCTTACTCTAAAGTGGAGGTAGAGGCTGCAAGTGTGAGGCAAGATCTCAAGAATGGTACAAATGGAAGAGAGAGAGCAGTAAATAAATGGGGACCCACAGCTGAGACGACACGTTAAGCTAGGAAGAGTTTGACAAATAGGGGGAAAGAAGTAGGAAGGATGAGATTCAAGATACAAGCGAGGAAAAGGATAACCAATGAAGGAGGAAGAATGGGATGCAGATCAGGGTTGGAGGGGTCGGCCTTGGGCAGGAGGATGGCAACCTCATCCAATGAGACAAAAAGAAGAGGAATGTGTGTGCAGGGGTAACTGCCCAGTGTTCTTTATTTTGTTTTTGAAGTAGGAGTTAAGGTTGTCCAAGAATGAATATGGAGAAGGTGAAGCAGGAAACAGGAAATTCATGATTATTTCAAAATAAGTTTGTGAAAATGGAAGAGTCACCTGACTATGGGTTTAGTGTATCATTTTCTTCAGGAGGATTCAACAGCCTGGGTTTGTGAATTCACAAGTGGCCGGTCAACAGGGTTGAGATTTTGCCCTCTGAGACTTTCATTCTCTTGTTTGTTCCTTCCTCCATAAATACAATATGTCTCAAGGACCTTCTATGTGCTGGGTCTTGGGGACAACACGAAGAAAGACAAACAGGGCCCCTGCCTTTAGAGTCTTATAATATAAGAGAAAAAACACACAGAACAAAAAACTATAATAGTAATAAGTATTATGTAGAAGTTCACAATACCATGGAGAAAATGTAGAAAGTCTGCCTAACCAAGACTGGAGGGGACAGGGAAGAAGTAACATTTGAGACCTGGAGAAATGGTAGTTGGCTGGGGAAGAAGAGAAGGGAAGAGAGTTTCAGGAGGGAACGTGTATGAAGGCCCTCTAAGGAACCCTGAAACAGAAAGGACATGCCACTTTGGAAGGCCTGAGAGTTCTACATGCCAAAGTGTGGAGTGTGGCAGGGCTACAGCTGTCTACAGATGGGGCCAAGTCATGTAGAGTTGGTAAGAATTCGGGATTTGAGTCTAAAAGCAATAGCAATTTGCATTTTTAAAAGACTGCTCTGGCAGTGCTGTGCAAAACAGATTAGAAACAGGCAAGAGTAGATACAAGGAGAACAGTCAGAAAGCATTTAGTAAGAATCCAGGCCAGAGATGATGGTAGTGAGCACAAAGGCGGCAACAGTGAGGAAGGACAACAGAAATCGAACAAAGTAAGTGATACAAAAGAAGTAAAATCACTTAGAACGTATAACCTGAATGTGGGAAATAAGGATGAAGGACGAATGGAGGATCACGTTCAAATTTTTAGTCTGGGAAACTGGATGGTGAGTGGTACTAATCACTGAGAAGGAACCGGTTTGACAGGAAAGCTTTTGATTTTATTTTTAGTCTGTTGAGTTTGAGGCACCTAGGAAGCAACCAAGGAGACAAGTTAAGCAAGCAGCCGAATGCACAGATGGGTCTGCAGCTCAGAAGAGGGCTCTATGGAAATACAAACCTGCCGTCTGTCTACCTACGGCTGACAATAAAGCCACTGCGAGCAGATGAGATCATACAGGGAGAGGGTATAAAGGGAGCAGAGGGCCTAGGGCAGAGTCTTAGAGAACTACTGCTGTAACCCCTGAGTAGAAGGGAGAAGTAAAAGGTGAGAAGGAATGGCCAGAGGAGTAGGAGGGAAAACAGATACCTGGCAGTCAGAAGCCAAGGGAAAAAAAGGTGTCTCCTTGAGAGTCAACGTTGTCTAAAGCTGAGCAGTCAGAAGGGATGAGTAATAAAACCGGTGCGACTAACTTAAAAGAAGACCACACAGGATGTAGAATGGGTAGGAGGCAGGGAAGCAGAGAGAACCTATTCAAAAAGTTTAACTTAAAATAGGAGGAGGAAATGAGAGAGTGAAAAGGCCAGGGAGGACATACGAAAAACTGTGATGAATTGTGTGATGTGTTGAATCAAGGAATCTAGGACAGGAAGAAAGTGAAGAAGCCAGGGGTGAGTGATAGATTGGGAAGAAAATGGAGGGCCCAAGGGACAAGAAGTCTTGATAACACTGAAAAAGAGGAGTAAAGGAAGAAAACTGGAATAATAGAAGGGCAAAATGAGAGAGTCAGATGCTTAAGTTCCATTTTCAAAAGTGGAACAAGGACAAGTGATGACAAGGTTTAGCATTCAACCAGTGAGAATGGGGAGAGTTGAAAGAGGGCAAAGTATTAAAGTCCCAGGAATAGATTAAGTCAGGGAAAGGAAAGACAAGGTGTTGTTAGGTGGGATGTTCACATAAACACTCAGGGCATTCAGAAAGATAACAAGATAACAATGCCCTTTTCTCTTAAAGAGAAAAGGACATTGATAAGCCAGGCACCAAAGCCTAAGTCTAATGTAGATGAGATCCCAGAAAGCTGGGTGGTTTACGGTTTTATAATATAGCCAGATATTATGAGCCTCAAAGGAGAAAAGACTGTTATAAGAAGATGAAAGAGTAATGGTTTGGAATAGGTACCGAGGAGCTAGGAGAATGGCAACCCCACCTCACAACCCATCTGAAGAGGAGGGCAGCTTCTATTCAAGACAGCTGCAGGGCAAGATTTTTGCAGGGAAAAAACTAAAATAGTATTATAAAAAATAATGTGAGAACTGTTATGTGAAAAGTTTGGGATTTTTTTTTGTAAAGACAATAGAAGGAAACTACCTCAACATAACAAAGAACATATATGAAAAGCCCACAGCTGACATCATATTCAACAGAGAAGACTGAAAGCTTTTCCTTAAAGATCAGGAACAGGGCTTCCCTGGTGGCACAGTGGTTGAGAGTCTGCCTGCCAATGCAGGGCACACGGGTTCGTGCCCCGGTCTGGGAAGATCCCACATGCCGCGGAGCGGCTGGGCCCGTGAGCCATGGCCGCTGAGCCTGCGCATCCGGAGCCTGTGCTCCGCAACGGGAGAGGCCACAACAGTGAGAGGGCCGCGTACCGCAAAAAAAAAAAAAAAAGATCAGGAACAAGGGAAGGATGCCCACTCTTGCCACTTCTATTAAACATAGTACTGGGAATCTTAGCCAGAGCAATTAGACAAGAAAAAGAAATAAAAAGCATCCAAATTGGAAAGGAAGAAGTAAAATTGTTTGCAGATGATGTGACCTTACATGTAGAAAACACTAAAGAGTCCACACAAATAAGCTATTAGAATAAACAAATTCAGCAAAGTTGCAAAAGTTTGCAAAGTTTACAAAATCAAACACAAAAACCAGTTGTGTTTTTATACACTAACAGTGAACAATTCAAAAAGGAAGTTAAAAAAAAAATCCCATTTACGGAACAGGATAAAAAGCCCAGAGATAAACCCACGCACCTATGGTCAACTAATCTATGACAAAGGAGGCAAGGATATACAATGAAGAAAAGACAGTCTCTTCAATAAATGGTGTTGGGACAACTGGACAGCTACATGTAGAAGAATGAAATTAGAACACTCCCTAACACCATACACAAAAATAAACTCAAAGTGGATTAAAGACCGAAACATAAGACTGGACACTATAACACTCTTCGATGAAAACATAGGAAGAACACTCTTTGACATAAATCACAGCAAGATCTTTTTTGATCCACCTCCTAGAGTAATGGAAATAAAAACAAAAATAAACAAATGGGACCTAATGAAACTTCAAAGTTTTGGACAGCAAAGGAAACTATAAACAAGACGAAAAGACAACCCTCAGAATGGGAGAAAATATTTGCAAACGAATCAACGGACAAAGGATTAATCTCCAATATATACAAACAGTTCATGCAGCTCTATGTCAAGAAAAAACAACCCAATCAAAAAATGGGCAGAAGATCTAAATAGACATTTCTCCAAAGAAGACAGACAGATGGCCAAGAAGCACATGAAAAGCTGCTCAACATCACTAATTATTAGAGAAATGCAAATCAAAAGTACAATGAGGTATCACCTCACACCGGTTAGAATGTGCATCATCAGAAAATCTACAAACAACAAATGCTGGAGAGGGTGTGGAGAAAAGAGAACTCTCTTGCACTGTTGGTGGGAATGTAAATTGATACAGCCACTATGGAGAACAGAATGGAGGTTCCTTAAAAAACTAAAAATAGAACTACCATATGACCCAGCAATCCCACTACTGGGCATATACCCAGAGACAAACATAATTCAAAAAGACACATGCACCCCAATGTTCACTGCAGCACTATTTACAATAGCCAGGCCATGGAAGCAACCTAAATGCCCATCGACAGGCGAATGGATAAAGAAGATGTGGTACATATATACAATGGAATATTACTCAGCCATAAAAAGGAACAAAATTGGGTCATTTGTAGAGATGTGGATGGACCTAGAGACTGTCATACAGAGTGAAGTAAGTCAGAATGAGAAAAACAAGTATCGTATATTAATGCATATATGTGGAATCTAGAAAAACGGTACAGATGAACTGGTTTGCAAGGCAGAAATAGAGACACAGATGTACAGAACAAACGTATGGACACCAAGGGGGGAAAGCAGGGGCAGGGGTACTGGTGGTGGGATGAACTGAGAGATTGGGATTGACATGTATACACTGATGTGTATGAAATAAATAATAAGAACCTGCTGTATAAAAAATAAAATAATTCAAGAAAAAGGGGAAAAAATTTTTTAAATCCCATTTACAATAGCACTGAAAAGAATAAAATATTTAGGAATAAATATTTTAACCAAGGAGGTGAAAGACATGTATACTAAAAATGATAGAACACTGCTGAAAGAAATTAAAGAAGACACAAATGAATGGAAAGACATCCCATGTTCATGGATTGGAAGGCTTAATATTGTTAAAATGTCCATACTGGGCTTCCCTGGTGGTGCAGTGGTTGGGAGTCCACCTGCCGATGCGGGGGACACAGGTTCATGCCCCAGTTCGGGAGGATCCCACATGCCGCGGAGCGGCTGGGCCTGTGAGCCACAGCCGCTGAGCCTGCGCGTCCGGAGCCTGTGCTCCACGGTGGGAAAGGCCACAACAGTGAGAGAACCGCGTACTGCAGGAAAAAAAAAACCATACTATGCAAAATGAGCTACATATTCAATGTAATCCCTATCAAAATTCTAGTGGCATTTTTGAAAAAATAGGAAAAACCATTCTAAAATGCATATGGAATCTCAAAGGGCCCTGAATAGCCAAAAGAATACTGAAAAAGAACAAAGTTAGAGGCCTAGCACTAATTTCAAAACATATTACAAAGCTACAGTAATTAAAACAGTATGATACTGGCATAAAGATAAACATATAGATCAGTGGAACAGAACAGAGAGCCCAGAAATAAATTCTCACATATATGATCAAATGATGTTTGACAAGGGCACCTAGGAGACACACTGGGGAAAGAACTCGAAATGGATTAAAGACCTAAACCTAAGACCTAAAACTATAAAACTCCTAGGAAAAAAACATAGCGGGGAAGCCTTTTGACACTGGATTTGGCAACGATTTCTTAGATGTGACACCAAAACCAAAAACAGACAAATGGAATTACATCAAGCTTAAAAACTTCTGTGTAGGGGCTTCCCTGGTGGCACAGTGGTTGAGAGTCTGCCTGCCGATTTAGGGGACACGGGTTTGTGCCCCGGTCCGGGAAGATCCCACATGCCGTGGAGCGGCTGGGCCCGTGAGCCATGGCCGCTGAGCCTGCGCGTCCGGAGCCTGTGCTCCGCGACGGGAGAGGCCACAGCAGTGACAGGCCCACGTATCGCAAAAAAAAAAAAAAAACTTCTGTGCATCAAAGGACAATCAACAGAGAGAAAAAGGTCAATCTATGGAATAGAAGAAAATATTTGCAAATCATGTATCTCATAAAAGGTTAAAGAACTCCTACAACTCAACAAATAACCTGATTTTTTTTAATGGGCAAAAAACTTGAACAGACATTTCTCCAAATAAGATAAACAAATGGCCAGCAAACATATGAAAAAATGCTCAGTATCACTAATCATTAAGAGAAACGCAAATGAAAACCACAGAATGCCATATTGCACCCATTAGGATGGCCAATATCAAAAAAAAAAAAAAAAAACCCCAGAAAATAACAAGTGTTGATAAGGATGTGGAGAAATTGGGATTGCAAAATGGTGCAGCCACTATGGAAAACAGTATGGAGTTTCCTCAAAAATTTTAAAATAGAAATACCATCTGATCTAGCAATCCCACTTCTGGGTATATACCCAAAAGAATTAAAAACAGGATGTTACAGCCATATCTGCACACCCAAGTTCAATGTAGCATTATTCTCAATATCCAAGAGGTGGAAGCAACCCAAATGCCCATCAACATATAAACAGATAAAGAAATGTGGTATATACATACAATGGAATATTATTCAGCCTTAAAAAAAGAAGGAAATCCTGCCATATGCTACAACATCAATGAACCATAAGGACATTATGCTAAATGAAATAAGCCAGTTACAAAAGACAAGTACTACATGATCCCACTCATACGAAGTATCTAAAGCAGTCAAACTTACGGAAACAGAAAATAGAATGGTGGTTGCCAGGAGCTGGAGGGAGGAGGAAATGGGGAGTTGTATTCAGTGGGGATAAAGTTTCCATTTTGCAAGATGAAAAAGTTCTAGAGATCTGCTGTACAGCAATATGAATATATTTAACACTACTGAGTGTACACTTAAAAATGGTCAAGGTGGTAAATTTTCTTTTACTGTTTTTTTACAATTTTTTAAAAGGGGGAGGGAGGGGTGTTAAATAGCACCAGAGCATGCGGAGAGAAGTCTGAGAAAAGGAAGCTATGCAGGACAATGGGGGGTTGCATTCTGAGCAGTAACCTTGAATGTCAAGGGTAGAGACAGAGCAAATGATGCCTCCAGCCTCCTGCTACACTTCTAGTTCAAGCTGTTTCAGATCCAACTGAGAATGAGGCCTCCGACGTGCCACAAACTTAATGGGCCTTTTTTAAAGTCTCAAGACTACGCTGGCGAGAAATTATTATGGTACCTTAAAGACATCCTGAACAGGGGACACGGTTATTTCCTCACATCTTCACCCAGCAGTAGCAATGGCAATAATCCGCAGCAGGTGGGAGGTTCTCCCACCTTAAGCCAGCTGTGGCCTGGACTGGGTGCTCCTAAATAGGAAATCCTGGTTCCTACCCTGGCAGGAGGTATAAGGAGCCTTTCCTCGAGGGCTTAAATGTTACGGCTCAAATTTGCCATAAAATGTTACGGAAAGACCCGAACGTACTTTTTGGCCAGCCCAATAGTTTGAAAAGGGAGGAAAAGCCAAACATTATATGCTCCGTACACAATTTGTTAAAACATTTCCTCTGCCCTTCTCTTTTTTATATATTAAAATTTTAAGATTCTTAGGTCTGTTCTTTATACGCTAGCTAATGGAATTCAAGTGCTTAGCCTTGAGAAAACTTAGAAAGAAAAGGGGGGAATGTTCCACCTTCTCCACACCTGCAAAAAGTAGACACCATGAGCATCATAAATTATCTCTGATAGTGGTGAACTGAGAACGTTCACAGAAGTACCAGTGTGACTCTCCTTTCCAACGTGGAGACTTCCATTATAAAGCCTGTTCAGTTTTCTGTTTAACAAAGCAGTTATTCGGGACACTCGGATGTCAGAGAATGTTGCTATATATTTAAGACGTAGCCCTGAATCCCCAAAAGACTGCAATTTGATCGGCTCTCTTAGTAATCTGTATAACTTTTATATAAAAGCTGTTTATTTAAATCTTATTACCATGTGAATCCAGAAGAGGACCTCTGGCACCTTCTTCTCCCCACAGACCTGCAAGGCTAATAAAACCCAAGACTGCCTGGAATTCCTTATTCAAACAAAAGGTCTGAAAGTCTGTTTCATTTAAATGAACTAATGGGTTCATTAGTTTTGTTGTTGCTAATGGGTTAGATGAGGAAAATCACAGGGGTTGCAGGTAGCAGACTCAGTGTCTAGCAATGGGCACTATTAGAGATCGAGAGACCGTAGTGGAAAACGGAAGGACCACCCAAGGACACGTGTGAGTTCCAACCCTCTACTATTACTAGGGAAGTCCCTTGTTTCTCTCTAGGCGGCCCTCAATTTCTCCCCGTTTTGATCTCGCTGCAGTAATCTGTGTCCACTGAAGTACAAGTGTTAATAGCTCTATACAGTTTCCATCTTTCAGAACTGGGTACAACAAGAAGCCTTTGTCTTTGAGGTTTTAACATTTGCTTTCCTTTTACAACACACTGTTTTACAGAGACAAGCACAGCTAAACAAGATTTTAACTGTAGGCCCTTTTGAACTGTTTTGTTGTTGCATGTGAAGGTGGGGGGTATGGGGGCTGTCAGATATTTACCAGTGTTTTCCATAGAGCCAGTGGCCTCCCCATGTCATCAGGCAGATCCCAGCTGTAGTTTTTTTCCAATGATTTCGAAGTGTTTTAAAGAACACAGTCATCTTCTCTTAGGGATTTGCTAGATTAGTAGAGGCAGAAAAGAAAAAAATATAATTGTCCAAGGGAATCGTGCAGAGTCCCTATGACTGTCTTCGGTTCTTTCATCCTCTCCATGTTTTCCTTCCTCCCTCCTTCTCCTTCCTAGTTACATCACCTTCTTCATCTCCTCACCCACCCACCCACCTACTCTTTCTTTCTTTCCTTCCTTCCTTCCTTCTTTCTTTCTTTCTTTCTTCACTTCTTTCCACCTAAACTACACTTTTTTCTTCTCTCATCACTTCTTCTTAGAAGGAAGGGGGAGAGAAGCAGGAAGAGAAGAAGGGAATTCTAGGTGTCCTGTCTTTGCTTTCTCCTTACAGTCATTATACCGCTATTTAAGAGTATCTGCTTATCTGGGAATTCCCTGGCCGTCCAGTGGTTAGGACTCGGCACTCTCACTGCCAGGGCCTGGGCTCGATCCCTGGTCGGGGAACTAAGATCCCGCAAGCCATGCAGCACGGCCAGAAAAAAAAAGGAAAAATAAAAAAAGAGTGCCTGCTTATCCATTATATATAAAGTGTATATCATCAAATTAGTAATCAAACTAGTAATGTAAAGGGATTATTCAAAATAGGAGAAAACACTAGGCCCTCAATAGAACATTCACAGAAAACTCAATGAAGAGGAAATGCACATAGCTCTGTAAAAATGCTCAACTTCCTGAGTAATCAAAGACATGCAAATTACAAAGAACTATCACTATTCACCTATAAAATTACCAAAATTTTTAAATGATTATACTCACTGATGACAAAATGAGATAGACACACACTCCTATACGGAAGGCAAACTAGCATAACTTTACTCAAAAACAAAGCGACCGTATAAACCTATTCTGTTTCTTTTCGTCACAGCACTTATCCTGTGATGATCCTTCTGTGCTAGTTTGTTTATTAACTTACCCCCCTGGAATGTAAACTCCGTGAGAGTAAAGATTTTGACTGTTCTGGTCACTGCAGTATCCCTGTGTCTAAAATAAAACCTGGCACATAACAGCCATTCAGTAAATAACTGTTGAATGTGATGGGGTTCAAGACATGCTACCCCAAACTATGGCACCTTGCAGAGTGGATATTTTAAGAGGAAGGAGTTCGGGGAAATGGCAGAAGCAGGAAGGTCACCCTGCCCACCTGCCCACCTTGCCCTTCTTCCCTGAAACAGATCATAAAACCCTCCAGTGAGAGGTGCCTGCCCTATACCCAGCAGGAAGGATCCATTTGTCTCCAAAGAAAAAGGGATGCCAAGAAGAATCCTAACACACAGGCCTTGCTGTTTCCCATTTGCTCTAATTACCTCACACCCTTCACCCTATCACGCTCCTCCACGACTGTCTAAAATAAAATACTCGGGCCTGTTTCCCTGGGTCTTCATTTCTCTATGAAGGCTCTCGTTATCATGTAAAACATATTGAGTAAACGTGTATGCTTTCCTCCTGTTGATCAGTCTTTGTCAGTCTAATTTCCAGACCTAGCTAGGGACCCTATGAAGGTTAAGGAACACTTTTCCCCCCACTACATTAAATTTTTTTTCACTAAGAATTTTTGTTGATGTGGAAAAAACTAAAAATATAATGTTAGGTAAAATTAGCAGGATTAAAAAGCCTTATGGAATTGGTATTTACCAATTATGTCCAAACATGAATATAAATGAAAAAAAAATACCAGTATAAATAAACACACAGAAACTTTAAGGAATTCCCTCTTGATTGTGAGAAAATGGGTGACATTTATTTTACATCTTAAATTGCAATGTATTTTCTAAATTTTCTAAAAATAAATATAAAATTTTCTAAACAGATACAGAAAATTTTTATGACTTTGTGTGCATGAGGTAAACAGACCAAGAAAAAAAAATCTTCAGCTTTTGGTGAAGATTCTAGTTCTTTTATTACTCCCTTTAACCACGAAGACTCTCTTCTTGACCTAACTTTAATCAGGCTCCTCTGAGCTCTGCTGGACAAGGCCCTAGCTTGGGCTTCCCTCTCCGCCCTTGTAGAATCCAGTTTGAGCAAGAATCCCACTTAGTTTAGTGAAAATCCCCCATCTCCACCGTTGGTATCTGACCACCCTGGATATCTTATCACCCTGGTCTGCCTTCAGCAAGAACTCTACTGAGTCAGCCTAACAAGAATTCCCCTTAACCCTGAAGTTCCCTCTTAGTAATTTTCCATCCACTGAAGCCCACCCTGCCCCTTGGCTATAAACCCCGATTTGTCCTCGTTGGAGTCAGAGTTGAGTCCAACCTCCTTCCCCCACTCTAAGACCACCACTGCAGTGGTCTCTACATCCACCCAGATGCCTCTCCCTACCCTTGAGTAAAGTCTGCCTGACCCTTCTTCAACAAGTGTCACTACATAGTTTTTTCTTTAACACTACCATTGCTTAAAATTCCTCTCGAGGCCAGACACATCCTTATCACCAGCAACAATGAAGCCAGTGCCAGGGAGCCCACCTTCCTGTGAATCAGAGCCACAGTCCAGGATGGTACACAAAGGAACCCAAAGGCACACGTGATGATTAGATGCCTCCCCATCGCACCCTAAAGCACGCGTTCATTCAGCATGCTGGACTCTGTGCTGGGTGCTAGGCAGAGAAGCACAAGCCTCTATTCTCAAGTGCTGGCAACTGTTAAACCCACAAGTGCAAAACAATTACACAATTTATGATTGTAATACAGTGGGAAGGATGTTGAGGGGTAAGTCATGGCTCTGTCAGAAGCCACAAGAATGACCCAGTGTAGACTGGAGGTGACACGGTGGTCCATGGCTGGGGGAAGTCTTCCCAGAAGGCGTGACATTTACCCTGGGTCTTGGAGAATGAGGAATACCAAATGAGAAGCTAAAGAGACTGATGCGCACAAAGGCATAAATGATAGCAAGGTATGTTCAGGGAAACACAGGTGGGGAGTCAGGTATAAAGAGCAGTGTAAATATGGAAGGTGAGAACAAGGCCTCTCAAACTCTAGTGTAAAACTTGTTAAAATGCAGATTCTTGGGCATTACCCCCTGAGACTCTGACTTGTTCTGGTTGGGCTGTTAGTGAAACCAAGCAGGACCCTGTGGGGTTCCTGGGCACAAAAGCCTTTCTGTGTCTCCCATTTCTAGACTTTCCGAGTTCCAAAGGGCAGGTTCAAACAGTTGCTAATCAGGGAAGGGAAGGGATACAGAGACAAGGGAGGAACAGTCAAAAAACAGTAGTGCAGCCTTGGGGCAGGGTCCTGGTTCCACCTCAAGGGATACACATAACAATATCTTTGAGCTCTTCCACAGAACTAAAACCCCCAACAAATGGAAGATGGTAACTACTTGATGAAGCGATCTTCATTTCAGAGAGGTCACAGCTGAATAACCTCGAGAATCACAGAAGCTCATCAGAAGACCACCTGAGGCCAGATTAAAGGAACGCAGGGCTGCGCACACCCTGAGCCTTATAAGCAAGCCCGCCCTTGAACCATTGCTATAAAACTCCTCCCCAAATCCCCCTGGGTTGGGACACACAGTTTTTGAGGGCATGAGCCTGCTGTGTCCCTCTCTGCCTGGCAAAGCAATAAAGCTATTCTTTTCTACTTCACCCAAAACTCTGTCTCCAAGATTCAATTCGGCACCAGTGCACAGAGGTCGAGTTTTTGGCATCATCATCTTCATTATTAATGAGTACTCCCATGCTTCTAGTGGAGGTCAGCACCACACTTTGAGAAACAGTAGTCTGGAGACAAAGGATGGGGAAGGTCGGGGAGGTTCAGAAAAGATCAGGAAGGACCCTGACTCCACGCTAAAGACTTTGGATGTTACATTGAAAATGATGAAAAACCTTGAAGGGATTTAAGCAAGTGAGTGATAGGATCACATTTGGACTGCAGAAAGATCACTTTGTAGCAGAATGGAAAATGGGCTGGAAGAAGCTGAGCTAAAAGCTACAGAGAGCCGGTAGCAAGTTCTACCACAATCTCTAGGCACATAACGAAGGAAGAAGCAAAGGAGACAGAGAGAGGATAGATGTGGCAGATCTTTAGAAAATAGAATCTAGCAGCCATTGGAGATCAACTGATTGTAGGAGGTGAGAGAAGAGGAACCAAGCCAGTTTTGTACTTGGGCGACTTACTGAATAGTGATTTCAATCATGAGAGTTGGATTGTAGGTTCATGAAGAAAAGTGTTGGAGATATTGAGTTTGAGATGCCTGTGGGGCAGCCAATGGAAATGATCAATGGATGTCTGGACTTAGCAGTCTGAAGCCAGGAGAAATTGTCTGGATGGAAGATATAGATTTGGGACTCATCAGTGTGAAGGAGATAAAGTTGGAGTACAGGTGAAATATCCAAGGCAAGGACAGAAGTTAGAGAACAATCTAACAGTCGTTAAGAGTCTGTTGTAAGGCCACCCATGACCCACTGGAACTCCCTTTGTGTCAATGGGTCTGCGTATTACAAAACTACTGTGGAAACATGCAGGCAACCTAGTGTCGTGGAAAGAGCGCTGGTCCAAGGGTCTTGAGGCCTAGATTCTAGTCCTACTTTTGTTACTTACTGGCAGTGAGAGCCTGGGTAAATCATTTCACCTGTCTCTATGTTCTCATCAGTAAAATGAGGGTACACCTGCTCTGCGTAACTCATTTGGCTGCGAAGATCCCATCTGATGGGGCTGTGGATGCACTTTCCTCCTTAGTAAAATGAGGATACACCTGCTCTGCTTAACTCATTTGGCTGCGAAGATCACATCTGTGAGGGGTATAGATGCACCTTGTAAATTTTTCCGGATTTAAGTCATCATCAAATATGTAATATATTAGCTAGCAGTGTATATGCCTTCTAAGTACCCAACAGAACTCCTATTCCCCAATCTCAGTAAAAACTTAAATTTCTACTGAAAAAAAAATGTGGCACCTAATAGCCATTCGGTAAATAACTGTTGCATGTCTCGTCCGAAATGCATGGGTTTCGGTTTTTTTTCCCCAAGAACTCCCCAATTCTGATTGTATTCGACCCTCCTCACCATGAGGCGGGGCTTTTCTCACGAGACTTGGGACCCCACAATGGGCAGGTTCTGTCTGTGCATCTCTAGCAAACAAAACCTTGTAAAGCACCTGGAATGAACGAACCAATCAACCAATCCATCAAGCGATCAGCAACCATTCGCCCCATTTTGCAAATGAGTTAGCTGAATCGCTCCCCCCAGCTCCAAGAGAAGTGGGTAAGGGTCACGCAAGTTCAAGGCAGCTCTGGGGCTAGACCCCAGGCCACCAGCCTCCCGCGGCGGCACCAGGAGCCCCGCCGTCCGCAGGGAGCCCCGCCGTCCGCAGGGAGCCCTCCCCGCGCGGTTCCGTCTGGCCCTCGCTCCCACCCTCCGCCCGCACCCGGGTCGCGACGCCCACCCCACGCCCCGGGGCCCTCCCCGCCCGCTCGGGCGGGGTCCCCGAGCCCCGCTCCCGGCTCCCCGCCCCAGCACTGCAGCACTCACCAAGACGGGTCCAGCGCGCAAGCTGCCTTTCCTGTGTGCTCGCTCAAGATTCCCCTGCTCTTTGAAGGGAAACCGCTGCCGCCGCCCTTGGGTTCCGCAGCGGGTTCCTGGCGCGCAAGGAGGGTGCGGTTTGCAGCGGCCGCCCGAGGCGCGCCGGTGTGTCTGTGTGTGTGTGGGGGTGGGGGGGGGGCGGTGCCTTCAGTTTTCGATCGCTCATTTATTCATCCATTCAGCCTTATCATCCATCCCTCTGTCGCTCAACAATATTTTATGGAAAGCCTACCAAGACAAACACTGTTTTAGGACCTGGCACTAAATCGGAGAATAACTAAATGAACAGGGCAATTTCAGGTAGTGCTATGTACCACGAAGAAAACGAAAACAGGTGATAGAAAAGGAGTGGGGTGGGGGGAGAACTATTTTAAGTTAGGCCGTCTAAGTTAGGCCTCTCCGAGGAAGGGGCAATTAACCTGAGACCTGAAGGCGAGAAGGCGCAGGTCAAGCAAAGATCCAGAGGAAAAGAGAACCTGAAGGAGGGCACGGCCAGTGCAAAATCTGTAAAGCCTGAGGCAGCTTACCAAGTCGGGGGCCAGTGCGAGTGAAGCAGAGACAACTAAGCAATAAGAGGTAGCGATGAAGCCGGAGGGGTGGGCAAGACGGGCCACGGTGAAGACATTATATGGAATGGGATGGGAAGACCCTGAGAGGATTCAGTCAGGGGAATGACCTGATCTGGTTTGCATTTTAAACACCTCTGGCCACAGTGTAGTGAACAGATTCTAGAGAGCCAGAGAGCTGCAGAGAAGCCAGGGCCCATGCTGACCACCAGAGGGCAGTTCTAATTCTCTGTCCGCCTCCCACCAGTTCCCCCACCCGCACGTGTGCTGTGGGGACCATACCAGTCAGTCAAGGTTTCTTACTTTTCTTCTCCCATCCATCATTGGATCAACCAACATTTGCTGAGTGCTGCGCATGCGCTAGGCACAGGGGATGCACTCCTGTGCAGCACCCACCCCCGCCCATTGTCCCTGCCCTCATAGAGCTTGCAGTCTAGTTTCCCCATTTACTGCATAAAGACACGCATCCTTACTATCGCCCCCCAGATGAATGTTTTAAGAGAAATGAGAACCACCGACGAGATTATGGTGCAGTAAAGCATACTCGGCCGGGTTCTAATCCTCAGGACCCCACACTACCAGTAGGGTGAACTTCCTAGCCCTTCCACCTGTCAATTAGGAGACTGGATCACCGTAAAAAAATCTCTTCTAGCTATAAGATGTTGTGATATTCTAGGTATGAGAGACAGTTATTTTCAACTCTCCTTTTCCAACCATCTAAAACATTTGCATTTGATAATGAGTTGCTGAACTCCTTGCCTGCAGGCTATAAAAATCTGCAACTTGATGCTGCATGGTCCAATGGGCAGACTAAGCTTTAGGGTTTCAGCAAAGTGAGAAAAGTTTGGCTTAAATGAATTTTCCATAATTTTCCAATCAGAAAATGAAGAAATATAGAAAGAAACTTTTTCTTAAAATATATATCTATACTTTATATATAGATGTGTATTTTGTGTATGTATACTTTTTATATATGCATATCTTTTCTTGTTGTTTTAGGGCTGATTTTATTTTTGTTTTGGATTACACAGTGACTGGGAGCTCTACACTCATTTCTGTCTTTAGGGTCAACAAAGAACAGAATCCAGTCTCGCTGGGACACCTGCATCACGTGTGGATGTGATCTGACCACGCTGAATGTGCTCGTGTGCATGCTGGCCTGTGAGCGCCCCTGTGAGGACAGCTGTGCAAGCATGGCCGTGTATCTGTGCACACGGTGCGGATAGTGTTATGGCAGTGAAAAGAGGCCTCCCTCTGTGGTCTGTGACTTATTGGCACAATTGGACGAGAGCATAGCACTGCCCAGGCTGCAGATGGGCATTTAGTGTGGTCTTTACACTGCACTTAGCCAGTGCGGGAAGGCAGCACTGTCCAGTAGGTAAATGTATTTGCACCTTTGGAACCAGGTGCCTGGACTGGAATTCCAGCTCTGCCACATACTAGCTGAGGGAGTTGAACAATACCTTTCATTGCTTGGTACCTAAGTTTCTATAATGATGATGATGATAACTGTATCTACTTCAATGGATTGTCATGAGGAGTAAATGAGTCCATACATGTAAATCCTTTAGAAAAGTACATAGAACAGAGTTAACACTCAATAAATACTTGTGGTGTTTTTGTTTTTGTTTTTTTCCTGTAGCCACTGCCTAAACCTCAAGCAACTACCAGCTAACCAGAAAATCCCTGGGATCCACCAGGTACCCTGGAAGGAAGAATATGTATTTGGCAAAACTGGGATGAGCTGAGAGTTTCAAGCCCACCGGGAGCAGGCCATCCGTGCACATGGATGGAGTGTTAGTCGGCCAGGGCGAGAATTCTGAGTACCGACCCCTCCGCAATCCACCCCCCAGGGTCACTGAAGACAGGAGACAGGAACGTTAACTCACAGAGGGCTGATGCCAAAGAACCAGGGCTGGGATGAGATTTCAGATCCCCTGTTCAAAACGGAGGTCACAGCTTTGACTCTCCCAAAGCTCCGGGGAGAGGGCGTGAGGGTCTCACCGGAAGGTAACATCTGGATGGGGTTGAGCTGTGGGAAAAGAAAACTCTGGTTTTATTTGAGTTAGAGCCACGCACTGTTGAAAGCTCAGGCATCACCAGGCAGATGCCCAGAATGCCTGTGGAGAAGGGTGACAGGCCTCTGCCACCAGGGAGAAAAGAGCACCCCACGGGGGAGGCAGTCCCTCCAGGGAAGGGAGAACAAGGGCGTGTGGAGGGTCGTGTGTCTCACAGCCCACCTCACTCAGGACTAGTCGAGTCGTGTTCATGAGACCATTAGGGAATATTTGTTAGTTTTCTTTACTTTATTTCTTTAATATGAAGGCTTTAATTCATTGTGGCCAGTGTGGCAGTAATTGGGAATGTTGGTGTCAGGCTGTTGAGTTCCCAGCAGAGAAGTCTCCCAGGTTTTTATCTGGATTCTCAGACTAGAGAAAATAAGACATCTCCGCAAGATAAAGCCTCAGAATTACATCTGCAAAAGAGAGGAGTGTAGCCATGGTGTGGGGCATGTCTCTGAGAGAGACCTTTGTGTTCCCTCCTTAAATTGCACGTTTGTATAAACAGGAACAATAGGTCATATGGCTCAGATAGGTCACCTGCAAATGGGAAAATACCTGCATCAAAATGGGAGTGAGCCATAAATTCATCTCTGAGGAATTAACTGTACCCATCACACGACACATGTATTTCCTGACACTGTAAAGCATTACTGAAGCAGCCCATTTATTTTTGAAATGATATAATTTATACTATTAATATTTTTGCTGTAGAAACTGCCCTGTTTTGGCCACATTGGTTAAGCCAATGATTGCCCCTTCCTATCCTTTCTAGAGGCACACAGTTGTAAATAAATAAGTGAAGGATTATCCCTGTTTCAGATGTAGAAAACAGATGGACGGATGCCGGGGTTGGGGGGGGAAGGGGGAGGTGGGATGAATTGGGAGATTGGGATTGACATATATACACTACTATGCATAAAAAAGATAACTAATGAGAACCTACTGTAGAGCACAGGGAACTCTACTCAATGCTCTGTGGTGACCTAAATGGGAAGGAAATCCAAAAAAGAGGGGATATATGTATACGTATAGCTGATTCACTTTGCTATACAGCAGAAACTAACACAACATTGTAAAGCAACTATACTCCCCCCCCCAAAAAAAAAGATCAGAAATTGAAAGAAAAAAAAAAACATTATCTGTGTTTACAGAAGTTAACCCCACCCACATCCTGTGGGGGGATAGAGTGGAAGCCACATCCTACACATGTAGTCTGTAAGGTCACAAATGACACTAAAACATGGAAACCTCTCAGAGGCTCTTTTCAGGCATCATGACCAGGGCTGAGCAGTGGACATGGAGATGCGCCACCTGGACCCCCCTTCAAGGAAAGAGCTGCTGTCCCAGCTGCCAGGAGCACTGTGCTAGACAGCCCCTGCAGGGGCAGCCTCCATGCAGCGAGCCATCTTAACCAGTGTCACGCCCTTCTGGAAGTGACCCACATCTAATGACCTGACCCAGGAGAAAGTACAACAGCTTTGTCACTTTAGACCCAAATAAGACACCTCTGACCAGTTATCCTAGCCCCAGAGCTCCTCATGGGGTCAGCTGCGGCTGTCAGGCTGCATCATAGCTCGGCTTCTCCCTCTACTCCATCCTGCTTCCTTCTCTCCCTTTTTGCAGGTGTTGATTCTGAACGCTAAACACTGTATGCCAGACAGCGTAATAACCCCCCCCAAAATGTCCGTGTCCATCCCCAGAACCTATGAATACTCTGTAGATGTGTTTAAGTTAAGGATCTTGAGATAGGAAGAGTATCCTGCATTATCCAGGTGGACCCAGTATAATCCCAAGGATCTTTATAAGAAGGAGACCAGAGATCAGAGAGAGAGAAGATGTCGCTCTGCTGGCTTTGAAGGTAGAAGAAGGGGTCACAAGCCAAGGAACGTAGGCAGTCTCCAGAATCTGGAAAAAGTAAGAAAATAAGTTCTCCTTTAGAGCCAGAGAGCACACAGCCCTACAGACCCATTTTAGGTTTCTGACCTTCAGAACTGTAGGATAAGAAATGTGTGTTGTTTTAAGCTACTAAGTTTGTGGTAATTTGTTACAGCAGCCAATAGGAAATTAATATACACTGTCATAGAATATGCTTCCTGGAGAATCCAATCTAGACAGGTTGATATTTCAATACTTTCAGTGAACCAAAATTAAAACGAAATTATTTTTCTGTCTGCCATTTTGTTTGTCTAGGGCCATTTGTGCAATCCCTCACCCATCCCCAGAGCAAACCTGCAGTGCCCCCTTTCCTTCTCTCTGCTCATCCAAATCACATCCTTCCTGCAGCCTTTCCTGAGAGCTACACCCCTGTTGATCTACCCCTTTCTCGAACAAGGGTAATGTTTTTAGTCTGCATCTTTCACTTCAGCCATTAATCATGTACAAAAATAGGACAAATGGGCGACATCAGAGTTAATGAGGGAATCCCTGGATGCATTCCTCTAGGTAGATATAGAGGTTGGAGTTTTTGGAGACCTACACCAGCTCTACTCTCTTCCAAACTCTATTTTACTAGGATGTACACAGATCCCAAAATAATCAGGCTCCATTGCTAGCCAGCCTTGAATGGTTTCCTGCAGCCCAGCAGAAATCTGACACTCTGGCTTAGGCAGCCCCAAGACCTTCTGTTAGTCAAGGACTGGAGCCTGGTGCTCTCTCATAGTTAGGGAGAGTCCTGGAAATTTTCCTCTGCTGGTCCATGACGAGCATCTCTAGTTCCAGAGAAGAAGACTCAGGTCTGACGCCACAGGCCTTAGATGCCTGCAGCAGCCCCTTGGGCAGCGTCCCTGAGGTTCACTGGCACATTCATGTCTTAGATGAGGCCAAAGATTTATCCAGATGTGCACAGCCAGAGACAAGGGCATGGCTCATGCTCTCCCTTTCCCATGTTCTTTGTTCAGTATTGCTGACAGTTAAGTGAGGTTCCTAAACAGCAGAAAATTAATTCCCAGTAGTCCTTTGGAATTTTCCTTGGTCTCCAACTCTTGCCTGGGATCTTTGGAGAACATTCTGCACCGTCAAAGATAGGGATTTGTGTCTCTTTCACACAACACATTGCCACACATGGTACTGGCTACATGTTGAAATAAGCTACACATTGAAACTGTGAACTCAGCTGCCTATAAAATGAAGTCATGTTTCCCTGAGGGCATTAGAAGAACGTGCTGACAGATAGCCAATAGCGCCTAGTACTGGAAGAGTCTTACTTACGTCTCAGTATCTGTAATATTTAAGAAACTAAAAATAGAGCTACCACATGATCCAGCAATCCCACTCCTGGGCATATATCCAGAGAAAAACATGGTTCGAAAGGATACATGCACCCCCATGTTCATTGCAGCACTGTTTACAATAGCCAAGACATGGAAGCAACCTAAATGTCCATCGACGGATGAATGGATAAAGAAGATACGGTACATACCATATATACAATGGAATATTACTCAGCCATAAAAAGGAATGAAATAATGCCATCTGCAGCAACATGGATGGACCTGGAGATCATACTAAGTGAAGTAAGTCAGACAGAGAAAGACAAATATCACATGATATTGCTTATATGTGGAATCCAAAAAAATGATACAAATGAACTTATTTACAAAACAGAAACAGACTCACAGACTTAGAGAATGAACTTATGGTTATGCGGGGGAGGGTGCAGGGGGAGGGATAGTTAGGGAGTTTGGGATTGGCATGCACCCACTGCTGTATTTAAAGCAGATAACCAACAAGGACCTACTGTATAGCAGAGGAAACTCTGCTCAGTACTCTGTAATAACCTAAATGGGAAAAGAATTTGAAAAAGAATAGGTACAAGTATATGTATAACTGAGTCACTTTGCTGTACACCTGAAACTAACAACACTGTTAATCAACTATACCCCAATATAAAATTTTTTTAAATCTGCAGTATTTTCCTAACACGATGACAGACCATCTGGAAACCCAGTAGCTTCCCATTAGTCCAGAACCAATCCTGAGGTGACTTTCTCTTGGCTCAAAATCTGTTATTAAGAATGTTGAAGGGGGGCTTCCCTGGTGGCAAAGTGGTTAAGAATCCGCCTGCCAATGCAGGGGACACGGGTTCAAGCCCTGATCTGGGAAGATCACACATGCCGCGGAGCAGCAAAGCCCGTGCGCCACAACTACTGAGCCTATGCTCTAGAGCCCGTGAGCCACAGCTACTGAAGCCTGCACACCTAGAGCCCGTGCTCCACAACAAGAGAAGCCACTGCAGTGAGAAGCCCGTACACCGCAAGAAGAGTAGCCCCTGCTCGCTGCAACTAGAGAAAGCCTGCGCGCAGCAACGAAGACCCAACACAGCCAAAAATTAATTAATTAATTTTTAAAAACAAAAAGAATTTTGAACGGAAACAACCTCTGTTTAGAAGTAGGGTAAGAGGAAACAGGAAGAGGAAACAGGAAGACAGGGTAAGAGGAAACAGGAAGATCACTCACGGATCACTGGGGATTTAAGAAGCACTTAAGTCACCAGTCAGATTGCTCCCTAATGTGGAAGAGTGAGAGAATGTGAGACTAAACCAAGGGAGAGAGACTCAAGGCTTAAGGTAGCCCCACATTTTACTTTTATGCTCACTGACAAGATATACACATATACATGCGAATGCCTATATCTAATACTCTTATACTTGCAACCTCCTTCCCAGTCATATACATCAACCTAGAACAGCAAAGGTGGCTGCTGATTACCCTAGAGAGGGTGCTGTGTGGCTCTCACTTCTCACTTACTTCTCCCTGCTTTCGCCACTTCCCTGAAGCTCCAGAACTTGGTCAGCTTAGCTAAGCCTGACGGTAGGATCTACTGCAGGGGTGGTATATGGAGTGACTTCAGGCAGTGACCATGGTAAACCTACAGCAAAAGAACCTTCATAGTGTCCTAGAGTCGGAAACTTACAGATGCAGAACAAAAAGCCAGAAAGAAAGGAAGACCAATAGAATAAATAAACCCAAGAAAAGTGTAGCCTCTTTCACCACTGATTCTTGGCTCCACTTGTAAGTATGTTGTACTAAGTGTAGTACACACTTTCTTTCTTTATCCATCATCCATTTCCCCCATTCTTCTTTCCTAAAAGGAACCAAATTTTGCTCAGGTGTACGCTTCTCACCTTCACAGTCCCTGCCTGCCTGTGACAACTTTGCAGGTGACTAGATAACCCCATCCCTGTTGTTAGGAGTTAGTTCACATCCGTTTAAGGTCCTCATAGTAATTCCTCTTCCACTGCCAGTGCTTGGGTTAGGAAGTGATCATGTAACTCACTTTAGACCAGTGAGTCTTAGGGGGAGTCTGCTGAGAGATCTCAGGAAAGATTTCATTCTCCTTAAAAGGGGACATTCAAGAAAGATATGGTGATGACCCTTAAACATATTACGCTAGATGAAATAACCAGTCACAAAAGACCACATATTGTATGATTCCACTTATATGAAACATTCAGAATTGCCAAATACATAGAGATGGAAAGTGGATTAGAGTTTGCCTGAGGCTGGGGTTGGGGATGGTTGGGGGAAAAATAGGAAATGACTGCTAATGGGTATGAGATTTCTTTTTAGGGGGATGAAACGTTCTAAAGTTGGTTGTGGTGAGAGTTGCACAATTCTATGAATATACTAAAAACTACTGAATTATAAACTTTAGATGAAAGAGTTGTAAGGTATGTGAATTACACCTCAATAATGCTGTTGAAAAAAATGAAAGGGATGGTCCCACTTTTTCCCATAGATAGGGTCATATGTGTACATAATACCTGAAACTGCTACAACTATTGTTCAACCATGAAGGAAGCCAGCCCTTGGGCAAAGCCAGCTCACAGGGGATGAGCAGGAAGAGGTGGAAGGAACTTGGTCCTTGGTGACATCGTTGAGGCAAATGGTTGGACTATGCCTGGAGTTTGCTCAAACTTGAACATCCGGGCTTCCCTGGTGGCGCAGTGGTTGAGAGCCCACCTGCCGATGCAGGGGACACGGGTTTGTGCCCTGGTCCGGGAGGATCCCACATGCCGCGGAGCGGCTGGGCCCGTGAACCATGGCCGCTGAGCCTGCGCGTCCGGAGCCTGTGCTCCGCAACAGGAGAGGCCACAACAGTGAGAGGCCCGCATACCGCAAAAAAAAAAAAAAAAAAAAAACTTGGACATCCCGTAATGTGAAATAATAAATTCCATTATTGTCTAAGCCAGTTAGAGCCAAGGTTTTCTGCTTCTTGAAGCCAAGCGCACTGACTTGATAAAGCACAAGCCATAGGCTCTTGGTGGGTAGGAGACACAGTGAGGACAATGTTTTTAAAAAGATGATGTTGAAATTTTAAGGGAAAAACAGATGAAAACAGAAGGCAGAAAGGAGCTAGTTGACATCAGTTGGTATGTCTAACCTTAAATTGTTCCTAAAATCATTCTCCAACCATTCCCCTGGACCCTGGACCCGGGCCATGCTCATTTGCTATAGATTCATTGACATTAAAATAGAGTTAAGTGTTCAGAAAAATCGGTATAACATTCATATCACAGCAAATAGCCTTACATGAGGCATCTCAGGTGGAATCTGCTTCTTATGGGAATAGACGCTCCTCCACCAGAACTTTGACCCTCAAAAATTATGTACAAATTCCTTTAACATTCATTTTGGTTTGTTTACATATTTGATGCACACAGGTTCTTCTTTAGACTACTTTGTTTCCACTAAGAAAAGTATGAAGTGGAGATCTTGTGGTATTTAGGCTTAAAATCTCTTCTTTGTTTTGACCTTTAATATCCACGGTTAGTAGTAACTAACAGATTGGAAACATGTAAA
This sequence comes from Stenella coeruleoalba, assembly GCF_951394435.1. Classification (NCBI taxonomy): domain Eukaryota; kingdom Metazoa; phylum Chordata; class Mammalia; order Artiodactyla; family Delphinidae; genus Stenella; species Stenella coeruleoalba. The sequence continues at coordinate 92,717,869 of NC_137155.1, read as the reverse complement.
TGAGGCCTTTCGAGAAACCAGCAGGTTGCCAGGAGAGAGAATATCTTCCACATTGAACATGGGATTTTATAAGAACCCTCTGCAAAGCCCATTCTCACCCATGATCGATACGGGCCCTGCCTTTTCCCGAAAGTGACTTCTTTTGTTACTGTGTCTCCTTGTCTTTTGCCACCTTCTCCTCCTGACGACATCTGGGCCCTAGCTGGCACTTTCCAGGTGGCTGTTTCACATAGGCATGAAAAGGGACAAAGACAGGGTTCACATTGATTGTATCAAGCAAGTTCTCCAATATTGTTTTGCAAAACCCAGTCTCCCAGAGTAACCCAGTTTCTAAGTATTCTGAAACAAGGAGGAAATTCTATCCATAATGAATTTTAAGGAGGTGTTCTTTTAAAGATTCTATTTTTTAGAGCAGTTTTAGGTTTATCACAAAATGGAGAGGAAGGTACAGAGATTTCCCATATATCCCCCTGCCCCTACACTTGCCTAGCCTACCCCCATTATCCCATCACTCACCAGAATGGTGCCTTTTTTTTTTTTTTAATCTAAAGATGAGCCTACATGGACACATCATAATCACCCAAAGTCCATAGTTCACCTTAGGGTTTACTCTTGGTCTTAAATGTTCTATGGGTTTAGACAAAAGCATAATGACATATATCCATCATTATCATATTATACAGAGTCATTTCAATGCCCTAAAAAAACCACTGTGCTCACTGTGCTTTCTATTTCTCTGTCGCACAATCCCCACCCCAGCAAGCACTGATCTTTTTACTGTCTCCATAGTTTTGCTTTTAGAGACTGTCACATAGTTAGAATTGTATAGTATGCAGCCTTTTCAGATTGGCTTCTTCCACTTTGTAATACGCATTTAAGTTTCCTCCATGTCTTTTCATTGCTTGATAGCTCATTTCTTTTTAGCCCTGAATAATATTCCATGGTCTGGATGGACCACAGTTTATCTACCCATTCACCGACTAAAGGTCATTTGGTTGCCTCCAAGCTGTGGCAGTTATGAATAAAGCTGCTATACACATCCATGTGTAAGTTTCTTTTTTTTTTTTTTTTTGCGGTACGCGGGCCTCTCACTGTTGTGGCCTCCCCCGTTGCGGAGCACAAGCTCCGGACACGCAGGCTCAGCGGCCACGGCTCACAGGCCCAGCCACTCCCCGGCATGTGGGATCTTCCCGGACCGGGGCACGAACCCGTGTCCCCTGCATTGGCAGGCGGACTCTCAACCACTGCACCACCAGGGAAGCCCCATGTGTACGTTTCTGTGTGGACGTAAGTTTTCAACTCCTTTGGGTAAATACCAAGAAGTGTGATTGCTGGATCATATGATAAGAGTATGTTTCGTTTTGTTAGAAACCATCAAACTGTCGTCCAAAGTGGACGTACCATTCTGCCTTCCCATCAGCAATGAATGAGAGTTCCTGCTGTTCCACGTCCTCACTAGCATTTCATGTTGTCAGTGTTCCAGATTTTGGCCATTCTAACAGGCTTGTAGTGGTATCACCTTGTTGTTTGAATTTGCATTTCCCTGATAATATTATGTGGAGTAGATTTTCATATGTTTTTTTATTTGCCAACTGTATATCACTTTTGGTGAAGTGTCTGTTAAAGTTTTTGGTCCATTTTAAAATCAGGTTGTTTGTTTCCTTATTGTTGAGTTTTAAGAGTTCTTTACATATTTTGGAGAGCAGTCCCTTACCAGATGTGTCTTTTGCAAGTATTTTCTCCCAGTTTATGGCTTGTTTTCTAACTCTCTCGATATTATCTTTTGCAAAGCAGAAGTTTTTCATTTTAATGAAGCCCAGTTTATCATTTTTTTCTTTCATGGGTCATGTCTGGTGTGGTGTCTAGGAAGGCATCACCATACCCAAGGTCATCTAGGTTTCCTCCTTATGCTATCTTCCAGAAATTTTATAGAGTTTTATTTTACATTTAGGTCTATGATCCATTTTGAGTTAATTTTTGTGATGAGTGTAAGGTGTCTAAATTAATTTTTTTTTTATAAGTGGATTTCCAGTTTTTCCAGCACTATTTGTTGAAGAGACTATCTTTGTTTCATTGTACTGTCTTTGTTCCTTTGTCCAAGATCAGTTCACTCTAATTATGAGGGTCTATTTCTGGGCCCTCTATCTTGTTCCATTGATCTACTTGTCTGTTCTTTGGCAATACCATACTGTCTTGAGAAGTGATGCTCATGGCCCTCTACCTAACTTGGGTTCCTTGGTGTGAAGCAATGCTGTGCAAGATACCGCAATCATTCATAAGGCCCCTGTTGAGTCCCCAGTTGGTGGCTCTGGCAAGGCATGACAGGCAGGGAAAATAAAACCAAATCTGTGAATCCACAGGGTCTTGCTATACGTCCATTCCACATCCTGATCTGCCCCCAGACACCAGGAACATGGTTAGATCTGTTGGATCTTAAGGGCTGAAGGACAAAATCAATTGTAGCCCTCAGCAGAGGAAACTTCTTCTGCTCCAAGCCCACTCAGACCTGACAGCTTTTTGCCCACCTGTGAAATGGGTCACCGTAGCACACGTGGATCTCACAGTTGTTGCCTCAGAAATGGGTGCCTTCTTTTGGTGGAGGATGCAGTGCATGGTGCGCTTCCTTCGCTGTGGTAGCGTTAAGGTAGTGGACCAGCCAATATGATATTTTTTAGGGTAGTGTGGCAGTAAAAGTCTCTTGCCTTCAGTGGCCACATGGTTGCAGGTGACCACAGATCATAATATATATATTTTTAAATTTATTTATTCATTTGTTTATTTTTGGCTGCATTGGGTCTTTGTTGCTGCGCGCAGGCTTTCTCTAGTTGCAGCGAGCAGGGGCTACTCTTTGTTGTGGTGTGCGGGCTTCTTATTAATGTGGCTTCTCTCGTTGCAGAGCACGGGCACTAGGCATGCGGGCTTCAGTAGTTGTGGCACACAGGCTCAGTAGTTGTGGCTCGCGGGCTCTAGAGCACAGGCTCAGTAGTTGTGGCACCTGGGCTTAGTTGCTCCGTGGCATGTGGGATCTTCCCAGACCAGGGCTCGAACCCATGTCCCCTGTATCGGCAGGCAGATTCTTAACCACTGAACCACCAGGGATGACCACATAATATTTTTTTAATTCTTTTAAATTAATACATAATATTTCAACATTTGGATACATCATTCTTTATCCCTTCATTGTTGAAAGATTGGGCTTTAAGATTTTAACTAAAAAAAAAAATTGAAGATCTTTGAAGTTGTTTAGGATTATATCCTTAGGGTTAATGTTAAAAACTGGAATCAGGGGGAAAAAATATCTAAGGTTTCAGATGCATATTCCCAAACTGTTTTATTAAAAGCTTATAACCAATTTAATATTCTCACCATCTGTATAGGATAGCCTTCTCACCAGCAGTAAGTAACTTTTTTTCCCTCCCATTTCTACTTATTTAATTGCTGGGAAGATGGTATTTCGTTTTTCAACTTCCATTTGATTATGAGTAAAAATGCTTTTTCATCTATTTAGCCATTTTAATTTTCTCTTCCATAAAATACTTGCTTGTTTTTTACTTGTATTTTTACCATATTTTCTCAACTTGCTTTTTATGTTTATTTTTGCCTCTAAAATTCTATAACCTTATCTAAATGATGAAAGTATTAAATCATTTTAGAAGGATGATATTATAGTAACTGGATTCTGTGAATATTTTAGTGGTTTTCTCATCAGTTTGGTACATGCTCTTTGTAGATTAAGAGTCGTAATCCTTTGATTTATTTGTTCCAAATACCTTCATGGTTTATTTGCCTTCGTACTTGGTTTATGATATGTTTTACATTTAAAAAAACAAACAAACAACAAAAAACCTATTCTACGGTATGCAGTTGAATTTTAGTCATACTACTGGAGAGCCTTCTATCAAATCATCAGAAATTCACCTGTATTTATTTCCTAGGAATTTTCTGTGGTTTCATTTTTTATATTAATGTTTTAAAATTCACCCATAATTATTTTTCCATATCAAAATATACCAAAATCTTTCCAATGTCAAGGTCTTCACCAAGCCTGGTCCATTCACTCATCACCTAACCCACTCCCATTCATCTTCCTTCTCTCAGCTCAATGGTCACTTCACCCCAGAGACCTTCCCTGGGTCATTCATCTAAATTAAGTTCCTCCTGTTACACTCACCCAGAGCTCCCTTAGCCTTCGTGGAATTCGTTAATAATCTGAATGTTTCGCAATTGTATCTGTAATATAATACAAGTTTGTAATTGTATTAGTGCCTGACCCCTCCCCCAACTATGATGTTCTAAATTCCGTAAGGACAGTGATAATGTTATTCTTTTTCCTATAGAATACTCTCATCCTTATACAGATAGTGCCTGTCATAAAATAAATATTATTTTAGGGTTGAATGAACCCTGAACTTCCTCAATCTTCTGCCCTCCCACGCACAAAATTACTCACATAACATGACTCAAAGGTGAAAATGCACCCTCCTCGACTGCAGGCTGTGGGACACAGTGTTCCCTCCTCCCCTTCAAGGCTCATGCATCCACCTGCACTTTGCCAGGCACCCCCTTCTCCCTCTCTTTGAGAAAACTGCCTTATCAGTCAAACCCTCCCTCCAGTGTTTTCTCCCTCCATCTGCACTGTCTTTCCCTCTTTAGCATATAAACCTACTCAAAATGTGTCCACCTCAACACAGAGATATACCCAAACCTACTCCTTCCTGATCTTGCATTCCCCACTACAATTTTTAAAATCAATTTTACTGACATATAATTTACATACAATAAAATGCACCCAGATTGGTGACTTTTGATAAATATATACATTCTTGTCATGGCCAAAATGAAGACATACATAGATCAATTTGAGGAGACAACTTTTTTACAATATTGAGTCTTCCAATCCATGAACGTGGCATTTCTATCCATTTATTTAGGTGTTCTTTATCTCAGTAATGTTTCTTAAGTTTTAATTGTACATGTCTTGGACACGTTTTGTTAAATATATCCCTATGTTTTTCAGGTTTTTAGTACTCTTGTAAATGGTACTATTTAAATTTCAATATTGAACTATTTGTTTCTAGAATATAGAATATGCAGAAATATATCTTTTAAATATTCAGCTTGGATCCGTCAACTCTTTTCTCCAAATCTCTCCAAGGCTAATTGAAATTTTTCACTTACAGAATTATTTATTCCAATTACCAATGCTTCTGAAGCACTAAGAACTGATTATATAACGAATATTAATTTGATCAGATTGTTTTGCTAACATCAAACTGATAGGCACTGAGGAAACCAAAGTAGGTGTGAGTGGTAACTTTGAAACCTGCTGTATGCTGAGATGGAGAGGTTAAAAGGGGCCGCTAGACTATGAGTCATTTATGTCTCAATGAAGCTGGAAACTAAATAAGTAAATAAAAGGTTAAAAAACAAAAAAGAGAGAGAGAGAGAGATGAAAAAGATGGGGAGCTAGAGTGAGTAGCAATCCAAGAAAAAGATGAAAGATGTTGAAGAAAGGAAGGGAGAAGATGCCATACCATGGGTACATTTTACATTTTCATGGAGACCCCCGGAGACAATCACTGTACCATTGAAATCCTGCTCCCCCATATTAATTCTTTCTTGAACAAGGAAGGTTACAAGTAAGAATTTTGAAGCAAACTTATGCTCTGAGCTGTTTTTCCATTTTTGTTTTATGCCCAAGGACTATTTGCAAAGATTGAATCCTCATTCAGTTCAAAATCATCTCTCAAGTCCAGGTCTCTTCAATCAGACTGTCCAGCATATTAGCTTCCAGACCAGCATTTCTCATGGTGTGTTTTATAGCGTGTTATGTCAGAGGAAAGTTAACAGTTTTGCACACATACCAAACAACAACAACAACAACAAAACAATGATTCCATGAGCTTGGGAATCACTAGGCTAAACATGTGTATTTATATTAGATTCAATAGAACCTTTGATATACAAATGAGCATACAAATTTCCAAAAGGGTGATACAGTATATAGTGTTTTATGTATTATTAAGTTGGGAATAAAAAAGACTTCTTGACCTCAAGTGTGGTGCAGTCAGGTCATGTGGCAGAAATACTCCTAGACGTTGAGATAGGAAATCCAGCTCCTTTGTTTACTTATGTCATTGGGGGTGGTTACTTTAAATCTATGAATGACATGCTCTTAAAGAAAATGCAGATTTAAAAAATCCACTGTGATCTGCATTAATTAGGTTAAAAATATTACATACAGAGATGGACCTAAATTTTATAATGGACAAAGGAGAGAGGAGTTGACATTATAGTTAAGATATTTAATGTATATAACAAATGCGATAACCTGCCATCTGCATTATAAAAATTCTCAGGAACTGTAGTTCTTGCATTAGGGACAGAGTGATCCAAGCCTTTAGGAGTACAGTTTGTGGCAATGGGATAGAACAAAGCTGACTTGCCCATTGGTAGGAGAATATCAATGCAATTGTGGCAAAACTAGGTGAATATCAAAAGAAAGGGGGCCCTTAGAAGCAGCACAGCAAGAGGAAAAGATCATTCCACCCAATCCGGGTCCTTGCTTCCTTTGTTGGCCACTTAGCCTTGGGCGTTTAATGGAGCCTTACCTGCTCTAATTGAGAAATGGATAACACTTGCTCTGCCTGGGGGTAGGGGCTGGGTCGGGTTCTCTCTTCTACTTCTCAGTTCTGCACTTCTTTGCACAGCTTTAACTTTTGATCTTGGCCTCATTGACCAGAATTGCTCAATATCCCAAGCTGCAGAGAGATAAGCACAAATACAAAACCCTGCTCCTAACTGTATGCATGTAATTGCTGAGATTAAGTTCTGTGACTTAAAATTCTCTGACGTTAATTCTAAAGCTCTCCATTTATTCATTATTTCCACATAGTCTCTTATCCTGAACCTTAAGAGGAAGGCTTTAATCCTTCCAGCTTTAAGCCAGGGCCTGAAGCCCTCCCTGGTCGGTTGCTTTGGTAGCACAGCCAGTCTGAAGGGCACACCACTAGGTGGCGCTGAAGATCTGGCTGGAGAAGGAGAATTGGGGCTAAACAGGTCCACAAGAGACCGATTTTCCTCTGGGTCTACTGGCTGGCCCCAGGTTGCTTTTTTCTTTATTGTCAGAGACCTTGGGGATGTCCTGGCTTGAATCTGATACAAACAGTCCCTCTGCAGTGCTTAGCAGTCTGTAAAGGGGATCTTGGTCTTGGCAGTAGTATCTCCCGGGCCTTATCACAAGATCATTAATGACTGGATCTTCCTGCCTCCTCCTGGCATCTTCCCTGAGTCCCCAAGTCTGGGGCCCTATCCTGTGTTTCCTCACCCATTCATTCAAGCATTTGTTGCATGCTCTTACGTGTCAGGTTTGAGATACAAGACCTGAGCATTTGTTTTCTTAGTCGGCCATCAGCAGCAGGCCCAGGTACTGTGCATCAGGCCCTGCGCTTAGGGGACCAAGTTGCTGGCAGTTGAGCTGTGTTTCCAGGAGGGAGAAGAAGAGCAATAACCAGGTTCTCATCTTTACAACCAGCCCATAATCCCTGCCCCCTCTGAGACACACCGCCTGCATCAATGCGACGAGAGGGGAAATGCAACCTCTCTGCCCACACACCTCCACATCAAGCTGCCCTGTGCACCTTCCTTTTCTCTTTCATGGAACTCTTGATATTTAATTAACTCTAATACAATGCGGTCTTTGGTCTTTCTTTTTAAATAAAATGTCTGCTGGGAATACGTTGGTAATGGAATATTTTTCAACAATGAAAAAGAGCTCTCAAGGAAAAGACCTGGAGCAACTTGAAAGACATATTACTAAGTGACAGAAGCCAACGTGAAAGGCCACACCCTGTATGAGTCCAACTCTATGACATCTGGAAAGGCAAAGCTACGGAGACAGTGAAAAGATCGCTGGTTGCCAGGGTTCTGGGGAGACAGGAGATGAACAGGGGAGCACAGGGGATTTGTAGGGCGGTGAAACCATTCTGTACAACACTGGATATATGTCATTAAACATCTGTCAAAGCCCATGGAATGTGCAACACAAAGAATGAACCCTAATATAAACTATGGATTTAGTTCATAATAATGTACCAGTATTGGCTCATCGATTGTAACAAATGGATGCAAGAATTTAAAAATAGGGGAAACTGCAAGCGGAGTGGGAGGCCTATAGGAACTCTGTACTTTCTGCTCAATTTTTCTGTACACCTAAAACTGCTCAAAAAATAAAATCTATTATTTTCTTAAAACATCTGCTGGGAAAGACCTTATATTTATATAGTGCTTTACAGTTTCCGAATCAATCCATTTGATTCTCAGAAGAGCACCATAAGATGAAAAGGACTGGCATTGTCCTGAGTTTACAGATTTGGGCGTCAAGGTCAAAGAAACTGAGTGACTTTTCAAATTCATGTAGCTAAAATACTGCAGAACAAGGACTGGACCTCAGGTCTTCTTATCCCACATCCGGAGCTCGTTTCTCTATTCTAGACTCTTGCAAACAGGGAAGTCGGTAATAGTCCTCTATGCTCTCTAATGATTATTCTCTTTTCTCCCAAGGTTCTGGGTGAGCCCAATTTGATAGAGATATACACCATAAATTATAACTCAAGACTTCACTCTATGGCTATTTGACACAATTTAATGCAAAAGTTTCATGAATAAAAGAGCATCTTTAACGTACTTTTTTCACCCAACTCTACCACCAATTCTTTCCTCCAGAGTCTTGGAAACTTTGTTTCCTCTCCACTTTTAGGATAATTCATTAGAGCAAGAATGAAAGCAGAGAGACCAGATAGAAGAGGCTGGGGACCCTTTTATAGAATACAGCACTGAGGACGTGGGATTGTTCTCCATAAGAACCCACAGCAGATGGTGATGGGGTCTGAGCCTTCTAGGAGGATTGGTCCAGAGCAAACCAGCATCTGTGGTCAGATGGCTCAGAACAGGTCCTCAACAGCGACACCTTGTGGTCACGAGACTCAACTGCAGTAGAAATCAGAAGAAATAACTTTTGTCTCCTCTTGACACTGTATAAACCTCCAGAATCCCTGGGAGGGGAGTGAAAATTCCTAAGAGAGTCACCTGCTTTCAGCTAAGTCGTCCTTTAGACACTTGAGCAATGAATTAGAGAAAAGAGGTGTGACCATCTTGCACCCCGAGGTTGTGGAGTGGTTCACAACAATTGCACTAAGGAATGTAATCTGGAAAGAGACCTTTTCAAAAGGACGAAAGTGTATTGGGAATGTCCGTAAAATGACCAGGGAAAAGAGGGTAAAATGGAGGTATCATGTTTGTGATTCTTACATGGTGACCGTCCCTGGCACACTAAGTACTCTCCTGCCTCAGGAATGCCAATGGAACCTGAATAAATATAGATGCGGTCAGAAAGGAGAAGACCAACTTGGAAAGTTATGAGATCGTTGGTGAAATGTCTCTGGAAATTTTTAACTTTCCTATAAGAAATGAAGACTGTGGTTTAGGAAGTCATGATAAAAATAACATTTTTGACCCACAGCTGGGGGACCTTGGTGAGCATGAGAGGGGCAGCCTCTGTCTTCATGGGTCTCACATTCTGAAGGGAAAGACAGACATGTTAACAGGAGCACAGACCCACTGGAAAAGACAGGTATCGTGCTGCTAATTTTTTCACGCTTGTCCAGCCCTCCTGACCTCTGATGTTGCTGTTCCTCAGCACTTGTCCCAGGGCTCTTATTATGGGTTCAGTTGTGTCCCCAAAAGGTGTGTTGAAGTCCTAACCTCCAGCACCTCAGAATGTAAGCTTGGTTGGAAGCAGGGGTTTTGTAGATATAACTAGTTAGGATGAGGTCATACTGGAATAGCAATGGCCCTTAATCTAGTATGGCTAGTGTCCTTCAAAGAAGAGGAGAGAAAGATACACAGGAAATGGAGGGTCCCATGGAGACACAGACATGTGAGTGGAGGGTGCCTTGCTTTTTTTGTTTATTTATTTTTGGCTGCATTGGGTCTTCGTTGCTGTGCGCGGGCTTTCTGTAGTTGCGGTGAGCGGGGGCTACTCTGTTGCGGTGCGCGTGCTTCTCATTGCAGTGGCTTCTCTTGTTGCAGAGTATGGGCTCTAGGGCCGCAGGCTTCAGTAGCTGTGGTGCACGTGCTCAGTAGTTGTGGCTCGCAGGCTCTAGAGTGCAGGCTCAGTAGTTGTGGCGCATGGGCTTAGTTGCTCCTCAGTATGTGGGGTCTTCCCGGACCAGGGCTCGAACCTGTGTCCCCTGCATTGGCAGGCTGATTCTTAACCACTGTGCCACCAGGGAAGTCCCTGGAGGTCGCCTTGTGAAGACAGAGGCAGATATCAGAGGGATGCATCTCAAGCCAAGGAATGCCGAGGACTGCCAGCCAACACCAGAAGCTAGAAGAGGCGAAGAAGGATTCTGCCCTGCAGGTTTCAGAGGGGGCACAGCCCTGATAACACCCTGATCTCCGACTTCTAGTCTCCAAAACTATGAAAGAATAAATTTCTCTTGTTTTAAGGCTCCCAGTTTGTGGTACTTGGTGACGCCAGCCCTAGGAAACGAATACAGCCCCCATTCTGCTTCACCCTCACCCTGAGTGACCTTGTTCATTTCCATATTTTTAAAAACCATCCGGTTGCTGATGATTCCCGAGTTTATACACTAAAGCCGTATTACGTGAACAGTGATTTCAACTTTACCCACATGGCAAAGAAAAAAGTCTTCCTTCCTCCATTTTTCCCATTTCCGCAAACCAGACTTTGCTTTCCGGTAACCCAGAGATGTTGCTGGGGGTGAGGGAGATGCAAATAGGGGCCACAGTGCAAAGAACAAAAGAAGTGGACCCCGGCTTCTGGCTTCCAAAGGCTCAGGTTCAAGAGACAGTAGAGTTTTCCAAAGGCAGTTTCTAATTGTTTGCACTTTGGCTTTACATGCTGACTTTACACCTTAACCCTGAGGTCAGAGGAGACTCCATATATCCCCATCCTACACGTCATCTTTCAACTCCCAGCCTGTATAACTGACCACTAGACACATCTGCTTGAATGTCTCACAAACATCTCAAACAAGCATCTTCAAAACTGAACTCTGGATTTTCCTCTCTAACCAGTTTCTCCCTGTCTCTGGTGCTACCACGCTAATCTAAGCTATTACAGTCCCATCGTGGGATTCACTGAAAGTAGCCTGATTGCAAACCCTGCTTTCACAGTTGCCTCTACAGGGTCCATTCTCACATAGTGACAGTTGTGTCATAGCTCTTCTGGTTAAAATCTTTAAAAATCTTCCTAATATCCTTACTGTAACCTAAATCCTCATGAGGGCCACATGGCCCTGTGAAATCTTTCCCCTGCCTACTTTTTCCAACTTCACCTAGGTTCCTCTCTGCGTCACTCACTGCATTTCAATCATCCTGGCCTCTTTCATTCTTCTTAAATATGCTAAACTCTTTCCCACCTGACTGCCTGCCCCTGGTGGAGGGAACAGCACACGTGAAGACGCTGACATGGCTAGCTGTTTCTCAGCCTTTAGGTCTTAACTTCAAAGCATCTTCTCAAAGAGGCCCTTCCTAGCTCCTGAGTCTACAATAGGTGCTCACACTTCTCTCTCAACATACCCTGCTTTTTCCTTTGAGTACTTCTTATTATTTGTTATTATATATTCATTTAGTTTTCTTATTTATTGTCTGTTCCACCTGTTCACCTCCTGCCCAGACTATGGGCTCCTTGAGGACAGGGACCTCTGTGTCTTGTGTATCAGAATATATTCAGTATTGGGCACTGTTATGGACTGAATTGTGTTTTCCCAAGATTCATATGTTGAAACCCTAACCCCCAGAGCGACTGAATTTGGAGATAGGGCCTTGTCTTGGCTCAGGCTGCCATGATAAAATGCCATAGACAGGGTGGCTTACAAACAACCAGAAATTTATTTCCCACAGTTCTGGAGGCTGGAAGTCTGAGATCAGGATGCCAGCACAGTTGGGTTCTGATGAGAGCCCTCTTCCAAGCTGCAGACTGGCGACTTCTCATTGTATCCTCACACAGCAAAAGGAGAACTAGCTAGCTCTCTGGTCTCTTCTTATAAGAGCACTAATGCCATTCAGGAGGGTTCTACCATCATGACCTAATAACCTCCCAAAGACCTCACCTCCAAATACCATCACAATGAGAATTAGATTCAACATCTGAATTTTGCGGGAACACTAACATTTAGTCCCTAACAGGTCTTTAAAGAAGTAATTAAAGTTCTAAATGAGGCCATAAGGATGGGGTCCTAATCCAATATGATTAGCATCCTTGAAAGAAGAGGAGACCACGACAGGGGAACCTGAGGACTGGTGGCCATTAGCCAGGCAGAAGGAAATAGTGTATGCAAAGGCCCTGAGGTTGAGAGGAGCACAGTGTATTTTAGGATCTGAAAGGTGGAGCTCAGAGAACAAGGAGAGAGGTTCTAGAAGAGGCTGGTGAGGCAGGCCAGAGCCAGACCAGGCAGGGCTTCTCAGGCCACATGCAAGAGTTTGGAGTAAGGGCAATCCATGTTAAGGACACAAATGACAGGATCAGGTTTGTGTGGAAACAAGATCCATCTGGCTGCTCTGTGGAGAGTTTGTAAGATGGGGCTGGGGTGGGGTGGGATGGTGGGGAGGTGAGGATAGATGTAGAGAGACCAGGAGTCCACAGGAGGCAAAGTGCGAAACCGTGGCTTGAACTAGGGTGATGGAAGCAGAGATGAGCGGGTAATTCCAAAAGATATTTAGAAAGATGTACAAAAAAGAAAAAGACCAGGTCTTTGCCCTCAAAAACCTTACTTTTTCTGAGGATGGAAAGCCATGCCGAAGGTAGGAATGGTAGTAGATAAGGAATAAATAGGAAGAGGAAGGAATAGAACCTGGTCTAATAGAATCCTGAAAGTATTAAAAATGGAATTCTGAGGGGTGATATTGTAAGAAGAGGAAAGTCAAGATTCTTGTGCCTAATCTGTTTGTCTGATTACCTTACAAAATCCCCTTTGTAACGCAGAAGCCCCAACATGTATCAGTTCACTACTGGAAATAATATTTTGCATTAAGAGTTTTCTCTTTTAGCCCATTTTCATTCAGTTTTAGATCTGATTTTTTGCTACTCAACAGATCATACTCTTGGTTGCCTTTTTTTTTTTTTTTTTTTTTTTTGTGGTACACGGGCCTGTCACTGTTGTGGTCTCTCCCACTGTGGACCACAAGCCCCGGACGCGCAGGCTCAGTGGCCATGGCTCACGCGCCCAGCCGCTCCGCGGCATGTGGGATCTTCCCGGACCGGGGCACGAACCCGTGTCCCCTGCATCGGCAGGCGGACTCTCAACCACTGCGCCACCAGGGAAGCCCTTGGTTGCCTTTTAATTATTGGATTGCTGTTCTTTATCTGCAGTCTCTGACTAGCAACCTTATTATAACGATTGCCCAAGACTCAGAACTGCACAGGGCACAATAAAAATCTGGAATAATGAAAATGCTTAAATTAAATAAAAATCTCCTAACAAGTAGCAGAGCACATTGGAATGGATTATATGAGTCACCGACTGTATGAATGATTTATTTTGGAAGTTACATCAGCTGAGGAAGATCATATTTTGATCTCAACATTCAATACTGAGGCTTGTCCTAATACCCTCATCACAGAGCCTCTGAATGAAATAGCCTCATGCAGAGATTATTAATCTATAAATAAAACCCTGATGGTCTATTGGGATTTACAACTACTGTTTTTAAAAATATTTGCTAGTGGCTTTAATGGTTGCTGCATATTTCTTTTCAGTGTCCCATATCTGTTTGTAACTGTGTGTGAGTGTGCGTGTTGTGTGGTAAACTTGCTACACTAGCCATATTGTGATGTACAGGCTAGAATCTGCTTCTCGTTCTTATTTTTTTTAATACACTATTAGATTCCATTGATCTTTTGTTTTAGTAAGTTTATTTTATTTATTTTTATTTTTGGCTGCGTTGGGTCTTTGTTGCTGTGCGCGGGCTTTCTGTAGTTGTGGTGAGTGGGGGCTATTCTTTGTTGTGGTGCGCGGGCTTCTCATTGCAGTGGCTTCTCTTGTTGCAGAGCAGGGGCTCTAGGCACACAGGCTTCAGTAGTTGTGGCACTCGGGCTCAGTAGTTGTGGCTCGTGGGTTCTAGAGTGCAGGCTCAGTAGTTGTGGCGCACGGGCTTAGTTGCTCCGCGGCACGTGGGATCTTCCTGGACCAGGGCTCAAACCCGTGTCCCCTGCATTGGCAGGTAGATTCTTAACCACTGCGCCACCAGGGAAGCCCATCTTTCTTATTTTTAAAGAAGAATAAGAAAAGAAGAAAGCCTTATAAAACATTAAAGAAAATCCCAATTTTGTGACTTGAGAATGCAGAATGGTTTTATGAATGGAAAACTAGAGAGCTATGTTCTAAATTCTATTCCTCCTTTACTAGAGCAGCACAAAGGAATCGCATGGCAAGAGATCTCATCAGACACCTCCCAAAAGAGGAGATCCGAATGGCCAGTAATGACACGAAAGGGTACTCGACCTCCTCAGTAATCAGAGAAATGCAAATGGAAACGAAAATGAGATGCCTTAACAGAAAGGCTAGAGTTAAAAGGACCGGCTGACGAAGCATTGACAAAGACGCCGAACAGTGGGAACACTCATACATTCCTGGTGGGAGTAAAGTTGGCATAACCAAATTGGAAAACTGACAGTGTCTAGAAGAGATGAACATGGACATACACAATGATTCTACTTACAAGAACATCACTGTATTAGTTTTCTATTGCTGCTGTAACAAATTACCTGACACTTAGTGGAATAAAACAACATATCTTTTTATCTTATGGTTCTGTAGTTCAGAAGTTCAAAATGGGTCTCCTGGGTTAAAATCAAGGTGTCAGCAAGGCTATGTTCTTTCTGGAGATTCTAGGGAAGAATCCTTTTCCTTGATCATTTCAGCTTCTAGAGGCCACCCATAGTCCTCGGCTGATGGTCCCAGAGCCAGCAACAGTGGGTGGGTCTCAGAAGGCATCCCTCTGACCTCCTTTTCTGCCCCCTCTCCGACTTGCACATTTAAGGACACTTGTGATTACACTGGGCCTAGCCAGATCATCCAGGATAATCTTCCTATCGTAAAGTCAGCTGATTATCAAATGTACTTCCATTTGCTGCCCTAATTCCACTTTGCCATGAAATGTAACATATTCATAGGTTCTGGGGATTAGGATGTAGATATCTCTGTGGACCTGCCTACCACAATGGCTAACAGAAATGCATGCACGTGTGTATCAAAAGACGTGTACAAGGAGGTTTAGAGCCTAGTGTAGGTAGTGTCTTTATTGGCCCCCAAGTGGAAATAACCCAAATGTATATCAGTGGTAGAATAGATTGTTATATAATGTATATTGTAGTATATTCATATAACAGAATTCTTTATGGTAATGAAATACATTGAGTTACAGCTTCATACTACAGCTTAAATGGACCTCACACATATGTTAAGCAAGAAGCCAGACGCAGAACACGTACTGCAGGATTGTATTTACATATAAGTTTAAGAACAGGCAAATGTGTCAATTATACCTCCGTAAAGCTGAAAAAAAAAAAAAAAAAGCAAATGTGTCAATTATACCTCCGTAAAGCTGAAAAAAAAAAAAAAACCCAGGCAGATGTGGTACCAGAGTCTAGGTAGCGGCTACACTTATGGAGGGAGAAGAAAGGTGATGCCTGGGAGAACTAGGGCTTCTGGATGATTCTGGATGATTCTAGGTCATGTTCTATTTCTTGACCTGAGTGGTTACATGGGTGTGTTCATTTTATGAAAATTCACTGAGCTGTGCACTTTAGATCTGTACACTTTTCGTATCTGTGTTATGCTTTGATTAAAAAAAGGTTTCTAAAATGACCCACCTACGTTACTTTTTCTTATTAAATGTCTTTAACTATTGGTCTCACGTCGCTGGGCAGCCCCGTGGAGAGGCCCACACGATTGAGTTTGGAAGCACATCTTCCGAGGCCTGTGAACAGCCACACCGCTGAGCTTCGAAGTGGCCCTTGGAGTCCTGGGATGAGGCTGCAGCCCAGACCGACACCGTGACTGCAGCCTGTGAGACCTTGAGCCCGACACCAGCTCAACTACTCCCAGAGGCCTGACGCACAGGAACTGTGAGACAACGGACGTTTGCTGTTTCAAATCGCTAAGTATTGGGGGTAATTTGTTACTCAGCAAGAGATTGCTAATATGGGAACCACCTAGGGCTGCTTCGCACTTGCAGAGATTTTGGGGAGAGGCCTGGCCTGTGCGGTCCACATATCCACGTGAAAGCGTAAGTGCAGCTCTGATCAGAAAGTCAGCCCCATAAGTCAGTGCCCTGTCAGGGAGCACAAGGAAGAGGTGTAGGGTGCAGCCCACATTAGTTGGGCAAAGGGCAACACCTGCATTACAGAAGACAGAAAACAGCGACGGTGTGTCCCAACGCCTGGGCCTAGACATCCCGGAACAGACACTAGGTAGAGAGATAAAGGTCCCATTGGCTGACACTCTGACACACTCCAGACATGGCGTCCAGGGCATGGATTCCTTTCCTGCAAGACTTCAGATGAGCCCTTCTTTTCCTCCAAGTACAGCACCAGTGGTCCCCAGAGCCTTTTCAACCCCTATGATGGTTGCTCAAGCCTTCCCCGGAGCAGCTGTGCTAAGGAGTGCTTCCAAACAACGGAAACGGGGAAGTCCTGTGACGTCACACCTCCCCTGAGCTGCTCCAGGCCCGGCCACCCAGCCAAGTGACCGAGCTCTGCCACTGGCTGCATGACTTCTCAGCTGCGCCCTCCACAGCCCAGCGCGCAGGAGCGGTCCTCCTACTCCAGGGAAACCTGTTGACAGACTTTGTGGTTATTGACCACGAAATCTGGCTGCACACGTTCCCACAGATGTCTCCAAACTCCATAATACGTATCGCAGCACCCTAGCTAGCTCGCGGGCTTCTGGAGACACAGAATTTGTCTCATGCACCCTCTGTAGCATCACACGCGCCCTTGAACTAGGGGGAAGGGGCCATGTGTGCAGAGAGATGCTGATTTCTACCTTCACACAGACGTGCCAAGAAAACGCAGCTTTTTTATTTCCTGTAACTGATCTGCTCTTCACCGTCAGCCCCCATCCCATTGGGTAACTCTGAAGAGAAACAAAATTAAAATTTGAGCAGTGTATGAGAGGGCAGACTGCATGAGAGGGCAGGTGAGAACCAGCAGACAGAGACTCAGAGCTGGGAAGGCGGGGCAGTCCTGAGGCTCACCTCCCGGTCTTCTCCAGGCTGGGAATGGGTTGGGAGGGGGCATATTTTTAATGTGCAAGGTCCCCGCCCCGGGATTCAAGTCCAAGCCCTGGAGAGCTTAGTTCTGTGGCCAGCGAGGGAAGCTGCAGAAGGAGCTGCTACTGAGCCCAAGGAAGATTCAGCACATTGATTTTTTTCCCCTTTATTTTTTTCTAGTCACTGTGGTTTGTGATTGAGTGGGGAGGTTGGGGAGGACAGCCAAGGCTTTTAAAGGTGCCAATACTCCAGCCAGAAATAAGGAAGAGTGGCTGCTAAAAGAGTCTGGATTCTCCGTTCCACCCTCCTGTGCCTCATTTTTCTTCTCCTCTTTCTGCTTTCTTAGATGACCCTGCCTGTCAGCAGTGTGATTAAGAGCTTTGCTGAAGTGCAGATCAGGACTCGGACGAGGGCTCAGAGCGGGAGTCAGAAGGCCTGGGCCCTGAGCCCGGCTGATGATCTGACCTTGAGCACATCGCCACCCGGCTCCCTGGTTCCTGCCTCCCTTCCTTCACGTGCGCTTTCACTCTGGCATCGATCAAAAAATAACGGAGTGTCTATTGTGTGCTAGGCACTCTTCATGCAGTCGTGACAAAACAGACACGGTCCTGCCCTCAGGGGGCTTATACTCTAGGAAGGTAGAGGACATTCAAGAAAGGGCAAGAAATAAATATGTGCCTACAGGTAATGTTAAATGCCACCGAGCAAAACAACCGCACACCATGGAAGAGAATCACCACGCAGTTGGCGGTCAGGGCAGCTTTCTCTCTGAGACATTTAAGCGAGGGCCACAAGGATGACATAAAATGGAGGTGGGACCCAGGTCACACCCACGGGGACAGACTGCCAAGGAAACCAACAGATGATGAGGAAAAGAGCTCCAGTTGACCCCTCATCTGGTAGGACAGATTCAGGAGCTACTCTCCACATTTTTTAAGCCTATTCACTTCTTCGTTAGCACCAGCCTGTAAGGTGGCACCTAGAAATCCAGTGTCTGAATGTCTCCTGCCCTTGACAGAACCATGTTAAGTGCATAGTGGTACAAGTCTGCTATTTTCTACTTTTAAAATAGGACTTTCTAAATTGAAAGAATTTGTGAACGATGCTATAATAAGGATCTAAAATCCTTCTTATATCAAAAGTCAGGAAGCAGAGATACTTGTGAAATCAACTCTCTACATTTTCATTTGGGAAAGCCTCAAATTCTTTTATAGAAAATTGGAAATTGAGTGTGTCCCAAGATCTTTCTTATACAGTCGTAACATTCCCATCTGGTAGACTCCGAGCAATTACCAACAAAGATCAATAAAGCCAAGTTTTACGCTATGGTTACAAATATTCTTTCCATTCTTTTCTCCCTATTATCCATCTCCATGACCATTTACTCAGCAAACATTTCCTAGACACCTACTGTGTGCCAGGGACCATTCTTCACACTGGCTGGGAATATAGCAATGAACAAAACAGAACAGACTAAGTCCCTCTTCTCGTGAAGCTTACCTTTTGCTGGAGGGAGACAGTCAATAAATAAACAAATTAACATGCAATGAGTCTGTTAGCCATTGATGACAAAAAGAGAAAGAAAGCAGAGAAAGGAGATAGAGAGTGACTCATGGGGGTCAGAGTTCCTACTTTGTACAGAAGTCAGAGAAGATGGTATTTGAGCAGAAACTGGAAAGACTCGAGGGGAAGAGTGTTCCAGGCAGAGGAAACAGAATATGCAAAGGCTCTGGGTGGTGGGGTGTTTGATGTGTTCTAGAAACAGGAAGCTGGTGTGGCTGGAGTGGAGTGAGAGGTGTCTTAGTTTTCATACTTCCTGAGACAAGGATTTGGGTACAAGGGGTTTCTGGAGGTGATCTTAGGAAGCACTAAGAGAGAGTGGGAGAGAGAGGGAAGGAAGGAAAGCTAACAATGGGACATTAATGAGTGGGTGTCTCAGTGTGGGCCACTGAGGCTCAGTCCTGCTGGGGACCTCTGAGAATACATGGGACATGCCTCAGAACTGCCCCAGTGACCAGTCAGGAAGTTGGGTATTTTCCCACTCCTGCCTCACTGCTGAAGATGGCTTCTGGAAGCTGCCCCTGAGGCCACAGAAGACTTCCAGGCAGATGCACAAAGACCACTGGAGCCCAGGCCAGTGTTAGCAGGTGGCGTCTGGGGCAAGCCAGGGGTGTGGGCAGGGCACTGACCCCATCTGCTGCAGGAGGCAACAGGAAGAGATGAGATCCAGAGGCGGCGCCACCCAGATCAGACGGGCCTGCTTGGCCTCGATAAGAACTGCGGACTTCATCTTCAGCATGGTGGCAAGCATTTGGAGACTTTAAGCAACATGATCTGATTTCCACTTTTAAATAAAAATATTATGGGGGCCGGGGGGGAGGGACAGACTGGGAGGTTGAGGTTGACATGTACACACACTGCTATATTTAAAGCAGATAACCAACAAGGACCTACTGTACAGCACAGGGAACTCTGCTCAATACTCTGTAATGACCTAAATGGGATAAGAATTTGAAAAAAAATAGATGCATTTCTATGTATAACAATCACTTTGCTGTACACCTGAAACTAACACAACATTGTCAATCAACTGTACTCCAATATAAAATTTTAAAAGAATGTTTTTAAATATGTGGTATATACACACAACGGACTATTACTCAGGCATTAAAAAAGAATGAGGAGAACCGACTCCCTCTTGTGAGAGCACCGGAATCACAAATAACTGCTGAACAATCATCAAAAGGAAGACATTGGGACTCACCAAAAAATATACCCCACATTCAAAGACAAAGGAGCAGCCACAATGAGATGGTAGGAGGGGCAATAAACAAATAAACAATAAAATCAAATCCCATAACTGCTGGGTGCGTGACTCACACACTGGAGAACACTTATACCACAGAAGTCCACCCACTGGAGTGAAGGTTCTGAGCCCCACGTCAGGCTTCACAACCTGGGGGTCCGGTCGGGTCCGGCAATGGGAGGAGGAATTCCTAGAGAATCAGACTTTGAAGGCTAGCGGGATTTGATTGCAGGACGTTGACAGGACTGGGGAAAACAGAAACTCCACTCTTGGAGGGCACACACAAAGTAGTGTGCGCATCGGGACCCAGGGGAAGGAGCAGTGACCCTGTAGGAGACTGAACCAGACCTACCTCCAAGTGTTGGAGGGTCTCCTGCAGAGTCAGGGGGTGGCTGTGTCTCACCGTGAGGACAAGGACACTGGCAGGAGAAGTTCTGGGAAGTGCTCCTTGGCGTGAGCCCTCCCAGAGTCCGCCATTAGCTCCACCAAAGAGCCCCGGTAGGCTCCAGTGTTGGGTCGCCTCAGGCCCACAACCAACACGGAGGGAACCCAGCCTCACCCATCAGCAGACAAGTAGATTAAAGTTTTACTGAGCTCTGCCCACCAGAGCAACAGCCAGCTCTACCCACCACCAGTCCCTCCCATCAGGAAACTTGCACAAGGCTCTGAGATAGCCTCATCCACCAGAGGGCAGACAGCAGAAGCAAGAAGAACTACAATCCTGCAGCCTGTGGAACAAAAAC
Organism: Stenella coeruleoalba; assembly: GCF_951394435.1. Taxonomy (NCBI): domain Eukaryota; kingdom Metazoa; phylum Chordata; class Mammalia; order Artiodactyla; family Delphinidae; genus Stenella; species Stenella coeruleoalba. Next base: position 92,697,022 of record NC_137155.1, on the reverse strand, counting down.
CGCATTCACAGAAAGGTAGACAAGATGAAAAGGCAGAGGGCTATGTACCAGATGAAGAAACAAGATAGAACCCCAGAAAAACAACTGAATGAAGTGGACATAGGCAACCTTCCATAAAAAGAATTCAGAATAATGATAGTGAAGATGATCCAGGACCTCAGAAAAACAATGGAAGCAAAGATCGAGAGGATGCAAGAAATGTTTAACAGAGATCTAGAAGAATTAAAGAACAAACAAAGAGAGATGAACAACACAATACATGAAATGAAAAATACACTAGAAGGAATCAATAGCAGAATAACTGAGGCAGAAGAACAGATAAGTGACCTGGAAGAAAGAATGGTGGAATTCACTGCTGTGGAACAGAATAAAGAAAAAAGAATGAAAAGGAATGAAGATAGCCCAGGAGACCTCTGGGACAACATTAAACACAATAATATTCGCATTATAGGGGTCCCAGAAGGAGAAGAGAGAGAAAAAGGACCCAAGAAAATATTTGAAGAGATTATAGCCGAAAGCTTCCCTAACATGTAAAAGGAAATAGACACCCAAGGCCAGGAAATGCAGAGGGTCCCAGGCAGGATAAACCCAAGGAGAAACACGCCGAGCCACACAGTAATCAAATTGGCAAAAATTAAAGACAAAGAAAAATTGTTGAGAGCTAAAGGGAAAAATGACAAATAACATACAAGGGAACTCCCATAAGGTTAACAGCTGGTTTCTCAGCAGAAAATCTACAAGCCAGAAGGCAGTGGCATGACGTATTTAAAGTGATGAAAGGGAAGAACCTACAACAAAGATTACTCTACCGGGCAAGGGTCTCATTCAGATTCAATGGAGAAATCAAAAGCTTTATAGACAATTAAAAGCTAAGAGAATTCAGCACCACCAAACCAGCTCTACAACAAATACTAAAGGAACTTCTCTAAGTGGGAAACACAAGAGAAGAAAAGGACCTACAAAAACAAACCCAAAACAATTAAGAAAATGGTAATAAGAACAAACATATCGATAATTACCTTAAACGAAAATGGATTAAATGCTCCAACCAAAAGACACAGGCTTGCTGAAAGGATACAAAAAAAAGACCCATATATATGCTGTCTACAAGAGACCCACTTCAGACCTAGGGACACATACAGACAGAAAGTGAGGGGATGGAAAAAGATATTCCATGCAAATGGAAATTCAAAAAAAGCTGGAGTAGCAATACTCACATCAGATAAAATAGACTTTAAAATAAAGAATGTTATAAGAGACAAGGAAGGACACTACATAATGATCAAGGGATCAATCCAAGAAGACGATATAACAATTATAAATATATATGCATCCAACATAGGAGAACCTCAATACATAAGGCAACTGCTAACAGCTATAAAAGAGGAAATCGACAGTAACACAATAATAGTGGGGGACTTTAACACCTCACTTACACCGATGGACAGATCATCCAAACAAAATTAATAAGGAAACACAAGCTTTAAATGACGCAATAGACCAGATAGATTTAATTGATATTTATAGGACATTCCATCCTAAAACAGCAGATTTCACTTTCATCTCAAGTGTGCACTGAACATTCTCCAGGAGAGATCACATCTTGGGTCACAAATCAAGCCTCAGTAAATTTAAGAAAACTGAAATCATATCAAGCATCTTTTCTGACCATAACACTATGAGATTAGAAATGAATTATGTAAAAAACACAAACACATGGAGGCTAAACAATACGTTATTAAATAACCAAGAGATCACTGAAGATATCAAAGGGAAATCAAAAAATACCTAGGGGGCTTCCCTGGTGGTGCAGTGGTTGAGGGTCGCCTGCCGTTGCAGGGAACACAGGTTCGTGCCCCGGTCCAGGAAGATCCCACATGCCGCAGAGCGGCTGGGACCGTGAGCCATGGCCACTGGGCCTGCGTGTCCGAAGCCTGTGCTTCACAACAGGAGAGGCCACAACAGTGAGAGGCCCGCGTACCGGAAAGAAAAAAAAAAAAAAACCTAGGGACAAATGACAATGAAAACACGACGATCCAAAACCTATGGGATGCAGCAAAAGCAGTTCTAAGCGGGAAGTTTATAGCAATACAATCCTACCTCAAGAAACAACAAACATCTCAAATAAACAACCTAACCTTACACCTAAAAGGAACTAGAGAAAGAAGAACAAACAAAACCCAAAGTTAGCAGAAGGAAAGAAATCATAAAGATCAGAGCAGAAATAAATGAAATAGAAAAAAAGAAAACAATAGCAAAGACCAATAAAACTAAAAGATGGTTCTTTGAGAAGATAAACAAAATTGATAAACCATTAGAAAGACTCATCAAGAAAAAAAGGGAGAGGACTCAAGTCAATAAAATTAGAAATGAAAAAGAAGTTACACAGACACCACAGAAATACAAAGCATCCTAAGAGACTGCAACAAGCAACTCTATGCCAAAAAAATGGACAACCTGGAAGAAATGGACAAATTCTTAGAAAGGTATAACCTTCCAAGACTGAACCAGGAAGAAATAGAAAATATGAACAGACCAATCACAAGTAATGAAATTGAAACTGTGATTAAAAATCTTCCAACAAACAGAAGTCCAGGACCAGATGGCTTCACAGGTGAATTCTATCAAACATTTAGAGAAGAGCTAACACCCATCCTTTTCAAACTCTTCCAAAAAATTGCAGAGGAAGGAACACTCCCAAATTCATTCTATGAGGCCACCATCACCCTGATACCAAAACCAGACAAAGATGCTCCAAAAAAAGAAAATTACAGACCAATATCACTGATGAATATAGATACAAAAATCCTCAACAAAATACTAGCAAACAGAATCCAACAACACATTAAAAGGATCATAAACCATGATCAAGTGGGATTTATCCTATACATGCAAGGATTCTTCAATATATGCAAATCAATCAATGTGATACACCATATTAACATACTGAAGAATAAAAACCATATGATCATCTCAATAGATGCAGAAAAAGCTTTTGACAAAATCCAACATCTGTTTATGATAAAAACTCTCCAGAAAGTGGGCATAGAGGGAACCTACCTCAAGATAATAAAGGCCATATACGACAAACCCACAGCAAACATCATTCTCAATGGTGAAAAAGTGAAAGCATTTTCTCTAAGATCAGGAAATAGACAAGGATGTCCACTCTCACCTCTATTATTCAACATAGTTTTTGAAGTCCTAACCACAGCAATGAGAGAAGAAAAAGAAATAAAAGGAATACAAATTGGAAAAGAAGAGGTAAAACTGTCACTGTTTGCAGATGACATGCTACTATACATAGAGAATCCTTAAGATGCCACCAGAAAACTACTAGAGCTAATCAATGAATTTGGTTAAGTTGCAGGATACAAAATTAATGCACAGAAATCTCTCGCATTCCTATACACCAATGATGAAAAATCTGAAAGAGAAATTAAGGAAACACTTCCATTTACCATTGCAACAAAAAGAATAAAATACCTAGGAATAAAGTTACCTAGGGAGACAAAAGACCTGTATGCAGAAAACTATAAGACACTGATGAAAGAAATTAAAGATGATACCAACAGATGGAGAGATATACCATGTTCTTGGATTGGAAGAATCAATATTGTGAAAATGACTATATTATCCAAAGCAATCTACAGATTCAATGCAATCCTTATCAAATTACCAATGGCATTTTTTACAGAACTAGAACAAAAAATCTTAAAATTTGTATGGAGACACAAAAGCCCCTGAATAGCCAAAGTGGTCTTGAGGGAAAAAAACAGAGCTGGAGGAATCAGACTCCCTGACTTCAGAGTATACTACAAAGCTACAGTAATCAAGACAATATGGCACTGGCACAAAAACAGAAATACAGATCAATGGAACAGGATACAAAGCCCAGAGATAAACCGACACACCTATGGTCAACTAATCTATGACAAAGAAGGCAAGGATACACAATGGAGAAAAGACAGTCTCTTCAATAAGTGGTGCTGGGACAACAGGACAGCTACATGTAAGAGAATGAAATTAGAACACTCCCTAACACCATACACAAAAATAAACTCAAAATGGTTTAGAGACCTAAATGTAAGACTGAACACTATAAAGGTCTTAGAGGAAAACATAGGAAGAACACACTTTGACATAAATCACAGCAAGATCTTTTTTGATCCACCTCCTAGAATAATGGAAATAAAAACAAAAATAAGCAAATGGGACCGAATGAAAGTTAAAAGCTTTTACAAAGCAAAGGAAACTACAAACAAGACGAAAAGACAACCCTCAGAATGGGAGAAAATATTTTCAAATGAAGCTACTGACAAAGGATTAATCTCCAAAATATACAAGCATCTCATGCAGCTCAATATTAAAAAAACAATCAACCCAATCCAAAGATGGGCAGAAGACCTAAATAGACATTTCTCCAAAGAAGGCATACAGATGGCCAAGAAGCACATGAAAAGCTGCTCAGCATCACTAATTATTAGAGAAATGCAAATCAAAACTACAATGAGGCATCACCTCACACCAGTATGAATGGGCATCATCAGAAAATCTACAAACAACAAATGCTGGAGAGGGTGTGGAGAAAAGGGAACCCTCTTGCACTCTTGGTGGGAATGTAAATTGATACAGCCACTATGGAGAACAGTATGGAGTTTCCTTAAACAACTAAAAATAGAACTACCATATGACCCAGCAATCCCACTACTGGGCATAGACCCAGAGAAAACCATAATTCAAAAAGACACATGCACCCCAATGTTCATTGCAGCACTACTTACAATAGCCAGGACATGGAATCAACCTAAATGCCCATTGACAGATGAATGGATAAAGAAGATGTGGTACATATATACAATGGAATATTACTCAGCCATAAAAAGGAACAAAATTGGGTCATTTGTTGAGACATGGATAGACTTAGAACTGTCATACAGAGTGAAGTAAGTCAGAAAGAGAAAAACAAGTATCGTATATTAACGCATATATGTGCAACCTAGAAAAATGGTACAGATGAACCGGTTTGCAGGGCAGAAATAGAGACACAGATGTAGAGTAGAAACGTATGGACACCAAGGGGGGAAAGTGGCAGGGGGTGGGGAAGGTGGTGTGATGAATTGGGCGATTGGGATTGACATGTATACACTGATGTGTATAAAACTGATGACTAATAAGGACCTGCTGTATAAAAAAATAAATAAAGTTTTAAAAAAATTAAAAAAAGAAAATTCTAGAGAACCTAAAAAAAAAAAGCAATAAAATTCTACCATTTGCAACAATGTTGTTGGACCTAGAGGGTATTATGCTTAGTGAAATAAGTCAGAGAAAGACAGAAACTCCATCACTTATACGTAGAATCTAAAAAAATAAAATGAATGTGTATAACAAAACAGAAACAGATTCACAGATAAAGAGAACAGACGAGCGGTTACCAGTGGGGAGAGGGAGGGGGCAAGATAGAAGTATGGAATTAAGAGATACAAACTGCTATGTATAAAATAAGTAACCAGGATATATTGTACAGCACAGGGAAATACGGCCATTGTTTTATGATTACGTTAAATGGAGTATAATCTATAAAAATATTGAATCACCATGTTGTACACCTGAAACTAATATAATATTGTAAGTCAACTATACTTTAATAAAAAATTTAAATCTAAAAACATATTATGACTGCTGTGGGGAGAATATACAGTAGCAGAGCAAGGATGGAAGCAGGGAGACCAGTGAGGAAGGCTTTGCAATGACGTAGGCAAGAAATGATGGCAGTGTGGCCCAGGGTGGTAGCAGCTGGATGGCAAGAGGTAGCTGATTTCTTGGTATATTTAGAAGGAAGAGCATACAGAATTTGCCAAAGGATTAGATGTGGGGCAGGAGAGGAAGAGAGGAGCTCAGACTAACTCTAAAATGGGAGAATAGAAGAGACGTTTATTGAGATGGGGTGGGCTTAGGGAGGAACCGTTTGGGACCTGTTCTACTTGGAATGTCTCCAAGTGGAAGACACCCACGTGGAGATGGGCATCAGGCAACAGGATATGTACACCTGGAACTTAACTCATGCTGACCTGACCCCCAGCTTTGTCCTTTCCCTCCTAGCCAGCCCAGCGTCTTCTCTGTCTTGGCATGACACTGCATGATGTCTTTATATCTGAGCACTTCCAGCCTCATCCCACACTTCCGACTAGGTTCAATGTCTCCCTGGTTCTCACACTACTCCACTCCCTACTCCTAAATCAAAAGGTGAACAGGCGATCAGGACATGTCCTATGCTTGGAGAGCAACCATTTGAATGCCTTCCCCATCTTCCGTCAATTCCTTTCCAGCACCTCCTAAGCAAAGGCAGAAATGCTTAAGTTGCACTGCAGCCTCAACACACTACCTCTGAAGCCTTTGTTCCATGTCCTTCACACCAAGGAAGCCTCTGAGGATGAGGTTTCTCGTGTGCCCTGGGATGAGGGAGAGAGTTTTTGGAACAGTGGGAACAAGTTACTTTTCCCCTAGAAAGATATACTAATGCTACCTTATGAAATAAACTATCTCTAAAGCTCCGTATCTGAACACACTAAAAGTTAAATTCTCACCCACATCACAGTTTGGTGTGAGTCAGGCATCTCTCCTGGTGGCACTCTTCCACGTGGTGACTCAGGATCCCAGACCCTTCCATTGTGTGTCTCCTCCATTGCAGTCCCTCACTTCCAGCACTTGGGACATTGTATGGCCAGGTCTGGAAGTGGCATATGTCACTTCTGCCCACATTGGGCAGAACTCAATCCCATGGTTCCACCTAACAGCAGGTGAGGCTGGGGAATCTAGTCTCCCCACCTGCCCAGGAAGAAGCAACAGGACTGGTGAGCACCTCTCCAGTCTCTGACACCAAAAGGTTTTCCCCCCCTCCTAGTGATGAATACATTGGTACTTCGGTTTTGCCCTTATTCTCTCGTGAATGTTACAGCGTGATTCTACTCTGCCGTGCATGATTCCTCCCAGTGAACCCAAAAGATCGAGCTTCTGAATCAGCAGAGTTGAGGACCAAACCGCACTGACCCGAAGCGCACTCAAGCCGCAAAGTTCCCTCAGGCACATCTTAGCTGGGACAACACTGCCCACCCGAGTCATCAGAAAGGCCCAAGTACATTACCTGTGCTCTGTGCTCTGTTTAATATGTCAATGAAGTGTGTCCTAAATTTAGTTATTTCTAGGATCTCTTCCTCATTCCCCAGCAGGCCCGGTTTTACTGCCCTCACATGCTTCCCATGGCGAGGGAGGGAGCTGAGGAAAGTGACTTGAAAAGAAACAAGGCAGAGGAAGGGAGGGAAAGGACAGGGTAAGGGAGGAAGTAAGCTAAACGGTGAAGACAAAAACCTGTGGGCTTCCCTGGTGGCGCAGTGGTTGAGAGTCTGCCTGCCGATGCAGGGGACACGGGTTCGTGCCCCGGTCCGGGAAGATCCCACATGTCGCAGAGCGGCTGGGCCCGTGAGCCATGGCCGCTGAGCCTGCGCGTCCGGAGCCTGTGCTCCGCAACGGGAGAGGCCACAACAGTGAGAGGCCCGCGTACCGCAAAAAAAACACAAAAAAAACCCTGTACCTGAGAGGGAGGAAGGGAAGTCAAGGGTGAACACCTGCTCGGGAGAAAGGGTTGGGGGGGCCACCCGGCAAGAGGGCGAGAGCTGCAGGAGCCTGAGGACAGGGAAAGGCAGGCGGACGCAGGGAAGGGCGCCCTTAAGAGACCCTGGGGCGGCAGCCTGGGAACCGAGTGCAGCTGTTACTACGGCAGCGGCGAAGCTCTTTGGGCTCCAAGGAGCACGAGCATCCCCTTTGGGAGCAGAACCTGCTCCCCCGGGAATGGGGGAGCGGGAAGCAGGAAGGAGGGGGAGGTGCAGGGGCGGGTAAGGATGGATCTGAGCGCAGGCAGAGACATGCCAGACGGACGGGGAATGCTGCCCCTGCTGGAAAGAACAAGTAAGTGCCCTGTGCTTGGTAGGCTAGCTTTTTACCTCCCGCTGACACTCAAAGCTCCCGCTTCTCAGTCTCAGTTTGAAATAAACACACTTGCCCACCTAGACGAAGGGACTGAGGCTGGTGCCTCCCACCCATCCGAGCTGCCCGTGCCTGGGCCTTACCTGGCCGCACTTGTATGCTTCTCGCCGGGAGTGCAGGCTGCCTCCGGGACTTTCTACTGCTCTGCAGGAAAATCTCAGGGCTGGGGCCTGAGGTCAAGAAGTGCGACGTGGGGTGCGGGTGCGTGGGCTGTAATTACGGTACTCGAGGGGGCGGCCGGCCCGAGGCGCAGAAACAGCCACAGAATCAGCCGTAAAGGATCGAACTGGCCCCGCTTCCTCTCTGAACGTTGGCCTCTGTCCTTCGCTCGGCAATACTTTTCAGACTGCCGGCTATTAGCAGGCAGAGCATGCGCAGAAAAGGTCCCGCTCAACTCCAGGCGCAGGTGGGCAGGTCGCGCCCCTCGGGGCAATTGCCCACAGCTGGGCAACCTGCACCTTCCCTCATTGGTTTCACTGCATCAGATCTGCTTGGATTTTGTTTTTTGCTCTCTTCTTTTGTTTTCTCCGTTGCGTTTCCTGTCTCTTCCTTTCCTTCGTTGTGGGCCACACCTGAGACTTCTCGTGGACGTTACTGAGTCTACAGGGCACTTAATAAGAGGGCAACCCAAGGCTACCCCCATATGAAGGTTTTTTTTTTCCTCCAGGCACCTTGGGGAACTTGCTTGCATTTCCACCAAGCCCCCTCGCTGCCAAGCTCCACCCAAGCCTGTCAGTTAAAGCGCACGATTAACTTTATGGCTGTTTAAGTAACGGAAAGGAACTGCTCATATACACAGTGCGGTTTGAAAGTAATCACGTTGAGGCTACAGGCCACATAGGAATCCCACGTCATCACTTCAGTTACATCTGAACTGTGGTGGTAAGGGCGCCATCTTGCTTCACTCAGTTATCTCCACGTGGGTTAACGCCCTTCCCAGGAATCCCTTATCACCCCTCTCTTGGGTCCTTTTGGCGAGATTCACTGGATCTGGGGGAAGGTGATGGCTGGTTGCTGTTTCTACTGCCTGTCTCTCCAAGGCTTCAAAACCAAGGCTTGTAGGTTCTCCGAGCTGCCTGGGACTACCATGCACGTTTGTGTTCCATTCTTACAGATCTGTCCTTTTCAGTTCTCCCTCTGTTTCCTTGTGTCCTTGCTCCCAGGGTTCCCTGGCCCTCCCTTCGCTCGGATTCGGCTTATGTTAGTGACTCTTTAGCCTGCGTCTGGAGCAGTTACACTAGAAAGTTCCCTCAGCTTGCCGCAGCTCCAGGCCCGGCCTTGGCAATCCCGGCCGACACAGATGTTCCGCTTTACCTTGACTGATACGGATCGGCAGGCCGCAGAGTTCACAAGTCCCAGCTGCGTTCTGCCTTGCAAATAAACACTCCTAAGAAGTTGCATCCGTTTGCTTTCTCAGAGACACGGCCCCATTTCTCTCCTCCATCTCAGATTCCACTCAGGACAGAGCCACTGTGGAAGAAGGCTAGGCAGCTGGGATGTCTTTAAATAATAAAGTGCCTTTTAGACCCTCAGAGCTGGACTGGGCCTTAGACATCACCTAGTCCGGTGATTCCCAGAGGAGCTGGGAAGGATGAAGAGAGCTGAAACTTGCCAGTGGCAGGAAACACTGCACCCAAGCAGCTGTGACATCCGGGCAGCTCCACTGGGAAATGGGCTCCAAGCCTGGCTGACCACGAGGATCACAGAGGCGCTGAGCTGGGCCCTTTCTGCTGGGCACAGGCTTCCTTCTCCCCTGGGTTTCTTTAAAATGTTAATTTCTTGAAACAGTTTGTCCACCTGTTCTTGTGACATTTTCCATCCACCCTACTACACCTTCGGCGGTTTTCTCCTTCCTCTTCAATGTATTTCCTAAGATCCTCTGCTTCTCCACCCACCAACTTGAGTCCCACACAAACACCACAGAAGAGTGTGGACATTCTTATCACTTTATATTTACCACCTGCCTTCATACCTATTCCTGTTCATTTCTCCTAAAGAAAACACCATCCCGATCAGTTCTCCTTCGATCCTGTGCCCAGTTGGCAAACACAGACCCATCTGTACAAACACACACATAACAGGACGTTTAATCCTGCTCTTCCTGAGGCCTCTGTGTTCAGAGGGAATCCCCAAAGGTGGAGAACAGTATAACAGGTGTCATGCCTCTTACATCCTAATGGGTGTCAGACCACTTGCAGGACACCTTGTAAGGTTGAGAAACCAGTGTAGTCAGAGTTAGTCCACTACCCGCCTGCGTCCTATGACAGAGAACCAAGGAGAGACCATTCCTTTGGAGAAATTTCTGATGCTTTGCCCTCCTCTCAAATCATCATGGACTGCTGGGGTTCCTCGGAGAGGCTGGCATGTCTCTGGGGGCATACTGGGAATTAGTACGTAATATGAACCTAAAAAATACAAGGGGAAAAGGCTTGAGGTGATGGGAGAGAGAGAAAGAGAGGTGCCTTAGAAGCAATGGCATTTGCACAAGTAACACTAGAGCAGTGATGTTTCCTGTCCTGGCCAAATGTGTCACGTGCTGGAAGGAAATGACCTGGGGCCGTTTCCCAGGAACCTCACCTGTGAGCACTGCCTGGGAGGATGAACTGACCCAGCAGAAGGGTGGATCCCTGGAGTTGAGAGCCTGAGTGTTGGAGGTTTAAGCGGCCGTGGGGGGAGCTATTGCCTGATTCATTGGAACAGCACTGGGAAGTTCTAGTGGGGAATGTCAGAGAAACCAGAGAAGAAAACCTCGAGTAAAAAGTCAGCTTTGAAATTCTGCCAGAGCCAGAGACCACCAACATTACGGCAGCCAGAAACTGTTCCTTTTTCCTAACCCTCCCCAGGACCAGACATAGCAGCTTGCAAGGAGCCAGTGGAGAAAAGAGAAAAGCAGCCATCCTGACCCCTCCTGTACTGCAGGCAACAGACCTGCGGGAGGGGCAAAGCCCTAGATGGTGTAAATTATTATGTGGGACTGGACATATTCACTACCAAAAGAAATCTGTTCTTGTGATTACAAGGACCGGGGAAAACTTCAGACCTGCCCAGGACTTCCCCCAAGGCAAAAGCTAGTCCACAGAGCAAAGGGGCACAAGAGGAATTGAGTCCCTCTCGTTCAGCGTAATGAGCACACATCCTGGCACCCAGACAAGGATGACAGTTGAACAGATAAGGATATATCCAACCATTACTTGACCTACAGTAAGAATACTCAGGAAGGATGTGGACCTCGTATATATTTTGACTTGGTCATTCCCACTATGATGCTTCTCATGGATGGAGGTTGGGCTCACACCCCCAGCAGTGACGATGCTTCTCTTATTTTCTTCCAGGTACGTGTCTTCCATTAGGTACCCGGCCACCCGATGAAGCGGGATGGGAGGAGATGACTTGATCATGGGTTTATAATCCAAACCACTAGGCTTTCCATAGAGTCATGAAGAACATGCTTTTCTGCTCAGTTATACTTTTTACATAAAAATAGAAATCTTTAATAAAACCAGATCAGCATAAACTAGTATTAGTAGAACATCATTGTTTCAACAGATGAATCATCTATTTCTATAAAGAAATAGGAATATCTAGATATTTTCTTTCTAATCCAGAGACTCACGTGTGCATACGAACCATTTTAGGACCTTGTTAAAATGCAGACTCCCAGGCCCTGTCCTACCCGGGGCAGGACCAGAGAATCTGCATTTTAATAAGCCTTCCTAGCGACTCTGAAGCCTATCGCAACTTAAGACATTGTTTTAATTAGTTGCGATCTACTGCCACTCGTTACTTAACCTAACCTTTTGTTCTTCCCTAGACACGAGTGGAACTATTAGTTTACCCAGAATCTTTTAATGTAAAGTTTTAACATTTTGGAGGCCGTAGGCTTTAACAACTTCGCCAAATGTCAAACCTACTAGCATTTCTCTTGTATGGAAAACTAGTAAATTGATTCTAATTACCTGCCTCCTAGTTTACCTCCTGGAATATATATTTGCCCTTTTGGCCGCCCTTCTCTTTGGGTGACGGAAACAAACAAAATGGCCATAGACCGTAGATTCGCAGTGGTTTCCCCATCAGAACCACTGCCCCAGTCAATCGCAAACACCTCTGAAGTTTATTCACTAAACAGTTTCCAAGCCAAGATCACACACTCAGGATTAGAGACAAGTCAGCTTAAGAGCTTGGGGTTTAAAAATCTAAGCTAGCCCAGTCCATTTAATAGGAATTTAACAAGATTTTTAAATAGATACGGTAATTTCTTCACACATCCAGAGCTAATCAGATAGAAACAGGTGTGACTAGAATAGTAGAAACCAGGAGGGAGGGAATCTAGCCGGCCAAGGATTTAATCCGAGGCTGCGGTCAGTGACCTTTCAGATCCTTTTCCTCTGAGATTCTGCCATTTGTTTTTCTCTATTAAATTTATTCTTCGCTTTGGCTCACTGTTTCAGCCTGCTGAGAACATTTAGGGGCTTGGTTTTATCTTCTAGCATCTTAGTGATTCCCCCAATTTTGATTCCCCCTCCAGTTTGATTCACGTACCTGTGAAGAGGTTCTTTTAAGCTGGTGAGAAAAGCCTGGACCGGGACAGACCCGTAACTTGGCTGCATCACCATCAGACTTATTTCACGGGTGATGGGTACACTGCCCTGGCTTACAATGGACACCTGTAATTGCACCAAAAAAGAGGGCAGAAAGGGAGCAAATACATTTGTTACACACTGTCAGAGACACATAGCGGGTGTGAGTTAGGGTCAACGTGGGATGGGGCAGTAGGAGGGTGGCAGGGTGGGACTGAAAGTGGGCTCCCAGCATACTCATCACAATCATGAAGAGTAAGAACAGCTGCCTTTAGTGAGCACTGACCCGGCATCAGTAACGAGCTAGAAGTGTGTACGCATTGTCTCATTTAATTCCCACAAGCCTTCATAGGAAAGCACTGGTGCTGCCAGCATGGGTTCTGGGGCTGAATGGCTTAAGTTTGAACCCTGACGCCAGCACTTACCACTTGTGGCCTTGGGAGAGTTACTTATCTGTTTGAAGATCCTCATTTGAAAATAATGATAGTGATAGCACTAGTCATGGGCTTGTGGAATTAGGTAGGGAACTTTAGCTGCTATTAGACCAGATAAGCCCTCAAATCTTAGTGGCTTAACTTAATAAAGGTTTCCTCCACAACGGTAATAGTCCAAGTGCGTGTTTGATGGGCAGCTTTCCACGTGGAAATGTAGGGACTCATGTTTCTTCTATTTTGTGACCGTGCAAACTGCTAGGAAGACAGGTATGAATTGGGGGTGGGCTGGGTGGGAGAAGAGACGGGTTATGGACCAGACCTAGAAGCAACACACATTCTACTGAAATACCCAGAAACCAGTCACGTGGCTACTCCAATTGTAAGGCAGGCAAGAAATAGGGTCTGTGTGTCCAGGAGGAAAAAATAAAAGAATCTGGTCTCTTCCATAGTTGAGAGGCTTAAACGTAAATTCCTCGGTTTGGTAGCTGGTACACAGTAAGTGCTCAGTAAATGGTAGTGATTATTAGCATTGCTATGGCACTAGCTCTGGCTACATTCCCTTCCATGTCTTCTTGATGCCTCTGGTCCAGCTCTCTTAACCTTTCCCTTCGGAATTCCCTCAGATGTAGCCTGACCTTGGATTTGTGATGCCTTGGGGAGTCTCTCTGTAACTCTTGGGAACCTTCAAGCATTAGGTCTGACTCTGTTCTGTGGACACCAACCCCGGCATCTTCTCTGAACACACTGGCCACTGTAAAACCAGTGGGATGCGAGGGTGTAGGTAGGATAGCAGCTCAGGAGAGAGCTCCAGACAGAGAAGGCAGAGTCAACATCGTGTCAGCGGTGACTGAACCTACGTGACTAGTGAGAAATGGCACGAAGAATGCGTAATGTGAAAGGAGTGAGGACCGAGGTCAGTCCTGAGAAACACCAACGTGGAAGACAGTGTTTCCCAAACTGCAGGCATCTGTGTACCCCAGGCTTGTGTCACCCGGACTGTGATTTTTCTTAGACTTTTTCTCACTTTAACTCAACTTTAATTTTTAGAGATTATTTAGAAAGGAAACATATTTGCACTGTAATAAATGAGAGAGTAGTATCACTTGTCACCAGTAGCAAGTCCTCCTAAAAATAAGTAAGAATGGAGATAAACAAAAGCCTGTTTAGCTGGTGACTATCGGCTGGAAAAGGCTGTATGCCTGAGAGGGCTTTCCTTTTATTTTTTTAGAAGAGGAAAATTAGCTATCATTAGAGAGGTGTTAAAGACGTACTGATTCCAAACTGAGACTCTCTGTTTAACTCAGAAGAATTGAAAGAGAATTAAGAGAGAATCTACTCTCTCACTACACAACTCACATTTGAGGCAGGGCTCAAATCCAGAGGGGGCCATCTTACATGGTGTAGAAAGCCCTGGTTGTGACCTTGTACCACCTAAAATTATCCCTCTGCCATCAGTGGTATGAATCCCTCCCTTTGGGAAAACCGGGAGAGGTGGAGTCATGGCCTCCAGGGGTGGAAAGGTCCAGGGAGTGGTTAGTTTTCAGAGGCTGCGAAAGGATCAGCAAAGTCAGGACTGAAAAGCTCCCTCTGAACCTGGCAACCAGGGCTCACTGGTGTCTTTGGTGGAGGGGATTTAATGGCACAGTGAGGGCCGAGAGGCAGAATGCAGCACTTGAACCGTCAATGGGAGATGACACTGTGGAAACAGCGTTGAGGAGCTTGGCTGTAAAGGAGAGAGTTAAGTTTCAGGGAGATTTGTTTTGCATTCTTTTGTAAAACATGGGAGACATTAGAACATATTTTTAGACACTGGGGAAGGAGCTGGATGCTGGTAAGTACTGCAGGGGGGTGACAGTAGATGGATCAAGGTCCCGGTTTGGGGAATATGAAGAGTGTTCCGGTGAAGAGCACAGGTGGGAGATCTAACCCAGAAGAGGAAAAGGGTCAACTTTTCTTAGTTTGAGGGTAGAAGGTGAGGGCATATCCAAGCCCAGGAACTTTCTTGGGTAGAAGAGTGGAAAGTGGAAGGATTTCATGTCTGAAGCCTGATTTTCCTTTGACAAGTAAGGGGTGAAGTTATATCTGTGGCCAAGAGAAAAAGTGAGTGCAGGCTTGAACTACTGGTTCTCCAGTTCAAAGAGTGTATTAGCGTTCTCCAGAGAACCAGGACCAACAAGATGTATATATACCTATTGAGAGAGAGAAAGAGAGAGAGGAGAGAGAGACTTTAAGGAATTGACTCACATGATTATAGAGGCTGGCAAGTCCAAAATCCGCAGGGTAGGCTGGCACGCTGAAGACCCAGGGAAGGGTTGATGTGACAGCTCAAGTCCAAAGGTGGTATAAGGCAGAATTCCCACTTCCTTCTGGGGACCTCATTCTCTTTTCTCTTAAAGCCTTCAACTGATTGGATGAGGCCCACCTATATTACAGAGGGTAATTTGCTTCACTCACAGTCTACTGATTTCAATGTTAATATCATCTAAAAAAAAATACATTCAGAGCAACATCCAGACTGATGTTTGACCAAATATCTGGGTTCTGTGGCTGAGCCAAGTTGACACATAAAATTAACCATTGCAAGTAGTATTAATGATCTCATTTATATCCATAGCAAAACCATGAGGCGATGTAGATAAAGAGAAGACTGTAGAATGTAGAGAGAATCCTCCGGATTCTAGGAGGTTCTTATTGTCAGTAGGTGCTCTGCGGACCCCAGGGTTTCTGATGGAGCCAGAGCTGAAGATGACAACACAGAAGAGTCATGGGGGACAATCCACCCACCCCATCTTCGAGGAGAGACGCCATCTGGGCATAGAAGGATAGACCCTGTGAAAGCAAACTTTCTATATGCAAATTCTGATCTGTAAGTCCCAGTCAGTAACTGCTGAGGACTCCTCTCCTGTCACACTAGCCCCAGGACACAGGTGCTTTCAAGATAACAAAATATAGGAGTTACCTTTTCGTTCATTCTCCTTCTTCTATTTTCACCATGGGTCAAAGGTATATATATTTATTTCATTGAGATCAGTGTGATTATTTATTTTCAAGGCTGCCTTTTCTCAATAGAATTTCTAGTTGAGCTTATTCTTTCCCTCATTCATAAGCCTGAGGTCTTTTCATATCCTGTCCTTGGCAAGAATCCTTGGAGAGTAGCCTTGGAGACATACCTAGTGGGAAGCCACCTGCCCTGGACTGAGCGTGGATCTATTCTGGTCATAGGCTTTGTGATCTGGACAAAGGAATTGAGTATGTGCCTGTCCAATTGTCAGGCGATACTAAATTTGGTGGGCCAGCTGAATTCTAGCAGAAAATCATGCAAAATAATGTCTAGCAATTGGGGGAAAATTGGCCCACAGGGAAGACAATTGGATGAAATTCAGTAGGACTACACGGGCCTAGAATTCTAACTCTGGGGCTGCAACTAGCTATATCATAACCTTGTAGTTCAGAGACCAAGCCTCAGATATGAGTTGTGCCACACCAAAGAGTTTTGGAGCCAAAGGGACCTTTGAGAAGTCATCCACCACCCCCCCCCCCCCATTTTATATGCATCAGACAAAAAGGTTTCTCCCAACTTTGAAAGGTTATGGTTCTCCAAGTTCATGTCTTCTGAGCTCCCCTGATCCAGTTTCCCATCCTCTCCATCAGAATCCTTTGCCCCTGCTCCTCCAGTTCCACAGGGCCATGCTCAGCACCCTATAGTACCTCCTTCAGATGCCTCAGGTGGTTTACCTTCCTGATTCCCAGGCTAGGTTATCAGCATCTTGACAATGCGATCATGTCTTGTGTATCTCTGCATTTCCAAGGTCTATCATGGTGCCTGGCACATAGTTAATGATCAATAAATTTTGGCTGAATAATAATGAAAAGAAACAGCACATTTGCTCATGTATTATGGTTATCATATTTTCTCACCTCTGATGCTCTCCTTTATACACAGCCTAATTCAGTGACTCTCTTAATATTGTAAAGGTCAAAAATTGAACACAACTCACCACATTTTTGACCAGCACAAAATATAGGGAGAAAAACATACGTTGTATACCTGGACATTTTACTTCTGATAAGAGAAACTGAAGACTGCATTGGCTTATTTTTAAAGCTACATCACATTAAGCTTGTGGTCAGCTGAAATACCATGATGTTTTCCCGTGGATTTCTGCCACGCTGCAGCGCTCACATTCTGCACATGTGCAATTGATCTTGAACCCCCAATGTAGGACTTGACATTTTTTGGTTTTGGCTCAAGGTTAAATCCAATCAAAATCACTTTGAATTTGATGCTATCAGTGACTACATTAGCAATACTTCCTGGATTCGGGTCACTGGCAAATCCGACATGCAGATCTTTTCTGCCTTTATCCCACTGTGTGACAACAATGTTGAAAGGACTGGGGCTAGGACAAGAGCCCCAGTAGTAACCACCCGCTTCCACGTTGATCCAGAATCACTGAAACTTATGAGCAATCAACCATAAACTGATAAATGCACTCCAAAACACTGCCAGACATACCTGATTTCTCCATCTTTTTTTTTTTTTTGCGGTACTAGGGCCTCTCGCTGTTGTGGCCTCTCCCGTTGCGGAGCACAGGCTCCGGACGCGCAGACTCAGCAGCCATGGCTCACGGGCCCAGCCGCTCCGTGGCATGTGGGATCCTCCCGGACCGGGGCACAAACCCGTGTCCCCTGCATCGGCAGGCGGATTCTCAACCACTGCGCCACCAGGGAAGCGCCATTATTTCTCCATCTTATCCACAAAAATCTTGAGGTTGCCATTTTAAAAAGGTTTTCTAAGGTACACACATACTTTATCTACAGCTCCTGAAATTTGCCAGCCAAGTAACCCATTAAAATAAATAAAACACAGCTCGTATGGCACAACTCCTTAGCACACACGTGCTGGCCCTGGTGCCAATGGCGCTCTTTTCTAAGTCTCACAATCCCCGCCCCTTTTAAGTAAATCTAATTTCGACTATGGCCTGGCATTGACGCTGAGCTGAGTTTCCATGGTTGGGATCCCATCTGACGGCACATCCAATCTTCCATGAGTCCTCAAAAATTACCCACTGTGACTATGAGATCAGAGTACAAGTTCTTTGCACATCCTAGGACAGGGTTACTTAGACTTGAAAACAAACCTTGTGGAGGGTGGCCTTAACACATGTGCGGAACTATCCTTCACTTTTAAGTGACAAGCGTCTTCAGTCAAAGAGATCGATGATTATTCCTTCTGATTTTCACCTGATGCTGCAGGGCGAGGCAATGGCACAGACCTTTGTCACCCTGAACATCTTCCACTATTATACACAACCACCTGCTGAGAAGCTGCTCTTCCGCATCTCAGGACACTTTACATCTTTTCCCTAGTTGATATGAAGAATCTATATGTGTTGGTATTCTTCTGGTCTTTTTTTTTTTTTTAACTATAGCTGATTTACAATATCGTATTAGTTTCAGCTTCTGATCTTGTAATGCTGAACACATGAAAGCCGTGACTGGTACCCACAGTATCAAGAGGCCAAGCTGATTGGCACAAGATGCCAGGAACTTAGAAGATCTTCTAGGAAAAAAGATGTCAGAATTTGAGATGGAGGTCACAGGGCAGGCTCACTCCTTCCCTGATAAGACCTCAGGTTGCTCTCATGAGTAGAAGATGACAGAACCAAGAGGTAACAGGAAACCATCCTGATGGGAGCAGGAGTTTTCCTCTCGCTCCTACTCTCCTTGTTCAGATTATAAGCTTTGAAATGAGGTGGGGGATATCCATGTTCTTGCTTCCATAATATGTCAAACAATGAGATCAATAAATATCCTAAGGTTTAGGATACGCCAGGTTTTGTCTTTTCCACCTGACTCTGGAACTCCAAAAAGCCATAAGCTTTCAAAAAGTGACCCAGTAACAAACTCATTTTATGGAAGAGTATTAAAGTTTAGGTTTTTAAAAGGTAGCTTAGAAATAAAGTAGTCAAACTGTCTCCTTTTATAGGTAAGGACACTGAAGTCCAGAGAGGTTCAATGACTTGCCGAAGGTCACAAAGTTACAAAAGATGGAGCTGGCCCTTGAACCCAGAGCTTTGCAGCTCAGGGCTCCCTTTAGGGCAAATTGCTGACGCCCTCTTGCACACGAGTTGTAGTTTCTCTGTTACCCTTTATTTCTGCTCTTTTCAATTCGAAAATGTTTTTTTTTCCTAGACAAGAGCTAAAGAGAGCAGAGTTTGAATAGTTCTGGCTTCTGCTAATATCATGCGGCATTTTCTGAGAGTGAGAATGTGGAAGGTGGTAAATGTAGAGACAGATAAGCCAGTAATGGAAAAACAGGGTTGGTAGGGAATGAGGAGGCACAGGTGTAACACAAAGAGACCAGGGAGGTCATGGCTGACCACAGATGGAGGCAGGCAGCAGTGGAGTGCTACTGCTGAGAAGCCAAAGTGATACTGGGATGTATTTATAGAAGGATGACATGCAAAGCCCAGGAAGCAATCATTAGGCTACAATCTACATTAGTCAGATCTCTATTGAATATGATGCGCATTTTGTCACACTTTGAAATGTGAGAGCCCGGTGTGGTGGGGGGATAAAAAGGGACAGGAAATCATTACTTAGAGTAAAAGTGAAGGAATCTGGATTGCTGAAAGCAACCCCTGCTCCCATCCCACCCATTGCCTGATTGCTCAAGCAGGTAGGGGGACAGAGAGGGAAGGGGAAGGAGAGTCAGCCAGAAATTTCCCTCTAAACTGCTGGTCTCTCAGCATAGAATTTTAGAGGCTGATTCTGTCTCCTTTCCTTCCAGTCAAGGTTAAGATCCCCTGCCTGAGTTCTCTCTCTGCAAAGAGTTGAAGGCCTAGCATCATCAGCTCTTATTGATTAAAGATGGCTTCTTTACCAGCACAGAGCCCTCACCGAGTAAGTCACCACTTCCACATGCTGGTTACAGGAACTTCAAGAGCAAAGTGCTTGAGGAGACTCAGGCCCATCACTGGAACCCCACGCTGACCACAGCAGCCTCGTGGCCTCCACCTGATTTCGGACTAGTTCTCAGCCTGTATGTGAAAGATTTTCTCTTTCAAAAAGAAGTTTATAAAAATAGAAGTATAGTTGGTTTACAATGTTGTGTTAGTTTCTGGTGTACAGCAAAGTGATTCAGTTATACGTATACATTCTTTTTCAGATACTTTTCCATTATAGGTTTCTAAAAGGTATTGAGTATAGTTCCCTGTGTCCCTACATAGTAGGTCCTTGTTGTTTATCTATTTTATATACAGTAGTGTGTATTCTCACTCAGTCTTAAGCAAATCTGAAGCTGTGGGCATCTACATCACTACTGCCTTTCCTCTGTACAAGAACTGCTTTATGTAACAGCATGTTGAGTGTGATGGAATAGACAGGTCAACCTCAGAGCCTCAACCTGACTTCCTGAAGTTAAAAACATAGGATTCTTCTGGTTTCAGACATATCTTATGCAGTAATTCCATATTTTGGAGAAAGGTGGTGATGTCTTTAAAACAATCCTCTGTCATGTCTCCTTTGCCCTTCTACAGAGATTTTAAGCTTCATTTAATCTCTCCTTAAAAAAAAAAAAAAGAAAAGAAAAAGAAAGGCACACGATGGAGAAAGACCCTTGTATATATCACATACTAGGTTCTTGCAGGCCAAAGAATACAAGTAGAAAAGTCCTTGTGCTGGCTTTCCCCATCACTTCCCAAAAGAAATTTCCATTGAAAAAAAAAATAAAAGGCCACTGCTTCCCACCTGCAATGGAAGAACTCGAGAAGCCAAGTCCCCTATGGCTGATGCTGTGGGCCAGATGGTCCTTGCTTCTCCATAGGAACGTGGGCCCTGCTTGCTCTTTGTGGTCCCAAGGCTCAGGGGTCCTCTCTCTTTTAGTGAGAGGGGCCAAGGAAGTGGGGAGTGTAACAGAAAGTGGCCTAGTCCTCAAGTACATGTCACCTGACTCGCAGAAGACCAAGTGTGCCAACACAGAGAGGCCACGAAAGGTTGGGGACATAGGCTTTGTGGTCAGACAGACCTGGGATTGAATATCAATCCCTTCTCCCAGCACAGGGTGAGTCTCAACTGTGTCCAAGGACAAACCCACACACCTTCCAGAAACTGCTGGTCTCCTATAGGATTAAACCACATGTCTGGTGTTTTTCATTTAATGCTTTATCTTGTACCTCTTTCTATACCAACCCACCAAGACTGACCTCGATCGCTTTCTTGGCTGTATGGCATACCACTCTATGGCCATGTTCACTTTTGCCATTTCCCAAGAATTAAAGTCAATGTGTTTCTGATTTTTGCTACAGCAAACAATACTGCAACGAATATCCTTCTACAAATATTTGTACACGAATACAGCTGGAGGAAAATCCCCAGAAAGAGAATTGCTGCAAATGTCTTTACAATTTTGATATTGTCAAATTGTCCTCTACAGTGCCTCCACTGATGCTGCCCAAGAAGTCTTCTTTCTGAAGGTGGGACAATGGGCATGAGGGTGAATGAACTAACAATGTCTTTTGTTATTCTTCTACTCTCCAACAAAGCGTTGTTGCTACTATTTGGGGGTCCTTGGCCGTTGACTCCATGGAAGATGAGAACCCAGTTGTGCTTTTCCCAGAGGGGACATCTGCCAGAAACCAGGCTTATTTTTGGCAACTGGGTGACACGCTCCCTGCATTTCCAGGGGATTCTTGGCTTCCCTCAACAATGACCTATTTGTGGCTGAATATTTAGCTGTTCTCTCAATCCTGATGTCTGGTCTACAGCCTATTTTGAGATTTGATAGGTTGTTGTCCAGCAAACACTGTGGATGCAAACCCCAAAATAGAGTCTTACACTCCGTTATTTGTCTGGGAAGCATTCATGGGTAAAACCTGTTTTTATTTTTATTATTTAATTTTCAAACTTTTATTATGGGAAATTGCAGACATATACAAAAGTAGAGAAAATAGTGTGATGAACCCCTATATACCTACCACTCGGCTTCAGTGATCAATTCATGACCATCTTGTTTATGTATACCCCAACCAATTCCCCACCTCCTGTATCATTTTCAAGCAAATCCAAGACATTTTATCATTTCATTCATAACTGTTTCAGTGTCCACCCCTGAAATGTAAGAACTTAAAAAAAACATACTACTGTTACACCTAAAATGACTAACAATATATTAAAATATACACAAATAACCCAGTCGGTGTTCAGATTTCCAAATGCCTCATAAAATGATTTAAACAGGATTTTTAAATGTTAGAAAAGCAAACACTGAGGACCAGGAGATCTGAGTTCAAGTCTTAGATCTGTCCCTCTCTCCTTGGGTGACTTTAGATAACTCTCCTGACTGCCACTGCCTCTGTTTCTTGGACTTTGGGGGCTGGAAAAGAAAACCTCACCACTTTCAGATGATGCTAATGATTTGAGGAAAGGAACCAGAAAAAATGGTAAAAATTGAAACTAGAGTCAAGTTTGAATTTCTATATAATAGTGACCAGATCGATAAATGTCTGCTAAATTCAATAAAATTTATAAAATCTGTCTACTCTTATCCCCATGAAAGAGATGTTAGGGTCAGGAGGGCCTCATCTTTTCCTCTTGCCAGAGAAGTGCTTTTCAAAATGAAGTAGATACAGGAGCTGCTTTCATTTTAAAGCACATAATCTTAATACAGTATTTGTTTAAACTCACAGATATTCCTCTAAACTATCCCCCTGCTTTTAGGAGTCTGGAAATAGGGCAAGGGGAGAGGAAGAAAGAAGATAGATTTGTCGGTGGTTCTGGACGTCAAGCAATGCCACTGGGAACTCTCTTATCCAGCCAGATAATGTATGCCTATATAAATTAGAAAGCGTCATAAATCTGTGATTAGAAAAATGAGGGTCTCCAGATGGTCCTGAATCACTCCTAGCATTTTCCCCTTTGAATTTCTATTAGCAGCAATCGGTTTTCTCTTCCAGAGAAAAATTCTCTATAAAATCTAGGAAAGGGAAGTAGCCAAATAAAGACATAGATTGACAGGACACTGAAAATATTGCTAAAAACTCTTGAAGGTCTTTTTTTAGACCACTGCACGTACCTTCTCCTCGCTCTGTGTATGTGCGGGGGCACGGGAGGTGATGGAGCCTGTGGTGTAAAGGGAGGGAAAGAGAAACGAACAAAAGAAGAATCTGCATTTCTCATCATGGTTTGGTGAAGGCAGAGCGGAGAACTCCTTCCCGAGCTGGTGGACCGTGGCTGCCAGGAAAGCTGTGTGCGTCTATCTTCTCAACGAGAGGGATCGTTTAGCAGCAAAACGGCTTGGCAAGGATGAGGGGCGGACACCTTTTCTCTCTTTCAAAGACAACAGCACTTAGGGTTTGAAGAGGCTGCATTTCTGCTATTTGAACGTCTGCGGGGTACAATCTCTGTCCTTCACCTGAACACACACGCCCACACATGTAGTTGTGATACCTGCTTCCCCTAAACATACAGGGGACCCTGACCAGCCACCCTTCTGTTGAAAGGTGAAGAGTGTGCCCCTTACTGTCGGGTCAGGGAGGGAGAGAGAGATTGCATACGGGGGAGCTGGGGCGGGGGGTCGTCACAGAGGCGAGCCTGGGAGAAGCCAGGTGGCTTCTGCGGCTAGGTGCAGGGCCACTATCCTCGGCTGCCCAGAACTGATCCAAGCAACCCGAGGAAGATTCACAATTACCTAGGCAACCAGATCACAGGCCAAGCTGTTACCTGGCAATCCCCCTAGACCCCTCCTCCCCTCCCCGCTACACTCTCTGTTTCTCCCAGTGCAGCTCACACACTCTTTCTCCACTTTGCTATGCCTCGAAGATCACGAGATTCTTTGTACGCGAGGAAACGAGGGGACAAGAGGAAAACAGAGATCCAAGACGTCGGGAAAGAGAAAACATTTTCTAAGTGCAGGTGGGAGGATGCAGTTTGAATGACCTCCTCCCACTGGTGACTGGAGAGAGAGGGATGGGACCGGGGTCAGGGAGAAGAGGGACATGGGGTGGCGAACAGCAAAGCTAGAATATCAGGCAGTTTATTTGCTCATTGATTCCAGAGACCATGAAAACTGAGCAAAATTAGAGGGGAGAGTTTATTCCCATTCCCATTTCCCTTTCTGCCCCTCCCCGTCTCCTTTCGGAGGTCTTATCATAGAAACTTGCCTTTAAGCCCGTCGGGTTCCTATCCGGTGGGCACTGGCCTCCTTTCTTTCATTCATTCATTCCACACACATCATTTTGTGCCTAACTATGGGTCAGGCATCGTGCTGGGCTCTGAGGCTGCAAAATTAAAGACAGACATTATCTCTGTTCTCTTGGAACTTAAAGTGTTTAGCAGAGGGGACTGACCAAAACAAGCAGACTCACAAAATAATTGAAAATTAGAATAAAAATGCAGTGATGGGAAACAAGAGCGAACGCAAAGCAAAGGCTTGTGGTTAAGCCTAAGAGGAAGGGACTTACTTTTTTTGTTTTTTAAATTTATTTATTTATTAGTTTTGGCTGTGTTGGGTCTTCGTTTCTGTGCGAGGACTTTCTCTAGTTGTGGCGAGCGGGGGCCACTCTTCATCGCGGTGCGCGGGCCTCTCACTGTTGTGGCCTCTCCCGCTGCGGAGCACAGGCTCCAGACGCGCAGGCTCAGCGGCCATGGCTCACGGGCCCAGCCGCTCCGCGACATGTGGGATCCTCCCGGACCGGGGCACGAACCCGTGTCCCCTGCATCGGCAGGCGGACTCCCAACCACTGCGCCACCAGGGAAGCCCGGAAGGGACTTACTTTTTGTTCGTTTGTTTTTTATTTTTCGAAAATTTTATTTTGAAATATTTTTGGGCAGAAGAGTTGAGTTCTTATATATACCAGCTTCCCCTCGTGTTCTTTATAATAGTTTTATGGAAGTATAATAGATCTATAAAGACGTGCACACATTTAACAATTTGAGGGTCTGGACATCTGCAAACACCTGTGATATCATCACCCCAATTAAGATAACAGATATACCCACCACCTTCCAGAATTTCCCTGTGTCCCTTTTGTGTGTGTGGTAAGAACACTTACCGCGAGACCTACCCTCTTAACAAATTTATTCTGAAGTGCACAATCCTGGATTGTTAACTACGGCCACTTTGTCCTAGAGCGGATCTCTAGAATTTATTCATCGAGCAAAACTGAAACTTTGTACCCATTGAATAATAACTCCTCATTTCCCTCACCCTCCAGGTCCTGGCAACCACTATTGTATCACCTGCTTCTATGAGTTTGATTATTTTCAATAAGTGGAATCAGGCAGCACTGGTCCTGTGACTGGTTTATTCATTTACCAAAATATCTTCCAGGCCCATCCATGTTATTGCAAGTGGCAGGATTTCTTTCCTTTTTAAGACTGAATAATATTCCTTAGTATATACACATCACATTTTCTTTATCCATTCATCCATCGATGGACATTTGAGTTGTTTCTACATCGTGTCTATTGTGAATAGTGCTGCAGTGTACATACTAAAACTCAGGGGATGCAGCAAAAACAGTACTAAGATTACTTTTAATTAGATGGTCAGGGAAGGCCTTTATGAAGAGGTGTCATGTAAACCAAGACCTGAAGGGTGATTGGGAGTAAGGGAAAGAGGTGGAGATTGTCCTCAGCAGGGGAACCTCCCGGGATGCTGTAAAGACAGGGACACCTGGGCATTGCTGGAGGAACTGGAATTAGACCAGCATGGCTTCAGATTAGTGTGTAAGTTAGGCAGATGGGGATCAATAGAGAAGTCAGACGAACTAGGGCTTGAGAGGCCATGGAAGGTGTTTGGATATTATTCCTAGTTCTACAGCAGGCCACTGAATGGGTTTAAGCTTGAGAGTGGCATGATCAGATGTCCATTTTCATTTCAGTAGGCCTGCCCGGTACAGACCAGATGGGAGGGCACCAGAGAGGAGGGACATGGACCCCTAGGTAGATTATTGAGCTGATCCAGGTGAGAGATGATGGGGGCCAGGTGAAAGAATACAGGATGTATTCCTAAAACAGGACCCAGGTTTTAAGTTCTTTTGTGCTTTGTTTATCCCTTTAGGAGGAAAAACACAATATACAATAAAACAAAGTAGTGAAGAGGCAGGCTCTGTAATTATGTCCTGACACCTACTTCCTGCGTGACCTTGGCAAGTTGCCCAAACTCACGTATGGAAGATGAGAGTTCTTATAAAGACTGAATAAGATAATTAATGTAAAGTGATAAGTATGACGCCAGGTACACAAAATGCTCAAAAATTGGAAGCTAATGTTAGTGGTCATTGAAAACTCCAAACCAAGCAGCCTAATTTCTGGTCAAGTAAAATTATCATGGGGGCGAGAATAGGGAGTGCTTTCCTTCAACTCAAACTATGAACCTGTAACAAAATAGGAAGAAGATGTGCACTTACGGCAAGAGGGGACTGATAATGCAGGATGTTTAAGCGTTTGGAGATACAAGCTACATGGCAGAAAGAAAGTACATAACGGTCATTAAGAATATGAGTTTTGGCCGAGTAATATTCCAATGCATGTGTATATGACGTCTTCTTTATTTCTCAGCCATAGAAAAGAATGGAATAATGCCATTTGCAGCAACATGGGTGGACCTAGAGATTATCATATTAAGTGAAGTAAGTCAAACAGAGAAAGACAAATTATCATATGTATCATATGATATCACTTGTATGTGGAATCTTAAAAAAATGATATAAATGAACTTATTTACAAAACAAAAATAGACTCACAGACATAGAAAACAAATGTATGGTTACCAAAGGGGATAGTGGGGGGGGGCAGGGATAAATTAGGAGTTTGGGATTAACAGATATATACTACTATATATAAAATAGATAACCAACAACAACCTACTGTATAGCACAGGGAACTATATTCAATGTCTTGTAATAACCTATAATGGAAAAGAATCTGAAAGTTTACATATATATAAAACTAAATCACTTTGCTGTACACCTAAAACTAACACAGCATTGTAAATTAACTATACTTCAATTACAAAAAAGTTAAAAAAAGAATTTAGATAGGGAGCCTGCACCATCACCCAAGATAACTTTGTTTTCTATAAGGAAGACTTCTCAGATTGGCAAGGCAAATGTTCGTTTACCAAACGTTTGCTCTTCCCATCTCCCTGGGAATTGTCTTTCTCCCCTTTGAAGTCCCAGACCACTACCACCTTCTCCCTAGCTCAGAAAAGCATTAAAAAAAAAAAAAGAATATGAGTTTTGGATCTAGATTTTGAACCCTAGCTGTGTGAACCTCGGGGATGTCACCTAACCTCTCTGAGCCCATTTCTAATACAAAGGTGGCGAATGGCCATGCTGTCTGTCCAGGGTCATGGTGAGGAGTGAATACATTAAAAGGCTTGCTTGGCATGACGCCTAGGACCTAGCAAGAACTTGATCAATGGAAGATGCTGCAGAAAGGGATGAATTTATGCTAATGTGTTGGGGGTCAGAAGATCCATGTCCAAAGAAGGTAATGCTCCTTTGCAATGACAAGGACGTCACTGGAAAATGAGAGTCTATTTCCACTGTGCTTCTCTGACCCTCAGTAGGACTATTACTGTGCTGATTCCACAAATGAGGTGCTTTAAAGAACAGAAATGTATCTTCTCACAGTTCTTGAGGCTAGAAGTCTGAGATCAAGGTGTTGGCAGGGTTGGTTCCTTCTGAGGCTGAGGGAGAATCTGTTCCCGCCTCTCCCCTAGCTCTGGTGACTTGCTGGCAATCTTTGTTGCTCCTTGGCTTGCAGATGAGTGATCTTCCTTGGCTTGTGTCTTCATCTTCACGTGTTCGTGTCTCTGCATCCAAATTTCCTCTAAGGACACCCGTCAAACTGGATTAGGGGACCATCCTAATGACCTCATCTTAACTTGATCATCTGCAAAGACTGTTTCCAAATAAGGTTCCATTCACAGGTACTGGGGTTTAGGACTTCAATATCTTTTTGGTGGGGACACAATTCAACTCACAACAGTCAGTATACCAACACCATATCAAATTAAGAGACTAATCTAAGCCTCCACAGCTAGTATGAAGATTGCGAAGGCGGGAGGGGAGCTGATTCTTCAGAGACAGGCTCTGCCAATCATACTACCTGGGAGGCCCCTTCTCACTACGTCAAATGTTCCCAAACAGGCAGCAGCAGTTTGCTTACAGGCAACCCAACAATCACACCCATATCTCCTCTATAATATTCGTAGCAGCCCCTATACAAATAAGCGAGCATCCATCCTGCTTTCTACATGCTATGTCTCAACTTTTGTCATGAGTCAGCCTTGATATTGCACAACTGGGCTGCCGTGAATATTGTCCAGGTGTGCACTGCACAAATCTAGAGGATGCCATTTACATTATAGTCTATTTTGTACAAAAATATGCAGAAACCCTGAGACCACATCCAATTCCTACACTCTAGTTGTTCTTCTCAACTGTTTTTCCCCATCTCCAGCTATGTATTCGGGCTTAGTGGTGGGACTCAACAATGTGTATGTGTGTGTGTGTGTGTGTGCGCGTGCGTGCACGCATGCGCGCACGCACATGTGTGTATGTGTTTAGAGAAGGGGAGAAGAAAGGAGAGAAGGAGAGGAAGAGGGAGAGAAGGGGACAGACAGAAAGACAGACTGGAGGGAGGAAGGGAAGAGAAATGAGGGATGCAACAGACCACAATAAAATATTCTGTGTATAATCCTTCAAAAGGCTAATAACAAGAAAAATAATACTCTAAGTTCTGATAGTTCTTATAAGAAAATTCATTAAATTATGGAGAACAATTCAACCAGTAGCTTAGCAATTGGCAGAACCATTGTGCTAATTATTAAGGGATAAAAGAGGGGCAAAATGAAAAGCAGAGCTTCACTGTCGTGTACTTGAAGGCCATGTGTAAGACTTAAAACTGAGACTGATTTTCAGATCAAGTCTGGAGCTGGTGCTTGAAGTCTGGCCTCATTTCAACAGCATTTTGATGTTGAAGCAGAAGATGATGAAGGATTGAAGAATGAAGCTTCAGTGCACGGGAGAAAATGTTCCTGATTTTTATAAGCTGCTATGTCACTTGTGCTGCATAACCAGCAGGCTTACCATGATTTTAGCAAATAACAGCTAGAAAGTAAGTATGTCAGATGTTATTGGTGATGGTCTTCTTTGGGTGGTGGGATGTAGTAGATCTCCTCCTACTTCTTGTTGTTTGTTCGTTTTGTTTTCCTTATTTGCATTTTTCTCAATGAAAACAATTTCTTAAGGGTAAGAATCCCCTTTTTAAACTTTAAGTTCTTGGTGCAGACACGGTGGCGATTCAAAAATTTTTCCTCTACAATGGCTAAAAGCCATTGCGTATTTTAGTTCCAGAAAAGTGTTCAGTGTCGGAGGAACTGGGTTATTCTAGAAGAAAATATATATGCCTGGATATGCAATATTCAGTAAGATGAATCCACACTTGGCCTTCAAAATAGCTAAGGACAGATTTTATTTTTACTTAGTCCTAATTTTACTGTAGATGAAGCTCAATCCTTCAACACTTGAAAGTTATATTAAAAGGCAGACCTCTAGGGGCTAGAACCCAAATTCTCAAGCTTGGATAGCTAGAGTCCTTTCTGAAGGCCAATTTGTTTTTATGACCATTTGGTTCAGAATTAATGAGAACTACTTTGCATAGATATCATTTTATATTCTAAACAGTACCTTTTGGGGATTCTTCCACTCACCTTGTAGATATAGATTATCAAAGTAGATTTTTTTTTCTGTTCCCAAACCATTACTGTGCTAGTCTATGAACCTCAGAGATAATTATCTTTTAAGGCCCACAATTTTAGAACATTTATCAAGTTATTAAAGCCACCAATTATGGTATTAAATACCCAAGGAATTTAGAGACTGTTGGAGGAGTTAAGAAAACCAACTTCAAATATTCCACTGGGGGGAAGGGACACATGGGACAAGAAAAGCTCTGTGTCTTGGTTGAATCCTCGTATTTTCACATCTTTTGGAATGTTTCTTTTTTCTTCTAAAAGAAGAGATAATTCTTCCTGTGAAAAAGAGCCTCAGAAGGCAACTGATGACTCTATAAAATTTTAGAGAGGTCTCGATGTCCCCAAGTCTATTAAACCACTAAAATGATTTTTGACCCCCTCAACGGACACAACAGTGGAAATATATTGCCATAGATGGAGAACCTTATGTTATAATACGGACGGTGAAGATCTTTGTTGGTCTGGGATCCACAGTGCCAGATATGTTAACTCCATTCAAAAGTATCTTTGGGGCTTCCCTGGTGGCGCGGTGGTTGAGAGTGCGCCTGCCGATGCAGGGGACACGGGTTCGTGCCCCGGTCCAGAAAGATCCCACATGCCGCGGAGCAGCTGGGCCCGTGAGCTATGGCCATTGAGCCTGTGCGTCCAGAGCCTGTGCTCTGCAACGGGAGAGGCCACAACAGTGAGAGGCCCGCGTACCGCAAAAAAAACCAAACCAAAACAAAAAAAACATAGGCAGAACACTCCATGACATAAACCACAGCAAGATCCTTTTTGACCCACCTCCTAGAGGAATAGAAATAAAAACAAAAATAAACAAATGGGACCTAATGAAACTTAAAAGCTTTTGCACAGCAAAGGAAACCATAAACAAGACCAAAAGACAACCCTCAGAATGGGACAAAATATTTTCAAATGAAGCAACTGACAAAGGATTAATCTCCAAAATATACAAGCAGCTCATGCAGCTCAATATCAGAAAAACAAACAACCCAATCCAAAAATGGGCAGAAGACCTAAATAGACATTTCTCCAAAGAAGATATACAGATTGCCAACAAACACATGAAAGGACGCTCAACATCAGTGATCATTAGAGAAATGCAAATCAAACTACAGTGAGTTATCACTTCACACTGGTCAGAATGGCCATCAACAAAAAAATCTACAAACAATAAGTGCTGGAGAGGGTGTGGAGAAAAGGGAACCCTCTTGCACTGTAGGTGGGAATGTAAATTGATACAGCCACTATGGAGAACAGTACGGAGGTTCCTTAAAAAACTAAAAATAGAACTACCATACGACCCAGCAATCCCACTACTGGGCATATACCCTAAGAAAAGCAAAATTCAAAAAGAGACATGTACCACAATGTTCATTGCAGCTCTATTTACAATAGCCAGGACCTGGAAGCAACCTAAGTGTCCATCAACAGATGAATGGATAAAGAAGATGTGGCATATACATACAATGGAATATAACTCAGCCATAAAATGAAATGAAATTGAACTATTTGTAGTGAGGTGGATGGACTTAGAGTCTGTCATACAGAGTGAAGTAAGTCACAACAAGAAAAACAAATATTGTATGCTAACATATATATATGGAATCTAAAAAAAAAAATGGTTCTGATGAACCTAGGGGCAGGACAGGAATAAAGAGGCAGATGTAGAGAATGGACTTGTGGACACAGGGAGGGAGAAGGGTAAGCTGGGACAAAGTGAGAGAGTAGCATTGACATATATACACTACCAAATGTAAAATAGATAGCTAGTGGGAAGCAGCTGCATAGCACAGGGAGGTCAGCTCGGTGCTTTGTGACCACCTAGAGCAGTGGGATAGAGAGGGTGGGAGAGAGATGCTCGAGGGAGAGGGTATGGGAATATACGTATACATATAGCTGATTCACTTTGTTATAAAGCAGAAACTAACCCAACTCTATAAAGCAATTATACTTCAATAAAGAAGTTAAAAAAAAAAAAAAACAACCCTCCAAATGATTGTGGTGCACTCTAAAATTTGAGAAAAATGGTTACCACCTCTGTTGGAGCTGATCCAAAGTAATTTTTAATGTTTATTTACTGTATTTACTTAAGCAATTTCAAGTGTTTACTTTTTAAAGTTAGGTGTGTAGTATACTGAGAACAGTAAAATTAATTGGTTTTAGTTATTAGTAGTATTGTGTTGGTTGTTTTTTTTTTTTTTTTCCTGTAGATCAGAGGCCCGGGGAAAAATTAGTTCTTCAGGGAAGGGGCCCATAATTCCCCACTAAAGTGTGAGCTACATACAGTGACTTATTTTCAGAGAGTACAGTATGGAAAGAGGACAGAGAGTCAACTTCAGAGAAGAGAAATCTGACAAACATGACCTCAGCCAGGTGATCAAGGTCAACATCAAGAAGTGATAAATCAAGGTGATAGTATGTACCCTTGATATGATATGAAGAAAATGGCAATTCTCCTCTGTGGTCTTCCTCCTAAAACCAGTCCAATCATGAGAAAAACATAAGACAAATCCCAGTGCAGTGGAGAAACAGTCTACAAAATACCTGACTTGTATGCCTCAAAATTGTCAAGGTCATCAAAAACAAAGAAAGTTGAAGAAACTGTCCTAGCCAAGAGGAGCCTAAAGAGATGTGACAACTAAATGTGATGTGGCTTCCTGGATAAGATGAGATTCTGGAACACAAAAAGGACATCAGGTAAAAGCGAGGGAAAGCTGAATCCAGAATGGACTTTTATTAATAATAGTGTGTCAATCTTGGTTCATTACTTGTACTAAATATACCACACTTATGTAACATGTTAACAATGGAGGAAACTGAGAGATACATGGGAATTCTCTGAAGTATATTTGCAATTTTTCTGTAAATCTAAACGTGTTCTAAAAATAGTTTATATATATATATATTTATTATTTTTTTTTTTTGCTGCGTTGGGTCTTTGCTGCTGCGTGTGGGCTTTCTCTAGTTGCGGCCAGCAGGGGCTACTCTTTGTTGCAGTGCACGGGCTTCTCACTGCGGTGGCTTGTCTTGTTGCAGAGCATGGGATCTAGGCACGTGGGCTTCAGTAGTTGTGGCACATGGGCTTAGCTGCTCCTCAGCATGTGGGATCTTCCCGGACCAGGGATCAAACCCGTGTCCCCTGCATTGGCAGGCGGATTCTTAAGCACTGTGCCACCAGGGAAGTCCCCAGTTTATATTTTAAAAAGAAAAAAAAAAAAAGGTCTTCAGTCTTATATGGCACACTGCCAAAATTTAAAGAGTAGTTTAGGGACATAAGGGAGGAAAAGCTAAGGATGACCCTCCACTCCCAAGGTAAACCCCCTTGTCACAAACCTCAGTGATAAGGAGGGTGCTGAAGACATATGGAAGACTCTTTTCACACCATTTCCACCTCATCGGTGGGAGGAAGGGGGTTCCCGAGGCAGGGCTCTGTACCCTCCCCATCAAGTAGTAGAGAGATGGCGGCCCAGAGAAAATACAGAGGGGCCGCTGTAGTCCCTGCCACGGAGCAGGAGGTAGAACTGTGGACATCACTGCTGTAGGGGCCACAGCCCAATCGGTGTCGCAACACCCGGACATGGAAAGGGTCAGGCTGCAACCAGTGATGCCAACAGATGCTCACGGAGACAGGCCTTCTGTTGTGTCCAGACGGCTGGAATCACCATCACCTTCAAAGTGACGCCTTGCAGAAAATCCTTTTCCATTACCGTTCTTTACAAAGGCTCTGTTCCACAATTTAGTACCAGTCACACCTTCTGATCATGTCTCATTAGTCCGTGGAACTTCGCATAGGCCATTTAAAGTTTGAATTATTTAATGATAAATACGTATATAACAGCTAGTATATGCCAGGCGCCCTTTTAAGTACCTGGCCAATATGAACCCATTTTATCCTCACAACAGCCCTACAAGGTAGATATTATTGGTACCATCCTCATTCGCTGAGGGGGAAAGTGAAGCATGGAAAGGGTAAACATCTTGCCCAAGGTTACACCGCTAGTAGAAGGGGCCAAATTTGAACGCAGGCCATCTGACCCTAGAGTCCTTGCTTATAACCAGGAAGGTATACTGTCATGAACGAAAGCTTTGCATCTAGCTCACAAAAAACACAAAAGAAGGGATATCAGGGTGAAGGGCCTCCAAGTCCCCTCACTCCAGATCTACTCTGTCTTGTGGTCTAGACTTTTTCAGGAAGAGGCAAAAGTGAACTCTTCCCCCTAGAGCCACCCCATGTCTACTTTCCCACAGTGGCTGAAACCTCGTGGTCTCACACACACCTGCTCCGGGGCAGCTGATGCAGAGTTCAAACCTGCTCACTGGGAGAAACAAAACCTAATTACTTGGCCTTGTTCTCCCAGTGGTGACCCTAAAAACCAGCGTTACACCCAGCAGAAGGGATCTTTCTTGGCATGTTAGTTAAAAACGATACCTGTTCCGACTCACAGACATAGAGAACAGACTTGTGGTTGCTAAGGGGGAAGAGGGTGAGGAAGGGGTAGATTGGGAGTTCGGGGTTAGCAGATGCAAACTATTATATATAGAATGGATAAGCAAGTCCTACTGTATAGCACAGGGAACTCTATTCACTATCCTGTAATAGAGCATAATGGAAAAGAATATGAAAAAGAATATATAATTGAATCACTTTGCTGTACAGCAGAAATTAACACAACATTGTAAATCAACTATACTTCAATAAAATAAAATTTTAAAAAATGATACCTGTTCCAAATTGGCTTTGAGACCTCAGATGGGGACAACTGTTTTCATTGTCCTTTGAAATCCTCCTGTGATCATGATCCTAGATAAAAGATATTAGCAGAAGCATTGAAACGAACGCTCAAACCACACAGCTAGTAAGTGACCCTTCCAGATCAGTGCATACGAATCACCTGGAGCTCATGTTAAAATGCAGACTCCGATTCAGTGGCTCTGGGGTTGGACCAAAGACTCTGCATGTCTAGCAAGATCCCAGGTGATGTGGAGGCTGCTTGGCCCTTGGACCACACAGTGAGTAGCAAGGTTCTAGAGCATGTCTCTCTCTCCTAGAAAAGGAAGAGTTCTGCAAAGGGAAAGAGTATTTTCATTCCCAGGTTTTCCCCTCTCCTGAAATAAAAGTATTTCAAAGCATGATTTTATCACACACACACACACACACACACACACACACACACACACACACACACACACCCACACACACACATACACACACACACACATACCTTTACAGGGTAGCTGTATTGACTGAAGAATGGTGAATACATTTAAATTGTCAATGCGTCCACGGAGCTTTGGGTGTGGTGAGTGAGCAGGGTGCCTGTGGGACTCTAACACCTGGGTGGGCTTCTGCTCAGACACCCGTCTTAGAGGGTAAGAGGTAGAGCCTGCTTACTAACGGAAGAGGACAAACTGTGCAGAGCAGGGAAGGGAGCCTGATGAGCACTGATCACAGTTCTGGGCAGGCCCTTTCGTGGGGGGCAACTCTCTCATCTTCCACAGCAGTCTGGAAGGCAGATGGTGGAAACCCACTTACATAACACACAGGCACACAGGTTGAGGGGGCCAAGTGACACAACCTGTATATAGAAAGATACGAATACAGATCTGTGCTCCTTCCACCCCACACCCACACCCATCTCTCGTGAAGGGCATGTGAGCTGCTTGAGAAGAAGCATGTATGGAAAGGAGTCCACTAGACAGAGAACTTTAGCCAATGACCTGAGAAGAAGGCCAGGGCTGGGCTTGTCTGTAGTGGATCAGGGGGAGGGGAGGGAAGCTAGGATACCTGGGGGAGGGCTTCAACGTGGAGAGGAACTATGTCTTGTTTGATCTAACTTAAGATGTAGCACAGTGCACAGTAAAGGGTTCACTCGGCAGGGCTGGGGTGCCCAAACTCTGCACATTCCAAAGAAAGATGTGGCCTTTGCGTGGCTCCTGGGAGATAACCTTCAAGCCCTTGGTATATCTGTCTGATCAGTGTCTTTGTTTACCTGGTTTTCCTTGGGCCATGTTGGATAATTTATGCTAACAATGTGATGTATGGTGGAGACCTTGTTTGACCTTTGGAGGTTGGGTAACTAAGGTCAGCTATATGGGTGTTCCGTGCCCACCCTACTGACCTCCCCCAAGTCCCTGCCTGGGCACTAAGGCTCAGGGGAGCTCCCCTGGTTAGCAATACTCCTGTTGTCACACAGCTTTGCTGGGAGAATTAAGCACTGTCTGTACAAATCCACGGCGGGAGGACAGCTGGAAGCTGTCTCATCTCTCCTGAACCCTGTCCTACCTGCCTTTTACCTTTGTTGATTTTAATCTATATCCTTTCAGTGTAATAAACCATAATCCTGAGTATAACAGCTTTTCTGAGTTCTGTCCGTCCTTCTAGCAAATCACTGAATCTGAGGGCGGTCTTGAGAACCCCCAACAACACTTACCTAAACAGGAATTTAACACCAGCATTAAGGACCAACTTGAGTGAGTGGATGGGGGAAGACTTTAGATGGATTCAGATCAGTAAGTGTTTACTGAGCACTTACTACACACCAGCCACTACTAGTCATTGGAATACGAAGATGAGTAAGTCAGAAGCCCTGCTCCTCAAGACAACCCAGTTCCTGAGGGGGTCCAAAGGAAAACACTCATTTCATCTGGAAGTGTAAGTGCTATGAGAGAGACACAACGTGATGCCATGGGGCTGAAGAAGGGCACTTAGCAGCATGGGCACTCGGGAAAGGAAGGCTTCCTAGAGGAGGGCACCCCTCTGTGGACATCCCAGCTACTGGGGGGACCTGGTCACAGTTTCTGGTGCTGCTTTTCCTTATTTAACAGCTCTCGCTGTGCGGATTTTTGTGCCTGGAGGCACAGGTGCTGAAATGAAGTAAGTGTGTTTCCTACATACCCAGTGGACTGCATAATTCATCACAGACACAGAGATCAAAGTTGTGCTTCTTCCTTGGAAAAAGGAGAAGCAGGCTGTTTACCTCTTTGTGGTTCAGCCCAGGCTGTCTCCAGGGCATCTGTATTATGCCTCAGATAGTTGCTGGTGACCCTGCCCACCCTTCAGGTCGGAACACTGCGGCACAAACTCATAGGAACTTCTGGGAGCCTCATCCCAGAAGCCTCCTCCCAATGCTCCTCACCTGACCCTGAGGTACCTGGGCTGAAAGGCCTTGCTCATTTCTTAGGATCAGTGGTGCTTCCACTTTCTCTCTTCCAAGGGACATCACCAACAAGGAGGGCAGGGGACCCTTAGGATTCTGGTCTCCCACTTCTTCAAGTTAAACTTCCCCTTGCCCATTCTGTAAGGCACTTACCTTCGGCCTGTACTTACTTTTGAAGTATTTTACTGTTTATTTCCATTACTTCCAGGATTCCTCTTTAAAAAAAAATTTCCACTTGTGATACTGTTATTTATAATAAGAGATATACATTAGGTCTTCATCCCTATTGCTGGCACAGAGCTTCTAAAGCCATTGGGATTTCCTAAGCAGAAAGAACAAGGGGAGCATCTTTTGTTCTAATATTTGTTCTTTTGTCCTAAGTTTCTGAAATCCTGAAAGAGCTCCAGCTCCGTAAAGGTGGAAGGAGTGTCTTGTAATTCATAACAAGCCCTTTTCAACCACATCAGAGTTTATGTTAATGAGGTCGTTTTGGAAAGTCACTAAGGATGGGGGCTGGTTGTCAAGGGGATCAACCAGGTGATTGGATGGTTGGAACTTTCGGTCCCATCCCCCAGCCTTCCGGGGAGGGGGGAGGGGCTGGAGATCAAGTTCAATCACCAATGGCCAACGATTTAATCAAATGTACTTAGATAATGAAGCTTTCATAAAAAACCCAAAGGATGTGGTTTGGAGAGCTTCAGGGTTGGTGAACATGCAGAGATTTGGGGAAACTGGTGCCTGGAGCGGGCACAGAAGCTCCACGCCTCCTTCCCCATACCGTGCCCTATGCATCTCTCCCAAGTGTCTCTTCCTGAGTTATATCCTTTTATAATAAACTCTTCATCTAGTAAGTAAATTGTTTTCCTGAGTCCTATGAGCTGCTCTAGCAAATTAACTGAACCTTAGGAGGGGTCGTGGAAACCTCCAATTTGTATCCAGTCGATCAGAAGCACAGGTGATAACCTGGACTTCTGATTGTGTCCAAAATGGGGACAGCCTTGTGGGACTGAGTCCTTAACCTATGAGATCTGACACTATCTCCAGGCTGACAGTGTCAGAACTGAGTCGAACTGTAGGACATCCGGTCAGTATCCTCTGAGACTTGGAGAACTGCTTGGTGGTGTTGGATAACACTCACCAGGCACTGGTTTTATTAGTGCCCCTTTCTCCAACTAAATCTAGGCAGGTCTTCTTGTACGATGCCTAACACTTGTGCATATCTTGGAACACAGGCTGCCAGCCATGGTGCTAATCACTGTCATGAAGATCCTACACAGACCCACTGGACACTATTCAGATGCACCATAAAGAGATGCAGCAACGTGCCTCTCATTCAGGGATCCTTCCTCTCGCTCAGATATCCCACCTCTAATGAACATTTCCCCTTTTTTGCCTGCCCAGGACCTATGCCTCTTCCAGTGCTTGGGGAATTGCCTACTCTATGAATCTTGGTGGGAGACAGGGTTCACCATTCAAGAGAGAAGCTAAGGGCTCTAGACCTGTTTGCCTGTCCCCCTCAGATGGTGCACACCCCTGGGATTCTGGGGATACCGACTGAAAGAAGCGGGTACCTGGAGATTCATCCTGTTGACAGTGGCAGCGCAGCAACATATGGTCTCCATGGTGACAGTGGCAACCAGGCAACTGTGATGGAGAGTCCAGACTGGACTGGGTGTGATTCTGGCTAGCTAGCTGCTCATTTCTTCCTGCCTGCGCTGTGGGCTTCCAGCTGCCCATGTCTTTTCAGTAAATGACTTTCCCACTTAGACCAGACAGAGCCGGTTTCTTTGGCTTAAAACCCAAGATGCTGACTGACACTATCCTTAAAAAGCACCTACCTGGGCTTCCCTGGTGGCGCAGTGGTTGAGAATCTGCCTGCCAATGCAGGGGACACGGGTTCGAGCCCTGGTCTGGGAAGATCCCACATGCCACAGAGCAACTAGGCCCATGAGCCACAAGTACTGAGCTGCGCGACTGGAGCTTGTGCTCCGCAACAAGAGAGGCCGCAACAGTGAAAGGCCCACGCACCGCGATGAAGAGTGGCCCCCGCTCGCCGCAACTAGAGAAAGCCCATGCACAGAAACGAAGACCCAACACAGCCATAAATAAATAAATAAAATTAAAAAAAAAAAAAAAAAGCACCTACCTCCTGTCATCTTCACTTCTTCCCTAGATGTCCTACCCAGGCATGAGCCAGAAATGTTTAAAAGGCACATGGGTGGAAAGGAACTGGGATTCTAAGGTAGGGATAGAGATGATGAAGACTGTGAGAGAAGTGTCTCTCCTTACTGATAGCTAAGAAATAGGGTGGGAGGTTAGAATGTAACCAGTAATTTCAGCCTCTTATAAAGCATTTTAAAAAATGTTATGAATGCCAACACTAGGAGAAAAAGAACAATAGTTTCCTTGTTTTTCTCTTCGGAGTCCCTCTCCATCCCCACCCCACCCGGCCCTGCAACTTTAAAAGCATTTACCTTCGGCTTACACATGCTTGAAATGTTTACTGTCTATTTCCCTCAGGATTAGAGTTTTCAGTCTGTTATCTACATAAAAGTTGTTCTGTTTTTCTTCTGTACAAAGCCTGAGGGAAAACTGTAGTTCTCCATCAAATACTGCAGGGTGTACCCCTCTTCCCCAAGTAGATACAATTACTTAAAACACACAACATGATCTTCTTTATTTAATTTTTAATCAGTTTACATTCCACAACTGACAGATTATTTATTTTTATTTTTTCCATGAACAAGTCATTTAATTACCAGACACTTTATTTCTTCAATCGATGGAAATACAATATTTCTGCCAATTTGAAAAAGAAAATTGCAAGATGCAGTCAGTGTCAGTGAAGCCCCCAAATGCTCTCTGCTTCCTCAGTCCTT
Organism: Stenella coeruleoalba; assembly: GCF_951394435.1. Classification (NCBI taxonomy): domain Eukaryota; kingdom Metazoa; phylum Chordata; class Mammalia; order Artiodactyla; family Delphinidae; genus Stenella; species Stenella coeruleoalba. The sequence goes on along the minus strand of NC_137155.1, from coordinate 92,657,161 downwards.
GCAAAGTCACAGGAACCTGGCAATTTCCCTTTTCATCCCCCCTCCCACTTCCCTGTTAAATTCACCTCTCAGGATAGCACAATAGTTTCAAGATCTGGTTTGGATCACCTTTCCTGTAATTAACTATGAGAAGGAACAGACAGTACAATAGATCTGATAAGATGTAGCATTCTTGTTAAGATTAAACAACACATTTATTCACATCGTATCAGAACAAATTAACATTTAATCTTATTTTAGCACCAATAACCACAGGAATTGCTACCTCTCAGGGCAGAGGCGGTGTTGGAACCCTGCAGTACACATCACTCCTTGTCTAACCAATCAGAACGCACTATGCAAATTAAAGGTAAATCAATTTATATTGACTGAGCAATAATAATCTGGTGGACCATAAACTGAGTTTTTACGGCTACAGTCCCTGTCTAATGACCATATATAAAATGTACTCACCAAATCAGCTCATTCTCTTTTGCTCCGTAACACAGGGCTCAGAATGCAATATTTTAAATGAATCCAACCTTGTCATATTGGCTCTTTGAAATGCTTTGAGAATGCCCAGGGGTTGTTTGCTTGCATTTTATTCTGTTCTCTGCACTAAGACCTCACTTCTTGTCTCCACCCTGCTTCTGTCCCTGCCCCGCTGAAAGAGGTTTCTTCAAATCTAAGGAAAGCCTTGGGGCAGGAAGGAGTGGTGGGCAATAGTGGACTGAGTCCTAGTGTAAGGGACAGAGCTTGTCACTGCCACCTCCTAGGAGACCCAGTCTGCCTGTGGCCACTGCTCTTTACAGCATAGCCCCTTTTAGCATTTAAGGAAAGTAAGGGATTGAGAAAACAGCTCCAAATATTGGTGAGATGCTATTAGCAGGTGACTGGACCAGGGGACGAGAAGTTGTGTAGATCTTTATTCTTGACAAAGAGAAGGTCCGTCCGCCCCTTTCCATCCTAAGATAAAGGACGTCTGGATAAGGGATAAGCTGGTGTTCCTACAGCTGAAGAAAGTGACTTGCTTTGGCCTCTAGAACTTTGACAGGTCATCGGGGCCATGCCCAGGGGCAGCACTGACCCTCTGGGGCAGATGTGCTATGTATTTGACAAGCAGCGGTCCTCTCCTCTAAGCAGGTGAGCAACTTCCAGACGCCAGGATGGCAGCCTGGACATTGCTCCTGTGTTTTCTACCCGGGGCCAACACCGACCTCCAGCATCTGCCTGCCGTGAGATCTGTGTGACTCACAGGTAAGGGTGATTCCATTCCATCCCCTAATGAAGAGACTAAATCTTTGCTGTCCTACACGTCAGCCAGTGGCTGCGTGTGGTTACTGAACACTGGAAATGTGGCTGGTCCAAACTGAGGTGTTTTCTAAGAGTAAAATTCACATTGGATTTCGAAGATTTCATTTAAAAAAAAAAAAAAGAACGTAAGTAGCTCAGTAATTTTTATACTGGTTCTATGTTGAAATGATAATATTTTTGATATGTTGGGTCAAAATAGGTATTAAAATTAATCTCACCTATTTCTTTGGACTTTTAAAAAGGGGGCTACTAGGATATTTAAAATTGCATATCTGGCTTGCATTGTATCTACTGGACAGCACTGTTCTGAATTGCCTTCCTGAAGCTGACCCTAGAGATGATCACTGTGTACCATCAGAGAGGAGAAAGGTTTGGATTGAAGGTGCCATGAAGGAGGAGGGCTTAGGTCACTGGCCAAGCTTGGTGTGAATCTGCCCCTGGAGCAGCTAGTCTTCTCTATCCTGTGGGGAGGCAGCTCCTTGTGCTATAGGATTACCTGCCCCCGTTTCTCTTTTCTACTTCCTCTTCTGGGTGCCCCGCCTTTTGGGGATCCTTCTCTGCTGCCATGCTGAGGATGCCCTGTGATTCTGCCACTTCCCCCTCCGAAAGCTTTCTCTACCTTACCTCGACTGCATCTACCCCCACACCCCACCAAGGCTTTCTTCATTCTGATTCGGTCGCATCCCTGGGCCAGACTCCCTGCTTCTGATAGTACAAGCTGGGGTGGCAGAGTAAGTCACAGATTCCAAAGCAATTCACATACATCATCTCCTTTGAAACTCTACCTCCTACCCCAGCACAGCAAAGCTCTGTCCGTAACCACAGTAAAATGACATCATCAAAGTGGGTGGAAAGGCATCTGAGAATGAAAAGGTAGATAAAAGGCTTTGGACTCTGAGCACAGAATGGCTGTTAGCTCGAGGTTACTTTCCGAGGAGTGAAAGCGTGGGGCGAGAGTAGCCAGGAGGGACTCTCTGAACGCACCTCCTGCAGTAAACACGTACCAGCACGGGCTTGAAGCCTCTCCCAAAGTAGCAGCAGAATGGCCAAGGAGACTGGGAGCCCCAGGAGCCCCCAGCCCCGTCTGGCTGAGAGGACGCAGAGACCTGGTGAGGTAACCACATTCGCCCAAGGCCCCGAGCGAGCCGGTGACAAAGCTATTACTACCGCCCCCAGATCGGGTCTCTGTGTTGACCTTCACGATGACCTTCACCCTTCACACTTGGATGACTTGCTTTTACTTTTTGGAAAATATACTTTAAAGGCCCAAACCTTTAGAAAAGAGAGTTCCAAGCAGACACTCGTTGACTGTCAGAGAAACAACCAGAAAGAAAAACCCAACAAAATTCCTGCGCCAATGGCCTCCCTCCCTTCAAATCCCACCCAGAGTTGGGATTTTAGGGCAGTCCACGTAAGTCCTCAGAAAACCGAGGGCTACAGCAATGCATTTGTTTAGTCTCAATTCCCTCCCCCTTATTTTCAGTTTCCACTTTTATTTGTACATTTTTACAGATAGTCTTGACTGGCAAAACGGTCACACCATGGGTGGAAAGGGGAAAGGAGGAGATGGAGTTGGTGAAAGCTCTTCATGTGAAAGACATCATTACAGTCACAGCGACACAGACACACACATACGTTCAGCCTAGAAAGGGTCTACGGGCCACCCGGAAAGGAAGGGAAATGCGTAGCCAGGAGAGGACAGCGGGACACAGAGTTCCTCCAGGAACAGACACCCGGTCCTTGGAAGTGAAGAGAGCTGCAATGGCTGAGGTTGCTGTCTGTCAAAGCGAGGCCAGGTTTGAGTTACTGCCGTGTAACTTACACCCAGTTTTCTGTTTTTCAATAGTGAACAACCACCCTCTGCGGTTGGGTGGTTGCCCCATCCCTGGCTGGGCTCCAACCATACCGGGAGTAGTGACCTGGATTTCCCTTAGAGAAGGTCTCGCCATACCACTTAAGCTGATCCACTGCAAAGTGGAAAGCGTGCAGACCCTTTGGGAAATGCTTTCTTGTCTTGTTTAGAACCTAGAATTCAGCTTTTCCCAAACAGGATCATGCCCAGAACAACTCCTAGTGAATGCACCCTCCAAAGGCCTTCCTATAAGAACCCACGTGCTTTTGATGAAGCCATCCGCTTCACCAACGGCCAAGGGAAAGAAGATCCCAGTTCCTTGAAGCTCGTTCCCATCGTAAACTTCTAAGACCATTAAAATGCTTCGGAATCTGACTTGCCCCACCACTTGGGCCCGGACAGCTAGAAACAACGTGAGGAGAATGGTAAAACAGTAAATAACTGAGGCCTCGACTCTGTGCCTTAACAGTTAACTGTTTTAGCTCACTTATGCCATTTGCCACATATGGTTTACTTATTCCATCACCTCTGGGAATAATAAAGACGATTAAGAGTGCTCTTGCACTGGCCTTGGACATAAGGAAGGAAGGCTGGGGATGGGTAAATTAAGGAGCCGACTTCTCTGAGGAACCTGGATGATCAAATAAAATCTATGTGCCTAAGTTGGAGAGGACAGTCCTGTTCAGTGGCCAAGATGACCCCTCGTTTCTAGATTATCCTTTCCGCGGTGAGACTGAGAAATCACGTGGAAAAATTCCATTCGGTGGGGGCTCGGCCGCTGCAGGAGGATTTGAACAGCGCATAATTCATACGACGCTTCATGTTTGCAAATCACTTTGCAATTTCTTTGTCACCCTTAATATACCATGAGGTAAAGTGTTATCTCTATCCTCATTTTGTGGATGAGGAAGTTCAAGTATGGAGAATACACAGTGCCCAGAGTCACAAATCATTTTAGTGCAGAGCTGAAATGAAATGTACGGTAATTGCATTATACAGGTGTAGCTGAATTAGTGAGTTACTCTGGCTTCAGTGCTCTCACACCTATCATTAGACTGAGATGGCACTCAAAAAAAAAAAAGAGAGAGGAAGGAAGGAAAGAAGGAAGGAAGGAAGGAAGGAAGGAAGGAAGGAAGGAGAAACAGAAAAAGGAAAGAAATCCCAAAGTTGGAATCTTTTAGCTCTGTTCCACCCTGCCCCTAAGCTCTGGCCTCTTCAAAGGGCTGTTTGCTACCTCTGGGGGCTCAGGGCTCTGTGCTCTCACTGCCGTTAACATGGGGTCGACTCCACGCAGCCCAATGTAGTTCTGTGGTCATGGGCTGCACCCCTGGCCCCAACTGCCAACCCAGAGACAACCACTGATGAAGTGTTGGGGCTATGATCGTTGTGATGCCCAGAGCCACGGGATTATGAACAATCTTCTAAGGTTTTTTTTCTTTTGTATTTTATTTTTCTAGTTTTCTACAATGAACATGTATTATTCAGGAAAAAAAATCAAATAGCCAATAATAATGCAGTCTAAGAACTAACCATAATGTTTAAGAAATATTTTGCACCATGGAGACATTGATGAAAAGAGGGAAAACCCAGCCCACCAAGGTGACCACGTTGAGGGAAACCAGAAACTTTTGTGACCATCAACTCAGGGGGTCTTGTTTAAAAATCTGTCCCCTTACCCTATGGTATAACAGCTGGAAGACAGCACAGAAGCCAACCCGGCCGTTAATGCACGAACTATTTCTATCTGTGGTGAAATCACTCCATGACTCATCACCTTTCCCTGGAAAGGGCTGGATATGTCCACGGGAAAGGTTCGTCCCTAGAGCAGAGGGGACCTTTTCAGAAGAGCAGCTTCCCTTTAGCTACAAGAATCAAGCAAACATCCCCCACGCATCACACCAAAGATGACCAGAGTGTATTTCTTCCCACTCCTTCCCCCACGATACTTGAAAATCAGTTCGTTAATGCTCTCAGAATAAGCCAGGTGAAGACAGAGTCAATTCTACACGCCTCCGACTCAGGTGGGCAGCTTTGGAGACGTAAGCAGCACATCCTCCCATTAAAGCAGAACAACTACACGTGGTTCTTTCATTTCAGACCTCTCATGGTGACAGTGGATGAACACTAAGACGTGGGGCACCGACGGAAGAGTCTCAGGACATCTTCTTCCCTTATCGAAAGAAAGGCAAGCATTGCGAGGTGAAACCACTCACTCCCAACAAGAGAACATCCCCAGATGGCGCCAGGGCCCAGGGTGCCGCACAGGGACGTGTGATTGAGGGAGGCTTTGTCTTGATTTGGTGGAGTTGTCCAGTGTTTGTGACCTTGTGATCCCTGAAATCGAAAGGGTGTTATCGTTGAAAGGCTGGGACTTGGAGGAGGATTGAAGCTGGAACAGGTACATCTGAAGTTGGTTTACGCTTTGATGGCAGGGAGTCACAGAACTGCTTATGAAACCTACAGCCACAACGAACAAGGAAGGGGGCTGCTTGGAGCGGATGAGCGTCTCTAAAGACAGATTCCTTAACTATTTTAATGGGTCGTAGTTGATGCAGGGAGAAGGTGGAAGTGAGTGCACAGAAAGGAACAGAAATCAGAAGAAGAAACCAAAACTCTCCAGATGGGGGAAGAAATAGGACCTCTTTCTAAGGCAGACACCCCACTTTCCTGAATCCCCAGGGTCCTAGGGCAGGGAAGGAAATAAAAGGGCCCGTGCTCAAGGTCGACTTTCACGGAGCTCAAAACACATACACGGTCACAGGCCTCGCCTGCACACCTGTAGGGAATTTGAACTTGACCCGGGGTGGGGGCTGGTGGGTGAGGCCGTGGACCCTAACTCCCGTCGGAAGGCTGGGTTCTACTCGGATCTGGGGTTAGCAGAGTCTGATGTAAAGAGTCCCGAAGGTTGAGCCTCCTCCTTCCTTCTCCTCCCTCTCTGCCTTTTCTTCCTCAGCCCTCACAGCACGAAAGCTTCAGTGACAGCTTGGAGTGACACGTCTTCATCTGTGGTCAAGTCCCTAGGCCGGAGGGATCAAGGTGACCAGAGCAGTTCTCCCACTTGCCATCTGTACAGGGCTTCCGTCCTGGCCACGTGGCTGGGCTTTTATTGGCCCCGAGCAGGGTCAGACCCAGAGTGTGCGTGTCTGTACATTTCTGGCCCCATTACCAAAGAAAGCGGCTCTAAGCTCCTGCTCTGCTGATGGTGAGTTGGGCCCAGGTGGTTTACTTCTTTCCTAGGGGTCCTCCTAGCGTTTAGGAACATTTCAAAGGGATGCAGCAATCTGTGATGAAGGTCTATGATGAAGATTAGTAGTTGGAGAGAGTGGATGATCTATTTATGGCAAGCATGGGATTAAAAAAGAGGGTATAAATTACAGGTTGGTGAACAGTACCGGTTCCTTAGGAAAAGTTTAAATGATTGATTACAAATTGCCCCATTTGGAATTTCTTTCCGCATTTTCCTACAATTGGGAAACAGCTGAAATTTGGATGTGGTCACAGACAAGCCTCCCGCCCCAAACAGATGCTGGTGGACGCCCAGCTCTCCCTGCTAGGCGGAGCCCAGTCGAGATGCTTGGAAGGAAGACACAATCTGAGATACTTCTCACTTTTCCTCAAGCCCAAGTATGCCCTTCCCCTGAAGTGGGAAATCTAACTTTTCAAAGCAAATTATTATTTTTTTAATTCGCTGTACAATTGAAACACTGGGTTTTCCTGAAAATTATCTCCCTTCTCACAGAATACATCCTTTGTTTTAAAAACCATCCTTAGAAGTGCAATTAGGAGCTAACAGCATTTCCTGCCCCGTCGTCTCCTAGCTCCCCATGCACAGGGCACTCACTCACACGTGAGCCTATCTGCAGAAGCTAATCCGTGTCGCCAGCAAGGAAGTCTTGAGTAGTACACACCCACACCTGCGTCCAGGTACATACTGACACAAATGTACACAAAATGCACCAGAGAGATACACACACACAGAGCCCCACACTCAGACCCGTCCACGCACATCAGATGTCCTATGTGGTTGTGAATTACACACACACACACAGTCAAAAAGAGCAGATGAGGAGAGAGGCGGGACTTGGAGCCTGGTGGATGGAAGAGGGAGAAGGGAAATGGTTCACAGGTGAGAAAAGGGGGGAGCTGGGGGGGAGGCAGGGTAGAGGACAGGTAGATGAAACAGAGGGCATGGCTGGGAAGGAAGGCTGCTGAGTGGGTGGCAAAGTTCCCAGAGCACATTCAGTTATGAAGCAACTGAATTCTCGGCTACACGGGTGACCCACGGCTGGACGGCTCGGGGAATTCTCTCTTTGCCTCCCCAGGGCTGCTCGGCCCCCGCGGGGTCACTGAGGTGACGGTCAGCTGCTGCTGCCCACTCTTGCTGGCAGACTCCTGTCCCCCCAGCTTTCACAACCCGCTGGCTGACTCCATAGCTCGCCAACCCCCGCAGTGCCAATGCGCTCAACCGAGCCTGAGACACCGGGCTGGATTGAGGCCACTTCCGTTTGGGTGCTAGCCACCAGGATGGCTACTTGGGGATTCATGGCCTTGAATACCAAGAGGAACAGGAAGAGGGCAAGCGTCAAGAGTTCTCCATGAATTTACACAATATCATACAAACTGGAGTCCATGGGACATGGCGGCTCTCTGCAGGTGACCCATTTTCTTTTGTCTGTACAGAGGTCAACCCTACAAAAGGGGTGGATGTCCAGTGACAAAGGACAGCTTCTGTGATGGGAAGTGAAAGGTCTTGTCTGGTATGTGGACTTTCCAACAGCAACAGAGGCCACTTTCCTTCTCCCTCTTGAACCGTGTTCCCCCTCTTCGCGCATGGCTCGTGTACCCAGCTGTGTCTTGAACTTCCAAAATCAGAGGACTAAATCCTGTGGCATCCCAGAACTAGGATGTGAAGCACACAGGTCCTCTGCCCAGTGGTTTTGTCCTTGGTTCTGCCCTCTGGGAATTTCAGGTGCACTAAAAATAACAGAAAAACGCAACACAAATGATAAAACCCCACACTCAGAAAACACACACACGCACACGCACGCACACACACTCCAGGGATCTGAAGCTGCAAAACTGGCCCCCATAGAAGCCCCCCCCTCATGATGCTTCCTAGGTCTTGGGCCCTCCATCCTGGGCCATGAAACCACCCCAAATGACAGACAACAGTCATAACCCAGTATTGCCATTTAAAAAGGGGAAAAGAAAAAAAAGGAAACTGCCTGAAGTTGTTGCACACACACGCGCACGCACACACACACACACATTACAGCGTTACTCCAAGGCTCCGATCTTCCCGGGGAGTGCAGATGGGGCTCGGGGCAGGGCGGCCTCTTGCTTAACTGGGTGTAAGGCAGCTGGAAGGTAAGACTGGGTTTTCTGAGCATCCACTGAAGTGTCCTCTCATCGAGGCGGACCTTGTCCCTCAGCATGTCGTGCTCTCCCCCTCCCCACCTCCGAAACTTTGTCCCAAAGTTCGGCAGCAAAGAGAAAACTCCCTTCGCGGTGTGTCTTCTCTTCCACTTCTTGTGCGTCACTGGTCGGCCAGGAAGGAAATCAGACGGGAAGAGCAGGAGAAGAAAATGGTTCTGGAAATGGCCTCAAAGATCTGGTTCCATTCTATGAACTAAGGGCGTCGTTCCTCTGATGTGATCGGTGTCGGGGTATCGTCCCCTTCTGCCAGCCCAGCGGAGGGTGCTTCCTTGTCTACACCCGTGCCGCCCCAGACCACGGGCACCGTCCCTTCCCAGCCCACCACCCCATCCTCGTGAGTGACGGGCGGGAATCGGGACTGTCTCGAGTGGTGATGTCTTCAAGAAACCACGGAGCCAAAAGTTAAGAACTGATGGAAGAGCCACGTGATGGGAACGCTTTCCCCATCTCGGTGATGAGGCAACACAAAGTCCGACGAGATGCAGGTGCCTAAGCCAGCCGCACTCTGCCTCGGCACTGGCGCCATCTTGATTGAGTTCTGTTGTATATATGCATATTATATATATATTTATATATATATATATGTATGGGTTTGTTTTTTTAGCACACTGTCCCATTCTCGGGTCTGGATTTGGGGCAGTTGGTCCTCGGGACAGGTTGGACAGAAGGGGCCAAGGTACAGAAGAATCCCGAGATTAGCGTGAGGCCCAGGCCCCCCCAAGCACAGAACATGGACCATCCGTAGCCATGGCTGATGTCGTCGGGGAGTCCATACAGGTAGCGTGGGTAGCGTGACAGCTCAAAGTTGATCCCGGCCACACAGGTGCACAGTGAAATGATGCAGAAAGTTCCTGGAGGAGAAGGGAAGAAACAGGGGTGGGGTAACAGAGAAGGAAAGGGAAGAGGAGAGGGAGAGAGAAAGAGAGAAGTGAGGTTTACTACATTTTCGATTTTCTTGAGTAGAAACAATGAGGAGATCCAGGTAAGAGTAACCTGCTAACGAGATCAATATTTGGAAGGATTCACGGAGAAGGGAATAGTATCAAGGCTTCCTCATGCTTCAATAACGACCCAGTCTTGGATAAACTCGGGGAGTCTCTCCTTTGGGGAAATACTAAAAATATATCACATGAAAGTTTGTGTAGGGAGCAGTGAAGCAGGAGAGTATTCAGCTCATTTTTCAAAAGCCTTTAAAATTCAGTCTTTCCTTGGAGATGCAGAAAACACCCCCCACTGCTACTTCTTTAAAGAGAGAAACATTTTTACTCTTTTCTTTTCCATACACAATGTCTCATACGATATTAGGTTTTCCTTTAATCCATTTACCAACCAGCCATCCAAATCCTGGAAGCCTTTTCCCGTAAGACATTTCCCAGCGTTTTCTGTGGAAAACTAAGCCTAGGAGATAACTCCTTCACGACGCGGCAGCAGAGTCGATAACTCTGGGAAACTCTGTACGTCACTTCTCACCCACTAAGATTCATCATCCACAGTAACGTAAGTTAACTTGTCCAGCCTAGTCTTACGAAGTATTTCACAAACTTATTCAATGATGCTCCTTTAAAAAAAACCATTGCTCAAATTAACCTCCAATGAGAAGGCTGCTACAAGAGATACAATGTTATCAAATAGAACAGAATTATAAGTCCACTTTTAGCCAATAGATATTTGATGTACCTAAAATGAGTTTAAGACCTTTTCTCGATATTTGCTATGTCTAATGTTTCCTCTGTCACTGCAGATAGGAGAGCAATGGCCTGAAGAAGTAAAGTCTGGAAAAGGCTGGGTGGGGTTGATAGTACTGCAGGGGTCCAGGCTCTTCAGGGGCTGTGATCTGTGTTTCCAAAGACCACTAATTCAGGAGCAGAGCAGAGGGCGGTCCAGAGGCAGGAGACCAGTTAGGAGCTGTAGTCAAGGGGAGAAGGAAGGAGGGGTCTGGCGAGGAGGGAGCAGGGCAGGGCTGAATGAATGTTAGTGAATGATGGCTGGTAGAGGCAATGGAAAGCAGCGAGTCAGGGGTGACCTGGGCACAGGTGCCGCATAAATAAAATTGTGTGGGTGGGAAGCATGTAGGTGTACATGTGTGTGTGTGTGTGTGCACGTGTGTGCGTGTACATGCTTGTGCATGTGCGTGCAGCGACAGTCATCGTGTACAAACAGATATGGTACCATCATTACCTGGGAAAACAGTGGGGGGTTACAAAGCACCCCGAGTCTCTCCTGCTGTGCCCTGGGGTTCAGATGGAATTCTAAGACGGCACCCAGGGTGGATTAGGTCTCATCCCAGACTTTCTTAATCGGAATCTTAGGGAGAGGACGGAATCTCTCCTTTTTAAAAGTTCCTCAGATGATTTCTTGGTGAGACCCTGTGTTAGGGCAGAGGTTCTTTGTATAACCTTGAGGCACAGATTCAGGTGAGGGAAGAAGCAGAGGGGGGGCCACAGGGAAGGAGGTAGCCGGTGGGACCCTGGCCAAGGACAGCGTGATGGCTTGGCCATCACTGAACTGAAGAAAGCTTCGTATTGACACCAGTTTCAAAGACTCCAAACTCCAACAAACGAGAGCTGGCCTGCTCGTGCCTCAAGTACGCTTTCAATTTCTGGTTCAGAAACCTGAGTGTGCGATGACGTCATCTACTAAAATTTAGATTTAGGACAGGAAGAGGGAGAGAGAGCGCGCACACGTGTGCATGCGTGCTGAGTTCAAATCTGAGCTGCCCCTGGGATGTTAAGGCACTTGGCACCGTGGGTCTGGAGCCTGGTAGTAATTTCTGAGCTAGAGATGCGGACTGAGTCATCATCTTATAGATTGAAGCTCTGGATGGGACTGAGGTCACCCAAGGGCTCTCTATAAACTGTATCCACATAGGATACTTTTAAAAATGGAGACGTTTCTTCTCATCAAATTGTGCACAGTGATTTGTTCCGGGAGAGAAGGTCGATCTCAAGGAAGTTTTGATCTTCCTAAGTTACCAGTAGCTGAAAAAGCTTGACAGACACTATTTTAAGGGTGTTCTGCAAGCAGAGCAGACAGGACACAAAGATGCGGTTGATAAATCAAGACCTAATTACTTAATTACCATACGGACTTAATTAGCTACCAATTGGAAGTGGCCCAGCTTGTTGGTAACATCCATCTTGTTGTCATGTTAATAGGGTTAGTTGGGATATCTTCCTGCCTCCACTTCCTGTCAGTTGTTCTGTGACTCTGGAACCTTTAAAGATTTCTGTAGTTTGTTAGCTCCCGTCAATATCCCCGTAGATGGGAAAAAAACTCTGAGGGCTCTCACTTAAGACGGCGCGTTACGCAGGTCATCTGTACAACATGTCAGGAAAGCCCGTTGTGACAGAGAGAGAAGAGTTGAAGCAGCTTCTGCCAGCTACCATAGACACGGCTGTTTTCCATTCGGAGCAAGGATTTATATATTTTTATGTACTTCTGCACTTATAAATTCAAGTTTGGAAATGTGCATTAATAACTGGAAATACACACGGCAGGAGTACCGGAGTGTGGGAGGACGAGGGGCACAGGCACGCAAGGACCCTACCTGACCCAGCTTTCTGTCTCAGGTGATGAGCCCAGCTCTCAGACCTGTGGACTGGTGACCAACCGGGAAGGGTGGGGTGCAGAACTCCCCCTACCACCACCAACTCTGAGGGGTTCTCTGGGGAACTAATAGAGATTCTAAATGTTTCTGCTAGAAAACATCCTCAATTAAAGGGCGGTAATAGATATTACAGCACGGGGGATTGCAGCCTCCTTCCGTTCACCCAAAAGTACAGTGGTCCTTTGGGCAAGTATAAGGCTCTCCTCTCCCCTCAAGGAACAGGACGTGGCCTGGGTCATTTTATTTCTCGGGAGCACTTATCGACTGGTGAGTGAGGATCCAGAAAGGCAAACGTAATAATGCGTGGTCACATCTTCTCAGTAATTCCCCCCCATGGCTTGGGATTTGAGCCTCACTCCAATCAGACTCCAAGACTAACTGTAGTCACAGTTGGCAATTAAGTGAAATGAACTACCCAAGCCCTTCCCTTTGGAGCAAGGCTCTGCTGTGTGGCCAGAACTGGCTGTAACACTGGCTAGGCAAGTAGGGACAGCAGCAGCGCGGCTGTCAGACCTAAGTGACGTCAGGTCTGGGGAGGCAGGTTAACTGCAATGGGGCAGGTGGAAGGGGACATTCCTGTGGCCGCAGGCTCCACGGTGTACCCAACGGCCAATCAGCAAATATTTGTTGAACTTCTGTGTTTGTGCCAAGCATTATGCTAGATGCTAGGGGGATAAAAAGGAGAATAAGATAGGATCACTGTTCTTAAGAATTTTTAAGAAAGTCTAAAATAAAAAGATGAAAAAAAATCTTATAATCTCGCTGGGGATATGAGACAGATATAACTGAAAAGCTGAGGATGAAGTGAAAATAGCACCAGACTGGGGATTAAGAGACCTGAGTTTAGTATCAGCTCTGAATCTTTGGTCCCCTCATCTGTAAAATCAGGGCGCTGGACCAGACAGCTCTAAGGTGGCTCCTATATCTAGCCATTTTTAGGAAAAGAAGGGCTAATACCCAGAGGTAAATGGTAAGAGACAACTATGCTGGGCCAGGGAAGGTTTCCCAGAGGAAGCAGGGTGTCCGCAGGCAATAAAGAGAACGGGGTCCGCACCTGGCCTGGAGAGCATCCCTCCTTCAACCCCGGTGCCCCAGTGTCCTAGGTCTCTAAGTCTGAGTCGAGAAGGCATGTCCACATCCCACTCCCATCGTGCCTCTAACTACTGAAACGCTCACCGCTGCCATCCTGGTCAGGCTTCCATCATCTCCCACAGAACCTCTGGTAACAGATCATGGGTTCCCTGCCTTCTTCCAGTGACATTTAAACAAATTTAAATCCCACCTTCCTTACCCTGCCTGTATGGGCTTACCTGAGTGGACGCTTCCTACCGATCTGACCTCATTTCTCACCTTGACCCCCATACTCCCTGTACTCTAGCTAAGAAGAATGGCCTTCTTCTTGAGATCTTCTGGGATCTCAATTCAAACGCCATCCTCTCAGAGACCCTTCCTGACCCTCTCCTAAAGCAGTCCCTCCTCCAGTGGTTTTCAAACCCCGTTCCATGGAGGTGCCTCAGGAGCTCCCACTGGGAAAGGAAGAGGGAGTAAAAGAGCCTCCCAGCCCTCTCTCCTCTCTGTGGCCAGAAGAGCCCTGCTTTGATCTGTTTCCACGTGAACTTTCACTTGATCTAAACATTTTTGAAAAGCACCAGCCTTGTCCATTCACAAGGGGACCGTAAGGCCTGTCATTGCAGGAACTGTAAAGCTCTGGACAGCAAAGTGCAATGGCTCTTCTATTAGTTTCAAGTCCATGCCTTTGGCCGAAATAGCTAATCAATCTCAACCCTTATTCCTGCTGGCCTCAGACTCCGACTCAGCCCAGCCCTCCCCAGCAGCCAGCCGCAACTAGTCAGTTGCAGCGGGTTGCAAGGAGAAATGACACCTAGTTACCCTTTCCGTGCCAGGACTCTCAGCTCAGGAAGTCCAGTTAGATGAGACCACACCACCCCATGTGCCCGCAGCCTGAGAGCCAGTGCTAACAAGACCCACTGGCACAGAGGGAACAGTGTCGTCCAGAACCCTCTGGTGTCCCCATTTGCAAACTCCACCTGTGAGCGGGAAGGCATGGCCAAGGAGTGGAACGTACTCTGCAAACATAAATGCTTCCTTTTGATTCCAACACAGCACCTGCTTCCTTGGATGACCAACCCCACCTGGAGCTCTTTCAGGAATCAAACCCATGATGTCACCTGGCAACCCATGGGCCAGCCCCAGTCACCGGTGTCTGAGTGTCCCGTCAGCGCCTAGCTGGAAGGGGCGAGGGCTGCGTGGGGTTCTGGGATCACTGGCCGCACGCCCACCGGCCGCCCCCCACCCCTCCGCTCCAGGCACCGCTGAGGCTTGAGTGAGGGTGAGACCGAGAGAAGGGTTTCCACGCCCAGCCGGCCGACTTCTTGTCCCAGCGCCAAATACAGCCCCCTCACCAAGCTCCTCGCATTGCTGCCGTTTCTAATTAACGTTTCTCTGGTGCCGATATTAGATTCTAGTTTTCTCCCCACTTTTAGTTTCTGGGCTGTCTGACAACTTCCTCCTGCTTGGCTATCTCTTCCCTGAGTTTCCAAGCTGCCCCTTGATCCAGGCTTGGTCCCCCTCCCTAGATGTCCCTGTCTGTCTCCTCCTTTGTCTTTTCAGACTTGGGGCTTGTCAGTCTTCCTCTGAAACCACATTCCGTACTCTTTCTGGCCACTTCACCCTCTCCTCTGATTTGAACTACCACCAGAACATGAGCGCTTCATAGGATTGTATGATAGTGTGCGCTATCACATGTTATGTAATTCTGCGTCCCCATCCCCAGGGACACGGTATGTTTGAGGCACTCCCTGGCTACACACAGGATTTCCACTGCTTCCCCCATAATCCCCAATTCCCTTCAGTTTCTGACTTTTGTTTTCTTTCTTCCTTCCCTAGAAGGGTGATCAAGCATCCCAGTTTGCCTGGGAGCTGGTGAGGGTAGAGGGTGTGTCCCTGGTAAGGGTGACTTTTGGTCCTAAAACTAGAAAGATGTGGGCTAAGGAGTACACATTGGTCACCCTTCCTACACGTTCCCTCCTGCCCTGCACTCTGGGGCCAATCGGTGACACTGCAATGACTACAGAAATGAATCCTCGCTTGTAAGTTACAGAAAACCTAAAGCCTTAACCCAGTGGAAGCACAGAAACTTGGATCCCCAGGTCTGTTGCCACGTTAAGAAATGCCTGGCCAGGAGAGCACTGTTTTGGGGTAGTTAATGGAGTATAATTTCTGCAGCTTTCCAGGGCCAGAAATCCATCTGTGTGACATTTTCTGCTCTTGGGAATAAGGAGTGACGCCTGCTTATCCCTGACCCTCACGTGGTGCCTTATTGCTATGGTGGCCAGAGGGCCTCTGTCCTGACCCCAGCCCCACAGGTCGCCGCAAAGCTGTCTCTGCAGAAGTGCCCTGGTGGACGTGTGTGTCAGGGAGGTCCGGAAGCAGCCCAGTCCTCTCTCTTAAGACTCTCTCCCTTGCGCCCCCTCTGATCTTTAAAACCGTAAAGAAGCAAATCGGCAAGCAGAAAAAGGATCCCTCCTCCTTTAACAGTGGTATGCACCCCAGGAAGCTGATGTATACAAACCCATCCTTTGCTTAGATTAAATGCCTCAGCAGCATTTAGCTCTTGATAGCACTTTATAGCTTTGCTCAGACCTGCACGGAATATAAATTACTGTTGAATTATACACCATTGCATCAGCGGCAGCCAGCAGGCAGGTCATGTGGGGCTTTACAGCCAAGGTGCCTTAGGGGTTCACTGGGATGAGGCAGGGGGTGGTGACAGGCTCTGGGGGAGAACACACTGCAGGGGATGGGGCCCTGAGCTAAGACAAAACCATCCATCATCCTGCAAACTCTGCAGATGCTCTAGGCAGTCATTGCATAAATGCCACCTCACCCCCAAGGCAAGCGGCTTTTGTATCCCCGAGCCTGTGTCTGCACACTGCAAGGCTGGTCTACGTCCGGGCATGATTATGCCACAGTAATGCCACATCCTCAACTCAAGCGACGAAAGGGACTGGCTGGTTCAAATAGCTTGGCATTGACTCTAAAGAAGAAACCTCTGCGTTCCTATCATAGCACATGGAGTCTCATCGCTTGGTTTTCCATATCTCCTCACAAAATTCCTAAATTGAAGCCCTAAGCCCCCAATATTTCAGAATGTGACTGTATTTGGAGATAGGGCTGTTAGAGAGCTAATTAAGTGAAAATGAGGCTCTTAGGGTGGGCCCTAATCCAATGTGACTGGTGTCTTTGTAAGAAGAGGAGATTAGGACATACAAAGAGATATGAGACAGCTGCACGCACAGAGGAAAGACCACATGAAAAGGCAGCAAGAGGGAGGCCATCTGCAAGGCTGCGAGAGAGGCCTCAGAGGAAGCAACCCTGATGACACCTTCATCTTGGACTTCCAGCACTGTGAGAAAATGAATTTCTCTTGTTTAAGCCGCCCAGTGTGTCGTATTTTGTTTTGGCAGCCAATGCAATCTGATACAACAGGTGGATATATGATGACTGGCTTATTAACAGAACGTTACAATACATGATAAAATAAGGCTCTGTTTCCAGACTTTATGGCTACCGGTAACTGAAACAGGCATCTGAACACAGCCGTACAAAACGTAGCTGCCGGGCGTCGTGTGGGTTTTTCTCCGTCTCATCAACGCATCTACGCTCACTCCCCCTCAAGCCCCATCACGATACTTATCCTTCTGGGTGTATGTTAGATTTGATCACAAGATCACTGGCCCTGGTGACCTCTACACCCAAGACTGAGCCTTTTCAAACTCGGGGAAACACCTAAAGGGCTGAGCCAATGGAAGAGAGCATCAGTGGGTTCAAATGTTGTCATGGGAATTTACTAAGGTCAAAGCGCCACTGTCCAGTCTCCTTAACTGGACTCTGCCGTTTCCATCCTTTACCCAGTCTACACAGGGTCCCTGCAGCTATCCTGGCAGTTAACCTTTATGGCCCAGTCCAAGCCCCGAATGGCCCAAGAAGTCTTCTCTGAGTATGCCCAGCACCAGATAATCCACATTTTTTTTCAGAAGCCCTAAAACTTTCTGGTCTGGAACAGGCAATCTCACAATGAGCTATAGGAACCTTCTCTTGTTCTCTGTTTTAGTTTGTGTTCAGCTAGACTGTAATTTTCTCCAGAATTGGTTACGGTAGTGGTGTCTCCCTTCATATTAGATACAGCACTGCCCAGTAAATCTATATCACTGGAGGAAATGGATTTCTGGGCTGTGGAGCTTTTAAATGAAAATATGGGCTTTGAAACCCAGAAGGGAATGAAGGCGATATCACGGCTGGCCCTCTCACCCTCCTTTCTCCTAAATCGTTTTGCGGTTGCTGAGGTGTCTTTGCGTGCGTTCACGCGTGTGCCCACCTACCTTGTGTTTCAATGGGTGCCCTGGATTTCAGGAAGCATTTTTATTTTTAGGGAAATTCAGCATCAGGATAATACCCTCTCCGCAGGATTATTTTGAAGAGCGATAATAATAAGTGTGAAAAGGCTGAGAGAAGTTAAGATTGCTTTCTATATGTAAGGGATGATATTAGAAATGGAAAGCTTTAAGCGAGGGTGAAGACAAATTGTTCCGGAGGACAAGAAAAATTGTGCTTGTTGCTTTTCACCTCCATCACCCGCTCCATTCTCTCCCGGCCCCGTCGCAGGGCAAGTGCCAAACCAGGAAGCACTTGCTCTCAGCAGGGACCAGAGACAGTGCTCCCTCAGGACCCTTCGTTCTGTGGGCTTTGTTGGCACTCCAACCATGGAATTTGGAAGATCTCCGAATACACTTCTGAGACCCTCCTTAGTAAGGGAACCTATCTTTGGGCTCAGGTTGCAGCATCCCGTGGGGGTTAGTCACATCATGACATCGCTGGGTTTGCAAAGAAGCCTGTGGCTCAACTGGGACGGGTAAAAGGAAGCAGCTCTAAGAGAAGGGTTGGGAATAGCTAGGTGACATGAGTTGGGGACCTTTTATAAGTGCTGTAGAGGCTCTGAGCGTGACTCCCCTGGAATGTAGAGGCGGCATTTATTAAATTATTATAAAATTCATTTATTAAACACCTATTGCCTAGTGGACTGTGAGAGCTATTTTTTTGTTTTGTTTAACATCTTTATTGGGGTATAATTGCTTTACAATGTGTGTTAGTTTCTGCTTTATAATGTTTTGTTTTGTTTTCAGTCTACACAATACACTTTCCCTTCTTTCTTCTTTTGTTAAAGCACCACCACCATTCTTTCTCCCAGGAAAGCCATTCTGTGACCACAAGGATTAATTCAGGCAGGGGCAGTTGACTCAAGCCAAGCCTCAGTTTCTGTCTCTTCTGTACCTCTTGAGGTTGCTGTGAGATTACATACGTTTACGTAAATCATCTATGTCTATGCATTAATCTCTATATATACACACATCCTATAAATTATATAATTCACATCATAATCCCAAATTAAATAATTTGCTGAAGGTCCCAAAGTATAAGGAACAGAGCAAATATTTGATGTCGCTGTAAAGCCTCAAACTATTTGACTGTGGAAACACATGAGAACTACGCATCACACTTGCCTCCACTGGCCCCATTAAAACACAATATACCCCAGGGGAAGCAACCACTGGCCCACTCCACTCTTGCCCACCGGGTCTTGGATATTTCAGGGAATGAAAAGTTGCGAACATCTGAGCCTGGTGGTCTGTGGTGAGCTAAGACCTTTCCAAATAGGGCAGGAAAGAGAGTTCTAGAGAGGAAATGAATCAAGACTGCAGCATCACATTTTTCTCAATGCGAACTTTTGCAGTTTTCTATCCATCTGGGCCTTGGTTCAGAGCTGAGAGTTAGTGGATCCAACTGGCTTCTTAACTAGACCAAGTGTGGCATCTGCAGCTGTGTAGAAAGGAACGTTCTGAAGCTGTGAAGAGCGAGCTTCCAAGCGTAAGGCCACTTAGAGCATGCCATATTCCTGCCCCGGCTTCTCTTTTCTCTCCTTCTCTTTCTAGGCCAGCACTTTCTGGTGGACAAGGGTCCATGGAGCAAACTTTGAGAACCTTTAGGGCAGAGGGCAATCTTGCCCTGGGTTTCTTGCTAGGGACAATGTTTGAAGTCATACAAAACCTCCTGCAGACCATCTCAGATACTACAGCTCTCTGTTTGGTCTAACATTCATCTTCCTAAGTAGATACAAGGGTTTTGCAGAGAAAGCCACGTCACCAATGCCACCCCCACCCCCCAAAGCCAGCATGAAGCCCAATACAAGTAAATCTATCATTATGTTTGAATTCCTGTCTTGGTCATCATAAGGCTCTCCTGGCCCGCCCAGAGGTCCACCAAGTCAGCCTGCAACAGCTTCCTGGGAGGAGAGCTGCTACCAATGGGGATGTGGCTTAGTGGAGAGACAACTCCACCAAGAATCAGAAAATCCAGGTTCTGGTCCCATTCTTTCCCATTAAGTGGATAAACCACCTCATCTCTCTTGGCTATGATCAACCATGAAATACAGGGGGTAGGACCAGATCTCTGAGATCCTTCCAATTAAATGATCCTGTGACTCTAGGTATTGGGACAAAAAGGTACCATTCTCTCTGAATTGTTCTAGGACTTGCTGTCAGTTATTTCGTCAGACGTGAGCTGCCTGGAGAGAAGATACTGCTTCTCACCTCCTGACGCGCACAGAAGGGCTGGTGAATGGGACCATTAGATGTCATTATTTGCCATCAACGTGCCTAGGAGGCTCAGCTCAAAACTGCCCTGATTTGAAACATGGAAGGATTGGGACCCAGCTGTTTAAGTGTCTGGAAGAACTTGGCTCCTGTAAGAAATCTCTCTGGCTTCTGCCCTATGTGATCCAAGCCAATGCCATGTTCATTAGCAGAGGAAGACGCTTGGGGTGGTAGCCAGAAGATCAGGAGAGTCTACCGCCTGGTTTGGCTTATGTTTCCATATGCCTGGCACATTCGTCAGCTTGGCCTGGCCTTTCTTTGAGATGAGAACCCGGACCCAAGTGATTCTGGCGTGCTGTCACCTCACCACTGGGTCACTGGACACATATATAGATTTAGATGGATCAAGCGCTTATATATACTATTTTTAATAGGATAGGCATTGTCCCAAATGCTTTACCAATAAAATGGTAGTTCTTTGAATCCTCAAAGCAACCTTATGAGATTTAGATGGGGAAAGACACAGAGAGGTTAAGTAAATTGCCCAAGATCACCAGCTGCTCTGTACTGGAGCCAGGATTCAAATCCATGTTTTCGCCACTTGTTTTCTCTCATTCCAGTTATTTCACGTGCATGCGTATTATCTCTAGAGCTGGACTGTAAGCAATGTAAGCAGAGAAGCTCTTTTCCCCAATAGGGCCCTATACCCAGTGGTGTTTAAGTAAGATTTACTGGGCTTCCCTGGTGGCGCAGTGGTTGAGAGTCCGCCTGCCGATGCAGGGGATGCGGGTTCATGCCCCGGTCCGGGAAGATCCCACATGCCGCGGAGCGGCTGGGCCCGTGAGCCATGGCCGCTGAGCCTGCGCGTCCGTAGCCTGTGCTCCGCAACGGGAGAGGCCACAACAGTGAGAGGCCCGCGTACCGCTAAAAAAAAAAAAATTATCCACTAGATGGTGAGATTGGGAGAAGAGGCCCTATTGTTATCAAACGTGGTCCAGAGGAGGTTCTGGGTGCCCCTCAGACTCAAGGCTCAATTAATAAAATCTCGTTGCTGAATTCTCCAGAGAACTAGGAAACCCTATCACAACCGTA
This sequence comes from Stenella coeruleoalba, assembly GCF_951394435.1. Classification (NCBI taxonomy): domain Eukaryota; kingdom Metazoa; phylum Chordata; class Mammalia; order Artiodactyla; family Delphinidae; genus Stenella; species Stenella coeruleoalba. Next base: position 92,636,211 of record NC_137155.1, on the reverse strand, counting down.
CGTAACTTCACTCCTATTTGTGTTGGGTAAAAGGGTGGCTTCCTGTAGAGGGACATGAGTTTCCTATGAGGAGCAGGATGGTGTGGCTGAGGAAGGAAAGGAGTCAAGATCAGAGCATTAACTCTCTTACAGTAAGGCAGTTAGTAGCTTCCCAGGAAGTCAGACACCAACCCCAGTGGGCAGAGTAAGCTGGTGGTCAGAAGACCCAAAGGAGCTCGGTACGGACCGCAGCCCATCAGAGGGCTCCTCCCCACAGTGCTCCTGGCTCGTCAGTGGGCCTCCGCCTAACAACCCCTTTAGCTCCACTTTTGTCTGGGAGATTTAGGGAATGATCACTATTCACTGCTCTTCACTTTCTGAATTCAAACTCTGATGAGAAGAGAGTCCCAGAAAGGAGGTAGACAGGATGGGAAATACCAGCTTTCTTACTGTTGAGGCAAGTGTGGCAACTGTGGCTTGGCCCCTGGCCACAATCAAGCTGAGTAACACTTGCCCCGCAAGGCTGACATTTTAGGATGGTTTCCCCAAGGGAATGTTTGGGCCTGCAGGGCAGATACACTCACCCAGAAGTGACTCACACTGGTAGGCCAGAAGAAGAAAGGGAAATAGGCCTCCAATCTGGCCTCCTGATGCTGGCCTGAGCCTTGACCCTGGGAATACTGGCCACCCGGAGGAGCAAAGCATGGGCAGAAGACCCAGATGTTGCTGGACTCCCCAGGCTTGGCCTCCTCTGGCAACCTCACCAATCGGAGAAGTCAGTCACCTCTTCTCCTGTAGAAGCAGGGCCTTAGGGCTTCCCTGGTGGCGCAGTGGTTAAGAATCTGCATGCCAATGCAGGCGACACAGGTTCGAGCCCTGGTCTGGGAAGATCCCACATGCCGCGGAGCAACTGAGCCTGTGCACCACAGCTGCTAGAGCCTGTGCCCTAGAGCCGCGAGCCACAACAGCTGAGCCTGCATGCCACAACTACTGAGGCCCATGCGCCTAGAGCCCGTGCTCTGAAAAAAGAGGCCACCACAATGAGAAGCCTGTGCACCGCAACGAAGAGTAGCCCCCGCCCGCTGCAACTAGAGAAAGCCTGTGCACAGCAATGAAGACCCAACACAACCAAAAATAAATAAATTAAATAAATTAAAAAAAAAAAAGAAGTAGGGCCTTAAAAGGTAGACTTGGTACCCTTCTAAAGAGAGGAGAGAAGTTTCCTACTTTATGGGCCCAGATGGGAATGCTGAGATAAAGAGAAAATGCAATCCAATTTCCCTTGGCTATACTAACTCAGGGACCCTAAAGGGCTGTGACCCAGAGGCTTCCTGGAAATGTGATTTCAGGAGAACTTGTCTGAAAATGTTGAGAGCTGAATTGGAAGGGATATTTTAATTAATTATCATTTTAAATAAACTGTAGCCTGGGAGTGTGGTGGAATGTTTAAGGGATTCCTAGGTTTTGTTACATGGGCAGTAGGAAGGACACAGCTATTGGCATTTCTTCCCCCCCAGGGCCAAAATTACGGGGTCAAATATCATACTAAATTTACATTTAACTTGACACAAAGCTGCTTAAGCTTTTTTTTTTTTTTTTAAGGTGAAAGGGGAGAGGGCAGATGGCAGAAACAGGAAGAACTACAATCCTGCAGCCTGTGGAACAAAAACCACATTCACAGAAAGATAGACAAGATGAAAAGGCAGAGGGTTATGTACCAGATGAAGGAAAAAGATAAAACCCCAGAAAAACAACTAAATGAAGTGGAGATAGGCAAACTTCCAGAAAAAGAATTCAGAATAATGATAGTGAAGATGATCCAGGACCTCAGAAAAACAATGGAGGCAAAGATGGAGAAGATGCAAGAAATGTTTAACAAACACCTAGAAGAATTAAAGAACAAACAAACAGAGATGAACAATACAATAACTGAAATGAAAACTACACTACAAGGAATCAATAGCAGAATAACGGAGGCAGAAGAACGGATAAGTGACCTGGAAGACAGAATGGTGGAATTCACTGCTGCAGAACGGAATAAAGAAAAAAGAATGAAAAGAAATGAAGAGAGCATAAGAGACCTCTGGGACAACATTAAACGTAACAATATTCGAATTATAGGGGTCCCAGGAGGAGAGGAGAGAGAGAAAGGACCAGAGAAAACATTTAAAGAGATTATAGTCGAAAATGTCCCTAACATGGGGAGGAAATAGCCACCCAAGTCCAGGAAGCACAGCGAGTCCCATACAGGATAAACCTAAGGAGAAACACACTGAGCCACATAGTAATCAAATTGGCAAAAATTAAAGACAAAGAAAAATTATTGAAAGCAGCAAGGGAAAAATGACAAATAACATACAAGGGAACTCCCATAAGGTTAACAGCTGGTTTCTCAGCAGAAACTCCACAAGCCAGAGGGAGTGGTATGAGATACTTAAAGTGATGAAAGGGAAGTACCTACAACCAAGATTGCTCTACCCTGCAACGATCTCATTCAGATTCGATGGAAAATCAAAAGCTTTACAGACAAGCAAAAGCTAAGAGAATTCAGCACCACCAAACCAGCTCTACAACAAATGCTAAAGGAACTTCTCTAAGTGGGAAACACAACAGAAGAAAAGGACCTGCAAAAACAAACCCAAAACAATTAAGAAAATGGTCAAAGGAACATACATATCGATAATTACCTTAAATGTGAATAGATTAAATGCTCCAACCAAAAGACACAGGCTTGCTGAATGGATACAAAAACAAGACCCATCTATATGCTGTCTACAAGAGACCCACTTCAGACCTAGGGACACATACAGACTGAAAGTGAGGGGATGGAAAAAGATATTCCATGCAAATGGAAATCAAAAGAAAGCTGGAGTAGCAATACTCACATCAGATAAAATAGACTTTAAAATAAAGAATGTTACAAGGGACAAGGAAGGACACTATATAATGATCAAGGGATCAATCCAAAAAGAAGACATAACAATTATAAATATATATGCACCCAACATAGGAGCACCTCAATACATAAGGCAACTGCTAACAGCTATAAAAGAGGAAATCAACAGTAACACAAAAATAGTGGGGGATTTTAACACCTCACTTACACCGATGGACAGATCATCCAAAATGAAAAAAAAAATAAGGAAACAGAAGCTTTAAATGACACAATAGACCAGATATATTTAATTTATATTTATAGGACATTCCATCGAAAAACAGCAGATTACACTTTCTTCTCAAGTGTGCATGGAACATTCTCCAGGACAGATCACAATTTGGGCCACAAATCAAGCCTCAGTAAATTTAAGAAAATTGAAATCATATCAAGCATCTTTTTCTGACCACAACGCTATGAGATTAGAAATAAGTCACAGGGTAAAAAACGTAAAAAACACAAACACATGGAGGCTAAACAATACATTACTAAATAACCAAGAGATCACTGAAGAAATCAAAGAAGAAATCAAAAAATACCTAGAGACAAATGACAATGAAAACACAACGATCCAAAACCTATAGGATGCAGCAAAAGCAGTTCTAAGAAGGAAGTTTATAGCTATACAAGTCTACCTCAAGAAAAAAGAAAAATCTCAAATGAACAACCTAACCTTACACCTAAAGGAACTAGAGAAAGAAGAACAAACAAAACCTAAAGTTAGCAGAAGGAAAGAAATCATAAAGATCAGAGCAGAAATAAATGAAATAGAAACAAAGAAAACAATAGCAAAGATCAATAAAACTAAAAGCTGGTTCTTTGAGAAGATAAACAAAACTGATAAACCATTAGCCAGACTCATCAAGAAAAAGAGAGAGAGGACTCAAATCAATAAAATTAGAAATGAAAAAGAAGTTACAGCAGACACCACAGAAATACAAAGCATCCTAAGAGACTACGACAAGCAACTCTATGCCAATCAAATGGACAACCTGGAAGAAAGGGACAAATTCGTAGAAAGGTATAACCTTCCAAGACTGAACCAGGAAGAAATAGAAAATATGAACAGATCAATCACAAGTAATGAAATTGTAACTGTGATTAAAAATCTTCCAACAAACAAAAGTCCAGGACCAGATGGCTTCACAGGTGAATTCTGTCAAACATTTAGAGAAGAGCTAACACCCATCCTTCTCAAACTCTTCCAAAAAACTGCAAAGGAACACTCCCAAACTCATTCTATGAGGCCACCATCACCCTGATACCAAAACCAGACAAAGATACTCCCAAAAAAGAAAATGACAGACCAATATCACTGACGAATATAGATGCAAAAATCCTCAACAAAATACTAGCAAACAGAATCCAACAACACATTAAAAGGATCATACACCATGATCAAGTGGGATTTATCATAGGGATGCAAGGATTCTTCAATATACGCATCAATGAATGTGATACACCATATTAACAAACTGAAGGATGAAAACCATATGATCATCTCAATAGATGTAGAAAAAGCTTCTGACAAAATCCAACACCCGTTTATGATAAAAACTCTCCAAAAAGTGGGCATAGAGGGAAACTACCTCAACATAATAAAGGCCATATACGACAAACCCACAGCAAACATCATCCTCAATGGTGAAAAACTGAAAGCATTTCCTCTCAGATCAGGAACAAGACAAGGATGTCCACTCTCACCACTATTATTCAACATAGTTTTGGAAGTCCTAGCCATGAGAATCAGAGAAGAAAAAGAAATAAAAGGAATATAAATTGGAAAAGAAGTAGTAAAACTGCCACTGTTTGCTGATGACATGATACTATACATAGAGAATCCTAAAAATGCCACCAGAAGACCACTAGAGCTAATCAATGAATTTGGTAAAGTTGCAGGATACAAAATTAATGCACAGAAATCTCTTGCATTCCTATACACTAATGATGAAAATTTGAAAGAGAAATTAAGGAAACACTCCCATTTACCATTGAAACAAAAAGAATAAAATACCTAGGAATAAACCTACCTAGGGAGACAAAAACCTGTATGCAGAAAACTATAAGACAGTGATGAAAGAAATTAAAGATGATACCAACAGATGGAGAGATATACCATGTTTTTGGATTGGAAGAATCAATATTGTGAAAATGACTATACTACCCAAAGCAATCTACAGATTCAATGCAATCCCTCTTAATTAAATTAAAGTACCAATTAAATTACCAATTAAATGGTAATTTAATGCCATTAAATTACCAATGGCATTTTTTACAGAACTAGAATAAAAAATCTTAAAATTTGTATGGAGACACAAAAGACCCCAAATAGCCAAAGCAGTCTTGAGGGAAAAAAGCAGAGCTGGAGGAATCAGACTCCCTGACTTCAGACTATACTACAAAGCTACAGTAATCAAGACAATATGGTACTGGCACAAAAACAGAAACATAGATCAATGGAACAAGATAGAAATCTCAGAGATAAACCCACACACCTATGGTCAACTAATCTATGACGAAGGAGGCAAGGATATACAATGGAGAAAAGACAGTCTGTTCAATAAGTGATGCTGGGAAAACTGGACAGCTACATGTAAAAAAATGAAATTAGAACACTCCCTAACCTCATACCCAAAAATAAACTCAAAATGGATTAGAGAGCTAACTATAAGACCGGAGACTATAAAACTCTTAGAGGAAAACATAGGAAGAACACTCTTTGACATAAATCACAGCAAGATTTTTTTTGATCCACCTCCTAGAGTAATGGAAATAAAAACAAAAATAAACAAATGGGACCTAATGAAACTTCAAAGCTTTTGCACAGCAAAGGAAACCATAAACAAGACGAAAAGACAACCCTTAGAATGGGAGAAAATATTTGCAAACGAATCAACGGACAAAGGATTGATTAATCTCCAATATATACAACCATTCATGTAGCTCTATGTCAAGAAAAAACAACCCAATCAAAAAATGGGCAGAAGACCTAAATAGACATTTCTCCAAAGAAGACATACAGATGGCCAAGAAGCACATGAAAAGCTGCTCAACATCCCTAATTATTAGAGAAATGCAAATCAAAACTACAATGGGGTATCACCTCATACCAGTTAGAATGGGCATCATCAGAAAATCTACAAACAACAAATGCTGGAGAGGGTGTGGAGAAAAGGGAACCCTCTTGCACTCTTGGTGGGAATGTAAATTGATACAGCCACTATGAAGAACAGTATGGAGGTTCCCTAAAAAACTAAAAATAGAATTACCATATGATCCAGCAATCCCACTACTGGGCATATACCCAGAGAAAAGCACAATTCAAAAAGACACATGCACCCCAATGTTCATTGCAGCACTATTTACAATAGCCAGGTCATGGAAGCAACCTAAATGCCCATTGACAGATGAAATGGATAAAGAAGATGTGGCACATATATACAATGGAATATTGCTCAGCCATAAAAAGGAACGAAACTGGGTCATATGTTGAGTTGTGGATGGATCTAGAGACTGTCATACAGAGTGAAGTAAGTCAGAAAGAGAAAAAGAAATATCGTATATTAACGCTTGTATGTGAAACCTAGAAAAATGGTACAGATGAACCAGTTTTCAGGGCAGAAGTTGAGACACAGATGTAGAGAACAAACATATGGACACCAAGGCGGGAAAGCCGCGGGGTTGTGGGAATGGTGGTGTGATGAATTGGGAGATTGGGATTGACATGTATACACTGATGTGTATAAAATTGATGACTAATAAGAACCTGCTGTATAAAAAAAATAAATAAAATTTAAAAATTAAAAAAAAAGAAAAAAAATGAAGTGAGTGTACATGGGGGAAAATATTTGAAATCAGGGATCACTGGCAAATAATGTAAAATATTAAAGATGGGTTTTGGAAAAATAAAATAAAATAAAATAAAATAAAAGATGAAATGGATTTTTTTCCTCATTCACAATAGAGTTTAGTTACCCAGAGATGTATAAAAACGGATATGTATTAATGACATGTGAAATCCTAAACGAGAATGAATAAATAAGGACTTGGCATGCTTCTTCTGAAGAGTGGCCAACTCCAAGTCTAGGAGCAGTTTCATTGGATAAATGAACATTAAAAGGCCTTTAAGGGGCAACAATAAGAACCGGGCAAGTTTACTCAATTCTCCCTTTAGCCTCAATCATAAGCTCCCCTGCGAGGCTGCTCCTGATACCCAGCAGAGAGACGCTCCCTTTCTCTGCTGCACCCACAGTCCCCTCTGTTACAGCACCGATCACTCTGCCTGGGTGTCCTTAAGGCAGGGACCATGTGTGTCCTGGGTACTAGCACAATGCCTAGCACACAGTGGGCACCAATCAATGTTTATTGAGTTGAATTTAGTTTGTAAAGCAAATAATTAGCAAGTGCAATAGGATTGTCTCCAAATACTTTAAGGATCATTGGAGGAAGAAAGTAATGACTTTAATTGATCTTACTTTAGCAGAGAGGACCCAAGTCCAATAAGTCAGTTACCAGAAGCCATATTAAGGTTGGTTTTGTTTTTTTTAATCTTTGAAAAAAAATTTTTGGCCACATCACGTGGCGTGTGGGATCTTAGTTCCCCGACCAGGGATCAAACTCCCTGTGGTGGAACTGCAAAGCCTTAACCAGTGGACCACTGGGGAAATCCCCATATTAAGGTTTAAAAATAGAAAAGAGCAAAATGACAACTGGCAAAGTCAGCAAAAAGGAGGCCCCCTGCCACCACAGAGGCTTTGACCCAGAGGGGAGGCAGGAAGTGATCTAGATTTCTGCTCTCCAAGGTCTTCACAATGAGGTAAGTACCATCAAAATGTTACAAAGGGATGTCTGAGTCCAGAGGAAGAGTCTGGTTTTAGTTAAGCTGATTCAGAAAGGTTTCTGGAAGACACTGACTATAAATTGAACCTTGAGGAAAGCACAGGGCTTCAACAGGCAGAGAAAGGTGGCATGGTGGCAGACAATGACAGGTGGTCTGAAGGGGAGGGAACACAGGATGTACGGCTGAAGATGGGACTGTGGCCGACATTAAGCTCCAGGCCAGGGACATGGGCTTTTACAGACCATACGGAACCACAGAATGTTTCTCATCAGACAAATGACATGGTAATAAGTGTATTTTAGAAAGGTGGTATGGTGCAAAGATGGAATTTAGTGGAAAGCAGGGAAGTGAATACTTAAGGAATGTTTATCCTCGGCCAGATGTTTTTCCTATGTATTATTTCATCTTTACAGCAACATCTCAATTTTACAGATGAGAAAATAGAGGCTCAGAGGTTAGCAACTAAGTGGTGGGACAGAGAGTTCCACTAGGGGCTCTACAATAGTAATAGAGGCCCACGTGGTGCTCAGGGGTTGGAAACAAGTGAATGGGCCCCAAAGATTATTGCAAAGGGAATATTGGCAGATGTTGATAATTGATGGAAAGGTATGGGATGAAACTGGAAAAGTGAAAAATGATCCAGGGGTAACTGACAGACACACGTGCTGAGGAAGTCAAGAAACGCAGCTCATTTCATTGGGGGAAGGGAAAGGATGGTGTCCAGAGTAAGCCAGGTGTTTGGTATGTATGCAAAAAACATAAAGCACATGTATGTAGAGAAAGGACAAGCCTAGTTCAAGGCATGCTTGAGGTTCCAGAAGGGGGAGATGTCTAGTGAACAATGAAAAACATGAGGCTGGAGCTCAGAAAAGACTGTTCCATGCACAGGTTCCAGACTCATCTGTGCAGAGACAGTGATCACTGTGAAGGTAGGTGTTGTTGACAAGGGGGGCATGTTTATAGGGAAAAAGAAGAGTATTGAAGACCATATCTACAGGTGGAGACAAGAGCAAAGAAAATCGAAGGGCACAGAGAAAAGCAAAAATCATGAGTGTATTATCATGGAAGACAAGTGATGAGAGTTTCAGGAAAGATGGAGATAGGTAAATCTGAGGGAGCTCAGGAAGAGAGGGTTCAAGGACAGGTGAGCAGCCGGAAGTTAGCAGGTCTCCAAGCAGCTTCTGTGACGTGGTGGGAACAGAATCCAGACTTCAAGAGGCGAAGTGGGTTGGTAGCCGAGCCACAGAAGTAATAAGTAAGGATTATTCTTTTTGCTACATGAGTCGCAAGCTTCGTCTTTTGTCTCAGAGCATGTGGAAAGATAAGGTCCTCATTTTCCCATTTCTCTAGGAAACACTCCTTGAACAGAATCAGCCTCATGTTCTCTGCCACCCCGAGAACAATGCCATTTGTCCACTACGATGACACGTCCGTGTGGGGTCGTCTCTTACCCTATCAGGTCACGAAGCTGCTTGAGATTCATAAAGATGTCAGCAAGTTCATTATTATTTGGGAGATACCGCTGCCTGGTGATTAAAAACCCAGTCTTCAGAGTTAAATAGATTTGAGTTGATCTGGGAACTATGTGACCTCGGGCAAGGTACTTAAAACTTTCTAAGCAAGAGCTAGGAACTGCAAAGGAGGGAATAGCCAGTGATAAACGGAGCACCCATGAACGAGAATGTAGTAAGTGCTCATTCCGTGCCTGGCACGGTACTAAGCATGTTACACATCTTGGCTTATTTAATTCCCGCAACAACCCTACAAGGTAGGTACTATTTTACAGCTGGTGAAACTGAGGTATATAAAGGCTACATTTGCCTAAGTTTGTAGAGCTTAGATTCAGACCTGACTCCAGGGTTGATCTCCACACATCTAGACCTAATGTAGGAGAGGTGGCCCCTCTGTGTCTTCTCTGCCTGTCTTCCTCCTGTCCTGCCCCAAAGAGACATCTACCTGCCCCTTGCTGGTGGGGGCAGAGGCGGACCCCTCTGGCCTACGAATACTAACGGAAGCTGGTGGGTAAGCCTGCATCTGACTTCTGGTTCGGTTCTCACGCCTCCTTCTTTATCCCAGGTGGCCTTGCCCAGTACCCTTTTCTCTTTCCTCCCACAGTTTCTAGGAACAGAGAAGAAAGGGGTCGGGGGTTAATCTGAAGGCCTTAGATTAAGGCTCCACCATTTACTTAACTGCATGACTCTAAGCTTGTTTCATGGCTCTCTGGGTCTAGTTCATTATCCACAAAATCAGGGTGGTAATGGCGACCTTAAGGGCTGCTGGGAAGATGAAAGGAAATACCGTTTGAAGAGCATCTACCATTGACACAGCATTGATACTCCAAAAAGTGAGCTCTTACCTTCCTGCCTGCCTCTTCCACCTGCCTTCTCAGGGGGTGTGAAGGTCAAATACGCCCTTACCCCCCCTTTGGAGCTCTGTGAACTAAAAACTGTCAGCTAAATCGTAATTGACCCTTTTAAAATCCTTTCTGGATGAACAGCACCTTCCTTCCCCAGGAACGGTAGACAGGTAGATTGAAGACATCCTCATCCTCCCGACTGCTGCAATGACACGGAATTCTTTTGTTTTTAATATCTTGCATTTTAAAGGTGTCAGTCATTAAAAGGAAAACGGCTCATTTATCACGCTAATTGGTCGAGGTGTCTGACTCTCCTCTAAGATTGTGGGCAACACCGAGGCAGCGACGAGTTTTATTTTATTTTATCCTCCGACCACCTAGTACTTGGCCGGTACTTAACCGGCTGTTTATTGAGTAAATTATAAGCATTGGGCAGATTCTAATGGTTTACTAACGTGGGGATGGGCTCTTGTCTCTCACAGCCACGTCTTGGACATCCTAGATATTCTGATGGCTTCTATAGATAGGGTGAGTGTAGTTTTCAAACCCCAAATCAAGGCACATGGAATGAGACATGATCTAATAAGAGGTTAAGTGTATTTGAAATCAGGAGACTTCTAGAATGTCAGGGAAAGAACAGCTCTACACAGGCACTCATTCTCTAATTATTTTATACCAGGAGGTAAAATGCAAGTGACTCCCCATCTGTCCCAAAAGCCCAAGTTCTGTTGGGATGAAGAGGCACGTCCACGAGAGCAGAATTCACGTACACCTCTGGGGCTGTCTTCATAAACCCTCTCCGGTGTAATGCTTTAAGGTCTCCCCAGAATCATTCCCCACCAGCACCTCCTAGGCCTTCAAGGCCATCACCACCAGACCCCGGATGGTGTACACAGCAATCGGTACAGGCTTGCTAAGCGCCTCTCTACCTCTGCCCACAGTGGGCATCGTCCACAATGAGGTCCAGGGGCGGGGTGGGGGGCAGACCTGGGCCCAGGGTGTGCTTGACTGCACACTGTGGGGGCCGGCTGCCCACCCTCCCTCACCCCCGCTCTCTGATCTGGGCTGCCTCTCCAAATCAGCTCTCTGGTCCCCAGGGGGAGCTGGGGCCCTGCGCCCGTGCACATACCCCAACTCATCTGCTGGTGATGTCCTCTGAGTCTATCCAGGGGGCCCTTGTGTCTGGTCTGGGCCATTTTCCTTGGTGTCGGGTACTCTGGCTTCAGTCCCTGGACACACAGCACATCCCAGCCATCCAAGCAGTGAGGGTGACAGGAGCCTCTTGAGAGCAGAACCCCCTGTTCCCCTTCCCTGGGCGTGCCTATTTCTGATGCCACTTTTCCCCTTCCTCAGACTCCTCTCTGCACCCAGGGCAGGAGAGAGGCAATTCCTCCTCACTTCCACCAGCTCCTCCCTCTTAAGTTTTTCCCAGGAGCAGCTTTTTTTTTTTTTTTTTTTTTGCAGTACGCGGGCCTCTCACTGTTGTGGCCCCTCCCGTTGCGGAGCACAGGCTCCGGATGCGCAGGCTCAGTGGCCATGGCTCACGGGCCCAGCCGCTCCGCGGCATGTGGGATCCTCCCGGACCGGGGCACAAACCCGCGTCCCCTGCATCGGCAGGCGGACTCTCAACCACTGCGCCACCAGGGAAGCCCCCAGGAGCAGGTTTTAAGCCCCATCGGAGGGGTCTTTGCATTTACTTCAGGAATGAGCGTTTTTCTTTGATGTATGACTTGTTTCAAGAGGCCAAGAACTTGCCAAACAAGTTCCTTTCCTCTGAAGCTTGCTCACCTCTGTAAGGACATCCTAGAAGAGCCACAGGGAGGGAGGATTTTGAAGGTGCTTTAGAAATTACCTAAGTTTCCATGGCAGTCAAGCACTGTGGAGTCACCACCACCGTCTGGGTCTTTCTGTTTCCAGTGAAAAGGCTGTTGGAGAAATCTGTTTTCTCAACCACTCCAAGAATGGAGATGGGCTTCTGGCTACCCTGCCCCCTCTCCCTTCTCCTGGCTGCCCTTCCCCATCCCATTCTTGCCGATAGTCTACTGTCCGGAAGCAAGAGGCCCCAACTTAGGGCAGCGATGTTAGTATTTCTAGGAAAGACAGGAGGAGACCTCAGGTTGTCAGCAGCCCAGCCTGAGTCTCGACTATGTCTGAGCGTATCTGTCCTGGTGGAGACAGGCCAGCCAGGAATGCACCGAGGCTGTGGAGAAATCACTCATCCTGAGTGGACACCAAATCACCCACCCACACCCAGCCTAAACGCAGAATCATAACCATGCTTTACCATCTATAGTAACCTAACTCTGCTATTCCCTCCTTTACACCTTTACCCTTCTGGGTCTGCCCTGCCCACGCAAGTGGTTTGACTGCATTACAGGAACTTCCTGCAAGAGCCATCAACTCGCCCATTGAGAGCATGAGGAGACAGTGTGAGCGCTAAGACTTCTTCGGTCCTGCTGTTTCCATCGACCTTGGATAATCTCAGTATTCTCACCCAGTCTTAATCAAAGACCTGCATAGAAACAAAGGGCTTAAACCAAGGTTCCAATTCTCAATAACTCCCACCCTTAACCTGCCCCCTCTCAGACCCCACCAGTTTTGGAAGCTGCTGTTCTCCCTGATGGCAGTAAGCGATGAACTCAGTCTAGTCTTATTAGCGAGTTGTGTTGGCAATGTCTGCGGAGCCAGCTTTTGACCTGAGACAGGCGGGAACACACGTTCTATGTGATTATTCAGTCATCCAAGACGAGGGGTGATTTTAAACACAGCAGACTCAGCCTGAGTTAGGGAGAAGGAGAGCTGCATGCAGAATAGGGAGAAGACCTGAGTTCTCAAGCTCTCCGCGAGCCCCTGTGGCAAAAGGCTGTGGTGCCCTGGGATCGGGGAGTCTGGGTGTGGAACGATTCTGGAGGCAGAGGCGGCTTCGTGGGCATGCCACCTGAGCAGCCGTGTGCTTACTCTAAGGCTCTGCTGTTGTCCCCCTGAAATTCTTAATAATGTTTGAATGAGGAGTCCAAGTTTTCATTTTACACTGGGCCCCACCAATTATGTTGCTGGTCTTGACTGGAGGGGAAGGATGCTACCGGGTGTGTGGCAATGCAACACCTTCAGGGGGCGCGTGGCAGTCCCCCTACCCTCACCCGGCCACCCCAGGCATAGATACCATGCCCTCACTCACTGGAACTGGGCATGGCAGGTTGAAGAAGCCCCAGCTATAGGTACCCCTGAAGGGAGCCAGACGGCTGATAAAAGCCACACGATATCAAAGGATCACCCAGGGGAGAACCCCAGAGCAATGTGGAAACAGAGAGAGGGCAGGGCAGAATCAGTCGAACCCAGCCCATGGCCTCCAAGGCCCTACGCAATCTACCCAGCTTCGGGCATACCGCCATCTCACTCCGCTCCTGTCACAAGCTTCCTGTTGCGCAACTTCTTCAGACTCAACAAGCTCATTCCCATCCCAGGTCCCCTGCGTTTGCTGTTCTTTCTGCAGGGACTCATCTTGCCCGAGTCCTCCCACAGCTCACCACCTCCCTTCATTCAAGCCTCTGTTCACTGTTACCACTTCTGAGAGGCCTCCGTGCCCACCCAGTGGTCCCTCATCTACAATAAGGCCCCCCAGAACTCCCTATCTTCCGCCTAGCTTAATTTTTCTCCATAGTTCTCATCCCCTGACATCAGATCATGTGTTTATGATACTTGCTTCTTGTCTGTTTCTCCAGCTAGAATGTAAGCTTCGTGAGGACTTGATTCTATTCCCTACTATAGCCCAAGTGCTTAAACAGTGTCTGGAACCTAATAGGCTATCAATATTGAATGAATGGATGAATGAATGAATGGGTAGGGTGGCGATTAGCCAGAGAAACAATATCTGTTCGAGCAATTCCGTCTTCATCACCCCGTAGCGTGTGTGTCTGCGTGGTGTTGGTGGTCGTGGTACGGGGCTGCTTAACGTGTCCCTGAAGGTGGTTGTTTAAAAAAAGAAGCATCTCAGTAGTAAAAATAATAACATCGAGAAATTTATTGAGAACATTGGCAGGCATTGTTCTCATCCTTTTACATGAGTGAACTATAATTTTCACTACTAGGTCTCAAGTGGGTACTATTATTAGTCCTGTGTTACAGGTGAGAAAATTGAAGCAACACATGAAAGGCAGTTAAGTAACATTCCCAGTGTCACAGGGCTAGTCCAAGACTCCTTTGGTCCTCGACAGGTTCTCCATGATAAAACCGTAACTCTCCCTTTTAGCTGGATGATTCTACTTCCTGAAGAAGGACTTTAACCCCCAGTCAGGTAGCAGGGAATGGAAGGTGGCTCAGGGCAAGTGTGGGCAGGGACATCTGAGACGAGAGTTGGTTCTTCCCAAACCACCGACCACCCTCCCCCCACCTTCCATTTCTTTCCAGAGTCTGCTCTGTCATAGCCTCTGCCCTGGAGAATATGTAAGCAGTGTGGCTTTGTTGAGTGTTTGGTGGACAGGTTATAAGTCATTCTGGCATGGCCTTCACTGACCACATTGGGCCAGGGCTGCTTACTATTTTCCTCCAAAGTGCAAATCTATAACAGAGGCAGGTCCCACTGGGTGGCAAGGGCGAAACCGCTTTGAGGTCTATTTCGGCTCTTAAGACAGAAATGAAGCCCCACCCCTGCTGTCCGGGTTGCTGGAGTGATCGGTCCTGGCCACTGGTTCTACATTAGGCAAGCATGGATGTTATTTCCTATTCCTCCTGACGATGTGTCTCCTCCCCCAAAGGTCTTTGTTTTGAATGTAATTATCAAATGCTAATACATATTCAAACATGCACCTTCCAAAGGGCGAGACATACCCCAGGGCCGGAAGTAGTCTGTGAATTTCCGCTTAGGATTTTGAAAGAAAGACTGTGAGACAAAAAAGTCAAGAGAAGAGTTGTGATGTTCTAGTGAAATCCCACATGAAACTATAAAAGCCGTTTAGCGGGGTAGGTAGACGGGCTTTATGCCCTCGTTTGGTCACGATAGATTATGGGCTCTCTTCTGCCTATTGGAATGGATTTCACTTGGTAATACTCACTACCACTTTACTATCATTTACATATAATAGTAATAGCTATGATTTACTGAGGGTTTCTTCTAAGCTTGCATCATGTTAAGTCACTGGCTTACTGATTCTACCTTCCCTCCCTAGAATAGTATCTAACTTAGGTGGTTGCCCACATGACTCTTACCCACGAGTCATGAATTTCGAGGCACAGTCCCTACTGGACCTTCAGAAATGCAGCCCTAGTCACTGAGCACTGCTGGAGCTCGGAAGGACGGTAAGGAGAAGCTGATGGATGTTGCCCTACTTTACAGCATCCCTAAAATCACTCTACTGCCTGGAAGAAACAGTCACCCAGTCAAGACATCCATGCCTTGGCCTTTTCATTTTAGGTTTGTAAGTTTTCATAATCGCTGGGCCTTTATCAAGGTCTTTGTCTACCAGAAGAGGGGTATCTGGGGGTTCAGCACACAGCTGAACTGGTGAGCCTGGCGGAGGGGGAGCCATTTGGCATCACTGGTTTGCAAATGACTGCAATCACTCCAAGTGGATAGCTTGAGCTTCTTTGGGGCACTCTCTTTGCTCTCCTGACTGACTGGGAAGGCAGAAAATGTTACACTGATCACAGGTGGGAGGAAAAGGACCTTACCACCTGTGCCCTCAATTCTGGCCGCTGTCTCCTCCATATGTCCCTTCGTGCTTTGAGAAGGGAGGAACAGAAAGGGAATAGAGCAAGATTCTGGGACTGGCACCTGCTTAGAAGCACAGAATTGGAGGTATGCTAGCGTGGGAAGACGTGTGTGGTGCAGGGGGTCAGGGGGATCTCCATCACGGGGAGCTGAAAGCAGAGGCAGCAGGATGGGCTATGAGGATCCAGGCTGGTGTCATGGGCTGGGCTCTGGCTCCAGTTCTGCCACTCACTAGACTGGATGACCTCGGACAACTGACACAACTACTCTTATCTGGAAACACAAGAAGGTTGAACTGGATGGTCTCTAAGGCCCCTGCCATTTCTAACATTCTAGGAGTCCAAATTAAAGGCAGAACGTTCTTCATGAGGTCATGTATAATTCATACCCTACATCCAAAAGGAATTTGGGACAGACCCCAGGACTATTCAAATAAAGATGAAAAGAGAATAAGGAGCCCCATGGAAGAAAAGCTCAGACCAAGAACAGGAGACAGGCTAATTTCTTGAAGGACTGCTGCTCTATCAAGAAAAAACAAAACACTTCCTCTGTTGTACATAATTCCCTTTTCTGATACATGCATTCAACAGATATTTGAGGCTGCAGACACTGTTCCAGACACAGGGGGTGCCTTGGAGAATAAGGCAAAGTTCTGGAGCTCATGGAGCTGATATCTATGTTGGTGGTGGGAGGCAATGAAAAAACACCAAATGTTAGAAACACTGCAGACACCTAGTGTCCAGATCTCGGTTTCTAATACCATTCTCCAATAAAAGGAACCAGGTTCCTAGAAGAAGTGGCCGGTTCTAAGAGTAGGGCAGGAAATACACGAGATGAGCCTGGAACACCTTGTAGTGCCCCAAACGAAGGAAGTACTCACAAAAAAGCAAAAGCAAAACCCCACAGTGATAAGAGTCCACCAAAGGGGCACAGGGGCCAACCAAAAGAGCTCCCAGTGGCCAAAGCCAGAACTGGACAACAAATATAGTATTGAATTATGACCCGAAGTATAAAATAAACATTCACGAGTCCACACTGATATAAATAAATGATTGAATCAATTAATAAACAGGGAAGAAGAGACGAATCTCCCGTGCAGAAGAATTCCAAATAATTTATGTAGCTGCTCTACCCTAAAGGAGGAGAAACGTAACCCCCGACTCCTTAGGTGTGGGCTGTGCCTAGCGACTTCCTTCCAAAGAGGACAGTATGGAAACAGGGGCAAAAAGAGTAACGTTACAGTAGAGAAACTTGACACATACTCCTTCAGCCAGGGGATGAAGGGTAGTAGCCACAGTCAGAGGTCATGGTGATAGTATGTATCCTTGAAATGACGTGATGAACATGGCACCTTACCTGTGTGATCTGCCTCTCCAAAACCATAACCCAGTCTAATCACGAGAAGAACATCAGACAAGTTCCCACAGAGGAGCATCCTACAGTATGGATGGCCAGTACTCTTCAAGTACTCAACTGTCAAGGTCACTAAAAACAAGGAAAGTCTGAGAAAGTGTCACAGAAAGAGGAGACCGAGGAAACATGACAACTAAATGTAACGGGGGATCCTGGATGGTCCAGGAACAGAAAAAGGATATCAGGTAAAACTTAGAAGCTAAATAACTACGGACACTAATTAATAACAATGTGCCAATATTTATTCATGAATTGCAATAAATGTACTGTACTAATGTAAGATGTTAATAATAGGGAAAACTGTGTGCAAGGGCAAAGGGTAATATGGGAATTCTCTGTACTATCTGCTCAGTTTTTCTGTAAACCTAAAACTGTTCCAAAAAAGAAAGTCGATTTAAAAAAAAGAATCTGGAGGTCAGAGATGGAAGAAGTCAGAGACCCTCTTCTCCTGCTGGCTTTGCGTAAGCAAGCTTCCCTGAGTCCTACAGCTGCAGGGAACGAATTCTGCCAACGGCATCATGATCTTGGAAGAGGATCCTGGCCTCAGACGAGACCCCAGTGCTGGATGATACCTGGACTGCAGTTTTGTGAGACCCTGAGCAGAGAACCCAGTTAAGCCTGCCTGGAATTCTGATTCATGGAAACTGTGACATAACAAATGTTTGTTTTAAGCTGCTTTAAAAAAAAAAAAAAGCAACCAAAACACAACAACAATAAACATGTCATAAAGTAGTGGGTGTGCTGCAGAAAATTAATTAAAATGTAGAGAGCAACTGGGTAGGTCTGTTAAATTGGGTGGTTGAGGAAGCCCTCTCCGAGGGGGTGACTTTTCAGTTGGAATCTGAATCCTAAGCGGAGCCAGTCATGAGGTATTGGCGGGGAAAGCACGGTGGGCAAAGCTATCAGGCCACTGCACGGCCTTGAAGTAAAACTGTGCGTGTACCGGGAGAGAGGCAGCCTGTGTGGCTGGAGTGACATGAGCATAGGGGAAGGAATAGGAAAGGAGGTGGGGGAGGCAGAATGAGCCAGATTACACAGGGTTTCCACCGTGGACTGAATGTTTGCATGCCCCCAGATTCATATGTTGAAATGCTAACCCCCGAGACATTGGTATTAAATGGAGGGGCCTTTGGGAGGTGATTAGGTCATGAGGGTGGTGCCCCCGTGAATGGCATTAGTGACCTTATAAAAGAGGCCCCAGGGCTTCCCTGGTGACGCAGTGGTTAGGAACCTGCCTGCCAATGCAGGGGACACGGGTTCAAGCCCTGGTCCGGGAGGATCCCACATGCCGCAGAGCAACTAAGCCCGTGAGCCACAACTACTGAGCCTGCACTCTAGAACCCATGAGACACAACTACTGAGCCTGCGTGCCACAACTACTGAAGCCCACGTGCTCTAAGGCCCACGTGCCACAACTACTGAGCCTGCGTGCTGCAACTACTAAAGCCCGCGTGCCTAGAGCCCGTGCTCCACAACAAGAGAAACCACCGCAATGAGAAGCCCGCGCACCGCAACAGAGTAGCCCCCACTCGCCGCAACTAAAGAAAGCCTGCACACAGCAACAAAGACCCAACACAGCCAAAAATAAATAAAAGAGGCCCCAGAGAGTTCCCTTGGCCCTGCCACCGTATGAGAACACACAAGAAGGTACCATCTATGACATCTATGACCCAGAAGGCAGGTTCTCACCAGACACCGAGTCTGCCAGTGCCTTGATCTTGGACTTTCCAGACTCCAGGACAGCAAGAAATAAACTTCTGTTCTAAGCCGCCCAGTGTCTGGTATTTTGTTATAGCAGCCCAAGCTAACTAACACAGCTTCTAAAGAAGGGTAAGGAGTTTGGATTTTAAGTTCAAGTGTAAGCTTTTTGAGCAGTGGTAGATAAGTGAATATCTGATTTATAGTTTCAAAAATATTATGCCAACTGCCCTGTGAAGGGCTGACTGCCCGGTGACAGTCTAGATAGGCGGCTCCAGCATTAGCCTAGGTGAAAGCTCACGGCAGAGATGATGGACGCCTCCCAAGAGTGGGAGGACGAGGACATGTGAGCGGGTGCTGAGGGGTGGGGCACGGGTGTTGGATGTTCACACCCATCTTGTGGATCTGTGCCCACGAGGTGGGTCTAGGTTCGCCCGGCGAGCGAATTACAAGTAATCGTAGGAGTCACACGCTCCCTGCCACACGGCCCCGCCCCCCATGTCATCCTGTCCCTGTGCTTCTGAATCTCACTGATGACGAATCCAGACACTTGTTTCCGGCAGTTGCACCCAAACGCCGTTGTGCCAGTCTGGACTAGATTCTCCCCTGGAGGCCACGCCAAAGGGGAAGCTGGATCCCACTCACCACCCGCAGCCTCCTGGCCCCACAGAGCTGCCGTACTTAACTAAGCGCCTCCTCTGGGCTGAGCGTTAATTGAACACTTTGTTGCTAGTCATCTCACGAGGTGTGGGGTGCCCTCTCTTTAACCCCGGAAACAGTTAAATCGAGAAGAGAAGCACCCAGTGTGGGCCACCTCCTTTCGTGTGGGAACAGAGAAGAGGTTGTGAAGAGAACTCTTCTGTTTGTATTGCGGCCTCGGCCGGTTCATCTGCAGTCAACTGCAATTCCATCTTCAGACTCCCGACTTGAAATTCACCTTTTCCACTCTTGCCAACCCCTCCTTTTCCAGCTGCTCACCACACCCACACCCGGCCAGCACTGCGACAGCTGGTGCCCACCACCTTTCTCACTTGCTGCCCAGTCTAACCCCCTGGGCCCTAGTCTGTGCTCAGTTCCGGGTGCCTGAAATGCCAATCTGGGTGAAAGCTAAGGCCGTGGGGCCTTTTGGTCACAAATATCTACAGTTTGAGTGACTGCTCTGCTGTGCTCAGGAGGTTCCTGTCACAGGCAGCTGACTCTCCAAGCCCGTCAAAGGTCAGCCCTAGAGGGGCTGCCCTGGAGGGCAGGCACCGGTCGGGCTCTGGGAGGGGTTGATGCTGACATGTCTCTCTGACACACAGGGCTCTACAGGACAAGACTTCATTTTGGGGTTTGGCTCCCAACCTCTCAGCAGCTCTCGGTGCTGAGCGGGGATGGGGGGAGGCACAGCCTCTACACTGAGTCTGCTTCCTCCCAGCCTCCAACTAAACCACGCTCATGGGGTCAGCAGGCTGCAGCTGCCCTGGGCATTGGGACCCCCTGAAGCTGTGTCGGGCCTCCTTGGAAAGGGCACTAATTTGAAAAGGAAGAGGGTGCCTTCCCCCGCGTAGAGCTTTATCTTCCCCAAAAGACCAGGGTTCAAGGGGTCAGCTCTTAGCGGCTTTGTCCTTCTCCCTCTCCTACTGGGGCCTCTCTGACGGTACCCATGAGGTGTGTGGACACCACTTTCCTCCCCAGCCTCTCTGGGGAGAGGACAGTTCTACCTATGGACACAAGCCCCATGGTGGATGGATGCCCCCACTCCAACCAGGACAAGACTCCCGTCAGGAAGAAACAGCTCTTAGGACAGCAAGCTTCCCCAGAGTTCTTCTGGACGCTAACATTTTATTATGAACTATGGTTTTTCCATTAAAAAAAAAAGAAAGGGAGTGCGTGTGCTGGGGAAGTGGGTTTAGCTGGGACCCTCGGTGATCAGGGCTCGGACAGGCCTCCACAGTCATAATCGAAGCCCTGTGACAGCACTTCCCTGTCTGATGCTGCCTAAGGTAGTCATAAAATGGGGCGGCTGGGGGGCATCGGGGGAAGGAAGAAAACAAATCACGAGAGGTCTTGCCCAACGGATTCATCCCCAGAACATAACATTTCAGAACTGGAGGGAAATTTAAAGGTCACCTATTCCCCCAGCTCTCACCCCTTATTGAGCGTCACCCCCAGAAGTTCGGCTTGGATCGGTCTGGGGTGAGGCCCTAGCATCAGTACTTTTAAAAGTTCTGCAGGTGATTCGACTGTGTGGTGATTAAGAACCACTAACCAGGCAGAAGGGAAGCAACACCCTCACTCATTCCCCGTGGGGAGGGGCCTCAGGTCCCCAGTCCAGCCTAAGGGCTTTCCTGGCGTCCCCAGAGCCCTAGGGCTCCTGGGCGGTACCTTAGCAAATGGGAGACAGGGCTTCCAGGCACCCTCCTGCCCCCCACTGTCTGCCCCACACCCTCTTCTGGGAGAGTTCCTACCCGGGGTCTCAGGTGAGTGGGAAGTGTCTCAGGGACCACCCCCTCTTCAGGTCACAGTGATGTGTGGCCTGGCCTGGGAGGATCACTGGGCCCATCACTCGTTCTCTGGAAGCTGTCAGAGTTGGAAGGCTTACTTAGCACCTGGGAAGGATGTGAGCCAAGTGCCGGCCTGGCGAGGGGAACGTGCAGGGGATGACGATCGCCTCGGAAGAGAAAGAGTATCGGCTCCCAGGGCTCCTGGATTTCTGCTCTGCCCGAGGCCTGTTTGCTCAGCTTTTCTCGGATCCCTGGGAGCCCTCTCTAGAGCCTTAGAAAAGCCCCGTTTTACTGGAGCCCATCTTTGTACAACCACAAGAGTCTTAGAGAGAACATTCACTACAAACACAGCCACTCCACTTTTAGCTTTTCACTTTTTGGGGTCCACGGAAGATTCTGACTGGAAGGTGGAAACAAAAAAGACTCCGTGCTGCTAACACCAAGTATGGAAATCCCGGGCCAAGTGTGACCCTCGCTTCAGTGAGGAGGACACCCGGGTGCAGAAAAGGTGGTGCGGCTGGTTTTGGGGGCCCCCGTCTCAGCGGGAGACCGGAAGGAGGGGTGAAGGAGCCACCGTGCCCCTCCCTCCCCAGCCTCTGCCCTAAGTGCCGCTGTGGGACCCACAGGGAGGCAGTGCTGGGCAGGGGCAGCTGACCCTGACGGCAGAGGATCCGGGAGGCACAGGGTGTCTGTGCTTTGGGGGAACAAGGATAAGCGGTCAGGCACGAGGTGGAATCCTGCAACTCTCCTCCTCTCCCAACCCACAGCTCACTCACTGAACCCCAGATCTCTCCGTCCACCTAGAAGGATAGCCGCCTCCTTTCTCCAGCCAGACCCACCCCTCCACCGCCTGCCCCTGCTGAGACCCTGAGTCGGGCCATTCACGTGGTGTCTACCATCTACCTGATGGTGGTTTCCACGCATGGGACTCACTGTCCTTTTTCCCCACACATATTTCTAACTCCCTCTGTCCAAGCCCAATTCCCCCTCTTCCTAACTCCATGCAAGTCATCCACCCACTTCTCCCCGAGGAGTGTACTGTGATGGGCATGCCGCCCGTTAGCTTTGGCTTCAGACTGAGACTCAAACCAGGAGACCAAAAAGCACATCTCAGCTCCTCAGGGGAAAAGAGGCACGTGTAGATAGTGGATTAACCTTTACTTCCCGTGGACTGGAACCTATTCCCTCATAGCTACACAGTTCTGCTCATATACAGCCCTTTATAAGGGTGCAGTCGGTTCTATGGCCCTGACAGTAATAGAGGGTAAGGGAGACGTGTGACGAAGGTCTAGCCCCGTCTTACCACCTTTAGAGCCTCGTTGGGAAACGGAGCGGCATTAAGACCCATAAATCAAGGGTAAAGGTACGCTTTTGAAGGGGAAACTGCCCAGATAGCACCTGCCGCCCACCCCAAAGTATAGTATGTGCATAAAACGCCCGAGTATCACGTGGGTTCTCACTTGCCCCAGATCTGACACCTCGCTCGACGCCATCGCCACAGTCTTTCCCACACCAGGTGGGCAGACGCCCGAGTGCAAAGACCAGCAGTGGAGAGTGGCTAAGAGGAGCTCAAAACATGTTCGCTGATTGAGTGAATGAAAGGGCCCCGCCGAGCCTGGGCCTTCGCCCACACGCCCACCAGCCATTCTCTCGGAATCCCAGTAACCAGGAGCGCCCCCCCCCCCAATCCCGCAGTCCCCAAGTCTTACCTCCCATGAGGAAGAGAAGCCCTGCCACATACTGCATAAGGCCTCGGTCCCAGCAGCAGCCCAGCACGCCGATGATCCAGCCGAAGAGGATGATGGCCACCGCCATGCCCATGAAGCCGGCCGTCATCCTACGCAGGTCTGCGGGGAAGCAGGCAGACAACAGTTAGCATCAGAGCCCGGAACTCAGGGTCCAGTGCACCCCGGCCCCGGGCGAGGGGGCAGGGAGGCCACCTGCCCTTTACAGACAGGTTGGTACAACCAAGCTTCCTCTGCAGAGGACAGAGCCCTCAGTGGTGACTGTCTCCTCGCGTGCAAACACATGCTGGGGCCGCGTGGTCCACTCGCACAGGGAGAGATCATCATCATAGCTGTCATTTCTTTTAAATCTCCTTTGTGCCAGGCACAGCACTGTTCTTCCCCAGGCTTCTCTCTCAACCTTCTAAGATATGTACTGTCTTTATCCCTATCTGAAAAATGCAGCAAGTTGCGGAAAGCCATACAGTGAGTGGTAGGACAGGGCGACAAGCCCAGATCTGTGCGGCTCCCCAGTCATAATCCAGCATTAGTCACCTCTCCGGGCAGGGAGAACCAGACGAATGGACCGTTAGAGCTGGGCTGGGTCGGGTCCTGGCAGTCTGGCTGCACCTGCCAAAGGACTCCCTCCCTTCCCTCCAGGGTTTGCTGGTCTCCCAGGAGGTCAGGAGTGAGCATGAAGCTGCCGGCGGCATCGCTTTCCTCCTTCTCCAGTCCGGCCCCCAGGGTCTCAGCTCCCTGTGCACGTGAGGCCGCAGGGTGGGCACCGTGCTTCCTGCTCTCAGACTGTACCCCCGAGGAGGCCTCCTCAGGTCAACCCGGTTTTCCAGATCAGGCCCTTCTCCGCTCTGCGCCCCACTGACCCGCCAGACAAAGCCTGGCGTAGGCACAGAGGGGAGGAGGGCCGTCTGGAAAGGTGGTATTTTTAGCAGAAGGGAGAGGGCAGAGCTGCTGCCATGTCAGCCTCATTCAGCAACTGGCTCGGCCTGGCTTCCTCCCAGTTCCACCCCGCCCTCCAGTGCCTCCTCCCCTGCACCTGCCTCCCCTGGAGCCCGGCCTTCTTACCGCCCTCCTGGGTAACACACCACAACGGGGCTCCCAACAGGAGCCGTTTGTCTGGGCCTCTGCCCTAAGGGGTGGGAGGTGGGGATTTCAGAGCAGCCTGGAGATCCCCTGGGCGTTCCCTTCTCTTGGAGGAAGGGAGGGAGGAATGTGTGTGTGCGACGCTGAGGACCGGACAGCAAACTACACCAATCCCCACCCCCCCAACCCCCCGCATCCAAGCAAGCACGGACGGTCTCTTCTCACCCCCGGGAAACGAACACCCAGGTTTCCATGGGGCGTACCTCACAGGCATCACGTCCCTTCTCTGCCTCTCTCCCACTCCAGTGCAGAGCAAACAGAGGATCCCTGGCACAGTTTGGCTTGAGGCCTCCTGCCCTCCCTGCCGCCACCCTCACGCTGGAGATGGATGTGGTCCACGAGCCTTGCCCTGACACTGAATATCAGACACTGGAAGCCGCCTCCCCGCCCTCCAGGGAGGAAGCTGGTTGGGGGGTGGGGGTGGGTGGGAAGGAGAACAGCAGCAGAGCCTCCCCGAGGAGGCGGGGGGACCTGACAGGGCCCTTTCACAGAGGCAGAAATCCACAGAGAGCCCGTTCCTGCTTTACTGAGTTCTCCTTGGTCCTCCCCACCCCTGCCGACCCGGAGTGCCCGCCGCAGCCAGGCAGCAGTCACATCCGTTACTCTTTGCTCTGGGGGCTCCCTCCACTCTCCACTGTAGTCAAGGGCAAGCAGGTGATGGGAATGGGAAAAGAGAGGTCAGGGTATTTTCAGTCTAAAGGAGATTTATATTCCCTTAAACAGGTCAGGAAATTTTTCTTCTATACCCCTGTGAAACCAATGGTTCCCTTTTCAGTAACTGGAGGGTTTCCAGGAAAAATCTCGGCCCCTCTGCCAGCACTAGAGAGGACCAACCTGCGGAAGCCCCAGAGCCCCTTCCAGCTGCACTTGGCCGGTACCGGCCCCTGGGCTGTGCAGACCCATGGGAGCAAAGGTACTGCCTGGGGAACTGAATGGAGACGGGGTCCTGTAAGGTGTGTGCACTTGGGCCAGGGATGGAAAAGCGCGCTGGGCAGGAAAAGAGAAATGCAAATCATTAAAAGAGGGAAGCGTATTGCTGTTGGTGAACGAAAGCAGAGTGCTTTACTTAGAAGAAAACAGAGCAAAAGGCAGGAAGGGAAATGGAGAGAATAATTCCTCTTCCAAAAGTCCTGAGACAGATAGTAGTCATCTGTGTCCCAGGTCAGGGAGGGCTGTGTCTCCAACACAGACTAGGTACACTCTGCTGTCTCCCAAAGGCTTGGTCAACAAAAGCTGAGGGTCACGTTAAGTTGTTGATCTGGAAAGAAGGATGAAAACCAGAGGTCAGGTCTGAGTATTTTCACTGACCTGGGAGGATATTCACCATCACCCTATGAGCCTGATTTTGCTAGAGCCATGCAAGTACGGCTGGTTATTTTGCCCTCAGACCCACGTGGTAACTCAGGGCAGCTGCAGCAACAACTTATAAGGTAGGCAGGACAAGAAATATTCCTATTTTGCAGGATTTAAAGAAGTTACATAATTTATTAACAGTCTCAAACCCGTGAACTAAAAAAAGGAGTGAGTTGGGTTATTGAGTTGTGTGGGAAAGTAAAGTTAAAATGTAATTAATGTATCTAGTATTTCTTCCTCCCAAATTAAGCCAGGATTATAGTTACAAGATTTTTTTTTTTAAGACAGAAATTCACACAGAAGGGGAAACTAGGAAAGGAGACAGCGGCAACAGAAGATTGGAAACCGTAAAGCTGAGAGACAGTATAATCGCCTCAGCAGAACTACAGAGCTAAGGCGAGAGCCAGCAGGGGGGAAGCTGGAAACCATCTTGCCAAATCCCCAAAAGGCTCAGGAACTGGCATCAGGAAGTTAAGCAGAGGGGAGGGAGATAAAACAAGGATTTGGTACAAGTTGTCTGAGCTGGAACTAGAACCCTAGCTCCCCTCACCCACTCTACACCTCTGGGGCTACCCCCTTTCCCGCACCCCCCAGGGTGGAGTGGGCATACTTAGGACTGGGGGCTGACAAGCTCAGGTGAGGGCTGGCCGGCACAGCTGAGGGTCATTATGCACAGAGCAGGTGTCTGTGCACATACAGAACGTTGAATGCTTACCCTTGAGACCCCAGACCTCTTCTGCCTGGCTCTCAGAAGCAGACTGCCCTGCCTTTGCCCTATAGCCTGGAAGCTGGGAGAGACCTTTCTGGTGATGACCAGCACAAGAGAAAATATCTAGACACATTGCCGCCGTGTGTCGCAAGGGAGGCATAAGCAGCCACTCCCAGCAGCCACAGCGAAGCTTCCCATTGGCAAGCCCACCCCCGACTCAGGGCTTCCAGGCAGCCCCAAATACCTGAGAAAAGCTATAAGCTGGGAGAAGAGCTTGAGGAAACAAACTGCAGGGAAAAGAAACAATAATTAAAAATTACTCCTGGGAAATGCAAATCAAAACCACAATGAGATACCACCCCATACCCGTCAGAATGGCCATCGTCAAAAAGACCACAAATAACAAATGTTGGTGAGGATGTGGAGAAAAGGGAACCCTTGTGCACTGTTGGTGGCAATGCAGATTTGTGCAGCCACTGTGGAAAACGGTATGGAGGGTTCTCAAAAAACTAAAACTAGAACTACCCTATGACCCAGCAATTCCACTCCTGGGTAAATATCCGAAAAGAACAAAAGCACTAATTTGAAAAGATACATGCACCCCAGTGTTCAGAGCAGCATTATTTACAATCGTCAAGATATGGAAGCAACCTAAATGTCCATCAACAGATGAATAAAGAAAATGTGATAAATATATTTATACACACACACACAATGGAATACTACTCAGTACTCTATAAAAAAAATAACAAAATTTTGCCATTTGCAGCAACATGGATGGACTTGGAGGGCATTATGCTAAGTGAAACAAGCCAGACAGAGAAAGACAAATACTGTATGACATCACATATATGTGGAATCTAAAAAATACAACAAACTAGTGAATATAACAAAAAAGAAGCAGACTCACAGATACAGAGAACAAACTAGTGCTTACCAGTGGGGGGATGGCAGGGGGAATACAGGGGTGAGGGTGGGAGAAACAAACTACTGGGTGTAAGATAAGCTCAAGGATGTACTGTACAACATGGGGAATATAGCCAATATTTAACAATAACTGTAAATGGAAAGTAATCTTTAAAAGTTGTATAAAAATTTTTTTAAATAAATTAAATTATTAATATCCCCAAGAGACAAGAGAAGAAACACAGTTTGCCTCCATGAAATACGAACAGGATACTATTGAAAAGAACTCTCTGAAGAACAAAAATAATACCTTATAATAATGGAATCAAAATCACTGAAATTAATATTATAAAATCAATTCTAATTTATGGATTAACAGTCCTATCTTGTTCTAAAATATTTAGGAGTCTTACAAAATGCACACAGTATAACAGGATAAAAATAATCAACAAGGAAATGAAGGAAAGAGAAAATAAAAAAAAAAAGAAGATGAAGCCAGATATCACATTCACACACAAAATTTGGTCCACGATGTCTTTAGAAAGGTTATTATAGTCACCATATTTGGATTTAAGGCATTAGATATTATTTTGATTATCTTTACATCTTTGTTGTTTTTTATTTGCATTTGAGAAAATCCCGAAGGCCACTCTGCCTATGGAATGACCCACATATAGATGGCCCCATTCCTGCCCACCTGCATTAGCCCATGTGTCAATTTCATTTCTTTAGGAGTAAGAATCTGCCTTTTTTACTCTTTGTGATTTCTCACTGTGCTCACAGCAGTACTTTGCACCCAGGAATTTACATAGCTTGTACAGTTAACCCTTGAACAAAGAGGGGAGTTGGGGCACCGACGCCCCGCACAGTGGAAAATCCACGTATAACTTATCGTTGGCCCTCTGTACACTTAGCTTCTCTGAATCCACGGTTCTGCATCCGTGGATTTAGTCAACCACGCATGTTGTGCTGCTGTAGTATGTACTCTTGAAAAACACCCGCGAATAAGTGGACCCATGTAGTTCAAAACTGTGTTGTTCAAGGGTCAACTGTTATTTCTTTCCCCGTCTTTTCCTGCCTTTTTGTAGAAAGAAGGAAGGAGGCAAGGAGGGAGGGAGGGAAGGAGGTGAGGTGGGGGGAGGAAAGGAAAAAGAAAAGGAAAAAGAAAACCTAACTCAACTATCTGAAGCCATGGGAAAATATTCTGCAGGGTCAGCCTAAGAATAATCCCCTTGGAAAGAACTTGGAATAGTGAGTTGGGCAGGCAAAGGCTGAGATAAAGAAAAATCTTCTCATGAATTGTGTTGGGTTTGAGTCTAATATCTGTATTCCACGACCGTAATGTTTGACATTCTAATGTTCGAAATGAGAAAGGTGCATTCTAAACTTTCTAGAAAAAGAATTTAGCTCAGTGCAGTGGAAAGGAGCGGGCAGAAGCGGGTGGATGATGAGGACAGAGGAGGAGGAAAACCAGGAGAACCATTAAACAGAAGCAGAAAAAAGCCGTTCTCCCTCGTGGAAAAATTTTTATTTTGAAGTTTACGCTCCTATTAACATTTAAATTGAAAGGTATTGCTTGCAACTCTACCTAGGAAACCAGGATATCTGCATTTAAATAAACACCATTCAGAGAAGGAAAATATATATGGGCTCTGAATTTCTTTCTATTTGCTCTTTAAAGAACTCAGTACAAAAAAACTGATGAGGGCTGGGATTTTCTTCTCATTAAAAAAACAGAGATGGTCGGGATAAGTATGGGTTAGACCTTGCTGTGTCAGTAAAGACAGGTGATGGGGAGGGCAGACACTGTATTAACAGTCCAGGGTGAAGAGTATGGCGAAACCAACAAGGTCATGGTCCTCTTCTGCTGGCCACGCGAGGCACCTCTGCCTGAGATGAGCACTGCCTTGGCTATAAGGATGGAAGAGTGTCAGCTGCCCTGGTAGCTGGACATGCATTCACAAATTAATCAGTCCCTTTGGGGTTCAAGGTCACAAGAATTGGAGGGCAGAGCAAGGTGGTGAGGACAGAACTCAGTGCTTTGGCCCCAAGGGATCAGTCTGGAAGGTTAGAAGTGGAGAGAGATAGTTGGGCGATGAACATGTTAGCCGTGGGATCAACTCAGGACAAACTGATTCACAGGGGAAGGAATATTCCAGGAACCAATTACTGCACAGCAACCATCTCTGAAGGAAGTGGGGCTTGATTCTGGGTAACCACACAGAGATTCAACAGATGCGGATGCAAGCACGGATTCTTGGAATCAGGCTGCCCTGATTCAAATCCTGGCTCTGCCGTGTACTGGCTGCGTGAACTTGAGCACGTTAGTCCCTCTCTCTGGATCTCAGTTTCCACATCTATAATGGGAGGTTATAACAGTGCCTACTTCAAAGGGTTATTAAGAGGATTAAATAAGTTATTATGTATAAACTGCTTAGAATAGTACCTGGCACAAAGCGAGAGCTATACAGATGTAAATAGAAATGGAAGACACTTAAATTAAAGCTGTTCTCTTTTTTCATACACCACATCTCTCACACGTGTTGTGCAAGAGCACACAAGAGCTAAGCGGCATGTTGGGGTTAGCCCCTAATTAAGGATTGGTACCCAGAGGGAACAGGTTTCTGGGGTCTGTTCTTGTACCTCTCTCGGGTACCAGGAGAGGCTGAGGTGAAGGCTTTATGCATCTACTTGTTAATATTGAGATGCATCCACCCTGGAGTGGTGATGCTCCTTATCCTTGGGGGACCCAAAACAGCTAGAGGCCATGGCAGCTAATAGCAGAGGTGCCGGGGGCCATAGAGGCTGCTTGAAACCTGGGCTCTAGCATTGAGCACTGTACTGATCTAAAAGGAAGAGGCATGGGGCAAGACCCTAACTTTTCAGTGATCTAATTAGTTAACAGTGAAACAGAGAAGTAGCGCACAAATCTGGAGTAGGAACCTATGTTGATGTCTTCTTTGTATATGTGATTAAAAGGTTTTTGCCTATGGCTTTCTTCCAGAGTATAAGTCGGTTCAGCATCGTGATGTAGTTGTATTTAAGAAACCATTTTTATGTGAAAACAAAATAGTTCTTGGGTTTCCATAAGAAAGTGTCCTCTGCCCATCCCTGTGCCTCCACCTTTCTCCAAGAGCCCCGTGTTCCAGTCATGAAAACACTGCAGTTCTCTGAAAGGCTTGGCATTTTCCTCCCTTTCCTTGATGACGCTGTGCTCTCTGCCAACATGGCTGCCCACACGTTCCACCGGGCAAGCTTCTCATCATCCTTAAAATTTCCCTAAAAAGTAAATGTCTGGGAGGCTTCTAAGGTGCTTTAGCCGACACTGGCGTCCAGTGCTCCAGGCTCCTGTAGCACGTGGCTGATAATCATTCCTCCAACACTTACCACGTCTTACTGTAATTATTTATGTCTCCCTTCCTCCAGCAAATGTGAGCTTGTTCAGGGCTGTGGTCGTGTCCGGTTTATTTTGCCTTCCCAGTCCCCAGCGCGTTGCCCGGCAAAAGCAGGTGCTCAATAAATGTCTGCTAAGTGAGATCACCATCCCACCCTGTGATGATTGCTAAAACTGTATGCACCATGGACTAAAGCAGAATGAAGAGGACGCGCTCACCCAACTCAACCCACTCCAGTGACTCAAACGTCATTGTGACTTGAAGCCAACTTCTCTCTCCTCCAACCTTATTTTTTAAAAGTCAGCATTAATTATTGCTTAACAATTCAACGTAATTTTTTGCTTTTTTTTTTGTGTACACAAAGAAAAGAAACATCATCAACATAGGTTAGGTTTCCGATCGCACAGAGCCATGCAACATGGGGACTCCTTACCATAAAGTTTAATGAGCACATGTGAAACCCCACAGATCACGATTCCAACAGACCTTTCTGTGCTGTCCCCACAAGTCAGGAAGAGATCGTGGGGGAAGGTAGTTGCTGTAGAAACGAGAAGTGGTTTCTGGGTCAGAAGACGGGCTTGGCGCTTCCTGCTCCTCAACCCTACCTCCGGATTAGAGAGCTGCCATAAATAGGGACATTATGTGATATAGCATATACAAATCACATCCATTGTCAAGACAAGGGAAGGCAAATTGCAACATTTGTACCCGCCTGATGAAAGAAAGCTAGGTCAGCAGCTAAAGCAAGTGCCTGGAGAGAAGAAAGAATGGGGAAAAAACCCAGAACCGAGAGGCAGAGTCCCAAACAAAAAAAACCCTCAAGAATGACTCCCTCCTCCCTGCTGCCACACTGCTGAGCCAACAGCAGAAACTGCAGACAGGAATGATGAGAAGGAAACTACAGCGCAGCCAGCCAGATACACGCGAGTAGACCCACTGGGTGCCCAGTTCTCTGTCCTCGGGGGTCTTCCAGCCGGGAACGACGAGCTAAACCAATACAGTCGCTATTCCACCCTAGAGAAGCTCCCAACTCTCCTCCTCTAGATCACGTGTCACTGACAGCTGCTCTGAGTGCAGAGGACAGAAATCGGGGTGGCAAGAATGTGTCCCCAGAGGGTCCCCACAAGGCAATGAGAAGATAGGAGCTTTAAGACACGTGGGCACCCTAGAGAGCACTATGCTTTCCAGAAACATGCTGCAGGCGCCTGAGAATCGGTTGATTGCAAAGAATGTGAAAGGCCTGGGGAAGAGGAAGATAAATAGGAATGAGCGTTTATTGTGCATCTACTATGCGCAAGGCGCTGGGCTGGGCAATTTACACGGGACACGCCTGTGAAGCCTCGCAATGGCTCTATAAGGAAGATACTATTTCTCTCATTTTGTAGACTTAGCTATGGAGACAATGGAATTTCAGTCGATCAAGGTCACACAGCCAGGCAGAGGCAGGCCTGGGAAACGGCCTCCCTCTGCCCATGCCCTTTCCATTCGATTCCGTGCTGCTTCAAACCCCAGAAGAGAATTTAACATTCAGTAAAATGTAATGGAATATTATTCAGCTGTTAAAATTACTCTCGTGGAGAATGTCAATGACCAGGGAAAAGTTCACAACAGAATATTAAATGAAAAATAATGCACAAGCCTATCTATTCCATACAACCCCTAGGCTGCGGGTGTACGTACGTGCATCCACGCACGTACACCCACGTGGGAGACGCAAGGGAGAAGTACCCCAGATGCTAACAGGGAGCCTTTCTGGGTTGTGATGTTTGGGGTTTTGTTTGTTCTTTTCTCCAATGAGAATGAATTCCTTTAACAATGAAACGCTGAGTTCTCTGGGAGATGTGAGCTTTACTGCTTTTTAAAGTTCTAAGTACAAATAATGAGGCACACCGAACTGATAGGAGACGTTGATCTCAGGCCTGGCCGCAGATTCCTTCTCATGAGTACCCCCTTCTTAAAGACACACTGCCACTCAGTAGTTTCTTCAGTCTTTTCAACAGTGAAAGCAAGACTTGCCAAGCTGCTCTTTGGCCAACAGTATGGACTGTGGAATACTTGCCATCAGAGGGCAGTGCTTCCTTTAGCTGGCAGCTCCAGCTCAGGCCAGCACAGGAACGGGGCTCTAAGATGTCGCTGCCCTCCGCTGCCATTCTTTCCACATGGGATGCCGTCAGGGAGGTGTGCGGGGCCCCTCAGTACTCTCTGTCTGACTAGATCCCGTGCTTTAGGGGCTAGGCACCTTGCAGATACCCGAGAACCTCAGACGGCTCACACGGATGTCTCTATAGCAATCTTCTCACCCTCAAGCGTCCCTTCCACTAATGAGGTTCCCAGGAACAAGCACAGCAATTTCTGTTTGAATGACACGATGGTGTAGAGATAAACAAAACACGGAACTTGATGTCAGAAGACCTGCCTCTGAGGCCCAGTTCTCCCCGTGTTGGCTGGGATGCAGCGTACAGGTCACACCAAACTCTTAGTTCTGAGGCCTAAGAACGATACAGAGAGAACAACAATGGGGCAGAGAACAGTGGATGGCGAGCGCCCTGCTCCCTCCACGTTCTCCAGCTGCGTGGGCCTTACGGCAGCCAGGGCTACACGTGGGAGCTGAGGACTTGAAATCGTCATCAAGCACCTGGGCTGAGACACGTACATGTACAATACACACCAGCTGTCCAAGACGGTATGAGTTTTCATGAAATACCGGAATAATCTGTACACTGATTACATGCTGATGTGACAGTATTTGGGATATACTGGAGTAGATAAAATATGTGATGAAAATTAGTGTTATTATTTGTTTTTACACAGTTAATGGGCTAGTAGAACATTCTAAATTGGATTACAGTTTGCATGATATTTCAATGGACAGCACTTTTTTTTTTTTTGAATTTGCTGTGTTGGCAACACAGCACTTATTTATTTAACATCTTTACTGCTGTATAATTGCTTTACAATGGTGTTAGTTGCTGCTGTATAACAAAGTGAACCAGCCATATGCATACGTATATCCCCATATCCCTTCCCTCTTGCGTCTCCCTCCCACCGTCCCTATCCCACCCCTCTAGGTGGATGCAAAAGACCGAGCTGGTCTCCCTGTGCGATGCGGCTGCTTCCCACGAGGTATCTATTTTACATTTGGTAGTGCATATACTGGACAGCACTTTCTGTTTTTTCGGTTTTTTTTTCTTTTTTTTGCGGTACGCGGGCCTCTCACTGTTGTGGCCTCTCCCGTTGCGGAGCACAGGCTCCGGACGCGCAGGTTCAGCGGCCATGGCTCACGGGCCCAGCTGCTCCGCGGCATGTGGGATCCTCCCGGACCGGGGCACGAACCTGTGTCCCCTGCATCGGCAGGCGGACCCTCAACCACTGCGCCACCAGGGAAGCCCAGTATTTTCTAAAGAGAAGGGTAAGACATTGGGCAGAACTTGCTACGAGGGTTTTGCAACTTGAAGTGTACTCTCCACCTTCAGTTTACACACAGAAGGAGATTAGGGGGCAGAGACTGAAGAGGGAGGGTTCTTAGAAGAGAGTCAGCAAAGGGCTGCGTGTTTCCCTTCCTCCCACGATAGCTTCCCCACTCCCAGCACCACCTCCTCAAGCCAAGAAAAGGGCCCTTGAGAGAACCATTTGGAGAGCGGCACACAGGTACCCTAGAGTTTAGAGGACACAGGGCATGGTACCTACGTGTGGCCCGAAAAGATGAGGCGAGAAGCCGGTTAGAGTTGCCCATGAAAGCAAAGACGAAGCTACACATCCAGAGTCTGGCTGGGGAACGATCCTGTGCTTTCTCCACGGGCCAAGCGGAGGCCAACGAAGACTAAAGGTTCCTAGAAAAGACGCGACCCAAGAGCTTCACCTGGTAGGGTGTGATGACTGCCACAGAGTCCTATGAGGGGTAGCGTCAAAATTGGGGGCTGAGGAAGGAGTGGGACCAGGTCAGCTGGAAGGTGCACTGCCCACATCAGGAGACGATGAGGTGTGGTCAGTCACTGAGAAGCTTTTCCAAAGGAATCACAAAGGTGCCCTGCAAGAGACAGATCAGCACTTGGGCCTTGCTGCATGCAGGGCACCAAGAGACAGCAACGCCACCAGGCAAACAAGACCCCGCGGGCCTTTTACCCATCGTTCTCTCGACCCCCCCACCCCCCGGCCTGCCCCAACCCTAGAGGAAGCAGTAGTAGTATAGCTAAAGGGGGGCAGGTGGAACGATGCTGAAGAAGGAGCAGAACAGACCTTCTTTCTTACTGCACGTTTCCAGGAGGGGGTCAAGCCCATGCCCTGGGGAAGGGAGAAGATTTAAACCAGATACAAGACCGACATTCTGATACTAGATCCGACTCAAATGTTAACATCTACAAATGCAAGTTTACTAATACCTGAAGGTTACCCAAAGAAACTGTGGGATCTCCTATAGATGTCAACTAAGAACGGGAGATCAGACAGAATGGGGCTAAAGGGTGGTAGTGAGAATAAAAGTTGTAGATGCAGCCTTTTCAATAAATTGGTTAAAAATGATCTTATACAAGTCATATCTGAAACAAGAATGATCACAATACAGCCAGCCTTTTTCATGAGTCAGGCGTGTCCTAAGCACTTCCTATACCTTATCCCATTTAATCTTCCCAACAAATTGAAGAGTTTATAATGCTCCTTTTATTGATGAGATAAAAAGTAACTTGCCCCAAGTCAGGCAGCTTGCAAGTAGGAGACTCCAAAACCCAGGCTTTTAGTCACTTTGCTCTGCAGTCTCTTGGAGTCATTGACCAAGTGACATCTGTGACAACAGCCCTTTGCAAACTGTAAAGTACCACCACAAATACCAGTGATCATTTATGTTCACTGGCAGGCTGCAAGGCAGAGGAACAAACACAGGGCACCCAGGGGGCGTTACTGGTATCCTCTAATGTGTAGTTAGCAGTCTCAGGACACACTGGTCATTACAAACAACACGGGAAATCCAAGACAAATAACTTCTCCCCCTCCCTGGCCCTTCCCCAAGTCTTTAAATTTGCAATCCAGGCAAATTTTGTTTTCTAATTTAGAAGTATGATAATGAAGGGCCTAAGAAGTGTGTGCTTGCCTCTGGCCACATATAAGCAGAGAGGTTTTCCAAAGCCCATGTGCATGGGGTGGCAGGAACAGGCAGTGTGACAGAAAAAAAAAAAAGGGTGCTTTGTAGTAGTAAGGACCATGGAATAGTGGGTGCGCACTGCCCCGGGCAACAGGATATCTGGTCTTTGACCCCTGCTACTAGTTCTATTACTTTAGGTAAGTCCTATAATTGCAGGGTTCCTCTACGTTCTGAAATGGGGATAATCATACCTTTCCTGCCTGGAGGTCTGGGGTAGACCAGATGATTCTGCTCTAGCAGCTGTGATACTCAGCCCCATTTCTGCAATATGCCAGCCTGTCTTTAGCTCAAGACACGGAGCACAATTCAGAAACAATGGGTACATTACTAACACTAATACTACATCCTGGGGCCATTTCTGAGGAGTGCTGAATGATCATAACTCAAGCAGGTAACATAAATCAAGGGAGGCTGTACGCCTCCCACAAGGCTGGGCGTCCCGGGCATGAGACACAGAGCCGCCTCCTCTGTGTGGTCAACCTCCCATCCCCCACTCCGGGTCTCTCCCTGGTAAGGGGACGCTCGGTAGCGATCAGTAGTGAGTGAGTGGACTTGGATGACCTACCTCCCTTTCCCCTTATGCCTTCCTCTGTGGCTCCCCTGGCTTGTTTTTGGAGGCTTCCTGTGACCCAGGCTTCTTTGGCAAATGGTTAAATCTCATTCAAATAAAGATCTTGCCAAGAAAAGGGCCTCTGTAAGGAAACTAAAAGTATATCATACCCTCCACCTAAAAACAATTCATCAACAGAAATTCCCTCTCTGGGGTCAACTTATACTCATTTATTCATTCATTGCATGTTTAGCAAGCAGCAGCTATGTTCAACAACAAAACTGGGTCCCTGGCTTCAATGAAAGGTACTTTCCAGGGAGAGAGACAAATGATTTCCATATACGCATACGTATCACACCATGGCAGGTGGTGATAAATGCTAGAAAGAAAAATAAAGTAGGTGACAGGGATGAAATGTAATGGGGCAGAAGTGGGGGAGTCGCTAATTAACAGAGGGAGGTTAGAAATGATCTTAATAAAGTGACACTTCAGCAGATACCTGAGGAAGTGCGGGAACAGACAGGTGGATATCTGAGGGAAAGGCATTCCAGGAAGAGGGAATAGGAGAAGCAAAAGCACTCAGGCAGGAATCTGCTTAGCACACTTGAGGAACAGCAGGTAGACGACACATTCTACATAATCCTGTAGGATATCTTTCTCTTCCCAATTATTAGTGTAACACGCTGACTTAGAGCCACGTGATAATCCTAGTGATTGTTTGGAAGCAAAGAAGTACTTGGTATAACCAGCTAAGTTCTCTTTCAACTTAGGGAAAGAAAAGCAGTAGAATTGATAGGAATTGGTGACTAGCTAAATATGAGAGATGAAGGAGACACATCACTGATGATCCCCAGGTCTCTGGCTTAGATAAGGGGGAAAATAATGATGTCATTGACCCAGATACAGAGTAAAAGAAGAAGCAGAGAGTGTTGCTCCTCTGTTTGAATTCAGTTTTATTTTTATTCACTTTTTGGAGGGGGATGGGAGAAAGAATGTGAAGGGCAGGTCTTGTAGGAGAAGAGAGGATGCTAAGGTCAGTTTGTTAAGCATTTAACAGACATCTAACTGGAGATGTCCCTTATGGTACTTCTCATAAAAGTGAGAAGACACAAAGGTGAAGGACAGAATTTGAACATCAAGATTTAAGGGATGAGAAGAGGAAGAGAAGAAGAATGAGAATGGGTGCCTAAGAAGGGCGGGGCAAAATCCGGCATAAGGGTCATCCCGGGAGGGAAAGGAAGAAAGGTTTCAACGATGGCTAATGATGCTGAGATCAAATAAGACCTTATGTTAGAAAACAGTCAGAAAGGCTTGCCGAGCACCGACTGTGTGCCAGGCATTGTGCCAGCCACACGGAACACTGCAATTCACAAGACTGGCATGGTCTCTTCCACACAGAGCTCACTAGGTTCACAGCTAGGAGGTCCCCGCGACCTTGGCATAGGCTCCTTGAGTGGAAGTCGACCTCACTGAGTTCCTAGGAACGAATAGGAGGTAAGGAAATAAAAGTCACTCTTTGACACTCTGCTTTCAGGTGGCCTGACTCTAGTGAAGAGGAGGGAAACGGAGAGACACTTAGGATGGAATGTGGAGTGAGGGGGATTTTTCTTTTCCTAAAGTCTTTAAGACTTGCCTGTATTTCTATGCAGAGGAGAAAGAATTAGCAGAGAGGATGAACCCGAAGGTATCAGAGGCAACACCCATTCATGTGCTCTGAGTCTTATCCAGATCAAAAGAGCAGACTCGCACCCAAACGCAGCCAAGTCCCTGCTTCCACTTGACAAACGAGGGCAGCAGAGCCTGGCGGTGAGAAACGCTGAGCCTGAGGGTCAGACGATCTGGGCTTGAATTCCAGATCTACCACTTACTAGCCATGTGACCTTCACGGCTCCGTGCCTCAGTTTCCCCATCTGCGAGCAGGGATAATAACAGTTATCCTCAAAGACTGTTATGACGATGATATTTTTATATCACTTAGAGGCTGGCCCAAAGTAAGTGCTATGCAAGTGTTGGGAAAGTAAAGTCTAGAAACAGACACACGATTTACACATACGAAGCTTGGTAGATGGGAGGAGGGTTAGAAAATGGGTGAGCACACGGGTGAGTATGTATCTTTCTTCTTCCAAAGCCATGCAGCGCTCAGCTCAGAACCCCACCTTCTCTGAAACTCTCTTGGGGAGTTCTACCCAGAATGACACATTCTGTAGGAAGTACCCAGCATGGAGCATACCTGTGGGCCGACCTCTTACTTAGGGCACATTCATCCATTCACTGACTCATTCATTTGTTCATCACCCACAGAGCTCCATCCCTCGTCCAGGTATCGTTCTACAAAGATGGGTAAGACACTAGCCCTTCCCTCGAGAAGGCTGCTGGTCCAGAAAGCCTTGGGTCTTCTCTCCTGCTGTCTGCCATGTGTGGTGTGGTCATTCAACCGCTCAGGAACTGGGACAGCATCATTTCTTCTCTGTGTCTCTCAGAGCATCTAATACACAGTAGGAGCGCCAAAACCCCACAGGATGAAGGAATGAACGTCTATTCCATTCTGTAGGCACCCGAATGAGTAGGAGCCCACACCGTCTCCCAGACGATGAGTTATCAAGGGAGAAAGGAGCTGACGCTTCTTTGTCCCTTACTACGTGCCACGCACCGTTGACAGTACACTACTCACTTACAGCCAGTGGGTGAGAAAAAGCCTTTCCTACTCCTTTTGTTGAAAACTGATGCCTAATGGCTTCATTCTTATGTTTTCAAATGTTTTCCATTATGTGTGGTTTGCTTTCTATGCTTGAAATGTCTCACGTGACTGGAAACATTTTTCATGCTTCACGTGTAGTCAGTCGCTTTGGGATTTTGCCAGTGTTTGGCTGTTGGGTCTTTTGTTAAGTAAATGCTTGTTATGTACTTTGGTTCTGCAAGACAAGAGCAAGCCCACCCCTCTGGCCCCGCGTGCACACTCTCTCCCTCTGCCCTCGACGTTATCTTTGTTCTGTGGCAGCCTATCAAAGCCCGTTCCAGCAATGTGCCTAATTAGTAAGGCCAGGGTCATCGGCAGATGAGTGAAAACCCAGAACCAAACAGGAATCATTGGGCAAAAACATTTTTTTTCGGTTCTTCCAGGGGAACTAGTGTGTTTGGTTTACCTCCAAGTCAGAAAAAATAAATAAATAAATGGATCGTGGATTTTTTTTTTTTTTTTTTTTTCCGATACGCGGGCCTCTCACTGCTCTGGCCTCTCCCGTTGTGGAGCACAGGCTCCGGACGCGCAGGCTCAGCGGCCATGGCTCACGGGCCCAGCCGCTCCGCGGCATGTGGGATCTTCCTGGACCGGGGCACGAACCCGTGTCCCCTGCATTGGCAGGCGGACTCTCAACCACTGTGCCACCAGGGAGGCCCGGATTTTTTTTTTTTTTTTAAATCATGATGGCCAAAATATTGAAGGCAAGATGTTTATATATTGGTAGCCCATCTTTTCTACCCCTCCAATGACTTCTAAAGGAACAATAACCAAGTTGTGTAGCCTACGCTAGCTCATCAGGTCTTTACGCTTCCCGTGTCCTCCCGCCCAGCAGCACAAAGCAATTCTCAAGTTCAAGATTCATTTTGGCCTTCTGGGGACACTGTCCTTGGCACTGGAAAAGGGAAAAAAGAGTCAAGGGCTTCTGGCCTTGTAGCATTTGGATGCAGGGGTGGGGGGAACATCCCCCTGGACTGGAACTCATGGGTCTGTGGGTAGAATGAACTCTGCTGGCAGAGTCACCTAGATGTGCTTGGGCAGGTTAAAAACAAAGAATTCATTGTCCTGCCTGCTTAGAAGGCTCCAGAGAGCACAGGGCAAGAAGACTTAAGGTTTTAGAACAGGAAGGAGGTTGAAACCTGGCTCCTTCAGGCTCTGGGACCTTATGACCCACCAAAGAATTTAAAAGAGAGCATTCCCCTTTATTGTAAAGTTAGAGTGTATCTGAATTTATATTAAACTGTACTTAGGCTGCATTCCAATATACTTGTAACCTGCCTAAATGAGAGCTAAATGTCTGATATCTATTAATGCTACCTGAAGGTGCAGACCTTTCCCCTGGGCTTTCTGGACACCTCGTCAAGGGTGGTCTGCCTGTGCTTCTAATTCTGAACCTCTAACCCCCAATTCCTCATCTTCACTGTCAAAGGGCTCCTCCTCTACCGATGCCAATGGCATCACCAACCTCATAACCTTCTGTCCCCCATACTCCAGCAGCATTCTGAATCCCCTTTTTTGCCACCTTCCTTTCTGAACAGTTGCCAAGTTCCCCGGATTTCGCTTCCATGATAATTAACCCACGTGATTCCCCTCTCCTCCTGACTGTCTGGTCCAGCCCACCTCACCCCACCCCTGGTGCAGTCAAAGGAGCCTGCACTTCGTTATTAGGGTTAACTACTGGCTCCATAACTTCCGGCCCCAAGACCTTCAGCAAGTCTCAGTTTCCCCACCTCTAAGGACAGGAGATAAAATGAGAGAATTTACATGAAATGCGTGCACAGCATCCGGCCCCTAGTTGGAGCCCAGGGAGCAGCAGTTCCTTTCCTACTTGCTGCTCTGCCCCCCAGAGTCCTTCCTCCCAGCATTTCTCTGCTCCGATCCATTTCATTCTCTGCTGCCAGATTAATTCTTCAAATGCAAAACTCACTTTCTCACCTCTGTGCTCAAAACCTTGAACTGCTCCCCACTGTGTCTCGGAGTAAAGTCCACACCGAGGGCCTAGTTTAGGCCCTTCATATCTGACCCTCACTACCAGCACAATCACTTTTCTGTCTTCTCTCCTTCACATCCCCTGTGCTGTGGCCACCTGGATGGCTGACGCATCTCCGAGATTGCCCTCTGCTCTCCTAGCCTCTTTCCTTTCCTGATGCTGGAGAGAAGGCACCTGCTCCGTGTCTATGTGTCCAGTTCTGACCCATCCAGCTCAGCTCAACCCTTGGGAAAGTCTTCCTGATACTTGATTTGTGGCAAAAACCAAAATAAATAATAACGCACACGTCATTTACCCAACTTTTAGCACTCTGCAGGGATCATTTAATTGTCAAAGTTAAATAATGTTTATGTTAAGGAGATGCCATTACTAAGTATATAAATTTACAGTAGCTTAGTGTGTTTTGTGGGTGTGGGGGGGATAGACAGAGATGAAAGCTAAGACACTAGCTTTCGGTATAGAGATTTCCATATTTCTAGATAGTAAATTAGTTTGAGAAATAAAAGTCATTTGCAGATATTCTCTAGTGAAGTATTATTAATTCCCGAACGTTATAAGCTGACCAGGCATATCCTTCTATGTAAGAAGTGTTGCAGACGTTAAAAACCCAGCTGTGAAAACTGAAAACAACTTAAACTACTCCAATAATTGGGACACAGTTAAATAAATTATGGTATGCTCACATTAGAGGCTATTATGCAGCCGTAAAAATGACGTTTTTGAAGAAATTAAATGATGTTGAAAAATGCAAGATAAGAAATTGTATATTCTGTCTGCTCCTGGACATATAATAATGACGAATATAATCGCAAATGATAACAACAGTCAGCAAGAAAAAAAGACCAAAAGAAAATATACCAAAAGGTTAATTGTGCAGGAAGAAGATTACGGTTGTTTTTTATATCCTTTATCCTTTTCTGTAGTTTCCAAATTCTCAATAATAAGCATGTGTTGCTTTTACAGTCAGAGAGGAAAATATTCAAAGCATGATTCGAAAACAAATACAGCAACAAAAAAATGTCCTTGGGCTTAGATGAGGCAATATAAGGATAGAGGAAGTTCAAGCAGCCCTTTCAGCATCCTCTAGCCAGAAGCTGTCGCCCCCTGGAGGCATTTGGTTTCCACAGCCTAATCACAAAGGTTTCCTCATCAACAGCCTCTGAACCAAATCCTGTGACCAGCTGCACACTAAGGAGTGACTTCACCTACAGGTAAGATGACCCAAGAATGCCAGGCAAAGGAGTCAAGGTCTCGCAAAAGGACAGACCTTTTTTTTTTTTTTTTTTCTGTAACACCTCTGTCCGTGATTGACGATGCATACTGGTAGAAGGCATTATTTTATTTATTGAGTTGTTCAGATTCTTAAGACGATTATGCATCTGTGCACTAAGCAATCTCTCTGTAGGTCTCTTTCAAGGATCAGAACATGCACAGGGATCTCCGAAAGCGCCAGTGAGACTTGAAATGATTACAGATTGATGGACACGTGCTGTGATTGGGGCGGGAAAAACACAGGGATATGAAATCAGTTTTCTACAGACAAGGAGATATAAGCCCTGAGGAACGTATCAGCTGTAAAATCCTGAATGTCAGACAGAGGATGGGCCAGCAGAAAAGTGCTTTGAACTTGGCACCATGCTTGGCACATAGAAAGTGCTCAGGCAATATTCTTGGTTGACCCACTGACAATTTTTCCAATGTGAAAGATCATCATGACATGGCAGTAGAGTGCTACCATCTGTGCTTCTTTGTGACATCATGAAGCTGAGTGTTCTTCCAAAGATCCAAAGAGAGCACAAGAGTTTACCAATTACATTGATGCTTTTTCATTAAGAGTGGAAACGTTAAAGCTTGAGACTCAGGGTCTGGACTCAGACTGCCTGGGTTTAAGCATTGGCTCTTGCCAGCCATGAGACTTTGGGCATCTCTCAGCCTCAGTTTCCCACCTGTAAAATGGGGTTAATAACAGTGTCTCCTTTAGAACCTGAGGGTTAGGGAGGATCACGCATGATACCTATTAGATGCTCCATGAAAGGGAGCTATTTGGGGCACTGGACACTGGCTGAGCTTCACTCCAGGTTCCACTGAACACTCCGTGTTGTTGGCAAAGTGGTTCCTTTCCACTCCCTCATCTGAATCTGCCCAAATACTCTTCTGCAAATGGCTTAGATAAAGTAAAACCCAACCTGTTGCAGAAGCTAAATGCAGAAGTTAAGTGAAAGTTTTTCTGTCAATGAACAGCATGAATCTTGTTGTCAACCAACTCACGCTGCTGCAAATCTCTTGGGCTCGTGATTCCAAAGCAGAAATATAAGAGAAGATCCAGCTGCTTCTGCACTTGCCTCGTTTCGAAAGCCTAGGGCACATTTAGAGCAGCAGAATCTAGAGCAGGACTGTCGGACAATTTCTATTTGAATGAGGTCGAGTCAGAGCATCCAAACGTTGGTCAGATTTGATACCTAGTCTCTGCCTTCCCCGCTCTCATCCTTAGGTTCTGACACCATGCCTTGCTTCATAATACGGACAGCATATTCCTGGCACTTGCCGTGCACTGAATAAAGCACTGTCCTAAAAACTGTGCACTTATTAAGTCATTTAATTGTCATAACAACCTGATGCTTTGGAGATGACTCAGACGAACATCCTGCCCCATGTGGGGGGGGGTCACTTCTTACTGAAAAAAATGACAAGCTGGCTCAGACAGATCGTCTTTGGAGAGACAGGGATGTGAGGGGCATACAGAAAGGACAGGTCACTCGAGCTCAGCCTGAAATCCAAAACCGTGGAGTCACTGTTGCCATAGAGCCCAGCCTTGGAAGCGCTGGGACCCAGGGAAGTGGTGGGGCTAAGGACATGGTTCCCCCGCTACCCCGCCGGCTCCCCCCACTTCATTTCCTTGTATCTCTGCAACACAAGTCTGTCAGCAAAC
The DNA here is from genome assembly GCF_951394435.1 of Stenella coeruleoalba. Lineage (NCBI taxonomy): Eukaryota > Metazoa > Chordata > Mammalia > Artiodactyla > Delphinidae > Stenella > Stenella coeruleoalba. The sequence continues at coordinate 92,592,209 of NC_137155.1, read as the reverse complement.
ACAACCTAGGCTTGCCTCTCTGCTGCGACGTGAAGGAGACTCACCAGTAAAATCCACAAAAGCCAAGAGTTGCTAGATTCCAAAAGTTCAGCAGCTTGTTGAGCTACGTGTAAGAAAAAGGTCGACCGTTTTACATTAAATTCAACTAGAGAGGCTTCCCTGGTGGCGCGGTGGTTAAGAATCCTCCTGCCAATGCAAGGGACATGGGTTCGAGCCCTGGTCCGGAAAGATCCCACATGCCACGGAGCAACTAAGGCTGTGCGCTACAACTACTGAGCCTGCGCTCTAGAGCCTGCGCGCCACAACTACTGAGCTTGCGCTCCACAACTACTGAAGCCCGTGCGCCTAGAGCCCATGCCCTGCAACAAGAGAAGCCACTGCAATGAGAAGCCCGTGCACTGCAACGAAGAGCAGCCCCCGCTGGGCTTCCCTGGTGGCGAAGAGGTTGAGAATCCGCCTGCCAATGCAGGGGACACGGGTTCGAGCCCTGGTCTGGGAAGGTCCCACATGCCGCGGAGCAACTAGGCCCATGAGCCACAACTACTGAGCCTGCGCGTCTGGAGCCTGTGCTCCGCAACAAGAGAGGCCGCGACAGTGAGAGGCCTGCATACCGCGATGAAGAGGGGCCCCCGCTCGCCGCAACTAGAGAAAGCCCTCGCACAGAAACGAAGACCCAACACCGCCAAAAATAAATAAATAAAGTTAAAAAAAAAAAGAGTAGCCCCCGCTCGCTGCAACTAGAGAAAGCCTGCGTGCAGCAACGAAGACCCAACGCAGCCAAAGATAAATAAATAAATTAATTTTTAAAAAGTTATAAAAAAATAAATTCAATCAGTGAGTTTGCACTGATTGTTTTCTTCGGCGCTGAGCCCTGTGCCCCCACAAAGGCTCCACAAATGCACTGAATACACGGATAAGCTGTATGTCCCGAAGCTAAACAAGTGTCTTTGAATCGATAAACGGGGCTTTCAAAAAAGTTACTTTTATATTTTTGTTTTCCCACCAATGTGCATTTTGTGCTTTAAAAATGTTTTCACGGTGGTTCCCTCCCCCACCTCTCAAAATTGTGTGGATACATAAAGTTTACCATGTAAACTGTTTTTAAGCGTATAGTTTGGTGAGATTAAGTACATCCACATTGTTGTGCAACCGTCACCACCCTCCGTCTCCAGAACTTTTTCATCCTCCCAACTGAAACTCTGCACTTGGTAAACACTAACTCCCTGTTCTTCCCTCCCCCCTCCCCCTGGCAACCCCCTTCTACTTTCTGCCTCTATGAATTTGATGCCCTAGGAAACTCATATATGTGGCACCATACAATCATCTGTCCTCTCGTGTCTGGCTTATTTCACTTAGCATAATATTTTCAAGGTCCAGCCACGTTGTAGCAGGCGTGAGGATTTCATGCCTTTTTTTAAGAACTGCGGCAGAATATACACAATATAAAGTTTACCATTGTGACCATTTTTAAGGATCCAGTTCAGTGGTCACGGTGGTTCATTTGTAATACGATAGGTGTAGCAACAGCGACAACAGACTGCACAGTACAGCCCTCCTCACTTTTCAAATTTCTTTCAGAGCTGGTATCAGAAGAGAGGTCAGGAGGTCTGGATTAGAACCTGGCTGTGCTGAGAACTTCACAAGTCGCCCATCTCCTGAGCCGGCTATTTTTAGGTCTCTGGTGATGGTCCCAGGTCAGAGTCGTCAGGGGGGATTATTACAACCCATTACTAGCTCTGGTTAATATTCATAAAAGAGAAAAATGCCCAAGGATACAGTCTCAAGGGAAGTACGAGAGTGATAACAGAGCTGGAGACCTGACCTGTGAACGCATCTGTTAAGGGGGTTCCACCTGGGGGAATTTGCTGCAAGTGCAACAGCAAAGCAGCGCTACTAGGGGCTGTCAGCTGAGGCTCAGAGAGAGGCTCATTACACAGACCAGGCGCCTCGCTGAACACCAGGAAGGCATGCCCAGTCAAACAAAGTGCTCAGAATAGAAACGTAAGTCCCTTTTGACACCGGGGAGAAATCAGGAAATTTTCCGGAAAGTAGGTGATGGGGATGTTGGTGTTAGAAGAAGGAAGCAGCAGAACAAGACGCCTAAGACGTCTTGTGGGTGTGGGGGAGCACGTGGCCCCGTGCTCCTGGCTGCAGCGCCCAGGACGGAGCAAGGACACAGGGATGGCCCCAAGACACGCAGGTCCCCAGGGCTCAGGAGAGCCCACGACCAAACCCCAAGCGAGAAAAGGCGAGTGTGAAAGGAGCTGAGAGCTTGAATCCCACGTTGTGTTAATTAACAGAGCTATGATTTGCCAATGAGCGCCCAGCAGGGGCGATCATCTGCCTGATAGAGAAGGCCTGCTTTCCTGATGGATTCTCAAGTGCACAGAGCCATGAAATTACTTCTAAAACAAATAAAAAGACAAAGACAGTCACTTACGTTTGTGTACTGGGGAGACTTTTGTTCTCTTTCTTGAAGGAAACAGGCTAATTACAGAGACCAGAGATAAAACAGAAATATCCAACCTTATCATCTCTCCTAGGAAAGCAGAAAATACTAACTCAAATAAATTAATAAAAATACCAAACCCGTGGGGGGCACATTTTACTTAAACAGTATCCCATAAAATCCTCACAAAAATCCACCATCCTCATTTCACAGATGTGGAAACAGCCGCGCAGAGAGGTTAAGTAAATAACTAACTTGCCCAAGGTCACACAACAAAATGGAATCAAAACAAACACTTCATCTTCCTTCCCGAGACACTCAATAGCTATCTCATAATGTTTTTTAAAAAAAACTGCCTAAAAAGGAGTTAGCGAGGGTCCCCAATAAGACGCAGCTGAGAAGAGTTTCTTGCCCCTCTTCTCTGTAGTGGCTTTGCCCCCATCTCTCACAGGCTTTCCGCCATCGCTCCTGGCAGTGTTACGTGGTGGCCCAATTCCCGCTTGGGAGTCTCTGCAGCTTCCCCCAATGCACGTCGCATCTTGCCACCCCACAGCTGAAAGTCCTTCAGTGGCTCCCCCCGCCTTTAGAATGAAATCCCAGCTCTTCCACATGCCACGCAAGGCCTCTTGTGGTCTGGCTCCTCCCTGCCTCTCCAGCCTCATCTCCTCCATTCCTGGCCCCAACCCCAGCATCTGTAGCCCATGAGTGAACCTTTCATGCTGATGAACAGGGACCCCCCCCCCGCAACTCATCCTGGGCTCTCCGGCTTCCTGCTCTCCTAACCCTGGGCCTTTTCCCCTGCTGCTCCTTGGGTGTAAAATCGCTTCCCCCTTCTGCCCGGTCCCCCTCCTGGACCTTCAGAGTCGGCCGAGGCCACCTCCTCCACCGAGCTTCCTGTGCCCAGCCAGACTGTGCTGGCTTCTCTCTGCTCCCTGCACCTTCCATCTTGATCCTGCTATAGCTCTTCCCACATTGCATTTCGATGGTATCTTTCCTCACTACCCCCTCTCCCCCATGAGACTCATTCATTCATTCATGTATTCATCCACTCATCCACTCACACATGTAAGCTCCACTGAGGGAAGGAACTACAACCACCTCTGGTGTAAGCACTGCGTCTCCAGCCTTGAGTAAAGTGGTTCTCTAAGTGTGGTCCCGGGTAGCAGCCTGGTCAGCCTGGGAACTTGTTAGAAATGCAAATTCTCAGGTCTCACCACAGACCTACTGAATGGAGTCTCTGTTTTAGTAAGCCATCCAGTTTGGGAACCAACGCCTGGCATATCGTACTCAATAACTGTGGATTGTCACAATAAATGGGATAGCTGATAGAAACCAGCTATCCTGGAGCCTCTGGTGGCCTCAGGGTTGCTCCATCCTCCCCTGGGGAGGGGATGAGACTTTCTTTGTGAGCTTCCCTGTCTTGCCCAGTGATGCTGGGATCACCATATTTTCAATCCTGTTCTAGCGCTGGTGCAGCTGACAACTAGAGAGGCGACTGGAACAAAATGAATCAATCTTCAGGTCACGTAGCCTTTTGGAAATACAGTGAAACTCAGGGACCAGGCCAGCTCTGGCTCTTCCTGGGTAACACGTGTGCTCTCTGGTCCTCCCTTCTTTTTCTGAAAAGGAAACCTGCCTACCTCAGGGGATTGGCATAAACGTCAAGTAAGAGATTCTTTGTGAATGTGCGTCCTCAATTCTAAAGCATCCTCGAAGCGTTCGTCCCTCATGACAAAATGAGATACACTGGGCTAGATGAGTGCAAAAGTGCTCCAGCTCTAAAATTCTCTGATTCTGTGAAATCTCGACAAAATCCCACTTCAACAAACACTAAGAAAAGACAGGGTCCATGAGGAGAGAGCGGTGGGTCATGATGCAGGCTGAGGCATCAAGCTTGGGTTCTAACCAGCTCTGATGCTTCCAAAAGTGTGTGACATGGAAAAGTGACTTACCCTTCCTGCAGTTTCCTCATCTGTAAAATGGGTCATTACTCCCACTCACCTCACAGGGTTGTTTGAATATATGTAAGATGCTGGAAGTGTACTGGAAGCATTCAAAAACGTTGGGGACTCTTGTTACTAATGCACTATTGCTGTATTTAATGGCGCTATGTTCATTCCTGAGGGGAACAGCACAAAATAAGAGATCATCTGGTGCTACACAATCTATAAAGAAGAGTCTTAGTCAATACAATCTTCTGATTATGTGACACTGAATTGTATATTTTTTTTGTGCTCCAGGCTACAGAGTACTGTTTCATTGGTTTTGGTTTGTTTTGGTCTTATTTGGTTGGTTCAGACATCAAACAGGGCAGCCTTTCAAAACCTTTTGACTATTTCAGGGACCATCCTTGCCAAGAAGTCCACCCATGGACGCTAAACAGCACAGAGTGTCCAATAACTTAAGACAGGGGTCAGTGAACTTTTTCTTTAAAGGGTCAGAGAGTAAATATTTCAGGCTTTACAGGCCATGGGGTCTTTGTTGCCACTGCTACTCAACTCTGCCACTGAAGTACAAAGGCACAGTAGATGACACGCAAACCAAGTAGGTGGGCTGGATTTGGCCCACGGGCCATAGTTTGCCAACCTCTGGCTTAGAGAACCAAGAAACTAGACGTGATAGAATCATGGTCCCTCCTTTCCTCAGCCCCATTCAAAACACTTCATTTTCTTTGCTAATTCATTACAGAGAAACTGGCTATCAACTCCATTTTATCTCGAGTTCATGCAGCCCCAGGGTATGAATTCTAGAAATGTATAAATTGTAGCAAAATCCCACTTCAACTTCAGAATTTGAGTTACACAGAGTTCATTTCATTATGGGATTTTTATCTCAACAAATGACATTGAAGGTCCAGAGTTATTAAAAAAAAAACAAACCCTATTTCCATGTCTGCCCACACAGTCTGCCTCTCTCTCATCCTAATTCGAATATGATGCATTTTATTAAGTGAAAACTTTAGTATACTACATGCATTGCAGCCAATCTGTGTTTTCCTAGGAGCTGATCAAAGTTATAGAAAGACAGTCCGTCCTTTTGACCCAGGGTATGTGTACAGTAATAGTGTAAGAGCATCAGTGCTGTGATAAGTAATCTTAATACACTTAGACATCGATCTCTAAGTGATGTGGGGTTGAATTAGTAGTTTTGTTTTGTTAAAAGTCCTTAGGGGGACTCCCCTCCCCTGGTGGCGCAGTGGTTAAGAATCCGCCTGCCAATGCAAGGGACACGGGTTCGATCCCTGGTCCGGGAAGATCCCCCATGCCGTGGAACAACTAAGCCCGTGAGCCACAACTACTGAAGCCCACACGCCTAGAACCCGTGCTCCACAACAAGAGAAGCCACCGCAATGAGAAGCCCACGCACCGCAACGAAGAGCAGTCCCCGCTCGCAGCAACTAGAGAAAGCCTGTGCGCAGCAACGAATACCCAACGCAAGGCAAAAATTAATTAATTAATTAAAAATAAAAAAGTCCTTCGGATTCATGAGTGGTGGTGGAAGTTCTCATTTTTACATCCCACTCTGGTGTAATGTGGGAGTAGGATGAGGGGCTGGGTCAAGTAGAGGGTTAAGACAGAAAATGGGGGACAAGGCAATGAATAGAGAACAGCAGAAACTTCCGAACAGCGTAGGGCAGGGGCCTCGCAGGGCACAAGATGGAGAGGAGGCCCGAATGCAGAGAGATGGAAACCAGAGCCAGGGACCTTGCGGAGAAAGGATGGCGCAGAAATAACCCCTACAACTTGCCAGGAAGCTAAACAAATAAGATTTCGGAGGGTACCACTCGGGGCTTCTGACACGCCGGTAACGTAACATTTAACATACAATGTGCACTGAAGAGATGTGAGCTGGAAAATGACAGGCTGGAGAGAAGTGGGTGGCAATTTTATCTGCCATTTGAACCTGAACAGCCCAGTTTTAGGAAAACAGGTAAAAAACAAATAATGCAGCACACCTTCTCTGTAGCTGGTGGCAGTGGGCTTCCATTTTAATGAGGATTGAAGGCAACATAGACATTTTGACACCCTGACACATCCATTAAAATGGAAATCTGTCTGTAGAGCCTGTCACAGCTGCTTCAGGACACCAGGAAGCCCAATCCCTACCCTACTCCAAAGAGGCCCAGAGGTTTCCACGCAGTGGGGGAAGGAGCCCAATGCCGTTGTCATGGCACACGCCTCCTCCTTTAGGCTGGATCCCAGGCCCCAGGAGGGCGGCTCCTGAAAGGTCTGGGTTGCTGGTCCCACCTCTGGGCAGAGGGGCGGGTATGCCCTGGGGTCTGGGTTTCAGTTTGCAGGTGGGGTAGAGGGAAGTGGAAGGATAATAATACGATTAATCCTCACCACTTGCGTTAAAATACTTCTGTTTTGTTTTGCTTTGCGGTACGCGGGCCTCTCACTGCTGTGGCCTCTCCCGTTGCAGAGCACAGGCTCCGGACGCGCAGGCTCAGCGGCCATGGCTCACGGGCCCAGCCGCTCCGCGGCATGTGGGATCTTCCTCGACCGGGACACAAACCCATGTCCCCTGCATCGGCAGGCGGACTCTCAACCACTGTGCTACCAGGGAAGGCCTAAAGTACTTTTATATAACTTAGTTCATTTGCTCCTCAGCCTGCGAGATAGGGAAATGGGTCCCATGGTCAAGGTTAGGTAATGTCAAGAAAGTTGTATAGAGGGACCATGACCTTGTCTCTGGGCTTGAGGAAAGGCCTCCAGGAGGAGGAGGTCCCTCCCCTGTCCCAGGGACATGAGGTCAACGGCACTGCCCTAGACTGGCCTGGAGTGGATACCAGTGTGCACCTGCCCATGGTACAATGCAAGGTACCCGAAGGCCCAACTGCCCAAATGGCACCAGACTGTCAGAGGAACTGCAATTCCTGTGTCCAAATTCCCTTCACGGGGTTAAGACTCCAGGCCTCCAGATCTGGCTATGCTCAAGTGCCCCAGTGAGACTGGGGAGGGTCACAGAAACATGTCGGTTTCCACTGTAAGGCATTAGCAGGAAGCAGCCACCCCGGCAGGTCACAGAGGAAAGCCTGGATGTGAGAGGAAAGAAGGATGGTTGGAAAGGCCCAAAGCAGAAGCACCGTGTGCCCACGTGCCGCAGGAGAGGCTGCCCAGGGGAACATCGCCCGTAGCCCTGCCCTTGGGGCGTTGGGTGTGGTCAGAGGGCTGCTCGGAGTAGCGGACAGGACACTGGACCAGACACAGAAGGTCTAGGTCCTCATCACAGCTGTGTCGCTAAGCAACCACACAACCCTGGAAAAGACAGGAGCCCCAATATCCTTATATGTAAAATGGGCAGAGTGGGTTGCATTGTGTCCCCCCGCCCCAAAAGGTATGCCCAAGTCCTAACCCCCAGTACCTGTGAATATGACCTCATTTTGAAATAGGCTCTTTGCAGATGAAATTAAGAATCTGAAAATGAGATCATCCTGGATTTAGGTCGGACCTGAAATCCAACGACTGGTGTCCTTAGAAGAGAAAGGACAGGAAGATGTGACACACAGAGACACAGGGGAGAAGGTCATGTGACAAGTGAGGCAGAGATTGGAGGGATGCTGCCACAGTCAGAGGATGCCTGAAGCCACCAGAGGCTGGAAGAGGTAGAAAGGAGTCTCCCCTAGAGCCCGCTGATGCCTTGATCTTGGACTCCTGGCCTGGAGAACTGAGACAATAAATTCCTGTCGTGTTAACGCCGTCGAGCCTACGGGATATTGTTACGGCAGCCGTAGGAAACTAACAGAGCTGGGGATACACAGCTCATCCTGCCCTCCTCCTGGGGCTCGCTGTAAAGACCAACTGAGCCACGGCCCTGATGTCACAGGTCACAAGCACCTGCGTTGTCCTGCCCAGGTGTGTGCTGTCCAGGACGGCTGACACGAGCCGAGTGTGGCCACTGAGTACTAGGACGTGACTGGGCCAAATGGAGATGGGCCACCAAGTCGAAGGAGTGTAGATTATCTCACTACTATTTCCTATTTTGATTACATGTTGAAATGGTACTTTGGACCGACTGAGTTCAATAAGACATATTATTACAATTAATTTCACCTGTTTGATTTTAGACTATTTTAAATTTTATTTATTTATGGCTGTGTTGGGTCTTCGTTTCTGTGCGAGGGCTTTCTCCAGTTGCGGCGAGCGGGGGCCACCCTTCATCGAGGTGCGCGGGTCTCTCACTGTCGCGGCCTCTCTTGTTGCGGAGCACAGGCTCCAGACCCGCAGGAGCAGTAATTGTGGCTCACGGGCCCAGTTGCTCCGCGGCATGTGGGATCTTCCCAGACCAGGGCTCGAACCCGTGTCCCCTGCATTGGCAGGCAGATTCTCAAGCACTGCGCCACCAGGGAAGCCCTGATTTTAGACTATTTTTAACGTGGCAACTAGGAAAGGAAGAATTATGTATGTGGCTCCTATTCTGTTCCTATTGGCCCATGTTGGCCTAGAGAATGCCCTGGGTGACAACTGCATGCGGATTCGGGCCAGTCTTTCAAACAGCCACAAGCCGAGGGCAAATGTAATTTATACAAGCACGTGGGGAAGGCCACCTATGCTCTGGTTTGAGCCTTCCTTCATCTGATACCATAAAACAGCTCTCGACAGAGCCCTGCCAAGGGTGGTAGGTTCCTCCTTAAGGGGGTTAAATGAAAAACAAAGGAAAGTAGATACCTTTGTTTCTGGGTTCTACCCCTTCTTTTGCTTCTGACCCAGAGCCCTCCCCAGATGTGCAGCTGCTGTCAACACTCAGGCCACTGAGTGCTTGGTGCCTCGGGCTTCTCCTCAGCTCGGCTAAGTGCCTATAATAATGGGTTGGTGGGAGCTCGGCTAATTACAGCCCCAAACTAGCCGAGGTTGTTACATTTGTCTCCTCCAGTCTGTCCATCTAGCTCAGTCCACACCTGTCCACCCATCTCCAGGCCACTCCTCAGACGTTGACTCTGCCCCTGTTTCTCAGCTCTCCTGTCCTCCCCTGGCTCGGTTTTGTCTTTACACCGGAGCATCGACTCGCTTGATCCTGCGCTGGCGGCAGCGAGCAGACACAGCGCATCGTTCGATCCACCACGATGCAGCTCCAACAGAGGAAACGTCGGCAACAATGACAGGCACCGGTGGGAGGGAGGAAATCAATTGCTGCACAGCCCCGACTCCCTGCCCCGCAGAACATGCGAAGACAGACACCCACACCCACGCGGGCAGACAGGCAGACTCCCACGCTCCAGACGAGGGGAAACCAGGTTAGCTCAACGCACAGGCATCATGGAGCTTCCTCCACAAGCCTTCCTGCCCTTCCATGCCAGAATGTAGTTTTCTCTCCCCAGAACTGAAATAATATCTATGGCCTGTGCTGCTTCTCTTTTTAACCCTTTCTCGTGGCGCCTGTCAGTGTAGAGAAGTCCTCAAGGGTGGGGCTCACCCTTACGCTTCGCCTGGGACTGTGACCGCCGTGGCACAGCAGAATACCTTGCACATTGAAGATGCTCAATACGTGTTTGCTGTTGTTATTAATGAAGGAAAAAAAGAGCAAAACTACTATGAGGATACTCCTAAGGCCACCTTTCCTTGGGTTAGAAAAAATCTGGAAGATTTGGAAATGGAACAAAGGATTTACCGTGGGTTCGTTTACGGACTTACCAGGCAGCTGGCTGCCTGGAGCTGATTCTTTAGAAATGAGTGCCTTAGTTTGATTTGCTATTTACTATTGATTAAGATATTTACAACTCTGTCAGGGTAGATGTTAACTTAGAAAACTGATGGCAAAGCAAATGATTCCAGCCAACGGTAACGCAAATGAATATTGTCCTGTAGAGACGCAAATGATTTCTAGCCTGAAGAAAAGACAGGCCCAGTCAGTGCTTACTGTTTATTGTCCTGTGGTTCATAACCAGTTTTGTATCTAACCTAGCAATCTTATTTCTTATGCTAGGATATTTTAAATGCCTTTCCCTACAGAACATAAAACCCCCTGCTCTTCAATGGTCTTCGAACCAGCTTTACCATCTTACTGGTTCCCTCATTGATTGGTAAGCTGAATAATTTTTTTTTTTTTACAGAAGATGGTGGGGGTAGGAGTTTATTAATTAATTTATTTATTTTTGCTGTGTTGCGTCTTCATTTCTGTGCGAGGGCTTTCTCCAGTTGTGGCAAGCGGGGGCCACTCTTCATCGCGGTGCGTGGGCCTCTCACTATCGCAGCCTCTCTTGTTGCGGAGCACAGGCTCCAGAGGCGCAGGCTCAGTAGTTGTGGCTCACGGGCCTAGTTGCTCCGCGGCATGTGGGATCCTCCCAGAGCAGGGCTCGAACCTGTGTCCCCTGCATTAGCAGGCAGATTCTCAACCACTGCGCCACCAGGGAAGCCCTGAATAAATTTTTGAGACAAGTCCATTCTATTTTGTATGGGAGTCATGTCTTTAACTTTTTGAAAATTACTCTTTGGCACTGGATAGAATCAGGAGCGCTGGGCTCCCAGGCTGTAGCTTCCTGAGATAATTAGTTAGCCATCTGAGTCTTGTATTGTTAATGGTCACCGGCTCACTCTTGTTCCCCCTAATAGTCCTTCTAGGGGGTCTTTCAGGAGGAAGTGCTTCTCAGGCCTTCAGAGGTTTCAGAGAATAAATGAGAATAAAAGTAGGACATTGGGACAACTGGTCACCATCTAATCTGGAGGCAGAGAGAACAGGCCAGAGGCAAAGACACACCACGTCCTTCCACAGCTTTCATGCTGTCCCACCAGTGACCCTCCGTGCAAAGAATACCTCCCCCGCTCTAGCCCCAGCTCAAAGGCTACTGTCTCCTGAAGCCCTCCCTGACCACCCCTCACCCCGGTGCCCAGGGAGAATAAGCTGCAGTCTTCTTTGTGAGAGTGTTACAGAGGCCCTCGCTTTACAAGAGAACTTAAATATCTTTTCTCAGAATTGCAGGAAACTTAGCTCCAATGTAAAGCTGCCGGCTGCCTTAAACAAGAGTATGGGTAAAAGACTATTCCTGGAATGGGTGGGTGTATTCCCAGCTTGGAACAAAGAAGAGGAGAAAGGAGGTTCTAGGAAAGATGAAACAGACTTGGGAAAGGAAGGGCAAAACTGATACAAGCTAAAGCGACATCTCAGGGCCCGCGCTGAAGAAGCGGAATAAGGCAGAAAAATGCAGGTGTGTTTGAGCAGCCAGGCGTGAAGGCTTCTGGGAGTTCAGGGCAGAGGGAACTGAAAAAAGGAGGGAGGGGATATAGAAATCTGTGCTTCCGAAAGTCAGTCTGAGTTAATTTGCACATATCTTTGTTCTTATCTGGTGAATAGATGCATGAAAGATAAAAAACAGAAGCAGTGAACTCAACCAAGCTTGGTCTAAAACTTTAGAACTCCCACTGTGTCAGGGTGGCCTGCTACCAGGAGAACCCCTACCAGTGGGTGCATGAGCACCTATAACCCTTGGATGTCGTGTTATAATGATTTGTGTCTATGCCTGTAGTTTCCACTTGACCGTGGACTCACTGGGAACAGATACCAGGTTGAGTTCATCTTTGTGTTCCCAGATCCCAACACAGAGTTTGCTGTATGGGAGACTATTTTAAAAGTTCCTGAATATGTATTTTGCTCCTCATTGAGTTTTCTTTACAAGTGGAGAATGCCTGTGCATTTATTTTCAAAAAGAGCAAAGAAGAGGCAGTGAAAATCCCAAGACCCAAAGTAAGACACCAATTTAAAAAGGAAAGTAAAATGGAAAATCTCTGGGACCAGCAGAAGAAAAGAATTCATAGAGTTGTAGATATGCCCTTGATGATTCAGCAATCTGGAAGTCATCTGACTCTCCCTCTAATACGGTTCGATATGCAGGCAAAGAAGGCTAACAAATGACCCCTATAAACCTTACAAGAAACAGCAAAGACATGTACGTGGACAACAGGTGTGAAACTGATCTCCTGGGCAGAGGCTCAGGCATATCTAGCTAACCCAGGAAGGGCCAGTTACCTTCTTAGGACATGTGTGAGTATAGAGAACATTTTATTACCATAACCTGGAAAGAGGAGTCAGAAGGCCTGAGTTTTTATCATGATTCTGCCTTGACCATATATCAGCTAATACGTTAAAATGTGATTCCACCACATCCCATACTTCCCGCTACCTTCCCCAAATGCTTGTTCTGTCAAGCGGGGTGTTGCCCGAATCAGGGACAAACTGAGGTCCAGGGATCCCGTTAGATGGCAGCAGCCACAATCCAGGAGTAATAAGGAAAACACTTAAACTGGCTCTGAGATAAAGGCCCAAGTGGTGCTGCAACTGAGGATAAGAAACAAGAAAACGGGAGGGAAGTCAGGATGGGGGAGATAAATCTGGTCTGAATTTGCGTTGATAGGAAACCTTTCCAAGATTAAAAAAGCAAAGGAAGCGAACAGGTGCTGAATCTGGGCTGTCCGAATATTCACCGAACACTGGCTACAGCGTGATGCTTGCTAATTTGGGATGACTGGGGAGCTGGTGTGCTTTTCTACTGATGAAAATGCCCTTTGGAGCCTCTGTCCTTAATGTCCCTTCTCGGGAGGTGTAGGAGGAGCTTCAACAATGACAGACAGTGGAGCCATTTCTTGCCTCTGTCGCCTCCTAGCTTTGTGATCTCGGAGAAGTCAGTTCACCTTTCTGGGCCTCAGATTCCTCATCTGTACACAGAGAGGGGTGGAGAAGAGCTGCCTGCCTCACCTGCCAGCTCTGGGATCTCCTGCCCCAGGCCAGTAGAACATAGCTCGTTGGAGCCCTCTGCAGCCCCTCCTGCTGCTTCCAGAAAGCCCAGGATTCTCCTTCAAACCATTCTAGCAAAGAATATTTTCTGCTCCCTGCCTAACAGTCTAATTTGCCCCCCATGTGCTCCTGCAAATGGCCCAGAGGAAAGTCCACACTGGTGTCTGAGGCTCCAAGCCTTGGATAGAAAAGAAACCCCGCTGTGGTGGGGAAGGGGAGTTGGGGGGGGGGGGCGGTGTAGAGAAGGCTGGTCAGTCCAGCTCCCTATGTATTAGCGCCATGCCTCCTTGGGGTGTTCCCACGCTCCAAGGCAAGGGGCTGGGTAACAGCTGCTCCTGGAGCCGTGTAGCAAAACCAGGGGTCCCTGCAGCTTCAGTGTATCTAGATGACGAAGAGTTTTCAGAAGCAAGTCATGAAGAGGTCTCCTCCTTTTCAAAATGGGAATCCAGAACTTCAATCTACCCCTCTGGTTAAACTCCAAGAGTTGCTACAAAGTTCTCACAAAGGTCCAAGCCTAGGACCAAAGCCAAGCAAAGGTCTCAAATATCCTAAAGTTGGTCTTTGATACCACCCTTAGCCCCAGTCAAAGGTTCCTTACTGAGTCCCCAGCGTGTTAGAAAGTCCACCGATATACACTGTGGCACCCCTCCCCCAATCTTGCATTGGTGACTTCTCACCTACCCATCCCCCCCCCCAGTCTCCTGACCCTGCAGATGACCCTGACTCAGCCCCTAGTACAGCTGGAGCTGGGGCCCTTCCCATCTGAGTCCCACTTGCCCAAGAGCTTACTGGAAGGCACAGGTGTAGGACATCTCTGCTTCTGCCCCCGACTGAGCAGACTCATTCCTGGCATTGCAAATTAGAAATTGGAATCTAACTTCCCAGGGAAGGATTTATAATGGTGATTAAATTCTATATTATTCAATATAGAAAGATAATCAGTATTCAAGTGAGAAAATCAGAAGCAGTGACTAGATGACTTGCCCATGGTCACAGAGGCAGCTAGCGACAGGGTAGCGCTGAAACCCAGGGCTCCTAACTCCCAGTTCAGTTACAGATGGGCTTTTACTCTTTGGCGTGGAAACCTGCCTACTGTTTATGGCACGGTTTCTATCAGAAACTGTGTTCTGAGTTCCCAATCACCATATCGTAGGGAAAATCTGGAACAGGGCTCATTCTAAGTTGGAGACCACCAATTCCGTATAGGGTCTGTCTGTATTAGGGCTTACAGAAGGGGTCAGACTCAAGGAAATGATGTTACTCCTGGACTGACCTGCCCACAGAAGGATCATCATGGTGCAAAGTGCCCTCAGGACTCAGTGTTAAAGGGAGTCCAAAAACCACTGGGGAGGGAACCTCTTCTAGTCTCCCAAGACCATGCTTAAGTTTTCTTCTCACTGCACTATTTCTAAGGGAAAGGAATGAACGAAACAATCACTATGATTTTTTATGGAGATAAAAATTCCATGATCTCATTACTTCAAGCACCAATCGAAGTTCATCTTTCTTGCAACCATTAACCTTCAATGAAGGGAAGCTGACACGTGGTCCCCTGGGGGTGATGGTGGCCGAGGTGCTAAAACAATGTCTGTGCTCAGTGCTCAATGATGTTCATGGGACAAAAAAAAGTGCAATCTGGAAGATATTTTGTCCCCTTGGCTCTCTTTTTCTCCCATGAATGACAACAATCACAAATGTCTTAGAGTGTTATGGTCCCCACACTGAACTGATGGAGGGATTTCACCACCACCTAAAGGGCGGCGGCCACTGAAGTGCTCTTTCCTAGTCCACCAGTAGTTCATCCCTCACTGTCACTCTGTGACAGTGACCTTCTTTATGATCTTTCTCTTGGTATCATGTGGACTCCTAGGAGACATGCCAACTCTCAGTGTTAAAAAAAAATACCTTGGGCTTCCCTGGTGGCGCAGTGGTTGAGAGTCCACCTGCCGATGCAGGGGACGCGGGTTCGTGCCCTGGTCCGGGAAGATCCCACATGCCACGGAGCGGCTGGGCCCATGAGCCATAGGCCGCTGAGCCTGCGCGTCTGGAGCCTGTGCTCCGCAACGGGAGAGGCCACAGCAGTGAGAGGCCCGCGTACCGCAAAAAAAAAAAAACCTTGTACCCTGAGCCTTGTCCCCATCTTCTCTTCTTTAAGGCCACATCTGGAGTGGCTTCTTGCCTCTGGACAGATATAGGTATGATGAAGAGGAGAGGAAGACAGTGCTCGCCTGAGTGCTGGTGAAATCTTTAACGGCCCCACTCTGTCACCTGCATCTTTCTGATGCTCTGTTTTCTTCTCTGTCACGTGAGAGGCCCAGACCAGGTGAGCCCTGAAGATCATTCTGGCTCCCAAGACACTTGAACCTCCAAAGGCAGCAGGACCACGTGGGGAGGGCAGCTGAATGATCAAGGGATGCCTGTGGGAAACAGGCTGGAGGGTGGTGTGCGGGGTCAGGGAGGGAAACGTGGTAGGGCATTTGCCTCTTTTGACTTCTGGAAACAGATTCTCCATTTTCTTCCTTTGGAATTTGGGCAGCAAACTCCTGGGTGGTGAGGCACGCCAGACGACCAGGAACAAGTTGGGATGCACAGGTGAGGGATGCCGGCAAAGCTGCTTCCGCCCTGGTGTAATGACTCACCCCTCCTCCACCCTAGCCACTGCCGTGCTCTTCACTGCCCCTCCTGGGGGTCAGGGGACGGCATCAAGGCCCCCAAGGCTCTCGCTTCATCCTCTTGCACAAGGCACGGCCAGACGCCTGGCTGGGAGGAGCCCTGATCTCCATTATGATTAGGAGGGTGAAGATAATTCCATTACCAGTAATAGGATGCTGTAAACATTCCGTCTCCACCTGTTAGTTAGCACCACCCGCCTTTCCTCCCAAATACAAAGCAATGCTGCGTAATGGTGGCATTTTGCAGGTGATGCTGTTTCTCATTTGTGATATTTCAGTGGTTTGCGTGGGAAAGAGGATTAATTCTAGCTTTCCAGTTCCCAGCCCCGTCCTCTTCTGCCATTCCCCTGAAGCCATAAATGCACAAGCAGAGTAAACACACAGTGCTGTTTCCCGTTTACTGAGGAAGGGGGAGGGCGGAGCACCGTGGACCAAACACCCAGCTAAAAGTCACAGGTCTGCCTCTGGTACCACCACCAACCACCCGAGAAGCTTCCCGGTCCTAAAACAGGTATAACAAACCAGCCCTGCTCGCCCCGAGCTTGTTACGAGGATAAAAACAACGAAACCGGGGAAGCTGTGAAATGCTATATACGTTTGCAGCTAAATTCTTCATTACTGTTCCATGTGTCTGTGGAATTCCTTCTCTAGAGTCTTCTGGAGCGTATCTGTAGCCAGGTTGCTTTGGAAACCTGACTAAACTAAGGAAACAGAATCAGAATTATTACATACAAGTAAGTCGATAGAGGTGGGAGCGGCTCAGGTCCAGGAAGCGGGAGTGAGGGGGACGCACTGCGTGTGAGAAGCAGCAGGGGATTGTGGGTGGACAAAGAGAAGGTTCACGATAATGAAAGGTCAGAGGTATCACAGGTGGGTCCAGGATTTGTGGGGAGCACACACTTAAAACATGGAATAAGAACTTAAAAATGGGCTAGCACAGTGGGGGGAATTCAGAGAGGCGGAGGATTGGGGCCAAGGAGAATATATATAAATATATACACTGTGCAATTCATCTGTATTTTAGAATCTGAGAATCTGTAATTGAACCACGCATAGATGAAAAATGGAAAATGCCAGAATTTGCTCAAAGTACCACAGATCTACATTCACACTGGTGGTGGTAGAAAGTAACAGCCGTGTCATGGGCTGTACCCCTGGGACGGAGGTGCCGTGGACATTATTATTTCTACAGAGGGGCCACGATTTGGCTTTTGGTATCACTGTGGAGGGTGAGGCATTT
Organism: Stenella coeruleoalba; assembly: GCF_951394435.1. NCBI lineage: Eukaryota > Metazoa > Chordata > Mammalia > Artiodactyla > Delphinidae > Stenella > Stenella coeruleoalba. The sequence goes on along the minus strand of NC_137155.1, from coordinate 92,575,123 downwards.
TATAATTTATAATCCCCTGAACAACCCTTGAAGTAGGTATCACTGATCAGGAAACGGAGGCGCAGAAAAACAGACATCTTGCCCAAGGCCACACGGCCAGTAAGTGTCAGAGCTGGGATTCAAACCACATCTGACTCCTGAGCTGCCTCTCATGGTAGACAGGAGGGTCTCTACTTTGCATTAGGCCCCCATAACTAGGATGTGGGGAGATCATATCTAAACCAAGCTCTCTTACGCTCAAAGCCTAAGTTCTTGTCATCACACCCATTTCCTCCTAGAAAACCCCAACCCTTGTCCATCCTGGAAGCTCGAGAAGAATGTACCAAAACCATCAATGGTCAGGCTGTGGGCTGACCACCATGGAGCTGCTGTCTGTCCAGTCCTTCCAGGGTCTGTCGGCAAGGCGCAGAGGATGCTACTGTGGTGGTTAGAGAGAAAACCCTTGACTAAATTGGGTAGAATCCATCTTCAGACAAAATCCCCCAGAAACGCAACTGCAAGTCAAGGAGAGGTCAAGCAACAGAGCTTGCCGGTGATTTATCGAGACAAGAAGAGAAGTTTCCTTCAACATGTCCAGTCATTAGAAGGTTAAAAAAAAAAAAAAGAACATAAATAAGTAATAGAGGATAAACACCAAAGAATGAAGCCATCCCTTTGTCTAAAGACAAAAAGAAAAATTGGGGGCTAATAAATTCCTCCTAAATTAAGGTGAAAAGTATGTCTTCATACTAATCCCCCCCAATTTTTGCACACCTGGAAGTCACTTGTCTAGTTAACCTTCTCCAAACCCACACACGGAACCCGTAAGAGAAGCATGTGTGTGGCCTGTGATAACCAAGTGCACGAAAAGCAGTGGTAAGAAAATGAAGGTCTTCCTGAGAGTATCTTTGCAGGAGACGGCTGCCATTTTGTTCCCGCGACCCTGCTCCTGGGAGTACCAGCCTCAGGCGTGGCTGTCAAGTAACGAGGTGGGAGAGGTTTACGTAACGAGGGTGAAGCAGGGCTAGAGCTGAGCCCTGACTCCAAAATGCTGAGGGGATGAACCCTTTCCCTTCTCCTGACCTCTTAGCCACACCCCCAAATCCTTCGAGACCCTTCAACTCCTCTATTTCCCTGGAAGTCCTCCAGCTCCTTCATTCCTCCCTGATCTGAACATCTACGATACCCTGCACTCTGGACTGAAAGCACTGATTCCGTAGTTATCATGCCTGTCTCACTTCTCATTCTCCTGGTCTCAAGTGCTTACGTTTCCTTTGACGACTCCTCACTGCTGAGTAAAGAGCCGTCACTCGGTAAATATCCTGCTGATTCGGTAACAGATGAAGGATTTAGGAGTTCACGGTTACCTGAAGATAGAGGGAAGGAAAGGAGGACAAAGACTGAGTTACCCTGGGGAAGAGAAACCCCTTGAAGCACCTAGGACGGCATCCTCCCCCGGCAACAAGCTCTCTTTATCAAAGAGGAGAAGATGAATCATCATACGTTTTGTGAATTCCCAGTGTCTAAACATACCACAAATGCACAGGCTCAAAGTGCTGGAACTGGGGAGTTATTTACCTTAAGTAACAGGGCTTGGAGATTGTATATGCAGAACTTCTGGTAGCTGGATAATGACCGACTGTAAGTCTTTCTTTCAGACGTGTTGAAAGTTTGGAGAGAGTAGATGCCAGATGCAAGCCCTATTAGAACTTGTATCTGGTTTTCTCCGGAGCAAAGAATTCACTCCTTAATCTTTCTTTTTTTTTTTTTTGTGGTACACTGGGCCTCTCACTGTTGTGGCCTCTCCCGTTGCGGAGCACAGGCTCCGGACGCACAGGCTCAGCGGCCATGGCTCACGGGCTCAGCCGATCCGCGGCATGTGGGATCCTCCCGGACTGGGGCACGAACCCGTGTACCCTGCATCGGCAGGCGGACTCTCAACCACTGCGCCACCAGGGAAGCCGGCACTCTTTAATCTCTTAAATCCATTCCCAAGAGTTAGATAATGGCCCTGAGGGACCCAGGAAAAAGGCTGCTGTCTGCAACACCAGATTTCATCTTGAATCTCCTCTCTCACTGCTCAAAACCTCCAGTCTTTCCGTTCCATCTGCTGGACAGTCAAAGTCTGCCACATATGACCCTTGGCTAATGGATTCTGGTTTGGAAAAAGAAATTCAACCACAAAAGACATCTGGGGGACAACAGTGAACATGAGACTAAGCATGGGTGACGTTAGGAAATTATTGCTCATTTTGTTGAATGTGATAATGACAACGTGGATAGGTAAATACCCTGGGGTATTTAGGGCCATGAAGTCTGCAACTTACATTGGAGCAGTTCACTAAAGATCAAACATTTTTTTTTAACATCTTTATTTGAGTATAACTGCTTTACAATGGTGTGTTAATTTCTGCTTTATAACAAAGTGAATCAGCTATACATATACATATATCCCCATATCTCCTCCCTCTTGCATCTCCCTCCCACCCTCTCTATCCCACCCCTCTAGGTGGTCACAAAGCACGGAGATGATCTCCCTGTGCCATGCGGCTGCTTCCCACTAGCTAGCTATTTTACATTTGGTAGTGTATATATGTCCATGTCACTCTCTTACTTCGTCCCAACTTACCCTTCCCCCTCCCCATGTCCTCAGGTCCATTCTCTACATCTGCGTCTTTATTCCTGTCCTGCTCCCAGGTTCTTCAGAACCATTTTTGTTTTTTAGATTCCACATATATATGTTAGAATACGGTATTTGTTTTTCTCTTTCTGACTTACTTCACTCTGTATGACAGACTCCAGGTCCATCCACCTCACTACAAATAGTTCAATTTCATTTCCTTTTATGGCTGGGTAATATTCCATTGTATATATGTGCCACATCTTCTTTATCCATTCATCCGTCGATGGACACTTAGGTTGCTTCCATGCCCTGGCTATTGCAAATAGAGCTGCAATGAACATTGTGGTATATGTCTCTTTTTGAATTATGGTTTTCTCAAGTATATGCCCAGTAGTGGGATTGCTGGGTCGTAGGGTAGTTCTATTTTTAGTTTTTTAAGGAACCTCCATACTGTTCTCCATAGTGGCTGTATCAATTTACATTCCCACCAACAGTGCAAGAGGGTTCCCTTTTCTCCACACCCTCTCCAACATTTATGGTCTGTAGATTTCTTGATGATGGCCATTCTGACTGGTGTGAGGTGATACCTCATTGTAGTTTTGACTTGCATTTCTCTAATGATTAGTGATGTTGAGCATCCTTTCATGTGTTTGTTGGCAGTCTGTATATCTTCTTTGGAGAAATGTCTATTTAGGTCTTCTGCCCATTTTTGGATTGGGTTGTTTGTTTTTTTGATATCAAACATTTTGGACAGGTAGAGAAGAGAGAAAGATGAAGCAAATAGAGCAAAATGTCAGCATTTGTTAGATTTGGATTGTGGACCTATGAATGTCATCTGTTCCTTTCAGAAGGACAGGAGCATAGATTTTCTTTCAAGGAAATAAGTATCAGACGTTTATGTCTGATATGGGATTGAAAGCTGAAGGCTAGACTACGTAATTCTGATCTTTGCCTCTCAATCCCAAACGCTAAGTAACATCTCTAATCAAACGGCAGCCTAGGGCCAGGTGGTTTGAGACTTCTGCTGTGTTGAATCTGAGAAGTTAGTATATGCCTTTTCTTTCAACTTTTGTTAATGTTTAAAATTTTTCGTAATAGAAGTGGTATGTTGGTTCCTAAAAACATTAAACATGGAATTACCCTATGATCCAGCAATTCCACTTCTGGGTATATACCCAAAAGAAGTCAAAGTAGGGATCTGAATAGATATTTGTACACCCATGTTCACAGCGTTATTGACAATAGTCAAAAGGTGGAAGCAACCCAAATGTCCACAGACAGGTGAGTGGATAAATAAACGTGGTACGTTCACACAGTGGGATGTTAATTTAGCCTTAAAAAGGAAGGAAATTCTGACACATGCTTCAACATAGATGCACATTGAGGACGTCAGCTAAGTGAAGTAAGTCGGCCACAAAACAACAAATACTGCATGATTGCACTTATCTGGGATAGCTGGAGTAGACAATTCATAGCAACAGAAAGTAGAACGGTGGTTGCCAGCTGCTGGGAGAGGAAGAAATGGGATAATGTTTAATGGGTGGAGAGTTTCAGTTGGGGAGGATAAAGTTCTGGAGACGGATGGGGGTAATGGCTGCACAGCAACGTGAATGTGCTGAAGGCTACAAAGGTGTACACTTAAAAATGGTTAAAACGGCAAGTTTTATGTTGCGTATATTTTGCCACAATTAAAAAGCTTCATAATAAAGAGCTGAAAGAAAGAAGCTAGGCACACTCACAGTAAGCTTCCTGAGCCCGGCCTTCAAGGCCATCCCGGGTCTGCTGAGTGCTTCCTGCTCTGTACTGGGCCCTGCGCACACCCAACACCACCCAGCCTCTCTGCGCCTTTCCTCTTGTTAGTCCTGACATGTGAGTTCTCTCTCTCCTTTTCCATCTGTCAAATCCCATCTATTCCGGAAGTCAAGCTCCCGTCTTTAGAAAAAAGCTGTCATCTTCTTTTTAAAACCCTCCCAAATTCTGACCAGAGCGATACTGTCCTTCTCTGATTCCTGCTACATCTCGTCTGTATTCTCCGTAAATATTCGTTTGCCCTTAAACACAAAATCAACGCTCAGATTCTGGCCAAGGCTGAGTACATTGTGCATATAATTCATTTGAGAGTCCCAGCAGAGGTACAGGAGCATAAATTTTCTTTCAAGGAAACATGCACGTTAGAAAGGTTATGGGTAACACGGGACGAGGGTTAAAGGTTATAGCTGGGAAATTATGATCTCTACCTTCAATCCCCAGCTGCATATAAAATTTCCAACCAAATGTCATCTCAGGATGTGCCAGGCAGTTTGAGGAGTTCTGGCTTTGAAAACCCAAAAGTAAGGTAAACCAAATTGTAATATGTAACGTGTGTCCCTAAAATCTCACTAGGATACCCGCCAGCCCGTCAGAATGGGGGATGAGGCCGGCCCCCTCTGGAGATGGAGAGAAGCAGGCAGAGAGCTCTGATTTCCCCAACAAGTGAAAATCACTTGATTCTAAGAAGGAGCTGATCCCCCCAAACCGCAGTATTTTTGTGGAATAGGATATAGTACATAAAAACACAAATAAACAAGCAAAAGTTTGTCACTGGAGGGCAGAAACCATCAAAGCTTGTTCATAAAGTGCACAGCTGGGGCATAGAGCCCACGGTGCACATGATAAAGAATAACACGTGACCGCTTCCTGACTCAAAAGGAGGAGTACTGCCCCCAAAACCCAGGAAAGAAAGGAGGGGGCTTCCCTGGTGGTGCAGTGGTTGAGAATCTGCCTGCCAATGCAGGGGACACGGGTTCGAGCCCTGGTCCGGGAAGATCCCACATGCCGCGGAGCAACTGGGCCCGTGAGCCACAGCTACTGAGCCTGCGCGTCTGGAGCCTTTGCTCCGCAAAACAAGAGAGGCCGCGACAGTGAGAGGCCCGCATACCGCGATGAAGAGTGGCCCCCGCTTGCCGCCACTAGAGAAAGCCCTTGCACAGAAACGAAGACCCAACACAGCCGAAACCAACTAACTAAATAAATTTATTAAAAAAAAAAGAAAGGAGGAAGGTGGCAGAGAGAGAAGTGATGATTTACCCTTTCACTCAATTTGGGCTTGCCCTCTCCCATTCTCTCCTTTAAGCCTAAATGATTTTCTCTTCTTTGTTTGAAGGGAATCTTAACTCGAAAAGAAATGGATTTGAATGCTTGAAGTATTTCTCGGTGAGAAGCCAAAATGTCCCTTAGTAGTAATTATTTGGGCCCAGGACAAGGCGTTTCCAGCCATGTGCTTGGTCTCTGAAGGCACTGCTCAGTTCCCAAAGCAGCTGTATTTTTAAAAGAAAAAAGAGAATCTCTCGCTATTTTCCCAGGCAGATCATTGAGGGCCTCACGGCAGGTACCCCGCTGAAAGACGGAGGTCTCTGGAAACAACCGTTCTCCCCAAAGTCTCTGAATGACTTTTGTTCTGACCCAAAGGTTTCTTGTAAAACTGCAAACCCCACACAACTGTCTGCACTCAGATTCATGTAGACAACTCTCACCGTTCATGTTTGGCCACTGATCAAGGACAGTCTTGACAGTAAACAGGACTGTCACTCTTTTGATGACTTTGGCTACGTGGTGCTGCCTAGCAACAGCTGGTATAATTGGTGTGCCCGTGTGTTATTACTGACTAATCAGAGATCTTAAGATCTTAGAACACAAGGACCTCCCACACTCACCAAACACCCCAGCTCTGAGTGTTGAATACATAACAGCTCTCATGACTGTTTTTTTTACTCTACCCTATGAAGTTGTCTATGGACGCCCCCTCTTTCTTCCATTAGGCTGTACAAATGGAAGTCCAGGCCTGGATATGACCCAGCTTCAAAACCAATTTACTAGAGAGACCACTCCATGGACCCAGAAGGGGCTATTAGGAGGGTGGATATGACTTACTTGTTACGGCAAGCTGGTAATAGAGAAAGACACTCTTTCCCTTTTACATTATACATTACCCATGTAATTGACACAGGAGAGCCCAGAAGAGCTACACGTTTTTTACTATGAATTTTCTATTTATACCTCCTGGACCTAATAAGAGTAGTTGGTATCAGGAAAAAGTGATAAACTTCCTGGCATGTTCCTGCTGACTGGAGTTCAGAGTAAAGAGTCTGTTTCTGCCAGTGTAAAGAAATCCAGGAAGGCCTAGTTCCTAGACTGTGTTCATCCAGGTGTGGTGACACCTGGACTCAGCTGGACTTCGCAGCCCAGGGAGATCTATTGAATCCTTACTGCTGCCAGGAGTAAGGTACCACCAGGGGGCTTTTGACAGTCCCAGGACAGTAATGTAGCTGTGTCTGCAGAAACGGTGTATTCAAAACATTTGCAATTCTGTTTTTTTTTTTTCTTTTGGTCTGTTTTGGAATGGAAAGGAAAGACATCATGTATATAAAATATCCGATAATCAGTATAAAAATTAGTATCAGTAAATGCATAGGCTGCTATTCTATTTACCATCTCAAATTAAAATTTTTTTCGAACTTTATTGAGTTACCATTGACAATTAAAAATTATATATACTTAAGGTGTACAACTTGCTAAGTTAATATACATTGTGAGATATTCACCACAATCAGGCTGATGAACACATCCATCACCTCAGAGAGTTACCCTTTTTCTTTGCGGTGAGAACCTTTAAGATCAACCCTTTTAGTACATTTCAGGTCTACAATACAATATTGTCACTATAGTCACATGGTTGTACATTAGGTCTCTGAAACCTATTTATCTTGTGTACAAGTAAAAGTTTGTATCACTTAACCACCATCGCCTCATATCCCGCCTTCCCCCAGCCCCTAGTAACCACCATTCCACTCTATGTTTCTACGAGTTTGATCTGAAACCTATTTATCTTGTGTACAAGTAGAAGTTTGTATCACTTAACCACCATCGCCTCATATCCCGCCTTCCCCCAGCCCCTAGTAACCGCCATTCTACTCTACATTTCTACGAGTTTGACATTTTTAGATTCCACATATAAGTTAGATCATGGAGTATTTGTTTTTTCGCCCCTGGCTTATTTCAGTTAGCATAATATCTTCCCAGTTTATCCATGTTGTCACAAACATGACAGAATCTCCTTCTTTTTTAAGGCTGAATAATATAGCCTTGAACATTTCCTTTATCCATTCATCTTTCAACAAATGTTTAGGCTGTTTCTGTACCTTGGCTATCATGAATAATGGTGCAATGAACATGGGAGTACAGACGTCTCTCTGAGGTACTGATTTCACTTTCTTTGTATATATACCCAGAAGTGGGATTGCTGGATCACAAGGCAGTTCTATTTTTAAGTTTTAGAGGAACATCCATACTATTTTCCATAATGGCTGTACCAATTAAACATCTGCAATTCTTGACAGAACTTCCAAGAAACTGGATTATTTTATTTTGACCCATTGTTTGCTTGTGTATATCCTTGGAAATGAGTGAAAGTCTTGCTGACTCCTACCTAAATCAGCCCCAAACTGTATATAAAATGTCCAGCGTTGTGAAACTTCAGAACTACAATGGAATTGGACCTATGAAAACTATTGTTCATCACCCAGCCTGCCATGGTAGGAAAAGTTAATGCCTATTTGAAGTAGTTATTATTCTAGTCCTTTTAAACTAACTCCTTAATTCTGTTCCTAGAATTAGGTTTTCGATATCCCAGCAGGATCCTTCTGACTGGTAGGAGGGGGCTTAGGGGGAGGGAGCATGACAACCTCAGAAGGAAGAAATAATGAATTTGCTCCCTTATTGTTTAGAAGAATTCAGCCTGAATCAATTAAGGTGATGAGAATGTTTTTCACCTAAAGAAAGGTGGCTCAATCTTCAGTGAGTTTCCAGTTGCACTCACAGCAAGCCAGGTGGTCGTAATAGTGACACCCTCTTTAAAGTAGAAAGGCAAGCCTACTATTTATCTTAGGCAAACATCTCCACCCGAAGTCTGACTGATATGACGGAGGCCATTCAGGGCAAGTTCTTATTTAGTGCCTACCACGAGCCTGACGTTGTGCCGGGTCCAGAGGCGCCGAAGGTACACCTAAGCCGCTTCTTGCTGTCCTCCAGGAACTTGCGTGGCTACCTGATAGACGCTCAAGCCGTAATGATACCATATGAGCGAGGAAAGCTGCTTCCGTAGCAGAAACGTCCTATATAGTCACCTAGAGGCACCTACGCGCTTCAATCACAGCCTTATAGCCATGAACGCACACACCCCACAGAGTCAGCCGATGAAGAGCTAGAGGGGGGTGTGCCTTGGCCCCTTCAGCAAATAACTACAGGTGAGTGGAAGAAGGCAGGTTTCAAACAGCAGGTGGGTATTGGGTGAGAGAACGGGCTTCTTCTAGAACAGAGTGTCCAGGAGGATGACCGTGGAGGGCTGGGTGGAGAATATGCATGAATTTTGGGTTGTGTGACAGAATAACAGAGCAAGAGTGGGTGGATGAGAGGTCCAGAAACGGAACAGTTGTGGGTGAGCCATGTGGTGATGGGAGACAAGTGTCAGGCCACAGGGAAACACAGCAGGCAGTGGTGGGCGGGCAGAGGGAGTCCATGCCTCTGGGTGACAGAAATGGGTGAATGCGTGCAGGCTCAACATTTTCCCTTTATTAAAAAGGGGTCTGCTAGATATAGCTTCTGTCCATGAAAACCTTTTCTAAGTCCTAGCTGGCAGTGGTGTAAGAAAAGATGGGCATGACGAGGGATGCATCTACCACCAAATCCATTTTAGGCAGGGACAAACGTCATTCTGTAACTTACCTCTGACCTACATAAATTAACCAGAAATAAAACTTGGGTATCTAGGAACTCAGAATTAGGAGTAGAATTTCTTCCCCTGACTGTAATAAGTTATGAGGACCAGGGACGAAGAGCATAGGGGATTTCAAATGATCTCTTTTCTAAGCTGAATGTCTAGGTTTCCTTATCTGTAGAATAATATGTAATATGTACTTGTCTAAAGGAGTTATTGCAGAAATAAAGAGACGGTGCCTGTAAAGTGTTTAGCCTAATGTCTGACACATAGTAAATGCTCAATAAAAGGATGTGTTATCTAAGGTTCCTTCCACTCCAGTATTCTGAGGTTCTGTGAATTCTGTCAAAACTGGTTTTATCTTCCTCCAAAGCAGGAGGACAGTGAATGCCTTGAAACTGTGTGCAAAGTTTAGATCGCAGGAGAGATGTCCGCATAGCTTACAATGATTTCCCCATTGCTGGGAATGGCCTCACGCTACACACAGTGGACCCAAATAAGCATCCTGCCCTCCTCGTGCAGCTGACTGATCTGACTCAAGCTAGGACAATTAACTTCTCTCTCCTGGGATTTTAAAATTTGGGGCAGATACAGACACTGGGGGTCACTGGAGCTGAGTCAGGAGGAAGACTCAAACCGTGGGACTGCTCAGGCTCCTGTCCTGCTCTTATCTAGGATGCTTCTCTCTTACTCAACTCCGTGAGTTAGTCTAACATCCTTCTTTTTCGTCTATGTCAGCCAGAGCTGTTTCCATTGCTTGCAAACACAGGACAGGGCAATGGTGCACACGGGTATGTGCATAATCACATTATTCAGAAAGAAGATTCATAGTTTTCATAATAGTTTTATTCCTGACTTCCCCCCCAAAATGATTAAACTCCAAGATACAAGACCTTCATGTAATAAAGTAATAGAGAGGTAGCTCTATGGAGAATGAATAGCATTTTATTTGATTCACTGGAGAGCAAAGTTCCTGAGAGTAGATTTGAATGCTTTTGACTTCTCCCATATTTCAGAGTCCAGGGAATGGTGCCGAAGTTTCTGCAAAGTTCCCAAATAACCCTTTGTACTAGAATGCCACTAATAAGGGACTTCCCTGGTGGTACAGTGGATAACACTCTACGCTCCCAATGCAGGCGGCCCAGGTTCGATCCCTGGTCAGGGAACTGGATCCCACATGCATGCCGCAACTAAGGAGCCCACGTGCTGCAACTCAGAAGCCTGCCTGCCACAACTAAGACCCGGCACAACCAAATAAATAAATGAAATAAAATAAAAAAAGAATGCCACCAACAAGTAGATACGATTTTTAATCAAGTCATCACCCAGGAGAGAAAGGAGCCAAGGGAAGACACAGAGAGAACTAATTATATCCATGACAAATCAAAGCCCAGAAGAGGGGAGCAAAATTTAAAAAACCTCTTTAGCCCTTCAAAACCCCTGTCCAAGTCTTTCAGAGGCCACCTGCCCAAAGTTTCTGGTCCTTGTGACTGTGATGAATGGATGCTGAAAGGGAGAGGAACGTTGTGGGAAGTCCAGAGCCTCAAAGAAAAACTTGTAATCACCATGTAGTGTAATGAGTTCCAAAAGAGTCCCCAGAAGAAGAGTCTGCTCTCTTGGTAATAAAACAAAGCTCAGGTGAGGCCGAACTAGGAGTTGGGAGATTTCTTTTGGGTTTTGCTTTTGTTTTGTTTTTGCTTTTTAGCAGAGGGTGGTGTAGAAGGAAGGCGCCACCTTGTAATTTGTCAGGGAGTTGCGCTTGCGGAGATGGGAGTGGGGCTGAGGAACTGATAACCGTTGTTCCTAGACTCACCTAGGTTAGGGATAATTAAGACCAATGGGCGGCCAGGGAATAAGAGGAAAAGTTCTAATGAGGTAAGAGGGATTTATGCCTTGAAATCTGGCTGAAAACAAGCAAGACAGACAGGTAGGGCTGGATAACAATGTGTGGTTGACCTCAAAACAGAAAGGATTATTTGAAACACTGTTCGCTAACAGTTAAGTAAGCACTAATGGTATGCTTTTGGAACTTAGAAGTCTTTTTTCCCCTACTTACTCTAAGATATGAGTTACTTGCAAATAGGGTTCAAGGTTATACATAATGTGTTTCTAATCTTTTAAAATGTAAATCTTCATATAAAAGTCCGAATGGCTGGGTTGACTGGAGTATCTCTGCTAAAGGCAAATTGTGCCTACACAAATTCGGTCCACCTGTGAGGATGCGCCTAGAAAGACCATCTGATGGCAGGGACCATAATGACGCAGACAGAACTCCAGCGATCTGGTTCAGCACTAAGGGCTGGTCTTGCAGCAGATTCTTCTATTTCAGTAATGGACATATTGCATGTGCTGAAAAACTGGCATAATTAAGGACCTTGAAATGTCAGAAACAGGATCATGAGATTTATATTGAAAAATATGAAAAGTAGGGAAAGGAATCTCTTTTGGTGGAAAAAAAATTGGGGGACGTTTTTGAAGACCCATATAAATTTAAGTCAGGACAGTCACTTGGATTAAAGAATGCTTTGAATAGCACAGGGAGATCAGCTCGGTGCTTTGTGACTGCCTGGAGGGGTGGGATAGGGAGGGTGGGAGGGAGGGAGACGCAAGAGGGAAGAGATATGGGAACATATGTATATGTATAACTGATTCACTTTGTTATAAAGCAGAAACTAACACAGCATTGTAAAGCAATTACACCCCAATAAAGATGCTAAAAAAAAAAAAGAATGCTTTGAGTTCAATTTTGAATTCAGGGATTCACAACAGACTTAGAAAGAAGGTTGGTTTATGGGAACAAAGAAATGGGGAAAAAACAATATAAGAGTGCCAGCATGGTCTGTCCATAAGGGACAAAAAGTAGACTAATTACATATGATGGATTTCCACACTACATAGATTATTACAATACTAGATGATTAGTGAGATCTCAAGTAAACCTGACCTACAGAAAGTGGTGAGAACATATTTCAAAACATATAAGCATACAACTCAATAGAAAATAAACATAACCCAATTAAAAAATGGGCAAAGGACCTAAATAGACATTTTCCCAAAGACATACAAGTGGCTAACAGTTACATGAAAGGGTGCACAACATCACTAATCATCAGAGAAATGCAAATCAAAACCACCATCTCATATCACCCCACACGTTAGGATGTCTGTTATCAAAAAGACAAGAGATAACAAATACTGTTATCTCTTGGAACAAAGGGAACACTTGTACAACACTGTTGGTGGAACACTTTGGAACAAAGGGAACACTTGTACAACACTGTTGGTGGCAATGTAAATTGGTGCAGCCACTATGGAAAACAGCATGGAGGGTCTTCAAAAACATTAAAGAAGAACTGCCCATTGATCTAGCAATTCCATTTCTGAGTATATACCCAAAGGAAAAGGAATTATATCAAAGAAACATCTAATTCACCTAAGTGTCCAATGATGAATAAATGAATAAAGAAAATGTGGTAAACACACACACACCTTTAAAAATAAGGAAAACTGCCATTTGCAATAACATAGATGAACCTGGAGGACATTATGCTAAGTGAAATAACCCACAGAAAGACAAATACCGCATGGTATCACTTGTAGAAAATAAGATATTCACAAATTGGTGGGGAAAATAGTCAGAGGTTAGTAAAAGGGTACAAACTTTCAGTTATAAGCTGAATAAGGTCTGAGAATCTAATGGATGACACAATGACTCAAGGTGATAACACTGTATCACATACTTGAAATCTGCTAAGAGATTAGAACTTAAATGTTCTCACACACAAAAAAAGGTAAGCATATCCCTGGTGGCGCAGTGGTTGCGAGTCCGCCTGCCGACGCAGGGGACATGGGTTCGCGCCCCGGTCCGGGAAGATCCCACGTGCCACGGAGCGGCTGGGCCCGTGAGCCATGGCTGCTGAGCCTGCACTTTCGGAGCCTGTGCTCCACAACAGGAGAGGCCACAATGGTGAGAGGCCCGCGCACCGCAAAAAAAAAAAAAAAAAAAGGGTAAGCATGGGAGGTGAGAGATGGGTTAATTAACTCAATGGAGGGATTCCTTTCACAATGTATACGTATCATCATGTTGTACATTTTAAATATCTTACAATTTTCTTTGTCAATTACATACTTCAGTAAAGCTGGGGGAAATTACTCCCAAAACCCCACACACATAGGAAGATGAATAACTCTGTCAGTGAACAGTCTCCTCCACGTGTTAAAAATAAAAGCAATTCCAAGAGCAACGGTTCAATGCCAGTGTGAACTCAGGCCAAGAGGGGACATCAGTGGTAACCAAGGAGTCCAGGCTGGATTGCAGCCTCCCACCCTGGCCCAAGGCATGACACAAGCTTGGGGCAGAAAGATGAGTTTGTTTTCCAGGCTCCCAAGTTTTCAAGGGGAGAGGGTGTGGGAGGATAGGACAGTGTTGACAAGGGTCCCTGGAATGTAAGAGAGGTAAGTAAAGGGGTGTCTGTGGATTCCCGTGGGCAGATGTTGCTGTGATGTGTACATTTTCCATTAGACTCCAGAGGCACAGAGGAGCTCACCACTTTACTGAAGCAGAACTTTGAACTGTGTGCACTGTGCGGTTTGTTTGTGGGACTGAATCATTTACCTAGTGAGGAAAGGCATTCCCAACTCAATGTATTAGTGCTGTTTTCTCTTTGTTGTTACACGTGCATTCACATTCCTAAAGTGATTTTTTAAATTGCCTTTCTTGTGAAAAAACAGTCCATTAAAGGAAGCCAACGGCTACTGCTGGTAATAGATGAGATAGATGAGGAGAGAGAGGTCTTAGCAAGTGGTACTTGTATAAAATAAAGAGTGGAATGTTGAATTTGGCAGCAGATCAGACATGTGAAACCAACAAGTTCACTTACAGGGGATATTAGGAAATGTAATTTATGAGTGTTTCAGCCAGTGCGAAAGCTGTAATTTATGGGGGATTTTTTAATAATGTAGTGATGTTCACAAATTGGTAGATTCTCGAAGGTTGAGACCCATCCCTTAAGAATCCCACCAGATTGTCAGTTCCAGGAAGGCAGACTTTGTCTGATACTTCATTGAACCCCAATGCCTACAGTGGTGCCTGGCACATGGGAGTTTGAAAGATAGGCAGCAACGAAGGTACGCAGTGCCTAGTGGTTCATAATGAAGTGTTTGGATATTGATCTAAGTGCGACAGGAAGACTTTGGACATTTTTACACAGGGAAGTGATATGATTTCAGTTTTAAAAGGTCACTCTGGCTGCTACGCAGAGAACAGATGATGGGAAAAGCATTGGTAGGAGGTAGACCAGGTGTCCCTGTGGAGATGGCTACTAGAACACATCAGGCGAGGGGTCATGGTGGCCTGGATTTGGGGATTGACAACTGGTTCGAGATAAATTGGAGATTAGAGCCAATGGATTTACTGATGGACTGGGTGTGGGATTAGGGAGAGGGGAATCAAGCATAATTTGAGGAAATAGGGTGGATAGTGGTACCACTATCGAGATCGGCAAGACAGAGGAAGGAACTGGTTTAGGGGAGGAGAATCCAATTCCGTTGGGGCATGTGAAATTTGAGATAAGTCTTAGACATATGTGTGGAGATGTCAATCAGACATCAATCAGACAGGAGAAGGTATCTGATCCTAGAACTCAGAGAGGAAAAGAGGATTGGAGATTTAAATCCAGAACGAATAAATGAATGCCTGAGGCCTACTCTCTGTATTAAATGGAAAAAGTTGTAGCCAAGACAGAATAGAAGAGTAGTGTAAATGCATTCAGTTCCCTTCAGTTACAAGAGAAAAATGTATTATCTTTGTGCGCAAAAGGGAGTCTGAATTGTCATTGTCCTAAGACAATGGAAGCCCCTCCCACACTTGTCAACCTACCCTCATATTCCTTAAACATATTTGAGACCCGTATGTCTCTCATTAGGCAAGATTTGAGGGCTATCTGGAAAGAAGTAAGAGAAACAGAAATAGTCTTTTAAAATAATTTATAGACAGCAGTATTTGAAGCTCAGGAAAGAAAAGGAAAAAATATGAAAAATGAAAGTTGTGCCTTCTTAGGAAGGAGAAATTTCACACAACACTTAGCTCTCTGACAAACCAAGTGTGGCACAGGAAAATCAAATGGAAATTACTTCCTGTATGACTACAGGGAAGAGTCTACATCTTTATTCAGAATGGGGGGCTGGAATTGTCTATTATATGGCTTAAGGGTCTACAAGAATTTAAGAAATGTGAACAAGGCCACAGAGGAAAATCAGAAGAAGCCATTGTTAAATTGACTACAAGACTCAGATGCGGGGGGTGTGGGCGCTAGGGCACGTCACTGAGTTACACGAAAAGATCACAGTCACATAGACGCTACGCTTGCCCTGACTTCTGGGGTCCGGAACACTTTCGTACACCTTACCTCACTCCCCGTAATATTATGGGAAACTGAAGGAAGCATATAAAAGAAATACGCTGTGTACACAGGTAAGGTATGGACTGTGTTGTTATAGGGGACAAGGGGTAGGGAGACAGTGATGGACAAGACAAGGGTCTTGTCATCTGCAATATTAACCTCTGTAATACCCAGTTACAGGTCTGATTTCTTCTAGGTAAGTATCTGAGTCTGAAATTTCCAGACAGACAGAAAGGTGTAAGTCTCTTTTCAGAGATGATATCCTGCCTCTAAAATGCTGTGAGTTCAGCACGCTGAGACTACTTCACTTACAATGTCATGATAGAATACAGCTGAGGATGATTACAATTTAGGTGAATAATTAAGCTTAAGGATCAGGATGATAAATGCTATCAGTTAATATTTGCTTGTGGAAAAGCATAGAATCCTTCCCCAAACACACATACACATGCACACACGACAACAACAAGAAGTTGGATTTTTACTGTTAGAAGGGATAGGCACATATCATTCTTTTGTTTTTCTTTAAGTTTAATCAAAATACTTGGACTCTACATAGCATAAAATAATCTCAGTAGTATATAACATATTCTATTTGAGCAGGATGCCTGGTAAAATGTGTATTCCAGTTAGGAAGGCAAAAACCTAAAAAATGTTGACATGAAACCCACAAAGTTTAGAGATGACAAAGAAGAGAATGTGGGGTATCATTTCCTAAAGGGGCAGAAAGGTTCCTACAATTGAACATCAGTAAGGTGGAGTCTCCTTTCTAACTGCCTTAGAAAGGTCTTCACACATGCAAAGAATATAATTGAGAGATCAGTTATTCCAAGTGCTTTGCTATCAATCCAAAACATTCACATACTTCATGTGTCCAGATTTTTGTGCACAGCCAACAAATATTGACATAATTAACTTTTTGTGGCCCCACCCTGTTAACCACTGCAGAATGATCAGTTCTAGCCTATTGGGGTGATCAGCACAAATGTATAAAGACTTTAATCAACTATTTCCCAAAATATACATCTAGCCCTAAAAATTTTGTCATGAAATATGCATTTTTAATATGTGACTCAATTTGTTTTCAAATCTACATTTATGGGTGGGGGGCAGAGTGCTATATCTAGAATAGTCTATATCTAGAATAGTAAGAAATGATGGGTAGAAAAAGAGAGCCAGTGTCAAATTCTGTAAATTAACATCCATTTCCAAATTCTCCAAAGGTAAAAGAATTCTCTGCTAGAATCATAATACACCTGAACAATCCCCCAGTTTGATAAAAAATCTTCCAAGAACTGTTTCATTGTTAGCCTGAGCTGAAACCTTCATTTCTCATGCAGTGACACTTGTAATCAAGAAGGTGTACAAATTTCCAGTTATAGGAAACATAAGTACTAGGGATGTAACGTACAACTTAATGACTATAGTTAACACTGCTGAATGATACAGAGAAAAGTTAAGAGAGTAAATCCGAAGGGTTCTCATCACAAGGAGAAAAATTTTTCTTTTTTTCTTTTTCTTTTACTTATTTTGTATCTATATGAGAGGATGAATGTTGGTTGAACCTATTGCGATCATCATTTCACAATATGTAAATCAAACCATCATGTTGTACACCTAAACTTACAGAGTGGATGCATGTCAACTATTTCTCAACAAAAATGGAAAAAATTGGAAAAACTATTAAAAAAAAACCTGTGAGTGCCTCTATGAAAATGGCAGTTACACAAATGGGAGAGATTCTTACACTGGCTGCGTGGGGTCCTTCTCTACACACCAAAGTGTTGTCCACCAGGGAAGAGAGCTTGGCTGGTAATTTCCTTTGACTCTCGGTACCTTCCCTTCCATTCACCTGCTACCCATTCTCCCGTAGCAATGAAAGATTCTTGGAAATCAAAAGTAGCTTCTACAAGGGAAGACCACCTCTCTGATCATTTGAAACCCCGATATTTTTTTCAAGTTGAGTGTGAGAAGAATCTCCAGGTTGGTCAAAGGACAATGTGGAGGAGCAGTGGCTGATCAAGGGACCCCATCTCTGTCCCTGAGTATCACTTACTTTCCCTTAGGGTCCCCATACTTCATCACCAGCTCCACCCATACCATGTCCCTAGTGTATATTATTATCTGACAATGCTCTTTCAAGAGGAGACAAAAATAAGCTCCCCTTAGCTCAGCTAAAATTAACTAGTGCCCTGGGTTTTTTTTTGGGGGGGTGGGGGTCAATACAGAGCAGCGTTTTGTGAAAATCAAAAACACATCGGCTAGACTCAGTGACTCACTTCCAGAGGACAGAGAAAGGGAAAAATAGTAACTTTAAGAAACTTTAAAGTACTTACTATTTCTTAACTTACTTTTAAGAAAAGTAAGAAACAGTGGCGAGACCAAGTGATCGAGGTTAACTTCACCAGTGATAAGCCATGTTGGTATCATGCAGCCCCCCATGTAACACACTAAGGCAGGCACCTCACCTCTATGGAATCCTGCCGCAAAGCCCATAACCCTAGTCTAACTGTGAGAAACACATCAGACAAATCCAGAATGAGGGACATTGTACAAAATACCTGAGTAATATTCTTCAAAACTGCCAAGGTCAGGAAAAGCAAGGAAAGACTCAGAAATTGGCACAGACTGAAGAGATATGATGACTAAATGCAATGTGGCTGCTGGAACAGAAGGACATTAGTGGAAGAAGTGGTGAAATCTGAATCAAGTCTGGAGTTTAGTAAAGACTAATATACCACTATTAATTTCTTAGCTTTCACAAATGACCCACAGTACTGTAAGTAAAATGGTAACATTAGAGGAAATGAGGGAAGGATATAAAATAACGCTCTGTACTATCTTCATAATTTTTCTCTAAATCTAACACTACTCCAAAATAAAAAGTTTATTTAAAATATACTTGAGTTCCAAAAGAATCAACAGATCTTAATACAAAATGAAATCTTAATTCCTTTCTGACACGCTTTCTTTACGGTGATTTATTAAAATAATAAAAACAGCCTCCACGCCATTATAGAAAATTACAAAATGTATACAAGGTAAAAACTAAACATCAAAATATCGTATTTCTATGACCCAGAAATCACCTGTTACTATTTTAGGGTGTGCTCTCTTTCTTACATATATGTCCACATATATTTACCAATATGAGATTTTACAGTACATGCTGCCCTGCAGCCTTTTTTGGTCAATGATTTCTTCATTTCCACTTCAGTAAACTTTCGTATCATCTAATACTTTTTATCATATTCAAATTTCCCTCCAAATGTTCTTACAACTTCTTTGTTCCAACCAGTATCCAATCCAGGATGATTGCATCTGATTGTTATGTCCTTTAAATACTTTTAAACCTAGTAAGGTTCCCTTATCGACCCTGATTTGTGAAGATATTAGGCCAGAGGCTCCTACAGAATGTCTCAGCCTCCGGATTTGTGTAATTACTTCCTTCTGGTGATGCTTAACTTGTTCCTCTCCTCTAACCCCTGTATTTCCTAGGAGCTGAAATATCAATCCAAAGCCTTGATGGGTTAAACACTTTTTTCCTAGAAAACATTGTAAGTGATATTATGTAGTCACGGCTCAATTACATCACAAGACACAAAACTTCAGGCTGTTACACCATTAGTGATGTTATGATTGGTTACCAGATGAGGGTGGTGATAACCTTTTCCTTATATTGTGCAATTATGTTTTCCTCTTGAGACCAAAAAGTGAGACCAATCTGTGAGTCAGTGTAATTTTGGTAGTATAACGAATATCCTTTTCCCGAATAGCTAGCTATCCGGTGATTTTCATCCTAATTAATACTACTTCCCTGAATCAATAATTTCATGAACTTATTTTTAAAATTCTTTCTTCTTATTAGGTGGCTTTCTTCCATAAAGCACAGCATTCCCTAATCATTTGGGTCTATATAGCTACCCTTAACTACAGTTCCTACAGAAAAGACAAGGGGAAATGCTGGCTGAAGCATTTAAAAGATTTTGCTAAGCATTAAGGAAGTACGAGTGCAGATAAATATTGAGAGTATTACAAATATAAAATAGAAGATGCTTTGGCTGACAAAGATGAAGATAGGTACCCAGAGGACTGGCATGATTTCAAGTCACCTTGCCTTTGTCCCTGGGCTGGTCCCATCTAAACTCTTCTAGGCTTAAGGTCTAAAGGGATGTCCCCTTCTGGTGCTCATCTGAAGCTTGGGCTCTTTATATTATGTCTAAGAGTCTGGCCTCTTCCCCAAGAATAATCTCTCCCTTTAAGTGAGACCACCCTCCACCTCCTAATTAATATGGCAGTATATTAAATTCTCCCCCATCAACATGGCTATTTCTAAATAAACTACGATAAGCATGGCTTCTTAAATATACTACAAGAACCGTAGCCTCCCATAACCAAGAATTATACAGAGTAACAGCGGGTTCATTTCCTTGTGGCTTCCTTAAGAGAAAATGGTAGAAGAACCCCCAGAGTCAAATTCTTTTCCCTGGAACAGTCACTTTCTCTCACCCACCTATGTACTCACTCTTCTCTCCGTGATGATGCACACAGCAAAGAAGGTGCAAGAAGACTGTGCAGAAGAGAGTCTGGACGTACCGTCTACACTGCAGACCTGTGTCTCTGAGCCTATATAGGTAATCGCAACTATTACCTGCTGTAATAAGAAACAGGATGTAATACAGTTTACTTCTAACACAGACGTCACTCCTGTCTGCTAAAATCAGCATCATAAAAGGTTTTTACTGTACTTTTAACTCCTTGTCTTTTTCATTTAAAAATAAGAGTCTGACTTAGACAACCTCTATGCAGTTGCAGTCAAGATGGATGTAATGGAAGGATTTACTTTTTGCAATTTACATGACACATCACAATGGCCCTGAAATGATGGGGCTAGTATTTTCAGCCTACAAGCAGTTTCAAATACGGGCCACACCAAGACCTTTCCATGATGTCAGACTCCATCAAGGTTATACAATTATAGGCATAATTTACTCATGTTAATTATTAAAATCACAGGGAGATGGAACATTTAAATGTATAAGGGAGCAAATGAAAGCAAACAGTAACACTCATCATCCAATATATAAAGTGAGGTGGTGACCTGTCCATCAAATATGCAAAATCCAGAAGGGAAAGCATCTGTCAGTATCCAAGGATACATTAAATTATGAAAAAGAAACAGATGGAAATAGCGAGACAAATCCTCAAGTCCCAGACATGGGACATGGGGACATATATCTTAAGACAAATACAAAGTGAATACTGGGTAGGATGCAGAAGGTGTTAGGCACCCTGGGAATGTGTAACTGCAGCTGGTACTCTGCCTCATTGCATTTGGCATCTGTGGAATCTTTGGAGTGGAAGGTCCCTGGTAATGATCTAGCCTGTCAGATTAAATTTTCACAAATTTAGTTCAAATGCCAGAGATGAATACACAGTCACTCAGAGAAAATGCCCTGGAAAAGTACACACCAGAGTAAAATCAAGTGACAAGTTACCAGGTAGGGCAAGGAGGTCCCGTGAATGCTGAAGTAATTGTCACATGAGGTGACACGGTCGAGAGCACTTTGAACGCGGCGGTTGCACAGGTGGGAGGGACTCTTTCACTAGAGAGTGTGAGGGTTTCTGATCTGCACTATCGCGCTCACTCCACACCCACCCGTCAGCCCACTCCCTCCCTGGAACGGTCACTTTTTCTCACCCAGCTATGTACTCACTCTTCTCTCCACTGACGATGCACCCATCAAAGAAGGTGTAAGAAGACTGTGTGCAGAAGAGAGTTGTCTACACCGCCGACCTGTATCTGTGCGCCTATACAGGTAATCATTTTAAAGGGTGGTCAGCCATTTGGGTGTCCGGCACCCCAGAGCACCAGGAACAACCCTAAGAGATGCCACATGCTCTCCCCTTAGAGGCACTGAGCCTGCTGATGGAGTCCCAGTTAAATGCTGATTTTCAGTCCAGAAGTGTGGATTAAGCACCATTTTAACACTGTGAGGCTGCAAGGGAGGTCCTGCTCCTGGATGTTTACAGGCCTGGGCTTCCCCTCGAAAACCCTGGAAAGGGATGAAGCTCACCATGGTGACCCCGCTCCCATCGGCTGCGGGGCAGGCCTTCGTTTCACCTCACAGCCACTTTGTAAGGAAAAACAATGGGAGGAGGGGCGGGTCCTTTCAACATCACGGCCGTTTTCTTCCTTGTGTGTTCAAGTCCATCCCCTAGAGAGGGGTCTGATGCGTAACTAAATGTTGGCCCTTGGGGGGACTTAGCGGCACACCTGGAGGTTCACATTCTGACTGCTGAGCAGAGGTTTCAATATTTTCAATCCCCTACCTCCGCACTCAGGTGCAGTAACAGAAAGCAGCGCTGGGGTGGACTCCGCCCTGCTCACCTCAGGACCAAGCCCGCCTTTCCCCGCGCTGCAGGCTCTCAGCTGGGCCCTCCCCTGGAGTCGCTCTTGGCAGGCGCAGGCTGCCTCAGCGGAGGTCATGCCCCTGTCCTGGGGGCAGCCTGCATCCAACAACGGTGAACGCAGGGGTGAAAGGCCTGGTCCCTGGGTCTCAACTGGGACTTCTCTGAAGGGTCACCCAAGCTCTGGAGCACCTCCTAGGCGGCGAAAGCCGAATTAGAGTGAGTGTGAGAGAGAGAGGAAGGGGAGGGACTGGACACGTCTTCCAAGCTCTGCCGCAAAAAGGAGAAAAGGTGTGAAGGACTAATTGGCAGGGAGAAAATGGGTTCAAGAGGAGACTTGGTTAAGATGAGAAAAGTAACAGATATTTGTATGCTGCTGAGATGGAGGGAGTGGAGAGAAAGAAAAAGACGAGAGAAGCGAGGAACTGGCGGGGCGGTGAGGTGTCAAGAGGAGATGGGATCTGGAGGGACCAGCTTTAGGTGGGAGGAGGGGGGACGCTGGCTGGGCACATGGGCTGACATGGCCTTAGCCTGTGGACACTGGGTGTCCTGGCCCCATCGGCCCGACTATCTATAATGCGGAGATGTATGCCCGGGGTCACAGCCTTCAGACCTTGAATATTCTGGTCTCGTGCATCCTGGTGTCATTGAGGAGATCAGAGGCATCTGAGAGATGGAGATGCCGAGTTTGTCTTAGCCTGGTGCCATTATACCCCCTTTCTGTCCAGCCCTACTTATTGTTATTCCACGTTTACATGGTAACTTCCGGCGGTTACAATTCTGCTTTGCTCACAGATCTCTGCCTACATGGGAGAAAAGAAGAGCTGGTCATACAAGCCACTGGCTATTCCTACCCATGTAACCACCGAGCTGTCTCTGTGAGTGCACAGTCCAGCTTTTGGTCACTCTCCATCCCCTCAGGAAAGATGGATCCACTCCCAGAATGCCGACACCACCACGCTTCTGAGCATGTGACAGAGCGGCATCAGATGACCGAGTAACAGATGCCCTGGCCTAAGTGGGGACAGAAGCGCTCATCTTCCACACCGGCCATGTGCAAGCAGGAGGGCTCTTCTTTTCTCATACCTAGGAGCTCATTAACCAACCTCCAAGGGCTTGGCCTGGCAAGAACGATCCCTATTAAATATTAGCATATGTCACAGAGCCAGAGTCTGAAACACCTTGCCCTTCCTTCCTGTCCAAATCTCATTCATCCTCCAAGACTTAGCATAAATTCCCTCTCCAGGAAATCCCCCTCTACTATTTCAGCCTAAGCTAGTTTCTCCTGGTGCTGAGCACAAAAGGAACTTCCTGTCGATTACGCACGCTGGGAGACTTTATCACACATTATTTTCTGCCACCACTTGTATTTATCAACCTCCTTGACTGGATTAAAAGCTCCTTGAGGGCAGAGGTCACGAGCCATACATTCTGATCACACTTCTCAAAGTTCTGGGGTCGCTCACCTGGAATACGAGCCCAGCTCAGTCACGTCCCACTCGATACTGCCTCTCCCAGCGGCCACAACGGAGCCCAGCTACGTATCCCTCGCCTCCCAGCATCGCTTTCTGAGCTGCCGGCCAGTGGAAATCCTGGATCCTCGCTCCCTTTTCTTGGGGTCTCTCTCTTTTTGTAATTGAAATATAGTTGATTTACTGATACAATGTTGTGCTAATTTTGCAAATGATGGGACCGACAAGAGCTTCACCTCCAAAATATACAAACAGCTCATACAACTCGACAACAAAAAAACAAACAATCGAAACATGGGCAGAAGACCTTAACAGACATTTCTCTAAAGAAGACATACAGAAGGCAAGTAGGCACATGAAAAGATACTCAATATCACTAATTATTAGAGAAATGCAAATCAAAACTACAATGAGGTACCACCTCACAGGAGTCAGAACGGCCATCATTAAAATGTCTACAAATGAAAAATGCTGGAGAGGGTATGGAGAAAAGGGAACCCTCCTACACTGTCGGTGGGAATGTAAACTGGTGCAGCCACTATGGAAAACAGTATGGAGGTTCCTCGGAAAACTAAAAATATAGTTACCCTATGATCCAGCCATCCCACTCCTGGGCATACACCCAGACAGAACTATAATGCTTGGGGTCTCTTGGCCACTACTCTTGATAGGCTAAGACTGGATCTTCCCTTTGAATCTCTCTGCAAGTTTCCTCTTCTTTCTGCGGCCCTCCTGCTACCGCTCCCTGGACCTCTGGGGTTCAGGGATACACTTGGGGGTTCCCCCATCTGGCGCCAGGACCCTCTAACCTGGGGCAGACCTCCAGCTCATCCCTTGGGCCTGGGAGCGTAAATCGCACACAGAATCCATTGTTATTTGGGATGACTGAGGGCTGGGTGTGCTTCGGGCCGGGAGAAAAAGGGAAAAAGTAAGCAGAGGTTTGTTCATTGCTTTTATATTGTTTTCTTTGTTTTTCTTCAAGCTGGAGGATTCCTGAGCCTTCTCAACCAGCAGAATCTCTCTCCAGTTGCTGGCATATTTTTATTTTATGGTTTATTTAAAAGTCATGTGGAAAAAGCTGTTGTGGAATGATGTAGGAAGTAATCCTGGCTCCAGGGAACAGATGGAGTGACCCACTGGGACTCTGCCATGTCTGTTCCCAAGAAACAAAGTGGCAGAATGTATTTGTCTGAAGTGAATTTCCGTAAACCTGGGCTCAGAGCCAGTCTGCAGAGAGCAAGCTCCATTAGTAACACGGGTGGAAGTACTTCCCTGCTCAGCATTCTAGCTCAGGGAATAAGCAAAACACCTTCCTTTGAATTTTCCACTTTGCTCAGACATATAAACAAGAAAGTAAACAGGAGGTTAGCCATTTTAAACAGCTGGAGAAGCCCAGAAACCCTGCAAGGAGTTGCTGCTTTGAGAGAAAGTCAGTGCCAGAGAGACCAACAGAATTTTACCTTCTTTGTGGTGATAAAGTTATTACCCTCTCTCCCCTTTACACACACACACACACACACACACACACACACGGAAAAAAAGAATAGAGGAAATTCTTAGACAGTATCACTTGAAGAAATTACATCTTTCTTCACTGATTCAAGAAACAAAATCTGAATATCTATACCTTATGCGGAATGAGTAGGTCCAGTGGGGAAGAAGAGCCAAGTTGAGGCTGAAGGGAGGTTTATCCTTTCTACAGCTTGGAAACCTCTTAGAGGGACCAGGCAGGTGGGGAGGGGAGTGAGAAGCGTCCCCCATCATTATTTCTGGGATCAGCCCCATCGCCAGGAGGGGCCCACGGCCTCGGGGCTCAGGCTTTCCCACCTCAAAGGAAATGGGGGTCTTCCTCCCTGTCAGGTCAAACACTCACTGACGTTCCCTGACTTGAGAATTTTTCTTTGTTCAGACTCAGATGTAGGGGAACAGAAAGCACAAGCAGCAGGATCCTCTCACGAGAGAGCCAGATAGAGGAGAAGACAGCCACGCAGAGGGGATTCAGGGATGCTTCCCACTCTGCTGGAAACCCTGGAGTGAAAGTTAATCTTTCTGCGATCTTGCAGCATGTCTCAAGAGCCTCACCAACGTTCATGCCCTTCTTACCTCTAGCATCACTATGAAGATAACTAGACATGCACCACCAGTTACGTACAGTAATGTTCAGTGCACAGTACACGAGGAAACACTGACACGAGAGACACAGACACACTGACAAATGGAGGAATTATAACGCACCCGATGACAGAACGGGATTTGGTCTTTAGCTTCCAATTCTGGACATACTTTTTTTTTTTTCTTAACATCTTTATTGGTGTATTATTGCTTTACAATGGTATATTAGTTTCTGCTGTATAACAAAGTAATCAGCTATACATATACATATATCCCCATATCTCCTCCCTCCCACCCTCCCTATCCCACCCCTCTAGGTGGACATAAAGCACCGAGCTGATCTCCCTGTGCTACACGGCTGCTTCCCACTAGCTATCTATTTTACATTTGGTAGTGTATATATGTCCATGCCACTCTCTCACTCGTCCCAGCTTCCCCTTCCCCCTCCCCGTATCCTCATCTTGACGTACTTTTAATAGCATAAATTTTTTGTGATATGAAATTACACCAAAAAGGTTTATAAGTCCAGTCCATTCATGCAAAAATTCAATGAGATACACACTTAAGCACCCTTTATGCACTTTACTGTATGTTCTGGCACAAAAAAGTTTAAAATGTGTAAAGACAGTATGACACAGATCCTTTTTCCTTTTTTATATTTTTCAACATTCCTCTGCTTTTCCAGAATGAACATGGCCTCTGCCCCCCACCTCTTGCCTCGTTTGGGGACTCAGCCCCTGTGCTCCCCTGGCTCCTCCATCCCGTTGGTCTTCAGATCTTTGGATGCTCCAAGGTCTACCTGCCCTAAAGGCCTTTGCCCAGAGCCCCGCCCTCTCTGCCCCTCGCTGTCTTACTCCCATGTCTTCCCCCAGTGCATCCTTCAGGTCTCAGCTCAAGGTCACTGCCTCACAGGAGAGCCTTCCTTCCCTTCCCTCCACCTCCCACCATGTAGGTCAGGTTAGAGCCCAGGCTAGTGCCCAGCACAACATCTCATCTGTGTCTTGACCAATAAACTCTTCTGGTTTTAAGAGATGGCTTTACCAAACACGATGCTCCCTAGCGCTCAGCCTGATGCCTGGTCCCTAAGAGGAACTTGAAAAGTAATTGTTGGATGAATGAATGGAGAACCTCCCCATCCTCTTATAAATAACTGGCTTGTAGAAGAAGTTCAAGCTTTCATAGACACCACACGACAGAGCGTCTTGCCCCTTCTCTCTCCCCGTCCAGGGGGCTGGGCAGGGGGTAGCTGCCTCCACAGGGCTGGAAGCCTTTGCTCGCCCCTCCTCCGCACGTGTGTGGCCCTTCCCGGGACTGAGGCCCAGAACCGCAGCAGCGCAACCCAACCAACAAACCAAACCCGAAGAGGGACATAAAGCAGCAGCTGTCCACGAAGGAGCAGCCCCACCTGCAAACGCCTTTGGAGTCCGTTCACTATCTACCACCCTCTCTCGGAAGCAAGAAGATTCAATAGTTTTAAGGTCCACAAAGCAGCTTATAAACTGTCACAGGAGAGTGGCAGAGTACATTACGGCCTGGACGATCGGAGGGGTCTCTAGAAGGAAAATAAAGCGGAGGTGACCCAAAGATCTAGTCCAACCCGATGAAGACAAGGAAGTGAGGGGAAGAAGGAGAGAGAATGTTCTAGAAAGGGAGCAGAAGCAAAGGAGGAAAAAGGGAAGGAAAAAATGAGAGAAATGGGGGAGGAAGTATGCAGAGTGAAGAGAGGGTTAAAGAAAAGCAGTGGAAACCAAACAACATGGTGATAAAGAGAATAAACAAAAAGCTGAGGGAGTCGGGGACCGTGCAGTCAGGAGAATGGAGGGCCTGAAATGCCAAGAAATCTGGGCTCCCTTCCCTCCTCCAAATAAATCACCTCTGAGTTCACACAGGTGTGCAGTCTGTTAAATTCTTAACAACAAGTAGGTTTTAAACACAAATAGATCCCTCTGGGTAATATGCAATCAGGTCACAGAGTCGGCATGGATATGAAAAGCAAAATACCTTGAGATAAGTTTGTCACGAATCCTCGTGTGGAGGATTTTTATTGGAGGAGGAAGAGGAAAGAGAACAATTATTTCCCTCTTGCATTTTCAGTGTCTGCAGGAACTGGAGGGGGTGATCAGAAGTAAAAATGAGAAGAGTGTCAAAGGCTTCCATCAGCGGGCTCCTGGGCCTCCAGGGACCTAGCACGCAGGTTATTAATAATAAATACTACAAGCTTTTATTTTTATGATAGCTCCAGAGGAAGGCACGCGCTCGACAATCATCATCTCTGACCTTATCACATCCCTTCCAGGGCGATAACAAAATACTGAACAGTTATAAAGTACTTAAATGCTTTACAGAAAGGTTTCCCCCAACATTGCATTTGATCTTCCAAACAGCCCTGGGTGATGGGGGAGATGGACATGTCTCTGTCTGACAAAAGAAGGAAGAGACGTTCTGAGGGTTAAATGATTTGCCCAGGTCACTGCTGTGGGTTGAACTGTGTCCCCTAAGAAGATATGCTGAAACCCTAATCGCAGTTCCTGTCAATGGGACCTTATTTGGAAATAGGGTCCTTGCAGATGTAATTAAGATGGAAGTTGAGATTATACTGGAGTAGGGTGAGCCTTTCATCCAATATGACTGATAGCTTTATAAAAAGAGAAGACAGAGAAAGACACACCCGGAAAGGAGAATGTCATCTGAACACACAGACACAAAGAGAAGACGGCCACGTGATAACAGAAGCAGAGACTGGGGTGAGGCAACTGCAGCCCCGTTCAACCACCAGAAGCTGGAGAAAGAGCACGGCCCTGCCAAAACCTGGATTTTGGACTTCTAGCCTCTAGAACTGTGACAGAATCGATCCCTTGTTTTAAGCCACCGGAGTCTGGGGGGCTCTGGCAGCCCTAGGAAACTCACACACTCACTCAGGCACAGCTGTGGGGTGTGACTGCCACGGCAGCCCCCAGGATTCCCTAATGCGCTCCCGTGAGGCTTATCTTCCCACCGGCCATCCTGCCACCCCGGCCGCCCTGGCCGGGCCACTCCTCTCTCCTTGTAAGCCACCAAGCCACCCCACGTGGCTCACTGAGGCGCCCCATCACACGGCGCTAGTGTCATCCGAGCACCAAAACCTCTTCCCACTTCTCTTGACCCTTCTCCTCAACAAATTCCATTTCGTTGGTCAGTGATCTCAGCTGTCAGTAAGGAAAAAAGCTGATATTAACGCCTGTAAACCTTTGGTGTAAAATAGAAACATGGTGGCATTTACTTAGGACTCTGTGCCCAGGACTTTATATACATTTCCTTTAACCCGAAACATCCTTGCAAGTCCAGGGATCGTCACTATCCCCATTTTATAGGTAGAGACTCAGAGAAGTTAAGGAAATGTGTACAGCCATCAAGGGGGCAACATTTGAATCCAGGAGCCTTAATCCGCAAGCCCCGACACCCTTCCATCAAATCAGAGCTCCAGTGTGGGCCTCCAAGTTTGACTGCCTCTTTTTTTTTTTTTGTGGTACGCGGGCTTCCCACTGCTGTGGCCTCTCCTGTTGCGGAGCACAGGCTCCGGACGCGCAGGCTCAGCGGCCATGGCTCACGGGCCCAGCCGTTCTGCGGCATGTGGGATCTTCCCGGACCGGGGCACGAACCCGCGTCCCCCACATCGGCAGGCGGACTCCCAACCACTGCGCCACCAGGGAAGCCCTCTTGACTGCCTCTTTTTAAGATGAAGAAACTGTCCTTTATCTTTGCCAAGGTCACACCCTGACTGCACCTTTAACTCACATCATGAGGGTCACGTTGAACCCAGAATGTCGATGGTAGGGATTTAAAAGTAACAATCTGGGTGGAAAGAGCGAGGGTTCTCAAAGCTGCACTTACCCAGGGTTTTACTGAGAAAATGCTGAGTGTCCATATCAAAGAAGGGAGGAGTGGTGGCAATTCTGAGAGAGGGGCTCCAGTCTCCCCAGGTTGGTCCTTGGCACCATCCCTGGGCCACAGATGTGTTTTGTTTAGTCCACAAAGTGAAAAGAAAAAATTTTTTAATGAGTTATGACATCCAAATGCCAGGAGACATTACCTTCAAATCTTGATTCCCAGCTTTTATTGGAAAAAGCAGAAGATCTGGCAACACAAGGCCTACATCCTTGCAGGTGCCAAATGCCAGCTGCCTGTTACCTCTCTCTCATGGTGCTGCTTTTCCTACATCCTGTCCACTTCCCTCTCGGATCACCTGCCTGGTCTGTAGAGTAGACGTTGCAGGATGCGATCCTGGGCCCAATTTTTTAATGGGTTCTTACATGGGAGAGGTATTTGCTTTGCAAGGGGGCACAGCCCAGAAGTGCAGAAAAAATGAATGACTATCTGACTGTACCGAGGTAGTTGTCTCTTGAAAATTATTTTAGGACAGGAAAGGGGGGCTGCTCACCTTGTAAAGTAAGATTTAAAGGAATCAGAAGACAAATCAAAAGAAGTCACATTTGTTAGATGCAGAAGGCATATAAATCCATTAACTCCAGAAGATGTAAAGCTATAACTAGATCCAAAAATGGATACCTTCATGGGTGATGAAAACATAAACAGACATCCAGAGGGAGTTGAGGCAGTTCATGGAGCCTCTTCACCCTTTAAAGGCCACAGGGAGGTTGGCCACCGCTGAGTCCCTCCTTGCCCCGGGCTTATCTTTATTGAGAAGAGCACTAAGAGATCTAACTTCCACAGAAATCTCTCTTTTTCCCACCCCTGCACATAAAGGAGAGAGGAGGGAAAGTTCATTGACACGTAAAGAAACTCATCTTGGGGAACCATTCAGCCTTGAACAGAGGCAGCAGCCCTGCAATCGGAGGCGGGTGCAAGTCCTGGTCTCCCACTGAATTAGCCTGACCGTGGCCAATCACTCCACTGATCTTCAGTTTCCCTCCCTTGAAAACTGAAACCCTCCTGTCAACTCCAAGGGGTTACTTGGCAGGTCCTCCGAGGCCATACATGGAGGTACTTCGTGGACATGGTCACGATATCTTGAGTAACTGACCAGCCAAAGGCTATACACGATGGACTCAGGGAAGAGAACTATGTGTCATGCATGTTGCTCTAAATAATCTGGCTCTCGACGTCAAGATCCTAAAGGAATTCCTAGCTGTTTACGAACCCCACAAAGGCAAACCCTGAGGGTGTCATGATAGCCCCATTCATGAGTCACAGTATTCTGACTCACATTAAGATCTGCTCACTCTTCTCCTAGCATTAACAAGCTACTCTGTTTTAGGCCCTGGAGACTTTTGCGATGGTCTCGTCTCCCCTGAATTTTCTGCCCTGCCAGCTCTCCAGAGCCCACAGGCGTGGGGACTCATGGCCTGCTCTATCCCTGGAGGAAAGCCTACCTTTGCCTTCCCAGCCCTTGCTCTGTCTGCTCAAAAAACGTCCCTCTTTGTCTGCTGTGTCTGACTTCACCAGGGTTTCTCCAGATGGCCAGCCAGCTAGCCGCCTGCTCTGGATGGCAAGAGCTGCCCACTGAGCATTTGTTGGTGGCTAGAGGAGGGAAGAATACAGCGTGGGTGACTTCCTGCCCACCTCCTGTAACTTTCAAACTGCTCAGAGCACCTCTGCCCAGCGGAGGTGGGAACTCACAGATGCTGTCCCAATTGCTCACTGACGTCCAGAAACCAGACCCTCAGCCAGTCCTTCACCCAGAATGTCAGCAAAGGTACGATGCTGACCTCAAAGCACCCAATGTCCAATGGAGCATTCCCTGAGCCCGAGAGCCAACTGCCCATGTCCATATGCTTAGATCGACACTTGGATCATCATATGACCTAGACCTCCCTGTTCCATGGAGCTTTTTTTAGTGGGCAAATGAATAGTCTGGCTAATTAATAGGTCTTTTAAAATACTGTACACGTGTTAAGCTTTCACCCTTATGAGAGAATCGAAGAGGAAACAAGCAGTTTCACAGATGCCGAGGGGCCAGCGTCTTATCCTGGAGCCTGAAAGACGATCAGGCTGCAGGCATCTTGTCTGTACGTTTCAAAGCCAAAAACGGTCCACTTTGGCATGACTGCCGTGCCCTATATTTATTTCCTTGCACCAGAGGTGGGATTTTTGTCCCAGCAAATGGCCCTGGTGGGAATGTCCCCTTCCACAGCAAAATAAAGGTCCTACTGCTGCCACCTAGGCCCAAACTGCACGTTATGTCTTCATCTGTGGGGCCTATTGAAAAGCACTAATTGTGATTGCCAGAGAGCGGGTCCCTCCTGTGACTTGGCACACTAATTAGCAATGGCATTTGTCAGACTAGCTGTCTTGCGGCAAAGAGGTCTGGAAAGCTGAATTAATTTTTAGCCATTGCCATGCACTAAAGATGCTTTGCCTTGTAAGAATAATCAACCTCCTCACCTCCCCTTTTCCAAGAAGGATGGGCATGAAAGTGTCACAGAGACAAATTTCCATTTGTGGCCTGCACTACAGTTATAGTTGGGTTTGCAAATTTGCAAATTCTAAGGCCTACAAGTGCTGGTAGGCAGCTAATTTTAATGATGAAGTGGGCTGGGTGTAAGAAACATGCAACCTACTTCATCTATTCTTTTGTTTCCCCACTCTGGAGAAAGACAGTCTCTATTATGAGGAAAAAAAAAAAGCATTGCAAGAGTGATGATAAACTAACCCTCGGCCTCGGTGTCATGTAGACCATAAAGCAAAGCTGACAGTCTCCAACTAGGAAACACGTGATAGGACAAAGGTTACCCTGCTCCAACCCGAGTGGCATGCAGTTATGTAGGCCTAATGTTGCCAAGATGTCTACTTGCTTTGAAACCAGAAACATGAATTTTTATGCAAAGTCTCCTGATTATTAAATGTCGGCACCTATTATCTTAAACATGTAAAGTGGGTAGGTGAAACGACGCACGTCTTACCAAATCAAGACCTCTGGGACAGTCTTGCAAGCTCCATTCAAGCCGTTTGTTCTTGTTCGCCTCTCCCCCGAGATGTGCCGTGGATATAGAGAAATGGAAGATTCTTCCGTTCAAAAACAGAACTGATTTTCCAGTACAGTTGGCCCTAGCTATCCATGGGTTCTGCATCTGCAGATCCAACCAACAGCAGATTGGGTTGGTTGAATCCGCAAAAGCAGATTCCACAGGTGCGGTGGGCAGACGAAAGGACTTGAGCTTCCACAGATTTGTGATATCCACAGGAGGTCCTGGAACCAATCCCCTGAGGATACCGAGGGAGGACCGTACGTCCTCTGAGTTACTGGACACTGTAATCGGGTTGTTCCTCCACTCCCTGCTTCCTCACCTTCAAACCCAGAGGGATGGCGGAGACAAATGACCTCTTGGTGCCAAACTCTGCCACGTCCCAGGTAAAGCAGTGAGGAGCAGAGAGGTCACCATGTCACATGCCCAGCCAGTGGCAGGGTGGTGCCTTGGACCTAGGCAGTGTCAAGATCCCCAGACCATATTCTCTCCCTTCAAATAGCCTCTTATTCTGGCACACTACCTGGGAAGATACCCACAGAAGGCATCACGTCCTTCCTGGTTTAATGCCTTTTTGACCTCTTCTCTTCTCTCTGCCTAGAGAAGCTCCGCTCACTGTTTCCCTTCTTTGAGGCTTTTCTTTGTGGGGCCAAATTGCCCACAGTGATTAATGTTCTCCTTGCTGTCTTCCCTTGGAACTCAGAAGCGTCACCAAATTGTCATTTTTTTTTCTTTGACCGAGGAGGATTAGATGATGTTCTGTTCCCAAATGCCCTCTAAAATGTTCGATCTTACTTATGACTACATCTAAAACCCAGAACCTAACCTAAATCCCAGATGGAGAAAGCAGTCAGAACACTGTATTTTAAGCCCAAATTAGTTAAGAATGCATTTGGTTGCAAGCAACAGAAAATCTGAATTATGAGAAGTTGAGGTCGTTTAAGTATTCTACACAACACTAGTTCTGGGAGTGAGCTGTTACAGTTAGTGAAGGGGCTCAAAAATGTTAGGGTGCTGGGTCAGCATTCTGGGTCTCTCTCGACTGTTCCATCACGTTCGCAAGACAGCTACAGCCACTGAAGAAATTATGGCCGCGTGCTTGCATGCCAGGCAGGAAGGAAGGCGCAGAGGAAAAAAGGCCCGCTGGTCGCAAGGAGCTCACCTTTTATTTGGAATCCAAATCCTTTCCAGAAACCCCCAGAAGACTTCTCCTTTCCTCTTATTAGCTACAACAGTCCCATAGACACCCCTAGCTGCAGGAGAAGCCGCCAAGGGAGTGTCTGTCGGAGCAGAATGTCATGAGCATGACTGGCTCTTATCAGTCATGATCCATCCTCCAAGGCTGTCCGAGGAACCTACCTTCCCCTCCTTATCCTTATGTGAACAGAACCTGGGTTCTGTTAGCAGGGAAGGGATGGTCATATAGCTCTTCTACAGGCAAAGTATGCCACAAGCTCAATTTACAAAACAAATACATTAATTATCAGAATGAGATGGCATGCACCCAAGAATTCTGAGGGAACTGAAGAATAAAACTGGCCAAAATATGTTACCCACGCGTATAAATGGCCACCAGTTCTAAAGACTGCTTTCCTAAAAATGTATCCCCTGTTCAGAAGAAGAACTCCAAGGTGGATCTGAAGAAATGGCTGATGGCTTCTCTGATAAGAAGCTATGAGCCACTACAAGCCAAATTGTCTCTGTAGCGCTCGAAAGGACAGGTTACCATCACAGTTGTTTATAGTCATTATGGATAGAACAAGCTAACAATCGAGTTAATAATAATGGGTCAACTAGGAGAGATTGGAGTGCAGCTTGGGATAGAGTGAATCTGAGAGGCTGGATAAGAGCATGGCAGTTGGTATAAGAAAATGGTAAAGAGAAATTCAATACAGAACTTCAACAATCCCATCAAGTGTGTTAATTATGCCAGATTCAACTGCAAGGAGGGCACCAAGCTGGCAGGCTGCACCCTGAGGCAGAACGGGTAAGTACATCTCACTAAGACCAGATGTACCCTGGGAAGGCAAGAAGAAAACAGAACAGCAATACACCACTGAGCGAAAAGACTCGAAAAAAAGACACTAGTGCAAGATTCCTGGGTTTTGCATGGAAGATTCTCCCAAATAGAAAGTCTTGGGACCATTTCATTCAATATCAAACGTAGCACCTATTTTATGAAAAGCAGCTGATCACTCTGAGTCAGTTAAGGTAACTATGAACTGTCCGTGCAGGAGTACAAACAGTGGTGAGTGAGTGAGAGTGTGTGTGTGTGTGTGTGTGTGTGTGTGTGTGTGTGAGAAAGACTGAACCTCTGGGAAAGACTTAGTAACTAATAAAGCTCTTGAAAATCAAAACTTCCACATCCTTTGATGATCTGTCTGAACTCCATCTCCCAGAGATTTAATATTTATTAAAATATTCATTTTTAATAGATGGTTATAAAATCTAAGCATCCTTATAATGGGAAAGTAACATGGCTCAAACAAGAGAACAGTGGTATCTGCCTACTTGTTAGAATTCTCGAGAAAGGAAGAAGGAATCTAAATAAGGAGGAACAGAATTTCTTCATCATTAATAAAAGCTTCTCCACTCAATGGTTTTTCAATTTATTGAATGAACTGTGATGGAACTGAGGAGACAGGGTAGGGTTAGGGTTTCCCAGATAAAAAGCAGTTAGGGAACAGAGTATTTAAGAAACTATCTCTGAGTACAGA
Organism: Stenella coeruleoalba; assembly: GCF_951394435.1. Taxonomy (NCBI): domain Eukaryota; kingdom Metazoa; phylum Chordata; class Mammalia; order Artiodactyla; family Delphinidae; genus Stenella; species Stenella coeruleoalba. The sequence goes on along the minus strand of NC_137155.1, from coordinate 92,539,695 downwards.
AGCAAAATATGAAGAGGCTGGTTTCTCAAAGATAAGCACCAAGCCAGTGCTGTTTAGCATCTCCAAAAACAATGTTTAGGAGAAAGGACGTAAGTATGCCTCACAGATGACAACAAACTGGTAGGGAGAGAGAAGACTCAAGCTCATTGAAAAAAAGATACAGGAAACTCTTACAAACCTGGACATGCTACAAAAATATCTGTGATATCTATTGGTGGTATTTGTAATGGAATAAAACCCTGAATTTCAATTAGATGTTAGTGGAAATAAAGTCGCAAATTTTCCCATCCAGAGACAGCAGAAGCAAAAGAACTACAATCCTGCAGCCTGTGGAACAAAAACCACATTCACAGAAAGACAGACAAGATGAAAAGGCAGAGGGCTATGTACCAGATGAAGGAACAAGATAAAACCCCAGGAAAACAACTAAATGAAGTGGAGATAGGCAACCTTCCAGAAAAAGAATTCAGAATAATGATAGTGAAGATGATCCAGGACCTCGGAAAAAGAATGGAGGCAAAGATCGAGAAGATGCAAGAAATGTTTAACAAAGACCTAGAAGAATTAAAGAACAAACAAACAGAGATGAACAATACAATAACTGAAATGAAAAATACACTAGAAGGATCAATAGCAGAATAACGGAGGCAGAAGAACGGATAAGTGACCTGGAAGAAAGAATGGTGGAATTCACTGCTCCAGAACAGAATAAAGAAAAAAGAATGAAGACAGCCTAAGACACCTCTGGGACAACATTAAACACAACATTCGCATTATATGGGTCCCAGAAGGAGAAGAGAGAGAGAAAGGACCAGAGAAAATATTTGAAGAGATTATAGTCGAAAACTTCCATAACATGGGAAAGGAAATAGCCACCCAAGTCCAGGAAGCACAGAGAGTCCCACACAGGATAAACCCAAGGAGAAACATGCCGAGCCACATAGTAACCAAACTGGCAAAAATTAAAGACAAAGAAAAATTATTGAAAGCAGCAAGGGAAAAATGACAACTAACATACAAGGGAACTCCCATAAGGTTAGCAGCTGATTTCTCAGCAGAATCTCTACAAGCCAGAAGAGAGTGGCATGATATACTTAAAGTGATGAAAGGGAAGAACCTACAACCAAGATTACTTTACCCAGCAAGGATCTCATTCAGAGTCGATGGAGAAATCAAAACCTTTACAGACAAGCAAAAGCTAAGAGAATTCAGCACCACCAAACCAGCTCTACAACAAATGCTAAAGGAACTTCTCTAAGCGGGAAACACAAGGGAAGAAAAGGACCTGCAAAAACAAACCCAAAACAATTAAGAAAATGGTCATAGGAACATACATATCGATACTTACCTTAAACGTGAATGGATTAAATGCTCCAACCAAAAGACACAGGCTTGCTGAATGGATACAAAAATAAGACCCATATATATGCTGTCTATAAGAGACGCACTTCAGACCTACGGACACATACAGACTGAAAGTGAGGGGATGGGAAAAGATATTCCATGCAAATGGAAATCAAAAGAAAGCTGGAGTAGCAATACTCACATCAGATAAAATAGACTTTAAAATAAAGAATGTTACAAGGGACAAGGAAGGACACTACATAATGATCAAGGGATCAATCCAAGAGGAAGATATAACAATTATAAATATATATGCACCCAACATAGGAGCACCTCAACACATAAGGCAACTACTAACAGCTATAAAAGAGGAAATCGACAGTAACACAATAATAGTGGGGAACTTTAACACCTCACTTGCACCAATGGACAGGTCATCCAAACAGAAAATTAATAAGGAAACACAAGCGTTAAATGACACAATAGACCAGATAGATTTAATTGATATTTATAGGACATTCCATCAAAAAACAGCAGATTACACTTTCTTCTCAAGTGCGCATGGAACATTCTCCAGGATATATCACATCCTGGGTCACAAATCAAGGCTCAGTAAATTTAAGAAAATTGAAATCATATCAAGCATCTTTTCTGACCACAACGCTATGAGATTAGAAATGAATTACAGGGAAAGAAGTGTAAAAAACACAAACACATGGAAGCTAAACAATACGTTAGTAAATAACCAAGATATCACTGAAGAAATCAAAAAAAACTTAGAGACAAATGACAAGAAAACACGACAATCCAAAACCTATGGGATGCAGCAAAAGCAGTTCTAAGAGGGAAGTTTAGAACTATACAAGCCTACCTCAAGAAACAAGAAAAATCTCAAATAAACAATCTAAAAACCCACCCAAAGTTAAACAAACAAAGCCCAAAGTTAGCAGAAGGAAAGAAATCATAAATATCAGAGCAGAAATAAATGAAATAGAAACAAAGAAAACAATAGCAAAGATCAATAAGACTAAAAGCTGGTTCTCTGAGAAGATAAACAAAATTGATAAACCATTAGTAAGACTCATCAAGAAAAAAAGGGAGAGGACTCAAGTCAATAAAATTAGAAATGAAAAAGGAGAAGTTACACGGACACCGCGGAAATACAAAGCATCCTAAGAGACTACTACAAGTAACTCTATGCCAATAAAACGGACAACCTGGAAGAAGTGGACAAATTCTTAGAAAGGTATAACCTTCCAAGACTGAACCAGGAAGAAATAGAAAATATGAACAGACTTAGCACAAGTAATGAAATTGAAACTATGATTAAAAACCTTCCAACAAACAGAAGTCCAGGACCAGATGGCTTCACAGGTGAATTCTATCAAACATTTAGAGAAGAGCTAACACCCATCCTTCTCAAACTGTTCCAAAAAATTACAGAGGAAGGAAGGAACACTCCCACACTCATTCTATGAGGCCACCATCACCCTGATACCAAAACCAGACAAAGATACTCCCAAAAAAGAAAATGACAGACCAATTATCACTGAGGAATATAGATCCAAAAATCCTCAACAAAATACTACCAAACAGAATCCAACAACACAGTAAAAGGGTCATACACCATGATCAAGTGGGATTTATCCCAGGGATGCAGGGATTCTTCAATATACACAAATCAATGAATGTGATACACCATATTAACAAATTGAAGAATAAAAACCATATGATCACCTCAATAGATGCAGAAAAAGCTTTTGACAAAATTCAACACCCATTTATGATAAAAACTCTCCAGGAACTGGGCACAGAGGGAACCTACCTCAACATAATAAACGCCATAAACAACAAACCCACAGCAAACATCATTCTCAATGGTGAAAAACTGAAAGCGTTTCCTCTAAGATCAGGAACAAGATAAGGATGGCCACTTTCACCACTATTATTCAACATAGTTTTGGAAGTCCTAACCATGGCAATCAGAAATAAAAAGAAATGAAAGGAATACAAATTGGAAAAGAAGTAAAACTGTCACTGTTTGCAGATGAAATGATACTATACATAGAGAATCCTAAAGATGCCACCAGAAAACTACTAGAGCTAATCAATGAATTTCGTACAGTTGTAGGATACAAAATTAATGCACAGACATCTCTTGCATTCCTATACACTAATGATGAAAAATCTGAAAGAGAAATTAAGGAAACACTTCCATTTACCACTGCAACAAAAAGAATAAAATACCTAGGAATAAACCTACCTAGGGAGACAAAAGACCTGTATGCAGAAAACTATAAGACACTCATGAAAGAAATTAAAGATGATACCAACAGATGGAGAGATATATCATGTTCTTGGATTGGAAGAATCAATATTGTGAAAATGACTATACTACCCAAAGCAATCTACAGATTCACTGTAATCCCTATCAAATTACCAATGGCATTTTTTACAGAACTAGAACAAAACATCTTAAAATTTGTATGGAGACACAAAAGACCTTGTGTAGTCATAGCAGTATTGAGGGAAAAAAGCAGAGCTGGAGGAATCAGACTCCCTGACTTCAGACTATACTACAAAGCTACAGTAATCAAGACAATATAGTATTGCCACAAAAACAGAAATATAGGGCTTCCCTAGTGGCGCAGTGGTTGAGAGTCCGCCTGCCGATGCAGGGGACACGGGTTCGTGCCCCGGTCCGGGAAGATCCCACATGCTGCGGAGAGGCTGTGCCCGTGAGCCATGGCCGCTGAGCCTGCGCGGCTGTGCCCGTGAGCCATGGCTGCTGAGCCTGCGCGTCCGGCTCCGCAACGGGAGAGGCCACAACAGTGAGAGGCCCGCGTACCGCAAAAAAAAAAACAGAAATATAGATCAATGGAACAAGATAGAAAGCCCAGAGATAAACCCATGTACCTATGGTCAACTAATCTTTGACAAAGGAGGCAAGGATATGCAATGGAGAAACGACAGTCTCTTCAATAAGTGGTGCTGGGAAAACTGGGCAGCTACACGTAAAAGAATGAAATTAGAACACTCCCTAACACCATACACAAAAATAAACTCAAAATGGATTAGAGACCTAAATGTAAGACCGGACACTATAAAACTCTTAGAGGAAAACATAGGAAGAACACTCTATGACATAAATCACAGCAAGATCTTTTTGGATCCACCTCCTAGAGTAATGGAAATAAAAACAAAAATAAACAAATGGGACCTAATGAAACTTCAAAGCTTTTGCACAGCAAAGGAAACCATAAACAAGACGAAAAGACAACCCTCAGAATGGGAGAAAATATTTGCAAACGAATCAACGGACAAAGGATTAATCTCCAAAATATGTAAACAGCTCATGCAGCTCAATATTAAAAAAACAAACAACACAACCCAAAAATGGGCAGAAGACCTAAATAGACATTTCTTCAAAGAAGACATACAGATGGCCAAGAGGCACATGAAAAGCTGCTCAACATCACTAATTATTAGAGAAATACAAATCAATACTACAGTGAGGTATCACCTCACACCAATTAGCATGGGCACCATCAGCAAATCTACAAACAACAAATGATGGAGAGGGTATGGAGAAAAGGGAACCCTCTTGCACTGTTGGTGGGAATGTAAATTGATACAGCCACTATGGAGAACAGTATGGAGGTTCCTTAAAAGACTAAAAATAGGGCTTCCCTGGTGGCGCAGTGGCTGAGAGTCCACCTGCCGATGCAGGGGACACAGGTTCGTGCCCCAGTCCGGGAAGATCCCACATGCCGCGGAGCGGCTGGGCCCGTGAGCCATGGCCGCTGACCCTGCACGTCCGGAGCCTGTGCTCCACAATGGGAGAGGCCACAACAGTGAGAGGCCCGCATACCGCAAAACAACAACAACTACAACAAAAACTAAAAACAGAATTACCATATGACCCAGCAATCCCACTACTGGGCATATACCCAGAGAAAACTATAATTCAAAAAGCCACATGCACCCCAATGTTCATTGCAGCACTATTTACAATAGCTAGGTCATGGAAGCAACCTAAATGCCCACTGAAAGACAAATGGATAATGAAGATGTGGTACATATATACAATGGAATATTATTCAGCCATAAGAAGGAATGAAATTGGGTCATTGTAGAGATGTGGATGGATCTAGAGACTGTCATATAGAGTGAAGTAAGTCAGAAAGAGAAAAACAAATCTTGTATATCAACGCATATATGTGGAACCTAGAAAATGGTACAGATGGGGCTTCCCTGGTGGTGCAGTGGTTAAGAATCCACCTGCCAATGCAGGGGACACGGGTTTGAGCCCTGGACCAGGAGGATCCCACATGCTGTGGAGCAACTAAGCCCATGCTCCACAACTACTGAGCTTGTGCTCTAGAGCCTGCGAGCCACAACTACTGAGCCCTTAAAAAAAAAAAAAGAAAATGGTACAGATGAACTGGTTTTCAGGACAGAAATTGTGACACAGATGTAGAGAACAAACGTATGGACACCAAGGGGGGAAAGCGGCGGGAGATAGCGGTGGTGGTATGATGAATTGGGAGATTGGGAATGACATGTATACACTGATGTGTATAAAACGGATGACTAAATAAGAACGTGGTGTACAAAAAAAAATTAAATAAAAAAAAATTTTCCCATCGAAGTTCATAACCCCCTTGGATTTCTCTTAGGCCCCCTGGTGGTTTGGGAACCCAAAGCTAAGTGCCCCTGTCATAACAGCAAGGGTTGAGAAATAATATGATCAATGCTTAACATGTAATGAATAATGGAGATGAACAAACTTATGTCCCGTGTCTATGTAAGTGAAGATGCGTGGGATGGAAGCAGAAGAAACACAAGTACAGTGAGTTTAGGACCACAAAAGGCAAGTTTACAAGAAGCCTTGAAAAGATGTGTACCTCACTATTTCAGCAGATTGGAAATGTGAAAGGATTCAAAAAGTGTTTGGACAAACCTGTCAATTTTAACCATAAGCAGCTCCTAAGAGAGCAGAGCTGGAAGCACTTAACCTTTACGGTTGGCATTAGGGAAGACAATAGAACCTTCATCTGAAGACATCATTTGATGGAGAAGATAAAGTTGGAGACCACTGGGTATGAACCAATAATGTTATATTTCTCTCCTTCTTTAAGAGTCTACCCTTGTTCTAATGAATCAGTTTTTTTCATTTCCTCTGTACCCGATTAAAACAAATTATAATACAACCCACAATGATTGCATATCTCTATTTCATCACCCAGCATCAGGTACTGAGCACTAAAAACTTGCGCTTTCCCTGCTGATTTAAGGTGTATTTTATGGATCACAAAATATCATATTTGCAGGGAAGCAGGTAGAGAGTGATTTTACGACCCAGAGAAGAGGTTGAAAGGAGCGAAGGCTAGGGTCATAGTGCCAAGGGCAGCAAGGTTCAAAGTAGTTAAGTTCTTAGGCAGAATCTCTGAGAATAAGATCAATGCCCCGAGGTCACCTAATTCAGAGGCAAGTCAGCACCGTGGACAGCTCAGTCATAGGCGTGATCTTCCCTCCAGCCTTTATTTTAACAGGAACTTTAAACCTGTGTGGAATGCCTAAGCTTGTCTGGCTCCACCATGCCCTTCCCATACAGTACACACTCATTCTGCCCCACTCAAGAATTAAAAGATCCTGAAATATTTACCATCGTTTCTCTCCCTCTTTAAGAGAATCAATGGTCTTCATCTGTTCTGCATCTCTCTCAATTCATGTCAGATCCCTGACAATAATTAGCAAGAACATTTGATTCCCTTCCATAAAACTGGAGATACCCCTGAAAAAGATGATCAGTATTCACCCTGGTGCTCTCTCTGCCTTCCCAAGGGAAAATCCTTCATCCCTTCCACCCTTTTCATCACAGCAGCCGTCTGGCTGAGGAAGCTGTTTACTTGGTCTGGCTGCTTTTAGCGAATTCTTTTCATTAACATGAATAAATTTGTTCCTTCTAAGCAAAACAAAACAAAACAACAACTCAAAGGGTAAAAAAAATCATCTTAAATAGAGAGCAACTAGAATCTCTGAAACCTGTAAGGATATTCATGATCAGTTCACAGCAAGGCTGAAGAAGGAAGAAGCCCTGATGTCCCAAAGAGATGAAAGAGGGAGAAACTCAGAGAAATGTCTCAGAAGGTGGTGGTGTGAATGGCAATGGCTCAGAAATAAATAAAGGATATAGAAATGTAATGGGAGGGGGTGCACAAGTGAGAACCACAGAAACCACTAAAGCGAAACTAGGTGGAGAGAGTGGGACGTAGAGATGAGTTACCACAATACACCCCCTAAGGCTTAAAAAGATTTGATTTTGGAGGTCAATAATGGAGGGAAGCGGGAAAATAGGTAGGAAGGCAATACCAAATAATGTAAGAAACCCCCCATAAATGAAAATAATTTAACTCTCAAGCACATATGTGTGCACCTACAATTCCCTTCCCCATCACACACACACACACACACACACACACACTTTAACTCCTAAACTTCTCACTTTCCTGGACTATACTGGGATTAGTAGCCTGCTTCATTATTTTGTCAGAACTGGATGCCATACCAAATTTGAAGTTCTAGGGTCATGGCAGGAAGTGGAAAAGGACTGACTACGTATAACATCACCACCACGGCAACAAAAGCATTTCCACCGAATATGACCTATTTCCATGTTACCATGAAGTTCGTTAATGTTCTTTGAGGATAGCTTATTCTAAAACAACAAAAAAACCACAGAATTTAGAAGGTTGTATTAAACCCAAAGTATCACATATATTAATATTCAAAGCGTATATATTGCTACTGCCTACCAGAGTCTTTACAAGTCATGGACCATACACTGTGGAGCAAAGCAGGGGGGAAAGACCATAGACTCCTAAAAACCTGCTTAAGGATTAGGGCTAGTTCTCAGTTTTTGCTCGCCAATAATAAGATGCTCACATTTCGCTCTCTCGTTTGACCCTCCTAACACTATGAGGTAGAAAGGGTAGGTTTATTCTTGTTTAGCTAATGAGGAAACTGAGACTTCAAAGAAGGAATGAGACTTCCTCAAGGTCAAGTGGCTATGAAGTAGCAAAGCAACGTCTTCCGGCATCAAGTCCGGTGATCAGTACACGACACCTCGCTGCCTGTCCATCTATGTAATTTAAACGAACTTAATATTTTCACTTCTTTTTGGTTTGATTTCATTCATTTAATTAATATTTATTAAGTGTTAGTTGCTAGATTTTTAAAAGTTGAAAAGGCCGCCGTCTCAAAGGAGGTTTCAGATAATAAACAAAACAATAGTAATGAGAAGAGACAAAATAATGCTAATAGGAGTGGAGCAATGGGGCTTGCACTTGAAGTAGGAATAGAAGTCTGAAGTCATTACAGACAGCAGCAAGAGCATAAGTTTGAGTTTCATATACAGCTTCTAAATAATGTAGGTATCTTTTTAAGAATAACCTGTGCTCAAAGAAAGTCAAGATCTTCGGGCAGTGAAGCAGGAGAGAGGTTGTTCTTGTCAAAGGGAGCAACATATGTAAGGCAAAAGATTTGAGAAAGGCCGGTGTATTCATGAAACTAACAATGGTTCAGTTTTGCTCAAGCATAAAATGTGAGATGGTGGGGTGATGGGATGCCAGCTCAAAAGGGTCTTGCGTGGCACATAAGGATCTTTAGCTGTAAGCCGTTAGGCTGGGGGCCATCCATGGGAACATCATCACAGGGGAGGGACATGACCAAATGTTCATGTTAGAAGACATTCTGGCAGCAATCTAGACTTAGCCAAGCTTGGCAGAGGGGGAGGAATTGAGTCAGGGAGACCAGCAAGAAGGCTGTGTTGTAGTCATGGCAACAGATGAAGAGGACTGAATTGAGGTGGTGGTGGAAGGGATGCCTCCGGAAGGCATGTAAAAGTAAAATCCGCAGGACGTTGCATTTAAATAGGGAGGAGGGAGAGTGAGCTACTTGAAACAACGCTAAGTGATCTGAAAACAACTATGACTGCCTTAAGAACAGAGTTCATGTCATATTCATCCTTGGCTTTTTCTTTTCTCATGCCGAGCCTGGCACATTTGGGGTGCTCAACAAACTTCCATGAAATCGTGGCGTTCTCAAGTTTCTTATTTGCCTCTGTAGTAGCACCTCAAGGGTGGGACACATCAGCTGATTACCTGTGTGTTTATTTCCTATCTCTAGGAATAGCTGGTTCAGGGATCTGAAGTCGGGGGTGTTCAAAAAGGTCATGAAATTAGAAAAAATTTCAGATTAAAAAAATGACATGAAAAGGGAAACAAAGGCAGATATCCAGGCTAAGGTAAAATGGTGAAGTGATGTCAGAATTCAAGGGGATTCTTTACAAAAATGGCAACAATCATTGTATTCTCCTCCTTGTAACCACATTCCTTAAAAATGTGACTTTGAAGCTCCTCCTATCAAGGGGTGGAGTTTGTTTCCCCACCTGCCCTTCAATCTAGATTGACCTTGTGACTTGCTTTGAGCAACCGGATCCAGCAGAAGTGACCTTGTACACTGCTGCTTTCTCTCAGAACCCTGCCCAGCCACCACTTGAACAAGCTAAGCTGGCCTGTTGGAGGATGGAAACTCCCATAGAACAGAGACCAGATATTCCATTTGAGGCCATTGCTGGACCAGCCAATCCAGCTGAGGCCTTTCTGGACCAGCCATTCCAGTGGCTGGATCCACCGGATCAGCTGGCCCTCAGCCAACCTCAGCTGACTGCAGATACCGAATGAGCTCCTGGAGACAAGAACTGCCCAGCTGAGCCCAGCCCACATCGCCAACTCAGAAACTTGAGTTAAATACATGTTACTTTAAGCCACTAGAGTTTGGAGATTATGTGTAGCAAAAGCTATGGATAGACTATCTGTGTAAAAGGACTATGTAAGACACTCTTCCTTGGCGCCCTACTTCAAAGGAAATTGGTGCCCCAACTACTCTGGAGATCAGTTCCAGATGTGCAGAGTCCACCACTAACAGCACTCTCTGCTGTATACCACGCCATCTATCATCCACATGGTGATAAGATTTGCTCAAAAGGATGCCAGAGGGTACACAGGTCACATGTTACAGGGGTGCCCAGGTATGGTTCCACCACTACTGGGGGTAGGGGAAGTTCTTTGAGAGATGGACTTCAAGTGACCAGGGACTGTTTGTTACTAAGCTTTGCTATTGTGAGTCTTGGGACTGAAGCATTATAAAACCTTCAAGGAAATGAGAGAGAGAGAGAGAGAGAGAGAGAGAATGTCAGAAAAAATAAAACAAAAACCCATGTAAAAGGTGTATATGGATATATTATGTACTTTTTTGTTTGTCTGAAATATTTCATAATTTAAAATAAAAGTTTTTAACCTGGTAAGAAATGTATTACATTTCTTACTATAATAACATTATTTTTAATCATCCCTTACATTGTTTCCAGGGGATTCTATGTAATACTGCTTTTTCTAGTCACCACTTTATTAGGAGATACAAGGTCAGCAGCTCCATACTTAATATACCTCTCTGCTATAGCACTTCATTTATTTATTCATTCATTCAACAAACCTTATTAAGCATCTTCTATGTACCAGGTATTATGCTGGGCACTAAGAATACAGCAATGAGCAAAACGACATGACTCCTTTCAGAGTTTACATTCTAGTGGGGGAGAATAAAATACAAATAAGTACATAACAGTGCCATACAGTAAAATAATGCATTGTCAAGGAATAGAAAGGCATTGAGGAGGCTCTTTTAGGTGAGATGAGCAAAGAAGGCCTCACTCATGAAGGATCTGAGCACAGCCTGAATGAAGGGACACTGAGAGGCAGAGCGCTGTTGTGTAATCACTAGTTTTCTCGTCTAGGTCTTTTTTTTCACCGTGACATCTTGAAGGTAGGGACCATGTCTTATTCACCTCTGTATCTTCAAGTCCAGACCAGTGCCAGGTACCCAATAAATCTTACTGAATGAATGGAAGACAGGTGGGTGGGTTGGTAGATTCATTCTTCCTCATGGCTCTGAGAATAACGGCTGCTCAGTAAATGCTGACTGGGGCCACCAGCGAGGCTTCAAACCCCATTCTGCCCCATCCCCACACCCAGCACTCCCAAACTCTTACCCTGCTGTATTTTTCCTTTGATTCACAGCAATGTACACCTTCTGACACAGCAGATAACTGACCTACTTGCTTTGTTTATTGAGCATCTGTCTCCTATCACTGGAATCCAAGCTCCACAAGGGCGGGGATCTTTGCCTGTTTTGCTTATTAGCATAACCCAGATGCCTCATGCAATGCTCAGGACATAGTAAGAGCTGAAAACATGCACGTTAAATGTCTGAATGTGACCTTGTCCATCTCAGTTTTTCTGGAGACTGACCTAATGTGTGTCTTGGTCCCTTTCCTGTTTAGCTTCTCCTGCGAGATGTCTGCTTTTAGGAAGATCCATCAGTTACGTGTTCTATCCACAAACGTAGGTTCACCAAAGAGAAGTTGAGACAGGCTCCATGAATAATTTATTCTTAAAAATATGTAATTTTTTTGGCAATCTAAAAATTTGAGCAAGGTAGATACACAGGGAAAATATAGATCAGAAATACTTAAAAAATATAGAGCACTTACGGTTTATAAATAAAAGCTACATTGTTTATCATCTATGAACCAATAACAACATTAACTATGAACTAAAGTGAAGAAGAAGAGTCTGATGGGAAAATTACAAAATATATTCAAACTATTATCTGTGGACCTTTTTCCTTTGCCCACGTGTCAGTCATGTGGGAATGTAGCATGATCTGTCCATCAGTGGCTCCTTGCCCCCCGTAGCCTGTCATGAACTCTGCCTGCCACTCTCTTAACAGGATTCTGACAAGTTCCTAGGGGTCAGGTCTGCTCACTCATGCTCTGATGGCTTTGTAACCTAGTTAAGGTTTCATTATCTTAACTAGGCTAAAGCTATTCTTTTTCAGACAAAACTCAACCTTCCGCCCAGAGTAAGACACATTATCTGAAATTGCTCCTTTTCTTCCCAGGTCCATTTCAAACTCTCATATTCTGATTTCTTTGTAACCTAGTTAAGGTTTCACTAGCTTAACAAGGCTGGAGATATTCTTGTCAGTTAAAATTTGCCTTCAGCCTGAAATTATCCACACGCTCTCTGAAATGGCTGCATTTTTCTCACAGTCTAAATTAGATTAACTAATTTCAGGCTGCTCTCTCCCTAAATTACACTTTGCCAAGATAGCCCAGAGATGGTCTATTACTTCCAAAACCCTGTCTTTCTTCTAAAACTTGACTCCCCAATCAGAAAGCCATTCCTTCACAGCCCCCTCACTGCCCTGCCAGGCCCTGGAAAAGTCCAACACCCTTTAACAAATTACGTGCACAACACCCAGCTGACAGACATGTTAAATGCAATTTATAACCTTTTCAGATGTGATCTTAGAAAACTTTTACATGATTTGGGCTTTATTACAGAAGAAGCTTTGATTCACTGATTTTGTGATCTTATTTTTATGCAAAACAAAACAACTTCAAAATTTAGAAACAAATTTTAAAAATAAGAAATAAATTTAAAAAACCCACTACAGCAAAAGCCAAGATTTTAGCTAAGACTAAAAACAAAACAAAACGAAATAAAAAGACCTGGTTACACACTGCTGTATTTAAAATGGATAACCAACAACGACCTACTGTAAAGCATGGGAAACTCTGCTCAGTATTAGGTAACAACCTAAACGGGAAAAGAATTTGAAAAAGAATAGATACATGTATATGTATAACTGAATCACTTTGCTGTACACCTGAAACTAACACAACATTGTTAATCAACTACACTCCAATACAAAATAAAAAGTTAAAGAGCCCATTTGCAGGGCAGGAATAGAGACACAGACGTAGAGAACGGACGTGTGGACACAGGGAGGGAAGGGGAGGGTGGGAGGAATTGGGAGATTAGGATTGACATATATACACTACCATGCATAAAACAGATAGCTAGTGGGAACATGCTGTAAAGCACAGGAAGCTCAGATCAGTGCTCTGTGATGACCTAGATGGGTGGGAAGGGCGGGGGTGTGAGGGGAGGTGGGAGGGAGGTCCAAGCGGGAGGGGATACAGGTATACATAGAGCTGATTCACTTCACTGTACAGCAGAAACTAACACAACATTGTAAAGCAATTATACTCCAATTAAAAAAAATACTGCATTGTATATTTGAAAGTTGCTAAGTAAGTAGATCTTAAAAGTTCTCATCACAAGAAAAGAATATTGTAACTATAGGTGGTGATGGATGTGAACTGGACTTATTTTGGTGATCACTTTGCAATATATACAAATATGGAATCATTATGTTGTATGCCTAAAACTAATACGTTATATGTCAATTATGCCTCAATAAAAACAAATAAAAAGTAAAAAAGAAAACAAAGACCTGGTTAATAAAAATCTCACGAGGATGCAACAGAATATAGAGCTTGTTGCTCAATGTGGCTAGAGCTTTTAAAATCCTTTTCTCCTCCAACTAGTGTAAATATTGTTTTTAAAATTTCTGTAGTAATTAGATGCAGACCTTTGGAAATTACATTTTGAAAGGTTTTATGACAGAGACTGTTTATGAAGTCATCTTTCCTGGGTAACAACCGGGACAAAGCAAGATTGTCAGGGCATTTTGTCTTGGGATTGCATTCATTATACACACATTGCACTGCTGGCGGGGGTGGTGGAGTAGGGGGAGGGCAGTCAGTAAGAGGTGAGGGGAGGGGGACAAGAAGGGGAGAGAGGGAGAAGGCAGAGGAGAGATGGAGAGAGAAAGATGGTGTATGTGCCAAGCCTCCATGCAAAGAGCAAGCTGGGGTGAGGTGGACCAGAGCTGGGAACCTGCTGGCCCTGGAGGCATCCCGTCACCATGGCTCCCTCACATATGAGCATCTAGCTGCACAGAGTGTGATGCCGGTCCTTAATGAAAGTGTTTTTGCACAGTGTGTCTTCTCAACACAAACCAACTGTGTCATCTGATGTTCAGCTGAGCAAACAGTGGTCTCTTTCCAGGCTGAAGGAAAACCAGGCTCTGCTGGGCGCCCTGGGAGACTGTGTGCTGACCTCCAATGTGGCAGCGCCCAAAGGAGTTTCCACGGGACGGGTTTCCACTTTACATCCTAACTTTAGAATACACCCAGAGTAGCATGCCTCTCTGCTATCCTATATTTAAATTTCGTGAGAAACCTAGGTAGACCTGGTCTAGAAGATTCCTTATGGGGCAGGAAACGCCTCTCTTTTCTTTATGAGGAATTTACTTTGTAATGGAAATTTACTTCCTGGTTTAAAAAATGTGAGTCTATCCATGTGTGTGTACACAGAGGTATTCATAGCCTGTATCTGGGGTGGCTGAAGTGAGGGCAGGGAGGACATACAGATAGTGACATGGGATTCCTACCCGTAAGGTGCTGATAAACTAGCAGCCCTACGTAAAGCTGGTATCAAGCCCTGGAGATGGGTACTGTCCCAAGGAAGACTGATCTTCCAGGTGACATTTTAGATAAATTAGGAAAGAAGGAACTATGATGCTTGTACCAGGGTTGATGGATAACACCCAAGAATTGTTGAAAAGGATGTCAAATTGTCCTAAGTCTGTACTTTTTAGTATTTTTCTACATCATGATTTACTGTTTTCCATATCACCTAGTTTTGTAAAGACTTTTTTTTTTTGTGGTACGCGGGCCTCTCACTGCCGTGACCTCTCCCATTGCGGAGCACAGTTTCTGGAAGCGCAGGCTCCGCAGCACGTGGGATCCTCCCGGACCGGGACACGAACCCATGTCCCCTGCATCGGCAGGCGGACTCTCAACCACTGCGCCACCAGGGAAGCCCAAGACTTACTTTTAATAAATAAATGGGTAAGAGATCCGGACCACATGCCACAAAACAAGTTTCCTACCATCTACCACCTGGCGACAGGATGCCCAACTTGTAGTTCTCATCTGGCTAAGGACTCAAAGTTTTAAAAGGCCCATCTCGTGGTAAGTGGTAGTTACTATAAAACAACCAGTAAAGGTATTTTATTTTACTTATTTTAATAAATTTATTTATTTATGGCTGCGTTGGGTCTTCGTTGTTGCTGTGCGTGGGCTTCCTCTAGTTGCAGCGAGCGGGGGCTACTACTCGTTGCGGTGCGCAGGCTTCTCATTGCGGTGGCTTCTCTTGTTGCGGAGCATGGGCTCTAGGTGCGCGGGCTTCAGTAGTTGCGGCACATGGGCTCAACAGCTGTGGCTCGCAGGCTCTAGAGAGCAGGCTCAGTAGTTGTCGCACACGGGCTTAGTTTCTCCACAGCATATGGGATCTTCCTGGACCAGGGCTGGAACCCGTGGTCCCCTGCATTGGCTGGCAGGTGCTTAACCACTGCGCCACCAGGGAAGTCCTAGTAAAGGTATTTTAAATAATCCTTTTTTTTCTTTTTTTTATTGGGGTATAGTTGTTTTACAATATTGTGTTAGTTTCTACTGTACAGCGAAGTGGAGTTCCCTGTGCTGTACAGCAGGTTCTTATTAGTTATCTATTTTATACATATTAGTGTATACATGTCAATCCCAATCTCCCAGTTCATCCCACCCCCCACCCCGCTCTGCCCCCTTGGTGTCCATATGTTTGTTCTCTACGTCTGTGTCTCTATTTCTGCCTTGCAAACCGGTTCATCTGTACCATTTTTCTAGATTCCACATATATGCATTAATATATAATATTTGTTTTCCTCTTTCTGACTTACTTCACTCTGTATGACAGTCTCTAGGTCCATCCACATCTCTACAAATGACCCAGTTTCGTTCCTTTTTATGGCTGAGTAATATTCCATTGTACATAATCCTTTATAATTTGGTTTAATAATTCACTAAACCAATCTCTTCAGCTTTTTTCTCTTCCTTGCAAGATAAATATTAATTTACTGGCCACATCAGATTACCTGTTGCATTTCTGTGCAACACTAACCATCTGTACCAAACCATTGTCTAGTGAGGCTCATGACAAAATCACCTAATGCTTGACTATAAAAGGCTACCAGGACCCTGATGCATACATCACAGCTTACGCCAAGATAACTCTATTATTCACCGTAACAGTGTCATCTTCCCTGTAGCTTGTCAAAGAAAGAGGCCAAGCACTGTAACAGTGAGGACAGGAAGCAAAATTAAGGCGGAAAGCAACACCCTACTTCTCCAGAATCTCTGAAAAATCTTTACTACCCAAATCATTAACATTTGGGTTTAAAGATTTTTATCACAGAATTATCAACTCCTTCTGTAAATGTATTTGTAAAAGTGGGGGCTTCTGATAATTAATAACCTGTTATTAATTCAGTTACTATTGATAATGAATTTGTGCCAATTTGACCGGGGTTAGGTGGAAACATTAGCTGTCTTCTATGTATAAATGGAAGAACGGTGGGGAGAAGGGATCCTGAGAAAGTACTAATATAAATCAGAGTGTATCTGTAACCTTTTACTTAAGGACATAATTTCTGTCCAGACTCTTTTTCATAATACAGTTGTATGCAATGTGCTAATTATGACTAGCTTTAATCTCTTCATAAAAATAAAGCCTATTTTTAAATTTTTTTTTAGCCATTAGTTCATTAATCAAGGTCATAATCAGAGACATGTAGGACCCTTGTCCATCTCTGTGACTTTACAACCAAGGCCACTGAGTCCTGGAGAGCTTGACGACTTGCATCAGGTCTCACAGCTGGTGGCAGAGCCACTGGCTAAAAGCCAGGTCTTCTGATGCCCAATGTTTTGCCATCTTTATTCTCTCCAGTCATTTCCAAACTGATCCATGAATCTCTAGGGGTCTGAGAGGGTGGAGTTCTGGGCCTTCCGGGTACATCTTTATTGATTTCATACTTTAGTCTTCTGCCTAAGAGTTATTTGATTTAAAAATAAAAATCCATGGCTTAAAAAAAGTTTTTAAATCACATTAAAATTATTTTCAAGGTAAAAAAATTTTCTAAAATATGCTGGAAGTTTATAACTCTTCATTACAGAGTAGAATTCAATATAAGTTGTATCCCTTAAAACACCATCTGAAGCTTGGTGACTGAAGGGTCACAGAATCAGAGGTTCAGAGCTCGGGCCTTGAAGTCAGACAGACCTGAGACCAGTGCCTCCAACTCTGTGACCACACACGAGTTACTTAACCAGTCCAGCCTCAGTGTCCTGGTCTGTGAAATGGGACTTACAAAACTTTACAGCATAGAAGATCAATGCCATAACCAAGCTCACCGCTGTGGCTGTTGATATGTTCATTATTAGGCAATGTCACCTACACATTAACACCAGAGAACAGAACTTTAGACCAGTGTATAGTGAGGGGTCAATATACTCTGTATTTTCAGACTTACTGCAATTCAAACTCTCATCCTCTGCAGTAGGAATAAGTAGATTTACTCTGCTCCCAAAGAGGCTTGGGAGTCACAGGCTGAGACCACGGACACTCGGGGGTGAGACAAGAGTCCAAGGGCTTGGGCAGCTCGCCCCACAGTTGTCTCTAAAGAAGGAGCCGGAGCACAGAGGCTTAAGGACGTTTTCCCATCACAGCTGCGAACTATATCAAGCCTGATTCTGAGCCGGGCAGCTGTGGGAAGGTCAGCAGCCCTGGCACCAATCTGGCCTTAGATTCTGTGGCTGCAAATGAGTCCAACAATAGGCCCCAGCTGGATTTGGGGAGTGCCAGCCAGGCCTCTCTGGGGGCCCATCTGGCTTTGGAAACTTGTAGTCAGAATCCAAGGACTAGTCTGAGTTCAGAGAGGTGTCTCGTTTCATTTGTCCAATTCAGCATAACGCATATTTACTGTGTGTAACCTTGTCAGATGCAATGCACGGTGTCAGTGGGACAGGAATGAATCAGACTCCTTAAGGGGCCTACGTGGTCCAGCGATGTGTGTAAAATATAGGGCAGCGGTTCTCAAAGTGAGGTTCCTAGACCAGCAGCATCACCTGGGCATCAGCAAGAATCACTTGTTAGAGACACACATTCTCAGGCCTCGTCCCAGACCTACTGAACCAGAAATCCCTGGGGGCAGGCCCACAGCCCGTGTGTTAACACGCCTCCAGGTAATTCTGATGCAGTTAAAGCTTGAGAACCAACAGTATAGAATGTTTAAGGGAGCAGCCAGATGGGACCAATGACAAACAAAATGATGACAGGAAGCTGGCATTCCATCAGGACAGACAGTATGTATAACAAACTCCACAGCATGAAGAACCTATCAGGCTAGGCAGAAGAGTCAATCAAGCACAGAGAAACTGGAGACGGACACACATGAGATAGGTCAGGGTGTTTTCACACCTCATTGCCTGCAGAAAATCAAATGGAAAAAACCAGGAGTGACTGAGCCATGCATATGTGAGAAGAGTCTTGTATAAAGTGGATACTGAGCTTGCTCTTCTCTCTGTCCAAGTGATGAAGACTTGCTTAAACTTACCCCAAAGAGACTCCGTATCAACCAAGGAGCCAAGTGACCAGCTAAGTGAACACCATCCCGGACTCTCCGGCCACCCTGAACGTCGTCAGAAAGACGTGGGCTGGAAGGCGGAACTTTATCTCAAGGATAAAATGAGAGTAAAATGAGCAGATTCCTTAAGCTCATCCCAAGAGATTCCTTACTTCAGGAGGTTTGAGAAGGGGCTCCATGAGTAAGAATTTTCTGAATATGCATCTTAACACAGGACTCCACCTGTCCCGACTTAGTTCAGTCGAGAAATACCGGCTTCACTCATCCAACATCAGAGGGTTGGAACCAATGACATCTACAGATCTATTATTCCTCTTTTATTCAACTACTGTTTGCTTTTCAGTTGTATTTTTTTATGTAATTTGTAAGTTTCTCCCAGAAGACATTGTAGAAGTTAAGGCTAATTTCTATTTTTTTTTTTTTTTTTTTTTTGCGGTACGTGGGCCTCTCACTGTTGTGGCCTCTCCCGTTGCGGAGCACAGGCTCCGGACGCGCAGGCTCAGCGGCCATGGCTCACGGGCCCAGCTGCTCCGCGGCATGTGGGATCTTCCCGGACCGGGACACGAACCCGTGTCCCCTGCATCGGCTCTCAACCACTGCGCCACCAGGGAAGCCCAAGGCTAATTTCTGAAATAGCAAAAAACTCACTGCAATCCCAAAGCGTAGGAAATTTCCCAGATCAAGCAGAATGGGGCTAGTGAAAAGGCAGTGGAAGATCTCTGGGTTTCCCAGGACAGGATCCTTGCAAACATGTGGGGGTTTTTTTTCCCCCTAGATTGAAAAAGAGAGATGCATTTGAAACTCAATCCTGTTTCAGTCAAATGACTGAAATGACTAACCCCTGAATCACTAGACACAAGAGTTGCCAGGGATCTTTGGTAGCCATTCTGCCACTCCTTAACCTCTAGGGCTGAAAATACCCCAGTCGGAAGGCAGGCAGGCAGTCCACTGATTAGAAAGACCTTCCTCACACTGAGTTGAAACTGTCACACTTCCTTCCTTAGAGAGAAAGGAGAGCTTTGCACGCTATCTTCAGATGGATGGGTAGATCCTTTTCTTTTGTAGGAGAGGAAAGTGATGGGGAATTCAAGAGAAAAACCTTAATTGGATTATGCAGTTAAAACAAGTGATGAGACCGAAGGCAAAACCTTGTCTTTTGTCCTTCTTCGTATTTCCCTCCCTGAACTTCTGGCCTCTCTAATCATATCATTTAATATATTCATGTAGCAAAATGGAGAGAAGGGAAGAAAGAAAACCCCGTTTTGTTGTGTTTTTTAGTCCTCAGATGTCATCGTATTCCTTCATTTGTGTGGCCTTTTGTCTCTGACAGTTTCCATAGCAACAACAACGAGCAAGCAGCCTGCACCCCTCTCTCCAGCTTGCGCACAGATAACTCCAAACGGGGTCAAAACCGCTCTACGTTGAGAAAGAAAGTAGATCCACTTCCTTCTCATTGATGTTTACGTGCGGATTTGTTGCGATGGTGCGTACATGTGTTTCTGTGCTTTGATCTCACTCAATATTTTTGTCTGCGAGTGATTTCCGAGAGCTTGTCTTTGTTTCTGATTTGGAGGGATGGAGCAATGAATTTCATATTTAGCCATGTATTTGAGAACATACAGCTACATAATTGTATATCATTGGGGGAAAAAAAGGAATATTAAATGATCTTGCAGAAAAAAACAGCCTACAGTATTCTGTATGCACTGAGGAGAGAAACTGTTTTCTCAAAGTGCTCCAGACTCATGCAATATTTGTAAAATCCATCAACGACCCACCAATCTATTAGGTACAGTTTCATGTCAAGGCAGGATATTTGCTTTTGCTTTGTAACTTTAGTGTTTTCCTGTTGCCATGCTCCCGGCCTACCTTGTGTTTTCCTTAGATATTTTTCCTGAAGGGAACATTGTACTGCCAACAGGTGGTGGTATGGCTACAATTAGGGTGCCGAGAAGCACACATCATCTTCTGATGAGTTTTTTTTTTTTTTTTTTGGCGGTACGCGGGCCTCTCACTGCTGTGGCCTCTCCCGTTGTGGAGCACAGGCTCCGGACGCGCAGGCTCAGCGGCCACGGCTCACGGGCCCAGCCGCTCCGCGGCATGTGGGATCTTCCCAGACCAGGGCACAAACCCGTGTCCCCTGCATCGGCAGGTGCCTCTCAACCACTGCGCCACCAGGGAAGCCCCTGATGAGTTTTAACTAAGACTGAAACAAGCATGATTTTACTCCTTTTGAAAATGTGAATCCTTATTTAAATGTTGTCAATGCAGCTATACATGCCAAATTATAATAACAGGAATTACAGATGAAGATTCTACAGCAAGCTTTTAAAAGAAGTATCTCAGAAGAAATTGGTAGGTGTATTAGTTTCTGATTACTACTATACAAATTACCACAAATTTAGAGGCTTAAAATACATGTATCTATTACATTATAGTTGTGTAGGTTGGAATGTCCAAAATGGTTTTCACCTGTCCAAAATCAAGGTGTCGACAGGACTGTGCTGTCTCTGGAGGCTCTAGGGGAAAATCTGTTTCCTTGTCTTTTCCAGCTTCTAGAAGCCACCTGTATTTCCTGGATGACAGCCTCCTCCTCTAACTTCAAAGCCAACAGTGCAGCATCTTCAAATCTCTAACTCCAACCCTCCTGCCTTTTCATAGGGATCAGTGTGTTTATATTGGTCTCACCTGAGTAATCCAGTATAATGCTCTGTCTCCGGATCCTGAACTCAATCACATCTGAGAAGACCCTTTTGCCACGGACGGTAACATACTCACAGGTTTCAGAGATGAAGATGTAGACATCTCACAGGCAATTTCTCTGTCTAGCACAGCACCACTCTCAACAAATCATGCCTAACAATCATCACGTTTTCATTTGATCCCTGGTCTCACTCCAAGACTTTGACAAAACGACCTTTTCCAACTTGGCCAGAATCCTCTTGGGCAGCCGACTGTCTGGCTCTGTAACTTCAAGCCAGGTTGACAGCAGATGTTTGGCAGAGCGGTCCGTTCACTCAAGGGCAGCCTGGCTGTACCAGGTTCTACCTGCTCCTGTCTTTCAGCCTACATCCTCCCCCCACCTTCAGACAGGGGGTGTCCAGCAGGTACCTGCCCCCATACACAGCATCGAGGAATACTTTCTGCCGCAAAGGGTGAGACGTGACGAGATGGGGAGAGAATCTGCTCTAAAGTTCGATTTTTCTTTCGTGATGCACGTGAATGCCCTTGCTTTTCTATTTGATTTTATAGTTGCACCTTCAACTTTACAAAACTCCTTATTTAAAAAACAAATCTCCTTTGCTAATTTGAACCCCTTTTACTAGATCTCTTGCTGAAGTGCAGGCTTGGTTTTCTGACCTCCTATTTGGCCTGCCTTCTGAAATCCATACTTGCCCCCAGCTGGTTTCCTGAGCCGTCACGAGTCCCACCCCACCTGCCTGCATGGCTGAGGGGGCCCCGTCGTGGGCCTGGCTGCTGCAGCGCATTGCCCATTCTCCGGATCCGTCTACTGAGTTCCACCAGAGACTGCTACCTTCTCCTCCCCAGCTGTGCGAGGCTGTCCACTGCTGAAAGGATTCCTCACTGGCTTCAGACCCCTTTCCTTGCAGGGACCCTCTTTCCACTCCCCAGTGCAAAGAGAGCCAAAGAGAAGGAAGGTGGCCCCAAGGGGGTTGCTAGAGCCTTCCCCAACCTGGGTCTGAAAAAACTGACCCCCTCAGGGATTTACAATGCACGTCTACATGTTAAAGTCACAGTGCACGCCCCTACCCCCAACACACACACACACACACACACACACACACACTCTCCCATCTTCTCTCCCTGACACCTGCCATGGAAGTCCCTGTACTTTTCTGAAGTAACTATGTATTTCCATTTTAATAGATGACTCCAGTTTCCTACCAGTAAGATAACTCCCCAATGCACAACTGTTTGTGATGGGAACGAAGTGCACCCAAAGCAAACATCCTTCCAAGGACCTGTTTCTAACATACAAAATAAAGTGACGTTTTATGCAGAGATGTCACCCCTGACCAACCAGGATTGGATTGGATTTGACAGCTGTGAGAGGTAGAGTGAATCAAGTCAGCACACAGGGTAGACCGCAGCCACAAGGCTAGTAGCTACCAGGGTGAGAGTTCGGTCACTGCTTTCCCTGCATGTCCAGACGGAATCAAATGTCACGAACTCGCTCACAAGGCTAAGCAGTCCAGACCTCACGGGCAATGTGTCGCTGGCAGGTGAAATCACTGAAAAGGGGGATGTCTTTTTTCTTTTGTTCTAAACTATGTAAGAAAACAGACATTACCCCTGCCTTCCTTCAATCACCATCCAAGGTCAAATAGAGGGCAGGTGCTGTAGGGTTCCAGGTGTTTTCATTATTGACTGTCTTAATGAGATGTTTCTGGCCAGAATAAGAGTGAGTGCCCTCTAACCTGAACCCCAAAGACTACTTTTATATGCTTCTTTGATTTCCAGGGAAGAAAACAAAGTTGGGAGAGAATAAAAGGAAAGGTTGAGAGAAAGCTCAATTATATAATTGACTCATTTACAGCATTTCTCCACTGATTATAATCACTTTTAAAGAAAAGGTTATTAGTGAAGATTTTAACTGCCTTATGATCAAAATTCTACTTTCCTTCCCCTTTCTTACACCTTTATTCCTCTAATTAATTTCTATCACAGAGTTTCAAAAATAACCTTGCTTTTAAACATACCAAGCCATCTCGTGGTATCTGATAGATATCTCCTGAATTTTTTCTACCCCTGTTGTTTGTAATGGACTGAAAATCTTTAATAAGATTTAATCTCTTAATATATTTGTATCTTTAATATATTTTAATATTTAAAATCTTTAGTAAGGCCACCATGGCCTCCTCAATGTCAAAACGACAACGTATGTACCGACCTATATAAAAACACATATCCACAGACACACAGACACAAAAGCACACGTGTAAATCATCGGAATGATGTAGCCGAAAGTATAGCTAGAACAGAGGCTTCGTCACCACTTATTAATAACTCTATGACCTTGGGCAAATCACTGAATATCTCTGAGACTTAGATTTGTCATCTGTCATGAAGGTAATAACACTGGAAATGAGGTTAATGATATCTGAATACATCACAGAGTTTTTGTAAGAACTGAGTAGATACGTACAAAGCACTTATAACTGTGCTTGGTAAGTCAGTCCAACAAGAGTTCCCTGTGGCTGATTTTGGTGGTGGTGGAGGTCACGGTGATGATAGTGACGGTGGAGTTAACAGCAGCGGTGGTGCTGGTGGGGGTAGGCTTGGTGATGGGGCAGTGGTAATGGCGGTGATGGTAGAAGTTTTATGATGTGTAGTTCATTGAGCAAGAGAGTATGAGCAGTAAAACCACACATTTACACGATTTACATTATTTTCTAAATACACTGTCCTACAGATATCATCCTCCTGAGAAAACAGGTTCACTGAGCCAACCCTTGGATTAGGAACTTTGTAACATTGGCTCCAAAATTTACAACAGTCCAAACAGGTAGGTAATTTGACACATGAGAAAACAGAGACCCACAACAGTTAAATAAGTACCGCCCAAGGTCACAGAGTGGACAGGGGTAGACCCAGCATTCTGTCATTCAACATTCTCCTCCCCGCCAGTCTCTCTCCAAAGCTCAGCACTTCCCACTGCCTGTTCCTTCCACTGCAACCAGCAGCCCAGGGTTCAGATTCCCAGTATTTGGGGGTTTGTTTTGGAATTTTTTTTTTATACACAGCAGGTTCTTATTAGTCATCTATTTTATACATATTAGTGTATATAGGTCCATCCCAATCTCCCAGTTCACCCCACCAGTCTTCCATGGATGAGGGGATGAAGACAGACATGGAGGCCTGCGAACAGAAGGCAAGCTGTGCGTGCGGGGTGACGGTGGTGGGACCCTGAGGCAGAGCGCCGCTGCGGGGGTGCAAAGACAGCAAGGACGGGGGCACGTGAGGCAGCGCAGGCCCCAGTGAGGACTCGACTCTTCCACGGGGAGCCAGCGAGGTTCTCCCAGTTGGCTCAGTTAACAGCGACTCTCCGAGTCTGCCTGTGGCACGTGATGATCACTCTTTCTCAGTTGAAAAGACCGTCAAACATTTTAAATTACAACTGTCAGTAGCGAGATGGTGTTTCAGCATGTGAACCGATCTGAAGCTGCAAGGCAGTAAAGCCTTCTTTAAACAGCGAAGTAACGGCTCCCTGCAGAGAACGAAACTTCAAGCACGGAGTGGGGCTTCTCTTTTCCCAGAGACACTGGGAGGAAAATTAGCAAGTTTCCTCAAATTTAGGAAAGAGAGCATGGCCTCAGAACCATCTAGGACACACGTGCACACACGCATCATCTTTGCAGCCCTCTCTCTACTGTATTGCTCAGACTGTCACCTGAAATGCTGAACCAGCCTGACGGAACCACCAATGTGTCTCTGCTCCGGGCATGTCTGTAACGCAGGCAGTCCCCATCATGTTGTACTAATGGGGAGAGGTGAGGCAATGGTAAGTTTAAAGGGAAAAAAAGGCGCAATCCCAAACTGCACACGGTATTACGACTCAGTTCGGCTTCTCTCCCCCGACAGAAGCTACTAACAAACAGCAAAACTGTATATTTCTGGGTTCTGTTCTCCGCTTCGTCCATGACCACTAAAGGTGCAAATGAGCCAAAAATCTGCAAAATGCCAGGCAGTGGGAAGAAAGAGAGTTAAGGGAGCCCAAAAGGCCACATCAGCCCGTGCCAGGACCCCAGAGACATGCCAAGACCACCGGTGACAGGAATCGAGAGGAGAGGGAAGTGGGGAGGTAGGAGCTGCTGAACACATAGGGCTGGAGCGGGACAGAGAGAGGAAGCGTCAGTTGCAGGTATCGTGTGTATTACCTATTCCCAATGTCTCCTCTTTCCTTGAACACCTGTCCCTTTGTTTCTAGTCACTCCTTCTGCCGTACAGCCCAGCTGCCAGGAGCTTCCAAATGACAGGAAGCACCTGGACTCCGGTCCTGGAGCAGTCCCCACTGCATTCCTCGGCATACAGGGTCAGTAGGATTTTCCAAAACCTCCGATCACTAGAATAGCCCTTTCTCCACCCCTGGGAACCTTCACAGGAGAAGTAAATCAAGACAAAGAAGGTGGGAATCATTCATTTATTCAGTGCATATTTACTGAGCACCTACTACGTGCTAGGAAGAGTTCTAAGAACTGGGAATACTGCCATGAAGAAGACAAGGAAGGAGAGAGACACCATATACACCAGGAAACTAGTAGTGCTAGTTTAGCTAGTTTAGCTAGCAGGGGTTCTAGAAGCGCTAGGCATTTGGGCAGCCCTCTCAGCTGTCACCCTTGGCCCCTCCTCGGGGTGCCTGTCCAACTGCACAGAACCAAAAGCATGAGGAAAGATCTCCTGGCCACGCCAGCCCTCCCCTTCCCATCTCTGTGTCTCTGTTCTCAAGACCCAGCTGACTACACATATCAGTCGGCCAACGCCATTCCCAGCATCCTCAGGGCAGAGCCAGGGGCTGAGGCAGGAGAGAGGAGGAAGGGCAGATAAGGACCGGCGGGTGGGGGTTAGTGCCACTCAGGAGATCCTGGAGGACAGGACAGAGCCGAGGGTCTAGGAAGCATTGTCCCCTCCACCCGCCTCCCAACAGGGCCACCTGCCCCCTCCAGTTGGATCAGACTCTCATCCCCTGACACCGACTTCCCCTCCCTCATCCAGGCTGCCCCCCTGAGCAACCATGCCTATGGCTTGTATCAGAATCACTGAGGTAACCAAGCAGTTCACGTCATTGTCTGCTATTGATTCAGCAGCCCTGGGAGAAACTGCAGCTTCCTCAAGGGAGGCAAAGATAAAGGTGAAACAAAAGAGTCTCCGGACCGTGCGCGTTCCCACCCCTCCTAGGACCTGCCTTGGATTGAGAACAATCTTCCCAATCTTTACCAGCCGCCTGGCAGCTTGCCCCAGATCAGTAAGTCTTCTTCAGAGTTCCAACTTGCAAAAATATTTACATAATTTAATAGAACCCTCTCCTGGATAAGGAGCTGACACTTTTAATTACCTGGATCAAGTGCTCTCCTCTATAGGACATGGCATACACGTGGCTGGAATGCCAACTATGCACATTTCCAGGGCTTCTCCCCAGTGATCTGTAAAGAGGACGGTCCCTGAGATGGTGACCTCCACATGGGGAGGAGGGAAGGGGAGCCACAGGTGTAACTAGTGATTTTTTCCTAGTGGAAATTTCAGAAATGCTCTTCCCTTTTTTACCATTGCTTTCTTCTCTACTCCCTTCAACAGATTTTCCCATGTTCAAGTACAACACATCTTTTCCCCATTTCCAAGGAATCAGGTTGTGCCTCTTCCTTAGGACTCCGCCTGGGGTAGCTGGCTCCCAGGCACCCGTCTTCTTCAGGACCCGAGGACACACGACAAAGCATACAATCGAGAACTGATCACGGCAACAACCACAACGATGACAGTAAGTAACAGGTGCGAAACACCTTCATAGGTCAAACGTGGCTCCCACTTCCTAATATACCTCATTTCTAAGCCGTATAATAATAAGCCTGCATGGAGGTGTTATCATGCCCATTTTTCAGATGAGAAAAAGAGAGGCTCCGAGATGTTATATAACTTACCCCCGGGCACCTACCAGTAAGTTGCTGAACCAGGACTCAAACACACATCAGTCTGAGTGAAACACTGTGTTGCGTGTCAAGCCAGTCCTGAGGAAGGCCCACACATTCCCAGAAAAGCTCCAGAAATCTGACCTAGTTTCTGTCCTAGGGCTGTGTGGAGTTAGGATGAACACATGCCAGACAGTTTTGGAGACCGGCTTCCTCGCCTCTGTGGCCTCCTCCTCCTAGGCATGGGTCCTCCTCCAGCTTGCCTCTTTCCAAGCCCTGGGAGGATGCCCTCCCCCTACTCAGTACAGCTGACGAGGCCTCGGTCCAGCCTCTGTCCGGCTCTGGCCCATTGTGGCCAGGAGCCCCATCTGTAATGTGGGCATTTCTCTCAAATGCTAATGAACTTCCTTTGGCATCTTAGACAAAAGCAATCCCCTGACAATTGTATTCTGCACAGCACCTAAAAATTGGTGGGTTTACAATAAATATGCAGCTCATCACCATTCCCACACTTGCTAACGACTGTGTGGGCACAGTTGGTTCACAGGCAGAAAAGCCAAATAAGACATTGCTGAGACCAGAAAGGGAATGAGGGACCCAAAGTAGCTGTGCCTGGCTGTGACAAGGGGCTGGGCTGGGGAAGGAGAGAGAGTGGAAAATGGACACCCCAACACCTACACAAGTCCTAAGGGGTCCCAGCCTGGCTAAGGTCTGCCAACCGACATGTGATGGAGTCACACGAATGTCTGTGGCCAATGGTGTTTCCAACACCACAGAAATTTAGAGCTGAGTATTTAAGCGAGATGCCATTGGGACCTGGAAAAAAGTAGGTGTTCATTCTGGGCCGCCCCTCGGGACTGCTGACCCCCTAGGAGCAGTGGAGGGGTGAGGTAGAGTGGATTTGACAATAAAGAAATGGGCTTTTCAGCAACTGTTAAGCCAGGGAGATCCCGGCCAAGAACATCAAATCTCACTGTCCTCCCAGCCCTTCCACCTTCTCCCCCGAAGCCCCTCAGTAAACTGCTTTGATCCCAGGGTGGTAAAAAAAAAAAAAAAAAAAAACTTGGAAATTTCATTAAAATGGTGGATTCAAAATGGATGGGGACAATTCTTCAGCCACGTGCTCTTCGGCGCTCACCAAGGAGACCCCTACGAAAACTGGGAGGGAGTGAGCTGCAAAGCACCAAAATACATCCGTTCTCAAAATGACGAATGAAGCACTTGGGCTGGTTGGTGTGAACTTAATCCGCAACACTCACTGCAAGATGAGGAGGCACTAGAGAAGGCTGACACATTTTGCATATTCCAGGTGAGACAGATGGATGGGGCAATGGAGAGTGTCCCCCGTGGGGAAGGACAGGATTGCAGGCAGGAGACAAACTCATCTGCATTTCACGCTTGCATTTCTCTGGGCAAAGTCAACCGTCACCCTCCTCCCCATAAACACACTGTTGCTTTCTGGATTTTGAAAAGAATGTCTAAAAGAGATGCTTGAAAACCTTGTGGACAATCATGTGACAGGCACGTGCATCTCTAAATTGATGATTCCTCCCCAAGAGGAGCGAGGGGTGGAGGAGGCAGGGAACTTGTGTGAAGAGAACAAAAGCACAGGGAGGGGAAGGGCAACCATTCCCACGGGTCACGTCGATCGCTGGTCTGAGTGAACAGACTGTACCAATGGAGTGTGTGTGTTTACAGGTGCATGTATCGGTGTACATGGGAAACCATAGGATGGTAACAACAGCTAGATGAGGGTGGTGGGCCTACGAGGGAATTTCTTTTCTTTTTGTTCACGGGTATATTCTAATTTTTTCACAATGCAATGTAGTATTTAGGCCATTAAAAGAACAGGAGTTTTAAAATATTTGGAATGTGAATCTGGATAATGGGTACCTGAATAATGTATTAATGAACAAAACTATGCATAAAGGTTTGCAAGAGGGTCTTGGATCTTGGGCAGTAGCACAAGATTTTTCAGAACCGTGAGTCGGGTTAGACTGACTCGGAATGACAGATGTGAAGGTCAGATTTAGAGGCGCAGGCAGGAGGTCATCCCCTTGCTCTAGGGGTACAAGTACGTGTCCTGAGAACACAGGGAAAAGCCCAATCAGAGGACACAACCTCATGGGGGAATATTCCAAAGGGAGCAGTAGGAGGTCCTGAATAAGACAACACATGGGTGAGAGCAGTGAAATGTGAATAGGCACATCGAGTATCACAAGTAAGGAGGCCACCGAGAGAATCCCGAGGTCTGCCACTGGTTTTTGAGGACATGCACCAACTGGCCCAAAGCACTCACCGTGTTTTTAAGCACGAGCAAGCAGACATTCAATGCCCTCTTTCCCCAGAGCATCATCCCCTGAAACTGTTTCCATCAGAGGCACCAGTGACTTCCTTGTCCTCACTTCTATTTCCAACTCACCCTCCCCATTTCTCTCCCTCCCTTTAGAGCAAAATTCTCCAAAAGAAATATCTGTAGTCACTATATCTAATTTCTCATCTCTCATTCTCTCCTGAAACCAGTCCAATCAGATTTCTGCTCCCTCCATTTCCCCAAACTGTTCTCATCAAGCTCATCATTGCATCTCATGCTGCTCAATTCAATGGAAACTCATCGGTCCTCTTTTTATCTGACCCATCAGTAGCATTTATCATGCTCATCATTTCCTCCCCTTGTGAACACCATATTCACAAGGCTTCCAAGGACCACACTGTCAGGTTCCTACTAACTCAGTGGTCACAGCTTGTCTATTCTACTGCTGCTTCCTCATCAACTTGACCTCTTAGCTTTGGAGTGCCCCAGGAGTGAGTCCAACTCTTCTCTCTTCTACTTACATATGTTTACTCCCTTGGTGAGATCATCCACCTCTAAATACCATCTACATGCCAGAGACTCCCAAATTTATGTCTCCAGTCTCTAAAGTCTCCACTAGAGCTCACAGTGAACTCAAGACTCGTCATCTACTTGCCTATGCAGAATCTCCAGTTGGATATATTAACACATCCAACACTTCCCCCATCAATCTAACTCCTTCTTCTGTCTTCTCCATCTCAATTCATGGCAATGCACCCTTTCCGTTGCTCAGACCAGAAAGTCTTGGAGGCATCCCTGACTTTTCTTTCTCTCGTACCTCACAACCAGCCTATCAGGAAATCCTGTTGGCTCAACCTTCAAAATCAAGACAGAATTTGACTACCTCTCACAATCTCCACTGCCTACCATCCCTCGTCTAGATTATTGCAATAGCTGCTCCCTTTGCTACTGCCCTCTTCCCAACCGCCGGTATATATTCAATCTCGGAGCTAAAGTGATTCTAGTAAGTCAGATCATGTCATTCTTCTGCTCAAAATCCTCCAATGGCTTCCCACTGGAGAGTTACTCTCAAATCCATCAGTTTCTTTTGACCTACGCCTTTACTTCCCTCTGTGTCAATACCCCCATGCCGCCATATCGTTCTCCACCCGGCAGCCATGATCTTTCTATAGGAGAAATCTAATCATGGTACCCTCCAATAAAAAGCCCTTCAATGTGGTCCTACCGACCTCAGGATAAAGTCTAAGTTCCTCAGGCATGCCATGACCTTCTTGATAAGCTCAATCCAGCTTCACTTTGCTGTGCAGTGGTGGTCCTAGTCTATCTCCTGGCCATGCGCTTTGAGGAGCCCATTCAGCTACCGCTGATTCTGTGCACACTGTATTAGCAACCTGCCATTAGAATACTTTCTGAAGAGTTGCCCTCTTTGTGTGAGTTTGATTTCTCTAACCAGATTATTTTTAACTCTTTGTGCGCTGGGATTGCGTCTCCTATTTTATTTTCTGTCTCCTTATCAGCTCCCTGATGATAGCAAGTCACTTGATGCTTGTTTAATTAATGGGGAAGAAAAGACAGTGTAACTTGTATAAAGGGATGCTTCCTAAGTATTTCTGGGCCATGGGGTTCATTTCCTTCCCCTAACACATCTGCAATGGCTATTATAGAATGAATGGTCTGTAGAATGGTTGATGTACTAGCAGTTCGGTACAACTCATTTTTCAATTCCGTCGAACAAAAACGCCAAGGACAGATGACTTTACCTGAATATGTTGCAATGACAGGAAAGCTTTATCCCCTGGGACAAGAATAAAAGGCAGCTCTGCTGACCTGATAAGTATCAGGACAAAAGGATGATGATTTGATATAGTGGTTCAACAGGCTGTCCGCTGGCTTGCAGAATCTGCTACCCAGTCACAGGAGGAAACTGGCAATGAGGACGGTAAGCACAGTGGCCAGACCAACCAGAGCCCCAGCTTTCCTCCCTCCTGCCTTACACAGGTGGGTGCCTGATATTCTGCCCACAGACACTGCTCCACATCTGAACCCCTGATGCCTGGTGGGGGGGATGGAGTGACAGTTTGAGGGGCACAGTTACTTCACTCATTTTACCATGGCAAGTTTTAACAAAACTCCATACAATCTCTTGGTAGACATCTCAGGATGAACTGGTTGGATGGTGGTAACAGAGGCTGCACAGCCTTGGGGAGCTTTAGGACATCCAGTGTCAATGCCTCAAGTGCCTAGCCTTCATTCCAAACCCTGGAGGTCAACTCTAAGGACATGAAGGCAATAAAACCTAAAGACGTCGTAGATTGGAGGAGTGGGGCACACAATATATAAAGAGGACCCACCAGGGAAGAAGTACAGCTTATCAAAATGATCTGAGAGTCATGAGACCTGATTCTAACCACTAATTTCCTAAGTCACCTTGAGCTGGGTACAGAAACTCTCTGAGCCTCCTCTGTAGAAAGAAGGAGTTGGAAATAAAGGTGATCTTATACTAGCTGGTCTTCAGAGACCTCTGCAGGTCTGTGAGCCTAGCATTTCTTCTAAGAAGACAAAATGAAAGGCATCTTCGGCCTGGATCGTTCAACCTGGGGATGGTACACGACAACCACCAGGCCCCTTGCCCATCAGAGGAGATTCACAACAACAGCTTCAACCTCTTCTCCGGAGCAGAATAAAAACTGTATGCGGGGTGTTGCAGCGGGATACAGGAACGGGTGAAGACAGAGCCGTTTATAAGCCAGAATGCGCCACAGGACAGTAGGAACAGGAAAAACTCTTTTTATGACTGGTCTAGACCCAGAGACCCAAAGTGGCCAGTCACATGCTCAGTGGCCCAGGTGTCTCATGTCCCAGGCCAGAGCTCTTCCTGCCACATCACGCTGACTTTTAGGCTTGGAATTCCCTCCCTCAGCCCCCAGGCTTCGCTGGAGGGAGGGAGGGAGGAAGAACGCCATTTGTTTCTTTTCCTATCCGCAGATGCTGTGTCTCACAGTCCCTTCTCAGATTCCTCCCATCAAAAAAGGTATTAGATACAAGATACCACTTGTGTGAAGTTTGGACAGAATCCCAAACAGGCATTTCTCTCCACCACTGCAGTAACAGTGCCTATGCCTCCAGAAGAAAAGTGATGACCAGAAAGGAAAATATGTACCTTCTCCCTCAGGAGCTGGCCTCCCTCCTTCCTTCTCCACTTGTGAAACATAAGTGAGTGTGCAACTGAAGGGCTTATGCCACACTTATGAATGACGTGAGGTCCAAAGTTAAGATGCAACGTTATCTGGTCGTCCTTGAAGGCTTCAGCCTTCCACTTCCCAAGCTGGCTCCGTACTCTCAGTGCTAAGTAGAA
Source organism: Stenella coeruleoalba (assembly GCF_951394435.1). Lineage (NCBI taxonomy): Eukaryota > Metazoa > Chordata > Mammalia > Artiodactyla > Delphinidae > Stenella > Stenella coeruleoalba. The sequence continues at coordinate 92,506,544 of NC_137155.1, read as the reverse complement.
CTCAGGGTCTGCAGGGGCCCGGAATGCATGAGGAGGCCAGGCAGAGGGGGCTTGACTCAGTGTTTCTCTAAAGTGTTATTTACATTCACTTAGTGTGAAGTCAAGAAAGACAAACATCATATGATATCACATGCATGGAATCTTAAAAAAATGATACAAATGAACTTATTTACAAAACAGAAATAGACTCACAGACATAGAAACAAACTTATGGTTACCAAATGGGAAATGAGGGATAAATTAGAAGTTGGGGATTAACAGATACACACTACTATGTATAAAACAGATAAACAACAAGGACCTACTGTATAGCACAGGGAACTATATTCGATATCTTGCAATAACCTATAATGGAAAAGAATCTGAAAAACTATATGTATATGTATATGTGTGTATGTGTGTGTGTATGTGTATATATATATATATATATATATATATGCTGAATCACTTTGCTCTGAACCTAACACAACATTGTAAATCAACTATACGTCAATAAAATCTTTTTTAATTTAAAAAAAAGCATTCACTTAGTGACCATGCTGAATTACACACACTCTACTTTATATGGGTGTAGTGTTGGTTTAGAAACGTTTTTCAACTAGAACTTGAACAGACGATACCCCTGAAATTACTTTACTTTTTAACATTATGCCCCAGTTATGCCACAATTTAGGATATATAAGCCTCATAAATACTCCATGACGTTAGCTGCAGGTTAACTTATCCCCATTTTACAGACCACATCTTACATATCCTATGCCAGTCTCATCTTCTCTATTTCTCATTTCAACTGCAAAATGCATTAAAGACTGAGCAATAAACCACCACGATCTGTGGTGGTGCTAAAATATAATTGAAGATCATTCCCTGAAAGACACTGAGATTCTTCAAATGCCCTTCCAGTGTGTGCATTAATAATGTCAAACTTCAGAGGCAGAGGAGGGGTTGGAAGTTCAGCATATTAGATCATCACCAAAATCTGAGACTTTGAATAAAATAAATATGGCTTTCTTTGAAAGACCAAAATGTCAAAGCATGTTGCCTAAAATGGCAATTTCATCCTGAAGCCACATTATACATGTCATGGCAAAAAGCAAATCTTAACTTCATCTTGGGCTACACAGAGAGTAACTGAAAGAGGTCAAGTTCAAAGAACAAAGTTCACAGACCTTACAGCATGTTTTAGTGTCAGTTGCACTGAACACACTCTCAGTTTGAAAATAAGAGCTTTGTGAGCTGCCACTAGAACCAGAAGCATCCCTGAGAACATGAGTCTCCCAAGGAAACTTAGGTTGGCCATCTGCATCACCAGCACTGCTCTCTATCGGGTCCAGCTGTCTCTGGGAATCACCTGAAATGAGCCGGAAACTGGGATCCCATCCTTTCTGATCATGGCTGCACATGATGGAGGGAGGATGCCTGAGTGCATGAAGTTCACATTCACGTATGCCTACCTGCCCACCTCCAGCTTCCAGGAGAGAAAGAGAAAGTGTCAAAATGGTAAAGCAATTACGTGTTTCTTTATTCTCCTCCATCTCCTTTCAGCACGTTCTCCATCATCCTCGACTTGCCTTCCTGGCTCTATCCCCAAAGCTGTGTCTTCATTTAGGATCTTACACGTTCCTTGTGAGCTTTATCTAGAAATGAAAGGCTAATGGTTGGGTTACACACTGTGTCATTCTCTTCCCAAAAGGGATTTGAACACCTGTACATTATACATTTGTCAAAACCTACAGAATGCACAACACCAAGAGCGAACCCTCATGTAAACTATGGACCTCGCTGTTTGGTCTAGGGTCTCCTTGCTCAACTCAGTAGATCTGGGCACATGTGGCTACTTATATTCAAATGTAAATTCAATTCAATTAAACTAAAGTGTCACTTCCTCAGTCACATTAGCCACATTCCAAGGGCTCAAGAGATACACGTGGCTAGCGGCTACTGTATTGGACAGCACCGCACTGATACAGGACATTTCCATCACTGCAGAAAGAGCCACCACTAGTCCAGGGCAAGTACCTGCAAACTTTTTCTGTAAAGGGTTAGAAAGTAAATGTTTTAGGCTTTGTGGGCCACCACAAAGAAATGGTGTTCTGTCATAACTACTCAACACTGCCTTTCCAGTGGGAAAACAGTCATAGACAATATGCAAAGGAATGGGCACAGTTGTGTTCCAATAAAACTTTATTTACAAAAATTGGATTTGGTCTGCAGCCAATTTTGTCAAGCCCTGGTCTAGAGGAACCATTCCTAATCTAGGGACATTTGACGCCCAGGAGGTCTTAAGTTACTGCAGGGCATCTATCCACAGGCATCAAAAGCAGTAGCTATAGACTAAGTAAATAATATGTTTGCCATATACCTGGACCTTCATTTATCAGAATGTCTCTATATTATCGTGACTGATAAAATACAAATCCATTTAAAACCATAACTTCTTTCAAAGGAGCATTTGTCGTTGTGTATTATTCTCAAGAAGTGAACCACGAATTTTAACTCTTTTATCATGTTTCTCTAATACAAGTAATGCATGTTTGGTTTAGAAAAATGAAAAAGCAAAATTATAAAAAAATAAGAGAGGAAAAGGAGATCATCTGAGTTTCTCCGCAGGAGACTTTTTTTAACCACTGTTAGATAAATATAAATACATGATTCCTTTGTTCACAGCTATATTCTTAGTACCTGGAACAGTGCTGAACACGTGATAGGTGCTCAATAAATATTTGTCAAATGAAAAAATGACTGAATATTCCAAATAGCAGTGTGTTCATGAACAGACTAGGAATTCTATGACTTCACTACATTAGTAATGCTGGGGGTATGTGAGATTTTGTGGCATGCTCTATAGTTTTTGAAGGATTATCAAAGTTATCTGTGACCTAAAAAAGTGGAGAACCCTTCAGTTATCCCCAGGCCTGGACCCACAGGCCTTCACATTTCTCACCATCAATGGCTGAACTCCCTAGAGAAGCAGATATTTTTCCCTGGGCAGTCTTCTGTAACTAACCAAACCCATCTATCTGAATTCAAAGTATCCCAGGTGGAACTGCTGCTGGGTATTAACATAATTCACTCAAGAAAAATGGGGAAGGAAGTTCTTATGTCTTTTTCTAAGCCTGGAGACATGGACCCAGCATATAGAAAAAGATTTCCTGTGGTCTTCCCAAGAAGTTCAAGCTTGTTTCACCTTCTTTGGGCCCTGTCAGTTCAGGAGGCTTGGGTGTGATTTTAATGAGGTCAGACCATAAGCCCAATCCCTATAACGACCAACTAAGAGAGAGGTGCCCCCACTGGTCTGCCTAAGGTCCAGCAGCAAACATGGTTCTTTTATCTCTGGGGGACCCTCCTGGGGATGCCCTCGCAGCGGGTAGACAGTGTCTGGGAAGGCAGAGAAAGGCACAGCATCCTCTTAGCTACAGTCAACGATGAAGACTTAACACAGAGACACGGGGCAAGTTATCTTCCTCAGAATGCTTTGATAATCTGGAAGAATGACTTGAGATTTATAGAAACCCATTTAGAGTTCTCTCAGGCATTTTACCTGCATCTCTTCCCCAAGGAAGCAAGTTTAGGTTTCTTTTCTGCATCTTCACAATAGAGCACAGACAAATCAGTGCAATTAATTGCTAAGAGTAAAGGGCTTTCTGATGCCTAATGACACCTTTAGGAAAGCAGCCTCCCTAGACACAGTTCTATTTATAGATCATGCATTTTTCTGGCCTCCCTCTCTTATCGCTGAGAGCATGGGGAGGAAGCAGGAATTTTTTGCTTCTGAGAAAATGATCACCTGCCCCTCTCGCTTATTCCCCACCTGGAATCCTAAACCAATTACGACATCCTAATCATTTCCAAGAGCAACCACTATGCTGCCACAAAGAGGATTACGACTTCAAACCCGGATACAGCTAAGAGCTACTCATCGGTTCAGAAACAAAAGGCCCTGTTTTTATGCAAATGCACATAAAGAATCTGCAGAAATAATGACCAAAACTGTAATCTACGATAAACAGATTTATGGCTAAAATGAGACGTGTGCTTCCAAATTCGCACACCAAAAAGCGGCGGATGATTCTTTAAAGGGACGTTATACCCCGATTCAAAACTATGATGAGAAAATCCCCTAAAATCTAACAGCTGCATTTCTCAAAACTGTTTGGAAGCCAACTTGTACCTTAAATGAGCCACAGCTGTAAAAAGAACTTGTTCGAGGCAGAATGCATCTCAAAGGACATTAAGTCAAACTCAGCTCCCGACCCCCTCCCCACCCACTGCCCTCATGGACAGAGCATTTATCCCCATCATTCTCAGTTCGTGGCAATGCTGATCTTCGTTACTCAGGACAAAAACCCTGAAATCGTCTTTCACTCCCCTCTGCTCTCACACCCCACATCTGATCTGTCAGCAAATTTGACTGCGTCAAAGTACATTCAAAGTCCTACCACTCCTTACCTCTCCCCTGCCACCATGTTAATCCAGGCTACTACCACCTGCAACCCAGAATATTTAAATACCCGCACCCATCTCTCTGCCTCTGATTTTGCTCTGCCCTCAGCCTACATCCTATTAAAATAAAAGTCATTTCATATCACTCTGATCAACTTCCCCATGGCTTCCCTTCCAGGAACCAAGAGCCCCAAATAATCTTGCCTTCTTCCTGTCTCTCTTACATCATCTCCCACTAAGCTCTCCCTCACTCACTCTCCTCCAAGTTCATGACCTCCAGGGAGTTTCTTGAACATGCCTGCACCTCAAAGCCTCAGGGCCTTTGCACTTGCTGGTCCTTCTGTCTGGAATGCCCTTCCCCTCATATTCCCATGGCTGGCTCTCTCCTGTCACTATTTCCAAATGTCCCCTGCTCACTGAAGCCCTTCCTGACAACCCTTCTCAAAATCTCAGTTTCTGCTCCCATCACAATATTTCATATCTCTATCCACACTATTTTTTCCACTTAGCACTTATCACTACCCAGCATACTTCATCATTTATCTTGTTCATCATCTATGTCTCACAATAGAACGTGAGCCCCATAAGGGCAAGGATTTTTGTCCCTTTCGTTCATGAATGCATCACTGCTCTAGTGCCTAGCACAGTGCACGGCACTCAACACTTGTTGAATCTATGAACTCTGAAAATACAGTAATCAGCACTCCGTGAATTACAAGTTAAAAACAAAACGTAATTGGAAAATAATTAGAAATGGCCTAAATGCCTATGAACGTGAAACTGGTTAGATAATGCTGCAGCCATAAAGAGATACACGATGCAGCCCTTAAAATAATGATGTAGAATTACTCACTAATGTGAAAGGATTACTACAACCTATTAAGTCAAACAGGAAGACTGCAAAACAGTTAAGTACAGTATTATCGCGGTGTAAGGCATTACATAAATATTGTGTGTACGCATCACCTATATCATAAAACTCCATTTGTGCATGTATTTGTGTGGCTAGATTGATGGTTGAGAGAGAGAGAGAGAGAGAGAGAGAGAGAGAGAGAGAGAGAGAGAGAGAGAAAGAGGAGAAAAGAGCTCAAACAATTATGATAGAAGAATTTGAGAAGATTTTTGCTTTCTTTATGCCTTGGATTTCCTACAATGAGCAGCTTTTAAACAGAATTTTGTAAGGGGAGTTTCCTCTTTTAACATTTACCAAGGGTTAGCTACCTGCAAAGAGCCCAACTAGACGTAATATCCCATAAACAGCAACCTTCAAACCCTTTCAGTCCAACCCTCCGGAATATATTTGACAGCACGCTCTTCAGAATTCCAAAGGAAGATCTGTGCCCTTCCCTGACAACAAAAGCACATGTAAGGAAATGATAAAAGATAAATAAGTCTAGCTCATTCATTAATATTTTGTGAACAAAGGGGGTCCTCAGAGCAAAAGCCCCTTTTCTACCTGGCCAGCCCACCTCACCTGTAGGCCTCATTCCGGTCAGGTTAGGTAACTGAGTTTGCTGACAAGCCCATGCACAGCCCACCTCCATGCCTTTGTGCTTGTCACGGCCATGCCTTGAATGCCCTGTCCTTCTAGGCAGGCTAGAATCCCCTTTCCTCCCCGAAGCTTTCTGACCCCCGACTCCCACGAATGCACGCTTCTAGTTATTCCTAACTAACACGGAGGATGTATCCCTTGGCGTTGTTGGTTGTCGTGCTTATTGCTTTTAATAACAACATAAACAATAATGTGTATTCTGCTCCCATGACAGGGCAGGTAGGGAGGAGGCATAAGACGAATGAGACAGGCTGGGCCTGGGCCTCGGATCATTTCAGATTCCCAGCCAGTCAGTACACGTCTAATTTGATTTCAATCTCCCTGTTTCCCAGCACAAAGCAGAGAGCATTTGTACAGTTGAGGAACTCCACAAATGGACGCTGCCAATAATGATGATGAGACCAGGCTGCCTCCAATCAGTGGGAAACGGCTTCCACATCTGTTTAAATCCAAGCTCCCTAGATCCAGGGGTGAGGGCTGAAGCTGGGGCCCGAGCTTCTCCATTCCCACCTGCACATGAGGCTCACCTAGGGAGCATTTTTTTTTTTTTTTAAATGCTGACAATTAGGACCCAGACAAGTAAAGCAGAAACTTCACTGGGGCCCGGGCATTGGTCCTCTTTCAAGGCTCTCCAGGTGGCCCAACGGCAGCCAGGGCTGAGAACCACTGCTCTGGCCTGAAGGCTATTTGGCCACGTAGCAAGTGTGAGAGCTCCCTCCTCCTCCGTGCCCTACTCAGGCCTGGAACAAAATCACAAGGCAAGGGACCAGCGTTGAGCCCCTTTTAGCCACTTTCAAGGAACCGTGGCACATCGGGGAGGAAAGGAAAACTGAATGTGTGGCTGCAGGGCACGAGTAATGACCACTTCCTCTCACCTCTGCCCCCCTCCCTGGCGTGGCTTCCTCGTGAAGCCTAATCTTGGTCCTCGGGGCCTCAGCGACCAGCGCAGTGTGGGCATGCATGACACCCAACAAATGTGACTTGCCACAGGAGTCAGTGAGGCTCCACTGTTCACACCGGTGGCAACACATGGCAGAGACGCCCAAGATGATGGGGCAGACAAACCGCTTCAGGAGAGGCCACTGGCGTCTGGGAAATGTCTGCCCTGCTGCACAGGATGGGCGAGAATGGCCGACCCACACTGCTGGTGAGTGTGTCGTTTGTCTGGAGATACTCAGGGCTGCAGACGTGGTCTTGGCTGCTTCTGGACGCTGGGCCTCACGCACCACGGCACAGGCTTTCCATGTATTTTTAACGGCCAGAAGTTCCTTTCTCTACAGAGAGGAGTCATATATGCCGACTGACTTCATCTTCTTAAGAAGCATGTGCATGTGACAATGTTTCACCACTGACTGTGATGAGGCTTATTCTCAACCAAGGACTCTGAGGGAATCCAGGTGAGCTAAAATGGGAAGCAAATTGTAAAAAGCATCTCCAACTCTGGAAGCCTCGCCCCATAGGGAAAGCCAGCCCTTCAGCTGCCTCACAGACAGGGTGCTACAGCTTGGAGATTAAGAGCAGGAGCTGGACTTAGACCTCCCAGGTCCAACTCCCTTGCTACCTACTGGCTGTGTGACCTTGAGCGAGTTACTTAACTTCTCTGTGCCTTAGTTTCCTTTTCTGTAAAATGGGGATGATGATGAGGATATCTCCATCATAGATTTGTTTGAGGAGTAAACACAGGGTAAGAGTCAAAGCATTTAACAAATGGAATGGCAGCAACATGCTGAATGACTGAATAAGGAAAGGATTCCAAGACTCACTCAGGGTTGAGAATGGCCTGAGGCTCCAGGTGACAGGAGTCTAAGGACCCAGGGTGGGATCAGCTGGCTACCCAGGACTGAGGAGAGGCACGACCCTTTTATCTCTCACAAGGCTCAGAAGTTCTAAGTCATGTTTCTCCCTTCCCAGAGCTCACTCCAGCCACAGAAGTCATCTCGACTTTTCCAGCTCAAATACGCATGCCTGATAGAGGCCCCTTAACCAGAGTAAGAGTCAACAGGTGGTGAATGCAAACTCTGCGCTGAGCCCCTTAATACCTTTAGTCCTCACACCAATCTTCTAAGTCAGGTTTGCCAGATTTGGACGGGTGGGAAAAAACTGAGGCGCTGGGACGCTAAGAAACTTGCCTAAGGTCTCACAGCTAGTAAGTGGAAATGCATAGATCCCATCCCAAGTGGGCTTTAAATGGGCTTTAAAGCTCATTGTTCTTAACCTTGATGGTGAGAAGACAAACACAATGACACAGTCAGAAAGACAATTGTTTCATCCCATTCTTTAGAAGATGGCCTCTCTGTTGGATCTTTTCACCATCAAAAAATGCCTAGTTCCCCCTTTTCTTGACAAGATACTAAGCAAAAAGTTCAAACTACTTTAGGGACCAAAGGCTAACCAAATGGGCACAAACATTGCAATTGTCAAGCTCACAAGCCTTCTGAGGACTCGAGGGAACACCCAAGTCTTCCAGCTGTGAGCTCAAGCTCCATGCTACAAAAGACCAGAAGCTTCAGAGGAAAGGCTGTTGAGTCTGTCAACGAGGGTCTCTCTTCCTAAAGAAAACCTAACGGGACCCATTGCATTTTGGGACAGGTACTCAAAGGCCAATTTACTTCTAGAGTGACTCTCCTATGCTCTCGTTCTAAATACAGTGGTCCACTAGGATCACCATATCTCTTGATTTTATGCTATTTCCAAGCCTGCTGCTTTGCACTTTATTTTCTAGAGATGAGTAAGAATCACATTTTGTAGTCTCTGACAATTCTCTCCAACCATCACAGTCACCATTTTTTTGCAATTGCTTAAAACTTGGTAAAAACTGTTCATTTTTTTTTTTGGCACAGTATCTCATATTCAAGCTTGGATCCAAGGTAAGCATTTCTGGCACATATGGTTAAAAAAAAAATATCTCTTTAACTGAATTAAGACAGCATGGAAAATACACATTCATTTAGCCCATTTCCAAAAGTTGATTTCTAGCAGTTTAACAATATTTGACAGTATTATTCTTAGCACATGTGGTAGAGTTGGTGCATTGCTCTCTATAAGGTAACAGATATTGTAAAATCAAGATGCGCTGTGAATCAGACAGACTTAAAGTAGCGAAGTTCCAGATGTCTTGTACAGGCTTCTGAAGGGTGGGCTCAGCTTTGGTTGTAAAACAACCGGACAACATGGAACAGGTCTGAAGAGGGAAGACATATTTTAGTCCCCAATACATTTCCATTTTCCATTGAGTGACAAGGGATGCCTGTCCTACTCTGAATGAAAAATTTTTAAACTCAGACAAAGCATTTATTCAAATAAGTGGAAGCTAAAGAAAGACTTGAATGGTTTAATGAATCCACACACTTGGGGGTGTTTCCCCCAACTAAATTAATTCAAGCCAACTTAGATATATGGGTGCACAAGCTTCTTATTGTTAAAACACCCAATTATTGATTTTTCAACCCCATTTCCATCCTGAAAATAGGCTGTAAGAAAGGATGGCCAGCCATCATCGCATATTGTTTACAAATGTATTGGATGTTGAGTCTGTATGTCACTCACGTAGGGGATACCATATTGTAGGCTCAATGAATTGTCATTGGAGGGATAAATGGACAGACAGACAGATGGACATCTCATACCACCCCACATTGTGATCATACCAAAGTCCTAACCAGAAGGTCTGAGAAAGCTTCTTCAACAAGAGGTGTTTTAACTAAATTTAAAATAAACCTGTAATCCCTCTCAAGTACCTAACCTCTTTTAAAAAGCCAAAATCTAATAAAATAATTTTTTGAAACTATGGACAGTAGAGAAATCCTACTGACACTGCACACTTGTGGATGTTGGCATAGCCATATTCTGCAGCTTCTGACAACCCTATTCAACCATCACAGTTGCTGTTTTTTTAACTGCTCAAAATATAACAAGTGAAATCTGATACTTGTTGACTGAAAAAAAAAGAAAGTACAACCTAAAAGCTGAGAATTGTATTTTATTCGGTGGACAAACTGAGGACCTCAGCTCAGAAGATGCTCTCTCAGAGAGCACTGAGGGACTGCCCCTAAGAGGTAAGGGAGGAGACAGGATAGATAGGAGATTTTGCGGAAAAACTCCATGTAGTTGGAACATCAAAAGATGAAAGAAAACCAGACATCTCAAATTAAGGAAGTTGGCGCTTTTCTAACTGAGGGAAGACGCAAGAGTCTGGGCTCACTGAAATCATTCCTTTGATATGCACCTTAACTATCTAGGGCCAGGATCCTGTTTTTTGCCCATCCTGAATCCTCTCAGAGTGCACCATCATGGTACGGCTACAGTGGCTGCCGGCTCCATGGCTGCAACATCCTGTGTTTACTGATATGGCAGGCGACATCCTTTGTCCACATAGTTCATCACTAATCCTTAACTGCTGGCACACACGGACAACTTTAGTCTGATCCCTAGACTCTGGTAAAATGCTCCTTTCCAACTCTGAATCATATCTTGGAATGAAATAGCTTCTGGGACTGGGTTATGGCTCTGGAGTTCCCAGTCAGTTCTGTGCCAAAAGCCTGATTAAAACACATCATCTTAAATCACACGGAGACTCTTTATCTTGGCATCTGACCATTCCTGGGCAGACATCCTGGGAATCTCTGCTCCAGGACTAAAGGTCATCTTGGCATTAAAAGTCCCCCCACGTCTCATAGGTACCAGCAGTTTGTCTCCGGTTCCAGTGCTCTTGTCACCTGCTTTTACTTGTTCACGCTAATTAAAAACACAGCCTTAGTCTGCCCTTCTCGTCTCCCCACCAGCTAGAAAAGGTCTGCCATTCTCACTGACACACCTGCAGCCAAGTGGGCAAAGCAGAAAAGGTAGGATTACATCCACGTAGGGCTTTTTCTCTATGCCACCATGACACCCTGTCATCTCTTGTCTCCCACGGAGAAGAAGAAAACTTCCCACTCCTCCTTAAGGGGAAAGAAAAAGTCCCCTCCCCGTAGGCATCTCCAGTAAAAGCTGGGCTACTAGACGCTGCTTTTAAATACAAGGGCACTTCTCAAAGCAGCCAAGGGAGCAAACTAAAACTTCCACTGCCCACCTTGGACACAGACTGCTTTAACAAGAGCTTCCGAAAACCAATTTCCACCAGAACTTTTCAGGTACACCTGAGAAAACAAGGATCTCCAGCACCAGAGGCAGGCTTGAGGAATAGTGGCGAATGCCTACCCATAGCTCCCTATTCCTCTTCCTGGGGTGTTTGGACACGCGTGGGTCTACCCACCCCGAGAAGACTGTCATCCAAAACTGGAGGGAAGGTTAGAAAATGTCATTTCCAAAAAATAAAGGGACGTGAAATTGATCACATCAGCCAGTTTCATAAACACACCAACTTCAGAAATGATTTTTAAGATCCAAAGGAAATGGTCATCTATAGGGAGTTAGAAAAAAAAGGGCTGATGAATGAGATTGATACTGTTTACTCACTACTGTCCAAAGGACAGATGCCTGTCTATGAACTCCAGAGGAGTAGGAATAGTGCCTCTGTCTTCAGCACATGGCATCAAGCACTTAGTAGGTGCTCAACAAATACTTGCAAATGGCAGGTGTGAATATGCAGGATGTGGGGGAGAAATGTGTGTGTGTATATGAGTACACACACACACACACACACACACACACACACACACACACACACACACACACACACACACACACACACACACACACACACACACACACAGCTGTCCAGAGGCAATTCTCCAGGCCTCCCCAGAGTTCAAGACTCCTCCGGAACCACTGCTCTGATTCTCTCACAGTCATCGTTCAACTCTCTGATTTAGAATTAGGTTGCCTAGATGCCTTCATACTCTCCAAGTCACCCTAGAAAAAGGATATAAATACATCAATCCCTAAAATGTTTAATTATAAATTAATACATTGGAATGCTGGTTTTATAACCAGTGTTTTTAGATCTGGTAAATACCAATTTCTTCCTCAGAGAATGTGGTGAACTGTTAAATGAAGTTTCTGGATTTGCCAAGCTGAGAACCGGGCTCAGCCTCATTTGCCAGCCAGCTAATCGCTCTTTTCTTTAATATCCTTTAATACAAAAGCCATCAAGGTCAAGCAGTGCCTGAATTAGGTTTGGCAGTCTCTGCACGCAGTGTTACTACTTCCTCCCCTCTCTGGGGTTCAAACACATGACCCCCAGCAAGATTCCACCCTGAGCATCATTCATACCACCTCATCGGGGAAGAGGCGCCAACAACATGTCGTGAAAAAGAAGGAGTGTATTAGTACGTCTCAGATGTCAATCACAGATAATCAAGCTCACAAGCAAGAAACAACACCTTGGACTTCCCTGGTGGCGCAGTGGTTGAGAGTCCGCCTGCCGATGCAGGGGACACGGGTTCGAGCCCTGGTCCGGGAAGATCCCACATGCCGCGGAGCGGCTGGGCCCGTGAGCCATGGCCGCTGAGCCTGCGCGTCTGGAGCCTGTGCTCCGCAACAAGAGAGGCCGCGACAGTGAGAGGCCCGCGCACCGCAATGAAGAGTGCCCCCCACTCGCCGCAACTAGAGAAAGCCCTCGCACAGAAACGAAGACCCAACACAGCCCAAAATAAATAAATAAATTTTTTTAAAAAAAGAAACAACCCCTTTTTTTGATGAGTAAAATTTTACATATTGATGGAAAGATGGGAGGGATGAAGAGGTCAATAAATAATCTTGTAGAGGAAAAAATAGTTATTTTAAAAATAGGTTTCCTTCATTAAAATAAAGTCCCAGCTAACAGTAAATCTCATTCTGCTCTCAAGTGCCAAGAAGTTCCTACCTGCCAAATTCTAGGGGGACACAAGGAAAAAATGTATAGCTCATGCCTTCAAGAAGCTTATAACTGTGTCAGTGCCAAAAACATGCAAAAGGAAAGAAAAAATTAATCCAAAAATAAAAATTAAATACCAGTAAAAGAAAACAATGCACAAGATACCAAAAAGCAGTAGTTGATTAAATGTAAGGTAAGTGCTGGATATCACTGTTTAGATGTTGGAGATCAGGGTCCTTAAGGCTCAAATATTTATAGGAAGTTTCATGAGAAAAGCAGATCCTAATCCAGTTTGAAGAAGGTGTAAGATCTACAAACAGGAGAGGAGAGTGAGAAGGCCTTCTGGGGTGAGGAAGCTGGCACAAGCATGCGTGTGGGCAGGCATGCCCTTGGCATGTTCTGGGTACACCGTTGACTGGAGGTGTGGACTCACATTGGCCAGAATTGGGAGGTCCTCAGTGACAGCCTACAAATTGTAGACTTCAGGCTGTTCACCATGGTAAAGGGTTTGCAGAAGGGATGTGGTGCAGGAAAGCAGTGTTTTCAAGAGATTCATGTGGCAGAGAGCAGTGGCAAGAAGATCAGCTCCCATGCAACAGCAAAACTTCAGGTGTAACTGGACTGCATCACAGATGGCAAGCAACGTGGAAGGGACATTCAGAAAAAAGCTATCAGCCCTTGGCAACCGACTGGATACACGCCTCTAAAACAGAACTAAGTATCAAGAATGGGCTTTGGCTTTCATGGCTGAGGAACATCAGGAAGACAACTCAAGTGTGGATGGAGAATGACTGGATGAGTTTGAAGTAGACTGAGTCTGAGATGATAATGTGATACGTGGGTAGAAATGGCCAGTAAGCACCTGGTTCATCTTCTGCTGGAACTCAATGAGACTAGGGCACAGCCTGGGAGTACCTGAATAGAGCAGGCAACTTGGCCATTAGGGTGACTGAGACCTCAGAGGGAAGACGGTGAGCACTGAAGAACAGAGTGAGCATCTAGGAAGAGTGGGGAGAGATGAGAGCCACTGATGGAGACAAAGCAGGAGCAGTTACAGAGGCAGGAGGGAAAGCAAGATCAGAGAGTGGTGTGGTGGCCACAGGAACAGCATCAAGCACTGTTGAGAAGGAAAGAAGGAAGATGCCCAAGAAAAGGACACAGGACCTAAGCCAACTGGCTCTTCAGAGAGCATCACTCCAGTATACTGGTGAGGATGAAAGCTAGATCCCAAGGGGCCGGGGAGACATGGGGATGGGGATGTAGTGGAAGGAGATGGCTGATACGAGGCACCACATGTTTGCTCACGTGATCACGAACACAGCAGTGCGTGCAAGATGGTAGTGCATGCAGACACAGCCCCCAGAGTCCCATCCCTGCCCCATCAGGAGGAATGCTCTCCTGTTTTCAAGAGAGTAGAGACATCCCAAGAGCCTGCCTCCTGACAAGGATCCTGCAGGAGAAAACGATCCCACGATACCCACAATGTGCAGGGTGCAGGCCTGAAAACTCAATCGGAGGGCGGAGGCCACACGGCTGCTCTTTCTTCCCTGCAACGCTGATTCCAGCTGGCAAGGGTTAAAGCTTTCCAAGAAGAGATGAGAGAAGGAATCTCCTGGGTTTCCAGGCGAGAAGCTCTGGCTGTTGCAACTAAATGAGAGAAAAGTCAGGTGGTGGTGATACTCCACTGAAACGGCTGCACCGCAAGCAAGCAGAACTTTTTGCTCGGTTTGTTTTCAGCTCATTGCTCTCAGATCTCGCTGGCATTGTTTCCTGGAAGCGCTAACTGGTTCCTATCTGCTCCTTATCAGGAACTGGATTTAAATCAGTGATTTTTGCACTTACTGATTTTCCTTGTCTCATCAGGGGGCTCCTAGGCAATGTGCGTCTCTACATCTTTCCAAAATTAGACCCTCCCTCCAAAGACACATATCAATAATGCAGAAAGTGAAAATGCAGACTTTTCAAAAGAAAAGCATAAAAATATGTCCAGAATGCCTATATGTGTCCACTGAAAGCCACACTTACGTTCTTCTTTCAGACTGTCAACTTGCAGCGCGAACTCGGTAGCAGTATTTTTCTCTCTGGAGGGCAGCTAAAGTCCCCGGAGGGAAAGCATTTCAGCAAAGGGCCAATGGCATTTGGAGCCCCCAACCATTTTGGGGCACAGGACTTTCTTTAGCAATTGTGTATGAATGAACCTACTGGTTCTACTAAAAATCCATAGTCTCCTTGAAAGAAAATGTCTGTGGTTCATATTCACAAGTTAGCAGGAAGCATGGGGCATTTTCAGGAAAGCTGATAATGAAGCTTCAGTGTCCTGGGCAAGATTCAATTCTTTAAAGTGGGAGGAGACAGATAATCCGGGGAAGGACAGGGGGCATGTGGGTAAGAGCGAACCTGACTTCCAGGGTGATCCTGGAGCATGAGTGATCTCACCACCCAGTAGCCTGCAGAGCAGTGAAAAGGAAGCTTCTCTTTTTAGTGAGCTTCGTGGTTGCCAAAAAGAACACGGTGAGGACAGGAAGAAGCAGAACTCGTGGCAAGGTCTTCTCTGACACTCCTTAGCAGCTGGAAACCTTCCTTCCCACTCGCTCAAATGCTTGATGCTGCTTCACTTCTGATTATTTTCTTAATGACTCTGATGCCTCCAAATGGATAAAAAGTAATACTTTACTCTGTCTTCTCCCTCGAAGATTTAATAACTAGCCCAAATTTGAACATCTCTTCCTTGAAGCTTTAGAACGTTTATCTAAAAAGAAGTGATGCCATTCTGATCAATCTGCGGTGTCTTTTGTTAATATAAGCAAAAATACAATAAAGAGCTAACTCTGCTCAAATGAGATCTTTGAGAAGTTTTTCTTTAAAAGGCTTCCACCTGCTTCAGGAACTGCATTTGCTGCCCTACCTGGACCACCCGTAGAGCATTGAAATTCTACTGCTTAGTTGTTACCCTACAGGATCTGCAGTTCATCTTCTTATGAATGCAAAATCACAGGAGCAAATTTAGAAACTGTTTTGGAATATGTTACCTCTGGAGACTGAATTTGCAAGCTGAAGACTGGGATGGTTTACCTTAAAAATCTTTATACTGGAGGAATGCTCAGAAACTCTTGTCTCCCAAATGACCTCTCAGGGCCTTGAAAATATCTAGGGGTTAGGGCTTTATTTCCCAAGTCAAAGGACAGCGTGTTGTCTCTGCTATTTTAGCTTTCCTTGGGAAACTAGTACCTACTCATTCTCAGCCACAGGAACATCTTCATATTGACGCCGAGGTTCTCGCAGAGATGTAAGTCCCTTTCTTCTGAAAGTAGAGCACATGAGCAGCTTGCAAGAGAAACCCACTCACTAAGACAGGGAATCTGGGAAGAAGAGCAAGTTGGGTTTGGGGACAGCGAGGGGGCGGAAAAGCGAAGATTCGTTAAGTTTGGAAATTTAATGCTAAGTCTGCAATAAACCATCCAAACATTGAGTAAATATATTCACCCCGATTCAGAAGAGAGCTCCAGGTTGGAGATACACGTTGAGGACTAGGGTCATCGACATGTGGATGGTAACTGAAGGTGTGGGGATAAATAAGGTCACCCAGGGAGAGTTTATCAAGTAGAGGGAACAGGGCTCAACCCTGAGGCAGGGATGGCAGAAGAACAGAGAAGCCCCCACTTGAGAAGGGAGAAAGAAAACTGGGAGAGGAGATGCCATGGAATCTGAGGGGATTTGGTGCTTTGAAAACCAGGAAACTCAGACAGGGTCAAAAGCTGCAGAAGAGGTAAACAAGAAAGGAAAAGAGATTTGACACATGGGAAGTCCTTGGTGAACTTGGCGAGAGCAACGATAGTTTTTAAACTTACTATTCCCTAATCAAAGCCATCCTATTCCCACCATCCAGAATAAGCATGTCCTGGGGAATTCCCAGGATTCCTCCAAGCTTTCACTGCCGAGGGCCCAGATTCGATCCCCGGTCAGGATACTAAGATCCCATGAGCATGGCCAAAAAATAAATAAATGAACAACAAACAAAAAAAGAATAAGCGTGTCCTCTCTTTGTGGTTCTCTCTTTCTCAACCTCAGCTTTGGACTGTACTTCAGCTATATGGATCTGTACATCTTTTGAGGACCTGTAACCTGACCCTGAATGTCCTGTGTCATAGCCTCTCTTCTCCCTCTGAAATCCCAGTTCCACCTTCCGATGACTGCTCAAACCTGGTCCTCATTCTCCCTTAGAGTCTTTTCAAACCGTCCCACCTCAGACAGGTGACACATGAAAATATACTATCAATGGATGTTAAAGCTAAATGAACAAAATCAAACCAGAAGAATAATCAAAGGACTTTCTCTAAAGCAAAATACAAATGGTAGAAAATCGCAAAGAATGGAATAGATTTGACAGTATAATCTAAAATAATCTAAAACAGCAAATCAAACCAAGCATAAAAATAAGAATTCATGGAACAAAGTGAGAAACAAATTTGCAGCAAATAGCATAAGGTTAAGTTCCTTAATTTATATTTTTTAAACATAAAAAAATCAGTTAGAAAACCAATAACAGCCCAGTTGGGCAAAGAATAATAGCAAAGACACAAAGCATTCAGATACAAATAGATAATAAAATATGAAAGAAAAACATTCTAATAATCAAATAATTTAAAACTAAAAGTCTTTTTTTTTGCTTAATAAGTTGGACAGCTCCTTAAACATAATACTCAGTTATACTAAGAGTTTAGAGAAATAGGTATTTGCCTATACTTCTTGTGGGTAGTGCCCCAATAATCCCATTTCTCTAAATCAATCCCAAAGAAATGATACAAATAAGATCTATGTGCAGGCCCTGAACCAAGATGGCAGAGTACAAGGATGTGCTCTCACTCCCTCTTGCAAGAACACCAGAATCACAACTAGCTGCTGGACAGTCATCGACAGGAGGACACTGGACCTCACCAAAAAACATACCCCACATCCAAAGACAAAGGAGAAGCCACAATGAGACGGTAAGAGGGGCACAATCACAGTAAAATCAAATCCTATAACTGCTGCGTGGGTGACTCACAGACTGGAGAACGCATACCACAGAAGTCCACCCACTGGAGTGAAGGTTCTGGGCCCCACTTCAGGCTTCCCAATCTGGGGGTCCGGTCGGGTCCGGCAATGGGAGGAGGAATTCCTAGAGAATCAGACTTTGAAGGCTAGCGGGATTTGATTGCAGGACTTCGACAGGACTGGGGGAAACAGAGACTCCACTCTTGGAGGGTACACACAAAGTGATGTGCGCTCTGGGACCCAGGGGAAGGAGCAGTGATCCCAGGGAAGACTGAACCAGACCTACCTGCTAGTGTTGAAGGGTCTCCTGCAGAGGCGGGGGGTGGCTGTGGCTCACCGTGGGGACAAGTACACTGGCAGCAGAAGTTCCGGGAAGTACTCCTTGGCGTGAGCCCTCCGAGAGTCTGCCATTAGCTCCACCAAAGAGCCCGGGTAGGCTCCAGTGTTGGGTCGCCTCAGACCAAACAACCAACAGGGAGAGATCCCAGCCCCACCCATCAGTAGACAAGCAGATTAAAGTTTTACTGAGCTCTGCCCACCAGAGCAACAGCCAGCTCTACCTACCACCAGTCCCTCCCAGCAGGAAACTTGCGCAAGCCTCTTAAATAGCCTCATCCACCACAGGGCAGACAGCAGAAGCAAGAAGAACTACAATCCTGCAGCCTGTGGAACAAAAACCATATTCACAGAAAGACAGACAAGATGAAAAGGCTGAGGGCTATGTACCAGATGAAGGAACAAGATAAAACCCCAGAAAAACAACTAAATGAAGTGGCGATAGGCAACCTTCCAGAAAAGGAATTCAGAATAATGATAGTGAAGATGATCCAGGACCTTGGAAAAAGAATGGAGGCAAAGATCGAGAAGATGCAAGAAATGTTTAACAAAGACCTAGAAGAATTAAAGAACAAACAAACAGAGATGAACAATACAATATCTGAAATGAAAAATACACTAGAAAGAATCAATAGCAGAATAACTGAGGCAGAAGAACGGATAAGTGACCTGGAAGACAGAATGGTGGAATTCACTGCTGCGGAAGAGAATAAAGAAAAAAGAATGAAAAGAAATGAAGACACCCTAAGAGACCTCTGGGACAACATTAAACACAACATTCGCATTATATGGGTCCCAGAAGGAGAAGAGAGAGAGAAAGGACCTGAAAAAATATTTGAGGAGATTATAGTCGAAAACTTCCCTAACATGGGAAAGGAAATAGCCACCCAAGTCCAGGAAGTGCAGAGAGTCCCACACAGGATAAACCCAAGGAGAAACACGCCAAGACACATGGTAATCAAATTGGCAAAAATTAAAGACAAAGAAAACTTAATGAGAGCAGCAAGGGAAAAATGACAAATAACATACAAGGGAACTCGCATAAGGTTAACAGCTGACTTCTCAGCAGAAAATCTACAAGCCAGAAGGGAGTGGCATGATATACTTAAAGTGATGAAAGGGAAGAACCTACAACCAAGACTACTTTACCCAGAAAGGATCTCATTCAGAGTCGATGGAGAAATCAAAACCTTTACAGACAAGCAAAAGCTAAGAGAATTCAGCACCACCAAACCAGCTCTACAACAAATGCTAAAGGAACTTCTCTAAGCGGGAAACACAACAGAAGAAAAGGACCTGCAAAAACAAACCCAAAACATTTAAGAAAATAGTCAAAGGAACATACATATCAATAATTACCTTAAACGTGAACAGATTAAATGCTCCAACCAAAAGACACAGGCTTGCTGAATGGATACAAAAACAAGACCCATAAATATGCTGTCTACAAGAGACCCACTTCAGACCTAGGGACACATACAGACAGAAAGTGAGGGGATGGAAAAAGATATTCCATGCAAATGGAAATCAAAAGAAAGCTGGAATAGCAATACTCACATCAGATAAAATAGACTTTAAAATATAGAATGTTACAATAGACAAGGAAGGACACTAAGTAATGATCAATGGATCAATCCAAGAAGAAGATATAACAATTATAAATATATATGCACCCAACATAAGGGCACCTCAATACATAAGGCAACTGCTAACAGCTATAAAAGAGGAAATCGACAGTAATACAATAATAGCGGGGGACTTTAACACCTCACTTACACCAATGGACAGATCATCCAAAATGAAAATAAATAAGGAAACAGAAGCTTTAAATGACACAACAGACCAGATAGATTTAATTGATACTTAAAGGACATTCCATCCAAAAACAGCAGATTACACTTTCTTCTCAAGTGCACATGGAACATTCTCCAGGATAGATGACATCTTGGGTCACCAATTAAGGCTCAGCAAATTTAAGAAAATTAAAATCGTATCAAGCATCTTTTCTGACCACAACGCTATGATATTAGAAATGAATTACAGGGAAAAAAACGTAAAACACACAAACACATACAGGCTAAACAATACGTTACTAAGTAACCAAGATATCACTGAAGAAATCAAAGAGGAAATCAAAAAATACCTAGAGACAAATGACAATGAAAACATGATGATCCACAACCTATGGGATGCAGCAAAAGCAGTTCTAAGTGGGAAGTTTATAGCTATACAAGCCTACCTCAAGAAACAAGAAAAATCTCAAATAAACAATCTAACCCTACACCTGAAGGAACCAGAGAAAGAAGAGCAAACAAAACCCAAAGTTAGCAGAAGGAAAGAAATCATACAGATCAGAGTAGAAATAAATGAAATAGAAGCAAAGAAAACAATAGCAAAGATCAATAAAACTAAAAACTGGTTCTTTGAGAAGACAAACAAAATTGATAAACCATTAGCCAGACTCATCAAGGAAAAGAGGAAGAGGACTCAAACCAATAAAATTAGAAATGGAAAAGGAGAAGTTACAACAGACACCGCAGAAATACAAAGCATCCTAAGAGACTACTACAAGCAACTCTATGCCAATAAAATGGACAACCTGGAAGAAATGGACAAATTCCTAGAAAGGTATAACCTTCCAAGACTGAACCAGGAAGAAACAGAAAATATGAACAGACCTAGCACAAGTAATGAAATAGAAACTGTGATTAAAAATCTTCCAACAAACAAAAGTCCAGGACCAGATGGCTTCACAGGTGAATTCTATCAAACATTTAGAGAAGAGCTAACACCCATCCTTCTCAGATTCTTGCCAAAAATCGCAGAGGAATGAACACTCCCAAACTCATTCTACGAGGCCACCATCATCCTGATACCATAACGAGACAAAGATACTCCAAAAAAAGAAAATTACAGACCAATATCACTGAGGAATATAGATGCAAAAATCCTCGACAAAATACTAGCAAACAGAATCCAACAACACATTAAAAGGATCATAAACCACGATCAAGTGGGATTTATCCCAGGGATGCAAGAATTTTTCAATATACGCAAATCAATCAATGTGATACACCATATTAACAAACTGAAGAATAAAAACTATATGATCATCTCAATAGATGTAGAAAAAGCTTCTGACAAAATTCAACACCAATTTATGATAAAAACTCTCCAGAAAGTGGGAAGAGAGGGAACTTACCTCAACATAATAAAGGCCATACATGACAAACCAACAGCAAACTTCAATCTCAATGGTGAAAAACTGGAAGCATTTCCTCTAAGATCAGGAACAAGACAAGGATGTCCACTCTCACCACTATTATTCAACATAGATTTGGAAGTCCTAGCCACAGCAATCAGAGAAGAAAAAGCAATAAAAGGAATCCAAATTGGAAAAGAAGAAGTAAAACTGTCACTGTTTGCAGATGACATGATACTATACACAGAGAATCCTAAAGATGCCACCAGAAAACTACTAGAGCTAATCAATGAATTTGGTAAAGTTGCAGGATACAAAATTAATGCACAGAAATCTCTTGCATTCCTATACACTAATGATGAAAAACCAGAAAGAGAAATTAAGGAAACACTCCCATTTACCACTGCAACAAAAAGAATAAAATACCTAGGAATAAACCTACCTAGGGAGACAAAAGACCTGTACGC
This sequence comes from Stenella coeruleoalba, assembly GCF_951394435.1. Taxonomy (NCBI): domain Eukaryota; kingdom Metazoa; phylum Chordata; class Mammalia; order Artiodactyla; family Delphinidae; genus Stenella; species Stenella coeruleoalba. Next base: position 92,484,717 of record NC_137155.1, on the reverse strand, counting down.
AGAAAACTATAAGACACTCATGAAAGAAATTAAAGATGATACAAACAGATGGAGAGATATACCATTTTCTTGGATTGGAAGAATCAGTATTGTGAAAATGACTATACTACCCAAAGCAATCTACAGATTCAGTGTAATCCCTATCAAATTACCAGTGGCATTTTTTACAGAACTAGAACAAAACATCTTCAAATTTGTATGGAGACACAAAAGACCCCAAATAGTCAAAGCAGTCTTGAAGAAAGAAAGCAGAGCTGGAGGAATCAGACTCCCTGACTTCAGACTACACTACAAAGCTACAGTAATCAAGACAATATGATATTGTCACAAGGACAGAAATATAGATCATGCAACAAGATAGAAAGCCTAGAGATAAACCCATGCACGTATGGTCAACTAATCTATGACAAAGGAGGCAAGGATATGCAATGGAGAAAAGACAGTCTCTTCAATAAGTGGTGCTGGGAAAACTGGGCAGCTACATGTAAAAGAATGAAATTAGAACACTCCCTAACACCATACACAAAAATAAACTCAGAATGGATTAGAGACCTAAATGTAAGACCGGACACTATAAAAGTCTTAGAGAAAAACATAGGAAGAACACTCTTTGACATAAATCACAGCAAGATCTTTTTTGATCCACCTCCTAGAGTAATGGAAATAAAAACAAAAATAAACAAATGGGACCTAATGAAACTTCAGAGCTTTTGCACAGCAAAGGGAACCATAAAGAAGATGAAAAGACAACCCTCAGAAGGGGAAAATATTTGCTACCAAACCAACAGACAAAGGATTAATCTCCAAAATATATAAACAGCTCATGCAGCTCAGTATTAAAAAAACAAACAACACAATCCAAAAACTGGCAGAAGACCTAAATAGACATTTCTCCAAAGAAGACACACAGATGACCAAGAAGCACATGAAAAGCTGCTCAACATCACTAATTATTAGAGAAATGCAAATCAAAGCTACAATGAGGTATCACCTCACACCCGTATGAATGGGCATCATCAGAAAATCTACAAACAACAAATGCTGGAGAGGGTGTGGAGAAAAGAGAGCCCTCTTGCACTGTTGGTGGGAATGTAAATTGATACAGCCACTATGGAGAACAGTATGGAGTTTCCTTAAAAAACTAAAAGTAAAATGACCATATGATCCAGCAATCCCACTACTGGGCGCAGACCCAGAGAAAACCATAATTCAAAAAGACACATGCACCCCAATGTTCACTGCAGCACTATTTACAATAGCCAGGTCATGGAAGCAACCTAAATGCCCATCGATAGATGAATGGATAAAGAAGATGTGGTACATATATACAATTGAATATTACTCAGCCATAAAAAGGAATGAAATTGGGTCATTTGTTGAGACATGGATGGATCTAGAGACTGTCATACAGAGTGAAGTGAGTCAGAAAGAGAAAAACAAATGTCGTATATTAACGTATATATGTGGAACCTAGAAAAATGGTACAGATGAACTGGTTTGCAGAGCAGAAATTGAGACACATATGTAGAGAACGAACGTATGGACACCACGGGGGGAAAGCAGCAGGGGGTGGTGGTGTGATGAATTGGGCGATTGAGATTGACATATATACACTGATGTGTATAAAATTGATGACTAATAAGAACCTGCTGCATAAAATTGAAAAACTAAAAGAAATCAATGTGCATATGGTCACCTTATCTTTGATAAAGGAGGCAGGAATGTACAGTGGAGAAAGGACAGACTCTTCAATAAGTGGTGCTGGGAAAACTGGACACGTACATATAAAAGTAGGAGATTAGATCACTCCCTAACACCATACACAAAAATAAGCTCAAAATGGATTAAAGACCTAAATGTAAGGCCAGAAACTATCAAACTCTTAGAGGAAAACATAGACAGAACACTCTATGACAAAAATCACAGCAAGATCCTTTTTGACCCACCTCCTAGAGAAATGGAAATAAAAACAAAAATAAACAAATGGGACCTAATGAAACTTCAAAGCTTTTGCACAGCAAAGGAAACCATAAACAAGACCAAAAGACAACCCTCAGAATGGGAGAAAATATTTGCAAATGAAGCAACTGACAAAGGATTAATCTCCAAAATTTATAAGCAGCTCATGCAGCTCAATAACAAAAAAACAAACAACCCAATCCAAAAATGGGCAGAAGACCTAAATAGACATTTCTCCAAAGAAGATATACAGACTGCCAACAAACACATGAAAGAATGCTCAACATCATTAATCATTAGAGAAATGCAAATCAAAACTACAATGAGATATCACCTTACACTGGTCAGAATGGCCATCATCAAAAAATCTAGAAACAATAAATGCTGGAGAGGGTGTGGAGAAAAGGGAACACTCTTGCACTTCTGGTGGGAATGTGAATTGGTACAGCCACTATGGAGAACAGTATAGAGGTTCCTTAAAAAACTACAAATAGAACTACCATATGACCCAGCAATCCCACTACTGGGCATATACCCTGAGAAAACCATAATTCAAAAAGAGTCATGTACCAAAATGTTCATTGCAGCTCTATTTACAATAGCCCGGAGATGGAAACAACATAAGTGTCCATCATTGGATGAATGGATAAAGAAGATGTGGCACATATATACAATGGAATATTACTCAGCCATAAAAAGGGACGAAATTGAGCTATTTGGAATGAGGTGGATAGACCTAGAGTCTGTCATACAGAGTGAAGTAAGTCAGAAAGAGAAAGACAAATACCGTATGCTAACACATATATATGGAATTTAAAGGGAAAAAAATATCATGAAGAACCTAGGGGTAAGACAGGAATAAAGACACAGACCTACTAGAGAATGGACTTGAGGATATGGGGAGGGGGAGGGGGAGGCTGTGACAGAGTGAGAGAGTGGCATGGACATATATACACTACCAAACGTAAGGTAGATAGCTAGTGGGAAGCAGCCACATAGCACAGGGAGATCAGCTCGGTGCTTTGTGACTGCCCGGAGGTGTGGGTTAGGGAAGGTGGGAGGGAGGGAGACGCAAGAGGGAAGAGATATGGGAACATATGTATATGTATAACTGATTCACTTTGTTATAAGGCAGAAACTAACACACCATTGTAAAGCAATTATACTCCAATAAAAAAATCAATGTGCAAATATATTAAGTGTAGCATTATTTATAGTAGCAAAAACTTGTAAACTTTATATATTTCATATATTGATACTTTAGAGGACTAATAAAATGTAGGGTTTTTAATTACGTACTCAATATTTTCCCAGAGGTGCAAAAGAGAAAAGATAAATCTCTTTAATCTATTAAAAACATTTATAAATCAAGAATAATTCTATAAAAATGACAAGACATGGATAGGCAATTCACAGAAAAATAATAAATATTTTAAGTTATCATAAAGTAATAAAAGAAGATAAAATTAATATCTATCCCTAATTCATCACATTGGAAAATATTTAAGTATATGTAATATAACCATTAATATGTTAACAATGTCTATGTATATATGAGTAAGTGTAATAAAAGGACTAGAGAAATATTCACCAAAATGCTAAGCAACAGTGATCTTTACATTCTTCTTAGCGCTTACCTATTTTTCCAACCATCTACAATAAACATGTTACGTGTGTAACGAGTGAGATGTTTTAAATTATGTTTACAACAACATATTGATGAGAATGGAAAATGCAAAGAGCAAGAAGCAGAAATTAAACAATATATAAACACAATTTGATCCGCTTAGGCATAGATGCATTATATACAAGAAAAACCCTGGAAGAAAATATACTATGCAAAGCCTTGAGTAGGGTAGGGTTGTAGGGTTATAGGTGATTTTTATTTTCTTCTTTTATTTTTTCTGAATTTTTCAAGTTATTTTATAATGAAAATATTATTGTTATAATCATAAAAAATAAAATATGAGTTGAACTGCTTTACTCTTCCTGTCGGCAGAATTAAAGCCTCTCCTATTTCAAGCACAAGTTCTGAGTGCCTTTCCTCTATAAAATTAACTTGATCCATTTTCTCGGTTCCGCCCCAGAGCACTTGGGAATCAGGATGTCTTTATATCATGTTTGTTTTACTTTCGCACTTTGGGTTGATCGGTAATGTTACATGGTGGGATGGGTGTATGACAGAGGCGGCCAGTTACAGTGGAGGCTGGGCAGTCAGGAGCCGTGGTCCTCACTCCTCCCTGCCCCCAGCTCATCACTGCGTTCTTTGGAGACTGCTGTAGGGTGATGCGGAGACTGAGTGCTGGGGTTTGGGGCCCTGAGCCCCTCCTTCAACTAGAGCATTTATCTGCTTTTTATCTCAGGCTCCACATAAAAACAGGTTGAAAAAAGGGGCTCCACTTGTTTAAAAAATACATTTGCAACTTTCTCCCTACCACTCCCAACCCCACCTGTTACAAACTGGATCTGTCTCACCTGACAGTCTGGACTAAAGTCTGAGAAATCAGAATGATTTTTTTCAAGCTGGAGTTCAATTTTTTTTTTTTTTTTTTTTTGCAGTACGCGGGCCTCTCACTGCTGTGGCCTCTCCCGTTGCGGAGCACAGGCTCCGGACGCGCAGGCTCAGCGGCCATGGCTCACAGGCCCAGCCGCTCCGCGGCATGTGGGATCCTCCCGGACCAGGGCACGAACCCGCGTCCCCTGCATCGGCAGGCGGACTCTCAACCACTGCACCACCAGGGAAGCCCTGGAGTTCTATTTCTTAATAGGCAGGTGGAAAGGGTATGGGTTTCAAAATCACAGAATCTGTCTTTGAGTCTTGGTCCTGCCCTCGTCTGACATTTACCTGATGTGTGATTTGGGACCAGTTGTTCACCCTTCTGCCCCCAGTTTCTTCCTCTTCAAACGAGGATAGAAACCAGATCTCTACCAGAGAATGTTATAAAGACTCAGGAAGACACTACAAGTGAGAAGTGCTTTATACAAAACATCTGCTCCAAAAGTTAAGTTTTTCACAGCGAAAATAATCATAAACTCCACACTTGTATTCATCCATTCAACACATATTCATTGATCATCCACTATATGCAGGTCTCATATTCTCATCAATATGCTCAAACTTCAAGACCCTGCTCTGTCTCCAACATGTGGATTAAGTGAGTAAAGTATAGAAAGCCCTTAGCCTGGGGCCTGTAATATAGGAAGTGAGTTTCCCCCACCACCATGTACTGAAAATGAGGTGGCTTCCGAGATAATAAAGAAGGGAGGGAGAACAAGTACTTTCTTAGTTCCTATTTATCCCACTTTCCAGGAAGGCTAATCTGTGTCCTCAGGAGGAGGGTCAAGAAAGAACATGGGGGAGCGCCCCCCAATCACACTGATTAGCTCAGGGACCCTGCCATCAGGCACCGCCCCTGAAATGCTGGATTCCGGCACATGTGTGCCCTGACAGGGTCTGCCTGGTGGGAACTTCCTGTTGGGCTGGGGGCAGGAGCTACAGGAGGGGCATCCCACTGAGGAGAAAGGGATATGAGAGACCCCCAGGGCCAGAATCCCCCTTCCAGGGAGCCCTCCTCTGCTATGGGGTACCGGGGTCACATTCATGAATTAGCACCTTTGATAAACTGCTTATAGGACAAACCCTTATAGGAAGTATTTATTATACAGGTAGTAGTTAATACTTGCTAAATCAATCCGTTTTACCTTTTTAAACAAATCTGCCCTCTTAAATGGAGAAAAATATGATTTCAATAGTTAGGCTTAAGCAGGCTACAGTCCAAGCATTATCTTTAAAACCAAGTAGATATCAAATGGTACCAACATCCCCAATCAATCAATATCTAAAAGGAAAGAGATCTGTGTTTTGTATGCTCAACATGTTGTGGAGAGCTGCTGGATCAAAGAAGCAAGATAAAATGAGGCCACCGTCCTCAAGAAGACCCCAATCCATCTGGGAGACAAGACCCAATACACAGTGAGCACCAACACACAGCAATACAACTGAGGGCTGAATTGCGTGGTACAGGCCATAGGTTCCGCAGAAGTTTGAGAAAGAACAGGTAGCATCAGTGTGGATCGAAGAAGTCAAGAAAGGCTTTCTGGGGGCTTCCCTGGTGGCGCAGTGGTTGAGAGTCCGCCTGCTGCTGCAGGGGACACGGTTCGTGCCCCGGTCCGGGAGGATCCCACATGCCGCAGAGTGGCTGGGCCCGTGAGCCATGGCCGCTGAGCCTGCGCGTCTGAAGACAGGAGAGGCCACAACAGTGAGAGGCCCATGTACCGCAAAAAAAAAAAAAAAAAAAAAAAAAAAGAAAGACTTTCTGGAAGAGGTGGAAATTGATCTTCAAGAGGCTTGAAGGCTAAACAGTAGGACACAGGTATGAATATGGTTTACTTTGGGAAGACTGGAACCTGGAGCCACTGGTGTTTTTTTTTTTTTTGCGGTACGCGGGCCTCTCACTGTTGTGGCCTCTCCCGTTGCGGAGCACGGGCTCCGGACGCGCTGGCTCAGCGGCCATGGCTCACGGGCCCAGCTGCTCCGCGGCATGTGGGATCTTCCCGGACCGGGGCACGAACCCGTGTCCCCTGCATCGGCAGGCAGACTCTCAACCACTGCGCCACCAGGGAAGCCCAAGCCACTGGTTTTTTAAAGCGAGGGATGTGACACAAAGAGAGTAAGGAAGGTGAGGGCTGCGGAGGAAGGCAAGGTGGACTGGAACAGACTGAATTAAGGAGACCGGAGAGACCAGAAGTCAAACAAGCTCTCAGGGTCATGAATATCCCACATACTTCTGCCTCTAAGCTCTTCCTAGTTAAAGCTGGCCATACTGATAAACTTGCAAGAATGAATTATACTAATAATATTTGATTTTTCAAAGCTAATTAAGAAAGGCATTCTCATATCATATTGGGGTACCTCTTCTAGATACAGAATTTCCTTCCTGCTACTTACAGCAGGAACCTGGACCTTCAGGTCCCCAATGTATTATTAACAAAGCCACAAAGGTGTACCCATCCTCTCCCTGCCCTCAAGCAAAGGGCATCCCTCCATAAAGGGCCCTCCCGCTGCTCTCTTCTCAGGAGCACAGATAATTACTGAATACTGATGAGCACGTGAAAGAGGATTTTCCCTCTCGCTCACGCTTGTCATCTTCATTCTTCCTGATTTGGTTGGGTTTATCTAGCCTTTAACTAGAAGCGGGTAGGCTACATGAAAGACATCAACCGCAGCCAAGGAATCAGAATGTGAATTGAAGCCCATTAACTTCGGTTCAATAGACCAAGTACAGCCAGCGCTTACCATGTGCAAAGTACCTGCTGGATGCTACAGAGGATACAGATCTGCAGGAGGCAGTCCATGCCCTCAAGGTCCTTCCAAGAAGCCAGAGAGGATAACCCAAGTGCACACATGTCTACAGCACCAGACATAAGATGAAGAGAGGGATGAGAGAGAAGCAGACACAAAAAGAACCTATCTAACGAGAGAGCACCATGGAAAAGAGCAAGGAGGACAGGGCACTTATGACAATCTCAAGATATGAGTAAGATGTAGACTTGGAGAGGTATAAAGGGAGAAGGAGTCTTGTCAGACACAGCAGTAGGAGAAGAGGTACAGAAGGAGGACAGCAGAGGGCATGATCTGCAACATCATGCATTGCAAGTGACGCATTTTCTAGAGTAAGAGTATCTACTCGCTGGGTGGTTAGGAGAACTTTTAAATGAGTTAATATATATAAAGAAAGCACTTAGAACACTGCTCAGCGCACAAAGTGTTCTATGACCATTGGCTACCACTATATTGCTGTTGCTTTACTACTACTGGTAGTATTACTACTATGCCTATCGCTGCTCCTTCTATTTTCGGTGTAGAGAAGTGATAGCAGAGCATGAGACTGGAACGCGATTTGGGATCATAGTCTGGAAAGCCCCAAATGCCACAGACCGTAAAATATTTTTGACCCAGCTGATGTGATCTGAGTTTTACAATCTGGGAACGTTTATCTGGCAATAGCATAGGACAGAGTGGGGTGGAAAGAAACAGAAGGTAGGAATTTCAGATAAGAAGTTATTCTTATCATCTATTGAAAAAGTTCATGAGAATCTGGTCCAGGGTGGTGCATACAATGTGGAAAGAGCTTGGCCCTTGGCGGGTGTGCAGTAAAGAGGTGCTGAATGAATAAAAGGAATGGATGGATCTAGAGACATTGAAAAGGCAGAAGTCACAGGACTTGGCAACAAGTTAGATATGGAAAGAGAGATGCAGGTGTCAAAGAGGACTGGGACCAGGAGGTGACAGGAACTGTGGTGGTCAGATGGGGGAGAGGGTGCTGGGGTGGGGGTGGGAGGGAAGATAAGGCGATTGAGAGCATGCTGAATCAAAATGATAGAGTGACCCCCAGGGGAACAGTCCAATAGGGAGGTGGAAAGCAGGTCTGAGGATCAGAGGAGGTTGGAGCTGATGACACAGAACTGAGAACAACTCCCATGGTGGTCTTGGTGGCAGAAGCCAAGTAGTGGATGAGGGTTCTGTAGAAGAGAATGTGCAAGAGAAGACAGCTCAGATAGAATGCTGCTTTGGGAATGTCCACATAGGGTGGGCAAAAGGTGGGAGGAGGAGGAGGGCAGGCACGTGGTACACAGAGCCAGTGGAGCAAATTCACTGCCATTTTCTCAAAAGAACATAGGATGGGTTACAAAGAATGGAGTCCTTCTATACCATGGCAACTCTGCCCACCCACCTCCAACCACCACTTTCCATTTTCCTCCACCTCCATCTTGAATCACCAATACACAGAGTGTGGAAGACCTGCAAAGGTAGGAAGAGAAAGAGGAGAAATGTGTGGCACTTAAAAAAACTGAATCAATTAATAACCCCATAATGTAGTTCACTGGTATTCTGAACTAAAGTTGGTTACCTTAAGCCCCAGATATTTAGCTCTTGCAATGAACGCTAGTCCCTGAGCAGCTGTGGAATTGCCAAAAGAATATGGACATTTGAATCCAAAACTCTGATTGGAATCTTGCTTCTACTAGGGATTGGTGGAAGCAAGAATTAGAAGCATTGATCCAGAAGCGCTCTCTCCACCAAAGACTGGAGACATATCTTGCGTCCCGGGGATAACGTCAGCAAGGGCTGCCTGGAGCTTATCTATCAATCACGACTGAGATACAGACACTCAGCTCATCAGGCATGGGGAGGCCATCTGTGGAGGCTGGGTCCTGCCTGAACAGCAGGGCACTGGCTGTTCCTATGGACCAAGCTTCCCCAGCAGGCATCTCACAAGAATGGGACCTGGATGGGTTCTGAATCTCCCCTTCATCTTCATTGAAGTACAACTGTCTGATCCTTACCCATCACAGCTACTCATGGAAGATGCTGCATACATGGCATTTGGCCTTGTACCTTCCGGAGGCTACAAGAATCCTGTTCACATAGGTGATAATTCCAGCGAGACACATTTCCAACAGCGCAGAAGAGCTACAAGGTCACATGACTGAAAAGGAGGAGGGGTAGCAGTCGGCAAAGACAAGCTAACATCTCCACAATGCCGCACGCATCGGAAGAGCAGCCTGGCTCTGGGTGGGAGGGAACAGCACCGAATAAAAAGATGTGATACCTTGAGGAAGAACCGAGTTGCAAATTGGTTAGCCATTTAAATGGCCAAATTACCCCAGGCATAATTAGGGCAACATTTCTCCCCCTGGAACGCCTGTATGTGAATTAATGGACCCTTCTCAGTGAGCCAAGCTCGCACTAATAGGATTTTCTTTCCCTCGGACCGTTTAAATCATTAATCCCTTTTCCAAGCTGGCATTTGTGTTTGCGTCTTCTGTGCCCAGAAGTCAAGTCTCTATCAGGCTGCCATTTGCTCTCTGGCATGCAGCAATGGTGGGCATCTGTCATGACAGAGAATCTTTTCTGGTTTTATTTACACAGTGTTCTCAGAGAGGTAGTCAGTACTAAGCGAAGCAGTACTGGGCCGGGACAATAGGAGAGCTTCCAGGACTGTGTGTGTGTGTGTGTGTGTGTGTGTGTGTGTGTGTGTGTGTGTGTGTGTGTGTGTGTGTGTGTGTGTGTGTGTGTGTGTGTGTGTGTGTGTGTGTGTGTGTGTGTGTGTGTGTGTGTGTGTGTGTGTGTGTGTGTGTGTGTGTTGAAACATACATAAACTTTACTATTTTAATCATTTTCAAGTACGCAGTTCAGTGGCACCGTGTACATTCACACTGTTGTGTAACCATCACCCCCATCTGTCTCCAGAACTTTTTCATCTTCCCAAACTGAAACTCCATACCCATTAAACACTAACTCCCCATTCTCCCCTCCCACAGGCCCTGGCAACCGCTCTTCTCCTTTCTGTCTATGAAATTTGATTACTCTAGGTAATTCCTCACATAAGTGGAATCATACAGTGTTTGCCCTTTTGGGTCGGGCTGATTTCACTTACCATAATGTTTTCAAGATTCATCCATGTTGTAGCGTGTGTCAGAATTTCCTTCCTTTTTAAGGCTGAATATTTCATTGTCTGTATATACCACGTTTAAAAAAATCTGTTCACCTGAATTTTTGTGTTTTTAAATTAATGACTAGCGGGACCTCGCTGGTGGCGCAGTGGTTAAGAATCCGCCTGCCAATGCAGGGGACACGGGTTCGAGCCCTGGTCCGGGAAGACCCCACATACTGAGGAGCAACTAAGCCCATGCGCCACAACTACTGAGCCTGCGCTCTAGAGCCCGCGAGCCACAACTACTGAGCCCGTATGCCTAGAGCCTGTGCTCCGCAACAAGAGAAGCCACTGCAATGAGAACCCCGTGCACCGCAACAAAGAGTAGCCCCCGCTCACCGCAACTAGAGAGAGCCCGCGCTCAGCAACGAAGACCCAATGTAGCCAAAAATAAATAAATAAAATAAATTTTTTTTAAATTAAAAAAAAATAATGACTAGCAATTACAAAACTTGGTTTTTCATTGTGATAAAATATATGTAACATTTAACCATTTCAAAGTATACAGTTCAGTGGCATAAAGTACATTCTCACTGTTGTGCAAACATCACCACCATCCATCTCCAGAACTTTCTCACCTTCCCAAACTGAAACACCCATTAAACACTAACTCCCTGTTTCCTCCTCCTCTCAGCCCCCGGCAAGCATGCCAGCTATGACCGTCAACCTTTAAGCCTCAGCTTCTTCATCTGAAAAATGGACACATGTAAGCACAGCCTTGGACCTGGGAGTTGTTTCAATGCCAATTGAGTCTTTTTCGTTTGACTCAAGCCCCTCCGGCACCCCCTCTTTCTGGGCTGGTGCTTACAGCCAACTCAGTGGCAGCTGGATTGGGGGGACATCTGGGAACACACACACAGGTCCCACATGCCAAGGGAGAAGGGGCCAACGCTTCCCACACGGCAAGAAGTGCAGTTGTTCCCAACCTTTACAGGCACCTACAAAACATTGTTCTTGGTATAAATAACCACACTGAGCTGGAGGTTGGAGAACCAAGCACAACATGAACAATCTAAATTTAAGTTCCCATTTGCTGTTGTTTTTTTTTTTTCATTGCAACCCTTCTGGACATAAACAAAAAGAAGAGAAAGTGTTGCTGGTTCAGATTACTCACTGTTATCTCCTGTAAGAGAAAGAAAATTAGAACTATCACTCATCCATCAGTGACACATGAATACGTGAAACTACCATCTCCTTGAAGAAGAGAAAAATAAATGCCCATTCAAATTAAGAATCTCATTTTTGGCAACAGAGCCAGTTTCAACTTTATATATTGTGCACATTCGTTAGAATTTAACAAAAAAGAGAAATTTCACGTAATTAGTCACCAGAGGATACCCACACAACCCCATAAATGTAACAGAGGCATATTGACAGTGGCATAAAAGGAAACGCTAATTAAATCCCAATTTCCTCCAAATACTGCCAGGTCTTTCAGGTATAAGCTCACTTTCTGGTTTGTTGAGCCTTTACTCAAATGAGCCCGATTTCAGAGTCAGCGCCGCAAAGCACAGAGGAATCTGGAGGAAAGCATTCCGTAAGCACGGTGACCTGTCCTCCGCAGGCGGGCTACGCCTTGCACAGCCTAGGAGAGTAGAATGGAGCCAAAGAGAGACGGGAAAGGGGGCTTAGTCTAGAGAAGTGACAGGAACAGCTGAGGAATTTTCTGGAAACACAGAAATGTAAGACAAGTCAGTAATTGTGGGTTGGGAAAAACATGAAATTAAGGAGAGGGGTAAATGGAGGTGGACAGAGGAAGAGAGAAGAAGAAAGAAGACCAGCAGTGGGGTCTGGTGAGGGATGGAAGGGGTGGGGGGAGTGGGGAACACTAGCAGGGACAGAGCACTGATCTCTGCCATCCTGCCCCCTGAGGGTCAACAACCCGGTCAATGTTAGGGGTAAAAGCTTTTCCCCCACCATCTTCAGGCTGTCACTTGGCATCTGGCCTTGGAATGAGCCAAAAACGGTGAGGGACCCAAGAAGTTAAGAGATGGTAGGAGAAGCAGAAGAAGGTGTCCAGTTTCCTGGAGAGAAGGAACAAAACTCTCACTCTCCTGACATTTCATCAGAGACAGGTATGGATGGGGCATGAAGGCACACGGACTGTTGTTCCAGTGGACCAGGCGGGTGTCCCTTCCTCCCTCACTGTTTCTCATCCATCTCTCCCACGCTGAGCTCCGCCAAATGAAACAGCGTTTCTTCCCGTGACCACCACTGTTTCATCAAAGGATATATGAGTCCCCTGAGGATGTGCCCCAAGAGTAGCTGAGCAGAACCAGATGGGACCATGTGCCGTTCCACTGATTTATGACAGAGGTGGCAGCCTCCAACGCTGCCAGGTGAGACGGACAAGGGCAGCGACAGAAGCCCAGGTCGTAGGACCCGGATCAAGAAGAGAAAGTGCATCCTAAAGGGAGCAACCACCTCTCGGATCCTCCTAATTGCTCCATGACGAATTATAGTCTGTGATTTTCAGTGTGAAATCTGTCCAATGTTGACAATGAATTTTAAAACAAAAGCCGCCACTATGTAAGACCACCTAGAACTGTCACCAGAATCCCAGATTTCGGATCTCCAAGTGTGTGGCCAGGAAAAGGGACAGAGGAGAGTACACCCTCCAACCCCCTCCCATCAGCAGAGAATCAAAGGGAGACGAGGTAGGGTCTTCCAATCCTGCTTAGAGCAGGGAGCTAGGGAGCTCGGAGGAGAGAGAACCCAGAAAGCTGGGAAGGAAGGACCCAGGCCTGACCTGGCCTGGCCAGGGGAGCCCTGGGGAAGGAGGGCCCCCAAAGACCCCCGAGGGGAAGCCTGGGCTTCTGGAAGGTAGCACTTCAGCTCTGCCTCAGGAGCTGCCTTGGGTGCAGACAGCAACATTCTGGGAGCCTGTCAGTGGAACAGGAAATGTAATACAAGACCCAGTTATCAGAATGGAAAGAAACCAGCTTGCTCTCTAAGAGGAAAGAGCTGTCGGTAAGCCCCCTTCTCTGAAACACCATCCTAGTCCTCTCTCCCGCTACCAGGCAGCTCCCCTTTTCCCCAAAATAGGTTTGTTGCAGTGATACCTCACTCACCCCTCCCAGAAACAGGTCCTTGCTCCCATCTCCTGCAGACAAGAGCCCACATATTCCTATGAAACTCAGGTAAGCACACAAGCCAGGTGGGCTACGGGGAGGCGTGGCGGATGGGTCAGCGTCCTGGCCAGACAGTGAGCTCTCTCTCCATGTCCTTCTCAACTATACTCTCGCCACCGACCACTGAGTCATTCAGCCACTCTCACCGACCTTTACAGGAAATAAGACTTTTGAAATTGCTACATGGATTACACACCTGCAAACAGATGCTCCCCAAGTGCTTCTAAGGACTTGGTTCTCTTTTCACCGTATTTACTTGCTTACAGAGCCTTTTCCTCCAATAGTACGAGATAAGCTTATTTCATTCCAATTCCTAGTCTGATGACATAAATTAGTGAGTTAAGAACTACTGGGGGCTGATTTATATTAATTCAAGAAGCTTAAAAATCAAATCCTGGAAAATTCTACCCAATTTTAGTCTGCATATATTATGACCCTAGACCTCTCCTTCCTGCCTTGCTGCTTTCTTAGAGTTCTTAGCAAAGTGAAGTATCCTCAAGACAGCCAGGCCCAGCCTTGGGTTCCAAAGACCCCAAGAGGACTGTGCCGTGTGCTCCGGGGAGCATCAGAGATTCCCTGTCCTCTGACGCTGCTCCACATTCCCCAGGCTCCTCAAAGGCCACTGGCATAGATTCATTCCTTTGTTAAGTGGAAGTTAAGAGCGGGGGCTTCAGAGGTGGATAACCTGGGCTCTGCTACTTCACAGTTGTGTCACTTCAGAACTCAACCTGGTAGGGATGGTCCCAGGACCTACTCCGCAGACTTATTTTGAGGGTAAGATACAGCAATATATGAAGACCGTGGCAAAGGGCATTGTAACAGTATCAATCACTATTACTTTTTTAAAGCCAGTAATTCTCACCTCCCCTAGTGATGCACTATGACGGACAAGTAAACGGTGAGAATCAGGTCGGGCTGACAACTGCCACTGTCAGCTTCCTCTCCGCAGAACAATGCTCTGAGCATGCAAGTCACCAACATAAGATGCATTCGTCGACTAATTGAATGACTTTGCTTCACGACTGGAGAGACCCTATAGCATGACAGGGTTGTGGGGATGAGACAAGGAAGATCCACTTAGAAGAAGAAAAGAAAAGAGGGGGTGGGAAGCAGCCCAGAGAAAACACACTTGAACACGCTTGAAAGTCTTCCAGATTGCACTATAGTGATGCAAGATGTTACCCCTGGGGAAAACTGAGCGGAGGGAGTCAAGATCTTTCTGGGAATCTAAAATGATCTCAAAATAAGCTCAAAAAAAGAAGTCTGCCAGAAGCCCAGGTCCCTCAGCTTCTACTAAAACGAATCTGGGTGCCGTCAGCCAGCTGGATCTCTTGCCATCCCCACTCTGGGCCAGGCTTCCTGACAGCAGGAACCATTTTTTTCCATCTCTGCATCCCGAGCGTAGGGCTGTGCCTGGCGTGCCACAGACTCACAATAGATGTTACATCGATGCATAAGAGGACTCATCCTCTTTCCCAAGCCCCTCACCACTGAAGGCTGGTTGAAGGCACTCCTTCCCCTGTGGCTCCAGGGTTCTGTGCATTTCATTTTTTTCTGTCTTTGGAAACCTCAACTAGAAGAGACATGTGTGCACTGCTGTCAGCTACAGACGCCCAGCCAGGAAAGGTTAACAGGAATGCAAACCAGGCGCCATCAGCATCAGGAGGTTAATGGTAGCAGGGCTGCGGCTGGACGATCTTCAGGTTTCTGGAAATGTGGGACAAAGGTGAGCTGCTCCTCTGAGCTGGTATTCCCTCTCTGCTCTTCTGCCTGCCTCCAGTTTGGCAGTCAAAATACCCACACTAATTTCATTCCCTGCTCTTGGCCGTGTGCTTCGTGAACTGCCTCTCTTGACACAAGATAAAGCGAATGAGCAGAGGAACTGGCCCCCTGCAGAAACCAAAGGTAAGGCCAAGTCTGTTTGCTAAGAAAACACTCCCCGCTCACCAACCACAGCTCGACAGGTTACCTCCTTCCTTTGCTGCTTCTTAGTGCCTCATAGTAATCCTTGGGCATCTGGGACCTGCCAGACCCTGAGCTGAATGTAGTCACGAATAAAGAAACCAGACATCCTCTTCGGGGGCATCACGGCAGGCCCAGCCACGGCTACTGCCCAGACAAGCCTGGAGAAATGAAATTGCGGACAGTACGTGTGGATCTGAGGCTCCGGGCTGCACGTGCGGTTTGCTCTTGGTGCTGTTCTAGACGGCCTCTTTCCTCACCTCTCTGCACCTTCCCGATCTAATACCTAACTCTAATTCCCCTAACTATGCTGGGGGCTACCCAAGGTTCACCCCACAAAGCCCCAAATCTCTCCCAACCCCCATCTCCCTCATACCCTGTATTTAGATTTCTGGAATCTGGATGTTTTCATCCACATCCAATAGCAAAGCAAGTGCACAGGTGTAGACACCCATCACATCCGAAGCAGGCTCCCAGGTAGGCAGCCCCCGTCTGGCCCTGGGTGGGACTCCACTAAAGGCAAGGGCACTTCCTACCACATCATCCCGTCCTGTGTCAAGGACAGCAGGCGCCAAACAGTCCCTCTCTCTAGAGATTAAAACCGCAAAATTATATGTGCAAGCGGAGTGCACATATATATTCGACTGAAAAGGGCCCACGTTTGAGCGATGTCTGTTCATAGGTGACTGGCCTGCAACCGGGCGAGGGCACACTCACCAGGATGTTACAGGAGGCTCTAATTCTCTCCAGGAGAGAAATGAGGGTAAAGTGAATAAAGTTCAGGATTTCTCTTCTTTGTTCTCTTCTCCATATTCTCCAAAGGAGTCTGACCCCCAGTGGGAAAGGGGTTTGAAAGCCTCCGTCCTCCCGGAAACCAAGCTGGTCTCTGGTGGGCCAGGCTGGGAGCTGAGGGCACTGGGCCAGCACAGAAGGAACGCCCACCTCAGCTCCCTCTCCCCGCTCACGAAGTATTGAATTGGGGGGGAAGGGGGCGTTTTGTTAATGTGTTTTGAAAAATAACAGGAGAGAAGGGGATCCACAGCCTGAGCCTGAGCTGGTCTCCTTCTTTTCTTTCTCTTTTTTTAGCTTTATTTTTTATCGAGGTAACATCGGTTTATAACAATATATAAGTTTCAACATTATATTTCTACTTCTGTTTACCCTACAGCCTGCTCACCACCAAAAATTTAGTTTCCATCCGTCACCATACCCATTTCGCCCTTCTCCTCTGGTAACCAGTACTCTCTGTATCTACATGTCTGTTTTTGTTCAGTGGTCTGTTCATTTTTCAACTGCCTCTTTCTTTCTCTCTGTGAAACATGTTTATGCACGAGCACTTAGTCACCAGCCAGACCCGTGAGCACGGCAGAGAGAGATGGGTTCCTGCTGCCTCTTGCTTTGGGGCTGAGATCCTGAGCCTTGGAATAAGTTAAGGTCCCCTTCAGAAGGACCACGTTCCCTTTCCTGGGTTAAGCAGCTGAGATCAGCAGGGGTGGGAAGGGGACTGAGGGACCTGAAACTATACCTTTATTACATTAATCACTGCAATTAATTTTGTAAATCAGTTTTGCAGTTTCCTGATTACTCCTCTCTATAGCATTTTCTTTGATCTTTACAGCACCCTGGGGGTGGGCAAGAACCATCGCCCAGTAGACAGAGAGAAACAAACTTGCCCAGGTCCCCTCGACTACCAAGTGGCAAACTTAGGACTCATACCCAGGGGGCGTGATCCAAATTCTCTGACTCTCCCACCGCCATCCATAGCCTTCTTCTATTGATCTCAGACATTCAGAGGGTAGACACGTCAAACAGAAGAACTTGAGGTGCTCTCCTGTGCTCCCTTCCAAACCAAAAGATGAAGAAAGAAGTAACCACGTGAATCACTCCTTTCTGGATTTCCTACATTTGTGATGGAAAAACATGAGATCTATTACTGTGATTCATACTCTCTATTCGCTCTCTGCATGGAAGGCATGGCACGGGCCACAGCTAGGTAACCTTGACAAGCGTTACACATGACACCTTTCCGCTATTAAGGAATAAAACTCCCTCCTTTGCTCTCCTAATAGCAAATTAAAGAGATGCAAAGAGAACCTTCGTTGTCCATTATGCAAAACAACAACAAGCAGTTCTCAGTAAATGTTTAGCAAGACTGAATCCAGTAAAGCCATCCTGCCTGTCTCTGCCCACAATCTCACCTCCTTTCCTTCCTTTCCATTTCCGCTGCCTGCAATTGTCCTCTTTGCCACCATCCCACTTCAGATGCAGATGGCAGATGCACTTGCAGTATCTAAGCTCCTTAGTACTTATAACATCTCCAAAGGTTAATTTTTTTTTGCCACAAAAACAAACCGAAAAACCCAAGGCAGTCAGCGGTCTTAACAACAAAGGGGATTGTTCTAAATGAAAGGCTTGACAAAGACCCTGACTCCTAGTGAGCCTCAGGCCCCCTGGGGAGGGAGGACACCGCAAGGGAAACAGGTAACACCTGGAAGATGCTCACAGGCCACGCCTAGGGAAAGCCCAGGAGCCCAGGTAGGTCCTCTTCCGGTGGTCCTGGTGGTCCCCAATTAGATGGGCCGAGGTGCAGTCTGCTGAGGACATAGGCTTCAGTTTGGGATCTCTAAGGCCATTTCAAGTTTGAGTCACCCCCAAATCCCATATGAGTCCTCCTCTCCAGATAAGAGTGATGTGGACTCTCCCCAGATTTGTCTCCAAAAATAGAATGATCTCCAGCACTGAGGGAGATCCACAGATCCCTGTAATATTTTTATTTCACAGGACCCTTTTTGCCATGACCCCGACAACCTCAGTATTTCAGGCTCAACTGTTCCCCAGAGTAGCGGCCAGTGAACTCAATAAAAAGATCTGAAAGCAAACCTGAAGGGGCAGGGGAATATCTAAAGGCGAAATACAGAGAGGAAGCCAGGAAAGGTATTGGTTCATTAGTGATGCAAGAACATGGGCACCCAGTCAGTGACTTTCAGGGCATGTGCAGGCTGTCCTCTTGCTTTCCTGCCTGAGGATAGGAACTTGCAAGGGCGAGCTCCTTCCTCTGCTTCCCAAGATGAAATGTGCTTGAGGAATGATTCTTTACAGTCCGGTTTATTAGACAAGATAAAGCCCTCCTAGACAAGATGGCAAGATGACAGTGAAAAGCTATTTCTGAGAAATTAGAATAAAACCAAAGATAAGAGGAAATGATGTCAAAGACTATGACACAGTAGATCAACAGCGGGAGGAGAAATCCAATCACTTTGCAACTACGATCCCCACGCGCCAATATCCTGAATCGTCCAAATAAGATCAGTGTTCTCCGCTCTGCAGAGCACGGAGGTGAATTCTTGCATAGGTGGAAGGAAACTCATTAGTGCCCGGGGCAGGGCGGGGGGGACCGGGGCGGGGGGGGGGGGGCGGACACAGGTACAGCATGGCTCTCAGAGGCTCCCTACTGAGAGACACAGGCTGGCTGTTTGTGACGTGACACAACAAGCAGAGAGACGTGCTGTCTTTCTAAAACGTGTACCCAAGATGAAATGACAAAGCGCCAATAATGGGAGGACAAAGAGCAGGCAGGGTTTTGATATTTGAAAAACATGTATGAGATACACAAAGCAGAGTACAGAATTCCCAGGGAGGACGTTCAGGTGAAGACAAAAGAAGGTGACTGGTGATGGTGTCGAGATGGTGGCTGTTCCACTGTGGGTTGGACAAGACTGATTTTTTTTTTTCACTGTAATTAGGTGGAAATTTCAGCCCCCTCAAAGAGGACGCTTGGCCCCCAAGTGATACTGTCCCTAAATTTCCCACGAACTGAAGGTGAGATTCTTTGATTATCTCCACAATTCTGGGCCCAGGGCTCTCGCTGCCGTCTTGACTGGGGGATGGCTGACAAAGAGAATAAGATGTTCTCACCTCTTTTATCACCTCCCCTTGGGACATGAATGAGCCCTTGATGCCAATTTTCTTACCTCATTCTGCACAGTGACTGGTACAATTTTTCTGTGTGTTTTCTAGTAGAAACAAAGAAAGGAAGTCAGCATGGTTACTCAGCAGAGAAAGTTCGAAAGGGACTCTGGCAGCCATTAAGGATTCTTGCTCCTCGGGGCACTGGCCAGCTTTTCCTCTAGCAAAGGGGGCAACCATCCTGGCTTCATCTAGTTAAGAATCACAGACAACAGGCACCGTCTGCTAATTCCAGCTGCTTCTCATAAGACAGAAAAATCTGTCACACGGTGATGTCAGAAGGCCTCAGGATGATCAAAAGATTTCCCAGAGGGTCTCCTAAAATAGGTGGAGGTAATCGAGTACAGAACCCTCCTCCGGCTGTAGAGATGACAACACTTTCTCAGAATCCAGCCACGGCAGGGCTGACAGAATCCTGGGATCTCTGGTAGCCCAACTCTATTACACGCAGAACGTCAAACAGATTCCTGCCTTGTCCTGCTGACGATTTTATCTCTACAAAGGTAGAGAAAGCAATTAGGGAAACTGCTATTTGTGACACAATTCTGAACATCAGGGAGGAACCAGCTGGCAATGTGTAAGCGGCAGGGGGCTCCTAAGGGACCACGTTAGCTCAGGATTTGGGATAGCTCGGGAAGGGAATGCCCGGCAGAGGTGGACACAGTCATCGCTGCAGCCAGCATTCATGGACAGAAATCGGGTTGGGCTCCTGCCTCTGAGAGCTTCCACTTTATACGGAAGATAAATAACTTCCAGGGCATTTAATCAATGACAAAGGAGAAGCAGAAAGACCAAGTTCAAGGAAGGAAGAGTATCTGGCGGAGAGGACAAGGTGTTCAGAAAAGGTCTGCTACAGAAATCTGACTTGAGCTGACTTACGGAAGGTGATGGATTAGATAAAGGGTACAGGAGTGGGTGTGTGAAGGAGGAACACAGTTTCCACGCTTGGCCAGTGGGTTGAGAACTAGAATGTGAAGACACGTGTGTTCGGCATTGAGTTTGGCCCAATGAAGAGTTCCTTTAAGGACACAGTGAGTGATGTGATTGAAGACACAAGGTAACACGCGCCTTTTAGGTGTTCAATAAGCCATTCCCGTCTTCTCGGAGAACTGCCTCAGCCCTCAGGGCGGGCCCCTGCAAGCATCCTTGTTCTAAGTCACCATTCACACCATTGCACCACAGCTGTTTGGACTGGGGCGAACACATGACAAAAGCTGAACCAAACAAATACTTTTCTCCCAGGAATTTGGATTCTCTGCAGGTCGGCTGCTTTATGGGTGCAGAAACTCAGGAGCTCTGGGGAAACCATCTGCTAACTAAGAGGAAAAAAAAACCCAAAAAACACAGTGGGAAGGCAGTCTGCAGAAGGAGAGTGAAGCAGACAAAAAAGGAAAAGCAGAGAGGAGCCTTGCCTTGTTCAGTCCTATCCTGATCCCTCCTGGGGCGGGCTGCCCTTCTTGTGTTGGGGTCCATAAAAGCCAGGCACCCCGATGCACTCTTTTAACTCAAACCAGACTGCTGAGTTCTGGGACTACATCCCAAGGCCACAATGATGACAATGGTTAACACTTTCCTATGTGCCGGGCACTGACTGAGCTGATCACTTTTACACAGTTACCTCCACAGACCTGTAGGTCGATACTATGGACTCTAAGTAACCTGTATA
The DNA here is from genome assembly GCF_951394435.1 of Stenella coeruleoalba. NCBI lineage: Eukaryota > Metazoa > Chordata > Mammalia > Artiodactyla > Delphinidae > Stenella > Stenella coeruleoalba. The sequence continues at coordinate 92,463,535 of NC_137155.1, read as the reverse complement.
AGGTCACGAAGCTTCCAGGAGGATGGCAGCGCCAGGACTGGCACCAGACACTCTGTCTTGGGGCCTCTGCTCTCAACCCCATCGTTCTTCTCCCCCATGCCTTGGAAAGGCACGTGAGTTGCACCCAGAGCTTATAACTAAAGACTCTGGGCTTAGTCCCGTACATAAGGAGTGGAAGATTTCTGAGCAAGGACGGGACAGGCATGGGAGAGAAGATCCTGAGGTCCGGGCCCAGTCAGCAGACTTTTTCAGGGTTGTCTGTACATGCACTGAGCCTACTGGGAAAGAGAGGAAAATAAAATTGGAAGGACAGACAAGGTCGTTAGCCCAAGGGACAAGAACCTGTTGGACAGTCATGGGAGGTGAGGCTAGAGAGGCTGGAGAACAGCGAGGTCAGTCGCCAGGTCAGGAGAGGTGGTGTGGGGCAGGACAGAGGGCAAGGAATGAAGGAAGGTAGAATGAGCCGAGGACCCAGGTCGGCCAGCACACGGCGAGGGACGGCACTTTGGTGTCACACCTGCTGTCTGATGCCTGGATGCGGGCAGCTCTTTGGAAGAGCCACACTGGAGCTCATAGCTTCAAAGGCACCAGGAGGTCAGAAGTCAGTCTGCAAAGGACCGAGGAAGGAGTGAATGGGGAGCCAGTGATGGCGAGGCAAGACCGTCAAGGAACGTGGGCACAAACTTGAAAGGAAGGAGAGAAGTAAGATAGTCACTGGAGGGGACAGGAAAGTCAAAGACAGTTTCTTCCTCTTTTTTTTTTTTAACATCTTTATTGGAGTATAATTGCTTTACAATGGTGTGTTAGTTTCTGCTTTATAACAAAGTGAATCAGTTATACATATATTCCCATCTCTCTTCCCTCTTGCGTCTCCCTCCCTCCCACCCTCCCTATCCCACCCCTCCAGGCGGTCACAAAGCACCAAGCTCATCTCCCTGTACCATGCGGCTGCTTCCCACTAGCTAGCTACCTTACATTTGTTAGTGTATATATGTCCATGCCTCTCTCTCGCTTTGTCACAGCTCACCCTTCCCCCTCCCCATATCCTCAAGTCCATTCTCCAGTAGGTCTGTGTCTTTACTCCTGTCTTACCCCTAGGTTCTTTATGACATTTTTTTTTCTTAAATTCCATATATATATGTGTTAGCATACGGTATTTGAAAGACAGTTTCTTCTTATCTTTTCCTCTTTACTTTCATTTTAAGTCCTTTCTTCCCCTATTTTTCCGGACAACGAAACTCTGCTTATCTTTTTAGGCAGAAGGTAAGGAGCCCTCGGGCAGAACGGAAGCTGTGACAGGGAATAAAGAATGGGGCAGGGTCCGGGCCTCGGGAGGCACCTGGACTTTAGAAAAAGTGAGATGGAAGTATCAGCGGTGAGAAAAATGGGTAGATTTCATGGCGAGGTAGTCCAAGTCAACCCTTTGCGCAAGAAAGATTATGCAAAGTGAAATTTCAGCTGCACACGAGAGATCCCCAAGAAGAAGAAGAGAGGAAGACATCTAAAGCTGCCACAAGGGCACCCAGACCAGACAGCTGTCAACCGGAGCCCGAGCACTGAAGAGACAGGTACAAACGTGCGGAGGAGGGGCCCCAATCATGGGGGGCACACGCTCCGAGGCAGGGGCCTGGGGTGTCTGTCAGCAGGGCTGGGGAATTCAAAAGCGCTAGATAAGTTTTTAAAGAGCTTATGAGCTATGTTTGGGGAAAAACAACCAGGAAAAGATGAATCCACTGCATGGGAAAGATAACTCAGTGCTCACAGATGGCCAAAAGAAGGCAAGCCTGCTATTCTGTCTGCCTTTCCTTAAGGAAATGATCCGGGAAGTGAAGAAGGTAAAAACATCATAAAGAAATAAGTGAAGCGAGAGAGAGTGAAGAGATAATAAGAGAACAGTTGGTCTCCTAAAATGAGTTCAACTATTCAGGCCCAGAACTGAAGGTATGGCTCACGGGTCTGTATCTGGGAAAGTTTTCAAAGAGATGCCAGTTGACTGGTGAGGAACAAATGTTGTCCAGATTAGGAGAAGGAGAAAGGCACTCCCTTAGAAGCCCCAACCTGATCCCCAAATGGAAACGAATTATTAAACTGCTGGCTTGTGAGTATTTAGAAGAGAATATGTTGATTATGAAGGCCACCGGGGTTCATCAGTTGGGCTAGGTAAACCTCAGTTCCATATTTCGAGAGAGAGGGATGATTAGGCTGGTACTCATTTACTTATACCCTGTCTCATTCCAAAAAGAATTGCAGGTTGATTAAAGGGACACCAAAAATCTACGGAGACACTACAAGTTACAGATACATGAGAAAGAAAACAAGAAAAAAGACAGAAGAGACCTAAAAATGGAGCCATAAGTAAGACTAATATTAAAACGTGCAGGGACTTCCCTGGTGGCGCAGTGGTTAAGAATCCGCCTGCCAATGCAGGGGACATGGGTTCGAGCCCTGGTCTGGGAAGATCCCACATGCCACGGAGCAACTAAGCCTGTGCGCCACGACTACTGAGCCTGCACTCCGCAACTACTGAGCCCACATGCCGCAACTACTGAAGCCTGCACGCCTAGAGCCCATGCTCCGCAACAAGAGAAGCCACCGCAACGAGAAGCCCGTGCACTGCAACAAAGTGTAGCCCCCGCTCGCCGCAACTAGAGAAAGCCCGCGCACAGCAATGAAGACCCAACGCAGCCAAAAATAAACAAACAACAAACAAATAAATAAATAAAACGTGCAGCAGAGAGTTCTACCCATTTGTTAAAGCGAATTCTACTCACTTGTTAAAGACAGATACTCATCTGCCTCTCTGTTGTAGCAGGCAACAACAAAAGAGTGACCTGATGGGTCATTCACTTCACGCCAACTAGGAAATTTACCACAGAAGTAGGAAGAAGGGAGAAAGGAAAGGGGGGATGGATGGAGGCAGGCAGAAAGATTGAAAGAAATAAAGAAAAGCACAATAAATAACATTTAGCCCTTATGCACACTCATGGAGGGGGAGGGGAAAGGCTGTGCAGGGCATGGAAAAATATCTTAATAACTGAGGCCAGGAGAATTATGACCCTCACAATGAGATACTCACAATGATAATAAGAAAAATGCCGAAAGGCCACTTATTAGAGGTTACAGAAGCCACACCCTCCATGGGCTTGCATTATTACCTCATTAAGGAAGTCAGAGTTCCGTCTTAGGAGCTCCCAGTCTGAAGAGCTTTGGAGTTTGACCGACTTGAGTTAAATCTCACTTTCTCTGCTTTGTTTGCGTGGCCAAATCTATTAAACAATTTGAGTTATTATTTGTTCAACTCTAAAACTAGAATAATTTTACCCACCTCAAAGAATTACTGTGAAAATTAAATGGGGTGGGGGGAAGAAAAGCACAATTATTCTTGAGACTAGACCCCAAAGAAACTTCTCCTGAGACTCCTCATAAAGGGGACAGTAATGATAACAAAGACTTGAAGGAAATTTCTGGCAGTTAGATGTAAGATAAACTAACTTGTAACACCTCCAAGAATAAGAGTCCCTTTAATTCTATGCTCCAAGATTATCTGTAATTCAAATTAAAGTAAACTTTGTAACAGACTCCCAGTACCATAAAGGTATTCTCAGTCCCCAAATGTTGGCCTGATTATTTTAAGCAACATTCAGTACAGGTGAATTCTGGAACAAGCTGAATACTAATTGTTTAAAACACTCTGGAGAACTTTCCACATTCTTCTTCTGCATGGCCGCTCAGGGTCCCACAACCCCTATGCTGGTCTGTCCAGAGCTCTGCTTTGGGAAGACTCGGGGGCTGTTCATTCATGGGTCCAGCAACAAGCATAATTCTCCCTGAGGCTGGGCAGACCCAAGTGGACAACCAGTGACCCAAGTTGAGGAAGGGACTGGGAAGCTAGAGCCCCGTCTTCAGACAAGACTGTACCGCGGCCAATGGACCACATCAGTGATTACCTTCAGCTGGCTCTCCTAAGTTACCACACCATCTCTAAGGAAAGAGCTTTCACATGTACCTGCCCAGTCTAGAAGACTTCACCACTTATCTCGCAGCCAGTCGCCCCAAAATATGAACCCCATAACCTTTACCTCTGCTGTGATCCACTGTCCTTAATTGATCTTAGACTCTGCTCTCTCAGCTACTGCAAACCCGCCTGGCTCCCAGCTGAATCCTCATATATAGTTATGTAACCCCTCTGATTACACTGTTTCCAATCACCTTTGACATCCTGAGATAATACTGACCAGTCCAGGCCCTCAGGGCCAATGGCCCATCTGACTCAGCCTTCGTACTGTATTTGAACAGACAGTGGTACTTGGTGGTCATTCCTTAGTCTAATACACTTAGCCAAGTTGTTCACAATATGACCCCATATTATGCCTTGTATTGTTCTGTCCTAAGAGCCTTCGGAATAAGACCATGGCGTTCTATGATAAATATCACTTTCACTTTCAATTCTTCGTAAAAATCTAATGGAGTCAGAAAAGGTCTGGAGAAGGGCAGCTGAAACCATCAAAAATAGAAAAGTCTCCTTCATAAGGATGAATTAAATAAATTAGGAGTCTGCAAGACAAATAAAATGTTAGGAGGAGACAAACGTCAAAGTTTTCCGAAAGTCTTGGAGAGGATAAAAATACAGTCATAAACCAAATTCCGGAATCCCACACTGAAGCATCATCCCCTGAACCTTTTTTTTTTTTTGCGGTACGCGGGCCTCTCCCTGTTGCGGCCTCTCCCGTTGAGGAGCACAGGCTCCAGACGCGCAGGCTCAGCGGCCATGGCTCACGGGTCCAGCCGCTCCACAGCATGTGGGATCTTCCCGGACCGGGGCACGAACCCGTGTCCCCTGCATCGGCAGGCGGACTCTCCACCACTGCGCCACCAGGGAAGCCCCTCCCTTGAATCTTAAAGCAGACAAATATAGGGCAGTTAGAAAGAAATGACTAATAATAACAATAAAACTGTTAACATCGAGAGGTGATAAAGACTAAACATGTAAATTTAAGGAGGGTTTAGATAAAGTCATGGAAAAATCTACGTATTCGCATTAGGAGGAAACTGAACATCTCTAACCTGTAGACGAAAGCGCAACCCTCAAATCACATGTCATGCTGTCGACCAATAGTTGAGCTTTACAAGCCATAGCCCTTAAGCCTTTGTGTTTGTTCATCCATTGCGACGATTACATGGGACGGTCCCTGTATAAGTACTTCACACAGCGCCTGGCACACCAAGACTCGATAAAGAGCAACAGCGGCAGTTGAGTGGCAGTAATTCTTACACAATTCAGCGGAAGGAAGTGGGGCCCAGCTCAATATAACAGTTGTTCCACTGCGTTATTATTCTGTCTTCAACAGATCAACAACCACCATCTTTCCACCTCTTAGCTCAACACTTGGGATCAACCTTGGGCATTCCAGACAAGCCCTTCCACACCTAGCAAGAGGATCCGGCACTAGAAATTTTCCAATACCAAGATCATCTGGTCTCAAAAAAAATCCTTCTGTAAAAAATAAATATGCATTAATCTATCACCCAAAATTCTTCACCCCAGCGACATTCAGTAAGAAAGCAGAGTGGAAAGAGCTCATGTGGTGGTCACCTCGGGAAAGACATGGGGGATTTCCACAAATACTTCAGACATTTGTCTTTGCAATAAGACACGTCAAAAGTGAAAGACAGAAAGTTAAAGGGTGAACGATAAGATTTCCAGACACATGCGAAATTAATAGCAGCTGAGTCCAACCAGGAGAAACTGTACCTTTGGCTGCAGGAGACAGGATGGGAATGCCCCGAGCCCTCTGGTGCACCTCCCAGGGTCGGGCAGGCAGCTTACAGGAAGCAGACATTTCTCCTCTGAAATTCACCTTCTTTTTCCCCAGTGAGGCCAGTATGACTATGTTCATTCCCACTGGTCACTCTTACTTTGAGCTACGGACACAGTTGCTGGATTCCCGGGGCCAGGGACCAAAGCAACCACAGGTGGAAGAAGTTGGCTGGATTTTATAGGCGAAGAGCATTTTAGGAGTATTTTGAAGCAACCTCCACCTTCTGCTGATAAGGCAGCTGAGACCCAGTGCATTATAATGGGGAGGAGCTGAGTCCAAGCCTGCTGTTCCTCCTCACGGGGTCAGTGTGCCCGTAACCAGAGATCATGACGCCCACTTTGCCAGCCATGACCACCTGGCCTCCAAGTTCCTCAGTGACAAAATGAGGATAATAAGAGTCCCTCCCTCATTAACTGTAGGAAATATTAAATGAGATCATCTAAAGCCGACAGTTGATGAACTATTCTCAGCACAGTGGCACCTTCTGAGCATTTAATAAGTTATCCTTATTATTAGAATTCTTCATGATTCTTCCCTTTCCTCCTTTCTCATCCCCATGCAGTTGCAAAGAAGAACAAACAATGCGAACATTTTTGGATCACCTGCTGTCTGCCATGCCCGCATTTTCAAGTGTTCATTTATTTTAGAGGATGTGCCTTGATTAATATCCTGTACGGGTTTGAATTTACATTCACAAGCATGTTTGAATTTCACTAGCACTCCTCTCCAGGGAGTCACGCTATGTCAATACCTCTTATCCAGGTAAAGCTTACATTGGTGTCATCAACTACCATTTGGACTCTGCAACAGAACTGTAAACAGAGCGATAATTAACGAATTTCCTAATTCTTCCCCCCTAGTCCACATTTACCAGGCATCTCATCTTCAGAGTTGTCCTTCACCCTCAGGAATTTGGAATGAAAATAATGAGCAAAGGGGGATTTTTTTTCAAAAAGAAAAGCCCCATGAATTACAAGCAGGTGGCTTAATTGTACGATTTACTTTTCACAGTTGGATACTATCTTTGCTTCTCCCCTTACGTCCTCTCCTGACACACACACACACACACACACACACACACACACACACACACACACACACACGGATCTGTTTCTCTCCCTCCATCCTTCTCTCCCCCACCCGATGCTTTTAAACTGCTGTTTTTATTTGGTTGTTTTTTTTTTCTGGCACCAGAGTTTAGGACTTTTAATTTGTCCCAAAGTTGCTAAAGCAAAAATCATGATAAAACCTTCTGCTTTCCTTTATAACCCCCCAACACAATAAACTGCTGTTTTTAAGGCCAGGGTTCCAGGGGTCTCACGATTGCCAAACCCAAGGGCACTCTTCCAGCCTCACCACCATCTCCATCTCCAGATTCTCTCCTTCACTGGCACCTGGTTTCACTCCCTCTTAGGTCAGAGAACCTCTTGCTCCATCATGTCTTCTAAACATCTCTTCTTTCTGTCAGTTCTTCACCCCCAGTGCCCTGACCTAGCTCAAACCTTCCTCATTGCTCACCTGGACCCCTGCCATGGCTCCCAAGTAGGTTTTCTTGTCTCTGAGGTCAACCCCACACACCCTCCAATACCAACCCTCTTCCACTGGCAAAATGGTCCTTCAAAAAAGCAAATTCTATCACATCACTCCCCTCCTCAATTTTTTTTTCACCTATGAAATCATATCCAGACAATTCCCTACAGCACACAAGTCGCCTCTTGATCCGGCCCTGCCACACCTCCTGCGTTTCTCCCCGCATCCCACTTGCCTCTCCACAGCGCCATGCCCTTCCCTTTGCACACATGCTGTCCCCTCTGCTGCAAGTGCCCTCGCCCACCTCCCTCACTGCAAACTCCACCCCCTTGTGGAAGATTCAGCTCCAGGCGGGCTCCCCAGGCAGAGGGTCCTGTGCCCCTCCCATGGCACACAGGAATCCCCACGTGACCGGGGACCATTAGCGTTTCTTGCCTTCACATTCTCCAGGAAGCTCCTTGGTGTGGGGGGGGGGGGGGGGCACACCTTACTGGACTGTGGTCACCGGTCCCTCACAGGCAGATGGTACATGTCAACCACGTGGTGCCCAATCTGATAAATGACTAGAGAAGATAGAGAAGTATTCCTTCAGAACGATATTTTTAAACCCCAAAGAGGAAAAGATGACAAAAGCCCTGTGTCTGCTCACGTGAGTGGCATTCTGGAAAGCTTTCAGGACGGAAAAAAAATCTTGTGGGTCTAACTGGTGGCACCAGAAGAACAAGCCTATCCCCGAGGCGCTATTTAAATTACACTCAGTGATTTTCTTTTTAACTCATTTTCATTCCAGGTGCAGCCCTGCAGCTATTTTAAAACTGAGACTTAAAGTAATACTAATGGCTGGAGTGCTCACAGGTTCCCACAGTAACAGGGCACCTCGAGTCTGGAAAAAAGCCCTTCACGGAGCCTTGACAAACCACTATATCCCTTCCCCGGGAGACTGTGGAAAAGGAACAAAACAGTGGGCTCCGTCATCAAAAGATTATGCTTCACTTTGCAAAAGCATTCATTCCTCCAGCCCCTTGAAAGAGTTCACTTCGTACAGTTAACCATGTGTTTTCAAAATATTAAGAGTCTGAAGGGGAGACGAAAATGATGGGCAGGGAAGCAGACAGGCACCAAAAGAAGCTTCCTCCCAGTGTGGTCCGCAGGCCATCTGCGGGTTCTGAGTACAAATGCCAATTCCAGACACCCCCTCAGAACGTGGAATCAGAATCTCTGCTAGGAAAAAATAATAATAAAGTATCATTTAAATGCATGCTTTCTGGAAAGCTGCCCCAAGAAATAGTTTTGTGAGTGGTGCCCAGAAACACAGCCCTGCCTCTGACCTGCCTGTGTCAGCAAGAGCCCGGGCTGTTGCCTCTCAACTCATTAATGAAAAAAATCAGGCTTTAATTACCGGCCTAAGCCAGCAGGGAGTCTACAGTATGAAGGCAGCCCAGCCAGGAAACTTCCCCAAGCATGGACTCATGGACGATTCGTGGTCGGCGAGCCCGGCCCCTCTCCTCGTTCTGGAAATAGCACTGACCCTCGACATGGAGGATTCCTATCTCCTCATCCCGCACCCAAATGCACAGCACAAATCTGAGACGAGCAGGCACCACCTCCATCATCAGGGTTATCGCAGTCAGGGTTACAGGTGAAAGGATGGGCACCTGACTCAGGCCAGGCCACCAGGAGTCCCTCCTTGAGGATGAGCCCAGGAAGATGGGCGGGTGCAGCCAGGCCCCTCCCCCTCGTCCACATCCCCATGCCATGGGAAACGGACTTGTGACCCAGTTTACCCAAGGTGGGACTGTGGGACTCTTCCGGACAACCCAAAGGGCCCTGTGACACAAGGGCCATTAAAGGGAAAATGGACTCGGTTTGAGGGTTTCTGCCAGGATCCCAGAAGTGTATCAGATGACAACTTGCAGATACGCAGTGGGAAGCTTCCAACGGCTACAGAGTGGGTGATCTAAGAAGTACCCATGCCATTTGCTCACAGCCAGCTTCCCCAGAAGCACTGCAGTTTTGCTCAGTAAGTTGGGTCACTTCGGTCAGACTCGGGATTCATGGCGGGGGGGACCCTGCCCCGGCAGCCACTGCACTCCTTTCCAGCCAGTCCCCTGCCTGAGTCCGCCAGCCCACCCGCCCACCGGCCTCAAAGACCCAGAGCGCCATCCTTCCCAGCTAGGAGTGCACACCTCTGAGTCCAGCTCCTAGATTGGACATGGCCTTTTTAAGAAAACATCCCCTGCTGCCGGGAATGAAAGCGGCCGTCTCTCCCTTCTATCAATTTCCACAGCATTTGCTGTGCCTACGACAAATTTAGCCCTTGTATGACAATTCATGGCATCAGTGACAGCCTTCGAGTCAGAAAGAGAATTGGACAGTACTTCCCAAAGTTTAAAATGTCACAGACCCGTGAAATCTCCCCATAAAGAGAGTGTCAACTTCGCACTCACCTGCTCCAATTGTTACCAAGACCTCTCCTTATCTGGGGTCTAGTTCTGCTTCCCTCTAATGTCCACTCTTTGGCCCTTACCTTACCCCTTAGAACTTTCCTTCCACATAGTTGTTTTCAAATTTCACCCCTAAGTCCTTTCTTCTCCAGACTAACTAGGCCTCGTTCAGCATTTTCAGGATGACAAGCTTCTCTCTGAATCCCCTGCGTATTTCACAGTGCCGGCTACATGGCAGACACTCCCTAACTGCTTGCTGCAGAATGAAAGGATGAACTGCTCTTCATTCAACGTGATTTCCCCTTCACTTTCCTGGCCGTGTCCCTCGAGAGGCACTGCAATATCTCCGTGTGCCTCTCAAAATGTCACGCCCAGAAGTGTGTGCCACGCACCAGATGGGCTCAGCTGCGTGGAATGCCAAAGCCCCTCGGCCCTCTTGCCCTGGGCACAAAGACTTTATTCCTGAAGCTTGAGACTATATTTGCTTTCTGGTAGCCATTTCGTACTGCTGACTCCTGTGAGATAGGAGTCAACTAAAATTCTTAGATATTCTAAGAAATTCTTAGAATTTCTTAATTGGTATTTTCAATCCAAACGCAGATCTTTTCCATTTAGCCCTATTGTATGTATTTTTGCGAGTCAGTATCTTTGATTCTTATCTGGCTTTTCATATCTTATCTCTCCAACTAGAGGTTAAGTTCTTGAGATGGTATCTCATATACTTTGCTATAAGGAATAAGGGTAATGAACCAAATATGTGTTGGTTCATTAAGCTCTACCTGAATCCTAATATCCCCCAGGACTCTCAACTCCTGATGAATCACATTTAAGTCCCAAGGGTAGCACCCGAAGACTTCTTCCAACTGCCCCCTTCTCACCCACACGTTTCCAGATGTGACTCTCACTTGTCTCCGTAGGACCCAGCGGCTGCACCCAAAGCAGGCTGCGTGCATCCAGACACACTCTGCTCTCCATAAATCACCAGCCCCCTCCCCGGTCGCCATCACTGCCTTCCGCCTCCTCAAGACTCAGTGCGTCCACACGCCATGACGCGCTGCATTGCCCCCATGTTCCCTTAGCATTTCTAGTACAGGCCATCACACAGGAGAAATACCTGGAGCAAACCTGTGATCATTCAGATTAACCAAAACAGAGAATCATCATCTACTTTAAAAATGGGATTCTCTCTACAAAATGGCCTGTCACGGATTTTTATAAAAGCCCCCTTTAGCGTATTTAAAATATGACTTGACGTGCCCATATGCAGTCAACACGCAACTTTCCATGAACACATCTATCCTACGTGGAGATGCCTCCGGACCTTCACAAAGTATTGTTCTCTGCAGCAATGCTGTCTCCACACATGCCAGACCAAGGCCTTGAGACACACTCTGTCACTGATGGAGCAATAATGAATTCTTCTAAGTATGTATATAAAAAGGGCTTTTCCTGCATTCTCTATGTATCGCAGTTTTTCCAAGAACCTTATAATGGAATTAAAGAAATCGTAGAACCTTATATGCAGAAGAGACTTTGATGAAGCGACTCACATTATGGGCAAGGAAAATTAACCCAAGCAGAGCGGTCTACACCTCCTTTATCCTGCTTTCAAGTACCAAAAATCCTTCAATGAAACCCATCCACGAGCACCTCCTCTGGAAGCTGAAGATGGCACTCCCATCCTTCCCTGACAGGGTTTCAAGGACAGATGCTCTCCAACTATTTTATTGGAGATGCTGTACGTAAGTCCCCTGTCATGTGAAGCTCCTGAAGACTAGTGGAGAGTCACATGACAAACTATTCAACACTGTGTTATATCTAGATGCCCCATTGCACATATGAGTAAAAACTCCAGCCACATGTGTCTTTACTTATTCAGATATTGCTTTCAACTGTCTTGTCTTGGGAGAGGCCTGATACTTGGACAGGGGCTTCTAGGGACCCTTCACGGCTCCTGGGACAGTACTGGGCACAGAAGCTTCTGGCAGACCTGCTTGACGCTTATAACTGGAGCACACCAGAGCAGGAAAACAGATGCACAGTCTCTCTCCAGTTGTAATTACTGGTCAGTTTGTTGAGACAGTATCTGTTTAGATGGCCAATAATTACCAATTTGTAGAATGCCGTATTTTGTTTTGGTTTTTTTAATGTCTTAGATCAGCCTCTTCTTTGTGCCCTAATATCTCTACAAAAATGTCGCAATTTCTCACTCACTCATTATATCCCAGGGACCACGAAGGTTTGAGAAGGTCGTTTCTATAGAATTTTTTGTTTTAGCACAAGCCACTGTTACCATGTCCACAAGTCACATCCCGGAAAGGGGAGAGTGAGGTGGTGAGCGGAGCCCCCTAGCAGGTGGGTGGAGGGGAGTTCTCAGAACCCCTGAATTTTGGAGCAGAAAAAAGGTTGTGCCTGGTGACATAATCCCCAGCAAAAGGGGACAGACTCTGGTGGAGTGACCCAAAATTAGGTTTCAAAATGGGAATTTTGTTTTTTCTCCAGAGACAGCAGAGTTGATACAGAACATTATTTATAGATTTGACATTAGCAGGTCTAAACCATTTTTCTTGTTTGCAATAAATCATTTCATAGAAATAGCTACAGATTATTCCTTCTTTGTTTTAGAAATAAATTACTTATTAAATAAGGGGGGAAAGTAAATGATGTCAGTAAAATCCTCCAGTTGGGCCACACAACATCAATTCAGCAAAATGCATTCCTGCCTTCATAGGTAACGGCCCAAATTTAAAGTAACATCATCAACGAGCAGGATTTGTTGAACACGTACTATGTGGGAACGTATACTCATCACTGCAGGAGAAGCGAAACGCACTAGGAATTGCCTTCTGAAAAGGTGCCACCCAATTAGAGACCGGAGACATGAAAGTGCGCTACAGCACAATGTGGTGAATGGTTAAGCAGCTGAGCTATGTGAGCCACAGGAGTCTATGTAAGAGCTCGCTTCTGTCTAGCGTTCACAGAAGGGCCGGGTGTGGAGCTGGGCACTGCAGCATGGAAGGAAGGAGGCCTGAGCAAGGGGACAATATGTCCAAGGACATGAAGGTGAGGCAGAGTAGGGCAGTCCTGCCTGGTGGGAAAGCAAGTCAAATCCCGACACTTGCAAGCTGTGTGACCTTGGGCAAGTTGCTAGGCCTCTCTGAGCCTCCGTTTTCTCACTGTAAAAGGGGGATACTAGAGGAACCTAGCTCCCAGGACTGTTGCGAAGAGTAAAGGAGATCATGCAAATGAAGCACTTAGCAGAACCACCCAGAACCGAGAGTAAACCCTCAGTACATGTTAACTATCATTTTACTTTCAAGGTTATAGAGGAACACAGGCAACCCTTGGGTTGAGCTCTATGCTAGAGCGGAGATCAAAAATGGAGGGACCGGCGGCTTCCTTGGTGGCGCAGTGGTTGAGAGTCCGCCTGCCGATGCAGGGGATGCGGGTTCGTGCTCCGGTCCGGGAAGATCCCACATGCCGCGGAGCGGCTGGGCCCGTGAGCCATGGCCGCTGAGCCTGCGCGTCCGGAGCCTGTGCTCCGCAATGGGAGAGGCCACAACAGTGAGAGGCCCGCGTACCGCAAAAAAAAAAAGGAGGGACCTTGTTTTGCAATAGCAACTTAATGACTGGAGAAAGGAAATGGGTCATGGAGCTCCATGCTGCTTGCCGTGAAAATGAACGTGAGGGAGTGACACAGGAAAAGAGGGTCACGGTCAGCACGTCTGACTCTTCCCCGCACTTGCCCCCCCCCTCAGTGGCTACTACAAGTGGAGTCCACTCACCCTTGCCCAGCTCCTAAACCACTTACACTCTTTTAAAAACCCCATAAAAGGAATGTCAGAAGGAAACCAATGCCGGGAAACACCTGAGGATGGTACCTTGTGATCCTCCCCGTCAGGAAGCCACAGAAAAGCAGAGTTCCTGAAGGCCGAGACAACCGACAGCTTCCCCAACCCCAGCTTTTCAGAAGACCCAGTGATGCAGGAACACCACTCACTGGAATGTGGATACAGCCGTCTACAGAGAGGGTGCGATTTGCCTCCTCAGGGAGCCGATGCAGGGGTAGGGACTCCTCTGTTACTGGGGCAACAGGCAAACCGAGGATACGGTCAACTGTCCCTGCAATGTCCCAGGGGAGACTTTTAGAGCCCGTGTCAGATAGACCCGTCTTAGAGCATTCAGGAACAAGCACACCTCCAAAGTGGCTGCCTGTGGGCTAGTGTCAAGGCTCACAGCAATGATGGTCCAGCAGAAACACACAGAACTAGAACCAGGAAGTTCTGGAAGGCACAGGAGGCACTGACAAGGCTGATCAGGGAAGCATTCTTCCGGTGAACACCTGGGCTGCCCGGCTGGCTGAGCAGCCAAAGTGTAGTGGCATTTTCTTCTCGGTACCAGAGTGAGAATGATGTGGCCCTAAGGACATGATAACACTTAGCAGCAAAGGTCAGCAAGAGCTATGGCTTCGGTTTTTAGAAGGCTTAGAAAGAAAACTTATCTTTCTTTGCAACATTTTGATTAAGCTTCAACTGGAATTATGCAGTGTTTTGTTTTTTTTTAAAAAAGCCCATATTTTAATTAGAAACGCTGCTTTCAGGAAGAATGGTAAAAACAGCAGTACCCAAAAAAACACTGAAAGTAGTGAAATGACTTTTGGTGAATATATCTGACAAACAAGGATGATGTTAAATGGTGGTTGAATATATATGTTGCTAAACTGCACCAGATTTTAGGAACAAAAGAGAATGTACTCAAAGAAAATTCCTGAATGTCATTTTCTTATCATTCTGGAGTCTCTTCCCAGAGCTGAGCTGCCCACCTGAGCATCTCAGCTCAAACCAGGGACTCCCTAGAGCTGCGGACTGACCATACAAGAATCAGAAGTTGAACCAGGTGTTTCCCCAAGGGTCTTCATTGCTGCTACTAGACCCTAAAGCCACACAATTTTTATAGTACTTCAGGGACCACAGCTCTGTAATCAAAAGACATTAACATATCCTATCTGAGGGAATCCATCCTATCGTGAATGTCTAGACAGTCACTGCACTTCTTATTGATGGCCAGTGAGAATATGGGTCTCCATGTAATTCTGTAGCTCTGATATAAACAGAGTGGCACAGGATACAGTGCCCCTAGCTGGCGAAAACAAGCCTCGTACTCCCTTAAGAGCTCCAATGTTGACTTTCAGGGGGAACTTTGAGAACATTTAATTAAGCATTTGCTAAGTGCAGGTACCAGCTAGGTTCCACAGGTGAAATGGTCGTCAGGCCAGCTCCTCCCCCGACCCAGTTACAGGATGAAGAGTAGAGAATCAGGCCAGCACAGCCCTGAAGAGGCTCTTAAAGAAAGCATGGGGCTTCCCTGGTGGTGCAGTGGTTGAGAGTCCGCCTGCCGATGCAGGGGACACGGGTTCGTGCCCCGGTCCGGGAAGATCCCACATGCCGCGGAGCGGCTGGGCCCGTGAGCCATGGCCGCTGGGCCTGCACGTCCGGAGCCTGTGCTCCGCAACGGGAAAGGCCACAACAGTCAGAGGCCCGCGTACCACACACAAAAAAAGAAAAGCATGACCCAGAGAAGAACACAGCATGAATTAACTATGAGGCTATCCCAGATGCCAGAGCAAGAAAGCCAGCAAAGCCCAGAGAACATGGCAGCTCCACAGTGGCTGAAGCCAGCCGAGCTGCGGCACAGAACGCCCGCCTCTGGGCTCTGTAACCGCTCCAGACTCTGCAGACGTGGCTTGGTTTTCAGCCTGATGCTTGATGTCAGTACATTAACCAGGGATGCCCACATCTACGCCTGTGCCCTGGAGGATGCTGGCTTGAAGCCAGGGCCAACCTAACACGGAGGAAGAGGAGGCCAAGGGTAGGTGACCCCCGAACAAGTTATATCAGAAGAGGGACTGCTCAAAGCTACAGCACCATTTGGGGTTCCAAGTTTCAGTATTTTTCTCAAGAAACTTAAGAGACTTTATCTCATTTAGTCCCCAAGCAGCCACTCTGGTTAAGGTTTCCGCCATGAGAAGCCCTGATCACGCTCCAGGATGGGCTGGATGACGGAGCAGAAGGAATTCAAGGAGGAGGAACCTCAGGATCCCCAGGACAAGCTCATGGAGGACCCCAATCCCCCAGCCAGGCCATACCTGGGGCCAGTACTGGAGAGCTTTAGTCCAACTGGCAAAGACTCATTAGCTGGAGAAACCCGACCTGTTGTCACAAGAATGCACTCTGAAATCAATTAAAATCTACTGTCAGGAAGGGGAAGTTGATAGCCATCATGACCATATTTAGCAGTCAGGGGGCTGAAGGAACACCACCGTAACCTGTGCCCACCATCGTTTCTGAGGTCCTAGAAAGAGCACTGGATTTGGGGGTTACAATTTCTTGGTCCTTTATGAGTTATGAAGCCTTCAGCAAGTCATTTAACCTCTGTAAACCTCCAGTGTCCCCACCACTTATATGAACACAATAAAACTTAACTCCAAGGATGCTGGTGAGGATCAAATGGAATAACGTATATAAAAGTATCTTAAAACCATGAAGGGCCACAGCAATATCAAGTATTATTTTGACAGCACCTGGGCACCTTTTGAAAATACATAAAGTGGCAAAAAAGCTGATCCTGCTTCTTCATCCTTCATCTAACCCAATCCCAGAAGAGATGAGCCCCACCTAACTACCTCACATACCTACCCATTCATTTATTCAACAAACATTCATTAAACTTCCCCAGGGTGCCAGCACTGTGCTAGATGGAGATAGAATAATAAATGAGACACACTTCCTGCCCTCAGGGAGCATGAATCTAGAGGATTCTAACACTATCTATTTCCACCTTCATTTTATATTCTTAATCGGTAAATCCCGTCCTAGCAAGATCCCTACACCACCTTCCTGGTGTAGATGAACAGGCCTTGAACATGCCACCCTACCCGGGAGCTGAGTCTGAGGTTAAGTCTGCACCACTGTCATGAAGCCAGGAGACTCAGCTGTCCCCCCACCAACCCCATCACCTTGGCCCTTGCAAGTAATTAACAAGTAATTAGCAATTTCTTGCCTCCCAGAAGTCCTGGTGGACCCAGCCTCATTCTTAGCAGATGCACAGTTTTTTGAAGCCACTTCTGAAATAAACACATTAAATATCAAACCACTAAACCAGAGGTTTCTCTCTACCCTGTAGACCACGTTAACTATGTCCATCATAAGGACTTGTAGCAGGTTAAGCACAATGTCAGAAAGACCCGGGTTTGAATCTTAACTGTCACTTGTGATCCTTTAAGCTAATTACTTAGCTTCAAGTACCACACTAAGGTTCAATTTTCACATGTAGAAAACTCAGATAATACCTACCCCATAGTGATGTCCCAATAATTAAATGTGATAATGTTGGTAAATAATTTAACAGTGCTTAGCACTTAGAAGCACTCTATAAATGGTAGTCGTTACTGTTTATAACAGTCATTACTATTGACATGCTTACAAAACATAGCCCATTTCATCCTATGCCCCTTGATTTCTGTATTGCCTGAATAAACATACAGAGAAAGCAATGCCGCCATTGACTCCAGAACCCATTATTTCTACCCGTGGACCCCAATTCATCTTGCCTTTTTGGGAAAACTAGCTCTCAACCCTGAAGGTTAAGATACATTTATCCCTGGTTTAACACACACCTTGTGGACAAAATCAAAGAATAAATCACTACCTGAAAAATTTCACAAACCCATCGGGTTTCATGTCTCCCACTCTATTCAGACATAATATTGAAGTTCATGTCTTCACAGCAGCCCCTCTTCCTTTCCAACGACAGTTTTTTTTTCTCATCCCAGTCCCTCATTTACAGTTCTTTCACCTCCATCTTCACAATGGCCACTTGCCTCATACAGGTCAGGAACACCCAGGCTTAACGGAACAGATATCTGCAGCTCGTTCAGCCTTAAAGACAGGCTGCGTAGTAAAGAATCAACCTTGCCCTAAGAGAGGTCTGGCCTTTGCCATGGGCTTCTGGGAGGCAATTCTCTAAGCCCATGGCACATAACACCTGACAGGGGTCTGTCTGCCTGGGGCCTATCGTCATAAAGGATAGTATAAGGTGACTTAGAGTTGGGACTTCGGGTCACGTGGTATCAGCTCAGCCTCAGGAGGGGCTGGAGACTGAGATCAACCCTGTGGTCGGTCAACCATGCCTACATGACGGAGCCTGAATAAAAACTCTGGTCACCAAGGATCAATGGGCTGCCATGGTTGACAGTACTCCATACATATTATCATCACATTGATGCCAAGAAAGCAATGGTGCCCATGATTCCACAGAGAGAGGAAAACTGGAAGCTCCACATTTGGAACTTTCCTGGACTCTGCCCTTTGTGCTTCTTCCCTTGGCTGATTTTAATTTGTATCTTTTCACTGTAATAAACCGTAACCATAACAGCTTTCAGAACATTCTATGAGACATTCTAGTGAATTATCGATACTAAGAGAGCTCTTGGGGGCTCCTGAGCTTGCAATTGGTGTCAGAAGTGAGAACAGTCTTGTCAGCTATTCCTCTAACATTTCAGAGATCATTGGGAAAATTCCTTCAGGTGGGCAGGTGGGTTCCATGTGCGCTAGGGACATCTCTAAGAAACTGAAAAACTGCACCCTTGGATCATTCCCTGTCATCAGAAATTGAGCCTCAAGGCCTAAAATTGTTACTCTGTGTCCACTTGCAAGACCTTGTGGGGTCTTGATGATCTACAATCTCTGAGTTTGTGTGTATAGATGGACCCCTCAGCCCTCTCTCTGTCCTCTGACCTCCATGCTCAACGTGGGTGAGCTCCTGCCTCTGGGGCATCTGGGACTTCTAAGTCTGGCATAGGTAGTCACAGAGGTGGCAGACTGGAGGTGGATTACAGGGATATCATCTGGAAAACCATACCTGGGAGACCACCACCTGTGTCCATGTGTCTCATCTGCCTCAAAAATGTCATAGTCACCATTCTGCTGAGCCGGATCCTCAACTCAGGGGAGGAAATTCTATAGACAGAGGGAGGGAAAAGAGGAGCCAGAGGAATGCTGGGGAAGCCAGAGGCCAGGGCGAGTGCGGTCCATGACAACCTCTGAATCTTCAGGATTCACACCTGTTAGGATGTCTTCCCCAGGCTCGCTGGGTTCCCCTGCTGAGAAATAAAACCCTTTTCAAGGTTGTGCTGCTATCTGCAGTGGTCTGGTGGCCAGATAACGAGAGCAAGGAGATACATTCGCGTGTCAAGGCTCATGGGGAAAATACAGGAAGGAAAAATGTCAGCATTTGGATACCAACGGAAATGGAAAATTTCAAAAAAAATCAAGAGAGAAAGAAAATGCATTTTGGTGATAACAGGACTGGAGTGAGCTGATGCTGGCCAAATGTTATACTGGATCTCAACTAGCCACAATGTCTTTCTTTGTTAACCTTGAACCCCAGCCATCTGCTCCAAGAACGGGGAGTAAAATGAGGGGACAAACTGGACCCCATATGTTTAAAATGAAGGGGTTTCAGGGCTGTATCAGTCACTGAAGTCTAATAGTTGGATTTCCTTTAAATTGCATTGTCGTCAGAGGCTGTTCAGGCTGAGTTGCTTAGGCAGTAAATTCTGGTTCTAGCTGCCATTTCACATTATGCTAATGTATGTGAGAAACTGTCTCCCTGGATACCGTAGCAAATTGTCAGCTGAATCATAGAAACGCTATCAACTTTTTTATTTTTTTTCAAGTTTTCCATTTTTGCTTTGCCATTGTGTGTAGCCAAGAGAAACCGGGAGGTGGGGGGGGGGGGTGGTGGAAGAGTTGGAAAGACATTATATATATATATATATATATATATATATATATATATATATATATATATATATATATATATATATATGTGTGTGTGTGTTCAAGCTTCCATTGGATTGGTTTTGCCTGTTTGAGAAAAAATGTAGATTTCTGCCTTGTTTCTAAAGCAACCACATGCATGTCTCCATTTTATTTCAAGTCATTTCATTGCCCAAATATCTACGTCAGTTTCAGGGAATCAGCCTTGAGAGCCAGCAGAGGGAGAAAGAGAGCACCAAACCTGATTTTTCTACAGATTCCACTCAAAATCAGAGCCTGAACAAATGGACGTAATGGACGTTTGCTGAGCCCAAAGAGAAACATGCAACTCAAGTGGATTCACCAGGTGAGGCCACTTTTTAAAAGACAGCTCAGGGTTCCTGGTGTGGTACAGCCTTGGCTTGCAAACAGGTTCTAACTCTGGTATTGCTATCTTCTCTCCTTGATGACCCTCTGCAAACAGCTCCTTTGTCTGTAAATTAGGAGAGGGAACTGAATGACCTCTAAGCTCCTCTTCGCCCTAACATTCTAAGTGTCTAAGGCTTTTTTCTGGCCTGAGCTGCCTTTTGGACCGTGGGTAACGATACCTTACTTTCTTGGAATCGGGGGCTGGACCTGATAGCCTAGCAAGATTCTTCCAGGTCTAAGAGTTAAGATTCTGTGACGCTTGCGATGCAAAATGATAATTTCTCCTGTTGTCAGATGGTGAGAGAGACTGATACATGCAAGGGTGGGAGATGGCAGCAACAGAAATGGAATGGCGGCATCCAGAGCCTGGGGGAGGGGAAATAGCGAGGTATTAAAGAGTCCAAAGTTTCTATTATACAACTGAATACATCCTAGAGATCTACTGTACAGCACAGTTCCTACAGTTAGCAATACTGTATTGTAATAGATAACCAACAAGGACCTACTGTGTAGTACAGGGCACTATACTCAATATCTTGTAATAACCTATAATGGAAGAGAAAGTAAAAAAAAGAATATATGTGTATAACCCAATCACTTCGCTGTACACCTGAAAATAACAACGTTGTAAATCAACTATTTTTCAATAATTTTTTTTTTTTTTTTTTTTCCGGTACATGGGCCTTTCACTGTTGTGGCCTCTCCCGTTGCGGAGCACAGGCTCCGGACACGCAGGCTCAGCAGCCATGGCTCACGGGCCCAGCCGCTCCGCGGCATGTGGGATCCTCCCGGAGGGCACGAACCCGTGTCCCCTGCATCGGCAGGCGGACTCTCAACCACCGCGCCACCAGGGAAGCCCCATATTTCAATAAAATTTTTTTAAAAATCAAATGGCAAAAAGATTTATTGTATACTTATAAACTCTGTAAGAGGGTAGATCTTATGTCAAGTGTTCTTATAAGATGATAATAATAATCATAATACTAGTAGTAGTAACAAATAAGAAGGTGGGAGGAAACTGTTAGAGGTGATGGATAGGTTTATGGCATATATCGTGGTAATGGTTTCACAGGTGTATACTTATCTCCAAACCCATCAAACTGTAAACATCAAAAACATACAGCTTTTTGCATGTCAATCATAACTCAATAAAGTGGGTTTTTTTAAAGAAAGAAAAATACAACAATAACCAAAAAGACAGCTGTGACAGACCGAGCACACACTCCCTTTGCACTTCGGGAACTCTAGCACTGGACTCCACTTTCCCATCCCCTTGTCCTTGTTCTGTTTTCTGGGATCGTGGAAAGGACAGAGAGCCCAGAGCAGAGCAGGAGCTCAGACTCTGGGACATGTGATGATGATCAAGATCACTTACCACTCTCAATCACTTGTTGGGTTTTAGACTTCCTGTCCTGCTGTTTGGTTAGCTGTGGGACCACAGATGATTAGCAATTTCCGCGCTTGAGACCCTCCTCTACGTCCACAATTTCCGTGCCTGGTCTGTCCCGTTCCCAGCCATCCAAAAGTGCTACTCATAATCCAATGCTCTCTTTTCTTGCAGACTAAGATTCTAACTCCCGCCCCCACTTCACCCCAGCCTTTGCTTAGAATTTGATCAATGCGAGGGTAGCACACTCAACTGCCTTTAGGAGACAATCAAGAAATCAAAACAAATGAGGTTGCCCAAAGTAAGGCTATAGGGAGGAGGACTGTGGCTCAAGAGAGGAGACGGGATCCACTGCCCCACCCCAACAAATGAGGCACTCAAAACACATCTGTAAAAACTCTATGCCCCAATCAAAACAACTGTGCAGAAATCAGGCCGCACTCTACCAGTTTTTGACTGCAAGGAATGTGTTCATTAAATCTGGGTTTCTTCAACAAATGCTGGAGAGGGTGTGGAGAAAAGGGAACCCTCTTGCACTGTTGGTGGGAATGTAAACTGATAGAGCCACTATGGAGAACAGTATGGAGGTTCCTTAAAAAACTAAAAATAGAATTACCATATGACCCAGCAATCCCACTATTGGGCATATACCCAGAGAAAACCGTAATTCAAAAAGACACATGCACCCCAGTGTTCACGGCAGCACTATTTACAACAGCCAGGTCATGGAAGCAACCTAAATGCCCATCAACAGACAAACGGATAATGAAGATGTGGTACATATATACAATGGAATATTACTCAGCCATAAAAAGGAATGAAATCAGGTCATTTGTAGAGACGTGGATGGATCTAGAGACTGTCATACAGAGTGAAGTAAGTCAGAAAGAGAAAAACAAATATCGTATATTAACACATATACGTGGAACCTAGAAAAATGGTACAGATGAACTGGTTTGCAGGGCAGAAACAGAGACAAAGATGTAGAGAACAAACGTATGGACACCAATGGGGGAAAGCAGCAGGGGGGTGGGGGTGGTGGGATGAATTGGGCGATCAGGATTGACATGCATACACTGATGTGTATAAAACAGATGACGAATAAGAACCTACAGAAACTAACACACCACTGTAAAGCCATTATACTCCAATAAAGATGTTTTTAAAAAAAGGAACGTGCTGTATAAAAAAAAAAAATCAATAAAATAAAATTCAAAAATTCAATAAAAAATTGGGGTTTCTTTTTAAGTATAGGAATATACCTGCATTGAGAATTCTCAGTTCTTTTCAATGACTAAGGCTGAACTTGGATCACCACTTACCTTATGACACACGATCTTCCTTTCAATGTAATAAATCTTGAAGCTTCCTTACCAGAAAGCCTATATTACCTTTTATGAACTGTTTGAAGCCTCATCTCTAGACCAGTTCTGTAATTTTTCAATGAAAATACTCCCGAGAATGAAGTCATACCTCTAGGGGTACCCCAAGGCGGTCAGCGTAAGTGTAAAATTTCTCTGATGTCCCATGGTTTTATTGAAACACATGAAGTACTTTCTTCTGAATTTTGTATCCTACTTTATGTTATACCTGTGTTGATTACTTTGAAAATAACGTATTTTAAATTACTTATCACCTACTTAACTCTTCACTCCAAATCTTCAAGTGAAAGGGACCCTTATAAAGGAGACTTTTTTTTCCAGCATACCTCAGGTGAGACCTGGGTTCCCCTGTGCTGCATAAATGTTAAGATTGGTTTGTGATCCAATGCTGCTCTTTTAGGGGGGAAGGATGTTTGTTCATGAAATCGAAGGTTTGGAAACAGCTATTTCTAGTCCCTGCTCTTCTACCTTCTTCCTGTGACCCAACTCTTCCACAACCCCAAAGTCTTGTCAAAATCAACAATAAGCAAAGTACCCCAGTTTCTTCAAGGCTGAACTCTGGCCTTGCATTTAAGCAGCTTCTCATAACACCATGAAGAGGAGTCAGCTACAGTTCCCCAGTCCTGCCTCTGGGGCCCTGATCCCACTGGCAGAGATCCTGCCAAGAGCAGGGAAAAATGAGAAAGACCCACAGGTGGAGCCTGACATTATGCTCCTGAAATCAGGCACAAAATAAGCCTTGGTATATGGAATCCTATCTGCCCATTGACCCCATAGTTACTTCTCTTCTCTAATGGTTGCTCTTCTAAAGACAGTGGACGCGAACACATGAACTTGGCGTTTCCCTGACCTCTACCAGGTATAGTCAGTGATTTGAAATACTCAGGGGATATAAAGACCTTTTCTTACTGTGAAATGAAAAAGTGTTTCATATGGGGAAAGATTGACCCTTGATTTACATATTTTGTAAGACTGCCCCTTGATCTATATATTTTGTAAGTCTAGATTTTGATTTATCAGCTGCTGTTAAAATTGGGTCACCTTTTCTTAGATTCTGGAATCTAAAAATTGTGAAGATGAGGATTCAGTTCTCTCACTCACCCCTCTTGAATTCTACTTGAAGTAAACAAGCTTCTAATTTCAAGCGAGAAGGAAAGCAAAAAAAGAAGCCAAGGGGAGTGGAGCCGTCTTCCCCAGGAACTCTGAGTTATCACTGGTGGGCACTTCGTCTCATGGGCACCACCTGTTAGGGCTTACCTCTGAAAGCTCTTTCCCCACCCACACTGCCTCTCCACTTTGCTGGAGATGCCCAAACTTCCATGCCCAGATGCCAATCACACAAGTGAGGCATTGCCCTCTTAAGAAAGCAAGCACTTCTGCCCATTTTTTTTTAACTGGCTTGCTTGGTTTTTTGTTGTTGAGTTGTACGAGTTCTTTACATATTTTGGATATTCACCCCTTATCGAATGTATCATTTCTCCCATTTGGTAGGTTGTCTTTTCATTTTTTTTTTTGATGGTTTCCTTTTGTTGTGCAGAAGCTTTTTAGTTTGATGTAGTCCCACTTATTTACTTTTGTTTTTGCTTCCCTTGTCTGAGCCAGATCTAGAAAGACATTGCTAAGACCAATGTGTACACACACGCACACATTGGAATACTACTCAGCCACAAGAAGGATGAAATCTTGCCATCTGCAACAACATGGATGGACTTTGAGGGTATCATGCTAAATGAAATAAGTCAGACAGAGAAAGACTAATACTGTATGATTTCACTCATATGTGGAATATTAAAAAGAATCAACAGAAACAAATGAACAAACCAAACGAAAACAAGCATCTAGATACAGACAACATAATAGTGGTTATCAGAGACGAAGGGGCAGGGGGGGAGGGAACGTAGGTAAAGGGGACCAACTGTACGGTGACAGATGGAAAATAAATTTTTGGTGGTAAGCACATTGTAGGGTATACAGAAGTAGAACTATAATGTACACATGCAACCTATATAATGTTACAAGTCAATGTTACTTCAATAAAGATAAATAAAACCAAAAAAATACAACAAAATAACTACCCTTCCTTCCCATCAGGAACATTCTTTTCTACTTTACTAGCAGAGTCCACGTGAGCCACACTTTTGAAACCATTTTGAAAGGCAAAAAGCCAAACTCACAAATAAGCAAAAAGTTTGAAGGGAGAAAAGAAGGGGACAGGGTGGCGGAACTCCTTTTACCAAAAGGCGTCTATCTTTGCCCTGGGATCCAAATGCAGGCTTTATTATAGGAGGAGGCTCTCTGCTCCTTTTGTGGTGGGATTATAGGTCCCTAGTCTTAGGAGCTACCACTCCTTGTAAGGCACTCAAAAATGAAGGGAAAATGTGTATCTGAAATGAAAATAGTATAGAAAAGTAGCAGCTCAACTAATACATGTGTAACTTAATGCAGTTTCCGGAGCACAGCTATTGTGTAAACCAAGATACACCTGCTACAGGGGATTAGAAAGTGCAGAAGCCTGGAGCTGGTGAGGCCGCTGATTTAAGATCCAATAGCCCAGGGAGGAGGGAAGTGCCTGGAACTGTCAGGACCCAACAGGGTAGGGAGAACACACTCAAGTGGACTTGACTGAAGAGAGTTTCAGGAAGGCACCAAGCACAGTTTTGTGCAGAATTTAAGGGACAGTGAAGCACCCAGGGATTGGCAACGAAAGGGAAGCTATCACCGCCCCTAGGCCTGG
Source organism: Stenella coeruleoalba (assembly GCF_951394435.1). Classification (NCBI taxonomy): domain Eukaryota; kingdom Metazoa; phylum Chordata; class Mammalia; order Artiodactyla; family Delphinidae; genus Stenella; species Stenella coeruleoalba. The sequence continues at coordinate 92,437,992 of NC_137155.1, read as the reverse complement.
GGGAAAAGGGGAGGGAACTGTGAGCCTGGGAAGAGTCAGAGCAGTGGAGGAGACCCCCCACCCCGCGGCAGGACCCGTGCCTTAAAGGAGCCCAGCACTGCAGCACGGGAGGATGCAGAAGGCGGGGCGTGGTGCCCATGGAGAAAGCCACCTTTTTCCTCTGGCCTCGCCTCCCATTGACCAAACCCAGGTGGAAAGCCGAGAGTAAGTGGGCCCAGAGGTAATGCAGGCCATCAGGGTCAGCTTCCCAGGGCCCGGAGAACGAAGCTGGGGCAAATGAAGCGAAACCAGCAAAAAGCCCCAAACCGAGGGTCAGGACACCTGGTTCCAGCTGTGCCGCTACTGGCTTTGTGACTTTGGACACCCTTCAGCATGGTTAGACTTCCAGGAAAGAGACTGAACTAGACAGTCTCTATGGTGTCTTTTAGTTTTTACATCCTGCAACTCTAATCCAAGACTAATACGGATGCAAAAGCTAAGCAGACCCAGGAGATGTGCAGAATTAGCCGATAACACATTAGCTACTATGGTTATCACAAAGCTTTAAACCTGTACCCTTCAATCTGTGAAACAGTCTGTTTCCTACCTCCACAATCCAGATAGAGATCAAAGCCACAGGAACAGAAATACAGGCCCAAGGAATTCTCATTTCTTGATTCTCAGCTTTACCACCAGAGCTACTCTCACATTTCGACCGGTTTCCCTTTGGATTATTGAAGAGTTCACAATTTCACATGGCTGCCTTGTTCCTTTCGAGAACAGCAAACATGGACAACATTAGAAGATGAGGTAGCTTGCGCTCCAGTCTCTGCAGCTGTGCATGCAGGCGAGAGGGCTCAGACACCCAAATGGAGAAGGGGACTGGAAGTCCAGTCCTCAAGTCAGTTCTGTAGCTTGACAAAATCTTTCTCTTGTTATCTCAAAGCAGCTTGAAAAAGAACACTAATGCATAGTAGAATCCCATTTTTTTAAGCCTTAAGCAAATAGAAATCTTGGAGAAATTCCTTCCTCCTAAGCAGAAAAAGAAAAGAATTAAATGATAAAAGAAAGCATCAAGTTGACTGAAATTGCAAAGAGCAGTGTGACTTCCCTTGCACCCTGGGAAGGGTAAAGCGTGCTGCCCCTCATGTGAGGTCCTCCGGGGTGCAGCTGCTGGCATCCTCAGATGAAAATCCCAGGGGGAGGCAGCCTGAGGAAAACATGTCATTTTAAGGCCAAGTCTACTAATAAGTTAAAGAAATGAAGGGCTTCCCTGGTGGCGCAGTGGTTGAGAGTCCGCCTGCCGATGCAGGGAACACGGGTTCGTGCCCCGGTCCGGGAAGATCCCACATGCCGCAGAGCGGCTGGGCCCGTAAGCCATGGCCGCTGAGCCTGCGCTCCACAATGGGAGAGGCCACAACAGTGAGAGGCCCGCGTACCGCAAAAAAAGAAAGAAATGAGTCTGTTAACCTTGGAGAGAATACTGTGGGTTGGGACTGGCAAAGACAGTGCTTCCTCCTTGGGGACTGAGGGGTTCCCATACGAGCTAGACTGGGAACCTCTTACCCATCACTGTATCTTCAGGGTGGAGCCCCGCGGCACACAGGCCTAAGGGAGACTATTAAAGCTGATCCTTTAAGGAAACACCAAGTTGAATACAAAGTAAAGGTCTATGAAGGGGGCGGGGGGTGCAGTCTTCCTTTCCCACAGCCTGGAGTTTGGAGAAATGTCCCCCATAAGTGTTTTCAGAAAGACTGTAGTGAAATTAGACCCATTTGGTCCTGTCTGATGTGAAAAAGGCTTTTCAGGAACCCTGAGGCACGCTGGTCAGGGCTCCACTTGGTGAAGAAGGTTAAAACACTACAGTGGGAAAGAGAAACTGATTTAGCATATCTTGGGGAAGGGGTGGAAGAGCCGTGAGTGGCCCAGGGCTCGGCAGGAGCCTCTGGCTGTGGAGAGGATGCTATCAGGAGGTCTCGGGAGGACGGAGGGAAGGTGGGTACCGAGAACCTGCTCTGCCCCTGTGAGAAAGGTTCTCTTTCCTCCACCCTCTGCTCTTTCCTCTGAGCTCCAGCCACTGAACGGTTCTCTCCACTCCACCATGCTTTCTTTCCGTCTCAATGTATTTCCTTCTGGTTCTGTCCCAATTACACAAGAGGGGGTACAAGGTAGTGGAAAAGAACACTGATTCTGGAGCTAGACTGCCCAGTTCAAATCCTTCCTCTGCCTCTCACTTGCTGTGTGACTTTGAACATGTTACTTAACCTCTCTGTACTTCAACTGTCTCATCTATAAAACTGAATGATAATAACAGTACTTACTCATAGGGTTAAGTATGAAGATTCAGTAAATTAACACATGAGTGCTTAAAAGTGACCTGAAGCTCTACTAACCTGCCTAACAGACAAGATTCAGATTGAAGAGGAAAAGCAAGCAGGCCAGAAACCCATCCCAAAAGGAGGCAGGAGCCTGGACCAGCGCTATCAGGAACAGCTAATAAAAAGACGATGCCCACTTACATTCAAAGTTCAGATAAACAACAAATAAATCCTTAGTATAAGTATGTTTCAAATGTTGTATGGGACATACTTATACTAAAAACATGTTTGCTGTTTATCTGAAATTCAGATGTAACTGAGCATCCTGTATGTAATACGGCAACCTCAGCCTGGGCATCAGGCTGTGATAGGGATCCAGTGAGTTCGCTGTGTACCTATTTCACACAGATGACACATTAGGCTCCAGCAGAAGGCTGAGGTCGTGGTGGCCAGGACCCTACACATGAGGCCTGGGAGTGGTTCAGGTGTTCAGGACCCTGAGGACTCTGAAGCACCTTCCAAACTCTGAGATTTCTCCTCTGATTATTCCGCCACCCTGCGCCCTTATTCAAATCAGGATTCCTCCCTTGCTTGAGCATTTCTGGACTCGACGCTCGCAATTCCTAGGACACAGTTCCCTCCTCCCGGGAGTGTTCCCAGCACTGCATGCTGCACACACTGGCTCCAGTGCTGATGAGATGGCCCCAGAGGAGCATGGGCTCTCGAGTCAGCAACTGCTGAGTTCAAACCCTCGGCGCACCATTCACCAGCCACGTGACTCCGCGAGACTGTTTCCACCTATGGAAAACTGCGTTAATAACAGCCACCTTGCAGAGCGTTTGCGAAACTGGCAGCAATGCATACATTCAGTATAAGACGCCAAGCAAGCACAGTTGCTTAAGTAGTAACTGAGCTAAGAGCAGTCATCGTTGTTGTTGCCACCGTAATTATTAGTATCGCCAATTTCCACCTGAAAAGCTTTCATTTTGAAAGTTTCCTTTCTTTCAGATGAATTCACCACTACTCCCCTCTGGCTCTGTAAGTTTACAGAGTCTGTTTCCTTAAAGAGAGTAACACCTATGTGGAATTAATCATCTCCCCTAGAGTTTGTCTCTGAATTATTACAATGATATTAGAGGGAGGTGAGTCTCATATTCGATTTAATATAACCACATACAATTTGTTTTTAAAATTCTGCTACTCTGAAAAGCATCTCCAGGGAAGACATGAAATTGTATCATCACCTGTTGCAATGGCAGAAGACGAACTTCCTGTTTACAGCAGAAAATACTCCAGGGAGCTGCCACGTTCCATTTTTCCTAACAACCCCACCCTCAGTCGGGCACATCGCGATAGGGCTTGTTTTCTCACTGTTTCCCACGTGACTGCCAACTGTTCATGCTTCAACATCAGCTAACACCCTCCCTTAACCAGGCATTCCTCTGCCCTTCCACCATCAGCCCCATTTTTGCCCTTCCCAGCTAGAACAGCTCTCCACTCTTTTCTAGAGGGAACCACTGATAGCAAACAACCCTCACTGTCTGCATCCCAGAAATCTCAGCAGGAAATCTCAGCAGGAAGTTGGAAAATCACAATAAGGAGAGATTCCAGCTCCGTGCACACAACAAAATCTTTGTGACTTAAGGGACAATTTGCAGGGGACTATGGAATAGAATTGAAAAGAAGGGAAGGCGTAGATGGGTTGTATGCGTATTAACAGAGGACTGAGTAAGTAGATGTGATGGTGCCTTTAGGACCTTGTAAAAGCCCTTAGATCCTAATTAGGATTATTAGAGTTCGGGGGGAAAAAAACAGGACACCCAGTTAAATCTGAATATCAGATAAATAATGAGTAACTTTTTAGTATGTCTCAGGAAATAGTGGGGACATACTTATATACTTATACTTGCTTTAACAGAAGTCTATACTTGCACTAAAAAAATTATTCATTGTTTATCTGAAATTCAAATTTAACTCGGCCTCCTATATTTCACCTGGCCTGGAGACGTCAGACCTCCAATTAGACACTGGAGACATCTCGGTACTAACTGCTCCCACCTGTTGAAGAAGCTGCCAGAAATCCTCTCTCATTCCCTCTTCCACTACATCCTCCACTGGAGGTACAGAGATGAAGAAAGCATGTTGCTCACCCTCTTTCCCTTTCTCCACTGGCAAAAAGAATAAGAGACCCAAAGAAAAACCCCTCCCCTGGTGACAGAGGGAGACGCCATGGAGAGGTGGCTGAACTCAAACTCCCTGAACAGAATGTGTGATCCTAACTTGGTTGCAGGGTCCTTCATGGGTCTGGGGTGATGGGAGCAGCTTAAAATTATACACAATACTTTGTGAGTATACACTTCTCCAGAGAGAGTAAAAGTAGAGACAGGGGCAGAGATAGAGCTATATATACAGACACGGACAGAGACATGGTGACAAAGAGAGACACTACTCAACCATGCATTCTTCCTCATGCTAGGAAGGGTCATGCAGTGAGGCTAACAGACAAGGCCCCTGACTTCAAGGCACTCACATCCTAGTGGAGTAGAAGAGCTATAAGAAGTAAACAGATACATACTGATTGCAGAGAGTGAAAAGTGCTCTAAAGAAATAATGCTTGGTAATGGAGAAAAGAGTGCTAGAGGTGACTGGACATTCTCTCTATGCCGTCACTCTCCTACTGGAAACCTGCACAGGTTCCATGTCCTTCTGGAACACAGCATTGGTAAGTCCGGCACTTAGGACTTTCTATAACCTAACCCCAATTAGTTTACCCAATTTCATCCTCTGCAACACAAATTCTCCACCTCCACCAAGCCTCTGTACCTTTGTATATGTTTAGGCTCTTTTCCAGCTTCAATATTTCTTCCAGTTTTAACTTTACCATCCAATATGGTCCATCCAGTTCATGACTCGACCTCCTCCAAGCAGCCGTCTCTGGTTACTGCATCACTTAATCCTACTTAACTTCCTTTGAATTCCTAAGCACACAGGCTATACTATAAAATACTTTATATATTTAGCCAGATTATTTTAAAATCCTTTTATTTGACTTATTCTTGTCTCTCCACGTAGGCTGTAAGCTCCTGAAGAATAGATACCACTCCAAACAGCCTTTTGTAGTCTCAAAATCCCCTTGCCTGATAAACTGGACCTGATAGATACTTGCTGAAATCATGAAGGAAAAAAATGCCACTTGCATCAATGTAGGGCAAGGGGCCACTCACCTGTAAGTACTTTTCAATTCCATTTTACTCAGGGAATAATAAACATTTGATGCTATGATTTGATTTGAACTAAAATAAGCACGGCTCCATTGAAATGAACATCAACAAAAAAGTACAGAAGTTGCTGCCGTTCTTCCGTTGATGTCTAGGACCTGGAAGAATCTGATTCTTAGTCAGAATGAACCCCTTCAGAAACAAGTTTGAACAAAACGTAGGCTGTGCTAAACCAAAGCCAGACGGGCTCTTGTTGAGTGTGTAGAAATCTCCAGAAGTTACAGGTTTAATCAGAATTCAGAAAACAAAACAAAACAAAACATTTCCCCAATTCTTCTATTTCCATCCTTACCTCCTAACCCTTTTCCAGTCTGATGGTGGTTCTGGAATGAGATCCAAATAGTGCTTGTTTACATAACGGAAGTGGATTTACATCTGATTCCTCATGACAACATTATGCGCCATAAGGACATTCATTGGACAACTTACACAACGCAAAGAATGTGGATTTGGGATTAGGTTTGGAAGCAGATCTGCTCATAGCGTGCTCACTCTCCTGCCTCTATTTCAGTTGAAAATCTACAGACATTCCCAAATAATACGGAGCTCTGTCAGGGCAGCTGGCTTACGAGTGCAGTGGGGCTGCATCTGAGCTTCGGGACAAGTGAAAACATATGTGCATTATTTGCAGAAACAAGAAAGTTTGTAGAAGAGGATTCTCAGCAGGGAAGGGAAACAGTTCTGAGACCTCAATGATTCCTCTCTGTGCTGTAAACTCAACAGGCTCTCAGATTTTTTTGTTGTGTTTTTCCATTTTATAAAGTGTACTCGAAAGAAGACTCAACCCTGGCAATCGTCCTATAGTAACATCCAGGCCTCTGAGCAAAATTATCTATGAGCATGAAATGAACAAACCTCTTTCCACTAAGTCCTTTCTTCGTCCTCATCCAGAAGAACCCTGGGTTCTGCCTCTGGCCTGTCCAGGGTTCTGCTGTCCCTCCCGCTATCAAGAGGCACAGGTGGCAGCCACACCAGGAAACCTCCTCACTCCTTGACCCCTCGATGTGACACTTCTTTGCTTTCCTCCCATGTCTCTGGTCACCCCTTCTCTGTGCCCTTTTCTGACCCCTTCTTCCCCCAAGTGCAAGCCCTGTGCACTTCACGCGACTCTGGTCTTTACTCTCCTTCATTTAGGAAACACATCCTACTTATGACTTCACGATCACCTCTACTCCATGACTCTCAATCTGTATTCCTCCCTCGGTTTCTTATCTACACTCCAGTTCAGGTGTCCACAAGCATCTCCAACTGGACACGTCGTCATCACAAACTATTCTCCTTCAACAGCTTAACTAGGTTCGGTCACCCTACCTGAAGCTTGAAGCCATTCATCTGTTCATTGAACAATGACTTACCTGTGTGTCTTTTATTTCTCATATACCTACCAGTCAACCATAACTAAAACTGTAACCCATATTATTCCTACTCAAAAAACTATCTTCCTTCCCCCCCACGTCTCCCCGGAGAACTATCGTCATGACTCAATTCTAGTCCTAACTGATCTCTCCCTTCCGTGAATGTCTGAAGCACTATCTCTTATGCACTTAATAAAACAATGCCTTGGACTCTTAACTGTTTCCTGCAGACATATTATACACCTCAAAGTATTCTATGAGCTTCTGGATGATAGGAACTGTGTTGGTGAATTTATTTTAAAGGATCTGCCTATCTTCACACGTAAGTGAATGAGCTGATCTTTATAAAATGCTTATTTCAGGGACTGGCACAAAATATGAGCCTAAAAATATAGGTTTAAAGATAATTAAGTAGGACTTCCCTGGTGGCGCAGTGGTTAAGAATCCGCCTGCCAATGCAGGGGACACGGGTTCAAGCCCTGGTCAGGGAAGATCCCACATGCTGCGGAGCAGGTAAGCCCGTGCACCACAACTACTGAGCCCGCATGCCACAACTACTGAAGCCCGCACGCCTAGAGCCCATGCTCCACAACAAGAGAAGCCATCGCAATGATAAGCCCGCGCACCGCAACGAAGAGTAGCCCCCGCTCACGGCAACTAGAGAAAGCCCACGCGTAGTAACGAAGACCCAAAGCAGCCAAAAATAAATTAATTAAAAAAAAAAGATAAGTAGATACTCAATAAACACTTGGCAAACTGAGTAAGACTGAACTATGTGAAATGCTCCCAAGACATCCACATCCCAAGAGGCCCCAGTTTGCCTCTTCTGCCAGTTGTAGAGGAAAGCTCAGAGTGCCAGGCCATATCTGGGCCAGGCATCTGGAGGATGTGCGTGCATGGTGGATACATGTTTGGGTCTTAAGGGGTCAAGCAAAAACTCATGCAGACTTGAATTATTTGGGGAGTGAAAATGGCACATGGAAATACATTAGCTACTATTTTATTCCTTCTCCCCATTGCCTTTAATAATGTAACTGCTTGATTTAACCTCTTCTCAGTTCTGTAACTGGGCGCCTGCCTGGCAGTAGGAATGAGTGTGTTCTAAAAACGTGGATCTGGACTCACAGGCTAATACAGTGGAAGAACCACACAGAGGCAGCTGAACCTGACAATGAGGAAGGAAGCTGAGGTCGGAGGAGGAGAGTGACTTACTCAAGGTCACACATCTACTGGCCCAAGTTAACCTGAGGGCCCTGCCTCAGTCCCCTCTCCCCCCAGGTCTTGTCCGATGACAACACCCAGTCCCAGCTGACCTTTCCCTCCACTTCATAAGCATCTCACATCCTTGGCTAAGATGCTGTTTATCACTTCCCATGGCGACCATAACCCCACAATGCAGAGCTGACCTCCCTTCGCCCCTTGCAAGGATAGAAGAGCTGAGAGCCTTCTGTGCTCTTTTTCATCTCAAAACAGAAGCTAATTGTTGGGGTCAGACCGAAAAAGCAAGTGACTATCCCAGCAGCCCTCTCTGCAAAACCCAACACAGAGTGCCTAGCTGACCTCAGATGGATTTAGTAGCAGGGATATTTTCCCCCTTTGTTAGTCAATGACCCTCAAGGAAAGGAAATCAATCAAGTGTTCCAGGTCTGCTTAAATTTTATTTTAGAGTAAGGGAAAAATCTAAACTGTCTCTCTTTTTTTTTTAAACTACTGAGAATTCAAAATTATTCAATACAAAAAAATAATTTTTTAAAAAGATGGAACACGGAGGATTTTTAGGGCAGTGAAATATCACCCTGTATGATACTGCAGTGATGGATACATGCCATTAGACATTTCCCCAACCCACAGAATGTACACCACCAAGAGTGAACCTAAGGTAAACTATGGACTTCGGGTGATGACGAGGTGTCAGTGTAGGTTGATGGAGTGTAACAGGTACACTGCTCTGGTGGGGGACGTGGATGATGGGGGAGACTGTGCATGCGGGGCAGGGGATGAGGTACGTGGGAAATCTCTGTACATTCCACTCGGTGTTGCTGTGATCCTACAGCTTCCTCTAAAAACAAAATCTTTTTTTTTTTTTTTTAAAATACACTGTGGGCTTCCCTGGTGGCGCAGTGGTTGAGAGTCCGTCTGCCAGTGCAGGGGACACGGGTTTGTGCCCCGGTCCGGGAGGATCCCGCATGCCGCGGAGAGGCTGGGTCCGTGGGCCATGGCCGCTGAGCCTGCGCGTCCGGAGCCTCTGCTCCGCAACGGGAGAGGCCACAGCAGTGAGAGGCCCGCGTACCACAAAAATTAATTAATTAATTAATTTAAAAAATACACTGTATGACTAGTTCATAAAGAAAGTCAGATATGAAAGAAGGAGAGAGGGGAAGTAAAAAAGCTGGATGGAGGGTGAGATGAAAAACGATATCGGAAAGACAGGAAAAATCCACTGCAATTAAAAGGTAGAAAAACAGCAGTTATAATCCCAGATAAAGAGTCAGAAAAGTAGTTAAAGAAGACACACATACACACGTTTAAAACGAAACACTTGAAAATAACCAAACGGAGAGGTACTGTGGGAAAAAACACTATAAAGTTCTGTTTATATTTTGTTCTTTTCAATTCAACAGGGCTTTAAAATATCCTAAGATAGCAACATGTGCCTGAATTGAGCATCTGAATCGCGGCTACTGTGATCGAGAAAATGAATTTTTAATTTGACACAATTTTAATTACTCTTAAGTTTATATTTTAAAATGAAAGTAATATAACGTCTTTTTTCATTAAACACAATGTTATTTAGTAGGACTACTTTTCACTTTGCTTCAAAGTCAAATCAATTCATTCTTCACTGATAAACCAGTTTTATTAATACGGATAAATAAAGAAAACTGATTTTGGAAGGTACTCAATCTAGTTACTGAAAAACTTTTACGTGTGTTTGGAACAACTTGGATATGGGAATCCACATTTTCTACTGTAAATTTTTTGAACTGTAAATACCGACCAAATATTTCTGATGAAAACTTACCACTCAAATTCAGATGTGTTCTAAGTGTAAAATGCCCACCAGGTACTGAAGACTTAGTATGAAAATCAAGAATGTAAAATATCTCAATAATTTTTTGTGTTGATGAGACACTGAAATGAGGTTATTTTGGATATACAGGGTTAAATAAAATACAGTATTAAGTATAATGGCACCTGTTTCTTTTCACTTTTTTTTTTTTTTTTTTTTTGCGGTACACGGGCCTCTCACTGCTGTGGCCTCTCCCATTACGGAGCACAGGCTCCGGACGCGCAGGCTCAGGGGCCATGGCTTACGGGCCCAGCAGCTCCACAGCATGTGGGATCCTCCCAGACCGGGGCACGAACCCGCGTCCCCTGCATCGGCAGGCGGACTCCCAACCACTGCACCACCAGGGAAGCCCTCACTTTTTTTTTAAATGCAATTACTGGAAAATTAAAAGTTTAGTATATGACTCACATCGCGCTTCTATCAGTTAGCCCTGCTCTGAAGGAAGCAAGGCAAAGCTACTTAAAAAGAGATCTAACGGAAACCAGCATCACCACGTGCGCCCAAATCTTGCCGACGCTTGATAACTGAGGAGTCAGATAACTTCTAAGTAATCTGCCATGTTGATTTCTGGGGTGAGACGAGCCAGGGGAAGGAGGAACCCACTTTGGATTAAAAAGGGATCTGAAAGGAAGCGATGATGTTCTGACCTCACAGAGAGGGTTTCCGTAGGCTTCCTGCCCAGAGGAGACACAGGGCAGAAAGTCCAAGGGCAGCCTCGCCAGCACCCACCTTTCGGAGAACTTTCCAAAAGCCGGCAGGTACCAAATCACCAGGAGGAGGAGAAAAACAGAGATGTGAATGAACAAAAGGAACACAAGCACACCCAGAGCAGGGGAGGGTAACAAAAGGAACACAAGCACACCCAGAGCAGGGGAGGGTAACAAAAGGAACACAAGCACACCCAGAGCAGGGGAGGGTAAGAAAGCAATCTGCTTTATGTAAATGAGAGCAAAAAGTGCTTGTAGCTGGAAAATCCATCCTGGGGTTTGCCAAAGTCAAAGAAAGGTCGATCTAACTCACTTCTGATAGCATTGTCTTTGGGGTGAAAATATAATCCAATTAATTAAAAAGTTTTACCCCCAAACATTCTTAAAAGTACAATTTCTACTCACAGAAATTCTTGTCCTCATTGGCAACAGAGAAAATCATCAACTTTCTACTTTGGGAAAGTAAAGGTATCAGCACCCACGGAAGAGAGAAGAGTATCTTCTACTTTTATGGCCTAATATCCCAGTATCTTGGGACTTTTTAAGGTATTGATGCTCACATTCTTAGGTTCAGGTTGTTGTTGGTTTGTTGCTGTTATTGTTGTTGTTTTCAGCTCATCATAAACTATATCATCTCTTGAAAGTTGGCCCAGAGTCCAGAAGACCCTGAAAATGGACTGTGTAGATTTAGAAGCTTAAATAGCAAACACTGTAACAGAAGCTTAGAGGCCTCTAGAAGGAAGCTATAGCCTTCTTAGTGCTACACACACAAAACAGATCCAGCCCTGTACTTTACACATATTTTTTTAATATTAATGGTGATGAATTTGAATTACTGGCTTCCTAAACTCCCTCCAAGAAAACTTTCATTTTATTAATCGGTACGGGGGGGGGGGGGCAGTGGAATTCATAGCAGAAAGAAATTGCTTTCTAAGCCATCTAATACAGGAGTCATGAGCCACACGCCTACTGAGCACTTGACATGTAGCTGGTCCAGATGGAGACTGTAACTTACACTGGACTCCAAAGACCTAGTACCAAAAATTTTAAAATAACTTATTAAAAATTTTTTAAATAGATATGTTGAAATAAAATTTTGATTATTTTAGGTTAAACTACGTTATTAAGGTTAATGTCGCCTGTTTCATTTTTTAAAAAGTGAATATTAAAAGTTTTTAGTCTATGGCTCCTATTTCTAAGAGTGCCACTCCAAAGTGACCAACTTTAGCTCCCTAAAAGCAGGGGGAAAATGGCCCACGTTCACTTACACATGAGGTCGATGGTATTCTGGAGGAGGACCACCAAGTCCTGTGGACAAGCCCTGACTCCCTGATGCAATGCCTAGAACCATCAAGAAAGCTATCCTGCTGTTGGAAACCCACAGATGGGCCCAGGGTGGTGGGCAGTTGTCAGAATGGAGGTGTTCTGAGACTCTTGCTGCCCCCTGTAGTGGATGCTGTGATTCGCCACCAGATCCCTCTGCAGCACTGAGGCTCACAGCTGAGACTCTCCCTGGTCATTGTCCTTAGCCAAAGGGAGCCGCCTTGCCCAAGGCTAGACGCCTTCCAAGCAGCAGCCTGCACCCCAGTGACAGGTCAATGTGGTGGTCGATGCCTTGCCTTAACTCAGGACACTCTGAAGGGCTATCCCAGCTCCAAAGCCCCCAGCTGAGGTCTCTGTCACAACTCCATTAGCATCTAGCTGTTCTTTCTGCCCAATCCTGCTTCCCTCTCTTGTTTCCTCACAGGGCATTTCCCAGTAAACTCTCCGCATGCAAAGCTCAGTCTCAAGGTCTATGTTATGGACTGAACGATTGTGCACCCCCCCCAATTCATATGCTGAAACCCTCCCGAGGCTCAGGCCCAGCGGAGGAGCGCGTCGGCCAGCTGCCCAGCAGCGCCACACAGGGAGAAGCGGGCGGGCGGACCAGCCTGCCATGGCAGACCAGGGACAGCACTCTGGCTTTTGGAGACGGAGACTCTGCGAGGTAATTATGTCATGAAGTTGGAGCCTTCATGATGGCATTAGTGATTACAAGAGAAGACCCTAGAGAGACTGTTTCCTCTCTCTGCCCTCCACCATGTGAAAATGTACGTAGCAAGAAGGCAGCCATCTGCAAACCAGGAAGTGGGCCCTCACCAGAACACATCTGTAGCCCGGTAGGCACGTTGATCTTGGACTTCCAACCTCCAAAACTGAGAAAAGAAACATCTGTTGTTTAAGCCTCCCAGTCCATCACGTTTTTGTCATAGCAGCTAAGAGAGCCTGCTTCTCAGTGAACCCACCTAAGATATCCTCAGATAGGAAGAAAACGTACGGAAAAAGGGTATTGGGTGCACACACGTGTACAAGCATTTGAGCTCAGGAATGAAGTCAGGATATTTGAGTCAGCTACACACACACACACACACACACACACACACACGAAGCTCGTATCAGTTCCCCCTCGCTCTTCTCAGTTGTGATGATTACTGGGAAACATCTGTCCATCTCTCCTTATTTGGGCAAAGAAAAGACATCCTGACACCCAAGAGCTAAGCGACACATAGCTGGTGATGTCACCTACTTAGAGCCCTTTTATTTTTTCTTTTTTTTTTTTTTTTTTTTTTGCGGTACACGGGCCTCTCACTGCTGTGGCCTCTCCCGTTGCGGAGCACAGGCTCCGGACGCGCAGGCTCAGCGGCCATGGCTCACGGGCCCAGCCGCTCCGCGGCATGTGGGATCCTCCCGGACGGGGGCACGAACCCGTGTCCCCTGCATTGGCAGGCGGACCCTCAACCACTGCGCCACCAGGGAAGCCCCTACTTAGAGCCCTTTTTAAGAAGTCTGGAGATAAAGGCCTCAGCTCTTCCAAGGGGACGTAACAATTTCCTTCTGTTCCTTGACCACAAACTGCACCCCTCACCACACAGACCTCTGGAAGCATGTGCACTATGGGTCCCAGGGCGGCTGTGGGGAACACAGGCACAAAGAGTGACCAGGTAACCCACAAAGGCACACCCAGGCAGGGGGCTGCCCAGCCACCCTCTGGTGTGACCTGCCCAGGTTCACTCACTGCTACCATCGCAAAGAGGAGTGATTTTCCCCTCAGCAATGGTGCTTCACATGCCTGGTCTACGCACTTTTTCTCTGCAATGTTACCTCCCTACCTGGTCCATGATACTTCAGTTGAATAGCACAGGTATTGTTCCTGCAGGTCAGAGATCTCGGGGTGCAGGTTTTACACAGTCAAGACACATCACGAGTATGGCTTTTACTACACCCCAAGTCAGGTGAGGACGGGCACCAGCCTTCCGGGGGCTGCCTGGTGGTCTCTCTTCCCAAGCCCTGGAGGTTATAACACAGACCACCCTTTGCCTCCACAGAGAAGTAGGGCCTTTCCAATCCGGACTCAGATCTATTCCTGGGCTTCCAGTTGTGACTTCCCTGCATCTACAACATGCACTACTCCCGGGCTCCAGCCCTGGGGACCAGCTACACAACCTGCTGACTCAGCTCCCTGGCTATGTGTCTCCACTGACATCACCCCGTTCCCCAGTTCACGGTGCTCTATTTACCTCCTGCTCTTCTTACTCTCAAATAAAGTATGTGGTTTTCTTGCTGTTATTGTTTTATTTCAGTGAACCACGCATGCTTACAGGAATAAACACACACACACAAAAAAACTCTTAAAAAAAAATCGCTCATAATCCCACCATCAGGAGATAACCACCGTTAACATTTTGGTTTATCTCCTCGGAGCCCTTTTCCTTGCATGTGGGTATACAGTTCCTTGTAACATTCTAATTGGAAAGAGTCTACATATGTTTGCATGTTGCTTTTTTCAATTAACATCCAATATGTAAGCATTTCTTCATGGTTTTAAAAATTCTGCAGAAACATCCCACGTACTGGTTACAGCATCATCTACCATATGACTGAGGCATACTTTGTTTAACCCTTACCCCCCATTCTTGAGCATTAAGGTCATTACTGGTTTTTAGCAATGAACAATTTGAATATAGAACTTTACGTGTATTTCAGACTGCTTCCTTCGGATAGCAGCCCTTTTTTTCATTTTTTTTAATTTTTATTTTTGGCTGCATTGGGTCTTTGTTGCTGCGCACGGGCTTTTCTCTAGTTGCGGCGAGCAGGGGCTACTCTTCGTTGCAGTGTGAAGGCTTCTCATTGCGGTGGCTTCTCTTACTTGCGGAGCACCGGCTCTCTAGATGCGCGGGCTTCAGTAGTTGTGGCTCGCGGGCTCAGTAGTTGTGGCGCACGGGCTTAGTTGCTCCGCGGCACGTGGGATCTTCCCAGATCAGGGATCGAACCCACGATCCCTGCATTGGCAGGCGGATTCTTAACCACTGCGCCACCAGTGAAATTACTTAGTCCAGGGGTCGGAACATGCTAAGGCTTTTGATAAATACAGCCAAATATATTTCAAGTAAGCTTATATCAGACACACCAACGATGAATGAGAGCTCTCTAATTTTGTTTGGCAAAAGAAAGATATGTTATTACTATATTAATTAGCATCTCAGATTACTTGGTGAAACTGAACACTTTTCACGTTTATTAGAAATGTGGACTTCTTTTAGGCAACCTCGTCAAATCCTTTACACATTTATTTATTGGGCTCTGAATCTATGTACATGCCCTCTTACCGTATTAAGAAAGCTAATGTCTCATCTGTTGGTGTTTGTTGCAAGTATTTGCCCAGGTTTCTTTACCTTTTGATTTTTTATTAATGTTTGTCCTGCACAGTTTTTAATTTGAATGTAGACAAACCTATCAGTCTTTTCCTTTGTGATTTCCGTTAAGCTTAGAAAATCTTTCCCCTGTCAGAGCATCAGATAAATATTTACCTATTTTTTTTGCTACTTTAATAGTTTTCTCATTGAGTATTCCCACTCTCAAGGCATGTCTCATCAGCTTCTTTCCCAGGCCTTCCCTTACCCTGGATTACTTTATTCTAGCTCTTCACCCATCCCATACGCTGCAACTGTTCTTGGAGGGACAGAGACAATCCCTTTTAAATAATCTGTATCTTGGGAAAGATGCAGGCCCCAGGCAGTTGACTTGGCTCTGTTATCTTCTTTCAACATGTGCACAGGGCACAGATACAATGCCCCAGCGCCTGCCTCCCCTCCCGCGGGTGATGTCTGCCTGTGCCCAGGGAAGAGAGAAGTTCTGCTCAGGGCTTTCATGACTCCTCTCAGGGGCTCTGGTAACCGCATCACCACCGTCACACACACACTCGCACATCTGCTTTCCCCTCGCTCGTTCCCATCTTTCCCTTTGTCTAGTTCCTCTCCACCTAATCTCCGTAATTTCCCGAACTTGCATGTGGTTTAGTCAGAGATGCTGGGGAACCCTTTCCATTTCCTCTCCCCCTCCATACAAGCCCTTCCTGAGATCTGAGCTCCCTCTATCCGGTCTCTCCCAACATGCACAGCGGCCTCTGGGTGAGGGCGTTTGCTTGGCCAGCCTCCCAGAGAACGCTGAGAAGCTGGAATCAGAGAACATCACTGCAGCTCTGCTCTTTCTCTTGCTCTCATCCAGTCCAACTTTTGCTGGTGATTAAACAGAGAGAAAAAAAAATCCCTCTTGTGCTCTTCAGTTTGCTCTCATTAGAAAGCCAAACAGCAGGCAAGCTTAAGAAACATCACACACCTAGGAGCCGGAAGGCTGAGCTGGGTAGACAGGCCTGAAGCCAGCAGACAAGCACAGTGTGTCCAGGGGAAATGTAAGATCCAAATGGCAAGGACGATGCCCACCTTGTTCACGAGCGTACTCCAAGACCTCAGAGGGCGACTGGCAATTTCTTGGGGCTCAGTGGGTAACTGTTAAGGAACAAGTAGGAGTACCTCTCCATCATGGACCCCTAGGAAGTATGGTGACTGAAATATATGTAGACAAGCAACCTGGCATTATCCTCAGAGGGTTTTTAGGGTTTGGTTTGGTTTTGGTAACCCATCCACTTTTCTTTTTACCCTTGGCTAGTCTGTACCCCACAAACACACTTTCAGTACCTCAGCCTCAAGATCTTTAACTTTCTCTGGGCTTCATCACTAAAATGATAAAGTTTGATTAGATGATCTCCAATGTTGCTTCCAGCTATAAAATTCCATGATGAGATGAATAAGTGACAGATGAATGCTTTTATTGACGGTTATAACTTCTGTTCTATCCACATATGGGCTTAGAGTACAGCCCATCATTTACATCTGACTGTACTTTAGTGGAAACTAAAGTTCAAAAGGGAATGAGAACCACAAATGGCCTTTCCCAGCCTACTGTGTACACTGCAACACAGAGAAATCCGTCTTCGAGCAAGAATTCTACACCAACCAGGAAACTATTATCAGTATAATTTATAACACATCCCTTACTACAATAAATCAGAAGGCTTGATTCAATGATTCTGAATTTGGTAGGTTATTCCCAGCTTCATAAAAAATTCAATCACAAATGAAGATGTACAGCTGGGAGCCCATTTGCCATAGAAGCCAATATGATGGGGATCTCTTACTGCAAATGCTCCAGAGTACTCCAACTAGTATTAATGTAAATAATTAATACTGAAATGAAAATGGATACGATTTCTTTGACAGGGCCTTGCAATTCGGTGGCATGTGTTCAGGGAGTGCCAGCTCATTTGAATATTTGCCTAATTAGGAAGGTAAATCTGTTCCTGCTGCCAGCCATCACGCCGCGCACTGCAAAGCCAAATATAAATGCCTTTGCTATCACCCACCGTCGTGGACTGTCACCTCCCACGTCCGTCCCTCCAGTAGCGTGGACAACGCAGAGATGACCAAACCATGTCTCTTCTCTCTCTGTCCTCTGCTCTCTCACCAAGGCTTGCCTCTACCACATAAAACAGAAGCGCAGACGGCCTAGAACTCTTCTGAGGGCGCGGGGTGTGAGATGGCAGAAAGGGAATAAAGGACCTTATGAACCCAAACGTGGGGAAATAGAATGGTCATGCAAACACGTGGACCAGGTTTTGTACCCAGAGGATGGGATCACATCAAATCCCACTAGAAGGGCTTCCCTGGTGGCGCAGTGGTTGAGAGTCCGCCTGCCGATGCAGGGGACGCGGGTTCGTGCCCCGGTCCGGGAAGATCCCACGTGCCACGGAGCGGCTGGGCCCGTGAGCCATGGCCGCTGGGCCTGCGCGTCCGGAGCCTGTGCTCCGCAATGGAAAAGGCCACAACAGTGAGAGGCCCGCGTACCAGAAAAAAAAAAAAAAAAAAAAAAAAAATCCCACTAGAAAATGTTTCAAGGCTACCCTGCGCAAACAGAAGAGAGTCCTGATGTACGTGAGTTTTACCCCTCCTTCAGTCTCTTCTCCCCATGAGTAAGCCTCGGTGCATTCTCCGTTCCAGCCACACGGGACATCCCAGCATCCTCCTGATCTCCGGGACTTTGCTCAAGCGGCTCCAGCAGTCTAGACAGTCTTTGTTTCCTGAGTGTGCCTGGGAAGTCCTAGCCACGCTTCAAGGTCCAATTTGCATCCTACCTCCCATTAAACTCTCACCAGATCATCCTAACCTCAGTAAAATGCTCTCTCCTCTCCCCATCTTTTATGGCACTGATTTGCCCCAGCGTGCCGTGTATTAAAGTGATTCATGTATGAATGCAGACATCTTGGACTTTACGCAATATAGGGCAGCTGCATCATCTTATTCATACTCTAACCCCAACAGTTCATATCACAAGCTTTATATATAACTATGAATCAGCAAGAAGCAGGCTGTAGAAAGGAAGCAGTTACTATCCCTTGGCACCATCTGGACCAGACATCTTTTAGGACCACTGATCTCAGGCAGACCAACTCCCCATGCCCTAGAGCAGGAGTTATCCAACTTCAGCTAGCACATAGGAATAACTGTCAGTTTGTTAAAATGCAGGTTCCTGGGCCCTGCTTACAATTTGGATTCAGTAGTCTGAACTGGCAGGACAAAAATCGGGTATTTTGCAAGCCCACACAGATGATTCTGGGGCTGCTGGTCCTGGGACCACAGTTTGGAAATTCTGTGGGGGACTATTTCATGGGATACAGACAGAGGCACAGTGAAGTCAAAGAAGCTGAACAGGGCTTCCCTGGTGGCGCAGTGGTTGAGAGTCTGCCTGCCAATGCAGGGGACACGGGTTCGTGCCCCGGTCCGGGAAGATCCCACATGCCGTGGAGCGGCCGGGCCCGTGAGCCATGGCCGCTGGGCCTGCGCGTCCGGAGCCTGTGCTCCACAACGGGAGAGGCCACAACAGTGAGAGGCCCGCGTACCGCCAAAAAAAAAAAAAAAAAAAAAAAGAAGAAGCTGAACAACGTGCTGCCAATTTTTCAAAAGGGAGAAGTACTATTTGGTGGAGAACCCCCAGGGATGCATGGAATTCTCAACATCCTTCTGACCAGCAAAGGTACAAGTCAGAGTGCTCCTGACTTTCCAAACACTGAGCTCCTTGGAAGCATCTGTGTGACCAGAGGCTAAGACTCTTCCCTGGCAGAACACATACCCTAGTAGGACGTGGGAGTTAAAACACCCACAGTTTAGCTCCCAGTGTCTGTCTGTGTTGAGATGCACAGGAACCTGTGAGAAGGACCAGCCTGAAAATGGAGGAAGAGCTCTGGGGAACCATCACTTGGAGAAAGGTTTCCGGAGTGAATATGGAAAATGGAGAAAATTCTTCCTCAAAACACAGCTCACCCAGTTGACAGCAATATAAATTCTACTTTCAACAATCCTGAGTCGGCACCATTATGCTCTGAGCTGCCCCTGCAGGCAACGACTCCACTCTTACACTCCTTAGCTTCTTCTCATTAGAGAATTGTTTTTCATGACTACTACGTGCCAGATGCCATACTAGACCCTGGAATTAAAAGGTGAATAAGACCTGTTCCTTGCCCTAGGGTAGACAAGCACTACGGTAAATGACTGCGATACAAAGTACAAAGTGTGCTGAAAGCGATATACAGGAGGGGCACCCAACCTCCTTTAGAGAGCCGAGGATGGAGGATGGAGACTAATCTCAGAACTGACAGACTCCTCCAGGATCACCACGTGCAAATCAGTATACTCTCCCTCCATCTGTTCCAAGTCACTGAAGAACTTCCCAGCCCAGGGAACTGACATCATCTCTTTCCCCCTGGTTACTAGAGAGGGCAGCTGACAGCTGTGCTCAGACGACCTTCTCAAGCTTTTCTCAACCGGGGCGTGATGCCTCCTGGTTACCAACCTCTTGCTTCCCGGGTTTGGGGCCTGACTGGTGTATCCGCACAGGCCTTGGAGGGGAGGCTCAGGGCCCCTGCTGGGCACAGGCCTGCCTGCCCTTAAAAGCAGGATAATTGAAGACTCACAACACCCCAGGGCTAGGGAAAGCTTTCTGGCAGGAGAAGGAAAAATCAAAGTTAGCCAAGGAGGAAGAAAGGAAGTTGCTCCCCTGTTTACACGAGTTTAATTGGTGCTTAATTCATGCTTACACTTCTACTCAAAAAAAAAAAAAAGAGTTAAGCTGTATAGCAACAAGCAGTGCTGACTGTATCAGATGGCCAATTATGTGAGCACTGGGTAGCCAGCATGGGAGAAATACCTGATTGATGGTGGTGGCCATGCCGCTCTGCACCTCCCACCGAAAGCAGCAGCCCTGCACCTCACAGGTGTGGTGACTGAGGGGGGCCCTCCCAGCCTCCAGGGAACAGACCTGGCTTCTGTCTCTAAGTGGACATGCTGCAGAGGAGATACCATGTCTCATACAAAAAGAAAACAGATAGATGGCTAGTACCGGGCACAGAATTTTACTAGGCAAGTGTTTATTTTCATGAGGCATCAGCAATTTTTTAAGGCTACATGCCGAGTAACTACCGTCACTGATTACATGAACGGATTACCTCTGGAGAAGGAATCTAATTATATTCTTGTACAAATTGCAAAACGTAGATTAATTTCAAATTTGCTTGGCAGCCATCTTGTACTTTTCTTGAGATCAGGGATAGGGCTGTGGGTCAGGACAGCCAGATCACTGCAAAGAAGCTGGAAACTTGAAAAGGATTTGCCCTTTCATTAAACAAACGTGCACCGAGCACCTTGCCTTCTGTGTGCCAGCTCTGTTCCAGGTGCTGGACATACAGATTTGAGCAACACAAGGTCTCATTTCTCTTGGAGTTGCCCGAAACATTAACCAACTCCAAGAGCCATAAAATCCAAAGTGTTCCTGAACCCATTTAAGTAGCTACTGGGATTCATTTTCTGAACACCTGTGAGGGCCTGGTACCTGTAAACCAGGAGTTGTCAACCTACTGGCCTTGAGAGGGAAATCTGTAAGAGGCAGCAAAGGATTAAGCAGGGGGCGGGGGGCGGACTAGAGGAGGAGCCAAGTGACATACATCCTGAAGATGGATTAATTCATGTAAGATGGAAACGTAAGGAATAGGAAAGACAAAGCAATTGAAGAGAGAACTTGAAAAAGGAGAAACATAACCATTTCTTCCAGTTCAACCTGTCTCATAATCATAGTAATGACAATTTCAAAAACGAGTTACTATTTCTCATCAATTAAATTAGCATATACTTGAGTGAAAAAAGAATTTTCAGTGTAGGTAAATTTAGGTAAGATGAAACTAGCCCAAGTTTTCTGAAAGGAAATTTGTCATTGTTTGTGAAGAAACTAAAACTAAAAAAAAAAAGTATGTACCTTTTGAGCCAATAGTTCCTGTTCTAGAAATTTATCCTCAACAAATTATCAAAAATATGGTTAACGATTTACACACAAGGGTTTATCATTACATTATAACAGTCTAAAATTAGAACCACATAAACACTTAACTTGAAAGGAAAGGTTAAGTAAATTATGAATATCCATATGGTAGAGTATTATGATGCCATTAAAATTATGATTATGAGACGTTTTGATGCCAAGTTTTAATGCCTATAATTATAAATAAAAATTGGAATAAAAATTATATAAAAAGTATGATTTACAACATGGAAAGAAATGCAAAAGGATATATGAAGTAACAGTAATTTGTCTATTGGTAGTAGAATTTCAGATGAGGTTTTTCTGCTCTTCTATACTTTCCTATCAAAGTCTTCTATAATAATCATGTTTTATCTTGAGCATCAGGAGAAATGAAATAAGCTGATGAAAAAGAGAGAAAATAGGAGGAGGGGAAAACATTAACCTAATGAGGAAGAACAGGAAGTGGGATGGGGGTGGGTGGTTAGAGGGAAGGATTACAACCAGAGACAAAGGAAGATTCAGATGGTGGGCAAATGTTTGCTGCCAGAATAGTGCTTGGTGACGATGTCCGTCTCAGATTTCCTCCTTCCTTTCACGATTAATCAGATTTCACATTCAGTTTCAATCGCCCTGACAACGCTTAAATAACTCTGACCCGGCTCTATAGGATTTTAAAAGTCTCATTTGGTTCCCACCATTTTCAGCCTCCAAGTTGAATCCTAGTTGGTCCTAGAAACTTTATATATTGACTCATGAAAAAAAAAAAAAAAAGCTCCTATAGAACCATAGCACTTTCAAAAGTTATTTCAAAAAATCTTTTGTAGCGTCATCAGATTTCCCCTCCCCCCCAAAAGAAAACACCATAGCACTGACTGTAATCAATTGACTCTTTTGTTTAGATGCTTTCTCTAGAGATTCCGTATCTCACTGAAGGAGATGGATTAGTCTTGGACAGCTTCTAAAACGGTGCCCTGTCTATTTAGCACTTACCTAGAGTACAGTGAACTCTTAATACTTAATGAGGCAGCCGACAGGGATGACTCAGTTCATCAATAGTGAACACGGAGACAGCATCCCATTTCCACCACTACCAGGATGGCCGCTGAGAGAAGGGACAAAAACTACCGCGTGCAGGAGACACTTAGCGGCTCTTCCTCCTTTTCTTCATTCACCCATGGGACATCCCCAGCTGATGGCAGCCCAGTGTCCCCAGAGAGTGGGCTGAGATTGGGGGTTCTGACAGCTGAGATGGAGGGTGCCAGCCATTTCCTCACCAGTGTCTTCTGGCCATGCAATTTTAATAAGCTCAACCTCAAGAAAGGAAAAAGGAGCCTGGGATCATGCTGAATTATTCACAGCTCCAATCGGGTAAGGCAGAAGAACCCCTCTTCAGAGAGTAAGTAATAGCTCCTCATTGATTTTTTTCCCCCTTTGCGATCCCTAGGTGAGAACCCAGTTTAAATATCCAAAGATGGAAGAAGATCTAACTATCCTCTTAAATCTGAGTTCATGAGTAATTGGTGTATTTGCGACCTGTGTTACAGTTGACAATTCTGTTCTCTCAAGAATAGTTTCAGAGAGATTGGCATATTTAAATTTATTTTAAATATAACATATATACAAAAACGAATTTTTATAGATTAATGACCATGATCAAAGAGGTCTTGTTTAATGACAGAACGAAAACTGTTGTTAGCCTTGAGACTTGAAGGCCAAAGAGATGTAGGATTCATGCATTTATCAGATGCCAACGGTGAATTAGCTCTGGATATAATGAATATACCTTATTTCTACGCACAGAAAGAGAAATGTAAGCTCGACAAAGTATAGTTAACTCTTCCCTACAGTTCAAGGAAAGCTTACTTTCCATATTCTCAGCCCATAGTTAGCGCTAATAAAGTTGTTCTCAAAATAAAGACAGTCTCCATGCCCCTGTAGGGAAGTGAGTTAGAGACCAGCTCGTTCAGACCTTGTCTACAGATCAGAATCTCAGCCCTTGCCCATCAAGCACTTACACAAGTGCACCCACCTAGCGGGTGGCCTCCCCTCCTTTTAGCAAGTCTCACATAATCCACTGCTGAGAGTCCAGTCCAGACCACCGTGACCTCAGGCCTGGAACATCACAGAAAGCCCCTCGGAGTCCAGACTCCTCTCCATCCATCCCAGACAGAGCTGATGGATGAAATTCCTAAGGGATCATAAAGTCGTAACACTCACACCACGTGGCTCTCCCTCGAGTTATTGAACTGCTGGAAGCCTCAGTCTCCTTATCAGTAAGCTGTAATAATAATAATATGCTCCTCAGAAGACAGTTGAGGTTTAAGTGAAATAATGCACACTGGGGATACAGCCGCCGGCCCGTGTTAAGGCTTCACCAATAAGTGGGAGTTACCATCTCATGAGAATGCAAGCTCCATGAGGGCAGGAATTGCTGGTTCTTTCATCTGGTGCCTATAACAGTTCCCAGTAAATGGTGGGAACTCAATAAACTTAACAAATGAAGTATTTCAGGCCCATGTCAATGCCACTGCTCCTGCCCCGTTATCCTTGGCTGACATGACCTTTTCCTCCCGTGGATGTTGCTAATAGTATTTTGCTTGTCCACGTCCTGTAGCGCCGACCCCTGCTGTCTCAAGGCGATATCACTGCCCTATGTCCTCTAGCGTAAAGCCCCTCTTTCGCTGCCCGGTTCAGATGCTGTGCACACCACAGGCCCTCAACCAGGCATGAAGAGCCTGCCGGGTCATTCCAAGAATGACCAAAGATGGGTCCTCGTTAGCCAGGGCCACAAAGCTCCGAGGGGGAATTGTAAACACTTAGGATCCCAGCCCTTCTCCTTGAATTGAGTGAGGAAATGGAGCTGAGTTAGTAATCTTTTTAATTGCACACTTCTGTTAGTTCTGCCAAGCTACATAGCAGCTGGATTTCAAACCTTAACCACAAACCAGAGGTCCCTACTCTTTTTGAAGTGGAGAAGTCATCTTCACTTCCAGGAAATGAAACGATCCCTTGGGCAGGAGCTGATGGCAATGTGAACGAGGGGAGGGTAGCAGAATGTAATGCTAACAGGACACATGGAAAAAGCCAGGCTGGGGTGGGGACGGGTGCTGGCTGGGTGTCGGCATTGCCCCCCCCAACACACACACACACACACACACACACACACAGAGCCAGAAGGAACGCACCCCTCCTTCTCCTCTACCCCCACCCCCAAGAGGGCGTGCCCAGGAGCTTAGGGAGGAGGTCGCTTTTGTACAGTTCCTTTTCCTGGTTTCCCCGGCAACCGTGCAGCATCTAGATGCTCCAAGAGTGAGGCGGTGGGATGTGGTGGTGCGAGGAACACGAACGCTGCGTCCGTCCCAAGCGGTGTCACCTCCACACCCACGTTTAGCAGCATCTCAGCCTCAGAAGGTCAAACACACACACTCCCCACTCCAACTGCTCATTTCTAATGTGGTACCAGATGCCCAAGCAAGGAGCCTCAGGGAAACGTTACATGAATAGCCTCATTTACCAACGTGAACTGAGAGGTGGGGCCTGAGACTGAACGATACCTAGGCACGAAGGATGCTTGATGTCTTGTGGTTGGGTTTCTGGATATCAGCTAAGCCTACACAGGACACATCATGGGGCATGAATTAACGTTGTATCAGTAGCTGGTTATGGGCTGAGAACAAGGGACAGGGGAGTCTGAGCTGTCACCCCAGTGAGGGTGTCTAATTTGGGGGATCCAGCCTAAGAACAACAGATGTAGAAACGGGAGGCCACAAGACCATTCAGAGGCATATTGCCTAGAAAGTAGAAGATACAGTCTCCAGCTCTGAAATGAGCTCTATTCTAAAACCTCATTAGTAAGTTGGTTATTTGGAATTCAGAAACCATGTCCAGGGAAGTCATATCTGTTATAAATGATGATTGGGTCTCTAGGCTAGTCCACAAAAGCCTATTTAACTCATAATGTAGATGAAATACTATAAGCTTGCAATGAAAAGCAACAGAAAAAAATCCTGTTGTGATACCAGTAATTAAATGAAAAAGAAAAACAGAGAAGTGGAAAATAAACAGCTTTCTTTCGTTTCCTTTGAATACTAGAGCTCTTGGATGGAGTGGCGGGGGTGGGGGTGGGGGGAGGGGCTCTTCATTTACTTTAGACAATGGGATGGAGGGGAAGGAGCTGATGGTGGGGGAGGGCC
This sequence comes from Stenella coeruleoalba, assembly GCF_951394435.1. Classification (NCBI taxonomy): domain Eukaryota; kingdom Metazoa; phylum Chordata; class Mammalia; order Artiodactyla; family Delphinidae; genus Stenella; species Stenella coeruleoalba. The sequence goes on along the minus strand of NC_137155.1, from coordinate 92,412,370 downwards.
GGCTGTAGGACGAATTAGAGTTGTCCTCTGGGATAATGAAAAACAAAAGCATATTTGTGAAAGCAGGCAGAGAGAGGAGAAGAAAAAGTGAGTAGGCTTGTCTCATGTCAATAAGACGTAGGTGGTGGTGGGGGGACCCTCGGAGTGAGGAAAGAGAGTGAACTTGGCATTCACAAAGGCGTGGGTTCTAGTTCTGCCTCCCAGAGGGACTCAGGCGGGGCAGCTGTGTAGCCCCTCTCCCAGCTGGCAGGTTACCAGCTGTCTCCAAGGCCAACTCATTCTCCCTGCAATTCTTCGTCCCTCTTAGTTGCTAACAGGGAAGGGCAGAAACCAAGACCAACCACAGCCAGCACCACCCCATGGCCCACTGTGGGCACTGAGCTGAAAACAAGGAATTCCCAGGAATATCGCCTCCAGCACCTCCCCCACCCCACCCTAACAGCATCTCCTATCCTCTTCCTGGACCCTCTTTTCCCTATACCACCAACACTCTCACAGTATCCTCTTTGGGAATGTGTCTTTTCCTTTCAGGAATAGGAAAGGACCTCATCATAGTACATACTGGAAACCGCAGCCTTCCTGGAAGGCAGGGCTGGGCTACAACAGTTAGGAGACAATCATTTCCATACTTCCCTTGACAATTTCAATACAAATGTACTCACAGTGTATTTATCTTCAAAGCTCTGAAAATGTTACTTTTTAGACACTCAGCATGTAAGTCTCTTTTAGAGACTCACGTTATGGTCTAAACTGCATTCTTATTGGACACAACTGATAAATTAGAGAGCTGCTTCTGCTGCACTATCCCATTCTCTGCTCTTAAACTCCTTTCACAATATGCCACACTGTTGCCACTCAGCACATAACACTGCTCAGCCACTTTCTACTCCCACACTGGAGACGCCCGATGCCAGCTCCCATCCCCCGCCCCCCCCCCCTCGCGCTCTCTCTCTCTCTCTCTCACACACACACACACACACACACACACACACACACACACACCTGTGCAGACAGCAAACTCACAGCAGACCCACCAATACATACAGCCACACACGAGGCACACTCACCCACACAGGCTGCACAGAGTTGAACAGAAAAGCCCCCAAGTCCACGAAGTACCATTTTAGAGCCTTTCCCCCATTTCCTATGGGGAACCCAGTGCCTGGCACAGCTGTGCTCCGATAATAACAGCACCTAATGCTACTTGGTATCAGCCTTTCCAGAGTTACTGACCGATTTCACATGAATCATTTAAGTTTTATAAAACTCTCAAGACAGGTAGTATTACCTCCGGTTTACAGACGACTGTACTGGGTTTAAAACACTCATGTAGTTTGCCCAGGGTCATACACCTAGACAGCGACAGAGCTGGAACTCAATGCCACGTCCCCTAGCTTGAAGTCCGTTTTGAAAGGAGAACATTGCAGAGGCAAGATAGAGATTTCAGGCTAGATAACAGGACGATGCTCCCACAATGGGGGAAAAAAAGAAAATACACCTCACCTCTTCCATGCTGTTTTATTCAATTAACAGAAAGAAATATGGAAAAGTTAAATTACCAAAGCTATAACCAAGTAGAAACAGACAACACACGACATACAAATAACTTAAAAGTCCTGCTTCTGCGTGAGAGGTGCAAAATGCAATATTTCCTCTCCCAGCTCCCGTCCAAAGCCCACCCACACTCTCTCCTCTCCTGAGCCTTCACTGACCACCACAGCCCCCTGCCCTCAATGCCCTCCAGACCAAGAGTTCTCAAGCTTTAATGTGTTAAGAATCACACAGATTCCTAGGCCCCACCCACAGAGATCTGGAGTCAGTGGCTTTGGGCTGAGGCCCAAGAGTTTGCATTTCTAGCAAGTTCCCAGATGATGCAGATGCTACTGGTCCATGAACCGCCTTTGAGGTGCACTGGACTAGACTCTGATAGGACCTTTACCACACAATGTAGAACCTCCCTACTTTTTCTGTTAAGTGATTCTGGTTCCCAGATGCCTCTTCCCCTACCCTCCCCCTGCAGTCCTACCATCCTCAGAAGCAGCCTCATCTCCAAATCCCAGGACCCATCCTGATCACAGTTTGAGACTGCTGCTCTAAGATCACGCCCCATTCTTGTTCAAGGCGTAGTATCCCTGACCTTAAAACTGGGCTTCTCTCCTAGCTGCTGTTCTCTATTTCTTATTCTAACTCCCTAATGTCCCAGATTTCTCGGGAACTAGTGCCTGCCTTCTCCTGGCCAAGCCTCTTCCCTATTGGATCATGCAGTCCTGAAACCCCAAAGCACCACTTACTGTATTCATACCTGCTGACCCACTGCCCTGATGACAAGTGTCTGCTGCTCAGATATCCGTGTCTCATCCAACCCAGATTCCCTATTGCTGAGCTGCCCCTGCCCGCTGGAACACTCGGCTCCGGGTCCTGTTTCTCCCCCTCACTGCTGTAGCTCACCTGCACAGTGAGCTGCTGTTGTCTGAGCTGTTGGAAAGATGAATCACCTGCAATACTGAGCTTCCTTTTCAGCACCTAGAGCTGGGACAGTTCCCCTAGAGGGCCCAGAGAAAGCAGATCTTAGACCATCCCCACTTTTCCCACAGAGGCCAAAGCCTCTGTGATACGGTAGTTCTGCCTTATGTTCTGCCTTTATTTCCCCTGCAATGAGTTCTTGCCAATTTAAACGTGGAGGTCGGGACCCATGATGTGTGCGCGTGTCAGCCGCGTTAGCCTGCACTCTGGGTAGTCGATAAACATTAAGCAACAAGCAGTTTGATCCCTTGCCCAGTTGGCACCTGGAAATATATCATCCAATTTGGAAAGCAGGATACCTTTTAATATCTCCTCCAGCACCTAACCCGGGGCTTCTCATGGAACAGGCACTCCATGAATATTGAATGAGTAAATGAACAAATGGATGAGGGATGCCAGTGGGGTTGCACCCAGGTCTCCTTTGTGGTGTCCAGATCGGTGTGCTCGGCCGGAAGAAAACACCTTCCAATCTGCAGAAGCTAAGAGAACGCCTCTAGGCCAGACTTGCAACTAATTCCCAGCACAAAATTGGACCTGCCCATTCAGATGAACTGTGGCTTGAAGACTGCAGTTACACCAGCACAGTGGTTCTCAGCTTCGTTTCAGTACCTGGCTATCTTTAACAGAAAAGGTTGTGCCCTACTCCACCCCGCCCCTTACTCCAGGCCTCCTCCCTTCCCGACTCCTAAGGCCGCCTCAAAAATAAACTCTCCCTCTTGTCCACTCCATTTCCGCCACTGGTTCCTAGCCAGGCCGCCATTTAAGTAGGTGGGATCAACAGCTACACATGTTACAATTTTAAAGTATCTCCACATGACCTTTAACACCTCACTATCACACCTTTGGGTGAAGTCTCCTGAAAAATAACAATGCTATCAGGACAGGTAACCCAAGAAGACATTAACACCTTAAAAAAGTTCATCCAATTAGGAAGTGTGCTGTCTAGCAGAAGCCTGAGGGAATGGGACAGAAGAGAGGTAGGTTTGTTTTGTTTGTTTGTTTGTTTTTTGTGGTACGCGGGCCTCTCCCTGCTGTGGCCTCTCCCGTTGCAGAGGCTCCGGACACGCAGGCTCAGCGGCCATGGCTCACGGGCCCAGCCGCTCCGCAGCATGTGGGATCTTCCCGGACCGGGGCACGAACCCGTGTCCCCTGCATCGGCAGGCGGACTCTCAACCACTGCGCCACCAGGGAAGCCCAAGAGGTAGGTTTTGACAGGCAGGGAAAGCTGTGAAGGAAAGGAGTCCTGGCATGAGTTACAGCTGCCAGAGCAGGTGTAGGTGTGATGCCACATTAAGGGGTGTGTGTTCTCTGCCTGGCCTGTTGCAAAAATACCATAGGAGCTCTGGGAGGACAAGCATAGGGCAGCCTCTGGGCTGCAGGCTTTGGGTATCCTGAAAGGTTTACAATGTTCCCTGCAAGGGCTTGGGGGCAGAGAGACATGGGATGGGTTGCAAAAAGCAAAGACTTCAGAACACCAAGCGACATATGGGGATGCTCTGTCAGTTGAGTTCCTGTGCTACCAAGCTTCCAGAATTCTGGGGAGGTTTCTTGCTAGGGATGACCCCCAAGGATGGCAGTCTTGCAAGCAAGAGGCAGCTCACAACAGACTGCACACAGTGAGAACCTCACACTGGCTGGGCTCAGAGGCAGATGCAGGGGAAGGAAAATGGTCAACACTGCAGGGGACCGAAGCTTCTCTTGTCTAGGATGTTTACCTCATTAGGCTGTTTTACATCACATCCGCCAAAAACAAAGAAAAAATAGCTGGAGGGTGTCTGCTGGAGTTCAAACCTGGATCCTGAGTCTCAGATCCTTCTGAGGCCAAGAAGGGACCTCTAGGCAGCCCCTTCCTGCCTGGCATGGTTACCCCATCTGCAAGAGGCAGTTATCGCTGTTACAATTACTCTTATCATCATCCCAACCCCTTGGGTCTACCACATTCATTTCGCCATAAGCAGGGATGGCTGGGGGACGAGGGACCAGAAACCTAGGCCACTCCTAGGCTGTGAGGCCAGAGGTCTGAGTAGGAGTAAAGTTCAGAGGGCAATGAGCAGGCTGGTCCTGAGGGGCCAGGACAGTCCATCAGGAAAGGAGAAGATAAGCGCCATCGGGCAAGAAGCCAACACAAGGCCAAGGCCAAGGCCAATGCCAGCGGGGAGGGGCAAGGAGCAGCTTTGGACCCAGGAGGTGGGCGGTACCTGGGGGTGGCTGGAGGGAGTCTTAGCACCGGGGAGACTAGGGTTCAGGGGCAGGACGTGCTAATCCTAGAAAGAGGGGAGCGTGTGGAAGAGATTACGGAAGAGGCTAGAAGAGGGGGAACTGGGTAGGGCTTGGCCAAGCAGAGTAAGAGAAGAGTTCGGCACCAAGATCTACAGCAGATTAGCAGACAGGCTGGGCTTCCCACCATGCACAGCCTGGGTGGGGCTGGTACCCCCAGACTGAGCTAAGCTACAGGCCTCCACGGTGGGCGGTCAGGAGTCTCGGGGTCAGGGATCCAAGTGTGTCACTCAGGTGTGTGCATTAGACAAGACAGTTCTGAATTTTATTGCTTCCCCCTCTTAGCAGCACATCCACTGACACATTCTCGCTCCTCCACAAAGCCTCCATCTCTGCTCCCTCCCTCCCCCAATGCCCTTTCCCTCCTCTTCTCCGTCCCTCTTTAACTACATATCATATTGCTTCTGATTCCACTTTGCAAAGCTACTGTGTGAGGCTGTGTTTGTGTGTCCCTGGGGGTGGGGAGTGAGCCCTCAGGAGGATGGTGGGGGGGGGTGTCGGGGGAGGAGATCATCTCTCCCTCCCTCCCTGGCCAGCTGGAAATGTGCTGTGTGACCATCCAATTTAATTAGCTGAACTTTCAGTCTTGACAGAAGGAAGCTTTAAAAAAAACAAAAACAAAAACAAAAAAACCTGGAGCTTTCTTGGCTCTCAGCCTCTTGAAAGATAGCGGAGAGGATGTGATTGCAGGAAAGCGGAATCCCAACTCCCTGATTCCCACTGCCAGGGGCAATCAACTGTGAGCTGAAACCTGCATCTTGAAAAGCTAAGTGGAAGGAGAGAATCTGAGCTCACAAGCACAGGACTCTGGAGCCTCAGGGCTTGGACCCTGGGGTAGACTCGTCAGCAGCTACCCAGAGTCCCTGACAAGCAGAGTTGGAGACCAGGGGGGTGACAAAGGGCTGCCCTTCTCACACCTTCCAGTGGGTACCTGCCCTGCAGCCCCCAGGCAGGCCCCCCACTGTGCCCCCGCCACCCATTCCCTCAGCCCGGTCGCTGGAGCAGCCCCCCAAGCCCAGCTCCACTCCATGCCAGCTCCTCCTTGCAGAAGCACCCACATCTCAGCAGCAGCATCTCCCCAGAGCCTGCTTTCTCAGCACCCTGGCTGCCCAGTCCGCATCACGGGCCACCCAGGCACCCCTCCCACCCCCTGCCCTGCCACTGGCAGCATCCAGGACCCCAGCTGTGCTACAAGCGCATTCCAAAGGGACACCAGTGACAGTGAAAGCAAAGGAACGACCACTAGGGATGGCCTCAGGGGTTCCTGAAGGTGACACAAGGACACAGAATTCTCCAAACAAACACAGCAACCCAAGCCTGGACTTCAGAGCACGAAAAGCCCATGCGGATGTGTTCTAGTGAGAGGAGGAAGTGGCACCGTTTAAGATGTCACTGTCCTGCCAGCCTGCTTCCCCTGACCACTGCCAATCTGCTTCTGTCATATTCCAAACATGAAACCAGACCACCCACCCAGAGAGTGGCATCGGCCACTCTCATCTCCTGTAGCCACCGCCCCATCCTCGCTGGCCCAGCGATACTCACCCACCCTGCTCCAGCCCTGGAGGGGGCAGGAGGACCCAGATCAGGGGTGCAGTGCACCCTCGGAGCCCACGGAGCCCGGACCCATGCCACTTGGGGTCACTGCGATCTCATGGGAGGCAGCAGACAGGGAGGAAAGCCCAGGTGGGCTGCCCCAGGCAAACAGTCAGGTCTGGGTGGACTGAGGGCACGGTCCCAACTATTGAAGGAGTTCTGCCTTCTCTGGGGGGGCTCTTGCCAGGGTGGGAAGGAGAAACAGGTACACCCAACACTTCATCTGCAATCATCATCCAAGACAGATTCAGAACCTTGTCACCAAATCACCCAGAAAACTCAGTATTCAAACCTCCATAGCAGAGACCACCCTCAACACACACACACACATGCACAAACACATTTGATTCTCCGACCTTTACTCCCCAGACTCGTGGTTATTAGCTCTTTACACTTGGACTTATAAACCTAGCGACCTACAGATACTTTTATTCTTTCACCTGCTATTCATGTGACCATAAGGTGAATGAGCTCACAGCCAGTGAAGCCTCCCATTGGTGAGGTTACCTGTTCAAAACCCACAGCATAGTTTTAAACCAAATGGTGCTTTTCTTCTTTGAAAACATTTTTTTCCACAACAGTGTTTCATGACCACATGCAAATTCTTGATGAAAATGTAGGTATAACCTAAGTTTAACCAAAGTCCAAAATATTTACCAGAAGTTATTTCAGGAGAAAAAATCAAAATTTTTGCTTTGGCAAAAATTACTTCCTGAGAAAAATTACAGAATGTAAGGTATTATGACGAAATTATAAAACGATAACCGACCTAGTATTAAAGGAATTTGATCCCACTGACAGTATTAAACAATACAGGACTCTCAAATAAGTAAAGAAATCAGAGTCTGTTTTTTTTTTCTTAATTTCCAAAGCTTGGTCATAGGGGTTTGCTAATCTTTGACAGTTTCTACTTAATTTCAAAGGGGGCTTATGTGCCCATGTCCCACCTAATGTCATCGATATCTGACCTTTGAAAATTAAAACTGACATTTACTACACCTCCCCATTGCGCCAACATTGCCAATTACGTTCAGCAGCAGCTTCAGGCGTGACCCACGGTCGCCTGCTCTCGGAACGGCAAACGTTCTCTGCCTGCCTCACAGACCAGCAGGTCACTTTGTGAAACAGGCAGATGAATCCCTCACCAAAGGGGAGCCTCGACTTCACCCAACACGGGGTGCCCAAAACGTCTGCATGTATCAGTCGCTGAGATGGCTTTTATCACTTAAAAATAGATCTGTCAGCACCCCCATTCACCACAGCAGAGCCTGCACGCTCGATCTTGCAGAACCTAAGGGCACTCCAGTTTCAGAACAAGGACCCGGGAGACACTGGGCTCAGAGAAGGGCCATAAAGCTTAGCATTAGCCTCCTCTCTGCCTTTGCTAACACCATGTAACATGTTTTCAGTGATGCCCTTGAAATGCATCTGTGCAATTTACGCTAGAATAATTCTTCTTGCTGAAACACTTTCACAAACTACCTTAACTGCATGAAACCGTTATACTATATTGTAATCAGGGCATTGCCCTGTAATTATTTGCTTTGTGACTGTATCTCTCCACTCCTGCCCACCCTCCTCCACCTCCAGACATGAGCTCTTTGAAAGAGCTCCCTGTGGCCTCGGTATCCACCATGTGCCCGGTACACAGAAACACTCGGTAACTGTGATTGAACTGAGTGAATCTGAATTGAAGCCGAAATACCGACAACAACGTCTTCCTTCTGAGATTCCACGACGCCCCTCCCCCTCCACTGCATTGCTTAAGTTATATTTAAGTGGTTCTTCTACCAGGCTTGTCATGTATCTTGAACATGCACTGTAGGTGTCTATTAAGTGACTATCCTAGACCAATGCAACTTGACGAATAAGCAGTCACTGTCAGGGATTTATACACTTGGCTCTTCACATGTCTCCCTCCAAAAAGGAAATTAATAGCCCTGATTACTAGTGTCCCTAAGGCAAATCTCACATTAAAATTAAATAAGTATGTGGTATGCTTAGCTCAATGTCTAGCACCTGAGGATGCCCATTGGACATTAGCTCCCTGTTCCCAGCTTCTGGTTCGTGTCTCCAGCAGCGATAAAGCTTGTAAGGGGGGGGGGGGGGGGAACCATCTGGTTAACGCATTCCTATCTGCTCATACCTGCCCTACATCATTTTGGGCCACTGGCATTAGGTAACACTCATCCAGACACCTAGTCAGAATCTTTTTCCTGAAACCAACGAACGATTGCTCTGTTTAATTTTACTCGTCTCTCACCCCACCCCCACTTCAAGCTATGGTGATTTGATTAAAACCAAACCAAAAAGTGGTGGGCCCCATGCATGCAAAAGACAATGAGGCAACAATAAAGAGACAAAAGATGGTTTTGACCTTCTTCAAAGTTTACCGATTACAGGAACCTTGTTATCAAGAAACAAAGAGCCTCCTTCACATATAAACATAAAGTTAACCTTGTGACATTATGTGAAAATAGCTAGAATCGGGGAGAAGTGACAAATGCACCAGAGGCAGCGTGGAGCTTACTAAGAGGAAGAACATGTTCACATGAAGAACAATGCTGGTGAGGAAGGAGAACTTTCCTGACACAGACAAGCAGGTGGATCCCCATGGAGCAGAAAGGTAAAAATAGCAAACCAACTGTGTCCGCTCATGACGTCACCCTCTCATAATTTAAGTCTCTGAGAATCCCTGACCAAGAATTCCCCTAACCAATGGAGGCAGATACTCTGATCTTCTCTGAGCAATCACATGCGAACATGGGTCCCATCATTCTAGGGGAAACAGAAACTTGGAAGTTGAGGACCAGCCCCTCCCCCTTCGTGACCCCTCCGACATGCAAATTCCCAGCGCCACGCTGCCTGCAACCACCACCGGGTCTTAGCAGGTCTTACCCCGTACAGAGGACAACACGAGAGAGATTAGCAGGTTGCCACAGTAACACCCCAGGCAACTTGGAGACACACTGGACTTGAATCCCAGGAGTTGGTTTGGTCAGATAGGTGAAATCTTAAATGCCTACCAGGATGGCGAAGCAAGACCACTGATCACCGTCTAACTGCTGGTCGTTTTTTGTTTTAACTGTAGAAGCAAATTCCTCAAAAGCTACAATGCCATCAAAACCAACCGAGGCCACTGTGACCCACAGACATCGACACTTTAAGGATTGCCGCCAAGTTCTGAGACTGTCCACAGGTCTCACACGGAGGTGCATCTGTCCATCCGGACCGAGCTGCTGACGGGCATCCAGTCTCCGCGCCCTCCACAGGTCACAGCCAGAGAAAGAAACTCAGGTGTACTTACGCAGGGCGTGCCACTCATCCTGGCGGATGGTCTTCGTGATGTTGAAGGTGAGGTTCCTGGGGATGGTGGCTGAGGAGTAGTGGTATTTGATGTACGTGCATCTCTCAATTTCTCCTGGCAAAGAGAGACAGGAGACCAAAGGTTAATGAGGCAGGAACCAGGTCTGGGGCAGTCTCCAGGATCCATTTTTCTGTCCTGGGGCAAGGGACTTGTTTCATATCGGGCCTGGTGACACCTACATTTTACACGTACAAGGTAATAACCTTGACTCCAAAAGAGCAAGAGGGTAGGACAAAATCAAACGCCATGGATTTAGATAGAAAAATACACCTCTGGCATCATTCAGAGGTGGGAAGAGTCAATGCTTAGGCTGATAGCAGCTTGTTAAAGAAAGTAGTAGCCATGTGTGTTTAACCTTAGGAAAATCAACTTTTATATCAAGGGAGGAAGTTTGGCATCTAAAGACGTTTAGAGTTTGCACCCACAGACCAGTAAACGGCAGGCCTCGGCCTTAACCATGTAGTACGTGCTGTCTTGCGGAATGCTGAGCTAGAGGGGGCCTCTTGCCTTTTCTCCATCCCCTGCCCCCCCAGCCTCACCTCTGAACACAAAGCACTCAGATCCATCTGTATCTCCTTGAACCAGTCTCTTCTCAGATTTCTTGGACAAAACTGAAGCCCCCTGACATACTCAACACCTGGTCCAGTAGGACTTTTACTGAGAAGCCGTTATCAATCAATGCATGCTTTGCTAGTCAGATTGTCAAAATAGTCCTACATCTTAGAGCAGAGGCCCTCCAAGTGTGGCCCTGGGATCACAGCATCAGCATCCTCTGGGAACTTTCTAGAAATGTCATTTCCCAGGCCTGACCCCAGACCTGCTAAATCAAGAACCAGGAGGTAGAGCCTGCAATCTGAATTTTAATAGGCCCTCCAGGTGATTCTGTTGCACACTTTAGTTTGAGAACCGACGCCTTTGAGAATCTAACAGAACTGCCAAAGCACGAATTTATAAATCCGCCATGTCTGCAAATTCCAAAAGGAAGGCATGATTAGGAGTCCTTGGCCTCCTGCAGACGCTTCCATCGACACTTGCTTATCTGGGGGATGTTAAAACTCAGCGTCAGCGCGTTGTGAACAATCAGGAAAGGTGTCATCTTTAAAGGTTAGGGGTTTTAAAATTTGGTTTTGCACCTGAATGGATTTTGATGGTAATCCATTTTGCACCCCACTGATTTTCAGTTTATAAGTGGTGGCACCTGACTGAATCGTCTGATTCCTGGCTCACTGTCAGCAGGGAACCTGGCAATTGGCGGAGTGCAGTAATTTAGACAGCGCCTTATTGCAAATCATATCTGGACAACCGCCCACCGCCCATTATTGGCAGACACTCCTCCAGTGGGACAGACGCTGTCCAAAGGGGCAAAGTTTGAGGAAAGTGCTGTGCACTATTTTTCTTTTAATTTCTCAACTCCTCTGTCTTTTTCCCCTTAGCCTACAAACATCCTGAGTCTCTCGCATGCCATACCCTCCCCCAGACCACATCCCCCCACACCTCTATGTTCCTTCTTCCCTAAGCTGGTAATACTTCTAGAAAAAGTAGTCTGCCAGACAGTCTCCGCTTCTTCAACGCACATTCATACCTCATTTCCATAGCAATTTCCATCAACAGCATCACCTCCCATCCAGGCCACATCACAAATCCCACAGTCATCCCCAAGGCTTTCCCAGCTCTAGCCGTGCCACGCCTCCTTGACATCCAACTGGTCACCAAATTTTGCCAGTTCTGTCTCAGAAATGTCCCTGGCATCCAGCCTGCCCTCTCTGTATCCACTCCCTCTATCATAGTTGCACAAAAACAGTGACTGAAAAAAAAAAAAACAGTGACTGATTCCACATTTGCTGAGGACTTACTAGGTAGGAGAGACTTGCCAAGAGCCTTGTAGACCAGTGGTTTCCAACTTTACTCATGCCCTGGCGCATGTAGAAGAGATGCGTGCAAGGCAGCCGGGATGAGCAGATGGGCTGCTGCGTCCGGTCCAGCCTCGGGGAGGGTTGAAGGAGCCACACCTCAGCCACCCATAACCTATTCGCGGCTTCTGTACCTGTCCCACCAGCGAGACACTCTGTTATGAACACTGTCCTACTAATCCTTTCTATAATCCAATTAAGTAGGAGCTATGATGCTCATCACCCCTATTTTACGAATAGGAAAATGGAGGCTCAAGAAGATGAAGTGACTTGCCCGTGCCAGGATTAGAACTCAGAATTGTCTGATGGGAGTCTCCTCCACCAGCCCACCCTCCGCACCGCACCCGCTGCTCAGACTGCATTCCAGAAGGAAAATGCATTCCAGAAAATGCAGTCTCTTTCACACACCGGATAAACCCAACACTCCCGGCAGAAAGTCCCAGCCCCCATTGGGCCCCAGCCACTACACACCCTAGGCTCCAGCCAGGCGCGCCCCCCTCCACCCTGCCCTGATAATGCCCTGTCCGCTCACGACTCTGTCCCTCCTCTCCTCCCGGCCTTTCACCTAGTACACCTCCAGCTCCTCGGCAAAGCCTCCCTGCATCCAGGACAGCACACAGCAGCAGGCATTCAACATCCCCTCCTTCTCCCTCCCTAAGCTCCTTGCGCTATGCAGCCAGCACACCAATGCCCTGTGATTTATCTATTTACACGCCTCGCTCCCCCACTGGATGATGAGTTTCTCAAGGGCAGGGACCTGTCTTACTCATTCATCTTTATCTCCCCGGCCACCAGCACAGGGCGGGCATCAAGAACACGTGCTTTGAAGAAAGCAATGAACAACATAAGGCGCCCTTTAGAAGACCACAGTGGGCAAGGACCCCAACTGCTTCTATTATATGCAAGGGATTAAGATAATTGAGGCAAATTAGAATGTCATGAATAAAAGGAGGTGATTGTTGCAGAACTCTGGGATCCTACAGCAAATACCTCTTCCCTGTCTGGACAACGTAAGGAGAGGCTTGTCGATCACACATGAACGTGGAATAGCCTCTCACTGCACTTTGTAAATGTAATCCGAGGGACAACTAGGTCGATGGTTTCGGGGTGGAATAAAGAGAAAAAGAAAGAAGAGAGGGAGATATAAGGGAGAAAGGGTTTTTACATGAATATCATCGGCAACTACCTGGGACATATACAGTTGAGCAGGTTGTGCACTGCGTAAGGGTACCTCCCGAGAGTACCTAGGTGCTGAAGTCCAGCTGCTGCTCTGCTTGCCAAGACATGCACCCTGGTGGGGTATGCGGGAGATGTCCCTGTCAGAGAGGCTGCCTTTATCTAATTTGCACAAAGATGTCATGCAAACTAGCAGCCACCCTACATTCCGCGATTTCAAGATCAAACAAAATCCTCCCTGGACCCCGCTTGGGAGACACAAGACAGGATCCCACTGTTAAGAGCTAGATTGGTGCCTGTCACTCATGTCTGAGAAAAGTACCTGATTTCCTAGCCAAGACCAGGTTCTCTCAGCCTCAAAACATACTCAACAAGTGGCCACAGGTTCCAGGCTCCCTGAGCCTCCCTCACCCCCAGCCCACCCAGCCAGTGAGGCAAGAGGCCACCTGACACTCGACAAGAGCAGGAGCTGACGGACAGGCGCCGCGGGCAGCCGGCCAGGAAGCCTGGCTGGAGAACTTCCCAGCAGCCCCGGTGGAGGCCCTCACTATTTGCTTTGCCTCAAGGATGCAAGCATCCTGCCTGTGACAGCAATTAAATTTGAAAGACTCAAATATTGCCTAAGAAGAAAGGCAAAATATTTACCCATGTGTCTGCAGGTCCTGTCAGTGTGCTGGGCTTTTGTCAGTTCAGGCGCCATCTGGGCACCAAATTCGTGTGCCCAGAATGTGGGCTTCCCAATACAAACAGATTTTCCTGCAAAGAATGGGTTAGAGGGGCGACCTGGAAGGCAACGGAGAAGCCCATGACCTTCCCCACCTCCTGCATTCCAGCCCAGAGACATGAGCTTCCCACTCTGGAAGCCTCAGCTGGGGGCCAGAAAACTGGTCAGCGAGGCAGCAGGGGTGGCCCCTCCTGTGGGCCCCTTGGGACTTTATACCTTCAGCCATGCTCTGCCCTCTGAGCTGAGGACCCTCCTATCTGCGTGTCAGGATCCCAGGGAGATAGGATACCCAAATGGGTAACCGAGGAGAGTTTCCAAAAGGGACAATTTACAAAGCTGAGCGCAGAGTGTAAAGAGACCAGGCAAGGGTGGTGCAGGGCCCTGGGGCTCGCAACACAAGGATGTGGTTATAACACCGAGACCGGGAAAGGCGGGGGGGCGGGGGGGGGGGGCGGTGCATCACCGGAACCTGGAGAGGTGATGCAGGCTTCGGCAGGGGGTCACAGCCAACCTGTGTGAAGGGCAGGGAATAAGCACCCTACCTCTCACTCCTCCTACCCTCATTCCCTGCCAGTCCCCCCCCTCCGTTTCCTGAACCCACCAGGTGCAGGGGGGCAGCCTCTGAGTACGAGCAGGTGAAGGTGGGGACTGGACCCACGGGGCAAACACAAGCATCCAGCTCACTCTGCCCTTCTTCCTCTTTCCTTCCACACCTCCCCAGCCCTCTCCCGTTCTAAAACATCACTCCAGCTTCCCTTAGTCCAATGCTAGCACCTTCCGCCTCTCCCCCACCTCCACCTCTCAAGGTCTTCAGTGGTGAAGGGAGACCCTGGAACAAGGAACAGGGGGAGACTGTTCCTATCCTTTTCCTGCCTTTCAAATCCTTTAAGACCCAAGGCATGAGTGTAATAATTCATGTTAAAAACTAATGTACTTCCTGCACATAGTAAGTGCTCAATAAACACCAGTTATTATGAACTGCTGCCCTAAGACTACTTACTCTAAGGGGGCAAGACCACAGGAAATCAGAAATAATATTAGTAAGCAATGTTTATATCACACTATACAAACACAGAGGCAGGGGGTGGGGAGAGGGGGAGAGAGAAATTTCACATGCAATACCCCTAGGAGGCTGGTAGCACAAGACCCCTGATGTACACTGGGCATATGAGGAAACAGACTGGAGGGGGGCAGCAGAGACAGCGTACACAATGAACTCTGGATTCTGACCACGCTCTACCATGATACCAGCAGGTGATATTCCTTTCACGCGCAATCTGCTATCAGCAAGACCTGGTTTCCTAAGTAGCTGTAGAAGGAGTCTATTACTCCACCGTTATGTATATTAAGTGGAAACCTTCTTAGGCAGGGAGACTTCAGAGGCAGTGCTAGGACCCATCCCCACACCATCTAAACTTACCTTCCCTAAACAGGTGCCACAGCACTTATATTCATGCATTAGAGAATCATTCCTTTGGCTCAGACATTGTTCTCTTAGGTACCTATTTTTAAAGCTCTTTTAAGGGGCTTCCCTGGTGGCGCAGTGGTTGAGAGTCCGCCTGCCGATGCAGGGGACACGGGTTCGTGCCCCGGTCCGGGAAGATCCCACATGCCGCGGAGCGGCTGGGCCCGTGAGCCAGGGCTGCTGAGCCTGCACGTCCAGAGCCTGTGCTCCGCAACGGGAGAGTCCACAACAGTGAGAGGCTCGCGTACCGCAAAAAAAAAAAACAACTCTTTTAAGTAAGTCCAAAGAGGGTAGTTCTGAGTCACTAGTGCCTAGGTGTGGATGAGATTCCGAAATCCCTTCCTCTAGATGGACCCTCAGCAGCAGAGGGACCCTAGAGAAAAGAGGCTGAGGATCCCGGCAGCTCATGAGGGAGGGGGAAGGTGTGCTGTAAAGGCAACCCTGCAACTTCACGACCATATCTGGTGCTGATCAGCGTGGGCCTGAGAAAGAACCAGAACATGGGACCCCCTCCCCAGCTCTCACTTTAAAAGTGGAGTGATGCCTGCTGGGTATGCGATGGTCAAACGTATTTAGGAAAAATTGGGTTTAACAATGTTTAAAAGGTTTTCTTGCTGCAGGACTTTAAGAGTTCTTAACGTACACTGTAACTCCCCTAGAGGGGACAGGTATGGCGTGCAGACTTCCCCAGACTCCTTTGACTCCAAATCCTTTCTTATTCAAAGAGCAGTTTCTATCGCTCAACTGTGAGCTCCTCAAACCCAGAAACCAGGTCTCTTGTTTGCACTTCTACCCCCAGGGCCAGGCAAGCAATACATATCTGGATGAGTGGGGAATAGACACCAGGGTCTGTCCTTTCATCACACAAGGTAAAGGAGGTAGCTGGCCCCAAGTATGTGCTGGCCTCCTCTCCTAGCCATATCTGGGAGCCATATCTCCGTAGCCACATCTGGGAGCAATGCAGCACCAGGTGCAGATGCCCATCCAGGAGCTGTGTTTGCACGATGTCGTGAAGTCAGTCTGGGACCTTTGTGGGCAGGACTAGAGCCATGGCTCTCCGTGCTCTTGGCCCACCTTGGACTCCGGCCGCAACTGCAGCGAGTGCTCCCGGGCGTGCTCATGGCACCCACGTCAGGTCCCTGGCAAGTCTCCCGCCTCTTTACAACTCACAGGTCACTTGGCCCTCAACGGGCAGCCCACAAGGGTGCAGGAGAGTCAATACTCACAAGAGAGACCCTCAACCCAGGGCGTGAGAGACAGAGCACGCACCCCACCCACTGGGGGATGACCACAAGGCACCCTCTGCACGGTGACCCTGAGGGCGGCCCTGGGATCCAAACGGACGCTCACAGCAGGAAGCTGCTCAGCACTGCACCATCCACTGGCTTCTCCTCCTTCCCGGGAACTCCCCCAAAGTCCCTGTCTCGGGCTCTGCTTTGGGGGACCAAACACTGAAGAACCACCACCTAGGGGAGAGCAGTGCAAATGGTTCATATGTTTGAGAAGTGTGAACAGTAAGAAGTAAAAAAAGTTGGTCCAACTCGATCCCGAGGTTGCTGTGAAGGGTCCCGTCAGGACCCAGGGCTGAGGCAGGCTCTGCTCCTTCTCAGCTTCCCTTGTTCCTCATGTTCTTTTCTTCTTGATATTCGAGCATCCTAAAGACACACGGATGGATGACTGGACCGCTTCTGAGCGTCCCCGTGTTTCCTTCATTCCAGAGCTCCTTCTTTAAAAAAATTAAATCTATTCACAATGCCTTCCAGACGCCGGACACTCATTTTATCCCCCGTCATCCTCACAACAACCTTGCGAGGTAAATATTACAGTAATATTCCCATTTGACTGAAGGAAGAGAGAGTTTAGACAGATGAAGGCCTTCTCTGGAGCCACTCAGCCAGCAAGGAGAACAGCCAGTGTCTGGGTGTCGGCGCAGAGGTTTCAGACACCACAGCTGAGTCACTGCCTGGTTGGAGATTCACTGGGAACAAGGATAATTTCGCAGCCACAGTGCTTTGTATGTGGAGGAACGTGATACATTCACTGAAGAAGAAGAAAGGGAGGAAGGGACATCACCCATGTGTTGTCTGCCGCTCGCCCTTCCTCGGTGCCAACGGTGAGAATGGCCAGGACACTGGCGTCAGTCCCGCTGACCGGCCCTGGCCTCAGCCCACTACAGGGTGAGCTCTTATGGTCTCACTTTGACATCTGTCTCGCCCACCGGGCTGGCGGTTCTTAACCAGTGTTCTAGCCCGAGGCCTGTGCTCTGTGCCTAATAAATGGAAAGACTAAGTAAAGGTAGAAAGAACACACTGGAAAAAACTTGAAAGCCAACCTTTAAAAAAAAAAAAAAAGGAAACCGGTTGAGGATTTAAATTTTGGACTTCATCTCCTCCTTAAAGGGCATTTTCAAAAAAAAAAAAAGTTAAAATTACACCTTAGAAGAGAGAGGAAGTAGAGACGATCTCCTTTGGCAAATGAGGAAAGCCATTATCAGATTAGCATTAGCAATGTTGGATTCTTCAGCCAGCCACAAGAGTGGGGATGGAGATTAGGGGGTTAAAGGTTTGAGATCAGAAGCAAAACCACGTCCCCGATGAAAGGGGAGGGAAGCAAACCAGGGATGTCCCAGGGGTTCAAGGAGGGCAGACGGGACTGGGGTCCCCAAGCCCGGCAGGAAGGGGAGGAGGGTGACGAGGGCAGCGATGTTTACAAATGCTCCCGGATCTCAGACAGGTCTTCGCAAAAGCTTACTGCAAGAACCCTCCCCAGCCCGCCCCCATCTCCTCTTTGGCGCCTCCTGTCCCTTCCAGGTGTTCTGAGCCGAAGGATTTGCAAGGCTTATCGCTGCTGCCGACCTGGCAAGAAAGAATGTTTTATTTTCTTCATACTGAGGAAAAGTGTTACGGACGTTTCATTTTTAATGCTTGCAAACGCGTTCCATTTGGTGCGCATTGTTTTTTGTGTTTGTGGTGTCGGCGTGGCCTTTTAATGTTGTTTTGTATGCAACGCACAGACAGACTCATAAATATTTAATTCCTTTCCATTCAATGTTTCATAAATGCTTGTTAGGAGCCATGTTCAGGGGGCCCTCCGGACTCACACAGAGGGGTTGCATTCTTAAAAACCCTGCTCCCAAATGCCAGCCCTCCACCCCATTTCTGACCCCTCACCCTCTCCTCCAACACTTCTGCTGACTTCTATTGTAACACAGCTGTTTGTATATTAATCGTCTCTTTCTGTCTGTGGTAAATGGTCTGGGATAGGGGAGCTTGTGGTTTTCATCTTTGTACTCCTGACGGCCAAGATGGTGCTTTGAGTATGGTACAAATGACCCTTGACCAACATGGGTTTGAACTGCACGGATCCACTTATTCACAGATTTTTTCAATCGTAAGGACTACAGTACTGGGCTTCCCTGGTGGCGCAGTGGTTGAAAATCCGCCTGCCAATGTAGGGGACACGGGTTCGAGCCCTGGTCTGGGAAGATCCCACATGCCGCAGAGCAACTGGGCCCGTGAGCCACAACTACTGAGCCTGCGCATCCGGAGCCTGTGCTCCGCAACAGGAGAGGCCGCGATAGTGAGAGGCCCGCGCACCGCGATGAAGGGTGGCCCCCGCTTGCCACAAGTAGAGAAAGCCCTCGCACAGAAACGAAGACCCAACACAGCCAAAAAAAAAAAAAAAAGACTACAGTACTATACTATCCATGGTTGGTTGAAATCGACGCTACAGAGGAACCACGTACAGGATACCCTGACTATAAGTTATACTCGGATTTTCGACTGCACAGAGGGGCCACGTCTAACCCCTTCATTGTTCAAGGGTCAACAGTAACTCCTTTGAACAATCGTTTATGTTCAATGAATGCTTTCTATGTGTTAAGTACTGTACAAAGGACTTTACTACACATTATCTCATTTAATCCTAAAAGTTAGACTCTGTTACTATCCCCATTTCACAGATGAGGACATAGAGGCTTAGAGAGGTCTCCTGCCCAAGAATGCAGAGCTATTATTTGGCACAGGTGGGACGTAAACCCACCTACCCCGCTCCCTAGCACCACACTATACCCACTTGTGAAGAGAAACTGGGAAAAATCAAGCTCTTCAGAAAAAGAGAGTCCCTCCAAGGTTTTCTATCGGAAACAAGGCAAAACTTTTCCATGTGCAGGGATTTCCAGCTTCTGCAGACTTTGCTGCTCTTATCAGAGCAGGACGGAATGTTTGCTTCCAGAGCTCCCCTCATGAGCTGGCCAGAAGACAGCTCCTAGTCGTGGTGGAAGAGGGCTGAGAATGTGTCTACCAGACCCACACTTGGCCACAGCCCTGTCCCCGCTCCCAGCACAAGCCACTCATCAGCAGGAGGGCCTTGGGCAAGTTACTCAGCCTCTCAGAACCTCACTTCTTCTTCTGCAAAATGCAGATAATGATAGCATCCACCTCTTAAGACTGACGAGGAATAAATGAGACAACTTATGTAAAACCTGCTCCAGAGAAGGCATTCAAGAAATGTTCATTTATCAGTTCTCTCTCTGGGACACACACCCGCTCCCATAGAACAGCCCATAAGCATGTAAAGACAGCTCTCACACCCCTCCCACCCAAGGTTCCTTTTCTTCCAGCTGAGAACGTCCAGGTTCTGCACCCACAGTCTCAGAACCCAGCACCATACTGGTCGTCCCCAAGGTTCGGCCACACGTCAAAATCTCTCCCAGGGCAACACTGACCACGATCATTCCCCGAGGATGCAACACCTACGCCTCTCCTGGTCTGGAGCCGTAACTGTATCAGCGCAGCCAGGTTCCCCGTGAGCTTCGCGGGCAGCCACGTCACAGGGCTGGTCGCATGCAGGGGACGACGCACAAGTACTTTCCTCCAGGGAAGCTATGTAGCCACCACGGGCTTGGGCAGCTATCATGTCTCATTCGGGGTTGTTTTCTGTAGTTTGATTTGTTACCTCCTGTGGGATCTCCTATTTGTTCCAGGCCCCTGAAGACATTTCTGGATGGTGATGCTGTCCTTCCATGAATTAGCCATCAGTCCACACACTCCATCAGCAGGCCACCCCCATCCTCATTCAAGTCATCACTAAAATCCCCCGACAGGGCAGTGGTGAGGGCAGAACTCTGGACACACACACACACACACACACACACACACACACACACACACACACACACACACACACACCACCCCCCCCCCCCCTTGTGATCAGAAATCAAACCATTAAGAGAGAGCTCTTCGGGTGGGACCATCCAGCCTGCTGTGAATTCACATTCCCGATCCACCTCCCCCACGTCCGCGTCTTGTGTACCTGGATGTCATGAAAGACCCTGTCTGTACCGTTCAGCCCACCTACCGGGTCTAGGAACTGCATCCACAGAGGGGATGAGGTCAGCTCAGCACCACAGCTTCCTTGCTGAGCACCCCGCCACCCCCCTCTGTTTCCTAAGCCCTTTCCCTCTAGCACAGCTGCTCGTCTGCGTGCACGGAATCCCCAGTCTCCTTGATTGAAAATCTGGACACGGCACACCTACCCACAGGCTCACAGCACCCTGGACGCCACAGCTTACTCTGACCGTCCGGTCTCCCTTCGCAAACGGGGTGACCTCACTGGAGAAACGACCTCCCACGCTCCCTGCCATCCTTCTGCATCACCTGGCGGCCAACACGGCAATCGAGGAATAGAAATGAGGCCTCTCTGCTGGGTGACCCCCACGCACGTCCACATCGCCCGTCGGAGCACGGTCCCCGCCCCTGGCTCCTGGCTCCACCCTCACCCCCACCCCAGGCTCTTCTCATCGCCTTATCAAGTGACTCCTTGACTCACCGCTGCAGCATCTGACATTTCACAGTCTTCTGCGCTAAACGTCGCCTCATCTTTTGTGCGATCTACAACCTTTTCATGCTCACTTCCCTGTTCCCGGATTTTGAACATCTTTTCCCCTGAGTCTTAAAAATGTCTTGTTTAAAACACGCAAAAGGTGTCATTACATAGTAACTTCCTCACAAAAGGAAAATAAAGAACGAGGTGTCATCATGCTGGCCTCACACCACCATCTTCCCTGCGAGGTCCTGGCCGCCTTTTTCCCCAACTTGCTCATGTACTTTCCAGCTTGAAACAGGCTGCTTGGGAAAGAATGAGAAGGTGAGGTATGGCTTGAAATTACCATCTGGGGTGTAGCAAATAATCTGCTCCCTTGTTCCCATCACATCCCTAATGACCCTCCGGAGAGTTCAGGGCCCTGAGCTGCCACTGTCCTCCCCAAGGCCGCCTCCCACCCCGGAGCACCGACACCCCGTGCACAAGTCTGCGGCTCCTCCGGGCACACTTTCAGCTGGTGGAGGCATCATCCACCTCCAGGCCCTGACAGACAAACGAGGAGCGGAGGAGACCAAATGTGGTTTTTCACTGGAAAACAATGAGCTCATGCTTTCTCTCCAGAGACCCAGGAAGTAGAGACAGACCCGGAGATGGGGAGACAGTGACGTAAGCAGACAGGAGTGATGAGGGATGGGCAGGAAAGACGGAGGAGGCCAGGCTCGCACTTTTTTAATATCACTTTTTTTTTTTTTTTTTTTTGCGGTACGCGGGCCTCTCACTGTTGTGGCCTCTCCCGTTGCAGAGCACAGGCTCCGGACGCGCAGCCTCAGCAGCCATGGCCCGCGGGCCCAGCCGCTCCGCGGCATGTGGGATCCTCCCGGACCGGGGCACGAACCCGCGTCCCCTGCATCGGCAGGCGGACCCTCAACCACTGCGCCACCAGGGAAGCCCTAATGTCACTTTTGATAGGAATCCCCAGCTCTCAGGCTGGAGGGAAACATCCATATTCTTTAAATTAAGGATCCAGCACGAGGCACACACTGTCCTAAAGGGGAGGAACAGGGAGAAGATAAACCGAGCTGGAAATTCTTCATTCCTGCTCCTTCAGAGAAAAGTACGATGATAGTCCCTGAGCTGCCAGCATTGCAGACGCAAGGGCAAGGATGGCTCTGCCTTTGCAGGGCACTGCTGCTCCCAGGTGGGCTCCAGATCAGATCGTGGACACTGTCAGCTTCTGGGATGGAGGCTCTGCCACCCTCAGGTGTGCATCTCTGTAAGACCAGGGCCAGCCATTCCCTATGGAGGCACCAGATAAAAGTCAGAATTCAGACAGCTGCCCAGGTATTTCCAAAGAGCTGAATGTTTGTTTTCAGCTAGGGGGGAAAAAATCCAGCTTACTGAGTTTTCTACTTTTCATTTGAAAAAGGAGTTTTATAATGCTGATTTTCCTTTTTACCAGTTAATTTAGGGAGAGGGACAGAGAGATTGTGTGTGTGTGTGTGTGTGTGTGTGTGTGTGTGTGTGTGTGTGTGTGTGTGTGTGTGTGTGTGTGTGTGTAGGGCAGCATTAGGGAAAGTTGGGCTGTACTATGTGAGAAACCAAACCCAGATGACTGTTCATTATTTTACTCTTAAACTTGTGTGCCTGAGCTAAAAACTGAATGGAAACTAAAGATCACAGAATTAAAGTAGAAAACCCAAACAGATTAATGATGTTTTTCTTAATACCTCTACTCACAAAATTGATTATTTTCTTGTTTAAGTTAAATGACTTGGCTAGATTAAAGATGTTAATTAAAGTGTTAACTTAGCCTGACTCATTAGTTGAAATGAAATTCAAAACCAGACTCATTAGCTGAAATGAAATTCAAAACCAGAGTTGAAAATATGAATAGTGAATTATTCCACCTTCCCCGCTGTGTCCAGGAGCAGTATTTGCGGTCAAGAGGCTGGGAACCGGAGCCAGCTTGCCTGGGGTCAAATCCCAGCTTTGAAACTCTCAGGGTGAGTGATTTCGGCCAAATAAAGCCCTCTGTGCCTCCATGCCTTCACTTTAAAGGGACGTGATACAAATATCTACCCCCCGTAAGGGTGCAGTGAGAATTCAGTGAGTTAGTTTAGATAAAGCACCCAGCACCTGCACCTGGTAAGCTCTCCATGATTACTCCTGATACTGTGTCATCACCATACAGGATCCTGCACCTGGTAAGCTCGCCATAATTATTCCTGACACTATGTCATCACCATACAGGACGCAGATTTATGATGTGTGTCAGATGCCAAATAAGTTCTCATGTGTGAGTCAGACACACGCAGCAATCGTGTATCTGACACGTTTGAGCAAAAGAAATGGATGTCCCACAAGACAGGTTCCCAGCCCCCCGTCTTTGCCTGCCTCATGCTTCCTCAGCTGTGGCTCTGGCACCAGCCCCCCAACTCCCAGGTCAGGGCATTTCCCCATAGGCTCCAACCCTGCCTACATCTTATCACACTGCTCCTGCCTCAAGGACTGAGACCACCACCCCCAAATCCAGCCCCCTGGTGTAACACTGGTTACACCAGTGAGCTTCCAGAATACATCTCCCTGCCTACCTGTAAGACCCTCACAGACAGAACAGCACAAGCATCGCTGCAACTACACAGCACCGAGTACGTTGACCACCCAAACCCAGGAGAGTGGCGATTTAGGAAAACCTGTGACCTGTGACGATGACCCTTCCTAGTTGGAAGGGTGTCTCCTAGCCCTCACCTGATGAATCACTCACTGGTCCACACCAAGATGAAATTTTTTTTTTTTTTTTTAACTTTCTGGAAATGCTGCCCCACATTCCACCTCCCAATCAAAATAGCAAAACCTAACAGAGTCGGATAACTTCAAGGTTTGGTAAAGACGGGGGGCCGGCTGGGGGAAGCATTCAGACACTATTGTTGAGAGTGTAAGTTGTCACAAACACTTGACAAAAATCAAGTAAATTGGAAACATATACACCCTATGGCTCCAAATCACACCCTTAGACAAAATCCTACACATGTGCATGAGGACGAGAGAAGAGCAGAATGTTCTATAAAGTACTGCTTGCAAAAAATAGTGAAGACCTAAAGGTCCCTCGATCAGGAGCAAGAAAATAGAAGGTGGTTATATTTACATGACAGGATATTATACAATACTTTAAATGAACTGTACACATTAATAGACCTCAAAATATAACACAGAGTGAAAACAGAACTGTGGAGTTATACCTACAGTATCTTTGCACTTTTCAGTATTTTAGATTTTTTCCTCCCACAAAACATAGTCTTGAGACCCAATGAGAAAGAATAGTCACTTCTCGAGAAGAAATCCACTCAGTCACTTAACAAAATCAAAGCCGTATTATCCAAGTTTTAATGGTAGGAGAACCTCCGGGGGCTCTGGCTCACCTCCCACTGACCTTCTCCTGGTAACTTCTAACCACCCGTGAGCCCCACCTCACCTCCGCTGCCCAGAGGGGCAGATGACACAGACACAGGAAAGCACCAGGGAACAGAGGGCGTGGTGACTGCTGCACGGGGCCGGGGGAGGGGCGGCGAGGGGAGGCCACAGGCGGCTGAGCACATCAGGGAAGGCTGATGGAGGAAGAAGGAAGAATCACGGTCTTCAGTTTGGGGGACACAGAATATGGGGGAAAGGGTAGCCTGGGCCCAGCTCACGTCTGAGTCTGCAGCGAACTCAACAGCAAACAGACTCCTCCTCGGCCAGAGCCTAGGGAGGTCCCGCTGGGACTTGCGTTTGGGCTGGTGGCAGGGCACTGAGGGGAGAACTCAGGCAGGGGGCTGTCATGGTTGTCCAGATACCAGGGCCCGAGTACGGCTGGAAGTGTGGACAGGGGGAGGACACTGTGGAGCCTTCTGGTCTACCTCCCTGGCTCCTTGAAAGGGCGGGCACAGGAACATCCTCCCTGCTCAGTGGACCAACATTTCCACTGCAGCTGAGTCAAACGGCTGCCCAACTTTCAGATCACAGGGGCAAAGAGGTGGCGAGCGGGTGCCCTCTGGGGCCCCAGACATCCAGACTGAGCGAGCGCAGAGGTGCAGATCATCCTAATGGAGTAACCCGCTCCTTGAAAGGCTGCCCCACTCCTCCCTAAGGACAGTGACCATTACTCCCAGGCCCCCTTAGGCTCTGCATCCAGGACTTCACGGAAATCAGCAGGCAACACACAGGCAGAGCAAGGTCAGACGGACAGCTGTCTTCATCTAGTTTTGCAAGGACTCAGAGAGTCACTCCACTCACTGCAATGGAACAGAACTGGTGCGGCCTCAGCCCGGAAAGGAGGCTTTCTGGAGGGGACCCAGGATGCAGAAAGAGAGCCAAGAGCAGGAGCGCCCCAAAGGCAGGGCTGGAGGCAGAGGAACAGAGCAGACCCCACCAGTGCGGGCAGGGAGAAGGGGCGGGGCAGGAGTGGGATGGTTAAAGGAGGGCAGGGGCAGCTAGTACTGGAAGCACCTCATTCACTAATATCTTTCCTGCTTACAGAAGATGGCAGACATTAAGATTCTTTTAAAGAAGTGTAAACATCGACTAGTAAGATGCCACCGCCCAGAGTTAGTACTCCAAATGTACACTGTGGAGACGTTCTCGGAATCAAGAAAGACTCTAACTAAGGAGCCTGGGGTTTGAGGGCAGGTATGCAACCGGAAAAACAAGTGCAGTTTGTTTTTGTTTTTCACTGGAAAACAATGTTTTGTTTTCCACTGAAATAAACACCTGAAAGACAAAGAATACACTCACAGAGTCCCCATTCTCTCCTATCTCTGGTTCAAGTTGCAGCAGCCCCCAGCTGGCTCTGAGGACATCTGTCCGGGTGTTTCCTTCTGCTGGGCCCAGCAGCTCCCGTCTCCCTCTTGCCCAGTCGTGTGGTTCCCCCTCCACGCCCAACAGTCCTTCTCCAGCCTCTAGGGTCTCCACTGATCTCAGTCCCTCCCTGCTCCCTCTCTCCACTCACTACTTGATGCTTCCCTTCCCCAGCATTTCCCTCTGCCCCCCGCCGCCCCTCCCCAGGCTTTGGGAGCCCCAACTCTAGCCCTGCTGCCTAGTTGGTGGGCAATAGAAGAAGTAGACCAGAACTCAGAAAAGCTGAAGTCAACCCAAAACACATGGGAATTTACTATACAGTATGTATCAGTCTGCTCAGGTGGTCACAACGAAACACCACAGACTGGGTGGATTAAACTACAGTCATTTATTTTCTCATAATACGGAGACTAGAAGTCCAAGATCAAGGTGCCAGGGTTGGTTTCTGATGAACCTACTCTTCCATGGCTTACAGGTGGCTGACTTCTCACTGTGTCCTCACATGGCCTTTCCTCTGTGATACAAGGAGAAAGAGCAGGCTGGTGTCTCTTCCTCCAAAGGACACTAGTTCTACCCAGTTAGGGCCCCATCCATATGACCTCATTTAACCTGAGGGCCCCATGTCCAAATACAGTCACATTGGGGGTTAGGGCTTCAAGGTATGGATTTTTTGATGGGACACAATTCAGTCCTTAGCATAGTAATAGTGGCATCTTAATCAATAGGGATAAGATGGTTTATTCAATCAATTGTATTCAGAAAACTAGGTAAACCTTCTGGGGAAAAAAACTCAAGGCATACTTTGCATCTTAGGCCAGGATAAATTTCAGATAGATCGAACACTCGTTTGGGAAAAAAGTTAAATCATAAAAGTACTAGAAGAAACCATGGAGAAAACTTTTGAAGCCTTAGAGAGAGGAAGCCTTTACAACTATGACACAAAATAAGAAAATACTGATAAATTTGACAACAAAAAAATACAAAATTTCCACATAGCAAAACCCACTGTAAACAAAAGCAAAAGACAAACTGAGGGAAATATTTGCAACTCACATCACAAAGAACTGATTTCCCTCATACATAAAAAGCACCTACACGTTGATAAGAAAAAGACCAACAGTCCAATTTTAAAATGAGCAAAAGATATACATAGTTCATGAAAATACTATATATCAAACATATGAAAAGATGCTCAAGAACACTCAAAATAAGAGAATTACAAATTAAATCTACACTGAGGTGCCCTTTTCATTCTGGCAGAGGTCCAGAAGTTTGATGACACACCTCCTGGTGAGGTGTGGGGAAACAGATACTCTTAGGGGCTGCTGTTGGAATGTAAATTTTATAAATTTGTACAACCTCTCTGGAGGGCAATTCATCAATCTCCCTCCAAATTACAAAGACTCAGTCTGACCCAGAAATTCCCCTTTTAGTCATTTATCTGAGAGATGTCTCACAGGTGTGAAATGACATAGGTACAAGGTTATTCATTGCCCGTTTGCTTACAAGAGCAACCTAAATTTCCATCAATAGGAGACTAGTTAAATAAATTATGATATATCCACACAATGGAAGGCAATACAACATTTTGAAAAAGACCAAACTGTTTAGAAACCGCTATGGAAAGCCTTACGAGATAAATTAAGTGAAAATAAGCAAGGTGCATAACAGTACATAATATATACCACATTTATGTAAGGGGGGGAAGGAGATGATAGATATAGATGTAGTTATACAGGTACATTCCGGCACATACATAAAACATCTCTAGGAGGAAAACAGTGGTATTTCCTTCTACACAAAGAATCAGGAGGTTGGGAAAATGAGAAGCAAAGAGACATTCCCCATTTTATATTTCATATAATCGTTTTATATTTTTAAAACACTGAACCATGTCAATGTCTTACCTATACAAAAAAGTAAATTATGATGATAAAAACAAAACAAGGTAAAGTTAAGATCATAAAAAAGAAAATCCAGCTCTGCTCCGGATGGTTTCGAGGCAGTCAGTTCCCCGCTCTGAACCACAGATTCTGATCCCTGCCCTCTGGCTTCCATATCACAGCTGCCTGGCACTCAGCATCCTTGGTGGTCCTTGACGGACGCTTTTTTCTTCTCGGCCCTCAGAGCCCTCCGCTCCCCACAGTCTGAGCCACCCCTCTCTTAACCTTAAAAGCAGCACCGGCCCTTCGCAGAGAGACTTTAGAATGGCTGACACGGCCAGTGGGTGAGCTGGTGGCCTCCGGGGCCACGCTCAGATTGGGGCAAGGTCAGAACTGCCATCTCACCACTCACCCTGCCCTCCCCTGTTCACCAGTCCTGCCTATCCTCCCATGACTAGGACTGACTGTGATGGCCACTTAAATCACCACTTCCTCCAGGCCGAAGGCTCCCCCTTCCGCTTGTCCGGATGGACAGCTGCATTCCTAGCCCTGGACGAGCCTCAGGAGACTCGGCCACTGGCTGCCAGTCTCCCGTGCGTCAATCCAGCAGCACGCAGCCTGACCTTTAGTTCCTGTTGCTCTGTCTGCCCGCCGCGACGCCCCGCTGGCTGGGCTTCCCCCTGGGTACCCCCCCTTCCCGCTGCTTGGAGAGCTCTGCCTTCACTCCTGTGCTCCCCGTGGCCAACCTGTCCAAGCTTTGTTCCCGGAAACAGCTCTTCAAGTCTTGCCCTCGGCTATGTTCTAGTACACTGTACTGAGGGATTCTCTCTTGTCATTTGATGTTCATTCTAGGCTACGTTAAAACTGCTTTTAAAACCTCTTGTGAAGTCCTCGGCAAGGACCATGGCTGTCTGGAAAATGAAACACCATCACGGTGTGGACCTTCAGAGCTACACTGGCTCCACCACTCTCTTCCCAAAGGACACAGCAACCTCCTTGGTTTCAGCTTCAGATTCCTTGTCAATTCCGTCACCACCAGGCCTGGACCTCCTCAGGCAGCAGGATTCAGGAACACCCTCCAGCTCACTGTATTTCCACCAAATAACGTTGACTCCTGGTAGGGTTTCCCGGGTTTGGACAAGCACGTGACCTTGATTCTCTCTGGGCTTATCTTCAATCCACAGCACATCCCAGACTTTCAAAGCAGCCTGTAATTTGTGTGTCCTCCTGTGTATTTCAAGGTCACCATCACCAGCACAGAACAATCAGCTCTCAGATGACTGTCTTAATAGATGTTGTTTGCAATTTCTCCTAACTAGGAATGTAAGCTTATTTCTTTTTTATCTCCTCCTAACACCTAGGGAACTACAAGGCTCGGCATACAGATGTGTGACGTATGGCAAGTAAGAGGTACAGGGCTAGAAGTCAGAAGACTTAATCCTGCCTCTTTCACATACTCATCACGCAAGTCTCACAACTTCTCCCTGACTCAGTGCCCTCCCGTGTAAAATGAAAGCAATAGCACATACTCCACAGGGCTGTTGTGAAGGTTTAAGGAGTTCAGGTGTATGAAGGTACAGTTCCAGCCATTACACACAACACAGGAATTAGTGTCTTGAGAGTCATTTTACAGACATCTTGTCAAAGATGTATACCTAGAAGATACAGGCTCTACATTATGTAAATGGACTTGCGATGTTGCCACGTGCCAATACTCAGGGACTCCTTACAGATGCTGCAGAGGCAAGAGCCCTGAGATGAGGGCAGCCCATGTTGTCAGTGGCCTCGGTGACGGAATCAAGAGAACCACCTTCCTGGAAACCAGAGAAATCCTGCCCCAGAAGCCTGAACCACCCAAACTTCCTTCTAAGAGAGTGTGCTTCACCAGTTTTTCCTGCTGCTTAAACAGCAATATGGCCACGTGACCCTCAACCCAAGACTGGGCCGGGGATGGCCACAGCCACCCATGGCAAGGGCCCAGCACGAGATCCGCAGCTAAGCCAATCACATCCTCCCTCAAGTGAAATGATCGCAGAAACGCTGAAGAAATGCAGAGGAAGTTGAAGGGGTAGCCAATCACGTTAGGCTGGTACCAAGAAAAACAAACAGAATAAACAAAATCAACAGAATAAAAGGCAGGTTAAAGTTATAAAGGAGGCAGGGAAGTAGGAACCTGGGTAGAAAGAGATGAGGAAGAAGCAGAGGCCCCGAGAGAAAGGGGGTTGGATCTGGGCTGTCCCGGTTCTTCACCTTCCCAGCTGCAGTCCATCCTCCCAATTAGCCCCCTCCACGTGAGTACCCTGTGGTCCTTGAAGTCAAGCCAGTCAGACTTGACTGAAAAGGCATGCAGTTTCCAAGATGTAGCTCCCTCCCTGGACCATGGTTGTTGGCAAAACCCTCTCAGTTCTTGGCAACTACCCAGACCCCTCTAGGATCAGCTCTGGTTTCCTATCCATGACCTTGACTCATCATGAACTGAATGAACTGTCACCCTGACTTACTGATCATAGGTCACCCCCCAACCCTGTTTCTTTTTTTTCTTAAAATAGTTTCAAGTCACAGTGGGACAGAAAGACCAAGGTATTAAGGATCTAAAAGGTTAAAAATTGAACTTTCAAAAGGAAAGAATTCTCAGGAGGAGCTGATCAAGGACCAAAGTTCACATTTAATGTCATAATTAAGACCCTCTTTGGATGGGGCTCATGAATGAGCCGCTAAACATCACCTCCCCAGAAAAGCACTGAAAGTACCATGGTAACAGCCTAAGCCGTGACTGCATGGGGCATTCGACACGTCTGGGCACATCCGGAGGGTCAGTAGGGCAGATGCCCTGCAGAGCAGGAGAGGGACCGATTGGAATTCAGAGTATCTGCAGTCTAGTCCCAGGATTACCTGTCTCTTCCCCTCTCTGAGCGTTCCAGAAGTTTATTTGCACCAGGGACCAAGGAGACCACCAGGAAAATATTCATCCTGAGGGAAAGGTCACTGTGCACAAGCCTGGTCCAAGGACAACAGTTCAGGGTGGAGGCAGGGCGATTCCAAACGCAGCAGGATGTGCTGCTCTGGAGTCCCCAGGCTCCTGGCACCCAGGATTCGTGCCAGAGCCTCAGGAAAGAACAGCTTTAACAAAATAAATGCAAATACCAAAATCTCCTGTAAGAAAGACACTGCCACACACACACGACAGTGCGTGCTGGTGACCCACAAACAGGGGGAGCGGTTCTTCCCTCTCCAGTGAAATGACAACCAAGAGCCATGCTCCTGGGGAGTCAGGGTGCACAGAAAGCTGGACCAGCCCAAGTCTGGAACAGACTAGGAGGGCAGAGGCTCCCATTCATCAGACGAGAGCAGCAGCAGGAGAGCCTAGCGGTGGGAGCAGAAGAGGCTGTAGGGCAGCTGTCGCTGGCCGAGAGAACAGGTCTTGACACATTCTGAATGAATCACAAGAGCCCTCCAGGTAGCCAAGAACGTTTGGAAATATACATCAGACACCTCTAGGACTTCCTGAACCCACTGGGAGGAATTTGCGAGTCCCTAAAGAACAACAGTGGGGGAAGAAGGACTGTGTAAATCAGGATAAGCTAAATCCATGCCTAAAACCTGAACCAAAACAATGAAGCAGTCGCAGGTCTAGCACCCACTCCAATCAGTCAACAAGTCAGTCAACAAACGCTCCCCAAGCAACTGTGTAAGATGATGGAGGAGATATGCCCTCCAGAATCTCACTCTATTACCTGTGTCCCAACAAGTTGCCGTTCTCATTAGTCTGTGCTGTTTAGATCCTGTGAGAGACTGGAACCTCCCAGAAGAAATCCATGAAGAGTGTCTCTCCTTTGGTAAAAACCCTCCTGAAGGAAAGAGCTCTCAAAAAGCATCAGTGCCAGGAGCCCAGCTGGGAGACCCACCCGGCAGCAGGCTGAGCCCAGAGGGTGCTGGTTCCGTCATGTCTGAAAGGTGATGTTCCTTTGCTGAGGCCAAACCTGGCTGCTCTATGTCCC
This sequence comes from Stenella coeruleoalba, assembly GCF_951394435.1. NCBI lineage: Eukaryota > Metazoa > Chordata > Mammalia > Artiodactyla > Delphinidae > Stenella > Stenella coeruleoalba. The sequence goes on along the minus strand of NC_137155.1, from coordinate 92,380,798 downwards.
AAGGAGGCCAGCAAGCTGGGGCAAACTCGGCCACAGGCCACAGGCCAGCAGCTGCCCTCTGCTCAGAACCTGCACCTTCCAGGAAGTGGTCTTATCAGACAGTCATGACCTTATAAAGGTTCACAATTATCCATCATTCCTGTCATTAGGTATCCAGGCACTGCACTAGGTGCTGGGGTAAGAAAATGAATACAGTCTCAGTGTCAGCAGTTTAAAATCTAATTTGGGAAGGGGAGCAGAAAGGAGGAAGAGGAGAAAGCAAGCTAGAAATCAAGTCCAGGGAAATACTACACTGGTAAACAGAAAGCACTGTTTGGTGATTAACATACCAATGGTCAAGGTATAAATAGGTACTTCTAAATTGTTGGAAATCAGAAAGTTATACTTACATTTCTAATACCCTCAACCCCCTGTTTTTTCCCTAAGTAACACAAAGAAAAATTCCAATCCCAGACCTGTTTGAAGAATGCAAAGTTCTAACTTAACGGAGCACTAATTTTTTACCACTGACAAAGTTAATTCCATGTGCATTTTCAACAATTAAGGGCAATACAAAGGACCTGGAATTTGAGTGAACACGTGGATGACAGGGTGAGAGCTGTGAAAGTTGCCAAAGATTAAGAGCTGTTTCCTCCCACCCTTGGTTCACTTAACCCCAAGCCGTTGAAAGATTTCAGGTCTGGGAAGAGATCAGCAAGGACACAGCCGTTTGTGAGGCTCTCTGACTTATAATTTGTTATGACTTAGAGTCAACGTTGTTTTTATAATGAGGAATTTTAGCCAGTTAGGGTGCTTCACAGCTCATTCAAACACATGCAACTCACCAGTAAAAAAAACCTCTGAATAGGTGACAAGATTCGGGACTTTGATATCCTTCAGGACTATTGTTTCACTATTTTACTTCCATATCTTGAATGAACACAACTGCAACATGCTGACCAGTCAGTGTCAATTCCTTCTACATGTTTCCCCCATTCACTGTTTCCAGCCAGATGACCCGCTTCTTTTCTCTTCCCTGGGTGAGTCCCAATAGACCATGCCCCAGAATTGCACCTAAACCCAGTAGAAAGAGGCTAAAAAGCTTCCTGGGTGCAAATGTGTTCTCAGTGGTGACGGTCTTCTCAATCATGGCATTCTGAGGCCACGGCCCAGCAGGCATGCCTGGGCCTCCCCTGGTGCCCGGAACACCTGCCTGGTTCCTGACATTCCAAGCCCCAAAACTCCTACCTCCTAACTTTCTCTGTATCATAATTCTTGCAGGTCCAGCTTCAAAGTATGAGGACCTCAGATGTAAGCCAATAGGGAAGATTGTGCAGCTGGGAATAAGCAGGCCTAGGAAATGACTACCCACCTCAAGGTCCAGCCCTGAATGAGAATTATCATCAGTCCAAACATCAACACCTCTAGTTAACAGACAAGGGGTCCAAGATGGTGGGTGGACTCTGGCAGTAGGACATTTTGGGTCGAGATGAGCCTCCTAGTTGGGCAGCTGGTAGCACCATGATTCTAGGGAAGGGGATGACAGAACTTGGAAAGGCTTAAAACCCAAGAAGGAAGACACGCCAAGAGTTTTAGGAAATGAGGGATGCAGTTTAGTACAATGACATTCAAGGACCAGACTCCAGGACCAGCGACAGAGAAGGGTACACGTAGCTGTGGCTCCTGGTCCCAGCTCCTGGCTATGAACCTGAACTCACTCTCACTACAGACCCAAAGTGGCAAAGGCACATTCACATGCAAAGAAAAGCAATGTTCATGGGTAGCACCCTTCCAGAACTACAGCTCAGGATACAATCACCCGAGCCACTTGTCTCAAAACTCCCTTCCTCCTCCGGGTAGCCAGTCTACACTGGGCCCCTCCTTAGTCAGCCAGCCTACATCAACCCCTCCCCAGTCAGCCTCTCGACCTTGGTCACCCCTGTATTGTACATTTCCATTGTACGTATCTCATCATGAGATTCAAACATGTATCAAGAATTTACCGAGTGTTAAGGCCTCAGAAGGCTTACAGCCTAACTACATAAAGATGTATTATGAGCACATTGCTGTGATGACACAAACTTATATTTTTTTCTGGTCTCTGGCTATTTTATATACCTAATCTTTTTTTTTTCAGTACGTGGGCCTCTCACTGCTGTGGCCTCTCCCGTTGCGGAACATAGGCTCCGGACGTGCAGGCTCAGCGGCCATGGCTCACGGGCCCAGCTGCTCCGCGTCATGTGGGATCTTCCCGGACTGGGGCACGAACCCGTGTCCCCTGCATCGGCAGGCGGACTCTCAACCACTGCGCCACCAGGGAAGCCCTATATACCTAATTTTGTCTCTAAAACTAAAATATAGGTTCCCCAGAGAAAGGATCACATCTTCTATGGCTTTTAAATCCCCGTCATCTTACCCTATTACAGTTCACTATCGTACTTGGCACACGAGGGATGGATGGATGACTGAAAGGATGCTGGTGGAATTTTTCTCAGGTGGAGGATTTTGGAATAGGATTTAGAAGCAACAGAGGGCAAGGAACAAGAAAACCTAGAATTTTACAGTTAGAAGTGGCCTTTGAGGTAACTGGTCACATTTCTAATTTCACAGATAAGGAAACTAAAGACCAGAGGAATCAAATGACAAGTCAAACAACTAGAAACTAGTAATTATGCAATTTGGGAACTAATGGAAATGTCACTGTCCTCTGCCGGGTGATACTGAAAAGTGAAAGGACAGAATGGAACCCATCACTTGAACCTGGATATACCAAGGTGAAATAACTCCTAAAGGTATGACCAACACTAATACAAGCTCCATTTGACACACTAAGTCTACCAGAAAGGAATGAATTTTGTTCCCATGAAAGTGACTAAGGAAAGGAGAAATGGTGACCGCCAGATGCAGGGTAGAGAGTAAAGGATAGGGCTGGAATGAGTGTCGTGCTTTTGGACATATTTGTATTTTAGTTAAGTTCTTAATGTGTTAAACCACATCCACCAATTCTCTCCTTCTATCATTTTGACATATTGATAAGCACAAAGGAAAAAAAAACTCCAGCAATATACAGTTTCAAAGGCTTTACTGCATGGAGAGTTAAGGACCACCAGCCATTCACATCTTATTAGTTTAATTAGACTACTTTCCCCTTAAAAATGGGCAGAGATGGGAGGACCACTGGAGGTGGCGTGGGAGCCCAGGGCACTGAAGATGTGCAGGACTGGGTGGGATATACAGTGGGGGCTTTGGACAACACGAGCGAGATCAAGAGAAACAGAGGAGCCTGGTAGGAGGTGGTTACAGAAGGGAGAGTCAAGTGCATTAAAGACCAAATGGGACAAAAATCAAACTTCATCTCCTTCACAACAAAGCCAAGGGTCAACCTGGCCCTGGGCTCTCATGTGGTCTTGAGGACAGAGGATACTTCTCCAGGCTGGTCTGCCCTGACAGCAGCATTAAAAAGGCATTCCCGGGCTTCCCTGGTGGCGCAGTGGTTGGGAGTCCGCCTGCCGATGCAGGGGACACGGGTGCGTGCCCCGGTCCGGGAAGATCCCACATGACGCGGAGTGGCTGGGCCCGTGAGCCATGGCCGCTGAGCCTGCGCGTCCGGAGCCTGTGCTCCGCAACGGAGAGGCCAAAACAGTGAGAGGCCCGCCTCGCCCTTAATACCGCACTGTCCCTAACCACTTAAATCCCACTCCGGGCAGCCCTTTCACTTTTGAAGGTCACTTTAAATTCTAAATATTGTCAAATAGAATCTGAACCACAACTATTTCTCTAGACCTAATCTTTTGCTGTCAGCAAATTCAGAGGGGGAGGAAAACAAACAAGAAAATCAATAAAGGGATTAGTTGCGAGTGACACTGCATATTGTAGCAGTGGTACATTGTGTCCATGATGAAGGGCTGCCGGGTAATATTATGCAACCATTTCAAACAATGACTTTTTTTTTTTAACCAGAAAGCCTCTCCTCACCGTCTCGCAAAAGAAAAAAAAATTAATCAAAATGCCATTTTTCAGAATTTTTTCTTTTTGGCAAATTCTGCCACTACTTTGCCTAAATTAATATTAACTCTTCACTGCAAGTATTTATACTGATCTTGATACAGCCCTTTATCTAAGAAACTAAAGTCTTAAATTATTGGAAGCCAGGTTAAAGGACAGCATTTTCTTCAAAATTTCAGAGAAGCTAAGCAAATTCTAGCAAATGCTTTGCGGGCTGGAGTCTTATTCTCTAGATCGGTGGTTTTAAGTCTGACCTCAAACGCTCGCCCATAAAATCAGGGGATCTCCTGCAGCACGGTTATACCTCGATTTATCCCCAGGTCACTTATGCAGCAACCTCGACGAAGCAAAAGCCAGCTGAGAAACCCAAAGTAAGTGAAAAGAGGTGTCAGGGCAAGCCCAGACACCCACGCGTGGGAAGCGCACGTTCTTTATTCACAGAAACGTCCCTCAGGCCTTCATTCAGAGCCTGCTGTGGCTTCCTTTAGACAAAATCTTAACAGGCTTACTTACGTGATTTTGGAGAAATTCAGAAAACTGTAACACAAACAGAAGCGCTGCTAAGGAAGCAGGAAAAGTGACAGGAGGCTGTGAGCTGACATCAAAGTAAGACATAGGAAAACAAAATGAAGACGTAAAGTCTCAAAAGCCACCTGGGACTGTTCAGTGCAGGACCAAGCAGCCCAGTAACCCTTGGGGACACAACTGCATTACAACAAAATAACAATAACTTAACCATATGAGGATGACAATGTATCACCAACGATACCTTTAATAACAGCCTTTGCGAGTGAGCCATTTAAGTACATTCTACCATCAATTCTATAGTTATTCCCTTTAAAATTGTTTTAAGCTGTGTTTAAGTTTTTAACACAAAACCTAAGTAGTAATCTGGAAATCTAACCTTTGTGGTTCAGTTGATACCTCAACAACTCTAGAACAATTAGACATTATTAAAGTGAATAGTGCGAAAATGTCTGCTTCTGTGACGCATAATTCCTTTCTGACAATTACTGTTTTTCAAGAGAACATCTCCACGAGAATCTCTTCAAAGCCTAATCCATCCACTCAGCCTCAGAAGAAATGCTTTTGTGATGGAGGACCTGACCGATGAAAAAGCAGAGAACCCCTTCTCTCCCCTGTACGGTCTCTTCCCCTAGTGTGAGCTGGCACCACATGCAATGCCACGCCCCGTTCACCATGAATCTGCTTTCCCCCTATAGATGGCGCTGAGGCCAAAGAAAGGAGTGGGGTTATTTTAAGAGCCCAGAGACTTAATACGGACACTTACAAATACCACCAGCACCTCTCCCACACCACGGCAAGCATGGCCAGTAACAGACTTCCCAATCCTCCTCTCAACACAAATTCAGGCCACCATCTGGGTTGACTGGGTGGACATTCAGAAGGAAACAATTCCAGGCCTAAGTCATTGCTACACAGCCTCAGAGTAGATTTATAAATTGTCAAGGTTGAAGGTGTTTCAGGGGCAAGGGGCTATCTTCCTTGGTATCTTCACATCCTCACCATGACCACAGTCCAGTCTTGAAGATCTGACTCAAACATCCCTCCTCAAGGAACATTCCCCAAAACACCCAAGGAAAAAAGGGTTGGGGAAGAGGTGGTTAGGTAGTAAGTAACGGGTGCTATTCTGTTTCCTTAACACTTTGTCTATCATTCACTCAACTCAATCAGGAAACATTGATTGAGTATCTACTCCACGTCAGGCATGGTGCTAGGCACTGGGGATACAAATTCACATACAATATGGTTCCTGCCTTCAAGGAGCTTACAGTCTACCTTGTAGAATTCACCTGTTTTGAGTTCCTTAAGGGGAAGGGCTTTTGTCGTATTCATCTCTGGATCCCAGGCCCAAGTGCAATGTCCAGCAGACTTAGGGACACTTAGCTGGCCACCCACTCCAGGCCTTACAGTCTGAACTTCAACAGCTCTTTTCATGCACACACACACTCGTACCATGTTTGTACAGATCTCATCTATAACAATACCTCAAGGAGTATTTTAACTAGGATTTCATGAGGAGAACAAAAGAATTAATTGAGAATGACTATTTCTGCTTTGGGATAGAACTCACACCTCATCATGTACAGCAATCTGGAAGTACTACACCTTCAACGTCCAATAATCGCTAATTCCTCCTCCTCCCTTGCAGAGGTGGCTGTAATTGTTTCCGTGTGCGTTCCTTCCTGCTAAACCTTCTCAGGTCCTCCCTCTGTGGCATCCCTCACGGCTGGGAGGCAGCAGTCCTGGTCAGGCTCTGCAGCCAAGCCTGCGTCTCTGCTGGGTGCTGAGCTCAGCACCTTCTTCTCTCGTGAGAGGGGGCCCTGCCGTTCACCGTGCCCTCTGTTCCAGGACCCAAATCCTCTGGCCAGACCTGCTCAGCCTGCGTTCTCTGCTTCACTGCAGCATCTAAGAGGGGATTGGCAGCTTCCCTTCTGGTGTGAAAAATAACTTTCAGCTTAAGTTCTAGCTGAAAGAGATCCCATCAAGTACAGAGACGTGGAGTCTTGAACCTCCTGTGTCACACTCTTCACATTCTTCCTGGCAGCAAATCCAGGGTTTCACCCTTCACCCCAGTGCCTAACACTGTGATTGCCACCTAGCAGGCTCTCAGTAAACATCTGTGAATGGATGATTAAAATGAAATTATGAAATAAACTATTCACACTCACCGTCCTGGGAGCTGGAATAGTGGTTCCAACTCTAGAACTGTGTTGCAACTATTTAATCTCTATGTGCCTCCATTTCCTCATCGGTAAAAGACTATGTACCACACGGCATCACTGGGAGGAACAGAGAAAACGGATATAAAGTACCTGCCCCAGTGAGCGGAGCACAGTCAGCACACAACAGATGGCTGCAGCCATCGTGGCACTGGCACGTAGTAGGTACTCAAGTATCTGTTGAAAATCAACACGCCAAGACTCCAACAAGAACTGCAGGCATATAGCTCCCCTTGCCCCTGCCCCGGCCCACACTCACGTGTTCCACCTTCTTCCCTCCCCCAGCCCCACCCGAAGCACCGTCCCCCATCACTGGCTCTCTGCTGTGACACCCCACGCCCTTCCTCTGCATGGGATTTGCAAGCGTCCCTCAGAAGGCAGGTACATAAGGGAGACCGGCTGCCGAGTACAGTCACGCACCTCGATCCAGAATAAGTTGTGGGTACGGGTCTGGCCAAGACAGAGCCCCGAGACACCAATAAGCAGAATATTTTTAAAGTCTCGAGTTCTAATCCTGGCTCCACCACTTAGCAACCAAGTGACCATGGGCAAGTTATTTAAGGTCCCAGACTGTTTCCCACTCAGTAAAATGGATTTAACATTAGTACCTACATCATATCACCGTTATATGGATGAAATAAGATAATGACTGTAAAGCACTTAGAACGGTTTCTATCATATAGTAAAACTCTAAAATATTTATTTTTAAAATAGACAATAGATCTATATTAAGGAACTAAGAGTAGTCTAGAAGACTAAGAGTAGTCAAGCATATTTTACGTTTGGGGTGTTTTATGTATCTGTGTGAAATTTGCACTAACCAATGATTCATTCAGAAGGTGTAGATTCATCAATCCGAGGGAACTAGAAAACAGGGCATAGGCTTTTGATTGATAGAAGAATGCCGACTTTGCTACGTGGTTTGGCATGTGTGCTCCACCAGCCTCACCACCCCCAGCAGGAGCTGCTCCACAGCTGTAGCATCTCCTTCAATATCAACTAGTGTGTCGGGCCAGGAAAGGAGGATGCCTCAGGAGAGGGGCTCAGCACAGGATCTGTAAGAGTACATCGAGGAAGGAAGGAACAGCTCTTAACTGAAGGCCTCACCAACAGGGACTGGTCTGGGATTATTAGTTCTATCTTAGGCTCTTCCAGCCCCTTCTCCACTAGCACATATCCCTGCCCCTCACCCCACCATCTCCTCCCTGGTACAGCCATGCACTGCAGAGTCCTTGTAGCTGGTGGGAGCTTAGTGTCAGCCATCCTTCCCCTTGGGAGAAGGGTCATTCAGAGCAGAGAAAGGGGGTTTAAGAGGCAATCAGTTACATCATCAGTAACAGCTTACTTCTGTATCATTTACAGAGAAATTCCATAAATTATATTGTTTGATCCTCACAACAACCCAGAAATAATTGATGGTCCCCATTCTAGTGATGAACAGGCTGGAGAATACTCAGGCTAAGTCACTTATCCGTGATCTCACCACTGGTCACATCACAACTGAGAAAGAATTGAGAAGAACTGCAATGGAAGAAACAAGGTTCAATCATAAGACTGTTACTCCAAGGGACCTCCAGGATTACTGTTATAATGGAAAAGAATCCATCCAGGGGTAATTTGGGTCAAGAACATTAACTCACACTTTGTGGATGATAGGATAAGGTAATATAACCATTTAAATAACAGTATGACAAACCGATCAAGAGCCATGAAGATGTTCAACCTTTGACCAAGTAGTCATACTTCAAGGAACCTAGACGAAGGAAATAACCCAAAATAACTAAAATTATTGGCAGAAGTTTACTACAGCTCTATAATGGCAGAAATGTGGAAACCTAAGTATCTAATGGTAAACAAAAGGCTAAGCACGCAAAACATACACTTGATTAATAAAACGACTGTACAGCAATGTGGAAAAACATTTGTATAATATTGAAGAAAAGTCATAATTCATGTTCACATAGGCAAAAAGTGGAAGGGAACACAGAACACTGAGAACAGCTTGATTTGGGGGTGTGAGGAAACCGTGGGTGAAATTTTTTTTCTTTTTTTAATTCAGAGTTGTACAAATATTGAACATTATTGGCGTACCATGTAAAATTTAAAACAGAAAATGAAGGAAATTGTGCTGGAACCTGAGGTCTCCAAGAGCCCCAGTCATCTCTGTGAGCTTGTTGAAACCGAGACCAGTGTCTTTCTCATCTTTGTGTCTCCAGAGTTTTCTGCAAGTGACTGGACCTCAATAAATACTGAAAGAAGGTGACAGACAACCACTTGGATGATCCTCTGCTGAGCCTGGGACCATTTGATCATTCAGAGCCATGTGTCTAGATATTAATTCGATGAATTAGAGGTTCAAGAAAATACCCAGGAGGAACCTTTTTTTTCTTTTTTAAAGAGGAGATGAGAGCAAGCTCTGGGGAAGAGAGGACTTGACTGAAAATTTCTGAATTTTGCCCCTTTGCTGTAATTCGGCAAATTGAATTCCCCAGATGCACAAGCATGGGAGAGCTCCAGTTCTCCAAAGTATGGAGATCTTCCCCGAGGCAGAGCTCGTCTGCGGAAGGAGATGCCATGAAGTTTGCATGAAATTCAAAGTCACGAGGAGAATGACTTAAAGCCAGAAGACAAGCAAATGATAACAAGTCAGAATCGTGAAAGATCAGAGTCCCTGGATGAGTAGAGACAGAAGACCCAGCTAAGAACGTGCTCAGCTTAGCAAATCACTCACCCTTTCTGAGACTCAGATTTCTGGCCTCTGTCTTGGTCTTTCACGGGGCTGTCATAAAAATCAAACATGTTATGAAAATGTACGTGAAACAGATGGATAAACTGTAAATGCTATATAAGAACCTCAAACAATAAATGTTGGAGCACATGAGTGCATAAAAGCGTGGAAAGGAGCCAATGATCGTGTGATTTTCACAGAAACATAGAAGCAAGTATAAGGTGGGGAGCAGACGTTTTAACTTCAGAGCAGCAGGATAATCGCAGTTTCCCTTGACAGGGGAAGGAGTATTCAAACTGCAGGCAAATTGGCCCCTGGGATGGGTGGTCCCCAGCGAAGGGGCCTGCACACCACCCCGCCCGGGGGGTACTGAATTCTTTCACCGGCCCTTGAAGAGGTAGCAGCCTCGGGGACCTCAGCCACACTACCTTCCTAATTATGCATCTGCGGGCAGCACAGGCACAAGTATTTTTGCAAAAATGTTTTCAGTTTAAGGGATTGGAAGGAAGCCCGTTGTGAGAGAGCACATCAGGCACCGTCTCTGATCAAAAGGATGAAAAAGAGCAAGGGGATGTCCGTGACACGGATCCAGGCCCTTGTACATGGTGAAGTGATTAAAGGCACGAATCTGCTGCAGAGTTGTCATCCCTAATCAGACCTGACCAGAGCGAGGAGAGGTGAACTGGCAGAACAATGTGACTCGCACACATTCGCGGCGCCCACCTCGTGCGGGCTTGGGCTGCTGCCATGGGAGGATGGAGCGCCCTGCACTGGAGCCACTTGGAGTCAAATAAACAAACGATACGGAGGGACACTCTGGGTAACACACGGGTGCAGAGGTGAGTTCTTATGCCCCGCATCAAAGGACAAGATGCAGTACTCACAGGCAGCTCTGGATAACGTGCCCTTGGATCAGGACAAAGAGCCCAGAGCAGTTTTTGCTGGAAGGGGTCTTTGATCCCCTTATTTGACAGAGAAGACTAGAGCCCAGAGAGGTTAAGCAACTAACTCTAGGCCACACAGCAAGCTCCGGCTATGACCTTGAACACTATCATTCTCCAGACACGTTCTATGAAAAGCACAAATCTGGCAGGGTAAATGCTAGACTGGGAGGAAACTGCTCCCAGACAACTGACATAATAGGGAGGGGAGTGGAAGCTCGTTAGGAGCCACCTATCGGGACCAAGCTTCAGGAGCTGGAGCAGGTCAGACACAGGCCTGCAGGGCTCCAGCTATAATTAGTGTTGAGATCCCATATCGGCAAAAGCAGAGCCATTCTCGGTCCTTTCTCTTTATGCTCTTTTTCAAACCTGAAAACCCAAAGGCACGACTTGGCGGTGCCCCAGGCCTTGGTTCCTGGTGCTCTGAAGGAGCGCCTGATCCATGAAAGATAGGGTTGGGCAGCTTCTGGGTCATTCCCACGGCTCTTCTGGATGTCAGCCCTCCCGTCCCAGGGATGTTTTCTTACCTCTCCTTCTACTGACACACAGGATAAGGTGGCTCTGATCTTTGCAAAGACTTCTAGCCCACCCCATCTCTTCCTTTTTGAGGATTAAATATATTTTCAGGAACGCAAACACATCAAACACTTTCAAATGGATTCACCATTCCTTCCACCAAGCTCATCCCAGGTGTGAGCCACTCACACTATGTCCTCGGCTGGGAATGGGATGCAGAGAGGAAACTGATTCTTCCCCAAAGATCAAGTAAACCCAACAGGACCCTTAATTTCTGACGAACTCTTAGCTCCCTTCTGGTGGCAGCCTGTGTTTCTCACTTTCCCAGAGCCCACTTCAAGAGCACAGGGGACCCTGTTCAAGGGAGACTTTGTAACAGGAAAGATGCTCAGTTCACCGTCCCACCTACTAGAGATCCAGATCTTGAAAACAGCCCATTACGGCAGACACCGCTGACTGTCTCTGAATAGCCTCCCTTTTCCTCCTTAGCAGCAGCATCCCAATTTTTAGCCAATTTTTGCTTCGTGGGAAAAAGACTGCATTTCCCAGCCTCGCTCGTAGCTGGGTGTGGCCACATAACAACGTCAATAGCTAACCATGATGCCACCTCATTATGTGCCGGGCACAATTCTAAGCACCTTTACGAGTAGAAACTCACTCCATCCTCACAGTGAGCTTATGAGCAGGCAGTTATTATCCCCTTTTTGACCAAGGAAACAAACACAGAAGTTAAGCGATTTGCCCAATTCATACTGTTAATGAGTGCCAGAGCTACCATTTGAACTCAAGCAGCCTGAAGTCAGTCAAAGCTCTTCACCATCAATTACACTCCACTAAATTCCAGCCAATAGAAGCGGAAGCTCTGTGTGGGACCTCCTGGAATGTGCCTTCAAGGCGAGAGATCCAGGAGGTGGGGCTTCATTCCCCTTCCCTTGAGGGTGAGCTCAATTTAGAAACTTACTTCTACCCAAGAGAGTCTGGAAATGGAAACAGAATAACTTGACAATGGAAAGACACCACCTTAACCAGGCAATCAAGGTTAACATCACCAGTAATAAGTCGTACTGATATCACATACCCTGATATAATGCAATGAGAAAGGGACGTCCCCTCTGTGAATTTTCCCCGAAACCCGTAACTGCTGTCTAATCGTGAAAGAACGTCAGACAACCCCAAATTGAGGCACTTTCTACAAAATACCTGACCAGTAATCTTAAAGATTGTGAAGGTGGGGAAAACAAGGAAAGACAGAGAAACTGTCACAGACTGAAGGAGATATGCGGACTAAACGCGCAACATGGTATCCAGAATGGGATCCTGGAACCCAAAAGAAACACTTGTATAAAAACTGTAACATACAAACACTGACTGTAGTTAGGTTCATAGTGTTGTAGCAATGTTAATTTCTTGGTTTTGATAAATATATCATGGTTATATATATAACGTTAACATTAGGAAAAGTTGAATGAAAGATACATGGGAACTCTATCTTTGCAACTCTTCAGTAAATCTAAAATTATTTCAAAATAAAAAGGGTTTCAAAAAGCAAGGGCAAGTGCTTTTGCCCATTCCTCCATTTCTTTCTACTGCTGTCCTGTCATATGATGAAGATTGCTGGAGCTCTAGCACCCATTCTGATCCATGAGGCGACCTTGAAGGTCACCTTGAGGATGGGAGTCCTGTCCTAAGGATGGCAGGACAGAAAGATAGAAGTCTGGATCCCCAATGATGCGCAATGCTATCATTTTTTTTTTTTTTTTTTTTTTTTTTGCGGTATGCAGGCCTCTCACTGTGCAATGCTATCTTATTAGCCCTGAACTCCTAACTCCAAATCTTTTTTTGGTTGTTAATAAGAAAGCGAAATAGCCTCTATATTATACAAGCCACTTATTTGGGGAACTTTCTGTCAGGTACTGCTGAATCTAATCCTTATTAATAACAGCAATATAGGGAAAAGCTGTATCATTTCCATCACTGATGAAATAATTAGGATTTTAGCCTTGGTATTGGCCTTAGATTTCATCTCGTCGAACCTGTTATTTTTCACATGAGTAAAAGAAGAACCAAAGAGGTGAATCATGTGCCCAGGTCCTGTCACCAGCAGTAAACATGGGGACCCAGCCCTATCCCAGTCCAATTTCCTCCACCTGTCTCACTGCTTGGTGACAATTCCAAACGCTGGCACTGCAGTATTAATATCATCATATACATAAAAGTCAGGGTGAAATGCTGCAATGCAGGCTTCTTCTGGTTGTCACACTGACTTACCTACCTCCGGTGAAAACATCCTTAAATTTTTCATTTAAGAATCAATTACTGAATGCAGCAACACATCCGCAAATTATAATTCTGTGACTTTCACATTTTGAGTTTTGTGAACAAGAAGCTCTAATATTAAAAGTAATGCTATTGGTATATTTACTTGGTTTTTATTCAAAAGAGGATGTAGGAAGGAAAGTGTGTATTATTATACCTACCAAACAGTATTATACTCAGAAAAAAATATATAGTTTCAATAGTTATGGTCACTGATGACTAAAAACCCTACGAACATCACCTCACCAATCTGGGTTAAAATTTTCTTAGTCTGTAAAATTAGTGGTTTCGTTGGGATTTGATTTCCTCTGAGTTCCCTTCTAATTCTAATAATCCATAACTTCAAAACACTGAGCAATCATTCAGATTTCAATACCTATGCATAAATGACCGATTCAAATATATATACCTTTGCTTTCTTCATCAAACCTGCTTAACAACATGCTGTTTGCTAGACAGAGAACACCGCTCTGTGGTAGATTGCATTTGGTCCCAATTTTTCACCCCTCCCCGTACCCTCACCTTTCTAACTAACTCTGCAGTTCTTCTCACCAACGAAGCAGAGCCTATTTCCCTACCCCCAGAATCTGGGCTCAGCCATATGACTTGTTTTGGTCACTATTAGGTGGTAGGAGTGATGGGGGGCCAGCTCCAAGGCTTACCATGTCTCCACGTGCACTCACGGCACTTCCACCATTGCTGTGAGAATGACACGCTGAATCTAGCCTGCTGGTCTTGGCAGGAGGAGGATGAGAAGTATATAAAGAACTGACCCAGCTAAAGTGCCCCAGACAAATCCCCATCAACCTCCAGATACATGAGTGAGCCTCACTGATCAACAGAGCCACACAGCAGAGGCCAGATCACTGTACCCAAAGCATTACAAGCCACTGACTTTGTGTGGTTGTTTGTTACACAGCAAAAGCTAGCCGATACACCACCTTAAAACCTCAGTTTTGGAGGGAACCTGTTTTTGACAAGAACTGGGAACGTGTATTTGCCATAAAATGCTCTGCAAGAAATGGACTTGCTTGTGAACTGACGGATTCAGATGCCCACTTGGTGCCACGCTCACAATCAATCCTTTGTCCACAGATGGATAAGAAGTCTGCCTACCCTGCATGCACAACCCTCGAGTTTTATTCTCCACTCCCATAAAAACGCACGCAAATGCTCATTTATCTACACAATACCGCCTTTTAAAATCATGATGTAAAAACTATTTATACCAGTCCCCATCTTGTTCAGTGCCTGTATTCAACAAAGCCTTGCCCACTTTGATTAATGAAATCAAATGCTAGTAGTGGTACCATGCGAATGATACGATTCTTTTTCTAACTATGCATTGGTAAGAAACGAAATTAGATGTCAGCCTCCTATAATGAGTTGAATATTCCTTTTGTCCCCTTAGGCAGTCGTGCTAAAAGGCAAATGTATTTAGCTGGGCCCATTCTGCTTGTTCTTACATCACTCCACAAACACGTATTAAGCGTCAAGTTGCTCTACACACACACTGTTCAGAAGTCAGCCCCGGGGTGCGGGCAGCAGCCAGAACCAGAAAAACCCAGAGTGTGTCACATGCCAGCAACACAGCAGACAAGGTGCCACGAGGCCCTGCGGGGGTCAAAGGACAGTCAGCCACAGAGCCCGGGTACAGCAGAGGGATGTAAACATGAGCGGAACAAGGCGAGAGGCCGGTGGCTGGAGAGGAGGCAGCAGGGGCCACGGGGCTCGCAGAAGCCACTGGGCGTCCTGCCTCCACGTCACCCTCCAGATCCGAGATGGCTTCCTGCTCCTGAATGGGCTTCTCTGTGGTTCCTGCGGGGAAACAGGGAATCCTAGGGGAGGTGGCCAAGCCCTGCAGGTGGGGAAAGGCGGTTAGTGGCACCTGACTGTGGGGCACCGGGAGGAACGCCTCCCCTTTCTGCCCACGAGTGCACACACACCCCCTCACACACACACAGAGCTGTCAAGTCCTGTCTGACCCACCTCAGAAAGGCCTCGCCCTCCTTTCACTCAGC
Source organism: Stenella coeruleoalba (assembly GCF_951394435.1). Classification (NCBI taxonomy): domain Eukaryota; kingdom Metazoa; phylum Chordata; class Mammalia; order Artiodactyla; family Delphinidae; genus Stenella; species Stenella coeruleoalba. Next base: position 92,365,548 of record NC_137155.1, on the reverse strand, counting down.
CACGCTCACCCACGCTGCCTTCTACCTATACCACCGGAAGAGCCTCCAGTCTCACTGGGGCCCCTGCTGCCAGCCTCCCAACCCACCCGGGCCAACCTGCCCACGGCTGTCCAATGATCTTCATGGAACTCAGCTCTGATCTCCTCCCTCTTCTGCTCAGAAGCCTGGATTCCCTCAGGATTACAGCGTAACAGCCACGCCACAGACACGCACTCTGGCACCACCGCTGCCCGCCCCGCCCTGACCCACATCTCTCGTGTTGCTCCTGCATCACAGGCCAGGCTTGTTCTCCACTTAAGAGCCCCCCCCCCCCATCCAGACCTGCCTCAACAGAACCTTTCTATGGAGAACTTTCTGGAGCCCTGTGGCTAAAAGTAACAGACCCCTCCCACCACTCGCCGCCTCCGGCCGTTCACCATGGCCCAGACTACGCACATCTTCAATCTTGTCAGACTGGAAGCTCTGTGAGACACAGCCTGCGTCTCATTCATCCCTGTAACTCTCTTCCCCTGCCCTAATGTCTTAATCGTAAAAAAAATCCAATAAAAATGTGTTGAGTTCGAGGTTAATAATTTAATTCCTATGAGGACCAATTAATTCTGTTAATCCCACATCCGGCCAGTTTCCATCACTGAACATAAGCGGCCCGGCCCAGGGATCACGGCTGGTTCAGTGTAACTCAGGCCCACAATGAGGAAAACGGCTTAGATCATATGCCCTCTTCATAGCCAAACAGAGATACGCATCAGGAAATACCACTCAGCCAGTAGTTACCGAGTATCTTTTCCTGAAGCTGACACTCTGCCGGCCACGAGGGCAGACAAGTCAAGCAACAGGTTAGGGAGGCAGATGGACAAAATCCATCCTAGAGAAAACGAGCACCATAAAGGTCCAGAAAGGGGGTAAGGTTATAAAGAGTAACTGGGAGAAGGTGGGGCAGGGAAGAGATGGAGGTGACCTTGGAGCGGAGACCCACCCATGAGAAGGCACGAGCCACGCAAATTCCCTTCTGGGAGAAGAGAAGCTGAAGAGAAGGGAGACTGGTACCCAGACAGTGTGTATTAGGGCCCAGCACCATGAGGCTGAAGGCTCAGGTGGAGGCAGATCAGGTAGAGACCCACCGGTCATGAGAAGGCTGGGCTCCTTTTTCATTGACAAATCACACACAACATACAATTTACCACCTGAACTATTTTTCAGGGCACAGTTCAGGGGCGCTACATTCATGCACATCGTGCACCCACCACCCCCTCTCCAGAACATTTTTCATTTTGCAAATCTGAAATTCTATACCCATTAAACAGCGATTCCCCATCCCCCCTCCACCATCCCCTGGCAACTACCATTTTCCTACTGTCTGTCTCTACGAATTAGACTCCAAACCTCATATAAGCAGAATCACACCGTATCTACCTTTTTGTCACTGGCTGGTTACGCGGAGCATAACGTCTACAAGATTTATCCGTGCTGTAACGTGTGACAAGGTTTCTTTCCTTCTGAGGCTGAATAATAGTCCACCGTGTGCATGTACGACATTGGTTTATCCATTCATCCCTGATGGACACTTGGGTTGCTGCCACCTTTTGGCTCCTGTGAATAATACTGCTCTAAACGTGGTATGCAAATCCCTCCTTCAAACTTTACTTTCAGCTCTGAGGCTGTGAAATTAATTAAACAAGGAGCCCATCAGACAGAGGCGGCTTCGCTGCCTCGGTAGCCTAAGTAAGCAAACCCCAACCTAAGCCTGGAACGTGTCCCAGGGTTAAGAAATCAAAACCGAAAGGCAACCAATCACAGCCAGCCAGCTGTGCTTCCCCAAATTACTCAACCACTACAGCCAGACGAGGGCTAGAACGCGGGGAAAAGGTGGGACAGGAGGGGAAGGAGGTGAAGAACACCCTCAGGTTTCCGGCCTGAGCCCCTGACTGTATGGTGACGGCATTCCCTGAGATGAAGAGAGGAATGAACATAAGTATCTTTAAACAGTTCACAAAAGGGACAGAAACACTGCCAACACTTCCCCTCCTTTCCCTTGTTCTCCCCAGCAGCCCCCCACCCCCCCTTTTTTTTTTAAACACCCATAAATCTCCATTGAACCTGCATTCTCTCTGGCCTCCCTGCCAAACTCCTCAGGGACAGAAAATGACTCATCAACAGGTCAGGCACAGGATCAAGTTCTGTGCAGCCAGAAAGCAACTGGTACCCTCAGGAGGCACAGGCAGGGACCCCAGCTCCACACCCAGACACCAGGGGATTCTACAGGCTTGTCCCTCGGCCATGCAGGCCAGCAGGGGGTCAGATCACATCTCCAAACAGCAGCCGGACAGTTGGCCAGTCGCTTATTAGTGGGTCCCTGCACTCAGGAGGAGCTCCTGAGACCATGTCATCCAGGGCTGGGCTCCGGGCAGAGTGACCCTTTACACAGACCTGGCCTCTTATCTCAAAGAACCCTCATAAGTCCTGACATCCTGCTGGTCTCCTTGTCCTTGGTCACGTCTCATAGATAAAGGTGATGGCTCTGGGGAGCCTGAGATTATTTTTCTAACCATTCAACAAATATTTACTAAGCACCTACCATGGTCTTTGCAATGTGCTGGTATAAGAGATACAGAGATGGATCAGACATGGATTTTGCCCTTGAAAAACTTTCAGCAGAGACATCAATTGGCAATAGGAGGCCACACAAGGTTAAATACCAACGGCAAGGAGAGAAAATCCGTTGTAAGCTGATGTCTGTTAGCAAAAGAAAGTGGGACTTGTGCTGGCCTTAAGAAAAACACTATTTTTGCAGAGAAGAAAGGATACACCAAGCAGAGAAAAGCGCCCCATCAAAGGCACAGAGGCAGGAAAAAGCAGAGCCATTAGGAGGGAAGCCGAAGGTGGGAAGGGGCATATGGGAGGCTGATCTAAAAATCCAGCCACGAGGAGATAAGGGTCCAAAGGTGAGCAAGAAGGAGAAACAAAGGTCTTAATACTCACTACGTGCCAAGCTTCACGGCCATTAACGCAATCCTCACAGCCACCCTGTGGGGAGTGAGACTGAAGTTATTATCCCCATTTCACAGATGGGAAACTGAGGCTTAGTATAACTAAAAGTGTTTTGAAATAAGACTACCAGCTATAGATCCTGGCCTCCAGCCATTCAGATAAGTAAGCCGTGTTTACTATACATGCCCATAGACCTCCTCTCTCTGTGTGGTCACCACTGTTATTGTTCATTGCTTGGTGTCTTATGTTTTGTGTGTGTGTGTGTGCGCGCGCATGCGTGTGTTGTGTAGGGGCAGGGAAGTGAAGATCTGCTGTGCTTTGCTTTCTTTCTTGTCTGGAAGCTGTCCTATACAATGAAGAGGGCTCCTCTCCTGGGACTGCAGGATGAGAGTCCTCGCTGGTAGACGGGCATACTGTTCCCAGTCTTCATCCCTTCCTATTCCCACAGTCACCCATGTGACTTTGAAGTTTGTCCCACGAGAAGTGGAGCATACATTCCCGCACCAAGGATGTTCAGCTTGGCTGTGTGACCTGCCTTGGCCAGTGGAATATGGGCAAACGTGACCGTGAGCCTCGACTCCGCGTAAACACGAATGCACCCCATGTTTCCACTTCCACCACTGCTAAGAGAAGAACATGCTCCACCGGTCCCAGAACACTGAGAGCCAGGTAAAGCAGACCTGAACTCCAACTGCAGCTAGGAGCCAAAGCCAGACCAGCAACGTCCTGACATGGCCCCTTGTTGAAAGTCACTGAGCTATCCCAAATCCCTTATTTTTCAATAAATGCATCTGAGACCCAGACTGGAGAACCGATCTGTTGGAGTCTTATCATTAGAAACAGTTAAAAATTGGGTCTCCCGATTGCTAATCCACTGCTTTTTCACTACACCACCCTCTCTCAAAGGGATTCCCTGCAGGCTACAAGAAAACAGAGGAAATTTGAGATGCCAACCAAGTAAGTAATTAAGCAGAACAGATGCAGTCAAAAAGCATGAAAGCAAGATTGAACCTAGATAATCCCTCCATAATGTAGAGGTGATCTGTCTAAAAGAGCTCCTGTTGATCTCCCAGGAGGACCTTCCTTCCAGAGCTGGAGCCACAGGGAGCATCACAGCTGAACCTATTAACCCCATCGTCTTGCAAGGTGTCAGTCTTTTGTACCTATGAAATGTGGCCCACTTTCTTTCGGTTCTGAATTTGTGTTTTATTACTAGAGTCTACAGTACTCAAAAATAACATTTCTTTCCAAATGACTTGGCATGTTCTTCTCTGCCTCACATAGGGAATGTTCAGGCTGGCTCATAATCTAAGTCATATCACTGCCTATAAATATTGCCGTCACCCAAAGGTTCTTATAATCATAGCATGCTAGGGCTGGAAGAGACCTTAGAGATCATTCGTTCCAATGCCGTCATTTTAGAGATAAGGACAGTGAGGCCCAAGGAACGTAAGTGATATTTCTGATGTCACACAGCTAGTTAGTGGCAGAGTGACCAGTGCTACGAATGAGATTAGCAGGACTGTGCTCTAAACACACAACAAGCCCAACTGTCTAAGGGAGCCACTGAAACTATGTCCATATTTGTGAAGATGCCAGGACTCATGCTCTGAGGCTGGGGAAGAAAATGACCCCTATTGGGAAGAAACAGAGACCTCCCTGAAGAGCCAGCAGGCTGCCAGGACTACTGGTGCCTCGGACACCAGGCTGAGCCCAGGTCTGCTGAGCAGACACAGGGCTTCCTTCAGACATGGACGCCAAGGCCCCTGGCAGGGAAAGGGTGCTGCCATCGTGTGCTGCAACCAGCTCTTGACAGCTCCTGAAAGCCAACAGTTCAATTTTGTGAACCCACTGCTAATCTGCTGGTAGCTCCAATCAGCCACAGTGGGAGTATTTATGCTGTGGAAACTGGCACGTGCCAACTTTTAAGGGTGGTATCATTTTCTTGATCACAGCATAGGCTGTTGTCCCTCCACCAGGGACTGATGGCTTACCCTAAAACTGAGAAGCCCCTTCCCTAGAGATCAGCCTACTCAGAGGAAAAAAACCAAAACCAGAATAAGCAAGGATCCAAGAGCTCTTCCCTGGATCCCTGTCAGAGCTCCAGGACCCTCAAGAGCTTTGTCCCTGAACTATGAGAACTTGCCTCTGGGAACTCCTTGTCTGTCTAAGGCTTTTGCCTAGAATCCCTGATTCTTGCTCCCCACACTAGCCCCTGATTTCAGTCCTGGATATCTAGCACTGTGTCCTTTGAATCCTCCACAGACTGACCAAGTTGGGGCAATAGCAAGGAAACCAACCCCTTCTCTCCTTTTCCAACCTGAGTTAGAAAAGTCAACAGCTGCATTCCAGGGACCAAGGGCCCCAGGCCTCCAGGTAACTAGCAAGGAAACAGAACTATAATTATCCAACAGCCACTGTGAATCCTTGGTCCGTCACCCTTCCATGGAGAAAGCATCCAGCGTTTTCCAGAAAACTCACGTGAAGGAACCGCTACAAGAAGACTGAAAAAGGAGACTTCGGTGTAATGAGCTTATTGGGGGTGGCGATGACCCTCAGTGGGTCAAGCCAAGTTTTCTTGTCCAAACCAAGCCACCTCTGGAGGATCTTCTGTACAAATAAAAAAGCCAACCGGTAATTCCAGCGGTTACACTGAAGCCTTGGGTCTGTTTGGATGAGGGCCCAAGCCCATGTGAAAGGGCCAATTTCAGGACAGAGGGCCTCAGTGGCCCTCAGTGGGATGAACTGGCCTGTGGCAAAGGGTCTCGGATTTTTACAGTCTGATGATTACAAGTGAAGGGACACGGTTCTTGGTGATGTATCTTCCATTGAGGCAAAATGCCATTATAGTTCAAGCCTTAAAACTCCAGCCTTAAGAATTTTCCTTTTCACCTTTTCTTGCTAAGGAAGGCAGGGCCACCACAGAGGAGTTCAGTCAAGCTGCAGCTGACCTTGTGAAGACAGACTATATTCTTAAAACCTCGCCTCCCATCGTACTTAAAAATAAATTTCAGATGGATGGAAAAGGTCAAAGAAGTGGAACATTTGTCCCTCTTGCTTATGTATATCCCCAATGCCTAGAAAGGGTCAGGTGTAGCACAGGTATGCAATAAATATTTGTCAAGTTAATCACTTAAAAATGAGTAACAGAATAAATTTTTTTAAATGGAGGTAACTATATCATCTTGCATAGAACCAAAAGTAGAAAACAGTAAAGGCAAAGATAGGTAGATCTGATTACCTAGAAATTTAAAACTTCTTTACATAAAGAAACCACTTTACATAAAATATAAAAGTACATGGCAAATAGAAAAATATCTACAACATATATGACAAAAGGTTCAGGTCACATTTTAATATATAAAGAGCTCATCCAAGTCAAGAAAAGAGATAAATATTCTAATAAAAATAAAGACATGTATTTTGTAATGCACAGAAATGTTAAATCACAATCTTGTGCACCAGGAACTAACACAGTTTTCTAGGTAAATTATACTTCAAAAACAAACAAGCAAACAAACTAACTCATAGAAAAAGAGATCAGATTAGTGGTTACCAGAGTGGGAGGGGCAATGGGATGAAGGTGGTCAAAAGGTATAAACTTCCAGTTATAAGATAAATAAATACTAGGGATGTAATGTACAACATGATGAATATATAATTAGCACTGCTGTCTGTTATATGTGAAAGTTGTTAAGAGAGAAAATCCTAAGAGTCTCATCACAAGGAAAAAACACTTTTTCTTTCATTTTGTATCTACATGAGATGACGGATGTTCACTAAACCTACTGTGGTCATCGTTTTGTCTGAAAGTATGTACCAAAGTCCAATCGTTACGCTGTACACCTTAAACTTATGCAGTGCTATATGTCAGTTACCTCTCAAAAACACTGGAAGAAAAAATAAAATAAAAAATAAACAAAAAATGAAGGCAATTCACAATGGAACTACATGCGGCTGATAAACATATAGTGTTCAATGTCATTAGTAATCAAAGAAAGATGTCGCTTCTCAATGAGAAATTTTACAAAGTTTAAAAACAATGAAATATCCAGTGTTAGCAGAGTTAGGAATAAATAGGTACCCAGACAGTGGGAAAGGAAATTAGTACAAAACTTCTGGAAAGTGCTTTTTCCAATACCAAGAGCCTCTAAGGCATACCTGCCTCTTAATTCAGAAATGCCTCTTCTAAGAAGTTATCCTCAAGTAGGCAGTCTTCTGTGATATATGCAAAGATGCATAAACAAAATTGTGAGTCATGGCATTATTTATAACAGAACTTATAAACAACTTGAAGTTCCAATAATAGATGTTTTTAAGTTAAAGTACAGATTCCTATATAATAAGATACTTTGTAGCCAAGAAAAAAAAGGTGTTGAAAATACTTAACATTGGAAAATGTTCAAAATACAATGCAGAATTTTAAAAAAGCAGACTAAAGTCAGTAGTTACTGTAACTCCATTTTTTTTTTAATTCCATGTGCATGGAAAAAATATTAACAGAGGTTATCTGTGGAGAGAGAGACTACAGATGATTTGTTTCTCTCAATGTTTTGCAAATTTTCTGCCCTGAGCCTGTTCTCTGCCTGTTGGAAGCAGCACAGGTAAGCACTCAGGCTTTAATTCCTGAGTCCATGACTTACCAGCCATGTGACTCAGGACAGATTATCTACTTTCTCTGCACCTCAGTTCCACCATCTGTACAAAAGGGGTTCTGCTAGTGTCTGCCTCATAGTGTTGTGAGAATCGAATAATACAATCTCTGTGAAGTACTTAGCACAATTCCTGGTACCTAATAAATGTCTGGTAAATATCAGCTACTGCCATTAGAGAAAATGAACAGTAACTATCATTTAAAAAGAGAAAAGGGGCTTCCCTGGTGGCGCAGTTGTTGAGAGTCTGCCTGCCGATGCAGAGGACACGGGTTCGTGCCCCGGTCCGGGAAGATCCCACATGCCGTGGAGCGGCTGGGCCCGTGAGCCATGGCCGCTGAGCCTGCGCGTCCGGAGCCTGTGCTCCTCAACGGGAGAGGCCACAGCAGTGAGAGGCCCGCGTACCGCAAAGAAAAAAGAAAAAAATAAAAAGAGAAAAGAACATATTTGGAGGTTTGGCTTTGGTATCTACTGGGGTCTAACAGAATCTGCCTGTCCAGGTAAAAGGCCAGTTCTGTCCAAGAAGAGAAGGCCCTTCTGGCTGGTGGTCCTCCACAGAGCCACTGGATGGGAGGGACCCCCGTTCCACCACTCACCTCCTGCTGGTACTCTAGCTCCTACGGCCACAAAGCCTGCAGCCACCGCAGAGCAAGGCTACCTCAGGATTTTTTTTTTTTCCAAACTTCAAAACTCTCCTAAGTGCCTGAGTCAGGACAAAAGCCCAGTCCAGTGGCATAGAAGGGACTCTTGGTCACACTCTGCCCTCAAGTCCCAGGACTCACAGAACCTAGGGTCCACAGTGGACACCAGGAAGCAAAAAGAAGCACCGATCTTTGAGGCGACCCCCATTGTGAAGTCTGGAAGCTGAGTCAGCCTGACCTGTGACACCCTGAGGCCCTCCCAGGGACGGTGCCTGCACGCAGCCCCCAAGAGGGGCCTCACTGCAGACAGCGGCCCATGCAAGGGGGGTGGGGGCTCCAGGACTGAGAGTCGTGCGCGGCCTCGCAGCACGTGGCCCTGTCTCCTGCATCCTATCCTGAGATGCTGACTTCTGCCTCCCTGCGAGGAACCTTTCTCTGCCTGTGACCTCTCATCAGCCTAACTCTCAGGACAGTAGCTGCCACGGGCTCCCTCCGAGTCCGCACGGTGCCATTCCTTTCGGCACGGGACGACCCCCTAGCCATGACCTCCCTCTTCCCCTCAGAGTCAAGTGACATGCAAGCCCTCCTCCGAACTTAGCTCACTCACACACACCCACCCATAGCACGCTGTCCAATGGCTGTGACACCATGCCCTAGCTCTGCTGACGGAACCGGCTCCCACGCCAAGCTGTGGACGGCACAGGACGCAGCTCACACACCAGGAGGGACCCGAGGCGAGGGGCGCTGACTCTGAAGGTGGTCCTCCCCTCACAGCTCACCCCCATCACCCCTGCAGCTGTGCCATGAACCCGGCACAATGAGCACGTATCCTGGAGGGGCGATCCTCCCTGTTAAAGTCGACTTGGGGCGGGGTGGTGGGGGGGGTCTTTCAAGATTTTACAGATTGAATTCATGATGGTGTGGGTTCATGCGGTCTTCCCATCCCTCTGGGATCCTTATTCTCCTCGTGCAGAGACACTGGAGGTGCTGTATGTCCACGGTGGTTTTCACCCTTCAGCATCAACCCTCCTCATGTCAACTGCCAACCCAGAGAGGAACTCCATCTGATGACAGGGTACCCCAAACCCAAACTATAATCTGGCCCTATAACCTGCCTTCAAGTCAGGTGAGGGATTCGTGGGAAATTAAGACACCCTGGTAGAAGAAGAGGATAAACTTGAGAGTCAGACATAAGTGGTGGTGTAGCCACCCCCTGCCAGATGTGTGATCCTGGCCAAGCTACTTGACCTTTACAAGAGCCGGTCTGTCTGTTCATCTGTAGAATGGAAACAGACGAGCCCCACTGCATAGGCCTGTGGTGAGGTCTAAATAAGATAATAAATGTAAAGGGCACGGGACCCAGTGAGAGGTCAATCAGTGACAGCCATTGCCATCATTAACCCCAGTGTGCATCTCCACGGCCACTCCTAGCACACAGTGATGTCACACCCCCAGTAATAAACTCCATACAGTCAGTGACAGTATTCTGAGGGCTCATCCCACTCACCTCTGTGCCTCTCACCTACTGCCCTGCAGGTATACCGTAGAGAGCAGACCCTTAAATATTTGTTGCAGGAATGATTTAACGAATGCCATTTGGTCTCCGAAATGTGCCTTCTGTATTTTATCATTTCGTGAATGATGTATGATTCCATGACCTTACAGATTGCCATTTAATCACGCATCTAGATTAAACCCTGATTTATTTTCATGACCTTGAATAGCATACAGCCCTCTCCCTCCATATTATCCTGCCCATGTGGATGCGAGCTCTGAACCAAGTGGGTCGCTTTATGGAGCCAACCAGTCTGAAACTCTGCGGCTTAGAACCACCCACCATGTATGATTCCCCCCGGTTGGGTGGGCTGACCAGGCAGTTCTGCTGCCGGTCTCACTTGGATGCACTCACTGGGTTGCAGTCAGACGACTCTCCCATCATCAGCAATAGAGCCCAGTCTTCCTTATACGGAGGTAGCAGTGGTCCAAGAGGGCAGAGTCAGAAGCCGCAAGACCTCTGGAGCCCAGGCTCTGAGACTCGCTCAGCATCACTTCTACCACATCCATCAGTCAAAGCAAATCCCGTGACCAATACAATTATTTCTAGCGGGGAGGAATTTGGAGGAAAGAATAGACTCTACATCTCCATGAAAGGAGCTTCAAAATATTTTGGTTTCAAACCAGGTCTGCAAACCAGACGAAGTAAAAGAAATATGCATTTAACTTGGAGGACTAGCACACATCCCCCTACTGGAACCCATAAAGTCAGGAGTAGCTGACATTGGAAAATACTTTTTCTCCACATTAGGAATTTAAGGGCACTCAGGGTTGCCTGAAACTTCTTCTCCCTGGGTGACTTCATTTACCCTCATTATTTCAATGCCATCTATATGCTAATGACCCTCAAACGTACACCTCCAGCTCAGCTTCTGACTCACAGAGTCAAGTCTTGATTTTGCTGCCCAAACTTGCTCCATCCATGGTCTTTCTAGTCTCAGAAGAGAAAATCATCCGTTATCCAGCTGCTCAGGCCACGAATCTACTTTGTCCTCAATTGCTTCCCCTCCTTCACACATCCAATTTTCAATCCAACAGCAAATCCCGTCAGCTCTACCTCCACACCACCCCTTCCCCATCTCCACTACCATATCCATTTCCTAGGGCTTGCTGTACCAAACTTCCACCAACTGGGTGGCTTAGAGCAACAGAAATTTATTGTCTCATCGTTCCAGAGGCGAGAAGTCTGAAATCAAGGTGTTGGTAGAGCCCTGCTCCTTCTGTAATCTGTAGGGGAGAATCCTTCCTTGCCTCCTAACTTCTCGCGGTGGCCTTGGTGCTCCCTGGTTTGCAGCTACATCACTCCCATCTCTGCGTCCGTCATCACATGGCACTCTCCTTGCGTCTGTCTCTGTCGAAATTTCCCTCTTCTTATAAAGATACCAGTCATATTGGACTAGGGCCCATCCTGATCCAGTATGGTCTCATTTTAATTTGTTTACATCTGCAAAGACCCTATTTTCAAGTAAAGTCACATTCACAGGTACCAGGTGTTAGGACTTCAACATTATCTTTGGAGGGTGAGGGGACATAATTCAATCATAACAACTACTATAATCCCAGTCCAAGCCACCATCCCTTCTCACTGCAATCACCTCTTTTTCTAGTCTCCCTGTTTCACTCTTGACCACCTACAGCAAAATCTCAGGACAAAATCTAAACTCCTTACCTGGCATTCAAAGCGCAAAGCCAAGATCTACACAGCCTTTCCCAACCTCAGTCTCCACCACACTCCTCACTCTCATGCTACGGCCACACGGAGACCCTCTCTGTTCCTGCCCAGTGAGGACCCGCCCAAGTGAGGACCTTTCCACTGGCTGCTCCCAGCGCCTGGAACGCCATCCCCAGGACTCAATGACTCATTCCTCTTGGCACTCAGACATAGGTTTCGACGTCACCCCTTCAGAGGTCTTCCCAGTCATTCTTTCACATGTCCTAATTTGATTCCTTACATAGCGCTTGTAACTATCTGACTTCTTTACTTGTTGATCCATCGCCTGCCTCCCCTGCTAGGATGTAAGCAGGGACTGGGCCTCCATCACTGCTATATTCACCACGCCTGAGAGTGCCTGGCACAAAGGAGATGCTCAGTTAAGTATTTTTTGAAAGAATGAACTGCCTCTTGGTTGTCAAGTCCGATGGACATTTTTCTATCTTTATCCTTTAGAACCTAGTGCGTTGGATAGAAGCAGTCATTTCCTCTTCACGAAATTCTCCGCCATCTCCTCCTATCCCCAGCCAACCTCCAGGCTGCGGTCTCCTAGTTCTGTCTAATTTCTCTGGCTCCTTTGCACACTCCTCTGCCTCTGTGCCTTTAAAGCCAGTAAACCAGCTTTGGGGTTCTATTTCAGGTCCCTGTGGCAGGCAGGATAATGGCTCCCCCAAAGATGTCCACATCCTAACGCCTGGAACCTGTGAATATGTTACCTTCTGCAGCAAAAAGGACTTTGCAGATGCAATTAAGTTAAGGATCTGCAAAGGGGAGATTATCCCGGGTTATCCAGGTGGGCCCAATGTAATTACCAGGATCCTTATGAAAGGGAGGCAGGAGGATCTGAACCAGAGAGAAAGTTATGAAAACTAAAGCAGAGGTGAGAGTGACGTGGCCACGAGCTAAGAAATGTGGGCAGCCGCTAGAGGCTGGGAAGGCAAGGAACAGATTCTCCCCAAGAGTCTCCAGAAGGAACGTAGCTCTGCCGACATCTTGATTTTACTCCCACGTGAGGCCCATTTCAGACTTCTGACCTCTAGCACAATAAGGTAATAAATTTCTGTTGTTTAAGCCACCAAGTTTGTAGTAATTTGTTACAGCAATATTAGGAAATTAATACAGTTCTCTCCTCTTCCATTCTGTATGCTCTCTTTGGGCAACTTCATCTTCACCTACGGCTTCAATGACCCTTTACAAGCAGATGTTTCTCCTCCAAAATTCAGATTTACATATTCAACAGCTTGTTAACATCTTTAACTGGATGTCTGATGGACACCCCAAATTCCATGTCCTCAGCTCAAATCCCTCTCTCACACCACCCCAACATGTCACTTAACTTTCTGGGATCCCATTACAGCATCCACTTGTATTCTGTCTCAGGTGACAGCAGCATCGTACACCCAACTGTTCCAAGCAGGGCACCTTGAGGACTCCCTATTCTTCACCCCAGCGTCCAACTAATCTCTAAGTCCTGCTAATTTCATCTCATAAACTTGTCCCTTCCTCTCCATTGTTTCTATCACAGTCTTGGTTTCCACAAAAGTCTTCCAACCGATCTCCCAACCTCCATCCTTGAACCCCTCAAATCCATCCTCCACGCCGCATTTTTCTTTTTGAAATTCAAGTATCTTTCCACATCCCTCCTTTCTATCCATAGGTTCCTCTAGCATAAAAGTCAAGTTGCTAAATGCGACTTACAAGGCTTCCCTGTCTGCCTCCCACCCCGATCACTCCAGCCTCACCTCCTCCTCATGGCAGCCCATCTTCCAACGCCCCCAAGTGCACTCCTCTATTAGAAGACTGGGAAGAGGGAGGGAAGGAAGGAAAAAACTTGGTCTCACTACGGGGTCTTTCCTTCACCGTGTATACCTTTCCCAAAACCCCAATCAGATGAACTACCAAAGGGGAGTAGAAACACCTCCTCCATACAAACACCTCCTCAAACATATATATCAGCAATTATTCATTCTCATTACTCAAGAAAGACACGCCCCAAAAATGCAAAATCACACCCCAACTTGCAAATTCATGCAAGTATTCAGTTCCTTATAGATATGGCCACCCACAGACATACAAACACAGAAGATACAGACAGATGCTCATCCAACTGCATGTGCCTTCCCACAAGTACCCTTAAGATCCTCTCACACAGACACAGCCTGAAGACACAAACATCCAAAGGTGGGGCAGCAGACAACTTCTGTGGCTTACGGAATGTGAGAATAAAGAAACAGGAGAGGTGGGAAAGGATGGTAGAAGGTTGAGGGTAAATGGAAGAAAAGAGGAATGACCACAGAAGAGTCAACTGGGCTATACTCATTCACCAACCTTCCCTAAGCCCCAACAATAGGCCAAATGCCATGTTGCTAAGCAACAGATCCACAGTAGCAGTAGTCGTCATCATCATCAAACAGCAGCTAATATTCCAACTGTGGTCACTATACACCAGGCACTAAGTGTTATATTACCTCATTTGATCCCCATAGCAATTTCATGAGGTAGATATTATCCCCAATGCACAGATGATGTACTGGGGTCCCAGAAAGTTAAGTGACATGTCCAGCATCATATTGCTAACAAGTGGCAAGACCTGGATTCCTAACCAGGCAGTCAGATCCAGAGTGTGTTCTTACCGAGCTCCCAATGCAAGACCCTGCCTGTGAGTAAGGTGCTCACGGACCACTAGGAGCTCACATGCTGGAGTTCGGGCTGTGTGTTTTCTTTCCCTGAAGAGGCAGCATGAAAAGAAGGCAGCGACAGGTACTAGTGGATGGACACTGGCCTTGAAGTCAGGCTGACCTGGAGCCAGTTCCTAGTTCTGCCGCCCATTATTTGTGCAAACCGCAGCAAGTTATGTTATTAACCTCCCTGAGCATCAGTTTCCTCCTCCATAAATGAAGATATTAATATCTACCTTGTTGAGCTTTATTGGAATTAAATAAGATACTATATACAAAAGTGCTAAGTGTGAGTGAGCTCTCAATAAATAAATCCCTTCCTCTCGTTGCTTCAACAACTAGTTACTCTTCAACACTCCCTTAAACCAAATGCTTTCCAGAAACATTAGAAAAACGATTGCAAATTACGGCCCGGCATATATTAGGCCAAAAAAGTATTTTAAAAGTTGCCACCACAAGATAAGCAGCTCAGCACCTAGATTTGCAATTACCATCAGCCCAGCCCCTGAGGCATCTGAGTTCTCCACCCAGCTGAGAATCAAGGCGGCCTAAATCTGCTTCAGACCTACAGAATCTGACTTTCCTGGGGTGGGCCCCTAGGCTCTACTGTTTAAATTCTTGTACACCCTCAATTTTGAGAACCACTGAATTAAAAAGGAAAGAGACACTGTGTTTTCCAAATAAATGCATAGCCCAGGGGTGAATGAGTTAACCTGCAATACTGCCAACTTCAGATGTTTCTTTTATACAAGACAGGAAATAAACAAAGGCCATTTCTGTCACTGGAAAGAAGTGGCCCTCTTAATCTAGGATTTCCAGGAAATCTTCGAGGGGAAGCCACCGTGCCTTCCCCACAGAGATTTCAGAAGTCTGAAAAGCTACGCACAGCAGGGAACATGAAGCGTTAACTCTACCAGGTCTGTCTTGGAAGGAAGAGGTGGCTCTGAGGTAAGGGAGAAAATTCCTGGGGGACAGAATCGCTGACTGTAGTGTAAAAGGGTGAGGAACACAGTCCCCCATTCACCTCTCCTCAGAGGAGCCCGGGAAGGGAACTCGGAGGGCAGCAACGTGGCCCTAGGCACAAGGGAGCAGAGCCCAAGGGCAGCCCAACATCTACTGGGGCTGGTGGAATGTAGTCTTCAGGCTGCCCAGGATACAGGGCAAGGGTGAGTCTTGCTGGCTGCCTCAGGAAGCAACCTAAAGTGGCCTTAGAATCATTTCCTCATAAAAGTAATTACACCAGAGCTAAAGGTCAAACAGTAACCAAAGGCCCCCAAATCGGGCCCAGCATTTCCTCTCTACCTAAGGCTGTGGTCACATGACCAACCTCCCCAACCCGGGACCCCGAGGCCCTGCAACCTCCACCTGCCCTGAGCCTGGTTAACGACAGGAGACAACTAAGGGGTACCAGCCCACATTAGAGTTGAACCTCAAGTCTGCCCTGCAGTAGCCCAGTCCTGGCGTCACGCTTCTCTCCCTTGCTCCCACCATGGACTCCAGTCCTGGCAAATAAGCCCCACCTCCCTTGTGCCCACGTCTCTGAGCCCAAGATGCTCCCTCTCCCCCTTCTTTCAATGAAGGGCTCTTCCCAAGCTCCTTGGATGAACTAGGGCCCTGCTCTTAGCAGGCACCCCCAGAATGTTCCCACTCAGTGCACAGACCCCCCGCATTGTTTGTGTCTGGATTCTGCACTGCAAGGACACTGTGGTCTCCCCAGGGTGCAGTCTCCCAGGCTGACGATGAGAAACTTGAGACCCTTCCAGTTCTGACCCTTGCACCCAGAGTCCCTGAGTAATCACCCCCACTGAGCACCTGCTTCAGGCCCCAGCGCCCCCCAGCCTATTCCAGCCCTCTGTGCTTTACCTGTCATATCTCTAACTTTGTTCCAAAATGTTACTTTTTTTTTTTTTTTTTTTTTGCGGTACACGGGCCTCTCACTGTTGTGGCCTCTCCCGTTGCAGAGCACAGGCTCCGGACGCGCAGGCTCAGCGGCCATGGCTCACGGGCCCAGCCGCTCCATGTGGAGCAGCATGTGGGACCTTCCCGGAGCGGGGCACGAACCCGTGTCCCCTGCATCGGCAGGCAGACTCTCAACCACTGCGCCACCAGGGAAGCCCCCCAAATGTTACTTTTAACAGAGAAAAAGTAATGAGCACATTTACTGTGCCTCCATTTGCACTTCTTTGTCCACAGCTATTGGGGATGGAGGGAGACATTAAAAAACAAAACAAAAAAACTGTCTTTACTGTATCTACCAGAAAATAAAAATCAGTTTTCAGTATCCAGCTATCTTAACTACAGAGAGCAATACTTAGCTAGAATTTGTATACACTTTTTCTGACTGTAAAGCTAATAAACAACTGACTAGAGAATTAGAATGTAAACATCAACACAATTAATGAATTTTTAAGTACTGTATATATAAAGGAAATCCTCAGTTTCATATGCTCAGCTTTGACTTGCCTAACCTTTCTCTAATACTTTGTACACCGAAACCCCTAGTCTGAACCACCACTCATATACTGAACTACAGCTGTTAGATGAACATTCAAGCTCTAAGGAAAGTCCTGCCTTCCAGCCAGCATTCATTCATTCATTCATTCATCCTTCAACAAATGTTTCTTGAGGGCCAACTATGTGTCAGGCACTGTGGGTGACTTTGTGGAGCAGACAATATAGGTGGGAAGACAGACAATAAAGCAAACAACATACTAATTTATGCTATGAATGAAAGAATCAGCGTACTCTAATAAAATAAATGGGAACGCACCAGCAGCGACGAGCATACCTAGCACCTAGGTCTTGGTCTCTACTACCATTCTCCAATAAAAGGAACAGGGCTGATTGTAGGCGTGGGGCAGGAAATATACAAGATATCCTTGCAGTGGCAGAAAGAAGGAAGGTGTTCAAAAATAAATACCTTATTGATGGGGCAAGATCAAAGAGACACAGGAACCAACTGAAAGAGCTCCTAATGGCCAAAGCTGGAACAACCAGAGCAACAAAATAAAATAGTATTGGATTATAACCCAACATATAAATATTCATGAGTCCATACTAATATGAATAATTGACTATATTAATAAATGAAGAAAAATCTCCCATACCGAGAAATTCCAAATAACTTATGTAGATACTCCACCCTAAAGGACTGGAGAGTTATGGCCCCGTTCCTTAGCTATGGGCTGTGCCTTGTCCCTTCCTTCCAAAGAGGACAGTAACTTTAGAGAAATCTGACAAATACTACTTCAGCTAAGTGATCAAAGTCAATATCAACAGTCATAAATCATGTTGACAGGAGGGACCCCTAATAAGATGTGATGAAAATGGCACTTTACCTGTGTAATTTTCCTCCCAAACCCATTATCCAGTCTAATCATGAGGGGGGGAAAAAAAAAATCAGACAAGTTTCAAAAGAAGAGCGTCCCACCAAAGCCCTAACCAGTATTCCTCAACACTGTCAAAGTCATCAAAAACAAGGAGAGTCTAAAAAACTGTCACAGCCAAGAGGAGCCCAAGGAGACATGACAACGAAATGTAATGTGGTATCCTGACTAGGGTCCTAAAACAGAAAAAGGACAGAGAAAAACTAAGGAAATCTGAATAAAATATAGACTTTAGTTAACATCAGCAATATTGGTTCATTAATGAAAACAAATGAACCCCACTAATACAAGGTGTTAATAGTAAGGGAAACTGTGCAGGGGCTAGCTAAGAACTCTCTGTACTATCTAGCTCAATTTTTCTTTAAATCTAGAACTATTCTAAAACTAAAAGTCTATGAATAAAAAGAAATAAATAAATGGAGAGGGCAATCTAATTTAAATAGAGTGGTCTGAGAAAGCCTCGCTGGGGAGTTAAATTTAAGCCTGGACTTGAAGGTCTAGCTCATGTGAAGAAAGGAGTGTGTTCACAGCTTAGGAAACAGTATGTGTAAAAACCCTCCAGCAGGAAAGAAGCTGGTACATCTAAGGAATGGAGAGAATGTTAGCTTCCCAAAGTGGCATGAACAAGAGGGAGAGTGGTGAGAAATAAGGGTGAGGGAGTAGGTAGGAGACCACTCAACGCCTTGACTCTAGTAAGAGGAAGGAGCTTACTCTAAGTACAGTGAGAAGCAATAAAAGAAGGGCAGTGTCATCAGTACCGCCATCTTACTTAGCAGAGCAATGTTTGTTCAACTATGCAATATATTATATTCACTCATTTTATAAAAGTAAAAGGGAATTGAAATACTGAAGATAAAAACGAGAGGTTTTGGGCTTTCCTGGTGGCACAGTGGTTAAGAGTCCGACTGCTGATGCAGGGGACACGGGTTCGTGCCCCGGTCCGGGAAGATCCCACATGCCGCGGAGCGGCTGGGCCCGTGAGCCATGGCCGCTGAGCCTGCGCGTCCGGAGCCTGTGCTCCGCAACGGGAGAGGCCACAACAGTGAGAGGCCCGCGTACCACAAAAAAAAAAAAAAAAAAAAACTAGAGGTATCTAAATAGACATTCTACAAAGAAGATACACACATTGCCAACAAACACATGAAAGAATGCTCAACATCATTAATCATTGGAGAAATGCAAATCAAAACTACAATAGGTATCAACTCACACCGGTCAGAATGGCCATCAGCAAAATATCTACACACAGGGCTTCACTGGTGGCGCGGTGGTTGGGAGTGTGCCTGCTGATGCAGGGGACACGGGTTCGTGCCCCGGTCCGGGAAGATCCCACATGCCGCGGAGCGGCTGGGCCCGTGAGCCACGGCTGCTGAGCCTGCGCATCTGGAGCCTGTGCTCCGCAGCAGGAGAGGCCGCAACAGAGAGGCCCGCACGTCGCGATGAGGAGTGGCCCCCGCTCGCCGCAACTGGGGAAGGCCCTCGCACAGAAACGGAGACCCAACACAGCAAAACTAGATTAATTAATAAACTCCTACCCCCAACATCTAAACAAAAAAATCTACAAACGATAAATGCTGGAGAGGGTGTGGAGAAAAGGGAACCCTCTTGAACTGTTGATGGGAACGTAAATTGATACCATCACTATGGAGAACAGTATGGAGGTTCCTTAAAAAACTGAAAATAGAACTACCATACGATCCAGCAATCCCACTACTGGGCATATAATCTGAGAAAACCAGAATTCAAAAAGAGTCATGTACCAAAATGTTCATTGCAGCTCTACTTACAATAGCCAGGGCATGAAAGCAACCTAAGTGTCCATCAACAGATGAATGGATAAAGAAGATGTGGCACATATATACAATAGAATATTACTCAGCCATAAAGAGAAATGAAATTGAGTTATTTGTAGTGAGGTGGATGGACCTGGAGTCTGTCATACAGAGTGAAGTAAGTCAGAAAGAGAAAAACAAATACCGTTTGCTAACACATATATATGGAATCTTAAAAAAAAAAAAAAAGAATGGTTCTAATGAACCTAGGGGCAGGACAGGAATAAACACACAGATGTAGAGAATGGACTTGAGGACACAGGGAGGGGGAAGGGTAAGCTGGGACCAAGTGAGAGTGGCATGGACATATAAACACTACCAAACATAAAACAGATAGTTAGTGGGAAGCAGCCACATAACACAGTGAGATCAGCTCGGTGCTTTGTGACCACCTAGAGCGGTGGGGTAGGGAGGGTGGGAGGGAGACACAAGAGGGAAGAGATATGGGAACATATGTATATGTATAACTGATTCACTTTGTTATAAAGCAGAAACTAACACACCATTGTAAAGCAATTATACTCCAATAAAGATGTTTAAAAAAAACTATACCTTTACTGATGTCCCACAGACACTGTTAATGTTAGCGATTCAATATTAGTTCTTTTTTTAAATTTTTTATTGAAGTACAGTTGATTTACAACGTTGTGCTGATTTCTGCTGTACAGCAGGGTGATTCAGTCATACATTCTTTATATTCTTTTCCAGTATGGTTTATCACAGGATATTGAATATAGTTCCCTGTGCTATATAGTAGGACCTTGTTGTTTATCAATACTAGTTCTTGATGCCCAAACTCAGAGGCCAAACATCTTGTCTTGCTTTATTCAATCAATAATCATGTATTATGCCTCTCACTGGCATAATAAATGTCACACACAACACAATAAACAATATAAAAAAACACAATAGGCACAATAAACAATATTAAAAAATCTGAGTTGAAGAGCTGCTCTCTTAGAAATTAAGAGCGTATGATATCCTAGTGGCCATCAGTGGCATTCCAGTTCAGTAACAACAGGTTGGGTTAGACCAGTCCAAGACAATTTTGTGGCAAAGTGTGTCTGAGATTCAAAAACCAACCTGCTCACAAATAATCTTTTAAAAAAAATAACCCCCTTGTAAGTAGGACTATTTACTCAGAGTTTCAGTGCCAGGCACAGAACCAGTTGTTGGGGATTCAGCCCCAAATCTGCTGGGTTCCCATTCTAGTGAGGGATGAAATGGTAGAAGGGGAAGGGGGGCGACTATAGAACAAAACAAAAAAAGTCAATTAGGGCTTCCCTGGTGGCGCAGTGGTTGAGAGTCCGCCTACCGATGCAGGGGACACAGGTTCGTGCCCCGGTCCGGGAGGATCCCACATGCCGCGGAGCGGCTGGGCCCGTGAGCCATGGCCACTGAGCCTGAGTATCCGGAGCCTGTGCTCTGCAACGGGAGAGGCCACAGCAGTGAGAGGCCCGCGTACCACAAAAAAAAAAAAGAAAAAAGTCAATTAGACAATTTCGGATGCTGACTGACCATGTACCCAATGTGTACTAAAAGGGTATCTTGCCTTAGGGTTTTTTTCTAATTAAGGTACAAAGTTGCAGGACAGAATGGTATAGCAATAAAGAGCATGCAATGGATAGGGCTATAGAGCATTTGCTTAATTGCTTACTGTACTTCCTGGCATAGCATAACCTTTCAATAGTGTCAGTTATTATCATCATTATTTCCCTCCTCTCTCTCCCTTCCTATAAGTAAAACATGAAATTTTAGGACATATGAGCAATTAAAGACATGTACAAAAACATTCATAATAGTTTCATTCATAATAGCCCAAACTGGAAACAACCCAAACAGCAGAATGGATAAACTGTGGTATATTCATATAATGGAATACCTCCCTGCAATAAAAACTGCTGCTACACAGCAATTAACAACTTGAATCTCACAGACATACTATTGAGTGAAAGAAGCCAAACACAAGAGACCACATACTATATAATTTCATATATATGAAGTTCAAAGACAGGCAAAGCCAACCTACGATAACAGAAGACAGAAAAGTGGTTATGTTTGGCAGAAACTGTTAACTGGAAGGGGGCACGGGGGAGCCTTGTGTGTTAGAAATGTTCTTGATCTTGACCTGAGTGGTGATGACATCAGTGTGTACATGTATAAAAACTGAGCTGTTCACTACAGATCTGAGTGTTTTATGCATGTTATTCCTCATAATATAGTGCAATCAAGCTAAATAAAGAAGCACATTTGGGAATATGAATATTTCTTATGTAGTATCTCAGAAATTTTTAGCCACTGATGACTTCAGTGAATGGAAATGCTGGACCTTTTCTACTATAAATAGCTCCTTCATTCAATACGTATCTCCTGAGCATCTCCCAGCTGCCAAGCACCATGCTGGGTGCCCAGGACACATGAATGAACATAGCAACACTATCCCTACCCTTAAGAGCATCCCTGAAACGGGCAGTCAAACGTGTAACCCACTACCCTGGGGCAGCTGGGGGCAGCTTCTCTTAATGTGGCTACAGGGTCCTGAAGCAGTTTACCGACTTCCCCAAGAGATACCTTAGCCCCTAATTCCAGTCCAATAACTGAAACACCATGCATGGTCATTTCTCCTGAGAAGCAATATGGGTAATAGATCATGGTACTTAATTGCAACTGACATTTCTAGGTCACTGGTGGTGATGGCAAATATTCTCCTGGAAGGCCCCTCATTTGCGACAACAGCAGAGGAAAGAGGCTAATTTTAGAGAACGTGGCCCAGCTTCCACCCCAGAGGAACATCCAAGAGACGACACTCTGTTCTCCCAGCAGTGGCGGTGGTGTGGGAATCATGAAACAACTTCAGCAACTGCCTACAGCCCTCATCATGGGCCCCAGGATTCTGCGCTCCAGATGGTTTAAGAGTTGGCCCCATGCAGCATTCATGTATGAAACACGACAAACTCTTTGCTCTCGTTTCTGGTATGAATTAATAATTTAACGTATTTTAAGTTTTATTCTACAGGATTCAAATTAATTGATGGTTCATCCAAAAGAGCCCTGATCTTCTTACCCACCGTAGAGAAGCATTTTTACAAAGCTGAGTGGCAAAAAACGGGAACAAGTAAGGGGTCCAGGGGCTGTGTTGCCTTACAAAGAGGTCTGAAGACAAAACAAGTTGGATAACCCTGGAGCTAAAAAGGAAAAGGAAAAAAAAAAAAAAATCAACCTCTGGAGAGAACAAGAGAGCAAGAGAAAAGGGACTAGGAAGGCCAGTCAGTGATTCTGAACACCCTGCATTTCTCACTCTTTCTAAGGCTAAGCAAGTACTCCTGACTTTAATACTGACAAGACCAGAAAGGAAGCCCAACGGGACTAATATTTGGAATCTGCAAATGAAGAGTAAGAAGGACGACCAGATGTCCTGGTTCACCTAGGACAGTCTCAGTTTACATTTGTTATAAATACCAATAGCATCCCCTTTAACTCTCACAAGCGTCCTAGCTTGAACAATATACTATAGAGACACCTTATCAGTAAAAGAAGCAAGAGCCAGTGAACTGGAATTGGCACAGCCCTGGGAAAGGGACCAGGTCCTCTGATATGCTAGGGCCCATTCAGACAGGTACAGATTCCAGGACCAACAGACCCTGGGAGGAAATCAGTGCAAAGGAAGTGGACCTAAAACATGAAATTCTAACTCTACCTCACGGAGAAATGAAAGTGCAAAACTTCTAAAGAAGATAACTACTCAGAGAGGCTAAAAGGGCTTGGACCACAAAGGCGAGAGGAAGCTCGGCCACATGGGTGTTATACGAGTTTCCTAGGGCCGCCAAAACAAATTACCATAAACTGCGTGGCTTAACACAGAAATTTACTCTCTCGTGGTTCTGGAGGCCAGAAGTCTAAAATCAGGGTGTCAGCAGGGATGGCTCCTTCTGGGAGGATGCGTTCTATGCCTCTCTCCTAGCTTCTGGTAATTTGCAGCAACCCTTAGCATTCCAACATTCCAGTCTCTGCCTGAGCTTCACACAGCCTCTATCTGTGTCTCTATATCTCTGGGTCCTCTCCTCTTCTCATAGGGGCACCTGTCATTAGACTTGGGCTCATCTTAAATCCAGGACGATCTCATCATGAGATTCTTAATTACATCTGCAAACAGCCTTTTTCCAAATAAGGGACTTTCATAGGCTCCAGGGGTTAGGACTTGGACGTATCTTTTTTGTACACCATTTTGTACACATGTGTACAAAATGGTGCCCAGGTGACTCAAAGTCCACCAAATATTCTTTTAAAAAAAATTTTAAAGTCCTTCTAAGCTAAATCTGGAGGAAGAAGAAAAAGAACTAGACTCCCTGCAGGAGAGAATATACAAGCAAACCAAATGCCCAATGAGTGGAGACCCTCCTCTGTCTCCTTTTGAGGCCACTGTGTCCAACAAGGAGAGGCTGGACCCCCTGACAGTCATTCCCCACCTCTCGCCTACGGGGCTTTCCCTGGTAGTCACTGTTGCTGGACTGTGACACTCCAACACAGGTCACAGGGCTGAAAGGAGCAGAGCTGCATCTGACACAGATCTGCCTATTCCTCAACCTAGATGCCCATCGACAGAGGAACGGATAAAGAAGATGTGGTACATGTATACAATGGAATATTACTCAGCCGTAAAAAAAAGAATGAAATAATGCTATTTGCAGCGACATGAATGGAACTAGAGATTATCATACTAAGGGAAGTAAGTCAGGCAGAGAAAGACAAATATCATATGATATTATATGTGGACTCTATAAAACATGATACAAATGAACTTATTTACAAAACAGACTCAGACACAGAAAACAAACTTGTGGTTATCAAAGGGGATAGTGGGAGGGGTGGGGGAGATAAATTAGGAGTTTGGGATTAACATATACACACTACTACATATAAAACAGATAGAACAACAAGGACCTACTGTATAGCACAGGGAAATATACTCATTATCTTCTAATAACCTATACCAGAAAAGAATCTGAAAAAGAATTTACATATATATAAATTTATATATATGCATATATATAAATTTATATATATGTAACTAAGTCACTTTGATGTACACTTGAAACTAACAACACTGTAAATTAACTATACTTCAATTAAAAAAAATCTGCCTCATCCTAAAGCCTCTGTACTGTCCACTTTTTGGTCACCAAATATACTGACTAGCCCCCCCACACACACACTCTGGAGGGATGCCAAAGCAAAGACTGGGACTCCTCAGGCCACAGTCATCAAGAACAATGGGTGGCTGCCATCTCAGAACTCCCCCAGGGTATTTTTAGACCAAGATCCCTCCTGACCAAGTGAATTAAACAGCAACCACTGATACAATTTAGCATGTCCACTGTCCATCAAAAGCTGCAGCTGGGGCTTCCCTGGTGGCGCAGATGGTTGAGAGTCCGCCTGCCGATGCAGGGGACACGGGTTCGTGCCCTGGTCCGGGAAGATCCCACATGCCGCGGAGCGGCTGGGCCCATGAGCCATGGCCGCTGAGCCTGCGCTCCGCAACGGGAGAGGCCACAGCAGTGAGAGGCCCACGTACCGCAAAAAAAAAAAAAGCTGCAGCTGTAAACAAGACATAAAACAATTACAATTATATTTAAAAAATAAGTTCTTACATACTCATCTTCTGAGACATAGCATCCCCCTGATCAAAGCATCCCTGACTGCCCACTGCGACGGCAGTGCTTTCCCAACCGGTTTCTATGTACTCCCAGAACATGGTGAAGGGCATGGACGGAAAAGGATGGAGTAGACTGGGCTCAGGGAAAGACATTCCGGATTCAAACAGCACCATCTTCAAGGCATTTCACACCTCTGTCCCTGCCCGCCATTCCTGCCTCATCTCTCATTAACGCCCTCCATGTACCACCGCCCCCACCCCCCACCATGGCGTCTTCTTTCTGGACTCCAGTCCAACACGGCCTCTCGTTTCTCTGAGATCCCAGCACACCGATGATTTGAACACTCGGCCCACAAACTCGGGTTCTCTCTTAAGTGTCTTGCTCCCTTCCCACTCTCAACTAGCCCCGAGCCCTTTAGGGAAGGGAGTTCTCTGCACCTGCAGACACCCTCCACTTGGCAGTCTCTCAACGTCCACCACAAAAGGTTACTCGAGGGGTCGGGGTCGTAAGCAATTCCAGAGACGAGCTTTAACGGGTAAGGACAACTTTGTCTTTGGTTCTTTCTTATTCATCTCTTGTGCTTCTGATGCCAGAAGAAGTTTTCCATCAAGCTGACTTCTTTCACCTGGAGAGTTGCAAATGCCAACTGCTATTAAAACAACTGCTTTGTTTTCCAGTCACCTTCACACTGGACTTCACTCCCTTCCAAGCAGCTGGGGAGCCGAGATTTTTTTTAATTGTTTTCCAGATTTTATCAGAGCTCTTCTTCCTCCTGAGGGGAGGTATGGCATATATTAAGCCAAAGCAAACTAAAATTAATTTTGCTTTGAGAATTTTTTAAATGTCTCAACACCTCTTGAGCTAACTGGAGACACCTGAGTATGTCACATAAAACGGGTTGAGACAGGAGAGAAGTTCCCTCCTAAATCAAACGTAGATATTCTCTCAGAAACATCTTTTTAATTCCTTTGACAAGAAAACAAGTAACATTCTAACAGGGGGCCTCAGATACTTCTTTTTATCCTTGGTTACCTTCCACCAAAACAAAGCACAAAAAGGACACACACCAAAAAAAGGAGGGGCATAAGTAGCCTAGGTAATTCTGGAAGCTTTCCTATATTTTTCTCTTTTCACTGTTTGGTGAGACAACAGGACTTGAAATTCTGGGGAGGAGGAAAGTGATGAGTAATGAGAAAGAAAACAGCTTTGTAATCTTCTTTGAAAGGTTTTATTTTGGACCATATTTTTTTTCTTAGAACAAATAAAATACCATGCTCATACCCTTACCTTGCTTAGGTTGCAATTTCAAGCAGTTACAATACTTAGAATACCATATGTTAGGCACCAATTCCAACAAATATTACATGCCTAGCACTATGCTAGGTGCTAAAGAAACAAAACAAAGTATGATCAACTTTCACTTCTAGTCATGTGGACAGGCAGATGCTCTGAGGGATTCTTACATAAGACAAACAGGAGTCCTGCCTTCAGGGAGATTAGTCTAGGGGATAATGCTTGTCATTATTAAAAAAGGACCCGGGTTGGGGCCGGGGGAGGACACAAAAGCTCATTGTTCCGTAATGTTCGATACTCCCTGTCAGAAAAACTAAAGTGGGTCCACATGAGGAGAAGTTCATCCTTTGAAGCTTCTAAAAAGTGAATGTTTAATGTCACTCTAAGAAAGGATGTATAACCAGTACAAGCATACCTCACTTGATTGTGCTTGTCAGATACTGGGGTTTTTTTGTTGTTGTTTTTTTCTTTTTTTTAGTAAGTTGAAGGTTTACAGCAACCCTGCATCAAACAGGTCTATCGGTGACATTTTTCCAAAAGCATGTGCTCGCTTCATGTCTGTCACGTTTTGGTAATTCTTACAATATTTCAAACTTCCTCATTATTATATTTGTTATGGTGATCTGTGATCAGTGATCTTTGCTGTTACCATTGCAAAAAAGACCGACTCCCTGAAGCCTCAGATGATGGTTAGCATTTTTTAAGCAATAAACTAAGATATGTAAATTTTTTAGACATAATGCTGTTACATACTTAAGAGAATACAGTATAAACATAACTTTTATATACACTGGGAAACCAAAAACCTCATGTGACTCACTTTATCATGATATTTGTCTTACTGCAGTGCCTGGAACAGAACCCACAGTATCTCCAAGGTATTCCTGCACACAATTCTAGAATACGTATTGCCGCTAGCTTCACAGAATGTTCTAGTTCAAAGGATTACAGAGATCTCTAGCTTCCTCATTACTATACAACCAAGGAAGCCGAGGCCCCCGAGGTCTGCATTTGTCTGAGTTCACAGCGGCCACCAGTGTAGACAAGGGGATTAGAACCCATGTCCTGGGTCTGAGGCAGGCGTACTGCCACGAGCAGCTGCCCTCTCCCCTGCATGACGCTAACGCTTCTTCCTTGGACTCTTCAAGGAGTTCAGCGGGGAGGGTGTGTGGGAGCCAAGAGGAGGGGGGACCACTCCTGTTCCCATTGCTTCCCTACATTTGCTACAGAAGGACAGAGAGGAGTGCAGGCTTCGGGGGATCTTCTTAATGACAGAGACACCACTGGCCCTGGGACAAGTCGTAAAAGGAGGAACGGGGGAGCCTCCTGGTCACCGGAACACCCACTAAACAACTGAATATCCGGCAAAGCTTAGGGCTGCTCTTCCCGCCCTGGCTGATCTCAAAAAACTTCTCTTTCCACAACTTGGGCCCAATTCCTACTTTTCTGTATCTCTAATAGAACATCGAGAGACAGAGAAGATGGGCCGAGACAGATGGGGCAGCATTCAGCACACTAAAAACCTTCAAACAAAGAGGCGATAATAAAGTAATTAAAGGAAAAGAACCAAGGGCATCATCAGAATGTTGCATATGAAACTGGACTGAAATTGAGTCCTGAATTTCCTCTATGAAGGAATGTCTCTACGAAGATATGTCTCTATGAAGTCCTTCACTGAGGCATATTTTTTCTGCTGAGCCCTCCCTTTTTTTTTTTTTAAAGTGAAGCAACATTTATTCAAGAAAATCTACTAAACTCGGAACAGTGAGAGCCAATGGGATCTGAACCACATCCCTCTCCTTCCCACTTCCCCTCTCCCAAGCTCAGCTTGACAGAAGCTTTACTATCTTCCCTTTTTTTCCTTTGCCCTATCCTGCCTCTCTCTTTGGTCCTGGCTGACCAAAACTGGAATTTCCAGAGTTTAAGTTTCTCTTCTTATTCTGACCAGTGGCCTTAACCCACCTGTAAACGGACAAGAAATACTGTATTTGGCTATGGAAACAAACTAGCTATAATGGTTGTCTTAAGAGCTACACAAAGAAACAAGCTATTATCATTATCTTTCATTCAGAGCCTTCAGATTTGCAAACAAGAAAAGTGGTTTAAAAAAAAAAAAAAGAATGGACAAGATGACAAAGGAAAAAGCCCTTATCCGTAATCTTCTCCCTCACCATCATGATTTGTGGAATCACATTTAAGGTTGAGTCTACAGTCTCCATACGGTACGTTCATACACAGCCAGACCCTGCATTTCATCTACCAGGACGCTAGTGGTAGTCTTCTGATGGAGGTGAAGCACCGCTCAGTAGGACAGGAAAGAGTTTGTTTTGCATAATCAATGTCCTTTGTTTTACAATCCTGTGTTTTTAGGACCCTCTGAGGCTGACAGGTATAAAATTCTTATATGTAAGAGGTACAGTGGCTTACTGATAAATCCATTATCAATAACAATTCCCTGATCTACAGCAGACAAAGAACCTGAATTAGGACAGACCTGGGTTTCAACTTTTTCCTTCTTAATATGTCGCTAGAGTCCTTCACTGAGGCATATTTTTTCTACTGAACCCTCTTCCTTCATTCTTCCATTTCTTTTTCTTCCTTTGCCCTGTCCTGCCTCTTTTCTTTCTCAGCCAAAGTCTTATTTACTTAACAAAAGGCCTTGAATACATTATGTTCCAGTTTTCCAGGGGAATTTTCAGGTGTTCTCATTTAATGATAATAATTCTAATAATTTTAATAACATTTCAAATTGGACACAGCAGATCAAATACACTTGTTCTTCTCTCCTCGTGAACTCTAAGGGAAGGAAATGAATTACCAAGAAAAAGTCACAATTCCACAAAAACAGAACAGAAAAGGAGACATCAACACATGAAAGATTCCAAATTGTTGGTTTAGTGAGGGGTGGTTGTTTTTTTTAATTCAAGTATAGCTGGTTTACAATGTTTCAGGTGTACAGCAAGGTGATTTAGTTATATTTATTCTTTTTCAGATTTTCCATTATAGGTTATTACAGGATATTGAGTATAGTTCCCTGTCCTATACAGTAGGTCCTTGTTGTTTATCTATTTTATATGTAGGAGAGTATCTGTTAATCCCAAACCCCTAATTTATCCCTCCCCACCTTTTCCCCTTTGGTAAACATAAGCTTTTCCTAAGTCTGTGAGTCTGTCTGTTTTGTAAATAAGTTTATTTGTATCTTTTTTTAGATTCCACATATAAGTGATATCATGATATTTGTCTTTGACTTACTTAGTATGATAATCTCCAGGTCCATCCATGTTGCTGCAAATGACATTATTTCATTCTTCCTTATGGCTGAGTAATATTCCATCCTATATGAGTAATATTCCATCCTATATATGTACCACGTCTTCTTTATCCATTCATTTGTCAATGGACCTTTAGGTTGCTTTCATGTCCTGGCTATTGTAAATACTGCTGCTATGAACATAGGGGTTCACGTATCTTTTTGAATTACAGTTTTCATCTTTTAATACATGCCCAGGAGTGGGACTGCTGGATCATATGGTAATTCTATTTTTAATTTTCTAAGGAACCTTCATACTGTTCTCCATAGTGGCCTACCAATTTACATTCCCACCAAGAGTGTAGGAGGGTTCCCTTACCTCACACCTTCTCCAGCATTTATTATTTGTAGACTTTCTAATGATGGCCATTCTGACCCATGTGAGGTGGTGCTTCATTGTAGTTTCGATTTGCATTTCTCTAATAATTAGTGATTTTGAGCATCTTCAAGTGCCTGTTGGCCATCTGTCTGTCTTCTTTAGAGAAATGTCTATGTCCTCTGCCCAATTTTTTGATTGGGTTGGGTTGTTTTTGTAATCTACAGCTGTATAAGCTGTTTGTATATTTTGGAAACTAAACACTTGACAGTTGCATCATTTGTGAATATTTTCTCCCATTCTGTAGGCTGTCTCTTTCATTTATGGTTTCCTTTGCTGTGCAAAAGCTTTTAAGTTTAATTAGGTTCCATTTGTTTATTTTTACTTTTGTTTCCATTACCCTTGGAGACAAATCCAAAAATATATTGCTGCATTTATGTCAAAGACTTCAACAAATTTTTTAAAGAGACAGCAGGTGGAGGAGGGTACCTGACTAAACAGTGTGAAGGAAGTTATAACCTCAGCAAGTTAAAAGTGACGATGCCAACCATAAGGGAGTGATTCTCTACCACAGAGCCCTGGAGAGGCTTAGGGTGCCAGGTGCACAGGGGGAGAAAAAAAAAATCATGTCTCATACAGAGAAACAATCTAAGCAGCATCACACCACTCATTACCTAGAAACCAATGGATTCATTGTTTCAAATTTTAGACATAGTTCATTTCAACTTAGTTTGACCAGGGAGAGAATTCTATCAACCAAGAGTAAGAATAAAAGCATTTTCAAACCAACAAGAACTCAAATTCACCCTTTTTAAAGAAGCTACTATAGGATGTGCTACAGCAAAAAGAGGAAGTAAACTAAGAAAAAAATACAGGACACCCATGAAAAAGGGATTTTAACCAGGAGAGTAGTCAATTAAAGTCCTCAGATCACTGGAGTTGCAGTCCCAGCCTAAGGAAAGACCCACCAGAGCAGAATGAAAGAGGGCTGTGAGAGGGGGGAATGGAACTTAGAGATTCTCTCCCCTGTTGAGGTGTTTGGAAAACAGTATTGATAGATATTTGACAGATCTATTGTAGAATCTTAGGGAGAAATTAGCAAAAGATACACCAAATGCTAAGCAAATTTTTTAAAAGGCAGTTACTACCTCTAGGAAAACAAAATGTATAAGAAATAGAATCAGAGTACACAATTTGGCTCAGAAGTAAATGATAACTACAGTCATAATAATGTCAATACTGACAAAGGATTTAACCAAAAATTGTGATATACTTAATATTGAGAAAATAAGGAGGTGAATGAAGCATAGGGTATAAGGACTAAAATTCAATCGGTAGCAGAAAGTTACTATGTAATACCTAACACATTGCAGCATGAGTATATCATTTTAAAATGAGGAAACAACTAAAAACATCTAAAGTAACTGCCTCTAAAAAACTGGCTTGGGAAATGAGAGGCAAAAGACTGGTTTTTTTTCTTTAGGACACTTTTAGTTGTATTTTATTACCACTATTTTACTTTGATTAAAAAGTTAATAAAAATCTAAATTTAAATTTTGTGTCCCATTAATATATACTCTGAATTAACATTTTTATAAAACCTGCAATTATCTTGTAAATAGCATAACTGCATTAGGTTACATTTAATTAAATGCTTTTAATTAAAAAATGCGAACATTTAAAATATCCCAGGGACTTCCCTGGCAGTCCAGTGATTAAGACTTTGCCTTCCAATGCCGGGGGTGGGGGTTCGATCCCTGGTCGGGGAGCTAAGATCCCACATGCCTCGTAGCCAAAAAACGAATACATAAAAACAGAAGCAATATTATAACACATTCAATAAAGACTTTAAAAATGGTCCACATCAAAAAAAATCTTAGGGCTTCCCTCTCTGTGTCCTTCCCAACCATGGCGCAGTGGTTGGGAGTCCGCCTGCCAATGCAGAGGACATGGGTTCGTGCCCCGGTCCAGGAGGATCCCACATGCCACAGAGCGGCTGGGCCAGTGAGCCATGGCCGCTGGGCCTGCGCGTCCGGAGCCTGTGCTCCGCAACGGGAGAGGCCACAGCAGTGAGAGGCCCGCGTACCGCAAAAAAAAAAAAAAAATCTTAAAAAAAGATAATAAAGCATTCCACACAAAAGAACAGGACTGCTTTGAGATTTTTTGTTTGTTTTTCCCATGGTAAGTATATGTTTAATTTTATAAGAAAGTTTCAAAACCTTTTCCAAAGTGGTTGCACTATTTTTTAATACCAGTTTTTTTTTTTTTTTAACTGAAGAATAGTTGACTTAGGGACTTACCCTGGTGGTGCAGTGGTTAAGAATCTGCCTGCCGATACAGGGGACATGGATTCGAGCCCTGGTCTGAGAAGATCCCACATGCTGCAGAGCAACTAAGCCCATGAGCCACAACTACTGACTGAGCCTGCGCTCTAGAGCCCACAAGCCAAAACTACTGAGCCCGGGCGCCTGGGCTCCACAACAAGAGAAGCCACCGCAATGAGAAGCACGTGCACCTCGACAAAGAAGAGCCCCCGCTCACCTCACGCAACAGAGAAAGCCTGCACGCAGCAAGGAAGACCCAATGCAGCCAAAAATTAATTAATTAAAAATAAAAAAAGAATAGTTGACTTACAATGTTGTGTTAATTTCTGCTCCACAGCAAAATGATTCAGTTATACATATATATACATTCTTTTTTTATTCTTTTCCATTATGGTTTAATCATAGGATATTGAAGATAGTTTCCTGTGCTATACAGTAGGACCCTGTTGTTAACCATTCTATGTATAATACCTTACACCTGCTAACCCCAAACTCCCACTCCATCCCTCCCCCAACCCCCTCGGCAACCACCAGTCTGAAGAACATGACAGTTTTCTAACAGATATATCAGCTCACCTGATCTTAATGACCTGGTAAGTTGCATATTACCATTTCTTCCTTCAGATGAAGGAACAGAGGTCAACCTGCCCAAGGTCACAAGGCTCAGAACAGAGTGGAGACCCTCCCCCCCTCCTGTCTCCAGCTGCACAGTAGCTGTCATTGATACCGCCTCCCTGTTCTAAGCCAGATCCCCCAACGCTAATACCCCCAGATTTTGCCTGCAAATGTGGAGAAACACATTGCTCTTCCCAAAGCCAGTTACAAGATCCATCTGCACTCCACCTTACCCTCTCACCCATGTCTAGAATCTGCCATCTCACCGTTTCCACCAGACTACCTAGGAAAAGCAGACCACGCCCTGCTAAGCCTTTCAATCCCACAGTGAAGGCAGAGCCCTGCCCTGATCCAGGAGGGAGAGAGAAGCCTCTTCCCACACCCGCAATGGCTGCCCCTGAAGGAGGGGAGAGCCCAGCCCCTTCACATGCCAGGTGCCTCTGCAGCCTCCGCCAACCTGCACAGCCCTGGCTCCCTTCACCAGCCTTTCCTCCACCTCAGCCCGCCCCCCCTTTATCTGAGACTGGACCAAACAGGGATTCCTCACCAAGGATGAGGGCGCTTAGCAAATATAGCTGCAGAATGTAACAAAGCGTGTTAATGAAAACATTTGCCGAGTGCTAACTGAAGGTGCAAGTGTCGCACAGAACACAGAACTCGGAAAGGACTTAGCCACCATCCCAGCCCACACCCCCAGGGGTGCCTCAGTCCCTGCAGGTGAGCCCAGTCTTCCAGCTGCCAGGACCTGACAGCCTGTCTACAGAACCTCCCTGGACACCTCTCTGGTCCCTCTGGGGCTCTGCGAGACAGACCACAAGTGCCGGCTAGCTAACGCCTTCTCCCCACCCCCACAGGCCTCAACGCAGGGCCTTGGAGGATTGGTGGATACGCAGCACACACCCTCACAGGTCAGCCTGAGAAACTGGAAGCGTTTTCCACACTGTCCCCCAGAGGCTGCCCACAGCAACAGCCCTCTCATGACCCACCCTGTCCCGTCCCCCTCCCCACGCCTCCTCCAGTCCTTGTCTCGGGATGGGGGCCTCACACGAGGCCTGACTCAGCAAAATGTCTTAAGAGACCCACGTGCGCCAATTAATCGTCCTTGGGGACCTGCTATAGTTAATAGATAAGACTGACATGGGCTTCCCTGGTGGCTCAGTAGTTAAGAATCCACCTGTCAAGGCAGGGGACACGGGTTCGAGCCCTGGCCCGGGAAGATACCACATGCCGCGGAGCAGCTAAGCCCGTGCTCCACAACTACTGAGCCTGTGCTCCAGCGCCCTGGAGCCACAACTACTAAGCCCACGTGCCACAACTACTGAAGCCCGTGTGCCTAGAGCCTGTGCTCTGCAACAAGAGAAGCCACTGCAATGAGAAGCCCGTACACTGCAACAGAGTAGCCCCTGCTCGCTGCAACTAGAGAAAAGCAACGAAGCAGCAACAAAGACCCAAAGCAGCCAGAAACAATAAAATAAATAAATAAATTTATTTTAAAAAGACACATAATTAGCACATCTTTTTTACTGCAAGATAAACATATTTAGAAAGTAAGGTTTTCGGGCTTCCCTGGTGGCGCAGTGGTTGAGAGTCCGCCTGCCGATGCAGGGGACACGGGTTCGTGCCCCGGTCCGGGAAGATCCCACATGCCGCGGAGCGGCTGGGCCTGTGAGCCATGGCTGCTGAGCCTGCACGTCCGGAGCCTGTGCTCCGCAACGGGAGAGGCCACAACAGTGCGAGGCCCGTGTACCGCAAAAAAAAAAAAAAAAAAAGAAAAAAAAAAGTAAGGTTTTCAGAAGTGCCTCAGAAAAGGCCCTTTCACGTCTGTTCTCACTGTTGTTTCTTCACACCCTCCCTTCATCACCCTCTCTTTGCAAAGGCAAACTTCAACTGACCACAAATGAACGAGGGCTGAAAGAGTGAGGTTTTGTGATTCCTGATGTATTTTTATATCCTGGTGTTGCCCCTTCAGCAGGGTCCCCATAGTTGTCCACCAATCATTTCTCCCACAAAACCTGTACAAGACCCTTCAAACAGCAGGCCCAGCACTTCCCTTTGGGGTCAAACGTCACCAACACCGTCACCATCACCATCATTAACTGTTACACAGCACTTACTACACACCGAGTGTTCTGAACACTTCACGTATGTTAACTCATTCGTACTACAAAGCAAGCATTATTATCATCCCCACTGGACAGATGAAGAGACTGGATCTAAAGTCACATAGGAAATGGAGAAGCTGAGATTAAAACCCAGGCTGCCTTACCTCTGAGCCCTAAGTCTAAGAGCGAAGGCAGACCTCCAAACAGAGTCCACCGGTACTGGCGGCATCCTCAGGTCTAGGAATTAGCCCCACGAGAGAAGCCCTTAAATAGATGGGGCGGGGGTGGGCGCACAAATGAGCCACAGGTGAAGCATTTTCAGTGCTCAGAGAGCCCAGAGCCTGAACTTTACAACAAAGCTCCCTTCCGTAGGAGGACTTTCTTGTAATAAAATAATTTCACAAAACTGTATGGGAGATAGTAAATAATGTAATATTTCACAAATATTCTCCTCCACCCACAGATGCCATTGCGGCGGGGGGGGGGGGGGGGGGGGGGGTTCCTTTAATCCGGAAAAATATCTCTGAGATCCCCACCTTCACTGAAATTTAATAGTCGAAGAAATTGACTTCAGCTCCCCAGCTGAACTAAATATTGGATTTCGGCATCCCTCTTGGTCTCATGAGATGCTGACCGTTTTCTCCAGTCCTCCGTTGACCTCCCACCTCCATCTCCCAGCTTCCTTCCAGGGCCTCCTCCCCCCACCCTCTGCCACAGAAGGTCCGCACCCACTTTCGCTTCGTGCTTCAGGCTGAGTTGGTACAAAGGATGCCACTTTCATTGTCTCTGACTAACGAGAAAAGAACAGAGGCGGCCTCTGTGGGTAGATAATGCATTCAATCATGGCCAGCTGTTCAAACAAAGGTTTCTCAGTGGTTCAAACAGAAA
The DNA here is from genome assembly GCF_951394435.1 of Stenella coeruleoalba. Taxonomy (NCBI): domain Eukaryota; kingdom Metazoa; phylum Chordata; class Mammalia; order Artiodactyla; family Delphinidae; genus Stenella; species Stenella coeruleoalba. Next base: position 92,329,604 of record NC_137155.1, on the reverse strand, counting down.
CAGGCAGCAGGATGGAGTCTTTGCAGGGCTAACAGCAACCTCAACTCAGAGTCCAAGCTGCGGCCGGCAGGACCGCGCTCATTCACCCACAGCAATTTCATTTTAGCAGAAAACATCATCCAGCACATTAAATTAATGTTGGTAATGTGAATTTTATTGATTTTTGTCATCTTATTTGTTTTTAATGTGTAAATCTCTTTGGGTTTTATGGACATATGAGTTTATACCTAGCCTTATTTTATACACATTTAAATAAAACTATAATAAAAATAATTTAAGTCAACTCTGGGGGTCCGTGAGAACTTTTTTCTTTTAACCACCACTCTACTCCTTACACACGGGCCTCTTCCTCAGATGTGAATGCCCCCTGGGGGTTTTCTGTTTTGTTTTAACAATGGGCAAACATATCTTTTTAATTTTTTATACAATTTTTAAGGGCTGATTTCCATTTACAGTTATTACAAAATATTAGCTATATTCCCCATGTTGTACAATACATCTGTGAGCCTATCTTATACCCAGTAGTTTGTGTCTCCCACCCTCCCACCCCCACTGGTAACCACTAGTTTATTCTGTGAGTCTGCTTTTTCTTGGTTTATTCACTAGTCTGTTGTATTTTTTAGATTCCACATATAAGTGATATCACACAGTATCTGTCTTTCTTTGTCTGACTTGTTTCACTCAGCGTAACTCCCTCCAGTGAATGCCCCTTTGTCGAGGTTGATCTTTGTATCCCCCATGGAACCCTGCTCCTAGCAGAACGCTCAACGAAGTTTGCAATTGATTGGGTCATTGAACTTTGCCCCTCATTCACCTGATCCCACTTTAATGTCTCAACAGTTTCTTGTCCCTTTCTCTTCCTTCTCCAGACTATACGGCCCAAGTTTTCAAATTTCCATAATTCCTACTTTTCATCAAATCAAGGGAAAGTCGGGAATCCTATGCCTGGTATTCAAGGCTGTACACAATCTGATAACTCCAAATGTACTTTTCACTCTTTCCCTACAATAACGCTAACGCAGCTTTTCTGCTCACACCTGCTGTTACATAACACTGGAGCTTCCTCTGCCCTTCCTCCCCACCCACTCACCTCCTTCTCGGGATGTGCCTAGTCCACAAGCTCCACTCACACAGACCTTCCCTTTTCCTTTCTGCAGTAGCACTCACCCATTTTGGCCTTTCAATGCCTTCTAAAGTAACCAAATGTTCCACAAGACTCCCCAAGCTATAAGCTTTCGTAAGACAGGAAAAATATCCCACGGCACTCCTTAATCCCATAACTTAGCCTGAATTCCCCACTAAAAGCAGAGTCTTTGCTAACAGCTTATGTTCATGCAGCAGGTTATCTGGGATGGATCCCAGGAGTGGGAGTGAAGAACTAGGGGTGAGAGAAACACAGGAGGGGAGAGAGCCAACACAAAGGTGCATGAATGAGTGCTCTCTGTGTGGGTCCTTGTGTGGCTGACTCCATCGCACTGGCCCCTCTGAAGATGAACAGAATATGGCTCAGAATCACCCATCCAAAGGACAAAGAAGGGAGCAATTCACCACCAGCTCCCGCCCCTCACTGGTAAGGGACAACCCATAATAGCTGTTGACTCCTTTGCACGCCAAGGGGCCTCCCAACGATGGTTCCCAGAAACCTATGAGCAGAAAGGGAGAGCCATGTGGTGCAGCTGAAGCAAGATGCTTTCTGGTTACACCTGTGTGAGGCTGCTTGCCCAGTAATGGCTGGAGTAAAAGATGGGTTGAGAGGATGTGAAGCAGGACACAGAGATGTCTGACACAGACCCTCAGTACCTTAATGCAATGCTATACTTAAAATAGGTGTGCTGTCCTTAATGGTGAAATTAACTCACACACTTCCTCCTTGAGGACCTTGCACACCGACCAGTGGTATTCTGTGGTCATCTACTTTCAAACCTGGAAAACTCAAGGCTTCCTCTTTATACCAATTATAAACGTTCTTTGATCCCCATATTAAAATGCCCTTAACTGTGAAGACAGCAAGAAATATAATCATGACTTTAGATTTTTACATAGCATTTCTGAACACTTATTATCTAAATAACCTTCTCCCCCTGCCTGATGTAGCACAATTAGTATACCCAGAAATCAGAGGTTAGAGAGCTCAAATGGTGCTTAAATGGTGACCAAATTAAAACGGTCTCTTCAATTCAATTCCACAAGCATTTGCTGAGTCCCCATTGTTTGCATTATGCCGTTATAGGTGCTGAAGAGATGAAATGAGTATGCCGTGGTCCCTGGCCTCAGGAAGCTTACCCTCAGACTGAAGATGGTCCAGCTTATCACCAAGGTAGACAACAAGAGGAGCCCCAGAGAAACAGATGCACTGGAGTTCAGAGGGAGGGGGCTCCCATTCCGATGGGGGGATTGGGAATGGCTTCCTGGAGAAGAGGATGTTGAGATGGGCTCTGACTGGTCATTCCACCTAGAAGGATGCTCCCAGAGAGAGGCATGAGAATAGGAATAAGAAGACTCATTTGGCTGGGCGATGTCTTCACCTGGGCCCTCCCACGCCCTTCTAATCCAATGGTTATCAAGTCTGATAGTTTTCAAGCTGTGTTATGTGGAGTCCCGGGAACTCGGAGAACAGATGGACAGCAATGGGACAGATGGGACAGAGCACAGGACTCTGAGGTCCCCTTCCCACTTCAACTAGAGCAGCTGAGTTAGAAGAAAATGAACTCCACTGTTAAACAAGCATTTAAAAAGTAAAAACTGGGGCTTCCCTGGTGGCACAGTGGTTGAGAGTCCGCCTGCCGATGCAGGGGACACGGGTTCGTGCCCCGGCCTGGGAAGATCCCACATGCTGTGGAGTGGCTGGGCCCGTGAGCCATGGCTGCTGAGCCTGCGCGTCCGGAGCCTGTGCTCCGCAACGGGAGAGGCCACAGCAGTGAGAGGCCTGCATACCGCAAAAAAAAAAAAAATAAGAAAGAAAAAAAAAGTAAAAACTGCTCATGGAGTGGAAAGCACTGGTGCAGGAGTTAGGGACCCACCCTGCTACCACCAACCAGCCACAGGAGCAGGACCTGGAGCCTCGAGGGGCCTCGGTTTCCTCACCCTCATCCTCAGCACTTCTCAAAATGTCTCCAACTGTTCCTGCCATTGCAGAAGTTAGACAGCTTCGGGGAAGCTACGTAACATTTGGAAGCCTGGTGGGGTATTCACTGATAGCCAATGGTCTGCCTCTGGCTAAAATGCAGAGCAAGCTCCCAGGTCACAATACACTTCACCTCTTTTTCCTCCTCTTCCCCACATGAGGGGCTTGAGCAGTAAGATAAATGAAACGTGCTCCGTGGCCACTCACCCAGCAAAAGCCATTTATCACCCGGGCCAAGTGGGTGAGTGGGTATTTGCAGAACGGAACGCACGGTTTTGAGGGGTGTTCTCACTTCTCTGATGAACAAGAGAAAGACCTTTGCTGTTACCTCCCTGGAGTCCTTAGCTGCAGACCATGCAGAGATGTTCTTGCTAAAAGGTTAGGAACTGTGAAGTGGAAAAGAGGGGAGATTGCTGGTACCTTGACCTGAACTATTAGTAGATTTTTACATTCTAATCCAGTAATAACACAGAGTCAGTGAGGTAGTTTCTGAAGATAAACTGCTTTGAGGCAAATAAACCTTCCAGAGTAGAATCAGCCCAAAAAGCATATGAAAATGTCCTGCATGTGTTAATTCTTCCTGATGACCTATTATACACATGGGCAAAAAAGAAAGATCAAATATCAACAAATAGCAGGAAAAACAATTATTGACTTTGTAAATTGTGCATCCTTAATACTTCTGATCTAGAGACTAATGTTTCTGGCTTCGTCATGAAATGACAAAATTGTTAACTTTGTTCAACTACTTCTATAAATTAGTACACACACTTTAGTTTACTGAAGAGTGTAATCAGAATAAAAATATTGATATAAGCAAACACTCATTTCTGGCAATAGAAAAATAAATAGAAACACAATCCACAGCGGCATTCATCTGTCCTACTCTCTTCTCTCCTCGGAAAAAGTTTTTATAAAGTGTTCCAGCACTGTTATGTCTGAAGAGGTGATGGAGAGCCTTTTTGATTCTGACCCTTCCTCCTTCTCTTTATTTTTTTTAATCCAGAATTAGCATCAGAAAATCCCCTGACCCTTTTAAAATTTGTCTTCTCAGATGCTATGAAAGCGGGCTTCTCTCCACAGTTGAGGCAAGAAGCAGCAATCCATATTTGAGGAACTTTCCCTAGACCAAGGAATTGTCAGCAAAGACACCATCTGTGAAGCAATCCTATATAACATAAATGGAAATTTAATGTATCAGATAAACAGAGGTTGGCAGATGTCACATTCTTCAAGTTGTAGGCAGTTTCACATGCCCGTGTTAGTCAGCAAAATACCACAGACTGGGTGCCTCACACAACAGACATTTATTTTCTCACAGTTCTGGAGGGTGGAAAGTCCAGGATCAAGGTTCCCACACGGTTCAGTTTCTGCTGGGATCTCCCTTCCCACTTGCAGATGGCCACCTTCTCGCTAAGTCCTCATGTGGCCTGTCCTCCGTGTGTACGCATAGACGGAGAGCCAGTGAGCTCTCTGATGTCTCTTCTCATAAGGACACTAATCCTTTCGGATCAGGGCCCCACCCTCGTGACCTCATTTAACCCTAAGTACTTCCCATTTAACCCTTGTACTTCCCAGTGTAGTACAAATATAGCTACACTGGGGGTTAGGGCTCCCACATATGAATTGGGGGGAAGGTGGGGAGATCGTGTACATTCTATCCATAACAACACCACAACACTACCTATGGAGAAATCTGTTATTCTCTGGAACTTAGGTAAATTATTTACTCAGTCAGTCAGTATTTATTCAGTTCCTAATATGTGCCAGGCAATTTCCTGATGTGAAAGGGAAAAGAGGGAAAAGGGGAAGAAATGTTCAAAGGAAAAGAAACAGTGAACACATGTTCATGTCCGAACAATGACTGCCTCACTTATTCAGATCTTCAGTTTTATATATTCACCTTTAAAGTGAGCTTATTGACTCTCAAAATGCTGATCTATACATTAAGTATGGTGCCTCAGGAGGAAGTAGTACAATTCAAATCACTATTTGTGTGTTCTTCCCAAGTTCTGATGCAACTGTATATTCTGAATTGTATTACTGAATTTCCACTACTTATTTATCCAAAAAAAGTTCTTTCTTCAATCAGTTCTTAATTCTGTAAGTCCTTGGGGGACAGGACTTTGCCCTGTTCCAATGAAACTCACAGCTACATAGTGTCTGACACGTACTGACATTCATACAGTTGCTGAATGAATAAAGAAACAACAATAACCTTGCTCAAAATTTTAAAACATTATTTTAATAAAATTGTTAAAGAAATAAGCTCCTAAAATCCAATCCTATCTTTCCTACCATATGCCTTCTTTTTCCTAGAAATTAACTTTCAAAAATGGTGCAGGGGACTTCCCTGGTGGCGTAGTGGTTAAGAATCTGCCTGCCAATGCAGGGAACATGGGTTCAAGCCCTGGTCTGGGAAGATCCCACATGCCGCAGAGCAACTAAGCCCATGCGCCACAACTACTGAGCCTGTACTCTAGAGCCCACGAGCCACAACTACTGAAGCCCACGCACCACAACTACTGAAGCCCGCGCGCGCCTAGAGCCCGTGCTCCGCAACAAGAGAAGCCACTGCGATGAGAAGCCCATGCACCGCAATGAAAAGTAGCCCCCGCTCGCCGCAACTAGAGAAACCCCACGCGCAGCAACGAAGACCCAACACAGCCAAAAGTAAATAAATAAAATAAATAAATTTTTTTTAAAAATGGTGCAGGATTGTGTCTTTTAATCAACAGATCAGAGATATTGTCAAATCCTATTTGATTTTTGCTTAGGAGTCAATGTTTGACTCCTGTGTTGGCATCATCAAAATCCACAGGGCCCAAGTAGACAGTGTCTTCCCCATCTTGGGTCACATTACTACCATCAGCATGGGTCTTACCTTTCATTCAACAATTATTTGTGAAGCTCCTACAATTTGCCAAGCACTGACCTAGACACAGAGTGATGTAACCATGAGAAGAAACAGACACAGTCCCTGCCCTTATGATGCTTATACTCTAGTGAAGGAAACAATCATGATAATAAATGTGTAATTACTACCTGGATTAAGTGTACTGAAGGAGAGGAACCCAGGTCTGTAAAACCTAAGAACAGGAAGTCAGGTAAGAATTCAAAGGCCTTGTCATTACCCATAATGTAAGTCTTCCATAATCACAATTTCAGGGTCACACTCTTTGTCCACCACCTCCTGAAGTTTGCAGTTTACTCCCTCTAGTGACCCATCTCCAACAATTCTTTGATCCCACCAAGATTTACATTCCATCGATCCCATCACTTTTTCACTATCCCTCATCTCCTGACCTTTCTCTTCACATTTTCAAGCGTAGATGCCACAGTCTCTTTCACTTCTTCATATTCTATTCTAGCGAACTCTCGGTTAACTCTAACTCTTTGCCTTCTCCATGCATTTGCTCACGCAGCAAAACACTCTAGAGAAAAACACATAATCATGCCATGCTAGTCTCGTGTTAAATGTGGAACCGCAAGCCTTGACTGAACCTTTAATGCTGCCTGCAAGGATACTACATTTCCAAGTCCAGCCCTTTGTCACCTGCTTCCCATCTTCACAGGCGATGATCTTGCATCCTGCAGCACTGAGAACTGAGGCAATTGATAGAATTTCCACAAACTCCCACTACCACATCTGTCTACCTACCAGCACGTGCCTAACTACCACACATTCTGCCTTGCCTCCTGTGACTACAAATGAGCTGCTCGTACACCTGTCTGATGCAAACTTGTGCACTAGATACCATCTCCGTGTGCCTACTCAGTGACATCACTGTAAGGATTCTCCCCCTCTCCCACATCCACAAATTTCCCTTCTCTATTGGACCATTCCTGTTATCATGCAAATGTGTTATTTCTCCCACCTTTAAAAATCCCTTTCCTAGGCCCACTTCTCACTGCAGCTAATTCTCCATTTCTCTACCACTTTTATGACAAACCATAGTTAACTAGAGGAGTTATTTATACTTGAGTTATTTATACTTATTTATAGTTGAGTTATTTATACTTTATATTTATCCAATATCTCCTCTTCCATCCTCTCATGAACCAACCCAACTGGGCTTCTGCTCCTCTACCAAAACAACCAGCAATGACCTCCGAATTGTCAACCCCATTGGGCAATTCTCACTCTTCATTCCATTTGATCAACCAGCAATATTTGACACAGACTACTTCCTTCTCCTGGAAATACTTTATTCACTAAATTTCCAGAATATACTGACCACTCCTTCTTGGTCTTCTTTCTCCTGGACCTCCTTATGTTGTAGTGCCCCAAGCCTCAGTCTTAGGACCTTTAGTCTTCTCTCACCCACTCCCTTGTGGTCTCATCTAATCATAGCTTTAAACACCATCTATGCTGATGACTCTCAAGTTTATATCTCCAGTCCAGATTGCTCGGCTGAACTCCAGACACATATACCCAAGTGCCTACTCTGCAACATCTAACAGCCATCTCCAACTTAATATCCCCAAAAACCAAAGCCCTTATCTTCCCAAAGCCTGCCGAATCATTGTGGTCTCCATCTTGGTTGACGGCAACTCCATCCCTGGTCAACTGAAAACTCTGGAGCCTTCCCTGAGTCCTCTCTTTCTCTCACATCCCTCATATCAATCCAGGTTCACTTTACCTTTAAAATATATCCAGAATCCAATCACTCGTCACCACTTCTACCGCCAACACTCTGCCCCAAGCCACCATCACCTTGTCTGAGTTGTGAATAGCCTCCTAACTGATCTCCCGGCTTCTGTTGTTGTCCCCCAAGTCTGCTATCAACACAGCAATCAGAATGATCCCAGTGGCTGCGATCCCATCTCAGAGTGGAAGCCAAAGACCTTACAATGGCCCTACATGAACACATCTCCTGCTGCTCTGCCCCTCACTCACTCACTCACTCATTCCACTCCACTCCGCTGGCCTCTGGCTGTTTCTCAGGCAGGCCAGGCATACTCCAGCCTTAGAGATTTTACATGGCTACTTCCTCACTCTTCCTTATCTTTCCCTAGAAATCTATATGTCTCGGTCCTTTATCTCCTTCAATGTCATCTACTTGGTGAGTCCTTCCCTGTCTGGCCTCTTTCAAATTGCAAACCAGTGCCCCACTCCTTATGCCCCCTACCTTATCCCATTTTTCCCAAAGCACTCATCAGCTTCAAACACAGTATATCATTTACTTATTCTGATTATTATCTCCCTGCTAGAATGTAGGCTCGGCCAGGGCAGGGATTTCATTTATTTTTTACTCCTGTATCTCAGGTGCCTGGAACAGTGCCTGGCACATTGTTAGTGCCCAATGAATATATGTTGAGTGAATACATACAACAAGAGGCAGAGACACGGTCACTCAATGGCCACAATTAAAATACTCAAAGCTTATCCTGGAGTGAAGAGGGTGATGAGTAAAAGGACGACTGTGTTCCCATTAATGAGTTAGCATTTATTAGTGTATTTACACATACGTTCTTATCAAATTATCCGATTGTTACTTTGGAAAGTGGCCTGAGGCCAAAAGAAGGCTTAAGTATTTCTAAAACTCTCTCACAACCCAGCAACCTACTCCAAAGAGTAAATGACTGGGAATTTGTACTCCTAGAGTAAATGAGAAGTGGGCATGGCCCACCAAAGCCCTAAATGTCTTTAAAGTATCATGTTTTAGCTTTAAAAGTCGTACACATTTTGTACTTCTCTCTGTAATACATCCATTTGTTTTAATATAAAAATAATATTAAATTGTTTAATTACTTGATTTCCCAAACACTCCTAGAGTAAAACTCACAAATGACAAAGGGGTACCATGTTTGTCCTGGGTGTCACATACTCCTAGGGAGTACAGGAACTCCACTTTGATAATCACAGGGCACTTTGGAACTACCGAACAGCAACCAAGAGGGTTGCAGAGCCACACGGAAGCGTCAAAACAAACTGGCCTGTTTCATAATTTTGCCTTGTCGGACGCTAAGTGACCCTTCTTAAAGGTCCTATTGAGAGGTTCCTTTGAATTAAACAGACTCTGTGTGAATTTCTGTCTTTGCTTCACAGCCTTCTAATGACCACACACTTTGTTCTAGAGAGAAGCTCTGTTATCTTTAGAGAAGCTGCATGTCACTTTTTTTTTTTTTTTGCGGTACGCGGGCCTCTCACTGTTGTGGCCTCTCCCGTTGCGGAGCACAGGCTCCGGACGCGCAGGCTCAGCGGCCATGGCTCACGGGCCCAGCCGCTCCGCGGCATGTGGGATCTTCCCGGACCGGGGCACGAACCCGCGTCCCCTGCATCGGCAGGCAGACTCTCAACCACTGCGCCACCAGGGAAGCCCTGCATGTCACATTTTATGTTTTCCCTCTAACATCCTTTAGCAGCTCTAACTTGGAAGAAGTCATTACAACCGATGAGAGAAATTAAGGAGGAGAGTAATTTTAAAGAAAATGATATTAACATGCATTTCCATTTGTGGCTAAATAAAGCAAAAGGAATAAAATATTCCATCTTTCAGATAAAATCTTGGGGTGGAGGCTGAGCCAGGCGCTACAGCTCAGCCAGCTGGTCCTTCCCTCACCACATTCTGATTACTACACTTATCCCCTCTTTTCTCTTTTCCCTTCCTCTTCCATCATGTCCTAACATTTAGACAAAAAGCCACATTGGGGTTATCCCCTCTTTTCTCTTTTCCCTTCCTCCTCCATCATGTCCTAACATTTAGACAAAAAGCCACATTGGGGTTGGGGGTATAAGTCTGACTTCAGTGCAACTGTCCTCAAAGCGCATGGAGAGTTCTGACTTCAGCCCACGTTATAAGCTGAACTGTGTCCCCCAAAATTCATGTTAGAGTCCTAACCACTGGTACCTCAGAATGGGACTGTATTTGGAGACAGGGTCTTTAAAGAGGTAATTAGGTTAAAATGACATTATTAGAGTGGGCTCTAATATATACGACTGACATCACTGTAAGAAGAGGAGATTAGGAAACAGACACACACACAGGGAAGATGGTGAAGACACAGAGAGAAGATGGCCATCTACAAGCCAAGGAGAGGGGCCGCAGAAGAAACCAACCCTGCCAGAACCTTCATCCCGGAGTTCCAGCCTCCAGAACTGTCAGAAAATAAATTTCCGTTGTTAAGCTACCCGGTCTGTGGTACTTTGCTACAGCAGCCCTAGCAAAGGAATACAGCCCATAAACCGTAGGTGCAATTCAGTAATGATGAAAGCGAGGGTAGGAAGGCGTGGAGGTAATTGACGATGGTGCCCAGATGGCAGAAATAGAGCAGCAGGCAGAGGGAGAATAAAACTCTGGAAATCTGAGTATGTTTTTAGACCTAGAAAGGATCCTTGTTTTGTTAGACAGCAGTTACTCCCTGGCACCTAGTAACACATCATTCCACCTGCAAAGGAATTTCACCTCTTCTGCTGCCAGTGGAAGGCGTTCCTGAGCCCCCCAGGAGCCCTAGGTCAGCCTTTCTAGGTTCACTGTGCATAAAATATGGGCTGAAAACAGAGATCCCTTTGCCCCCACAGTAGGAACCAGGACAGCCCACTTCCTGTGAGCCTCCAGGTAAGACAAAGGCTTTGCCACCTGCCCAGATGCTCTTCCTGCATCTCGGGAGGCTGGGGGAACATGAATTCTGTTTGCTTTACATTCAACACTGGTCAAATTTCTGACTTTGCTCAGATTCAACTGAAACACTGGTAGCAAGAGCTTGAAAAACGAATGAATGTGTTCTCAGTTGTGCATCGCCAGGTGGTGAATGGAGAAGAAACAAAGAAAATTGTTTCTATTCTGATACCCAGTTGCCCCAAGTGAGGAAGACTCTCTTCTCTTCAACAGTGATTATGCAGAGGATCTGTGAAGTATCCTGAGTCCAGTCAACCCTGTTTTCCTTTGCTATGATAAGGTTTACGAGGGAAAACCCATAATTCCCGCACTAACAGTTAGTAAAATCTGCCAATAAACCTTCAAAGAAAATCTGTCGGCAATGCTGTTAGTAAATGAGTGGAACAACATACTGCATGCTGCAAATTCAAACAACACACCTCGTTACCGCACAAATTCAGGTTTCTTCCAAATCAAATCTTGTCCCCTAAAACGGTGTGAAAGCCAACACCACCCCTAGTCCTCCATCCGAGCCCAGCGTTAAAAGTTCCCTCAATCATTCAACCAACGCTCAGAGAAAACCTACTACATGCCAAGCGGGGTGATAGAAATGGAGGTAGACAGATGAGATACAGCCTCTGCCTTCAAAGAATTCATTATCAGGCAAATTAGACAGACAAATAAATCAACAGATTAGAATGTAGTATGATACGTGCTACACTAGAGGCAAAGTGAAAGAGAGATGGAAACGGAGAAAAAGGTGGTCCTTGTATTCAGGATTCTGGAGGCACCTGAATTGTGACTTCCAAGCCAAGCGGATGAGAACCACAGAGCACGCTGGTTTTAATGCTTTGTGATCTCAACTCAGTCTAACAATCTATGTCCACCACCAACTGCTCCTCTCTTTCCTGATCCCATGGTCCACGTCACATGATTCAGCAGGTCTAGACTGGTCTCTGCCTCCCAAAGTCCACAGAAAAGATGAGTTGGCACCACCTGGGGAGCAATCAATTTTTTCTCTCCCCACTTGAAAGAAAACTAGGTAGCAGGGAAATGACAGCTATAAGAGTAGAGGAAACTCACAAATGGCATGGAGTGCTATTCTGGGTATCTCTGGGCCCCTGGGGATAGCAGTAAAGGTAGCTAGTGGGCTGTGATGGAGAGAGTTCCAGATGGAGACTCCAGAGTCCTGGCTCCACCCACCTCAGCCACTTAACTGGACACATTTTCTTTAATGCCATCAGCTTCAACTTTCTTGTCTGCAAAATGGGGTCATACCATCTACCCTGCCTACCTCACAGGAAGCTTAGAAAATCAAAGGAACTGTGATAAGGAGAAATGTTCTTAAGCCTGAAAAACACTGTACAAATATGAGAGGGTTATAATTAACCTAGCCACAAAGCTGCCTTAGGGCTTGATTAAAATATACTGTACCCCTCTGGATCGACAAAGTGTGAAGATGGTTAAAAAATAGGGACAGCTACTCCTAAACAGAGACAGTTGGTGTGTGGGCAAACCCCCATAAGCATTTTCCACGCCAGGAAACCTGCATATGCCTAGAAACTAGCACGTTTCTGTTGGCCTTATAGCAGCAGTGTAGGAGAGCTCACGAAATGAAATCTGCAATAGGCCAACACCACTGCCAAACACAACTGTCCCAACACTCAAGAAATATGTTGAACACCAACCTCTATCAATGGAATAAAATATACCCTGCACTATTAGATAAAGAAACCCCATTCAGAGGACATACACAGGATAAATGCAGATAGAACCTCTAGCAAAGTAACCATGTTTTGAACACTGACTGTTATGGACCAGATGTTTGTGCCTCTCCCACCCCGAATTCGTATACAGAAACCAAACCCCCAATGTGATGGTACTGGGAAGTGATTAGGTCATGAGGGTGGAGCCTTCATGAATGGGATTAGTGCCCTTATAAAAGAGACCCTTGTGCCATGTGAGGACACAGCAAGAAGATGGCTGTCTGTGAACCGGGAAGTAGGCTCTCACCAGACATCAAATCTGCCAGGGCCTCAATCTTGGACTTCCCAGTCTTTAGAACTGTGAGAAATAAATGTTTGTTGTATAAGCCACCCTGTCCATGGTATTGTTGCTACAGCAGCCCAAACGGACTAAGACACTGACCTATACATTTCAAAGCTTATGAGTAAAAACCCTTTCAAAAGATTTCCAGATAGTGAAACTATTTCCACAACCTGACAAATGATTCCCAAAAACAGTACTTTTTCTATCTGATTACAGTAAATTTTCCGATACAATGAATGCTTTGTTTGGCTGAACCATTTAATAGTCATCCACACTCTCTAATGAAACTACTAATTACAAAATCTCTGCATTGCAGGCAATAAAAGGGGTTGCTAACCTCTTCACAGTGCTTTAGTTCTGCCATCAAGTAGCAATTACTCTTCAACGGCCCTCGCGCTTTTTCACTGATTCTCACCTCAAACATCCCAATCAAACCTACTGAAAAACTAAAACTCACTCAGACATACAGGTAGGCATGCAGCGCGCGCACACACACACACACACACACACACACACCTCCTACATACACTATCCAGGAACTAGAAGAAGAAAAATAGAGGTAATGACAAAGGTGGTAGGGGACCCTCACACTCAGGTTATTCCTTTGCAATGGCTGATTCAGGAAGAGCAGGGCTTCAGCTCTGGACACTGGAAATGTAATTTTTAGTAATACTGTCATTAAAACTAAACTCCACTACAACAAAAATATTGGATACCTAATAGAGGAGGTTGTATCAAAATATGCTACATATATTTTTATTTCTAGATAGCTATCTGTCATCCATCAGTCTCCCCAGCTGCCGTCACCAAACAAGAGAGAAGAAAGCACTATGACATAATGAGATATGTCTGTTTCAGGCTTGTTACCATTACAGCAGCTTCCAAGCCACCAGAACCACCTCAGAGAGCTACACACCTTATGCCCCAAGCTCCAAGGGCATCACCACCTGTACCAGGAAAAACACAAGTTAATAACTTCAACCATTTCCACTAAGGCTCTTTAAAGAGCAGTGAGGGCCACAGCTGAAGAAATCAATGTTTACTACATGAACACTGGCAAAAAGAAAGAGGTGAAAATCTATTATTCTAGTTTTTAAAGGTTAAAGGGAAAAACAGAAAGGCTGCATAAAACATTTTACTGTAGTTCATTCATTAATCCATCAAGAGTTAGACAACAGGCAACAGATTTGGAGTAACTTTTGCCAAACCCAAATTAGGTTCAAAAGAGCCAAAATATTTTTTCCCAGATTTTCAGATTACAGACTTAGAACTGGATGCCTTATCTGACGTTTCAAAGAATGTATCTCAAAGGATTATTTCAATAACTTAGAAAGTACTCAAATCAAGCCTATGGAAGTCAATTTTTCTCCTTTCCAAAGATCCATGAAAAGGAGTAAGAGCTTTGAGGGCACTTAAGTCAGAACCTGTCTACTTATAAAGTAGCCAAACTATTTAAAGGCATCTGCTTGTTTAAACAAATGCAAAATGTATACGATCACTTGATTGTCCCGTAGAGCCCTTTAATGCTTTACCTTTGAGGTCAATATAATTATTCCACTGCTCAAAACACTTCTGGAATATTTCCTTTGAAATAATTGTTAGAATAAGTTTATGAGCCACACAAGAAAATCAGCTTATTGCCATGCACTATGCATGCACTCAAATGCATTCCACCCTCCTTTATATCCAAAAGAAGAACTTCAGAGTGAATGATGTAAAAATCATTTCTATTTGGTTGAGCATGCTTTTGTATTTTCCTGTTAGAATGTAGTTGTTTTGGAACGTCTATAAATTTATTTCAACTGAAATAACAAACCACATAATGATGGGGGGCCAGACTGAATTAGGAATACCTGGGAGGCTGACCACGTTTCCTGCACTCTCCATAGAATCCAGCTTGCTATCTACTCGAAGCTGGTTATCAAAAATGCTAGCATCTCTCACACTTCACAGTACAAGGAGAAGGTATGTGTATGAGTGTTTGCACTTACAGAGAGTGCAGACTAAGAGCATTTAGAAAGAAAATAATTGCTCAAAAGATCCAAAGGACCTTAAAAATGGACCCGTCCAGTAATTCCCAATCCAGTCTTATTATAGACCACCTAGCCCACTCAAACATACTAAATTAGAAGTTATAGAGCTGAGGTCTAAGAAGCTGCATAGTTTTAAGCTGCCCAGGTGATACTGACTGCAGCCTGAATTAAGAGACACCATTTTCATTTTACAGACAGAAGCTATAAAACAAAGGAGGCAGTGACCCCAGGTAAATGGCAGAGCTAGAAGTAGGATCCAAGGCTTTGATTAAACCTAGCACAGTGATCTTTCAACTAAATGTCACCAATAGCTGTGATTAAGGACAATAACACATTGACACCAGTTGATACATATGAAATTGTGATTTGCTATGAATCTACAACAGGACAAATCAAGCTACCGTGCCCAATCAAGAGACTGGAACGTTACTGAGGATGGGAGCTCTATTCTGATTTGCCTCCCTCTTTGAAGGCCTCAGCTTATGGTTCTTTAACAATAAATTGCTAGCCACATTTAAGTCCATTCAACAAGACTACAATTCAGTGCAGAATGAATTAACATATAAACACTTAATCAGAGCCGAGATATGTAAGAAAGTGGAAAAAGGTAGCTATTTATAAGGATGTTAGAAAAGAATGTGTGACCACAAAATATTCATCCCATCTAATTGCTAAAATTTCACATTAGAAATGTATTCCTTTAGCTTAACACTTCTCCTTATCTGTAGCAAGTTCCTCTGGGAAGGCCTAGGCATTGAGCTTTGTTGGACATTTACAATTGATAGTGAAGAACCTACTCAGATTCTTTCCTCAGATGAAGAGCTATGATAGGAAGGAAAGTAGATTAATGTTTTAATAGACAAAAATGGGATTCTATCAAAGGAGGAAAAGATTCTGAAAGGGGACACAGGGTATCCAAAGACAAATTTCACAGCTGTGCCTAGTTCCAGTTTTGCTGTGGATGGTGTTGTATGGTCAAGCTGGCTTTAGCAAAGTTGAAGAATTTTGTTTTGGGGTTTTTTAACAGATTTTTTATTTGTTTTTGTTTTGATCTGGTTTTTGTAAATAACCATGACCAGTACTGGGATCAAAAATGGATTCTTAAAAGAGCAAACATCATCTGCTCTTGAAAGATGAAGAGAAAACCCCAAAGAAATTAAAAATTGGAGACTTTCAGATATCTGCTTATCCATAAGGCACTTTTGGCCACAGAGATCATTTTGACAATTATTTAATACCAGAGACCTACATATAATTTATCCTGTTTAATCCATTCTATTTTCTTGCAAGTTTTAAATATGATAATAGCCAACTGTCACTGTGTGCCAGGAACTGTTCTTAAATCTTTACTTGGGGGAGAGAGGGAGAAGATGGCGGAAGAGTAAGACGCAGAGATCACCTTCCTCCCCACAGATATATCAGAAATGCATCTACACGTGGAACAACTCCTACAGAACACCTACTGAACGCTGGCAGAAGACCTCAGACCTCCCAAAAGGCAAGAAACTCCCCACGTACCTGGGTAGGGCAAAAGAAAAAAGAATAAACAGAGACAAAAGAATAGGGATGGGACCTGCACCAGTGGGAGGGAGCCGTGAAGGAGGAAAGGTTTCTGCACACTTGGAGCCCATTCGCGGGTGGAGACTGCGGGTGGCGGAGCGGGTAAGCTTCGGAGCCGCGGAGGAGAGCACAGCAACAGGGGTGCGGAGGGAAAAGCGGAGAGATTCCCGCACAGAGGATCAGGGCCGACCGGCACTCACCAGACCAAGAGGCTTGTCTGCTCACCCGCCGGGGCGGGCAGGGCCTGGAGTTGAGGCTCGGGCTTCGGCTGGAGCGCAGGGAGAGGACTGGGGTTGGCGGCGTGAACGCAGCCTCCAGGTGTTTAGTGCACCACAGCTAGCCGGGAGGGAGTCCGGGGGAAAGTCTGGACCTGCCGAAGAGGCAAGAGACTTTTTCTTCCCTCTTTGTTTCCTGGTGCGCGAGGAGAGGGGTTTAAGGGCGCCGCTTAAAGGAGCTCCAGAGACGGGCGCGAGCCGCGGCTAAAAGCGCGGACCCCAGAGACGGGCATGAGACGCTAAGGCTGCTGCTGCCGCCACCCAGAAGCCTGTGTGTGAGCACAGGTCACTCTCCACACACCCCTTCCGGGGAGCCTGTGCAGCCCGCCACTGCCAGGGTCCCGGGATCCAGAGACAACTTCCCCGGAAGAACGGCGTGCCTCAGGCTGGTGCAACGTCACACCGGCCTCTGCCGCCGCAGGCTCGCCCCGCACTCCGTGCCCCTCCCTCCCCCTGGCCTGAGTGAGCCAGAGCCCCCGAATCAGTGGCTCCTTTAACACCGTCCTGTCTGAGCGAAAAACAGAAGCCCGCAGGCGACCTACATGCAGAGGCGGGGCCAAATCCAAAGCTGAGCCCCGGGAGCTGTGCGAACACAGAAGAGAAAGGGAAATCTCTCCCAGCAGCCTCAGAAGCAGCGGATTAAAGCTCCACAAACAACTGGATGTACCTGCATCTGTGGAATACATGAATAGACAACGAATCATCCCAAATTGAGGTGGTGCACTTGAGAGCAAGATTTATGATTTTGTCCCCTTTTCCTCTTTTTCTGAGCGTGCATGTGTATGCTTCTGTGAGAAATTTTGTCTGTATAGCTTTGCTTTCAATATTTGTCCTAGGGTTCTATCCGTCCGTTTTTTTTTTTCTTTAAAAATTTTTTTTCTTAATAATTATTTTTTATTTTAATAACTTTTATTTTATCTTACTTTATTTTATCCTTTTCTTTCTTTCTTTCTTCCTTCCTTTCTTCCTTTCTTTCCTTCTTTTTCTCCCTTCCTTCCTCCCTCCCTCCCCCCCCGTCTCTTTCTTTCTCTCTCTCGCTCTCTCTCTCGCTCTCTCTTTCTTTCTTTTTCTCTCTCTCTCTCCCTTTTATTCTGAGCCATGTGGATGAAAGGCTCTTGGTGCTGCAGCCAGGAGTCAGTGCTGTGCCTCTGACATGGGAGAGCCAACTTCAGGACACTGGTCCACAAGAGACCTCCCAGCTGCACATAATATCAAACAGCAAAAATCTCCGAGAGATCTCCATCTCAACGCCAGCACCCAGCTTCACTCAACGACCAGCAAGCTACAGTGCTGGACACCGTATGCCAAACAACTAGCAAGAGAGGAACACAACCCCACCCATTAGCACAGAGGCTGCCTAAAATTATAATAAGTCCACAGACACCCCAAAACACACCACCAGACGTAGACCTAGCCACCAGAAAGACAAGATCCAGCCTCATCCACCAGAACACAGGCACTAGTCCCCTCCACCAGGAAGCCTACACAACCCACTGAACCAACTTGAGCCACTGGGGACAGACACCAAAAACTACGGGAACTACGAACCTGCAGCCTGCAAAAAGGAGACCCCAAACACAGTAAGATAAGCAAAATGAGAAGACAGAAAAACACACAGCAGATGAAGAAGCAAGATAAAAACCCACCAGACCTAACAAATGAAGAGGAAATAGGCAGTCTACCTGAAAAAGAATTCAGAATAATGATAGTAATGATAATCCAAAATCTTGGAAATAGAATAGAGAAAATGCAAGAAACATTTAACAAAGACCTAGAAGAACTAAAGATGAAACAAGCAATGATGAACACCACAATAAATGAAATTAAAAATACTCTAGATGGGATCAATAGCAGAATAACTGAGGCAGAAGAACGGATAAGTGACCTGGAAGATAAAATAGTGGAAATAACTACTGCAGAGCAGAATAAAGAAAAAAGAATGAAAAGAACTGACAGTCTCAGAGACCTCTGGGAAAACATTAAACGCACCAACATTCGAATTATAGGGGTTCCAGAAGAAGAGAAAAAGAAAGGGACTGAGAAAATATTTGAAGAGATTATAGTTGAAAACTTCCCTAATATGGGAAAGGAAATAGTTAATCAAGTCCAGGAAGCACAGAGAGTACGATACAGGATAAATCCAAGGAGAAACACGCCAAAACACATATTAATCAAACTGTCAAAAATTAAATACAAAGAAAAAATATTAAAAGCAGCAAGGGAAAAACAACAAATAACACACAAGGGAATCCCCATAAGGTTAACAGCTGATCTTTCAGCAGAAACTCTACAAGCCAGAAGGGACTGGCAGGACATATTTAAAGTGATGAAGGAGAGAAACTTACAACCAAGATTCCTCTACCCAGCAAGGATCTCATTCTGATTTGATGGAGAAATTAAAACCTTTACAGACAAGCAAAAGCTGAGAGAGTTCAGCACCACCAAACCAGCTTTACAACAAATGCTAAAGGAACTTCTCTCGGCAAGAAACACAAGAGAAGGAAAAGACCTACAATAACAAACCCAAAACAATTAAGAAAATGGGAATAGGAATATACATATCGATAATTACCTTAAATGTAAATGGATTAAATGCTCCCACCAAAAGACACAGACTGGCTGAATGGATACAAAAACAAGACCCATATATATGCTGTCTACAAGAGACCCACTTCAGACCTAGGGACACATACAGACTGAAAGTGAGGGGGTGGAAAAAAATATTCCATGCAAATGGAAACCAAAAGAAAGCTGGAGTAGCAATTCTCATATCAGACAAAATGGACTTTAAAATAAAGACTATTACAAGAGACAAAGAAGGACAATACATAATGATCAAGGGATCGATGAAGAAGAAGATATAACAATTGTAAATATTTATGCACCCAACATAGGAGCACCTCAATACATACGGCAAATACTAGCAGCCATAAAAGAGGAAATCAACAGTAACACATTCATAGTAGGGGACTTTAACACCCCACTTTCACCAATGGACAGATCATCCAAAATGAAAATAAATAAGGAAACACAAGCTTTAAATGATGCATTAAACAAGATGGACTCAATTGATATTTATAGGACACTCCATCCAAAAACAATAGAATACACATTTTTCTCAAGTGCTCATGGAACATTCTCCAGGATAGATCATATCTTGGGTCACAAATCAAGCCTTGGTAAATTTAAGAACACTGAAATTCTATCAAGTATCTTTTCCGACCACAACGCTATGAGACTAGATATCAATTACAGGAAAAGATCTGTAAAAAATACAAACACATGGAGGCTAAACAATACACTACTTAATAACGAAGTGATCACTGAAGAAATCAAAGAGGAAATCAAGAAATACCTAGAAACAAATGACAATGGAGACACGACGACCCAAAACCTATGGGACGCAGCAAAAGCAGTTCTAAGAGGGAAGTTTATAGCAATACAATCCTACCTTAAGAAACAGGAAACATCTTGAATAAACAACCTAAGCTTGCACCTAAAGCAATTAGAGAAAGAAAAACAAAAAAACCCCAAAGTTAGCAGAAGGAAAGAAATCATAAAAATCAGATCAGAAATAAATGAAAAAGAAATGAAGGAAACGATAGCAAAGATCAATAAAACTAAAAGCTGGTTCTTTGAGAAGATAAACAAAATTGATAAACCATTAGCCAGACTCATCAAGAAAAAAAGGGAGAAAAGACTCAAATCAATAGAATTAGAAATGAAAAAGGAGAAATAACAACTGACACTGCAGAAATACAAAAGATCATGAGAGATTACTACAAGCAACTCTATGCCAATAAAATGGACAACCTGGAAGAAATGGACAAATTCTCAGAAATGCACAACCTGCCAAGACTGAATCAGGAAGAAATAGAAATAATGAACAGACCAATCAGAAGCACTGAAATTGAAACTGTGATTAAAAATCTTCCAACAGGGCTTCCCTGCTGGCGCAGTGGTTGAGAGTCTGCCTGCCGATGCAGGGGACATGGGTTCATGCCCCGGTCTGGGAAGATCCCACATGCCACGGAGCGGCTGAACCCGTGAGCCATGGCCGCTGAGCCTGTGCGTCCAGAGCCTGTGTTCTGCAACGGGAGAGGCCACAACAGTGAGAGGACCGCGTACCACAAAAAAAAAAAAAAAAAAAGTCTTCCAACGAACAAAAGCCCAGGACCAGATGGCTTCACAGGCGAATTCTATCAAACATTTAGAGAAGAGCTAACACCTATCCTTCTCAAACTCTTCCAAAATATAGCAGAGGGAGGAACACTCCTAAACTCATTCTACGAGGCCACCATCACACTGATACCAAAACCAGACAAGGATGTCACAAAGAAAGAAAACTACAGGCCAATATCACTGATGAACATACATGCAAAAATCCTCAACAAAATACTAGCAAACAGAATCTGACAGCACATTAAAAGGATCATATACCATGATCAAGTGGGGTTTATTCCAGGAATGCAAGGATTCTTCAATATATGCAAATCAATCAACGTGATACACCATATTAACAAATTGAAGGAGAAAAACCATATGATTATCTCAATAGATGCAAAGAAAGCTTTTGACAAAATTTAACACCCATTTATGATAAAAACCCTGCAGAAAGTAGGCACAGAGGGAACTTTCCTCCACATAATAAAGGCTATATATGACAAACCCACAGCCAACATCGTCCTCAATGGTGAAAAATTGAAAGCATTTCCACTAAGATCAGGAACAAGACAAGGTTGCCCACTCTCACCACTCTTATTTGACATAGTTTTGGATGTTTTAGCCACAGCAATCAGAGAAGAAAATTAAATAAAAGGAATCCAAATCGGAAAAGAAGAAATAAAGCTGTCACTGTTTGTAGATGGCATGATATACTATACATAGAGAATCCTAAAGATGCTACCAGAAAACTGCTAGAGCTAATCAATGAATTTGGTAAAGTAGCAGGATACAAAATTAATGCACAGAAATCTCTGGCATTCCTATACACTAATGATGAAAAATCTGAAAGTGAATCAAGGAAACACTCCCATTTACCATTGCAACAAAAAGAATAAAATATCTAGGAATAAACCTACCTAAGGAGACAAAAGACCTGTATGCAGAAAATTATAAGACACTGATGAAAGAATTTAAAGATGATACAAGTAGATGGGGAGATATACCATGTTCTTGGATTGGAAGAATAAACATTGTGAAAATGACTCTACTACCCAAAGCAATCTACAGATTCAGTGCAATCCCTATCAAACTACCACTGGCATTTTTCACAGAACTAGAACAAAAAATTTCACAATTTGTATGGAAACACAAAAGACCCCGAATAGCCGAAGCAATCTTGAGAACGAAAAATGGAGCTGGAGGAATCAGGCTCCCTGACTTCAGACTATACTACAAAGCTACAGTAATCAAGACAGTATGGTACTGGCACAAAAACAGAAAGATAGATCAATGGCATAAGATAGAAAGCCCAGAGATAAACCCACGCACATATGGTCACCTTATCTTTGATAAAGGAGGCAGGAATGTACAGTGGAGAAAGGACGGCCTCTTCAATAAGTGGTGCTGGGAAAACTGGACTGGTACATGTAAAAGTATGAGATTAGATCACTCCCTAACACCATACACAAAAATAAGCTCAAAATGGATTAAAGACGTAAATGTAAGGCCAGACAGTATAAAACTCTTAGAGGAAAACATAGGCAAAACACTCTATGACATAAATCACAGCAGAATCCTTTTTGACCCACCTCCTAAAGAAATGGAAATAAAAACAAAAATAAACAAATGGGACCTAATGAAACTTCAAAGCTTTTGCACAGCAAAGGAAACCATAAACAAGACCAAAAGACAACCCTCAGAATGGGAGAAAATATTTGCAAATGAAGCAACTGACAAAGGATTAATCTCCAAAATTTATAAGCAGCTCATGAAGCTCAATAACAAAAAACAAACAACCCAATCCACAAATGGGCAGAAGACCTAAATAGACATTTCTCCAAAGAAGATATACAGACTGCCAACAAACACATGAAAGAATGCTCAACGTCACTAATCATTAGAGAAATGCAAATCAAAACTACAATGAGATATCATCTCACACCAGTCAGAATGGCCATCATCAAAAAATCTAGAAACAATAAATGCTGGAGAGTGTGTGGAGAAAAGGGAATCCTCTTGCACTGTTGGTGGGAATGTAAATTGATACAGCCACTGTGGAGAACAGTATGGTGGCTCCTTAAAAAACTAAAAATAGAATACCATATGACCCAGCAATCCCACTACTGGGCATATACCCTGAGAAAACCATAATTCAAAAAGAGTCATGTACCAAAATGTTCATTGCAGCTCTATTTACAGTAGCCTGGAGATGGAAACAACCTAAGTGTCCATCATCGGATGAATGGATAAAGAAGATGTGGCACATATATACAATGAAATATTACTGAGCCATAAAAAGGAACGAAATTGAGCTATTTGTAATGAGGTGGATAGACCTAGAGTCTGTCATACAGAGTGAAGTAAGTCAGAAAGAGAGAGACAAATACCGTATGCTAACACATATATATGGAATTTAAGAAAAAAAAAGGTCATGAAGAACCTAGGGGTAAAACAGGAATAAAGACACAGACCTACTAGAGAATGGACTTGAGCATATGGGGAGGGGGAAGGATAAGGTGTGACAAAGCTAGAGAGAGTCATGGACATATATACACTACCAAACGTAAGGTACATAGCTAGTAGGAAGCAGCCGCATAGCACAGGGAGATCAGCTTGGTGCTTTGTGACCGCCTGGAGGGGAGGGATAGGGTGGGTGGGAGGGAGGGAGACACAAGAGGGAAGAGATATGGGAACATATGTATATATATAACTGATTCATTTTGTTGTAAAGCAGAAACTAACACAACATTGTAAAGCAATTATACTCCAATAAAGATGTTAGAAAAAAAAAAAAGAAGATGTGGCACATATATACAATGGAATATTACTCAGCCATAAAAAGAAACGAAATTGAGCTATTTGGAATGAGGTGGATGGACCTACAGTCTGTCATACAGAGTGAAGTAAGTCAGAAAGAGAAAGACAAATACCATATGCTAACACATATTTATGGAATTTAAGAAAAAAAAATGTTATGAAGAACCTAGGGGTAAGACAGGAATAAAGACACAGACCTACTAGAGAATGGACTTGAGGATATGGGGAGGAGGAAGGGTAACCTGTGACAAAGCGAGTGGCATGGATATATATACACTACCAAACGTAAGGTAGATTGCTAGTGGGAAGCAGCCGCATAGCACAGGGAGATCAGCTCGGTGCTTTGTGACCACCTAGAGGGGTGGGATAGGGAGGGTGGGAGGGAGACGCAAGAGGGAGGGGATATGGGAACATATGTATATGTATAACTGATTCACTTTCTTATAAAGCAGAAACTAACACACCTTTGTAAAGCAATTATAATCCAATAAAGATGTAAAAATAAAAAATAAAAAGTAAGGTAGAGAAAGTAGTTTGACAAAATAACAACCATAATGCAGTAATGGTTATTATTTATCTAAGCTTATCATGTGCCAGGCTCCATATTAAGCACTTTACATGCATAATTTAATTTGATCCTTGCAACAACTCAATAAAATAGAGACTATTCCAGTTAAAAAAAAAAAAGAAGCCAGAGCAAGAACCTGGCTAAGATGCTAATCATGTTGTATAGAATGTAGTTCTGAGTCTCTTCCCTTCTAGATACCACATCTGAGGCTGTCGATGCCCGTGGAGAGATAGGGCTTGATTGCCTAGAGCCACCATCAGCGCTTGCACTTCCTTTCACCCATCTGGTCCCTCTTATGGATGCAATGATGAAAGAGAGGTAGGAGTACAAAATAGGAAAATATACAGGCACACCCCCAATTCAACCCAGCACTATGAGGCAGCATCCTGGTGTGTAGTGGTTGAAACAATATGGAAAAAAGCAATAGTCCTTGTACGGTTTCACTATTTACTAGTCAGGCAGCAGATGATAAACTTTTTTTGAGTCTCATGTGCCTCATATGTAAAATGATGGGAATAATTATATCTGCTCTATAGGCCCCACATATTGGTGAGGCGCCTCAGGGTTTATCTGGTGAAAACAAGTCCTGATGAAAGGATATACTTGAGAGAATAAGCAACCTCTGAAAGAGAGAGAAAAAGTAGGTGATAGAAGATTAGGGAGGAGAGCAACCTTTGAATAAACCTATTACTGTGACAGTTGTGAAAGAAAGTGGCAATAACCTAATCGGGAAATATGATAAGCTTAAAAATTTCTAAGAGCTTGAAAAAATAAAATTGGTCACGGCATACACCCTGAAAGATATTTTGTGGAAATTCAGAACCTACTTGCTTCTAGATGGAACCAAATGTACTCCCAGCCACAAGCCAGGAGGGTAAAGAAAAAATCAAAAGTTACATGCAATTTTAGGTGGCAATGAATGACATTTCTCGCATGGTTTCCAAACTGGGACCTAATTTCCTCCCTATTTCTGAGTAGGAGGCAAAGGTGAAATTATACACCACCTCTCCCCTAACTTGCACCTGTTACTCTTTGTCTCTAGAACTTATACAGTTTTTCTTAGATTTTTGAGTCTTTACAATCTGCAAAGAAGAAATCAAAGAGGCTAATGACATCCACACCTTTTCAAAAAACATGCAGATAAGCGATTGCCTATAAATTTGACTCATAATTTTTTCACGATATCCAGACTCTTTTCTCCCCCAAGAAAGGGAGATTTTGTGACTTTAGTTCCTACACTAATCATAGAAAATATTTGCTGCTGAGAGGTTACCAGAAATTCTTGGGCTTTGTTTTCCAGAGAAACTTACAGTATAATACACAAAAAAGACTAATTCCACACCACCATAGGTCTTCACTCATTTAACCAGTGGCTCTGAAATGCAGACACAGTGCGGCATTTTTAGGATGATAAGGCAAGAGTGTGTCTATTCAGCCTGAAAATAAAGCAGCTTTATCTCAAAAATGAATGTCATCAGAGTCAAAGCATCCTAAGATCCTAATTAGAGTGATGGTTTAAATGAAAATACTGCAGAAGTTGTTGGTTAAAAGATCACTGCAGGGCTTCCCTGGTGGCGCAGTGGTTGAGAGTCCGCCTGCCAATGCAGGGGACACGGGTTCGTGCCCCGGTCCGGGAAGATCCCACATGCCACAGAGCGGCTGGGCCCGTGAGCCATGGCCGCTGAGCCTGCGCGTCCGGAGCCTGTGCTCCGCAACGGGAGAGACCACAACAGTGAGAGGCCCGCGTACCGGGGAAAAAAAGAAAAACTATAATGGAAAGGAATTTTAAAAAGCATGTAGATATACACATACATACATATATATATATATATACACACACACACACACACACACACACACTCACACATATGGATAACTGAATCACTTTGCTATGCACCTGAAACTAACACATTATAAATTAAACTATACTTCAGTTAAAAAGTACTAAATAAATAAATAAATGATAATCTCAGATTTTTACTTACTCACTTAAAACATGTGTTTCTTCCTGGGCTACATGGGCTACATCCCTTTCCTTTCACTCTTTTCTCTGTCTTCCTTTCTGCCTCAACCCTCTCCAGCAATTGCTCCAGCAATTCTTCCTTCTTTTTTCCCTGTACCATCAGTTTTGTCCCTGTCTACTGTGTCATTCCCATCAGCCTACAGTTACACTAATATTTCTCTAATTAAAAAAAAAAGTTCTTAAGTCTCTCTTAATCTAAATTTCTCAGTCCAGCTACCACTTCTCTCCTCACTTTTACACGGAAAACCCTTTTAAAAGTTGTCTAAACTCAGTGCCTCCAATTCCTCCCCTCCTCCCATTCACTCTTGAATCTACCACTGGAATCAAAAACTTCCATGTTGTAAAATCCAAAGTTCAAGTCTCAGCCTCATCTTACTCGACCCACAGGCAGCCTTGCACACCGTTGATCACTTCCTCTTCCTCCTTAAACTACTTCCTTTACTTGGCTTCCAGGACACACTGCTAATTTTTCCCTCACTACACTAGCTGTTCTTTCTCGGTCTCTTTTGCTGATTCTTCCTCAACTCCCTGAGGTCTATAAAGCCCGTGTGCCCCAGGATTCAATCCTTAGACCGCCTCTCTTCTCTATTTACATGCACTCTCTAGGTGATCTCATTCCATCTCATGACTTTAAAAATACGATAAGCTGATGACTCTTAAATTTACATCCCAAGTGAGACTTCTCCCCTGAACCCAGGCCAACATATCCAACTAGATATAGACATTTCCACCTGAGCATTTAAAAGGTATCTCAAATGTTATCATGTCCAAAAGTGTGGATTCCCAAATCGAGATCTTCCTGCAGTTCTGGCCATCATATTTAATGGCAACTCCATGCTACCAGGTCCTCAGGCTAAAAACCTTGATGTCATCTTTGACTTTGCTTTTTCTCACCCACCTGTGTCTGATCCATCAGCCAAAATCCTGATAGTTTTTCATTCAAAATATATCCAGAACCCAATCTCTTCTCCCCCACTCTAGTTCCATCCATTACCTATGTGGGCTAGTCTCCCTGCTTCCATATGTGTCCCACTGCATCTAATTATTAACATAGCAACCTAAGTGATCCTTTTAAACCATGTCTAGTCTAATCATGTCACTCCTCTTCTCAGAACCCTATGATGGCTTCCCATCTCACTCCTTCCTATGGCCTTCAAACCCTGTGGGAGGTGGCTCTCTACTCTGCTGACATCATATCCTACTACAATCCCCCCTTCATTTCTTCCTCCCACCCAGCCATTCTTCCATCCTTGTTATTTCTCCAACATGCTAGCTGTTCTCCCACATCAAGGCCAATGTCCTTGTTACTCCCTCTGTCTGAAATCCTCTTGCCCCAGATCTCCCCATAGCTAGTTTCTGCATGCCCATCAGGTCTTTACTCAAAGTCACCTTCTCGGTGAGGTTCTCCCTGGCCACTCCATCTATAATTCCAACCCTGCCTCCTCACATGTCCTTTCCCTTTCCATGCTTTGTTTTTTCTCCCTAGCACTAAACACTGTCAAATATATTACATATTTTACTTATTAATCTTTTTATTGTCTCACTGGAATATAATCTCCATGTGGGCAGGGGGTTTTGCCTATTTGGTGCACTACTATACCCTAAGCTCCTAGTACAAATCCTGACATAAAAGTATTCACCAAATATGTGTTGAATAAATGAATATATAATTTATTCCTGCATCATGAAGGAGAACCACTGAGTAGAAATTATCACACACAAACCGGAAAAAGTCACCATCCTCTCTGACGCCATATTCCTAGGAACTCTCCTGTATATAAGTACACTCAGCTCAGATATAACCTTGACTCCATGTGTCCACAGCCTTCAAGTCAAGAACCTTAGCCAAGGAGCTCTGTGCCATCTTCTGGAAGTTTCCACCACCCTCAAACCCCAGCCATATCACTTTGTGTTAGGGTCACTACTTTTCCCAACTCCTCACTGATGCTGTATACAAGCCCACCCAAGTCTCTTAAAAATCAGTGTTAAAATTATAAGAAGACTTTTTTAAATTAATAGGACAACAAAGTTGCAGAACAACTACAATCAAGGCATGTTTGAGGCCAAGAGAATTAATTCTGTACTTCTCCATCTGGGAATTCTTCTATTAAAACAAACTGAATTTGTTTGGAACAGAAGATCTCCTCTGGACTTCCCTGGTGGCGCAGTGGTTAAGTATCTGCCTGCCAAGGCAGGGGACATGAGTTCGAGCCCTGGTCTGGAAAGATCCCACATGCCTCGGAGCAACTAAGCCTCTGCGCCACAACTACTGAGCCTGTGCTCTAGAGCCCGCAAGCCACAACTATGAAGCCCACACACCAGAGTCCGTGCTCTGCAACCAGAGAAGCCACTGAAATGAGAAGCCCGCGCATCGCAACAAAGAGTAGCCCCCGCTTGCCGCAACTAGAGAAAGCCCGCGCACAGCAACGAAGACCCAACGCCGCCAAAACTTAATTAATTTATTATTTTCTTTTTTTTTTTTTTAAAGAAAATCTCCTGGAGTATATGTTTAGCATGTTAAAGTCTTTATCATAGGACTCATCACCTTGAGAGAGTCCACTTCTCTCTTCTAAATAATAAGGCTCTCAGTACAGGGATATCACTGTTGTTCCTAAATGCACTTCACTACCTGGAGACGATCTATCTTCTGTGAAGAAGCCATTATAGTCTCTGATGCATCTCCCCTTTTAGCAACTTATTGATCTACAAGCACCCAGCCAGCCACCACACCACTACGGATATGTGTAATAAAAGCTGATACAGGCGTGCTGCTGGCACAGGAGCACAAAAGTCCTTTTCTGAAATGTTAACAATTCTGCTGACCCAAAAAGATGAAATGCCACCTTCCAGTTTGAAGTAAACTGCTGGGTTCCTACAGGTTTTAAAACAAGCATATATGACAAAGAGACAGTTTTCTAGGGTAAGGGCTACCCTCCATTTTATAGGACCCACATTACTGCATAGATCACTAACAATTTTTATAATTATTTTTTACAATTAACCCAGCTCTTCAAAACACAAGTTTAGTGTTTAGTTGGGAGGCCTACCCAATGGTTACTACTGAATGTACAATCTAAGTTTTGGACTATAGCACTTTATGCAACTTAGGCAGAAGGCGCTGGAAATCATTTTTCTAGGTTAAACCCAGCATAGACTTAACTAATATAAATCCAGGAGATACAGTGGTCATAGAAGATGTTTCCTTGATATGAATCATTTATTCAACCTAGTTTAGAGAACCAAGCAATGTAGCTGAGTGTACATTTATCTGCTGAAAACAAAAGAATTACTCTACTAATCCGAATGACAGCCATGGCTCTGCCCTTAGTAAATCACATGGCTAAAGAAGAGGTCCTTAAAACCTTCCCCATGAGATTATCAGCCTGAACAATAGTCACTGTCATTCCGGAATAGAATCCACTTCCCAGTGACACCCTGAGAGTGAACTGAACTGGGACTCGGTGGTCTTCATAAGCCAAGGTGTACTGGTCGGTCATGATGTCTTTCTGGCCCCAGACCCTCTGTGGGGATGGATGTTTCCTGGGAGCAATGTTGCTCACCAGCCACAATGGGGCCAGATGCATCAGAGACCTGGAAATAGATACTGGCCGTGTCTTCCCAGCATCGCTGACCCACCCCAGCTGGAAGTTATGAAAAGCGAACTGAGGTATGAACCAGAAGGGAGGCACTCACAAAAGCACATCCTCTGTCTTGTGGCCATTATCTGACCAAAATCTCTACTAGAAGAGATTTGAGAAAGCTGCCCTAGATAAACAGTTGAGAGGGGGGCTTCACTGAGACAGCCTGAAGACATGCCTGGTGATAAACACTGCGAAACTTGAGGGAATGGTCACATATGCCTGACCCAGAGGTAAATTTGGCAATTCTAATATCCATGATGGGGACAAGAAATGGAGCTAGGCTTCTCTTTATCCAATACACTACGGGTGGGAGGACCTGCCTAAGGAAAGCATGCTGAGAAGAGAAAGCAGGTACGATCATAATGAAGAGGTCTAGTCCAGGAAAAATGGAACAGTCCCCACTTGAAATTCTCCTCTTGTGAATCAGAGATATGAACACTTGAAGCGAATACAAACCTTAACAAAGAAAATAAATTGAAGTTGATTGTGTGCATTACAGAACAACTCACAGCAGGTTTCCTTTTAACAGTGAGTTTCCCTAGTCCAATGAAATTATGGCTCTTCGCTAAATGAGGTTTCCAGGTCGACTGCATTAACTGAAATAAACCTTCATTCATTCAACAGCTATGTATTAAATACCTATTGTGGCCCATGCATTATGCAAAACACTGCAGATAAAAAATGAATAATAAACAGGTCAAAAATAGTCTTTGAAAGGAGGGAAACATATGGGGAAGCAAAATGTCACTGGTGCTAGGAGGGGAAAGATGTCTAGTGTGTGACAGAGGGCTAAGGGGGAAGAAGGCAATTCTCCCTGGGAGATGGAGGTGACAGAACCCCAGACGAGACTAGGAGGAGGGGCTGAAGGCTGACGCCTAAAGCATGAGAAGGTGTTGGCCAGGCTGGCTTGGGGGTGGCCGTGAGCAGGGACAGGGACCTTCAGGAGAAGGAAGAAGCTTCATAAACAAAGGCACCAAACAGCTTAGCCTGCTTGGGGACCCAGGAGTCCTTCATCTCTCTATCTCTCTATCTCTCTATGGAGAGAAGTAGACAAAAGGATGAGATGGGCAGGCTGGGGGGTGGGGAGGGGAGAATGTTGCCAGACCTGTGAAGCCTTATGTGCCAAGGTGAATGAAGATTATGGACCTTATTGTGACAGACAGGCTGCGAGGAGCCACTGAAGGGTTTTGAGCAAAGAGATAACATGATTAGATTTACATTTTTTAAAAAATCACTCTATATAGAAAAGCATTTACGGGAGATGAGATTAGAGTACAGAGAAACCAAATAGAGAATGCTACAAGAATACAGGTGAGGAGGACCTCACCTCAGCAGCGATACCCGAATAGCATGGGGAGATGAATGTATCAGCAGGAAAAGTGGCTTGTTCACTGCTTGGATGAGGAGGGCAAGAATGAAGAGATCCCTAAGGATGACTCTCAAGTTTCCGGTTTGGGCAAGGAGAGAGGAAGTGATATCATTCCCCCAGATGAAGGAAAATGAAAGAGGAATGACTCTGGGGGAAAAAGAGAAAATAGGTTCTTCTGGACACATGGAACCTCCACGTGGAGATATCCAACAGGCGAGATGTTTGGGTGGAAGGTCTGAGTGAGAGATTCCCAGTGCAACAGGTTGTGAACATCAAGGGCTGAAATTGGCCCGGGGCATGAGTGAGATGGCTCAAGGAGAGGGCAAAGGGTGAGAAGAAAAAGTGGTACCCTGGAGAACACTCACACGGGCTGAGAAAGAAGAGCCAATGACTGAGAGGGGGTAAGAACCAAGACAGAAGCAGACCAAGAGAGAACGGTGTCCTCAAAGCCAGGGGAGGTGAAGTTTTCACAGGGAAGGAGTAGTCCCAGCTTGGGGGTCGGGGAGGAAACCCATTGGCAGAGGCCTCAAAGTGCACTGAAGGTGAAGGTGAAGAAGACAAGAGACCCAGGCAAGGAGGAGAGGCCACACCTGAAAAGAAAAAGGGCCAAGCAAGATGATCTTCTGTTTCGCTTGTGTTAACCCATTCCGGGAGGAGGGAGAGAGAGGGAGAGGCTGGAAACACAGAGCCCAGCCCTTCCCAAAGTCGTTCATTTAAGGGTGGGCAGGAAGAGCATCCCAGCGGAGCATAATGAATAAAGCAGCTTATCCACCTGGGACCTGGCGATGCAGGCCTGCCCAGAGCTACACGTGGGCATCTCTTTAGCCCTGTGGTTACTAAAACGTGATCGTTATTCAGCTTCAACACCCCTGAAACCCCCTAGGACTTTCATGATCCCTAGTAACTTCAGGCCCAGCTTTGGTGTTTTAAAAGCGTTATCAGGTGAAAATGGAACCCTTGCTGTAATTCCGATGGGACTTTCCTGTTCCAGCTGGAACTTGTATGGCATGGGAACATACCATTACCATAACAGACGGGCTCCTGGCTGAAGTCATCCCCACAATTTTAAGACTACAATTCTGATTCCTTCTTAGAAGTCCTTAGCTTTTCCTTTCCTAGTTTATGCTGAGTTCCTCCCTTAGGGCTCACACGCCTTTCCAGGTGTTCGTGCTCAGTCTCTGGTTTGTCCCGCTCTCTCTGCCTCCGTGCCTTAGCTATTAACGTTCAATGTCTGATCAAGTTCATTGGAGGGGTGGCTTTGGTTTAACTTTCTGGCCCTTAGAACTCTTGGTTTTTCTCCACAAGCTGCAGGAAATCTACAAAGCAGGGAGTGACATGTACACTAGTCTCTATCTCACAAATAAGTCATTTTAAAGCCCTGATTTCCTCTTCTTACATTACATCAGAAGGGAGTAAAACATGATTTTATCCTTTCTAAACCCTTCCCCGGGAGCTACTTTCGGTGAAAATTGTTGGTTAAAGGTTACCTGATTCTCCTCTTTGCTACTGCTACTTACAAAAGTCAGTCACAGATTGCCTCAAAGCAAAGTTTTCCAAGAATTTTCTTTAAAGGACCTTCCTCCTGAACGCTGAATAGTAGTCTGAATAAAATGTTAACTTCTTTTTTGTCAGAACGGCAACAACTTTCCAAATAGCTTCAGTGTGCATGAATGTGTGTGTCCCAGTTTCTTCAGATCTTTTCTGCTTTTCAAGAAATAAAATATCACAGATGAAAGCACCGCCCCAATTCCATTTCTTTTCTTGCCCTGAGAAAGATAAACACCATCCTTCATTTTGTGTTTATCAGTCACATGCATATGTTTATAAACACAAGGCAAATAAACAATATCTAATGTTATCTGATCTGTTTTTGAGCTTCATATAAAGAGCACCATACTCTTCATTTCAATCTGCACCCTGCTCTTTTCACTCAAATTTTATCCATTTGGAAATATGTACATCTAGTATATTTATTTTAAATACACAGTGGTAGTTTCCACTGTATGAACATACCATGCCTATTACCCATTCTCCTATTAATGAATACAAGTTTTTTCCTTTTTTTTACTTATTTATTTTATTATTATAAGACAGTGATGCCACGGAGAGTCTTGGATGTGTTCCATGGACTCATGAGTATATAGCCAGGGGTAGAAGCGCCAGGCGACAAGGCACGTGTGTCTTCAGACTCACAGGATAGTGTCCGATGCTGTATTAGTTAGCATACAGCAGCGTATGAGCCCAGAGCTTCTTCAAGGCAAAAATCACCCTATCCCATCCAGGTGTGCAAAATACTCCAGAGCCTTGGGGAATAAGAGTTGTGTCTGCCTAAATAGAATTGCTCTTACAAAGATGAAAAGAAACTGAGGGCAAAACTGAGTGAGAGATTGCTCTAGAGCAAATAAAGTGTCCAACAGAGTGAGCTTCAGGATATAGAACAGCAGGGCATTTTCAAACGTAGGAAATGATATAAATTTATGAAGATGACCTAATATAAAGTAAATTGCCTTTTCTTGGCAAACTACTTGGACACCAAAAAAAAAAAAAATCAATTGAAATAATTCAGATACTGAACTCTCCCATAAAAGCAGCAAATCTGTCAAACTTCTCTGAATGCCCACAGCAGCCTCCCCTTAAAATAAACATCACCTGTAGAAGATTCCTAGTGACTCCTGGAATGGGCCTCTAAATATCATCTCTGTGTGTACAAATTTGCAAAAAAAATAAACTTTTTTCATCCTTAAATCCCCTGTTCATTGCCTGACCTATATTTATACTTGCTGGTATTTTTAAATATTGCTGAACAGAATATCTCTGATATGATTTCTTAAAATCTGGTAGCAACAGCTGCCTCTTCGGAGAAGCACTGGGAGTCTAGGGGACAAAGGTGGGCGGAAAGCAGACGGGACAAGTTACTACTTTGTCATTATTAATTAATCATTTTTAAATGAGGCTAAGACTTCACCTTATCAACCCACAGTCAACCTCTCTAAGTACATGTTAGGACTAGATGTCCCCTTTTCTGCAAAGCTTCCTCTAACTCCTCCAAAACTCAAGAATCACTCAAGCCCCCAACACATAAATCTCTCAAAGAACCAAACTTGGATCTCCAAAATAAACAAACAGCTCATGCAGCTCTATGTCAAAAAAACAAGCCAATCAAAAAATGGGCAGAAGATCTAAATATACAGTTCTCCAAAGAAGACATACAGATGGCCAAAAAGCACATGAAAAGATGCTCAACACCACTAATTATCAGAGAAATTCAAATCAAAACTACAATGAGGTATCACCTCACGCTGGTCAGAATGGCCATCATCAAAAAGTCTACAGACAATAAATGCTGGAGAGGGTGTGGAGAAAAGGGAACCCTCCTACATTCCAACAGGTGGGAATGTAAATTGGTACAGCCACTATGGAGAACAGTATGGAGGTCCCTTAAAAAACTAAAAATAGAACTACCATATGACCCAGCAATCCCACTACTGGGCATATACCCTGAGACAACCATAGTTCAAAAAGAGTCATGTGCCACAGTGTTCATTGCAGCACGATTTACAATTGCCAAGACATGGAAGCAACCTAAATGTCCATCAACAGAGGAAAGGATAAAGAAGATGTGGTACATATATACAATGGACTATTACTCAGCCATAAAAAGGAATGAAACTGGGTCATTTGTAGAGACGTGGATGGACTTAGAGATTATCATACTAAATGAAGTAAGTCAGACAGAGAAAGACAAATATCACAGGGCATCACTCATATGTGTCATCTAATTTTTTAAAAAAAAGATACAGATGAACTTATTTACAAAACAGAAGCAGACTTATCAATATCGAAAACAAACTTCTGGTTACCAAAGGGGAGACGCAGTGGGGGAGGGATAAATCAGGAGCTTGAGATGAACTCATGCACACTACTATTGCATAGGATAGATGACCAATGGGGATGTATCGTATAGCGCAGGGAACTCTACTCAATATTCTGTGATAACCTATAGGAGAAAAGAATCTAAAAAAGAATGAGTATATGTTTATGTATAACTGAATCACTTTGCTGTACACCTGAAACTAACACAACGTTTTAAATCAACTATACTCCAATCAAATTAAAATATTAAAAAAAAAAACTTGGGGTTTGTATTTGTTTCTCTTCTTGTATACTACCTTTTTTGGTCTCTCTGAGGACAGCAGCTATGTATTTCACTCAGGATCCTCTACCCCAAGTAACGTGCCTGAAATAGTTGGTACTCAATAGACATCTTTAGAATAAACACAGTGAAGTGTTCTTTACCATACAATGGTTTTAAAATAACCCGAGGAATGTATTCATTACTTTTACTTGTTTTACATACTGGTGCTCTTGAAAAGTTTTGTTTAGGAAAAAGATACAATCCTTGAAGGTGTTTCAGGGTAAGCCCTATGAGAACAGGGATTATGTCTGTTTTATTAACTTCTGTGTCCCAAGCATATCTGAGCTAGTGCCTGGCACACAGTAGGTGCTAAAAAAATGTATTGACTAAATGAAGATCCTCAGTTTTGAAGCATTCTACATACCAGGAATCCAGTTCCTCTCTCTATTAAGTTTTTTAATTCTTTTAATTCACTTATTTATTTATTTTAATTGTGTTAAAACATACATAATATAAACTTTATCATTTTAAGCATTTTTAAGAGTATGGCTCTGTGGCATTAAGTATATCCACACTGTTGTGCTACCAACACCACCTTCCTCCATTAACTTTTCAGATTTTTAACCCCAATCTGCAACATGGCATTTCAAATCATTAGAGAGAGAAATAGTTCATTCTTATTACAAGGTCCTACATTAGTATGAAATTAGCTGCTTTGTTTTCCACCTCTTCCTTTTACAAACTAGCAGCCCGCCATGATCCCTTCAGAAGCATCTGTCTCTGTCTCTCAATTTGCTCTCTTTCTCTCCCTTTCCTCTCCCTGATTTCCCATCCCTCTCTTTCACCTTCTCTCAGCCATTCACCCTTTATTTACTCTCTATCACATAAACTTAACTTTCTCATCAAATGTGAAAGGGTTTGATGTGTTTACAATCCAAACCCACTCTTTTTTTTTTGGTGGTACGCGGGCCTCTCACTGCTGTGGCCTCTCCCTTTGCGGAGCACAGGCTCCAGACATGCAGGCTCAGCAGCCATGGCTCACAGGCCCAGCCGCTCTGCAGCACGTGGGATCTTCCCGGACCGGGGCACGAACCCAGGTCCCCTGCATCGGCAGGCGGACTCTCAACCACTGCGCCACCAGGAAAGCCCCCAAACCCACTCTTACACATGAGGAAACAAAAGTCCTTTAAAAGAATGTATGCATTCTCTCAAAAACAGCAGACATCCAATCAAGATGTTAGAATAAACGTTCTGTCCACTCATCTATCAAGTCACGCACTCCCTTCTCTCTCTGTGTATTTTTTGGGGTAAGTAGTTATAAAAGTATCTGCATCTGAATGAACATTTGTGACTCTACTGTCTAATGTCTAGATGCATACCTGCGTGCATGCATGTGTGTGTGTGAAGGGTCAAACTAACCCAGAGTGTGTTTAGGATTCTGCCCGAAGGCCTAAGATCACCTACAAATAGCAAAGAAGGAGAAAATATATATATATTTTTTTTAGGAGAAAATATTTTTAACTGACAATCCAAAGTGGAATGTACAGAATCGATCCTCTAATTGATCCTTACCTACCCTACAGTAAAGGAACAAATAAACTCACCTTCTGCAACAGAAACAAGACCCTTGACTTTGTTGGTTCAATAAGATGAGCTCACCCTTGAGTTCCCTGACCAGCTGATTCCTGATCCAGTTGATACAGACGTGACCTCCTGCAGAAGAGCCTGATTCACCCACACGTGACAATGAACTTGGGAAACAGTGAGCTGGAGCGTAAGCTCCCTCAGGACAAGAACCACATGATGACTCTTTGTTCTCCTCCAACACACATATAACACATATGCACGGGGATGCACACCTTATACAGAGACCGTGGGCTTTGTGTATGTCTGCCTGTGAGCAGGTAAAGTCTCTGGATATTATGAAACCAAAACTAATAGAACTATTTAATTTTTGGCTTACTTGTCCACCTTCCCCTTTCTGCTTCCCAAGGGCAAAGACACTTCATAGCATCCACTACTGCACATTATATTATATATTGATTAGTTCATTCGATATTATTTTTATTCCATCTGTATTTATTTATTGTTTGTCTCTCCCCCCATGGAATGTAAGCTTCTCCACAATACCCAGCCTCCAGGCCATCAATAAATATTTGTGGAATGAATGTGTACGTCCTTCATGTCTATAACCTCAGCACCTACCACAGTGAACAAAACAAACACTCAAAAAAAAAAAATACTCAAAATCACAGAACAAAAGGTGGACAAGCTTCTGTCCGGGGGTCTCAAGGCAAAGTGAGATGCTTTGCTTTGAAATGACCTTCCTCTCAGTGCTAAGCTGGAGTCCTCCAGCAGGTCTCACCTTTGTGGATTCTAAAATTACTTCCTATTTTGTTATATCTTTGAAATAGCAAGTTTATTTCTTATTGAAGTTGATTTACAAAGTTATAGTTGATTTACAAAGTTGTGTTAGTTTCAGGTGTACAGCAAAGGGACCCTATTTCTTTTTTAGTTTGGGGAATCAGTATACCAGCTTCTTCTCCCCCCACCCCTGCCCTGACAGACTCTACGGTGACAGTAGAGTGGGGTGCGTGAGTCTCCAAACCAGGAGCCAGAATTCAAATCCTGACAACTTCATTTCCTTATCATGAGCTGTGGCAAGTTAATGAAGCTTTGTGTGTCTCAGTTTCCTCAACTGTAGAATAGAGATAAATAATAATACTACCCACTTCAGAGCAGTATTATGAAGAATAAGTTAGGTAATATATGTAAAGCTTTTAGCAGAGTACCTGGCACCAAGTCTGATTACTATTAATCTTCCCACCCAGTCAACTTTGCAAGTTACTTTAATGGAGTCGGGGAGGGAAAGGAGAGAAGAGAATTCTGTGAGTCAAACATGGAAAATTAGCGGCTTCGCTGGTGGCACGGTGGTTAAGAATCCGCCTGCCAATGCAGCGGACACGGGTTCCAGCCCTGGTCCGGGAAGATCCAACATGCCACGGAGCAACTAGGCCCATGCGCCACAACTACTGAAGCCCGCACGCCTGGAGCCTGTGAGCCACAGCTACTGAGCCCGCACGCCACGACGGGTGAGGCCACCGTATTGAGAGGCCTGCGCACCGCAGCGAGGAGTGGCCCCCCGCTCGCCACAACTAGAGAAAAGCCCGCGCACATCAATGAAGACCCAACGCGGCCAAAAATAAATAAATTAATTAATTAGTTAATTAATTAAATTTATTTAAAAAGAAAAACATGGAAAATTAATAAAACATAGATTTAGCACAACTGACCATGAACTAAAACCTTCTGTGAAACATTCAAGTAGCAAAGTTTCTTCAGGTGTAGAATAATACTCTTAAATTTAAGCCCAAGTTACCATGTTCAATTATCCCTCATCTGAAATAAAGTATGCGCTTGCTCTTAGAGGCTATAGGCTCCATGTCGCCCTGTCCCATAGAACTTTCTGTGGTGATGGAAACATTCTCTAATCTGCACTGTCTGAAATGATGGCTACTAGATACATACAGCTACTGAGCATCTGTAATGTGACCAATGTGACTAAAGAAGTGATTTTTTTTTTTTTTTTTTTTTTTTTTGAGGTACGCGGGCCTCTCACTGTTGTGGCTTCTCCCATTGCGGAGCACAGGCTCCGGACGCGCAGGCTCAGCGGCCATGGCTCACGGGCCCAGCCGCTCTGCGGCATGTGGGATCTTCCCGGACCGGGGCACGAACCCCTGTCCCCTGCATCGGCA
Organism: Stenella coeruleoalba; assembly: GCF_951394435.1. Taxonomy (NCBI): domain Eukaryota; kingdom Metazoa; phylum Chordata; class Mammalia; order Artiodactyla; family Delphinidae; genus Stenella; species Stenella coeruleoalba. The sequence continues at coordinate 92,290,490 of NC_137155.1, read as the reverse complement.
GGTGGACTCTCAACCACTGCACCACCAGGGAAGCCCAGAAGTGATTTTTAAATTTTATTTAATTTTGGTTATTTTAAGTTAAGTAGCCGCGTGTGGCTAGCAGCCATCCTATGGGCCGCACTGCTACAGGGGATCTGAGCTCACAAGCTCCTTGACTTGGCCCTCGCCTGCTCTCCAGCTGTTGGTCTGCTCCTCTCCCTCGCCCCAGAAATCAACACTCACAAGGCCAAACTGCTGGTTCACACCTCCATGGCTGTGCATATGCTGGCCTCTTTGCCTGAAATGCCCTTCTTCCCCATCCACCTCCAAACTTTATGAAAATCTTGTTCAAATTTCATTTCCTCAGGGCAGCTCTCCCTAACTCCTTCCCGCCTGACCTCATCCCACTGCCGACACAGTCCAGCATCACGTCCTCTGTTTCTCTGCATCTGTTTCTGTTGCTCTCAGTGTCTTGTACTTGTCACTTATTCTATGTGACACTAACAGACTATGGGAATTCTAAGGACCAGGTCTTATTCTCTCTTCGTTCTAGTGATATGTGCCCATCCCATAATACCTATGCAGTAAATATTTGCTGAGTAACATTATTAATTTGTGAATACGTGCAATGTTCCATTAAAATATACTTCAGAACATTGACCATCACTCCATGATTATGAAAACCATTTAGGTCAAATGCTATTATAAGGCTTATTTTCAAATAATAAAAAAGTTCTTAGCGTCTCAGTTGAAGGTCTGCTGATTTCAAGCCATATCAATATAAGATTTCAGTACTAACCAAAGAATATACATGTTCCCGGGAACAGAATCCTACCTGTAGCTGGTCCTCCTAAGGTTCTGGAAGTCTCTTGGATTTCAGAAGCTGATCCCGCCATTGATCTGTCCCCAGTGCAGTGACTTACTAGGGAGACACAGATGAGGTTGAAAAGCAGGAAGACAAGAGGACATGAGTATGGACACAGATGGGAATTCAAGAGTGACTGATCCTTGCTGCACCCTCTACCCAAATCCTACCCTCGAGAAGGAAATAATTAAAATCTTATCTAATGTGAAAAATAATGATTGTGCGTGATATGTGTTTTTTCAATGACACGTGTTATCCAAAACTACGGTGTTACCTCTATTCCTTAGCAAAGCTTTTGCTCAAGAAATCCTCCTTGTTAAATTATGTAGCCTCTGTTGCAATATTAACCTGCCCTGAGAGCTACACTGGTTCATTTCCTATCACAGTTTTCTGACTAATCCTTTATTTGGATTCCCATACAGTGTTCCTACAATTAGAATAAGCTCTTGATGGATAAGTTTCTGTGAACCTAATTTGTATATTTCCCAAGTACCAAGCAGATGTATTTTACAAATGATTATCTTTCCTGCCCTCCAGGAACTTATTGTTCAGTAAGACAAACAAATAAATACGCAGTGATCAGAAATGCCTTTTTGTGGGTACAGTCATGTCAGCAGGGCAAGAAACAGATTCCAGAAAGAACATGAATCCCAAGGACTTTATCTTCAAATCAGATATGGATTTGTTTTGTTTTCTTATTAATTATGTGGTTTTATTGTAAAATGCAAAAACAGCACTTTCTAATGTAATGAACATTGATTTAACAAATGACTGAGTTCTTTAGGGCTATATGATCATTTAGATAAATCTCTAATTTTCCCATAATACTGACAGATTTTAAGCAGTCTTTTCTCTGATTTCCCTTTCCCCCTGCCCAACACATATCTCCAGAATTTTAATCGAAGATGTTTCCAAAAAAGACAAAGGCGTAAGATAGCTTTTGAGGCTGCTAATGAATACCATGAGAGAAATATCTTTCCCTAAGGTGTCCTAAAAGTAAATATAGGGATATCAATTTATTTTTTAACTTCCTTCTAAAATCTGTACTTCTAGGAGGAACATTAAGTCTAGAGGTTACATTCTATGTGCCATTGGAATTGCTTGTGAATTCTCCTAATATAAGATGCACTTATTTCCAAAACGTGTCCATCACTACTTAGAAAAAGCAGATCTGGCTTTGAAAGATTATGTTTTGAGATTAAAAATGAAGATAGTGCCCTTAAGTCTCTCAAGATTTGTAAGGCTGGCATGCCATCTATCTCAATAATAACTAACAAGAATGTCAAATGGACAGAAACAGCCATGGTAAGCAAGGGCTTGCAGCTGACAGTGATTGCTTTATTTTGGGTGATGGGGAACAGTGTTTGCATTAGTTCAAGAGAAATACAGTGCCCTCCCAACTCTAGGTATCAGTGTATTCAATCCCCCTGCTGGTCCATTTTCTGTTGCTTCAATTAAAAATCAGTCGATACAAAGTCAAAATGTTGTACATCCTTCCCCTACCCCTTTCCCTGTCACTGTGTTTCCAGCTTCACCGGAAGAACATGTCACTATGGTAACCAATCCCTCTGGTGCACAGACCAAGTCAACCTTTCTAGTCGGATCGCCAAGCAGAGCAACATGGAATCAAAGCTCTCAATGGAACCACCAGAAGCCACGAATTCCATCCCCCTTTTTCTAAGTGGGGTTAACCAGTACCAGACAGAAGGATACCAGTCTTGTTCCAGGAGATGTTCAAGAAAGGAAATTCAAGAATGTCCTTCAGCAAGTCCTACCAGTGTTTGTCAGTCATTATTAACATGAATTCTTCCTCACATGTCAGCTAACTTCCTACCACTGCAATTTTAATAAAAGCAGAAAATGACGGATAAAACAACATTTTCTGAATCTGAGAATTTGAAAACTGCTACGAAGTCACCCATTGTCAAAAACTCTTCCGCTTCCTCTTGTTTTCCCACTTCTAAATCCAAACCCAAGTTGTTCTCTTCTGCAATTCTCCAATATCCTGTACAGCTTGACAAAGTTGTAGAGCTCCAAGCAGGACACCCTGCTCTAATAAGAGTCTAACCATGAAGCAGATGTGATATTTCTAATAGTAATACATTCTTAACTAAATCAGCTAAAATCCCTCGTCATTCTACAGAAGCTGTAAAACAAACATTAAGATGGATTCTCTTTCTGGACCTACCCCACCTAAATCTAAATCCATACGCACTGTTTGCCTTTCTTAAACAACTGACTTTTTTTTCAAATTAACAATTGTTTTCTGATCCATGTCAACAGTTTTATAAATCAAAGAATATCAGTTCTCACATATAAGATTTTAAAACAGGAGAAACCTTGCATTATATTTACTGAGACATTAAGAAACTGCTTGGTATCTTGGCCACAGAGACTTTGCAGCTAACAGCATTGTTTTCACTTTGGTATCACCACTTAATAGATGAAGAAAATGAAGGGAGGTGCGGGGAACGAGACATATAGAATTGCACCACATCTTCCAGGGTGCAGCTACCATCAATGCATATTCCCTTCTTCAGAGCAACATTAGTATACATCGAAACAACATCTCAGTAGGCTAACGGAACAGGAGAGTCCCCAAAGTATAAATCATGCAAGATTTACAAACTGCATCAGATGAAGAGACTTTTAAAAATTTATGTGATCATATTAAAGTATCAAATAAATTTTTATCATTAGCAAATGCAGTTTGTTTTCTGTTTTGGTATACTTTGGGTATTTTGTATACAAATCTTCTGAAAATAGTATTTTTTTGTCTTAAGTACCCACTTTGGTGCTGCTGGAAGAACTACTTCTTGTGTGCTTATTAGATCTTGTTCATATTCAATGTGCATAAGACACTTTTGTCAACCACTTTCTCAAAATGAGAAATCAAGAATTGTGGCATGATGCTACAGGTCAACGGGCTTTTGGGGTGAAACAGGGCAGGGGCTGTGATTTATTAATGTTTATATGACCAATGCCTGCAGTATGCCCGGTAGAGCATAGCACTTAAACGCTTCCGGCATGAATAAGGCCTTCTCTGTGAGATGTTTTCCCAAATTTCCCTTGATGAATCAGTTCAACAACATCTAAAACAAAGATTAAAACTAGGAGTGTGTCTACACCGACAAATCACTCTTAAAGGGCTTCCTCTACTAAAAGCAGAACATTATAGACTCCCTTGCTTTTCAGAGACTACTGAAGCCATTTCCCTGTGTAAAAACCCTGGACCGTGAGATTCTACTGGAATCCCATCAGACAAAACGCAAGGCAAGAGGCCGGGTAGGGAGAGGTAAGCCTCCATTACCAGCTACTCGGCGGCAAGATCTGGCCACTGCAAGCCTCAGCCGAGCCTGGATAACCTGACCTCCTGGAACCAGGAGGCCTGCGAGACTGCGGCCGCTCAAGGGAGGAGAGGGCGGCCCGGCCCAGAGGCGCCGGTCTCTCCGCAGCGCCACGCGTCGCGGCGAGCGCTTACCTTTCCGAATCAGGGCCGCGATCTCCGCGTCGAAGCCCTGTCGGTGGCACTTCCTCCAGAGGCCAGTGTTGGTGGAGTTGTACTGCCGGCTGCACTCGTCGGCGGGGCTCATGGCGAAGAGCTGCCGGCGATTCCGGGCCCGGAGGAGTGTGCCCTCCCAGCGGTCCAGGCGCGAGCGGCTGGCCCGGAGTGGCAAGTTGTTGTTATTGTTGTAAATGAAACCAGGGTCGACCCGGCGCGTGTTGAAGGCCTTGCACCTGTCCCTGTGCTTCCTGGCGTCCGTCTCGTACCAGTGGTCTGAGCAGACGGCCACGGCCAGCATGCCCAGGGCGCAGAGCGCTAGCGACAGGCCCGTGTAGAGCAGGAACCTTCCGGCAGCCATGCCTCCGCTTCGCGGCTACACCGTGGGCATGACCCGCCGCAGCCTCGCCTTCCCTCCGCGCGCCCGGAACACAGCTGCGGGCGGGCGGGCTGCCGAGCCAAGGAGGGGGAGGGGGCGGGAGAGGGGGTCGCGCAGCGGCGCCCCCTCGGCCCCCGGCTGCCGGTGCGCAGCCCAGGGACTGCGGGAACGCGGGCGGGCAGCCTAAAAAGTTCTCATCCGGAGAGGCTCCGGCAAGCCTCTGCGCATCCTGCGGAGCAGGTGCAGCCTCAGGCGGCGGCGAGCCAGACACGGCCGCCTCCCGCCCCCTCCCGGCTCGGCAGGAAGCGACTGCTCCGAACCCGCCGCGGCCGCACTCAGCCGGGCTTCGGGCGACGCTGCCCTCGGGCCGGAAACCAAACACCGAGTGCCCTCGGCTGCGGCGGGGCTCCTTGGGCTTTCTTTGTGTAGGGGGGCGATGGGACCCACTCGCTTGGCTTTCTTGGGAGGGGGATGGGGTGGGAGAGTGTCTATCAGGAGGAGCCGCTAGACGACTGGATGAACTGCAACACCCGCGATGCGGCCGCCCCGCGAAGGAAACCTCCAGATGCCAGGGCTGCCTGCCCTGGGTCCCGCCTGGGTCTCCCTCTCAGCCACTCTCCCCCTTCCGGTCTGCGAGAGAAGAAATGTTCTTCCTCTCTGGGTCGGGTCTTTTAAAAATCTCTGTCCTCTGGCCACCAGCAGGTCCTTTGCTTCTTCTGGCCAGCGCGCTGCGCTCAGAGGCGGGCTCGCAGTCGGCGCACGGTCTCGGCCGACCTTTCCCCGCGAGCTCCCGGGTCGTCTAACTCTTGCTTCGCCATTCAGGCGGCCCCTCGGGCCGACGGTGCGGTCACCCGGACGGCGTTACCGGACGAGCCTTGGCCGAGGGTTTGCGGCGGCAGCTCGCGGGCGCGAGAGGCGGGCTGCGCCGGGGAGGGCGCACCCGGCAGGGCGCACCACGCGGGGCTCGCGGAGCTCGGCGCAGGGCGCCTTCAACACCATGGACAGGTCGCGCGATGGCTGCTCCCCGCCAGCCAAGCAGCCAGCCCCCGGGGCGTCATGCCGCCCTCCCCAGTGCCGTCTTCTTCCTGGAGTGTCCACCCTGCCACCTTCAGACCCGCCTCTCCCGCGGCGCCTCCGCCTCACTTCATCTGGCTCCCGGGTAGCCCCGGGAACGTGCTGCCCGGGAGCTGCTGGTACCCAGAAAAACAACTGCCCCGGCCCTTCAACACAATCCGCCCCCTTCTCCTTACACCTGAGCCCCGGCACTCTAGCACCCCGTCTGCGCTGCCCAACTGGGGTCAGCCGCTCTCAGATTGCAGCATTTTCTTCGCAGCCCACCCAGGAGCTGAGGTGCCGGCTCGCTCGGCAGCGTGCAGAGAATCGCATCCCAGCCTCGGCGTTCCACGATCAGGCTCCCGGCGAGGTGGTCGCCGAGGTGAATGGGGCGAGGGTGGGGGAGGGAGGCTGGGTCGCTCAGCTTCCCCTCCCGGCCTCCTCCTCTAGCCGCGGCGGCTCCGGGGCCTTGCGGTCTCGGCCGGTGCCGGGGAGCGAGAGCCCAGGCTGCGCCCGGGAGGCTCGGGAAATAGCATCGCCCGATTGCGGGCGCTGTAGGAAGCCGCTGCTGTGCTCGCTCGGGCGCCGGGCGCTGCAGCCTTGGCTAAAACCCACAGACGAGAACACGGAGCGCGCAGCCAAAAGCTAGTGATGTCATCCGTGCAACGTGAGCCTCATCTCTTATTTTTCTAGCATTCTTAAAGATAAAGTGCACCATTTCCCAGGCAAAATGTCTAAGCCTTATTCTTTGACCAGGCAAGTCAATGGTGTCTAGAGAGGTTTGTGCCCAACCACATCCATATTTATGCACATATACATATATGTGGTATGTAGCATGTTTACACGCATTAGTATTAAATTAGGGATGTTGCCTCCATCTCCTGTTTATCTCTTTTCAGTCGTGGAAAATTCCCTTAAATAGAAGAAAAGACTGCTTATTGCGGAGTCGGCATTCAGAGGGGCTGAGGAAGTTCCCTGCATCCCCGGTTTCGGTCGCAGATGTCCTGGATTGTATTTGATCTTTGTTTTCCCTAGAAAGCCACAGGCGCTATCCTATTAGCTACAGGCGTTTCCACCCGGGGCTGAACGCGTGTCCGCGGGGTTGTCACCGCCAGCCCCGGTCCAGCCCCACGCCAGCGCCAGACACCCGACACACACCCACCTCCACTTGCCTCCACCTCCCTCCTCAGCGGGAGAAGAAAAAAGAAAATTGACTGATCCTTTCCAGACAAGAGGAACAGAATTTTCATGGGTGGGGGGGTGGTGCTTAATAGACATTATGAAAACGCCCAGGGCCTCGCGCTTTGAGGAGGGGAAGTGGGGTTAAACGAAACCTCGGTGCGGGCTTTGTCCTTATGCGGGTGGGGGCTGGATTTGGGCTCTGCGAGGGCTCTGAGAGGTGTCGCGGGTAGACCCCAGACCTTGAGCGAGTGGGCCCCGAGCGAGCCCAGCTTCATCCCCACACACACACCGCCCGGCTCACGTGAGACGGCGCCGCAGGGCTGGGAGCCTCCCTCCCAGGTCGAAACCTTAGGCTCTTCACTCTAAGCCTCGCCCCTCATTTTCACCCTCATTCCAAAGCCGAGGGCCTGCACTGCCGGGTAAAGAGCTACCCTGGGGAGTAAGAGAGGGTCCGGCACCCTGCTTTGAACAACTGGGCCTGCGATGCAAAATGAGCGCACCTCCACCATATTCTTTTTGTCTTTTTTCCTCCTTCCTGCATTTTGAAAATCGCGAACGAGGCGTTTCAGTGCCATCTAGTGGGGGAGGGGTGTGCCTCGCTTTTCGTCCCTGATGCTGCAATGGGACTCGCTGAAGGGACAGCTGAACCCGAGGATGTCCGCTCGGGTTCCTGGGTGCCCCACTGGTCGCGGGCTGCAGGCATGTCCCCTCTGCCAGATCCCGGTCCCGGGAGCTAAGGCGGAGCTAAGCGACTTTGGCCACAATGTCTTCTCACCTTTCTTTCTACACTCCTCTTACCCGCTCTCCCTCCGTCAACCGTGAAAAAAACAGAAACAAGTGCAGACACTTCGTACACAGGCAGGCAACGTCTTAAATTTCTGGAGCTATTTTCTTCGGTAAAGCCCAGAGCACTTTTAGCTTAGCAGTATGCCTGCCTTTGACAATAGGAAGGAGGCAGAAAGGCGAAATGACATCTACAAGGTCACTCGGGAAGCTGGGGCACAGCCAGCAGTAGAGCCTCAGTCTCCTGGTACCCAACTCTCCTGCCCCTGAGAACCAGCTGAAAGAGGTGCGCCTGAGACCTCTGGAAGCCCAGGCAGCTTCTGTTCACAATAAATGTACTTGTTCATTTTGTCTGTATTCTTCCTCTCTCTGCCATTATTCCACTCCTTTCTTGCTCTTGCTTTTTAACTTTTTCTCCTGGCCTGTGCCTTAGGCCTGCTTCCAATGATGTGCCTCGCCCCTCCCTCATGGTCCTCCTGAGCAGTCCTGCGGGGGGAAGGGAGCAAAATGCACAATGTCATCTTTTCTGAACATCATTAAAATTGTATTTTGAAATGTTTGTCCTCCATCCCCAAAATCCTATGAAAGACACTGATTAGAGGCCTTCTTTAAAGTGCAACGTTCTTGGACAGCCCTAAACCATTTGGAGATGATCCTGGTCTTTGGGGCTAAAAAGATGGTGGATTCTTCCTCTAGACTATATGACTACAGGATTTTCTTTTCTCAACTGAGTGATCTACATTTCTTCCCTCTGTCTTCTTCCAATTCCTCATTAGTTACGGCTTCACAGTCTCTGTATTTCCAACCTAATCCTTCCCATTCGCACCTACACTGGCCTAGGATCACAGAAGCTCAAAATTGGAAGGAACTTTAGAGTTACCCACACAATAACACATGAATCTCTTCAAGAACATTTCCAAAAAAAGTGACTGACCGGCTTCTGCTAGCACACTTGCAGTGATAGAAAAATCACTGTCTTGGGGGACTTCCCTGGTGGTCCAGTGGTAAAGAATCCGCCTTACAATGCAGCGCATGCAGGTTCGATGTCTGGTCAGGGAACTAAGATCCCACATGCTGTGGGGCAACTAAGCCCGGGCGCCACAACTACTGAGCTCGCGAGCCTCAGCTAGAGAGCCCACATGCTGCAGACTACAGAGCCCACACGTCCTGGAGCCTACGCACCACAACTAGAGAGAGAAAACCCGTACACCACAGCTAGAGAGAAGACTGCGCTGCAACAAAAGATCCCGCATGCCTCAAGGAAGATCCCGCGTGCCGCAACTAAGACCCGGCACGACCAAAAATAAATAAATCTTTAAAAAAAGAAAAAGAAAAATCACTGTCTTGGAAAGCACTACTGGATGGTGCACGTGGTTACACAGGTCTTCCTTATCCTAAGTCTTATCCTAGGTCCCTGGAATTCTACCCATTGGCCTTCGAGAAGCCCACAGATACCTGATCCCTCTTCCATATAATGGTCTTTCTCATATTTGACATCAGCCACCAGATGTTCTCTCTAAGCCTTCTTCCCTCCAAGCTAAATATTCTTTCTTCATGTCCTCCTTGTGCTTGCTCCTACTGGGTTTCTAATACCTCCTGATTTTTAGTGCTTCCTGCATCAGATCGTGCTCCTGGATCTAACAGTCATGGCATGACCCATGTAGAACCAAAGATCCTCACCTCCTCTTCTAGGAGACTACAAGTCATCCCTTTGGAATGCTATCCTAGGATCTTGCCCCGAAATGACATTAAGATCATTTGCAATTTGTGAAATCTACATTTTTGAAATTTGGAATTCTATTTGCACACACACACACACACACACACACAGGCATACACACACATCTATTTTTAAGTTCACATTCTCCAGGCTTTCTCCAAGGTCAACATCAGAGATTCAGAGATATCATTAAAACTTCTTTCAGTTTCCTGGGGTACAGCTCACACAGAGCAGATAGATGCTCTCCTATAATTTTTTCACCCATTGTGAACTATCTTCAGTTATCATAGTTGTTCTACCCTACACCCCACCTTCAGTCTGAAAATCACTCTCCTTGACATTGTCAATTGGAAGCAAAATAAAGGTTGATGAGGTGTGCTTTCTCTTAGCCGTCCATCAAGATTACATCATTGCCCAGAGAAAAGGCCCTCTGTATATTCTTATTTCTATTGTCCTAATTAACTCTGGACATTATTTGAAACCCAAAAGTTATCTTCCACTTTAGCCCTCCTGACAAAGTCCCCCAAGTCTGTGACGCGTTAGTACTTATGCTTGAATAGGTACACTTCTTTCCTTATGAAGATCTTCTTCCTAAATCTCTCCTCATCAGAGTCATATTGGTGTGATACCTACCTTCCTCCTTTTTTTCCTTATTAGGGTCATTATGGCAAAAGGCTATTTTCATCTCACCCCTGGGTTTCTAAGTCCACTCCTTGCTTTTATTTTCGTCTTCCTCCACCACAGCATCATATTAATCTTCTTAAATTCTACAGTCCTTTACTCAAAATTCTGCAGTGATTTCATTTTGCCTGTACAGTAAAGCTCAAACTCTGTACCCCACATAAAGCCCCACAAAGCTTCAGCCAGTTTTCTAAAGCTGACCGTCACATTCCCTTAGACACATCCTCTGTTCTAACCAGGCAGCCCTCTAGACATATTTTGAAAAACCCCACATTGGCATCACTCCTTTTGCCCATAAATATTTAATTGCTCTGCTTCTTAAAGTTCTTACAATTACAGGTGCCTCATATCAATAGGTCAAATAAATATCATTTGATCATCTCACTAGAAGCTGAAAAGACAACCAATTAAACCCAACAAACATTCTTGATATTTAAAAGCTCTTCCTATACCAGGAATGGTTTAAAATGAGTAAGATCATCTCCTGCATAAAGAAGTATTTCAAACTACTAGGAATAAAACAAATAACACAACAGGAAACCGGGCAAAGGTTATAAAAAGACAATTTACAGAAGAAGAAATTCAAATGGGAAATTAACATATGGGAAAAAACTCAATCTCACTAGTAATCAGGGAATACAATTTTTTTAAATACTGCTTTTTACCCATCAGATGGGGAAAAAGTACATGTCTGTTAATGTCAAGTGTTGGCCAGGACATAAGGAAACGTGCTCCCATGCAAGGCTGATAGGAGAGTAAACTGACATTGCCACACTGGAGGACAATTCGGAGGAGCTGTTAAGATGAAAAATACAGGCTTGTTATGACCCAATGGATGTGCTTCCAGGTATTTAGCCTGCAGAGCACTTGTACAACAGGCAAAGAGTATATTCATTATACCACCTATATTAGTTTCCTAGCGTTTCTATGACGAAGTATCACAAACTATGTGTCTTAAAACATCAGAAATGTATCGTCACACAGTCCTAGAGGCTAGAAGTCCAAAATCAAGTTGTTAGCCGGACATGCTCCCTCTGGAACCTGTAGGGGACAATCCTTCCCGGCCTCTTCTAACCTCCAGGGTCTGCTGGCAATTCTTGACATTTCCCAGTTTACAGATGCTTCACTCCAGTCTTTGCTTGTGTCAGCACATGAACATCTTCTCTCACATCATCCTTTCCTCTGTCTCCAAATTTCTCTCTTCTTATAAGGACACTAGTCTCATTGGATTAAGAGCCTAGCCTACTCCAGCATAACCTCACCTTAACTAATTACATCTACAATGACACTGTTTCTAAATAAGGCCATATTTTGAGGGCATGAGGATAAGGACTTCAACATACCTTTTGGGGGGGGACACTATTTAACCCATGACTTTACCTTTCATGTAAAAAAGAAAGGGACATAAGAAAATATTCATGTGTCTGCTTATTTGTGCAAAATTAAAGGATGATGGAAGAACCAAGAAGCCAAGCAGGCAACAGGAAGTTGATAGCAAAAAGCCACTACCACCCCGCAGCTGAAGGCAGGCTCACCTCTAACAAGGAGCTCAGGACGAGCATACAAATGGAGGCCCACATACCATATGTCTAAATGTTTAAAAGGCAGAAGTCAAGTGAAAAATTGTTAACTAAGAATTTTCTATCGTTCTACCTTTATGATGACAGAAATTTCAAATATGTGTAAAGTTATGGCTTTTGTATGAAAAAAAGTTGGCAAAATATCAAAGACAACCAAATTAATTATTATTGCTCATGCATTGATGGGCCAACAACGTGAAAGTGAGTAAAATAAAGACTTCGTAATTAACTTGTAATATGTGTATCATAAGACTTAACCTTCTTGACTTTTGTTTCAGAAAAATCATTCTATTGTTGTAACCAGGATTTTCACATAACATTATATTCCATAGATGATAATGCCAAATGTTTTTGACAACTGTTTTTGATTCACTGTAGTTTCTAGATAGTTTTTTTTAATTAATTTCAATTTGGAGAAACTTTACTGAGGCAATAGCACTTCTATTGGAAGTGTCAATAAAATTCTTAAAGCAATACTTGCATTTGGAATTTTACATGTTACATTCAAGCATTGTAGCAATCACATATGACAAATTATTGTTAATGCAAAAAATACTATATTACTTTCACCATATAAATCATTATCACATACAGCATGATTTTTACTATCTCTTAAAGTAACATCTATATCCACACAATATTTATTAAGTTCTTTCAAATATTTAAATGTCAGAATGAAGAAAACCAAAAATTGCAGTACATTGCTTAATTTATTCAAATCTCTCTACAAGACCATAATTTGATCAATAATGGTTGGAAAATAGTTACTACAGACATTACTTTGGGATTAACTGTATGTGAATCTTCTTTAAAATCATAAAAACATTTGCATTTCCTTGTTCTAATTTCCTTATATTTTATTGGAATATCACTTTTGGCTCTACATAGTTCATTTCTACTTAGAAAACCATTTTCTTTACAATTTTAAAATATTTTAATCCCTTTAAGTGAGAAATTGCCAAATTTAGATATGCTTTTTTATATTAAAAATAGCAAGCAACAGTTCATATCAAAAACTTTTGGATAGCACAAATCCAAAGTTAATTTCATTTTCCACCAAAGACCACATTTTGCTCTGTATTTAAAGATCTTCTATTGTTTCATTTAGCTATCCTAGTATATCTTATACCCACTCTCAATTAAATTTAATGGCTTTAACAACATTTAATTGACATTTCCATCATATGTCTTAAGTGGCTATAAAGTCAAATTTAAATGTATTTCATCTATGGATAGATTCAAGACATATCATAAATAATCTTTGAGTTTCCCCAAAGAACTTCATGACTATTCGCTCAGTTGAGGCCACATCGCTAGAAACAAATTCAAACTATGTTCCACACAAGAATATTTCTGGATCGGGGGCCAAAATTCAGATTAGGTCTAGAGAAATACACTGGTAGTTTAAGAGCAATACGAATTGCAAGAGCATAATGTTGTAAAAAGTTCCTCAGTTACTGTGTGCTACTGTTCAAAATACCATGCTAATTCATGTGTAACTCCAGAGCCATGAATTGGAACACAAAGGGAAGCAAGAAAACGGATGCTCATCACTCCTGGGAAATGATACCTCCTTATTCAAAAATCTACTGTGGGCCTGCTCTCTGGGAGGAAGACTTTGACAAGTTAATCATTTCATCTTTTCTTTTATCAACGTGCCTCCAAACTCAGATCCTCTCAGCACTCCAAAGCAGTATCTATCGCCAACATCAGCAGCAACTCAACCCGCATAACTTAAAGGCATTCAGATGCAGTTGCCTTTTGTCTTGAGGACACAGGGCAAGAGGTATAGATAAGCATCTCCTTGGGGCCTGTTCTGTGTTAACCAGAAGAACAGATGTTTTGGGTTGCAAGCCATGCTATGCCAGTACTGATGCCGGATCCCAAGACATAAAGGCAACCATGAGGTCTTCAACAGTTATTTTGTGTGTGTTTGTGATATGTGGGCCCTCTAAAACAAGGGGTCTAGGGCAAGGGCGCTCTTGCTGGGGACTGACGGCAGCCTAGCTGGAGGAACAAAAAGAGGTCCCGAGGCCAGGAACCAGATTCACCCAACAGATGCTGGAACCATGGAAACACTTGACCGGCCAGAGATGGAACCATGAATTGAGGCAGCTGTGGCTGGAGTTGTTACCTGCGGCAGAGAATAGGGGAGAGATACTCTGGATGCTCCCTTTCTTTTGTTCGTTAATCTCTTCCCAGGACCTCCCATTGGCTGAACCCAGATGGACACCAGCTGACATGGGAGCCTCAGGATATGTAGCCTACAAATGTCAGCCCCCTGCAGTAGAACTGAGCAAGGAAAATCAAGGAACAAATCTGAGGGCAAACAGGCCAGGATGGACTGGCCCAGAGGGGATATTTCCATAAAATCAGGACAAAGACAAGTATGCTCTCTCTACCACCACTATTTAATATTAGGGCGGTGAGGGGTGGTAATGAAAACTCAAAAGAAAAAAACCAAAAAACTATTAACACCAATAAGGGAGTTCAATAAGATGGCCTGATATGAGAAACATACACAGGAATCAATACATTCTAATATAATAACAACTAATTGTTAGAACAACTACTGGAAAAGTATCCTATGCACAGTAACAACAACAAACAAAAGACACCCTATAATATACTTAAGTGTAACAGTTACAAAGAAAGTGAAGGCTTTAAAACCACAAAATTTTATCGATAGACATAAATGACCTGAAAAGATGTAGAAACCTACCATGTTCCTGAATGAAACAACTCAATACTGTTAAAATGCCAATGCTTTACAAAATCATTCATATATTTACCACAGTTCCAATCATAATTTCAATAGGTTTTATTGAAACCTAGGTATTTATTGGAAAATAATTCTAAAGTGCATCTGTAAATATCTACTAGTGAGAATAGTTATTTTTCTGTGATAATTTCTCTCTCATAAGTATGTATGTATGTATGTATGTATGTATGTACGTATTTTTGGCTGCACTGGATGTTCGTTGCTGCGCGTGGGCTTTCTATAGTTGTGGCGAGCGGGGGGTGGGGGGCGGCTATTCTTCATTGCGGTGCGCGGGCTTCTCATTGCGGTGGCTTCTCTTGTTGCGGAGCACAGGCTCTAGGAGCGCGGGCTCAGTAGTTGTGGCTCGCGGGCTCTAGAGCACAGGCTCAGTAGTTGTGGCGCATGGGCTTAGTTGCTCTGTGGCATGTGGGATCTTCCCCACCAGGGCTCGAACCCATGTCCCGTGCACTGACAGGCAGATTCTTAACCACTGCACCACCAGGGAAGTCCATCTCATAAGTATTTTTAAAAGCCACAATATTTTAAACTGTGTGATTATCTGCTTCTCAGACTCTGTAATTCTTCCCCAGGAGCCCCAGGATTTTTTTTATAAATAAAAAGAATAAGAAACCTGATCTAATCATTCACCAAAAATCATGGCACACGTGATTTGTATGAAATTAGACCTCTTGGGGACAACAATTCCACAGGATCTGGAAATGTGATGAGTAGACACACTTCTCCCAGGCAGGCTTTGACCAGTACAGGTGCACTGCAATGCCACCCAGCCAATGCAATACCCTGAGGTTTTCCAGGCATCAACCTCCTGGACTGAGAACTCCCTTTGGGAAAAGGAATCACTCTTCAACTAAGGCCTGCGCAAGACTTGAAGGTACTGCCCAGGATATTGCATTACAGGGCGCTCACATGGCTACAGCCTGTAATAGGCAACACAGACACAGAAACCACTCCTTCATAACATAAGCAAGCTAACATAACAAAAGCGAGCTGCCTTTGTCAAGTTTACCATTTCATATGCGCCAAGCAACTAAGCCCACTGGGAAGAGCCCCCTCCTAGAAGGTAATAAAAAGCATCCTACCAGAGAGCATCCTCCACCCAACGCATCTTTGGTCCTTTAGCCCCACTGCAGTTGATCTCAATGGTACCCCATGGACGGCAAACCAGAGCTTCACGAACAGCCACAGGACCTTGGAAATATAAAGTGCTCACAAAGAATCTATTTGAAGGGTATAACTGGATAAGTACTCAAAAATGAAAGTTCAAATATTTACACTGAAGTATTATTTCTAATAGGATTCACAAATGTCCAGCAATAGGGGTAGATGAGTAAATCATAATACAGTCATTCAATAAAAGGATAAGCAGCCATCAAAAATAATGTTTTGGAGGAGTATTTTTTTTAACATCTTTATTGGAGTATAATTGCTTTACAAAGTTGTGTTAGTTTCTGCTGTATAGCAAAGTGAACCAGCTATACATACACACATATCCCCATATCTCCTCCCTCTTGCATCTCCCTCCCACCCTCCCTATCCCACCCCTCTAGGTGGTCACAAAGCACCGAGCTGATCTCCCTGTGCGATGCAGCTGCTTCCCACTAGCTTGGTAGTGTATATATGTCAATGCTACTGTCTCACTTCATACCAGCTTACTCTTCCCCCGCCCCATGTCCTCAACTCCATTCTCTACGTCTGCATCTTTATTCCTGTCCTGCTCCTAGGTTCATTAGAACCATTTTTTTTTTAGATTCCATACATATGTGTTAGCATACAGTATTTGTTTTTCTCTTTCTGACTTACTTCACTCTGTATGACAGACTCTAGGTCCATCCAGCTCACTACAAATAACTCAGTTTCATTTCTTTTTATGGCTGAGTAATATTCCATTGTATATATGTACCACATCTTCTTTATCCATTCGTCTGTCAATGGACACTCAGGTTGCTTCCATGTCCTGGCTATTGTAAATAGTGCTGCAGTGAACACTGTGGTACATGACTCTTTTTGAATTATGCTTTTCTCAGGGTGTATGTCCAGTAGTAGGATTGCTGGGTCATATGGTAGTTCTAATTTAGTTTTTTAAGGAACCTCCATAGTGTTCTCCTGGAGGAGTATTTTTAAATGTAGAAAGACACTCCAGAGATACTGGTAAGTGCAAAGACTAGGATATAAAACCATGGATTTTCCAAATTTCATAAAGGAAAACAAATGACAAGGACATACACCAAAATGTTAGGATTATTTCTGGATTATTTTCTCTTTAAAGGTTTTTGTATTTTCTAGGTTTTATATAATGAGCATGTATTACTTGATTACCTAGAACAGTCATATTGAGACAGTAAAGGTTCTCAAATTCAAACTTTTATATGTGTGATTAATTGCCCATGCAGATAGGCTTCCCCAGGTTCCAAAATGAACAAATTCATTCAAAAGTACAAAACCAATCAAAGAGTCACTGACATCCAAAATTAAAAGTATTCTCCTTAGAGACAATTCTGCTTCTAAGTGATTTGAACTGTATATTTTCACCCTATTCTTTTTGAAAGTGAAGATTCTTTTCAGGAAAAAATTACGAGTCGTGGTTTTTCCAGGGTTCTCTGCTCATTGCAAGCCAAAAGCCATCTCCTCCCTCAACTGGATCCTTATGCATCAGTCTGACAAGCACATGCCATAGAGAAACACAGGTATGGTACAGGACCTGAAATGATTTTGCCAAGGTTAGAAGGCAGGTTACTGAGTGACCTGATGGGAGTGGTGCTCTAACCCAAGCCAAGTGAGAGCACCCAGAACTAAAATCACAGGAACACAGTCAACGAGCAAGTTGATGGGACCCAAAACATCCACTAAATGAAGGAGGACAAACAGCCAGAAAGGAAGCAGGAACTGTGGTCCAAAAGCAAGATTCTAGACCAGGACAAGGATAGTCCTGCAAGGAAAACCAGAACCTCTGCAATTAACTCAGACAACTGGAAGGGAGGGCAGGTCAGAAGGACAGTTATGAGCATCCAGCCCCCCATTTGTTGGCTGCCTAATTTGTGCCAAGCATTGAACAGAGGACTTTTCATTTGATCATCAAAATTCTATAAACCTGTATTATGTACTTTTGTCAGATGAAGGGAGCCACTCAGTAATTTGCCCAAGTTCATCCAGGTGGTAAATAATGGATGTTAATAACTAATCCAAGTCCATTTTCAAATAACACTATACCACTTCATGGGTAATCCAAGTACTTTATAACAGGGTATTTCCAATTCCTCATAATAGCACTGTCATTCATTTCACTATGCATAAGCTACAATCACCAAATACCTTGTTTCTATTATTATTTTGAGCAAACTATTATGTTAGATTAAGAATGAGAAAAATAAAAGATTTATATTACCTTTATTTATTCCTTCTCTAATGCTCTTCCTTTCTTTATGAGGCCCGAGTTTCTGACCTGTATCATTTTTCTTTCTGTCTAAGAACTTCTTTGGCTGGGGAAGGGGGTCGGGTTGCAAAGGGAGGGTTCCTGAAGAACTTCTTTTAAGAAGAAGGTGGGTCTACTGGCAACACATTCTCAACTACCGCTAACCAAGCAATCACTAACTGGGCAAATTATTTAACTTGTCTCATTCCGTGGCTTCTACAAATATGAAATTATCATCAAACATTTTTCCTGTTCTGAATTTCCAGAATTCTAAGGACAATTTTATAAATTAAGTCAAATAGCTTACTCACTAGGGTAAATATTAATGGGAAACATAGAAAAGGCTTTGTTTCAAGTGAAAAATCTTTTTTATACAAATAATCACTCCTTCAAATAGTCATTTCATAAATATTACTTCTCAAATACCAGCTTCTCTTAAAGTGAAACTCATTTAAATGACTCTGCTTTTCCTGTATCAGTAAGTACAGAAAATCTACAATGTAAAGGTCAGTAAACTGTGGACTTTAGAGAAAGGTTTAAAAAAAAATTTTTTTTAACTAAAAAAAGGAGGTGGCACATTTCTAATATTTTCACTTTGCTTTAGTGGCTAGCAAATGTATTTGGACCCAGAATTTACTCTGGAGCATGGATGTTAGATATGAAGGCTTTTAAAGGAAAAGTCGGACTTGATGAAATGGAAGGGAAAGGAAAACATTGCAGTAGGACAAATTAACACAGTGAGGCAATATAGTTAATCCTTGACATTGCAGATTTAGCATTTGAGGTTTAGTTTCCTCTTTAATGATCCTAAAGTCTGCATCCTGTGGTAATAGATAATTTTGCTAAAACATTAATTTTCAGAATCCTATGCCCCAAGCAGCTGGTGCATGATCCCAGCACCCAAATTCCACTGCAGCATCTTCAGTCCTTGACTTGTCATTATGGACGTGCGCACTCTCACATGTGCATTTAGGAAGGAATTATATGCTACAATGGCAATTAATAATTAGGGATCCATGAAGGTCTCTAGGAGATCTCAAAAAACATGAAGCTTTACTCTATTTTTAAAAAGAAAAAGAAATAGATAATAGATAGATAGATTTTTTAAGATAATTTTTTTTTTTTTTTTTTTTTTTTTTGCGGTACGCGGGCCTCTCACTGTTGTGGCCTCTCCCGTTGCGGAGCACAGGCTCCGGACGCACAGGCTCAGCACCCATGGCTCATGGGCCCAGCCGCTCCGCAGCATGTGGGATCTTCCCAGACCAGGGCACGAACCCGTGTCCCCTGCATCGGCAGGCGGACCCTCAACCACTGCGCCCCCAGGGAAGCCCTAAGATAAATTTTTTAAAACAGTGGTACAAGCTACCATGAATAATACAAAGCTCCATAGTCTGTTTTGCAATGTCAGGTAACTGTCCTGTTGCAAGTGACAGAAACTCAACTCAAACTGGCATCAGCAAAGGGTTTTGGTTTGTTATTGAAAAGTCTCAGGATGCATGATTTTCAGTGAGCCTGGAGCCCAAATGATGTTATCAGGATGACAGCGTTTCCTTCCCTCTTGGCACTGCTCTCACTGTTGGCTTCATTCTCATTCTCCACTCGGCAGCTCTCTGGGCTCCCATCCTCCCTACTGTATTCTAGCAGAGAAGACAGTGCCTTTTTCTAATACCTCCCCTATGAGTCCTGGGTTCACACTGATTGGATCAAGTTGGGTCACTGTCCCCTCCTGATGAGTCAGACTTTGGTCATATGTTCCACGTCTGGTGCCAGAAAGGAGCCTCACCTGATCCAAAATCCACAGGGTTGAGTCACGGGGAAAGGTTCACCAGAGGAAATTCAGGATGTTCTGGCCCACAGGAAGAGCAAATGTGTGATGGGTGACCAAAACAGTCGCTGTTGCCTATGGATGTTTAAGATAAAACTGAAGTAACCTGTGGCTGCTATGGTGAGAGTTGGATCCTAAACAACCGTAGTTTCAGTATCAGACTCTCCTGTTTGGAAAGCAAGGGAAGGTCCAGGGCTCTGGCGAACGCGAGTGTTCCAGGAACTGTGGCAAAATGTAGCTGCTCCATGGTTTTCCCAAGAAAATGTCCCAACACCCCTTTAGTATCTGTTGCCTCTCTGTGTTCAGAAATTTAACTATTAATGTAATTGTCAGAGAAATCCTGCTGATGGTCAAGCCTTCTGTGTGTATTGGCGACCATGTTTTTTCGCTAAGCCAGCCTTTAGTGAAGTCAACCCTTGAACAATACAAGTTGTTCATACACACACAGATTCTTTTCAGTAAATGAGTACTACAGGACCACACAATACAAGGTTAGTTGAATCTGAGAATAGGGAACTGGGGATTTGGAGGGCTGACCATAAAGTTATGCATGGATTTTCCACTGTGAGGAAGGTCGCACCCCTAACCTCTGCATTGTTCAAGGGTCAACTGTACTTCCACATTTATTTGTCAATGTGTTTATTTTTGTATTACTAGCAAGACCCAGGAGTGCCTACATTTATTACATGTTCATTTTTGTATAAAAGCAACTTGGGATAAAGAGCCAAATAAATTTTAGGGGGGAAAACTTATTTTATGTTACTAGAGTTTTTGGACTAGCATTAGGCTATGCAGAAAACTGACACTATGTTTTAAACTCCCCGGCCTCAACCAGGAGAAAGTCCACTTGTATCTCAAAAGGATGAGTAGGGCTTCCCTGGTGGCGCAGTGGTTGAGAGTCCGCCTGTCGATGCAGGGGACACGGGTTTGTGCCCCGGTCCGGGAGGATCCCACATGCCGCAGAGTGGCTGGGCCCGTGAGCCATGGCCGCTGAGCCTGCGCGTCTGGAGCCTGTGCTCTGCAACGGGAGAGGCCACAGCAGTGAGAGGCCCGCGTACCGCCAAAAAAAAAAAAAAGGATGAGTGACTCAGAGTGTGAAGAACCACTGGCTTAAGCCCATGACCTGCAGAGCACCATACTGCCCGTCTCACTGGGAGGGTGATTGGGCATGAGAGTGACATGCAAGGGCTGTGGAGACAGATTCAGAGTTAACCCAGCTCTACTCTGTGACCTTAGGCAAGTTATGTAGTCTCTCTGTGCCTCATTTCTCTCATCTGTAACATAAGAATAAAATAGCTCCTACCTCAAAGGATTGGGGTAAGAATTAAAGGAGATAATTCATGTTGAGTATTTAAACCAGTAACCAATGTGTAGTAAGTATTAAATAATTATTAATATAACTGTATATATTGGTTTTCATGTTTCTCTTCTCTGAGTTTAAAAACTCTATTTGTAACAATATAACTTATCCACAGTTCATCCAACCTCAATGTCAATCACCCACCATATGTATTTACATAATGAGAACTTATGCATGTGGAATTTGGGATTAAAATTTTTTTAATAAAAAATATTTTATTTAATATACATATATATAGCACTGACTGTGTATTGAGACTGTTATTAAATACTTCACTATATCAAACCATTTAATCCTCATAATAATTTTATGAGGTAGGTTCTACTATTACCTAACTTTATAGATGAGGGAACTGAGGCACAGAGAAGTTAAGTAACTTGCCTAAGGCCACACAGCTAGTAAAGTTTAGATTTAGGATTTGAACCCTGACAGTCTGATTCCAGAGTCCAGGTCCTTAACCACTTTACCATTTACTTTTCGTCTTTTCTATTCAGTTGACAGAGAAGGAAGTGTTGAAAGAGAGAAAAAAAATTATCAGCTTCTCACATTTATTAAGCACCTACTGTGCTGGAGCTTTCACACCTACTTATTTCAATACTTTAATCACCATTAGTACTTTTAAGAATAACCATAAAAAGATTTTTATAGAGTGCTTAAATACCAGAATTTATTTCATTTAATCCTCTAACAGCCCTATGAAACAGATGTTATTATTATTGCCATTTTACAGATGGAGAAAGTAAAGGTATAAAAGGTTAAGTAACTTGCCCAAAGTCATGTGGGTAATAAGTAGTAAAGCTGGGCTTCAAACCTAGGTTGTCTGGCTCTAAAACTCTTGTGTTTAACCGCAACACAAATACTCTCCTATCTCCTTAACCGTGTGGGGTAGGTACTACGATGCTATCATTAATAAGTCACACGAATACTTATTCAGAATCCACTCAGAGGATACTGACCACTGGCACTATTATCTATCACTCTGAAGATGGGAAAATGAAGCCACAGAGACTAAATAGATACGAGGCTGCCACAATGAAGCGTCAGTCTCGTCACTGGGAAAGCTAACTGCAGGCAAATTTGTGAAGCAAATGAGTATTTCCTTTCGGGTTTCTAAACTCTCTTTCAAACCCTTTTCTCACTAGTAACTCTGATTCCCCACGGTGCTATTGGAAAATAATATATTCTCTCCAAATTATTATGACTCAGTTAAGAACTCAAAATGGGTTGGAGAGGATATGATGAAATATAAATGTGGAGTTCCAAGAATGCTAATGCTGTCAAGTAGACGGTTCAAGGCAAAATGTTTCAGTTAAATAAGAATTCCTAACATTCTGATGTATGGCCGAGGACAAGAACTCCTGCCACCCAGGGCAGAATAGTGGAGGAAACTAGAAACTTTGAGAGAACTTCTGGATTCAGAAATTAAGAAATATGGAAAACATTCTAAGAGCAGACAACTCGGAGATTCGGATATAATGATAACAAATGTCCAAGTAGAGTTTAATTTCTGTTGACCAAGTCCAGAGATACATACCAAGGTTTAGGTAACTCCTAGGAAGGCAGGTTCAACCTTAAACTGAGAGGAATGAGTAATGGCAAACACCATGTGGTTCACACATTATATTTATTAATTCTCACGATGGTCTTGCTAAATAGCCATTACCAACCTGTTTTATTGATGAGGAAAATAGCTAAAAGAGTATCTAGATCTCTTAAGTACGGGACATAGGATTCAGACCTAGTTCTATCTGATTCCGAAACTTTTGTTTTTAACCATGCTGCCCCCTGGAGCAGAAAAAGAGCATGCCTCTTCGAGGATCGCAAAATCCACCCCAATGGTGGGATACAAAGGGGAACTTCCAAAAGCTAGAGTGAGAAGGAGTGGGTCAACGCAGCAGACAATGAGCCAAGCTAACGTAAGAGTGTGTGCCTAGGGCTTCCCTGCTGGCGCAGTGGTTAAGAATCTGCCAGCCAATGCAGGGGACATGGGTTTGAGCCCTGGGCCAAGAAGATCCCACATATCGTGGAGCATCTAAGCCTGTGTGCCACAACTACTAAGCCTGTGCTCTAGAGCCCGCGAGCCACAACTACTGAAGTCCGCACATCTAGAGCCTGTGCTCCACAACAAGAGAAGCTGCTGCAATGAGAAACCTGCGCACCACAATGAAGAGTAGCCCTCACTCGCCACAACTAGAGAAAGCCTGCTCGCAACAACAAAGACCCAATGCAGCCAAATAAATAAATAAATAAATTTATTTATTTAAAAAAAATACATTAACCAATTAAGAAAAAGATAAAGAGTGCGTGCCTGCAATTTACACAAGGCATTATGCCCCTTAAACAAGAGCCCTTCTAAATGGCCCATGGGCTATGCTAGACTGTGTTGATTTCCTGTGCAAGTGATCTAAATGATAAGATTCCTGGTCACTAATGGAAACATGTTTTTCAATAACCTCTGTGATGACAACATCTTTGGATCCTTTTTCTCTGGTATTGACAGGTGTGACTTTTTGCTCTCTCAGAGTTATAACAGTTCCAGGATTTGAGTTTGGGTTTAAGAGTCAGAAGGCCATATTGCCCCAGATTTGGATATTCATGAGTCATCAGGCCAAATTACCATGATAATGTTACTGCTTATTCACACTGCATTACAAGGTCCCGAAAAAGGCTGATTTTATTTTAAATAAGCAAAAGAAAGTCCCAATCTTTTAGACATGTATGCTGAAATACATGCATGTGAAATCATATGCCATCTATGATTTGCTTCAAAATAATATTAAAGGAGGGGAAGATGGGCCATGAAATCGGGTGATGGGTACATAGGGGTTCATTCTGTCGCTCTTTCTGCTTGTGTATATGTTTGAAATTTTCTATTAAAAAAACTTTTAATACATCTTGCCACTAAGTTTTTGTTTACAATATTGTATCAGCCTGCTATGCACTTCCCTTCCTCTTTCTGAAAATGCAGGTCCCATCTTCTCTGTGATTCTTTCTCTAGCTATGCTAGCTCACAGGGTTCTCACCCTCCTCAGAAGTCATCATTTCTTTAAATGCACATAGTAGGAAAGAAGACAGGTTTAAAATCAATATGCTAAAGGGCTTCCCTGGTGGAGCAGTGGTTAAGAATCCACCTGCCAATGCAGGGGACACAGGTTCGAGCCCTGGACCGAGAAGATCCCACATGCCATGGAGCAACTAAGCCTGTGCACCACAACTACTGAGCCTGCATTCTCGAGCCTGCAAGCCACCACTACTGACCCCATGTGCCACAACTAATGAAGCCCGCCTACCTAGACCCCATGCTCTGCAACAAGAGAAGCCACTGCAATGAGAAGCCCGTGCACCACAACGAAGAGTAGCTCCCACTCGCCGCGACTAGAGAAAGCCCGTGCGCAGCAACAAGGACCCAATATAGCCAAAAAGAAAATAAATAAATTTATTAAAAAAATAATGAAGTAGATTAAAATCAATATGCTAAGCATCCACATTTATAAGTAGTAAAAACCAAAAAACAAGCAACAAATTCAACCCAAACAGAAAAGAAGATAATAAACGTAGATGAAAACAATAAAATAGAAAACAAACATACAGTAGACAAGATTATCTAAGCCAAAGGTTGGTTCTCTGAAAATGGATAGCCCAGGGCCTACTGTGACAATAAAAAGTTAGGCTACATGGAACACTAATGATGAAAAATCTGGAAGAGAAATTAAGGAAACACTCCCATTTACCACTGCAACAAAAAGAATAAAATACCTACGAATAAAACTACCTAAGGAGACAAAAGACCTGTACACAGAAAACTAAAAGACACCGATGAAAGAAATTAAAGATGATACAGATGGAGAGATATACTATGTTCTTGGATTGGAAGAATCAACACTGTGAAAATGACTATAATACCCAAAGCAATCTACAGATTCAATGCAATCCCTATCAAACTACCACTGGCATTTTTCACAGAACTAGAACAAAAAATTCCACACTTTGTATGGAAACACAAAAGACCCTGAATAGCCAAAACAATCTTGAGAAAGAAAAACAGAGCTGGAGGAATCAGGCTGCCAGACTTCAGACTATACTACAAAGCTACAATAATCAAAACAGTATGGTACTGGCACAAAAACAGAAATACAGATCAATGGAACAGGATGGAAAGCCCAGAGATAAACCCATGCACATATGGTCACCTTATCTTTGATAAAGGAGGCAAGAATATACAATGGAGAAAAGACAGCGTCTTCAATAAGTGGTGCTGGGGAAACTGGACAGCTACATGTAAAAGAATGAAATTAGACCACTTCCTAACACCATACACAAAAATAAACTCAAAATGGATTAAAGACATAAATGTAAGGCCAGACAGTATAAAACTCTTAGAGGAAAACATAGGCAGAACACTCTATGACATAAATCACAGCAAGATCCTTTTTGACCCACCTCTTAGAGAAATGGAAATAAAAGCAAAAATAAACAAATGGGACCTAATGAAATTTAAAAGCTTTTGCACAGCAAAGGAAACCATAAACAAGACCAAAAGACAACCCTCAGAATGGGAGAAAATATTTGCAAATGTAGAAACTGACAAAGGATTAATCTCCAAAATATACAGGCAGCTCATGCAGCTCAATATCAAAATCACAAACACCCCAATCTAAAAATGGGCAGAAGACCTAAATAGACATTTCTCCAAAGAAGACATACAGATTGCCAACAAACACATGAAAAGATGCTCAACATCAGTAATCATTAGAGAAATGCAAATCAAAACTACAATGAGGTATCACCTCACACCAGTCAGAATGGCCATCATCAAAAAATCTACAAACAATGAATGCTGGAGAGGGTGTGGAGAAAAGGGAACCCTCCTGCACTGTTGGTGGGAATGTAAGTTGATACAGCCACTATGGAGAACAGTATGGAGGTTCCTTAAAAAACTAAAAACAACTACCATATGATCCAGCAATCCCACTACTGGGCATATACCCTGAGAAAACCATAATTCAAAAAGAGTCATGTACCACAATGTTCATTGCAGCACTATTTACCATAGCCAGGACATGGAAGCAACCTAAGTATCCATCAACAGATGAATGGATAAAGAAGATGGGCACATATATACAATGGAATATTACTCAGCCATAAAAGGAAACGAAATTGAGTTATTTGTAGTGAGGTGGATGGACCTAGAGTCTGTCATACAGAGTGAAGTAAGTCAGAAAGAGAAAAACTAATACAGTATGCTAACACATATATATGTAATATTAAAAAAAAACTGGTTCTGATGAACCTAGGAGGAGGACAGGAATAAAGACATAGACATAGAGAATGGACTTGAGGACACAAGGAGGGGGAAGGAGAAGCTGGGATGAAGTGAGAGGGTGGCACTAACATATATACACTACAAAGTGTAAAATAGATAGCTACTGGGTAGCAGCTGCATGGCACAGGGAGATCAGTTCGGTGCTTTGCAACCACCTAGAGGGGTTGGATAAGGAGGGTGGGAGGCAGATGCAAGAGGGAGGGGATATGGGGAAATATGTATACATATAGCTGATTCACTTTGTTATACAGCAGAAACTAACACAACTGGTGGGAATGTAAATTGATACAGCCACTATGGAGAACAGTATGGAGGTTCCTTAAAAAACTAAAAATAGAATTATCATATGACCCAGCAATCCCACTACTGGGCATATACCCTGAGAAAACCATAATTCAAAATGAGTCATGTACCAAAATGTTCATTGCAGCTCTATTTACAATAGCCAGGACGTGGAAGCACCCTAAGTGTCCATCAACAGATGAATGGATAAAGAAGATGTGGCACATATATACAATGGAATATTACTCAGCCATAAAAAGAAATGAAATTGAGTTATTTGTAGTGAGGTGGAGGGACCTAGAGTATGTCATACAGAGTGAAGTAAGTCAGAAAGAGAAAAACAAATACTGTATGCTAACACATATATACGGAATCTAAGGGAAAAAAAGGTCATGAAGAACCTAGGGGTAAGATGGGAATAAGGACACAGACCTACTAGAGAATGGACTTGAGGATATGGGGAGGGGGAGGGGGAGGCTGTGACAGAGTGAGAGAGTGGCATGGACATATATACACTACCAAACGTAAAATGTATAGCTGGTGGGAGGCAGCCGCATAGCACAGGGAGATCAGCTCGGTGGTTTGTGACAGCCTAGAGGGGTGGGATAGGGAGGGTGGGAGGGAGACACAAGAGGGAGGGGATATGGGAGCATGTGTATATGTATAACTGATTCACTTTGTTATGGGGCAGAAACTAACACACCATTGTAAAGCAATTATACTCCAATAAAGATATTAAAATAAAAAAAAAACTAACACAACACCGTAAAGCAATTTTACTCCAATAAAGATGTCAAAAAAAAAAGGGGGGGGGAAGCAAAAAGCCATAATCTGATAAATAATGTCTACAGTAAACCTCAGCAAGCATTATATTTAATGGTAAAAAAATTGGAAGGTTCCTCTTTCTGAAATCAGGTGCAAAATGAGATTCCCGTTATCATTTCTATTAAACAGAAAAAAAATAATATAAGGATGAGAAAAGAAGAAATTAAAGATACGTGGGCTGTTAAGGAAACTAACAATGGATGGTGAAGCATC
Source organism: Stenella coeruleoalba (assembly GCF_951394435.1). NCBI lineage: Eukaryota > Metazoa > Chordata > Mammalia > Artiodactyla > Delphinidae > Stenella > Stenella coeruleoalba. The sequence continues at coordinate 92,262,747 of NC_137155.1, read as the reverse complement.
CCAACTGCCAAAACAGAAGGCTATTACTGCCCATAGGCCTGAAGGGTCCAGAGCAGGAGAGCAGTTAGCAGAGCTCAGCAAGAGCTGTGACTGTAGAGAAGGGCTGCCCAATGGCTTTGGGTAGAAGACGTAGCCACCCAGGCTGGGGAAACTCAAGGGAATAAATACCCCCGCCCTCCAATCTCTTGGTGGTGCCTCCCAATGCCTGGGCCCAATGAAACGCAGTCCTAGAAGGTCAGCTCCTACAGCACAGGGCAGGGTGGAAAAGAATGGACAGTACATATGGAGGTGCAAGTGGGAATACCCAGCACATGGGCTTTGAAGTAGTGGTGGGACACTCAGGTTAAAAGTTCCCAGCCCATCCTTAAAGATGTGGGTCTGGAACTCAAAGAGAGTGCAAACAAGACACACTTCCTGCTCTCAGAGAAGCTAAACTGCAGCTAGAGAGGGGGAGGCCAAAAGATTTCAATACATAATTGGGTTAAATGACATGGGTCAGATTATAAGTACCATACAAATGTAGAGCGGAGGAATATCAGTAAGAACAAAAAACAGTCAGGATGCATATACATGCTACTATATATAAAAGAGATAACTAATAAGGACCTATTACAGAGCACAGGGAACTCTTCTCAATATTCTTAATGACCTATATGGGAAAAGAATTTTTAAAAGAGTGGATACATGTATATGTATAACTGACTCACTTTGCTGTACAGCAGAATCTAGCACAACATTTTAAATCAACTTTATTCCAAGAAAAATTTAAAAAAATAAAGGATGATTTTAAGTCAGACATGGAACTTAATCTGAGCCTTCAGGATAGATGGCTTGGTTAAATAGAAAGGAGGGAACAGGACATTCCAGGAAAGAGGAATAACAATATAATTATAATAACAATCAGCATTTACTAAGAGCTAACTATTTATCAGGCACTGTTCTAAGTGCTTTACCTATAATACTACATTTAATACTCAGAACAAGGGGTGGGAGGGAGGGAGACGCAAGAGGAAAGAGATTTGGGGATACATGTATATGTATAGCTGATTCACTTTGTTATAAAGCAGAAACTAAAACACCATTGTAAAGCAATTATACTCCAATAAAGATGTTAAAAAAATTTTTTAATTTAAAAATTTAAATTTTTTAAAAAAAATACTCAGAACAATCCTATGAAACAGGTACTAGCATCAGTCTGATTTGACCGAGGAGGAAATTAAGGCACATAGAGGTTAAATAACTTGCCCAAGATTTAGGCACAGAAGGGTTAAATAACTTGCCTGAGGTTGCACAGCTAGTAAACGGCTGAGCCAAAATTTGAATCCAGGGAATCTAGCTTCACAGAATATGCTCTTAACCACTCTGCTATAGCACCTCACACCATAAGAACCACTGTAACAGGCTTGGGAATGAGATTATTTTGGAACAGTAAAATAGGTCTGCTAAAGCTAAGCTATGTGGCATCTGCCCTGTTTTAGATGGGCAGTGAGTGGGATTGAAAAATCACTTAAGGATGATGATGATGGTGATGGTGATGCTTATATGCTGCTGCTGCTGCTATGATGACAATGATGATGATGATGATGGGCTTCTAGAATTCCTATGAGCAGATAGCAGACAAGATTCACTGTGAAGGGATGAGGTAATTTCCCCATTAGTAAAGTTTTAAGAAAAAGAAATAGGGAAAAGTACTGAACAAGCAAGTAGTGGGAAGAAACCATGATGTGCTGATAATACAGTGTTTGATTAAGAGAAATTGGCTAAGAAAGAAAGAAAAGCAATTCAATTAATAAAATTAGAAATAGCTAGAGAAGGGCTTCCCTGGTGGCGCAGTGGTTGACAGTCTGCCTGCCGATGCAGGGGACACGGGTTCGTGCCCCCGTCTGGGAGGATCCCACATGCCACGGAGCGGCTGGGCCTGTGAGCCATGGCCGCTGAGCCTGAGCGTCTGGAGCCTGTGCTCTGCAATGGGAGAGGCCACAACGGTGAGGGGCCCACGTACCGCAAAAAAAAAAAAAAAAAAAAAAGAAATAGCTAGAGAAGAACACTTTTTCAGTCAGACTGGCTTCAAGAATATCTTCTGCATTTACACACACATTCCTTCACATTTCTCAGTTTGGACTATTATAAATAAGGCTGCTATGAACATTTGAATACAAGTCTTTGTGTAAACATATTTTTTCATTTCTCTTGGGTGGAGTGGAATTTTGGGGAATTCTGGTAAGGATATACTTAACATAATAATTTGCCATATTGTGTTCCAAAGTGCCTGTACCATGTTCCAATTCCACTAGCTCCACATCCACACCAACACTTTTATTGTCTGTTTTTAATTTTAGCCATTCTAGTCAGTAAGTTGCCTTTAGTTCGCATTTCCCTGATGTTAAGCATCTTTTCACATGCTCATTTCCCATCTGTATATCTTCTTTCGTGAAGAGTCTGTTCACATCTTTTGCCCATTTTTAATTGGGTTGTTTGTCTTAATTTTTAGTTGTAGGAGTTCTTTATATTTTCTGACTGGACATGAGTCCTTTATCAGGTATAATTTTTGCAAATATTTTCTCCCAGTTGTGGCTTACCTCTTCATATTTTTAACAGTGTATTTCAAAGATCAGAAGTTTTACATCTTCGATGAAGTACAATTTATCAACTTTTTATTTTATGGCTTGTATTTTTCATGTCCTGTCCAAGAAGACTTTGCCTAACCTAATGTCACAGTAATCTTCTTGTATGTTTTCTCAAAGAAATTTTATAGTTTTTGTTCTTACATTTAGATCTATGATACATTTTGAGTTGATTTCTGTACATGGAAATACAAGGTCTCTGGATTCGACAACAGGCCATTTATTACTCAGAGAGCATCTTAGCACCAGTTCTGATGCCCAGTTCCCCACAGAACAACACAATGAGGGCCTGACGTTACCCTGCAGATGCAGCAGCGCTAAAACCAGAGGTGAAGACCCCAAAATTATGAGACTCAGAGTTTATGAAGGGACTGATGGCAATCTCTTCTCAAGAGGATGGGAAAGATTTTTACTCTGGAATGTAAACAGATCATCTCTGGGTAATAGGTGATGAGTTTCCTTTTGTTTTTCCTCTTGTAATTCCCAGATTTCACCCGAGGGTGGCCCAAGTGAGGAACTGTGCAGCAGCACAGGCAGCAAAAAACTCCAAGAGAAACACTGTCTTCCTGTCTTGAGGACCAAGAAAAGGGGAACCTGAGAGCCAGAAAGTATAGGGAAAATGCACTTTTTCCTCTCTTTTTTCTTTTCTAGCCTTGCTGCAAGGTTAGCCCCAGTCATGGGGCTGCACTACAGTGCTGGTGGTGGAGCAAGCATCTGAAACCTCAAGAGGTAACTTATCATTCTGAACACAGGAAGTGGGGGAGGGGCCTTGTCATCTAAAGACTGCAGAGGAACCCCTACCATTTTTCTCTCTCCCTTTTTCCTCCCTATTTGGCCCCATGGGTGGCCCCGTCATGGCAATGCACATAACTAAACTCCTAAAAGAAACATGTCTTTATAGCAGCCAGAGGATGAGGAAAAAAAGAGGCCCCTGAGAGCCAGAGGGTGTGAAGGAAATCTCAGAGGGTAGAAACAGAGAGAAAGGGAAACATAATTCTCTATATAAACTGACCCATTATGGGGCTCACTCCCTAATCTGCACATGCTTAGAACTGACCCAGGGGACTTCACTGCTGGCACAGTTGTTAAGAATCCACCTGCCAATGCAGGGGACACGGGTTCGAGCCCTGGCCCGGGAAGATCCCATGTGCCACGGAGCAACTAAGCCCGTGCACCACAACTACTGAGCCTGTGCTCTAGAGCCCATGAGCCACAACTACTGAGCTCACGTGCTGCAACTACTGAAGGCTGCGTGCCTAGAGCCCGTGCCCTACAACAAGAGAAGCCACAACAATGAGAAGCCCGCGCACCGCAACGAAGAGTAGCCCCCGCTTGTCGCAACTAGAGAAAGCCCGTGCACAGCAGTGAAGACCCAACACAGCCAAAAATCAATCAATCTATCAATCAACCAATAATTTTAAAAAAAAAAGAACTGACCCAAAGCAGCATTGCAAGGGCTTTGAAAATTGTACTGACATAGAAGCCACACATAACTTGCAATCCAAATATAGCCAAGCTGACTGCCTACTAAAACAAACTGACAAAACATCAACATTCTCCAGAGAATTTTAACAGGGCTGACAGACTCACTACCTAATATTCGAAATACAAGATACAATCCAAAGTTACTCAACATACAAAAAACCAGGAAACTGTGATCAATTCTCAAGGGAAAAGAAAATTAAGATATGCCAACCCCAAAACAACCTAGATATTGGAAATATCAATTACTTTAAAGTAGTCATCATATCCATGCTTCACAAAGATAAACATTCCTTAAGTGAATAGAAACACAGTTCTTGCAAAATAACAGAATCAATAGCAAAAACTCAAATCGAAATTTTAGGGCTGAAAATAAAATAAACATTTCATCTGAAATAAAAATGTCACTGCAATGGCTTGATAACAGAATAGAGACAGTGAGAAAGGAAAGGGCCAGTGAAATTGAAGATTAGATTGAAAATAGATTATAGACGTTATCTCATGTGAGAGGGGAATAAAAAAACAGAGCATTAGCAAATAATCTAACATTTGAGTCACTGGAGCCCTAGAAGGACAGGAGAAGCAAATTAGTATAAAAAGAATTTTTGAAAAAATAATGGCCAAAACTTCCCTAATTTGGTGAAAGACACAAATGTACAGATTCAAGAAGCTCAGGAAACCCAAACAGGATAAATGCAAAAAAAAAAAAAAAAAGGCAGATTCATCAAATCAAACTTCTAAAGACCAAAGGTTTTTTTTTTTCTTAAATCTTAAAACTTCACACATTACATATAAGGGAACAACCATTTGAATTATTGCTGATTTCTCATCAGAAACTATGGAGAGCAGAAGATAGTGGAATAACATTTTTAAGAGCTGAATGAAAACAACTATCAATACAGAATTCTATATTCAGTGAAAATACCTTTAAGGAATGACAGTGAAATAAAGACATTCTCTTGGGCTTCCCTGGTGGTGCAGTGGTTGAGAGTCCACCTGCCGATGCAGGGGACACGGGTTCGTGCACTGGTCCGGGAAGATCCCACATGCTGCGGAGCGGCTGGGCCCGTGAGCCATGGCCGCTGAGCCTGCGTGTCCGGAGCCTGTGCTCCGCAACGAGAGAGGCCACAACAGTGAGAGGCCTGCGTACCGCAAAAAAATAAATAAATGAAGACATTCTCACATGAAGCAAAAATAAAAGAATTTGTCACAAGCAGATCTGCTCTAAAAAAAGTGATAAAAGAAGTTCTTTAGGCTGAAAGGAAATTATACTAGAGGGACACTTGGAACTTCAAGAATGAAGGAAGAACACAGAAATGGTAAATATCTGGGTAAATATAATAGATGCTTTTTCTTCTTTTTTAAAAATATGTATGACTTGAGAACAGAAGTTATAACCTTCTCCAGTTTTCAATATATGTACATGTACTACTTCAGACAACTGAAGTATTAGTATAAAGAGTGGAGGATAAATGGATAAATATCATTTTAGGCTTGAAATAAAGCTGGGAAGCCCAAAAAATAGAGGACCTAGGGTTCAGGAATCCTTTGGCAATGGGTCTTCATATGATACGTACATGCTACTAAGTCCTTTCACAAAATGTTGACATTTTTAGATGTGTTGATGTGAGGGAAAACGCATTTAAACTATTTTGATAAAGAGATAACAGTTTCCTACACTGCTAAGTTTTATTTCTCCCTTATTTATCAACTTCTTTGTCTGAAAGGATATACAACAAACATATGAGAATTGGGTGATAGAAACAACAAGGAAGGATGAAGGTCATTTGTAGTAGTATGTGCCACCAGAAGACAGCTTTGCTTTCCCGTATCCATAATTTAGATTAAATCTACGTAAATATCCACACACTTATGAAAATGAGACAATTACACAGATAAGCAACAGGTATAAAACTCTTTTCCTACAATGAGTTCTCACAAAAAGAGATATCAGGAAATGGTAATTACTCTCAGACAATTACCTTAATTCTCCAGTTAGCACTTGTCAACACAGCTTTAGAAAACATTAGTGTACAAATATAACACAGTCTTCAAACTTTTGCTTATGAGCCACCTAAGAGAATTTACAAAATCATGTTCTCTCTCACACATCTTTGGTTGACATCTAAAATTTTTCATCATAAATTTAGAAGGTGGCAAAGTGTATCATGAACATTGAAATTTTAAAATAAAACCATTACATCATCTTTTCAATGTCCAAAGGAATAGTAATTTCATATCCATCATCATTTGTTTTTAAAATTCACGAATAAGGCCTTCTTTAGAAGTCAAAAAGTTTATACCATTTCTTTTTCTCCTTCAACTTACATTCTACTCACCTCATGAAATTTCACCATATCCTAATGTTTTTATGCTTAAAAGACATTTATTTCTTGATCATCTATCATATTTCTCTGCAACAAAATATTTGTAGATTGAATTTTAATTTTTTTTAAACTTCAATTTTTTGGTACACAAGTGAGCAAAACAAACTAAATATATCATGAATTTTGGTGAATGCTTATAAACAACAAAAAATTTAACACATCTCTTGACATAAGTTTTCCCCATTTACCTAATGTATCCATGTATGACTATTACTTATTGCTTGAATGAGACAGCATCAATTCTATCCCTATTTTCACTTGTATTGACGTAAGCACTGAGAAACTTTGTTCACATGAGTAAGTATATGGGAATGGAAAAAGCTAGGTATAGCAATATCACCCAATTCTTTAAACCCATTCCAAGTTAGATGCCAAAAATTACATAGAAATCTATCATAAAAATTATTTGTAATGATCTATCCACTGACAACGTCACTAGTTCCTCCTTTAAAATTTCTTAAAACAAAGAATTGTTTTCAACCTGACTTTTAAAAGAATATATTGACCTGGAGCAGTTACTGTCTGTGGCTAAGGTTTCTACTACAGATGCTAATATAAGGAAAAACATAGAAGAATTTTTGCAACTCAAAATAACTTGTAAACAGTGTAGAGGCTGTTTTACTCCAAAAGAGAATCTAAAATCTGAGATAAAAGGAAAATAATTTATTACACAGCCATCATAGCCATTCACTTTCACAATGTCTGGGAAATAAACCAAAAAAGCAATACGAAGATTTACCAAATCCATATTTGTTTTGTTCTCATTTAGAAGCATCTTGCCTTACCTGAAATAACCCTTAAAGGACTAGCAAAATGGAAACAGTATTAATTTAACGTAAAATATTTTTTATAAAATACTTTCATTTCATCATGTATTTTATATATTTTTGCTGTACCTTGCAGCTGCAGATATAACTTATTCAATATGCAGAAAATGTGCTATTGACCACGTAATCTAATTAGTAAAGTCGATCCTCACTGTCAAACCAATCATCTAAATAAAATTCACTTTGAGAAAAAGTGTGACAATTTTCAATTCAAATGAATGTGTTAGTATATGAATTTGATGTAAATTTTCTAAAAACTGAGAAATAGATCACAAAATGTATCTCATAAGCTCAATTATTAAAACCAATCAAGATTAAAATGATGTAAGAACTAATAGAATTAGTTTATACATTTTTATAATGTCATAAAACCAGGAATAAATCTATATGGGTCTGTCATCACTTAATTCATAATAGTAAAACATAATCAATAAATATTATTTATGAATTAGAATATGATTTTTTTAAAGCACAGTATTCCTTTAATAAAGTATATCCATGTGTATACTGAAATTTGGTTTTCAGCTTTCAGGAATAACTAAATAAAAATCACATATAAAAATTCTGTAATAGCTCTAACCAGTTTTTTTTTTTGAAGTAGTAATAAAAACTTTTCCCATATATTTAATGAGGAATAAAAGTATGTTGTTAAAAATAGATCAGTCCAGCAGCTAACACATAATTTTTTGATAATAAGAAGCACAAAGTATCAAACATGTTAAAAGATAAAGTGAGGTCAGGATGGGAGTATTTATATACTGATGCAGAATTTGATAAAATAAGTATATCAGACAGGATAGGCTAGGTCATGCTGCAGTAACAAACAACAAAATGGTATGACTCAAAACAACAAAGGCTTCTTTCTAACCTAAGCTACATGCACACTGTGGCTGGCAGAACAGATCTGCTCCTCATAATCACTCAAGGGCCCAGGCTGACAGAGCGATGATCCCCTGCACCAGAGGGAAAGGAGAGCTCTAGAGGTTTCATATGGGTAGAGGCAATACTTCTGTTCATAACTCACTGGCCAGAAATAATCCTATGGCCTTACCCAATTCCACGATTGCCATGAAATTAACTCCAACCTCATGCCTAAAAAGGGAGGGAATGGGAATTATTTGGTGATCTGTGATTTTTACAATACGTTTTAAATTTTATTGAACAACACATACCAAATCTAAAATAAAATTACATATGACATTTTTTGCAGATTATTCTGTATAATGGGAAAAAATAGGAAGGTCTCTTAAAATAATCCATTTTATATTTAAAAGAATCACTGTCACTAACCTCCACTCCTTCAGCTGTTCAAAGTCACGTTTCTTTCCAGATAATGACACATCTTACAGATAAATGTTCAGAATAGCTGGAAAATATTGCTTATGTTTAAATCTGTGAAAAAAATTTAGGGTTCAATATTTTCTTCAATGCTGGTTTTGCTTTGCTCTCACCAGACTCTCCTTCAATAATAATGCACTTCTTAACCACAGAGATAAAAGAGATGTGATGATTAAAAGAGATGTGATGAAAATTACTATCACTCCCACCATTCACACTCACACAGTATATCTGATTTCAGAAAGTCACAACAAATATCCAATTACCATATTTCTAACAGCCTTACTTCACCCTTACCTGGGATATATGTAAGATGGGAAAAGACAGGAAGCCTAAGAAGGGTTTATAATGCCTTGATTAATAATTAAAGGAAGCTTCTCCCAAAACATGTTGAATTGTCCCTTTGTTTGTCATCCTAGAGGGTTTTACACCCTAGGTGAGGGATATACCTTTCTTTTGTAAAGTTAGAAAAGAACTATTGTAAATGCAGAAGAAGGAAAGAAGAACTTACACAACACTAGGAAAGAGTATAAGGGCTCTATAAATTAATTTACTTCAAGGAGTAGGTATCCACCTGTCCCGTGGACTATTCCACACAATAAGAACTTGAATTGATGTGAGCTTTAATTCCTGCTCAAATAGCAAGAAACATTTGCCACTGAGTATGATGAAGAATGAATTTGCTTACAGAAGAGGCTTTCCATTTTACCACAACTTAGAGTGAGCAGTATATTTTACATCATGATGCAATACACATATACATACTGTTTCATGAAACAATAATTACCCTCACTACATGTGATGCACTCTGATACTTCCTATTCTAATGTCTTTTAATGCTGTTCACGACCCACTAAATTGATTTCACAACCAACTAATGATTCATAACCCACAAATTTAAAACACTGGGCTATAGAAAATAGAAATATATAAGGCAATCTCTGACTATAACAAGTGTCCTTAAGGAAGCTTTAGCTTGGAGGTACAAGTGGGTAAGCCAAAGTCTGGAAGTTAATATCCACAGGAGGTTAAATTTTATTGTTACATTAGTTTGCCCACCGTAATATTTAAACTTCCCCATTGGTCAGTAACAGCTTTTATAGGCCTATTATCATAGACTTGCTGTTTCCAACTCTGTGGTAGACAGGAAAATGTCCCCCAAGGTTATCAGTCCTAATCCCTAGAACTTGTAAATCCCACTATATATGTGACAAGGGCCCTGGCAGATATGAATAAATTAAGAATCTTGAGATGGGGAGATCATCCGGGATTATCCTGTGGGCCCTAAATGCAATTACACATAACCCTATAAGAGGAAGGCAGTAGGAGATCTGATACACATCGAGGAGAAGGTGATGTAAAGAGGAGGCACAGAGATATTTGAAGATTCTGGCCTTGAAGATTGGAATAATGTGGCCATAAGTCAGTGAATGCCAGCAACCACCAGAAGCTGGAAGAGTGAAAGAAATTATTCTACCCCAGAGCCTCTGGAAGGAGTGTGGCCTTGCCAACACCTTGATTTGGGCCCACTGATACTGATTTTGGACTTCCGGCCTCCAGAACTGTGAGACAATAAAGTTCTGATGTTTTCAGCCACCAAGTTTGTGGTATTCTGTTATAGCAGGCTCCGAAACTAGTATAAGCCCTATGAAATTGACTTAATAAGAGACAAGGTACAAAGTGCCCCATAGTACACAGCCATCTGTAACTCTCTATACCTTGCTATATTTTAAGAAAGAGTTATGGTAGCTTACAGAGAGTCACAAAACATCCTGATAACACAAATAATAAATAGGCGAAAAGGGAAAACCCAAAGATATATATGCAAAACAGAGCCAACAAGGTTTATATTTCTGTATGCAAATATACATATAATAGTTCCTGCCATGAGTCCACAGCAAATTTGGCTTTAAAGTTTCTAACAGCCAGTATTCAAAGGAAGTCTCCTTGTTTATGTGATTCAGTGGTTATTAGATAAAAACAAGCCAAGACAAGGTGAAATTCCTACCCAGGATATTTCTTTTGGACTGAGCTATGCATGCTATACTCATTACACCCTGTGTCAACTTCTTAAGCCAGACCCAAGTTAACAAGGCTACTAATTATATCATAGGTTGATAACATATCAAAACTTAACTTGATAAAAACAAATTCTATAGCACATATTGATAAGATATCAAAACCTAATAAAACAAAATTCTATAGGAGGGAAGAGGGTGTCAATAGAATACCCTCTAGGAATATAGCTTGCCACTGATTTACCTTAATTCCGGGGTACATTTTAGAGTATTTATGACAGGCCTTGAAAAATGCTCAGAAAATAAGAAGTGTTCTCAGCTGAACTATTAAATATTCAACAAATGCTTCAGCCAATGCCTATATGGCTTGCTTGAGAGCAGATGTCTTATGGAGTAAAATACAGTGTTTCTACTGTCAAGCGGGGTCTAGATAACTACTGAGGAGTCAGATAAATACCCCATCCCTACTCCCTGAAGAAGCTTCAGGCCAGTGGGGTAGAGAAACACAGAGCACTCCAAATAGTTCCCCTAATCCAGCAAAGGGGTATCAAGAATGGCCTCCGGGAAGCGATACTAATTGACTGTTAGAGATGAGTAGCTCGGTGGGAGGGAGGGGAATGGCACCCCTGATGAGTCAGAAGTTTCTTCAGCCCCTAAAGTCAAGCAATGCGCTTGAAGCACGTCAAGGCCTAAGCTGGATGAAAAGAGAAAAAAAATCACGCAGAAAGAAAGTGGAAGGAGGAAAAGAAAAAAAAAAAGCATTTCATTCTCCACCACATGGCACACGCATAAACATTGCTTCAGAGGTTGGGGGGTTGGGGTCAGCGCTATAGCCATTTCCAACAAAATAGAGTTAGCGAACCCTGCAGGACGTTCATGAAAGCCAGGCCTCTCGTCCCTGAACCTGCGTTCCGTCAGTCCTCCGCTCACCTGGAGGCGCTCGTCTCACTGCGCAGGCGCCAGGTCAGACGTTAGGAGTTCCGGGTCTCTCACTAAGACTCCACTCTAGCCGCCAAACTTCCGTTTCTCTACTGCTCCCCGCTGAAGTCTCCGGCAGGAACTGGGGGGCGGGCCTTCCGGGAAAGGGGCGCGCGGCAGAGGAGGCTTGCGAATAGGTAAGTCTGTAGGTGACTGTTAGGGGGGCATGTAGTGAGTTATGGGCAATGGCTGCAGAGACCCTGCGGAGGTCTCCAACCTTGTAGAGTCTCCAGGAGTAGGACGAGTCAATTTCATTAAGCAGCTCGGAGGTTTCACAGGTCTCCCCCAAACAACTTGGCCTTTTCCTGCATAACTTGGCGAGATTTACCAAACGAAGGACGCTAGCCTAGTTTCCTCTCCGGCGCAGTTACTCTCTTCCTGTTTAGGCAGCATTCAAGGCTCGGTTTCTCTGCTCATCAGTTGGCCTTAGCTTTGTGGGGCTGGGGGTGCAGATTAGTTTTGTTACCAGCTTCAGAAAAGTATGATTGAATGATATTTAAGAAAAATATTAGCGAAATGCCCTACCGATTTAAACGTCGGTTGACTTGACACTGTTGCTTCCATCACAGGCAGGCGTGATCCAGGCGGTTGGAGGTTGGGGGTGTTCTTGTTGAATTGAGTAAAGCTTGACATCCATTCAGAGCCGTTCGTGTCTCTGCGACCCAGTAAAATAAGCGGTACTGGGCTTTAAAAAAAAAAAAGCACTGTGTCTAGATTTTTCTGTGAAACACGTGTGCACATTGTGTGAGTTCCTTGAGGCCTGATAACTCTATTAGGGCAGGCCCTGGGCCATGAGTTTCGCACGTCAGCCTCATAATTCAGTGAGATAGTACAACTGTCCTGTAGTAGATGAGAAAACGAAGGCAAAGAATACATACTACTGCAAACACGATATGTCCATTAAAGTGCAGTGGCAAGATTCCAACCAGCTTTTCTACTCCAGAGCTGGCGCTCTCCACTAACCCGTGGTTTTTGAGAAACCTCCCCCCCCCCCAGCAGAATTTACAAACACACACACACACACACATTTCAGCATTCACTTTTAAAGTTCCCCCCGGGGATTCACCACACTGAGGGTTACCCAGGTTAAGAACTCCTGCACATTATCTGCACTTTTCAAAGAAAAAAGGCAAACCTAATCCAAAGCCAGTTACTGTATAAACTTGACCTTTTAAATGCATCAGACCTATCAGAACGATCAGAGAAACTTAGCCTTTTATGCTAAAGTAAAGAGATGGATATTTTCTCCTATGGGCTTAACATGTTTTGCTCCGGCACATTTCAGTAATTTGTTTTTGCTTAGCATTTTCAAGTCCAGGTAATTTTTCTTCATGATACTGTTTTCTTTAGTTCACATTTAAAGAAAATTTGATATTTTAAGTGACTATTCTCTACCCCTTAGAATAGCTTCAAAAAAATCTAATTTTTTTGCCTTTTATCTTAATGTCTTTCACACGGTCATCATGGTTTTTTTAAGATAAAGTTGAAAGTTTCTGTAAAGGGGCATACCAGGGTCCTGAAAAATCCTAGATAAGGCTTTCCAATCTTTAAAAAAACGTAAAGCTAATATAGTGGCAGTTTGCCAGTCTCAGGACCAATATTTATGGACAGCAGAACTTGTGAGCTGTTTTAGTCTATGTAACAGGAAGGTTTACCAAGCTCCTATGCTGTACTTCATCAGAAGCATACAGGTCTGTGCTCTGTAAGAGACTACAAAGCAGTAATTGGCAACTGTCATAGGCATTTTCAGTTTGCTTCTATTTAGCAAGTGTTTCTGTTTCTAGTAAAGGATTCAGGTTTGGAGAGGCTTATTCTCCTTCTCCATCATAAAAGTTTTAGGACTTGGATTTTGTGATATGACCATTTCCATTGGATTCTAATGAGACCTTATTATTTATGAGCTATGTGTCCCAGTACTTTGCTACATTCCATGGTGGGCATGGAGATAACTTAGCATCCTGGGAAGGCTTCCGTGACCACTGTCCTAGTGAGTCCCTCCCTCCTTACTACCTGTCAGATTACCAAGCTGCTGGTCCCCTCGTCTATGTTTCTCTGGCTGTCAGTGTCTGTAAGTGAGGATACCATTCCAGGGAGGTGCAGGTTCAACTACATGGAGTGTGCAGATGCTTTTTTACATGATTAAATGAGGACAAGGAATAAACAAATGTGTCTGTATAGAACGTATGAACACCAAGCATGTTCAGGTTTTTCCTTTTTTCTTTTTTTAGTTTACCATTGATTCAGTGCCACTGTCTTGTTTCTCACATGGTCCTTCAAGCTTTGTTTTCCGAAAAGGAAACTCATATTTAGAGAGGATAGGTAATTGTTCAAAATAACCCGGTTGATGAGTGGCAGAGCCAGTACTCAAACCTAGGCCTCAGGATTCCATGCTGCCTCTTCATTTAAAAATAAAATGATTTGGGGCTTCCCTGGTGGCGCAGTGGTTGAGAGTCCGCCTGCCGATGCAGGGGACCGGGTTCGTGCCTCGGTCCGGGAAGATCCCACATGCCGCGGAGCGGCTGGGCCCGTGAGCCATGGCCGCTGAGCCTGCGCTCCACAACGGGAGAGGCCACAGCAGCGAAAGGTCCGCGTACCGCAAAAAAAAAATAAAAATAAAAATAAATAAATAAAAATAAAATGATTTGGGGCTTCCCTGGTGGCGCAGTGGTTGAGAGCCCGCCTGCCGATGCAGGGGACCGGGTTCGTGCCTCGGTCCGAGAAGATCCCACATGCCGCGGAGCGGCTGGGCCCGTGAACCATGGCCGCTGAGCCTGCGCGTCTGGAGCCTGTGCTCTGCGACGGGAGAGGCCGCAACAGTGAGAGGCCCGCGTACTGCAAATAAAATAAAATAAAATAAAATAAAATGATTTGGGGTTCAGAACATATTTTCGTGAAACTTTTGTAGCAAAATGATAGTTCCTAGACCACCTTACAAATAACTGATCGTGGAAATATTGTGCAATGGCAACAGAAATCTGTTCTGATGCCATAATGGTAATTAAGCAAAACAAAGAAAAGTTGATTAAGAAACCTTTTGTTTTTAAGTTTTTTTGTCTGATGTTTGGGAAAAAGATAACCTTAAAAGTGGAAAGAAGACAAAAGATAATGCATGCAAAGAAACTTTTTGTAGCTTCTGAAGGCAACTTCTGGTAATTTGCAAGGCCTTTAGAGGTTTATAGCACTGACTGTTTTCTCTTTATACATTAACTGTTAATGACTTTTTTTCTCATTGATGAAATTATACATCTCTGACAACCCCAATCCATCCCCATCCACATAATGGAGCAAGAGTTGGGAGAGAAAGGAATCCTAGAACTGAGTGCTGAAAGGAAAAGGAAGGAGTAAGTAAGGTTTGCACAGATCCCAGGTTGGAGGGGAGAGACCTTGGACAGTTCTCCCACTGCTGGCCTTCAGGTGGCGCTATTGGCCCAATATTGCTCAGTTGGTGTTCGGAAGGTAAATGGTTTGAGACTAACATTCTGAAATTGGTTTGAGGTCATCCTCTGCTCTTTCAATGGATCTTGGAATGGACATGAAAAATTCTTTAATTTAAATACTGGATATTTAAATTGCCAGAGCAGTTTTGAAATTAACTTGGCGGCATTCCTGTTGAGGAGGGTTTTTTAATATATTTCTTCTCTTGGTTTTTCAAGATAGGTTTATGCCTTTTTTCTATTTGGAGATCAACTCCTTTTCATCCCAGCTGAACTGTCCCCCAGGATACTGTCTTAGTCAGCAAAGACTCTCATCTCACTATAAAAATTTCATGTAAATTAGCATATTCTGCCAACAGGTACCCTTACATTTGAACTAGCATGGAATGAGGGTTATTCCACCAGCAACATTCTTTGTTTTTTTGTTTTTTTTCAGTTAAGGAACTCTCAAATGCTTTTTTTTTTTAATTGAAGTATAGTTGGTGTACAATATTATATGTTACAAGTGTACCATATAGTGATTCACAATTTTTAAAGGTAATACTCCATTTACAGTTATTATAAAATATTGGCTGTAGTACCTGTGAACGTTCTTGATTTTTATGTATCACCTATATAATCTTCGATATATAGTACCTATAATTTCTGCATATTACAGATATCATTCTTATACTATTTCAACATTCTATGCCTCTGAAGAAAAAGTTACTGTTTTCAGCTAATAAGAATTCAGCTAATTTTCATTAAAGCAGAATATATAAAATGGAAGATAAGGCAAGTAACATCACAATTCATAAATGCCTTTTGTTCAGGAATAAAATGAATCTTTTGAGCTGTTGAGTTAATTCCTATAAGACTACTATCTTTGTTTTTCCCAGCTGGCTCTCAGTCTCTAGGCAGAATTCAATCCAGCAACCTGGAGGCTAAATGACCTCATAACTCATTAGCTGTTCTTAGAGCCATCTGGAGCCCTTGAGGAGAACAGCATTCAAAGGGCTGATAATAAAGACAACAGCATAATTATTTCTCCACCATGATTAAACCTTTAGGTGGCAAGCAGTCAGCATGTTTATTATGCAGATTGCTGAGGTAGGTGTTTTCTGAAGGTATAATAACAATGCTGTGGTAGGATAACTTGTTTCCCTGTCCTCATCTAGCCTACAAATAGGTAAGCTGACTCTCAGTAAATAACCTATTGAGTCATAAAATCGTTCATTGTAAAAGAGGCAGTACAGCTGGGACGTAATAGTGTGTGAACACCAAATGTAAAAGATGCAAAAAGGGGCTTCCCTGGTGGCGCAGTGGTTGAGAGTCCGCCTGCCGATGCAGGGGACACGGGTTCGTGCCCTGGTCCGGGAGGATCCCACATGCCGCGCGCGGAGCGGCTGGGCCCATGAGCCATAGCCGCTGAGCCTGCGCGTCCGGAGCCTGTGCTCCGCAACGGGAGAGGCCACGACAGTGAGAGGCCCGCATACCGCAAAAAAAAAAAAAAAAAAAAGATGCAAAAAATGTAAAGCATGCAAAGGAAATAGCCACTTGGACTGTGGATATTTCTCAACACCAAGGCACATCCTGCCAAAGATGTGAACTGATTCACGTGTGGCTTGCCGTGTTTTCACTTTGTAAACCGTTCATTCGATAATCTGGGAATTTCTTGCACTAACCTGTTTATCTTTCTTCTCATTTTCTATAGGGACTCTTGCTCCTTGCTGCGCAAGAAATGTCGTCACTTTCAGAATATGCCTTGCGCATGAGTCGTCTCAGTGCCCGGCTGTTTGGTGAAGTTGCCAGGCCTGCTGATTCCAAATCCATGAAAGTGGTGAAGCTGTTCAGCGAGCAGCCTTTGGCCAAGAGGAAGGAGACTTATGACTGGTATCCTAATCACAACACTTATTTTGCACTCATGGGGACACTACGTTTTCTTGGACTCTACAGGTAATGACAAAAAAAAACCACACACACGAAGAGTAACCTATAAGAAATTTGTTTAGTAGATCAGAAAAGGAAAAAATTAGCCTTTCTATCTTTATAGTTTTGTGGTTCTTATAATAGTGCCCAGGTAGTTCAAAAGGTACAGTTGTGGGAGGGGAAAGCTTTCAAAATATCCATAATGAATATACTTAAAAAAAAAAAGAAACATGCAGTTATTGGAAGACATAATTTAATTATGTCTAAAATGTGACTAACATTGACTAGATACTGAGCTATAGTGAGATGTTAAATTAGTCATTAATCTAAGAGCACTCAATGGATGCAGAGGAAAACTGGCCTAAACACTGAGCACATTTTTGTTGGTCAGATGAAAAGAGTCCCTGCCCTGTGGCTGATCTGCTTCCTAACTGGCGAGGGGGAGCCTCCTTCCTTTCCTGAGGGCAGTTTTGTAGGATTTCTTATTTCCTTTCACCCTCTTTGGACACTTTTAGTTGGTACCCTTTTTGGTATACGAATTTGGTCTAAATAAGCTGTAGTTTACCTTTAAGAGTAATATGTAATCAACATTATAATAGGATAATAATATGTAATAGTAAGAGTAGCAGGCTCTTTCCACCATGCATTTGTATGTTTGTGTATGTGTCGGAAGTGGGTGCTTAAGATGATATACTGCTCTAGAAAGAAAAAAGATCAAATACCCATGTGACCATTTTCTTTAAAAAAAAGTCTTAGTTACCAAACAAATACATGCTCATTATAAAAGAATTTAAACAGTACATAATTGTATAAAGTTAAAATGCCTACTTTTTTTTTCAATTTAACAAGTTTTAATTGGACTTGTCTTAGGGCAACAGTACAAACATTAATTTGGGACTGTTGGCGCTAATATAATAAAATTAATAGTTCATTCCAGATAACTAAAGATTGGTACATTCTTTTATCCAATAGATTTTTTTTTAAGTACCTTCCATGTACAGGCACTTAAGATGGGCACAGGGGGAACAGCAATTAACAAAATAGAATAGATTTTCTTAGTTAATATATTACTAGAGATGATAGTCCATGACGTTATTTTGAATTTCTGGAATTGCTTTTGGGATTATCTCCCTTGCCATTAGTCTCGGCTCAAAAAATAAAAATTAATTTTATTCTTACCCCAAATAAAATATTGGAAGGTAGATGTCCTCAGTAGAAAATCATAACCCATAACCAAATTAAATACATTCAGTTATTTTAATTTACTTGTTTGCTGCTACTCTCCATTTGTTTGAAAAATAAAGCCTTGACTATCTTTGGGGACAGAGAAAAAATACTTAGCATTTAGTTATCCATGGAAAAGCACAATTATTTTCACATTTAGCCACTAGTTATGGTAAATGGTGCCTCTAACACAAGGCCTCCTGGGAAGTCAGGCAGGATGAAACTAGACAGTCTTCAATGAAGAAAATCTTACTCAGAGACCTACAAAACAGGGAGGGAAGCAGGTTCTCAAAAACAGTGACTCATTCAGCCAAGCAGGTGCTTGGGCTGGTTCATCAGCAGAGACAAAGACCCCTGCCTTGGTCGCTTGCTCTCTGGAGGAGGTTGTCGGGAAAGGTTGGGGGGCGGGGAGGGAAGGAGAAGGGGGAAACATATTAAATAAGTAAATTATGTGGTGTGTTACCAAGTTGAATGTGCTACAGGGAAGAAAAACAGTAGAGCCTGCTGAGCAGGATCAAGAGTGCTGACTGGGCACAGTATTAAACAGGACAGTCAAGGTTAGCCTCATTGAGAAGATGAGGCTTAAGCAGAGACTTGAGAGTGGTGAGTGAGCCAGGTGGGACCCAGGGAAGAGCTTGCAAGGCAGAGACAAGAGCCGAGCAAAGGCCTTGAGTTGGAATGTTCCTCGTCTGTTCCAGGGGCTGCACAGGCTGAGGGGAGAACAGTGGGACAGGAGGTGGATTGTGCAGGGGGCTGAGTAAAACGGGGAGCAGTTTGCCGGGTTGTAAACAGGAGTGACATGATCTGACTTATATTTCAGAAGAATTACTCTGTTTTTGAGAATGACTTATTTGGGGGGCAATCATAGCTGATCCCTAAGAGGTCTGTTGTACCTATCATGTTCATGGAATGAAACATCATACCCTTAAAACTGATCTATTTTAAAACAGCCTAGGGGGAATTCCCTGGCAGTGTAGTGGTTAAGACTCTGAGCTTTCACTGCTAAGGGCCCGGGTTCAATGCGGTTGGGGGACTAAGATTCCACAGACCACATGGCACGGCCAAAATAAAAAAATAAAGTAAAATAGCCTAGGGAGTTAAAAATTGGGCCCAGCAAACCCCTCTCTTACATTTAATTGGTACGCCATTATCCACCCTTTTACAGGTGAGGAGACCAAGGGGCAGGGAGGGAAGATTCCTTATCCAAGGTCACACAGCTACTGAATGGTGGAGCTGTGACTTAAACCCAGGGTCAAATGGGTTCCACAGCTTACATATTTAAACACTATACTGTTTGAGGGCCTCTATATCCGCAGGTTGCATATCTGCAGATTCAACTGACCACGGATCAAAAATATTAAAAAAAATTCCAGAAAGTTCCAAAAAGCAAAACTTGAATTTGCCACACACCTGGCAACTATTTATATAGCATTTACATTGTATTAGGTGTTGTAAGTAATGTAGAGATGATTTGAAATATTCAGGAGGATGAGTGTAGAATATGCAAATACTATGCTGTTTTACGTAAGGGACTTGAGCGTCAGTGGATTTCGGTATCTGGGGGGGGTCCTAGAGCCAGTCCCCCAAGAACACTGACCGTATTTGATCTTAGAACGCAGATATTTTTATACAGTACAGGCAGTCTTCATTCGTATGTACAGACAGTCCTGGCAGCCTTGACCCCTGGAGGATCTGTCTGTTGATCCGGCTTCCTTCTGCCTGAGACTTTCCCCGGCAGCCTTTTTGTGTGAATCATCCACTGCCATCAGGGCAGCTTCCTCCAGACCTTTCCCGTTTGTAGCAGGTGCTAATCCCTGGGCCCCTCAGGGTCTCATGTAGCTGTTGAAGCTTATACCCACTTTCTGCCCCCTTCAGTGTTTAGTCTTAGTGTTACAGGGAAATTTGGGGCAATTATCAGTGTTGTATCCTAGTTACCTAGGTTTACATGGGCGGGTTTGGTAATTAAGCTGTGGGTAGCATTGTTTCTGTGAGGGAAAACTGACCTAGAAATGAACTTTGGGAACACAGCCCATCTGTATGTCGGGGATTCCCTGTCCTTTCTGTTCACCAAGCTGAGCATGCGCCCTGTAGGAGTCAAAGCTTGATAACCAGAACCACCTAAGAGAACATTCTAGATTGGTGTACTTTTCCAGTCTGATAAAAATACTGGCTACTTTTTTTTTCTTTCTCTTTTAGAGATGAGCATCAGGACTTTAAGGATGAGCAGCGGCGTCTGAAGAAGCTTCGTGGAAAGGGGAAACCAAGGAAAGGAGAAGGGAAGAGAGCAGCAAAAAGGAAATAGTGTTGGGCCATCAGGCGAGGACTTCTCCCTCAGCAACCAAGAGCAGGACGAAGTGTATTTATTGTCCCTCCACATATTGGAGGAGTACAAGCTTCCTAAGTTGAAGATTATTCAGAGGAATACAGTCATCTCCGTGCTGAAGTCTAATGCAGTTGAATTGTGACTGGTTTCTTGAACACATTTTAATTCTGCAACATTGTTTACCTTGGTTCTGTAATCTGAAGTTTACCTTATTCCCCAGAGAAATGAGTGCATGATTACTATTGAATGACTTGTTTGGGAGGGGATGGGATGTTGGCGGAGTAGAGGGGAAACTCATTAAATGAACACCCTCGTTACTCCCTCCTTGCTTCCCCACTTAGCCAGCCCTAAGCTCTTTCATCTCTCTGGCTGTTCAGCTACGGTCTCCACCACCAAGCTCACAAACTTGATGTGCCTCTCCACCTACTCCTTTGAGAATATCTGTAAGATAAATTTGTGGGATAAAAGGCTGCGTCTGTTAAGAGAGCATTGGGTACCTGCTGTATACAGCCTACCAGAGCCCGGGTAATACAGTGGTTTGCAACAAACAGTCCGTACCTTGTGGAACTTTCAGTCCTGAGGGAGAGCCTAATATTACATAATTACATAAATACAATTGTATTACATGCTACAAAGGAAAAATCCAGACCAGACTTCTGTGAGAGTGTGGATGGATCGATCCACAAAGCAAGAGGCCCAAACCTCATTTGGTATTTTAAAGAAGGCGTCCCTGAAGAGATGATATTTAAGTGGGGCTCTGAAGAATAAATTAGAGTTAGGCAGAAGAAAAATGGTGGAAAAGCATTTGAGGCACAGAGAATGCCGTTTGCAAAGCCCTAAGGTAAGAAGAAATTGTCCCGTTCAAGGAATTGGAAAAATGACCACTAACTAGTATGGGTTAGTCATAATGAAATAGACAAAGGCCAGACTGTGAAGGGCTTTGCAAGTTCTGTGAAAAAGGTTGGACTTAACCAACTTAACCAGAGATCAAAGTGCGTAAGACGTTATTTCTGTGAGAGGTGAGTTGTATACAGTAGAGGAGCTCGATGCTCATTGTGTTATATTCTAGCAGTGAGTTTCCAATGAGGTTGCAAGGGCTTTCTGATTTTTTTTTTTTCCAAGAATTCTGAAGATCTCTAGCACCATCAAGGAAATTTTTTAAGTACTTTGTTTTTATTGTGGTAAAATCATAAAATTTACCATCTTAACGATTTTCAAGTGTACAGTACAGAAGTGGTAACTATATGCACATTGTTGTGCCAAATAAAGTACCTTTAACCTCGTTCCTACCTCTCTCAGGAAAAGAGCAAAGCACACAGGCGGGAGCGCGTGCAGCTACTACTCCAACTATGATTTTCTTTCCCTCCAACACTGGAAGTATTGGCAATAACTGCCCCGTGAATAATTCCTGAACTAGTAGGAATCCTGCTGCATATGCTTAGATAAATGATATTTTTAAAGAGGCCTAATCCAGATGGTATAGCTAGGGCCTATATTACAGTTGTTGGTAAAAATAAAAACTAACTAAAAATGGGTAATTCCATCTGATAGATGTGAATTCCAGCAGAAGGCTGAGAATCCAGTTAGAACTCTTTCCCGAGCACCTGCCACATGCCTGGCACATGCTAATTTTAGAGGACACAGATAAATAGCCGTAGTCCTTAAGACTGTGTGAATGAGCATGTGTGTGTTGTAAAGTATCGACAAGATCTTGGGGATTTGCTCAGAAAAGTGCAGATGCACTGTTACTCTTGGCCAATGCAGCTGAGCCTGGTGGGTGGATGGGCCCCAGGACACTGGACTGAGAAACAGGCTTGTAGCCTGGATCCAGTGTAGCTAAATGGATGTTCTGAATCATGCCATCTCCACCTTTGGGAGAAAGACTAACTGTAAGAGGAACTTAGGAGCATTAGGTTGATACTTTAAAGAGGATAACTGCTTTAGATCCCAACAGCTATCCTGAGTCAGAAAACAAGGCAAAAATCTGTGTGTTGGTTCTCTGATGGGCCCCGAGCCTCCAAGGAGCCTTAGCACTGTTTGATAGGGAAGCTGTAGACAACTCAGCAGCAGGTTAGTGTGGCACTGCTCCATGCTGAAAATTAGGAACTAAAGCTAAAATGCATTTGTACATCAGCTGTACCCTAAAACGAACTGATACAGTAAACACTGTGCAGCTCAAGACAGCCTGTACTAAACAGTGGACCAGATGGAAAGTAGAGGATGAGAGGGACGAGTCAATTCTTTTTTTTTTTTTTAACATCTTTATTGGAGTATAATTGCTTTACAATGGTATGTTAGTTTCTGCTTTATAACAAAGTGAATCCGTTATACATATATCCCCATATCTCTTCCCTCTTGCGTCTCCCACCCTCCCTATCCCACCCCTCCAGGTGGTCACAAGGCACCGAGCTGATCTCCCTGTGCTATGCAGCTGCTTCCCACTAGCTATCTATTTTACGTTTGGTGGCGTATATATGTCCATGCCACTCTCTCACTTTGTCCCAGCTTACCCTTCCCCCTCCCCGTGTCCTCAAGTCCATTCTCTAGTAGGTCTGCGTCTTTATTCCTGTCTTGCCCCTAGGTTCTTCATGACCATTTTTTGTTTTTGTTTTTAGATTCCATATATATGTGTTAGCATACAGTATTTGTTTTTCTCTTTCTGACTTACTTCACTCTGTACGACAGACTCTAGGTCCATCCATCTCACTGCAAATAACTCAATTTCGTTTCTTTTTGTGGCTGAGTAATATTCCATTGTATATATGTGCCACATCTTCTTTATCCATTCATCTGTCGATGGACACTTAGGTTCCTTCCATGTCCTGGCTATTGTAAATAGAGCTGCAATGAACATTGTGGTACATGAGGACTAGTCAATTCTTGATGCCATGGAACCAACACATTTCAGGACACCAGTGACCAAAGGTTAAGACAAGAACTAACTGTAACTAGAAAAAAAGTCTTTTAACTGTAGGTTTCAGCTAGCCAGATTGTTTAGTTGGATTTCTCTGGTCACGACCCAAACTATTTGTTTTCCCTCTAATGTTTAGTGTTTTGTGTGCATGAAGGATTTTGCCCTTGACTTTAGTGTGGCATAGTAAAAAGAGATTAGGGTTTGGATTCAAAAGTCATGGGTTTGTGCGAGTTCTACTCACTGGCTGGGAGACCTCAAGTCACTTAACGCCTCTGAACCTCTTTCTGCCTCTGTCAAATCCTGATGATACTTCACTGGATTAATGAAATCATGTTTGTGAAAAGGACTAGGTAAACTGTAAAAGGTTAATCAAATATTTTTACATACAGCTATTTGTATGACCAGTAAGAATCGGTACGTCTTACTAGCAGATTTTTCCAAGAAGGTGTTGACAAATACCTGCTAAAAATATGAAGTTCTCTGTGTTTACATGCAGCGTGATAGGTTCAGGAAGAAACAAGTGTGAGATGCACTTTATTGTTTTTGTTTCTAACATTTTATTTAATTTTTGGCTGCGCCATGTGTTAGTTGCAGCACACGGGCTCTTCGTCGTGGCATGCAGGCTTCTCTCTAGTTGGGGCGCGCGGGCTCCAGGGCGTGTGGGCTCTGCAGTTGGCGGCATGCAGGCTCTCTGTTGAGGCGCGTGGGCTCAGTAGTTGTGGCGCACAGGCTTAGTTGCTTCGCGGCATGTGGGATCTTCCCGGACCAGGGATCGAACCGATGTCCCCCGCATTGGAAGGTGGATTCTTTACCACTGGACCACCAGGGAAGTCCCAAAATGCATTTTATTGTTATGTAATCATGGGTTCCAGAAATTTATTTTTTGAAAAAGCACACACATACATAATAGTGCTTTTATTTATGAAGCACCTTCCACAGAAGAATAAGTCAGAATTTAAAATTCCACCCTCTTCACCTTTTTCCTCTTTCCTCACACATTTCTCCCAAAGCTTCTAAGTCTCAAAGTTTAGAGAGTGAGAGATAGGAACAAACTTCCAGAGCAATAGACAGGGGGAAAGGTCTTTCAACCTGCCAATCCTGTCTTCATGGCCCTTAAGTACTCATTTGTTAGTTCAAAAGGAAGCGTTTCTTTAAAAAAAAATTTTTTTTGAGATAAAATCAGCAAAACAAACAGCAATACATTCAAGAAGACTTAGATGAAACAGGGAAACAAACAGTGAAACCCTGGATATCCAAATACTGGAAAACCAGTAAAACATTTATGCTGAACTTGAAACGTTTTGTAAAATGACATAGAAGCAGCAAAACAGAGAAGTTCATGAAACTAGTGGGAAGACTGACCAAAGAACCTACCCAGATGCAACTTTCTAACGTCACTGGAGATCTGGTAGAATTATAAGTTCATATTAAAGTAGAAACTAGACTTAAACCAATGTAGATTCTAAATCGTCTTCTACTTAAGAAAATGTGTTTTCTGAGACAGGATAGATTCATTTACGGAGAACTTTCTGTGTCTGTTGCAGAAAACATGCGCTTCTCCTTACTGACAATCTGAATTGGCGCTCGGTATCATCTTCCCCAAATCGCCTGAAAACTACTAACTGACCCTTCCTTTTGAGTTTGGCATAAAAACAACACTCAACAGAAACTGAAGAGAACAAGGATCTATCTAAAAAGAGCTCCAGGCTGAGTATATCGGTATGGGAATTGACCAGTGCATTAAGCACCAAACAAGTTAAACTCTTAATAAAGAAATAACAGAGAGGAGAGATCCGTGTGGTTTGAATCATCAGGAACTTCACAAGCAGTGAAAACAATGATTGCAAGTAATGTCAACATTTTTGGAGCACTTACCAGATGCCAGGCGTTGTGCTTTGTAAACCTTACGTAACCCCCATATGATAAGAATCCCCGTTTTACAGATGAAGAAACTGAGGCTTAGATCTTGTACCCAAGATCACACAGCTCTAAATGTCTTAGACTGAGGTTTAAATCCAAGCTGCCTGACTCAAAAGCTTGTACCTTTTATGACACGACAGAGTAGTACAGATCTGCTAAGTCAGAGGATTATCGTAACAATAACTACCACTTGTCCAGTGTTTTAGCATTTGCCAAGCACTATGCTTAACTCTTTCTATAAGCTATATCATTTAATTCTTAAAACAACCCTATGAAGGAAGTGTTACCGTTCCCATTTTATATGTGGACTGCAGTTTAGAGCTGTGGTTCTCAGCTCCAGCTATCCATTAGAATCCCCGGCAGGAGGTTAGAAGAGCCCTGTGCCTGGTCCCACTCCAGGCCAATTCAATCCGAGTTGGGACAGGGAGGGAGAAATGACTTAATCACTGTATTTCTGAGAAGCTCCTATGGCTCTGTTGTGTAGCCAAGTTTAAGAATCATTGGTTTAAAGCAGTATTCCTCAAACTCCAGTGTTCAGCAGTATCATCTGGAGAGCTTGTCAGACATAGCTGGCCACACCCCAGAGTGTCTTATTCAGTAGGGCTCCAAGGGGCCCAAGAATTTGCATTCGTAATGCTTCCCAGGTGTTGCTGGTGCTGCTGGTGTGGGACCACACTTGGAGAACTAATAGTTTAAAGTCGCTTGGCCAAGGTCCCCCCATTGGCAAACTACTGTGGCTCTACCTCGCTAGTGAAATTCCCTAGCCACCCTGGAACCTTTTCAAATCTTTAGAACTTGACAGCAGTAAAATAAGTATCCCAGGTAGGGAGAAAGATTTAGCTAATATGAGAAAGTTTATGAAAATACTGAATGTTGTAAAAAAAATTGAATAAATGGAGAGGGATCCCATATATCTGAATGGGAAGATTATGTATTATTGAGATGTTAATTGTTTACATTTAATTTATATAATTTATACCAAAATTTCGATATACATTTCTTGTGTTTGATAAAAGGATTTAAAATTTCAAAATCCATTTGGAAGGAAAAATAGAGAACACAAGAAATTCTGAAAAGGAAGAATAATGTGGGGACTTATAACAGATGTTGAAACATATAATTTAAATTGTTTCTGGATTTCCCTGGTGGCGCAGTGGATAGAATCTGCCTATCAATGCAGGGGACACAGGTTAGATCCCTGGTCCAGGAAGATCCCACGTGCTGTGGAGCAACTAAGCCCATGAGCCACAACTACTGAAGCCCGTGTGCCCTAGGGCCCACGTGCGGCAACTACTGAGCCTGTATGCTGCAACTACTGAAGCCTGCGCGCCTAGAGCCCGTGCTCTGCAACAAGAGAAGCCACCGCAATGAGAAGCCTGCGCATTGCAAAAAAGAACCAACACAGCCAAAAAAAAAAAAAAAGTTGTTTCTAAAAATAGTGATATTCATACAAGAATAAATCATTGGGGAAAAAAAGAGATAACCCAGAAATAGTTTGTATAAGAATTAACATATAATAAAAGATGCTTCACAAATTAGTTAATAAATGGTATTGGGACAATTAGTTGGCAATTGGGTGGGGGGAAAACAATTTAGGTTATCACTTCATGCCATACACCAAATAAATTTTGGATGCGTCAGTAATTAAACATGGGGGGAAAATTATTAATGGAAACTATAAGGGAATAGAACTGAATCATTAGCTAAACTTGGACAGGAATTTACTTCTCTAACTTCAAGTAATAAAAGAAGCCCAAGGAAAAGGCAAGCAGATTAAAAACAGGTTCTTAAGAAAATTTTTAAATCATACCAAAAAATATTTATGGCAAACAAGACAAATAAATAGGGTATTTTTAAAGTTATATAAAGAGCTCATACAATTTTATGAGAAAAACATTCATGTAACAAAAGAAAAAGGGCAAATGATATAAATAGGCAAATGACACAAAAAGAGCAACTAGAAGTAGTAAACAAATACACGGTGGGGGGGTGGGGGGGTGGGGGGGATACACACTTTGGCCTCAGGGCCATTATATCTTTGCCTCCAAACACAATCTCCCCAGACGTCCCACCTGACTCTTGAACTCACTTTTTCAGGTCTTTGTTCAAATGTCACCTCAACAAAGCTTTCTCTGACCAGCCATTTGAAAATCACATATGTTATTCACTAGTGAACCACACCCCCTCTTCTGCTTCATTTTTCTCCCTGGCACCTTTTCCCCTTGCTAGAACCCAGCTCTGTGTGGACAGGAATTTTACACACTGCCATATCCCCAGTGCCTCGAACAGTACGTGATTCGTAGTCAGAATCTCTACATTTTTGTTGAATGAATGAAATACTCAAGCTTGCTTATAATTGGAACGTAAATGAGGTACATTTTTCTCACTATATTAGAAAAGAGAGAAAGAAAAGGAGAAAGGGAGGGAGGGAGAGATGAAGGAAGAGAAAGATAAGTGAATGATAATGATAATTCATTTGGATTGATAACGTGATTTAGTAAAACTGGAAAACGTTGTCGGCAGCGTATTTAGTTTAACCTTATGGGAAAAGAATCTGGTCTTCCCTGGTGGCGCAATGGTTAAGAATCCGCCTGCCAAAAGCAGAGGACACAGGTTCGAGCCCTGGTCTGGGAAGATCCCACATGCCACGAAGCAACTAAGCCCGTGCGCCACAACTACTGAGCCTGTGCTCTAGAGCCCGTAAGCCACAACTACTGAGCCCACGCACCTAGAGCCCGTGCTCCGCAACGAGAAGCCACCGCAATAAGAAGGCTGTGCATCTCAAAGAAGAGTAACCCCCGCTCACCACAACTAGAGAAAGCCCACAGGCAGCAATGAAGACCCAACACAGCCAAAATTTTTAATAATTAATTAATTTAAAAGCCTATGCTTTAAAAAAAAGAAAAGAAAAAGAATCTATCGATGTGTATACTGAGCCATTAATAACACCCATATCCTCTGACCCAAAATGGTGTTGATTTTTAAACACTATTCTCCAACAAAATATATCCTAGCTCCTTGGAGAAACAGTGGATTCCAGAGCTGGGACAGGTAAGATACAAATTATGCCAGAAAGTCAGGAAGTGCCCCTCCAAAAAAAGGATGAGGGACCTGTTGAAAGGGCATGGAATCCAACCCGAAAAAGTTCCCAGTGGCCAAGGCTGGAACAATTTGAGCAACAAAACAAATAAGAATAGTACTGAATTAAAACCCAGAGATTAAAATAAATATCCTTGAGCTCATACTGATACAAATAAATTGGGAAGAAGGGACAACCCTTCCTTATAGAAGAATTCTAATTTAAAAATGTAAGGAATGAGGGAAAGAGGAAATCACCATCGGAACACCGCATAATCATTGCTGCAGCCCAGATCCACTGATGGGATGCTGAAATTAGTGGGCAAAAGTTTTAGGAGAAACCAGATATTTGTATGCTTTTAAATGATATCCCCTAGATAACTATTGTTTACAAGGAGAAAAGTAGTAACTTTAAGGTAGAGAAACCTAGCGGGCACCACCTTAAGCAGGTAATCCACGTTGACATCAATAATAAGACACGCCGACATCCTGTACTCCTGATAGGATACACTGAGAGGGCTACACCACTCCTGTGAAGTTCTTCCCCATAAGTAGAACTGGGACTTCTGTCAGGTACCCTGGCAAGATACAGATGGGCTTGGAGTTGCAGGGCTATGACAGTACGAGATTAACACACATGGCACCTTGCCTTGGCCCATGCAGGTTTCCCCAGGCGAAGGCTCTGGTCCTGGAAGCAGCAGTGACAGCAGAAGGCGGAGCAGGGGGACATGGGTTAGGCAGCTGGGGGACACAAGTGAGCCTGGAGTTAGTAATTAGAGAAAGAAGAGTGCAAAAGGTAAAATCAAGCTCAGAGTGTGGAAGCATAAGGACCAGAGAGTTCAAGAAAGAAGCAACCAGGCCAAGAAGGATCAGAGGGAAAGAATCTAGCCCAGAGGTCATAGGCCGGTAGCCTGCAGCCCATATTTGGCCCGTGAATGTGATTTGTCTGGCCCACATGATATTTTTTGAACTGTGAAGTAGATATCAATGTTTTTTAATGAAGAGATTTTACATCAGAATGTAAAATCATCAGATTTACATCATCAGATATCAGCTTCTCTTTAAAAAAAAAAAAATCAGAAGTCATGGGAACACTGGGTGTCTGTGGCTGCCCCTCCAGGACAGAGAAGTCAGAGACAGCCTCCGTTTATTACTGGGCTGTTTCCCTGCCTGTTTCTCTGGTTCCGTCACCTGCGTGGCTTTCCTGTAGGCTTTTCAGTTTCAGGATCTCGCCGAAGCAGTGAAGTCCACGTGACGAGCCAGGCAGGGAGTGACTGTAGGATAAGGCACTGCCTGTCCCTGGCCTGGGTTTGAATCAGCCCCCTTGGTGTTGAAGGAGCGTCGCTGGTGAGGGTGCTCTCTGCAAGGTTCCAGTGCAGCCAGAGCGCCTAAGTTCCAGGGGCAGTGCTATCAATCCATGCCGTCAGAAACTGAGACAGGAAAGCACATTCTACCGAGGAAGAGCCTCGCAGGCTTCATGGTTTCTGCTCTGTCACACTCAGCTCTTCTCTAAGCAGTAAGACACCTGGTTCTCTCTCTGTTTCCTGGGATCTTGCGACAGCCAAGGAAAAAATAGAATAGGATCCAGTAGGCTTTGCATGGACGAGACAGACATATTTGTGTGGTTTGAGGGCAGAGGTGGGAGGAAGAAGAGATGATGCATTTCAGGAGGGACCACTGTTCTGGAACAGAAGTTTTCTGGCTGTCTTCCCTGTGTGAGTGTGCATCTTACCTACTCTGATAGCAAATACGGGTAGGAATTGCTGGCTGCCAAGCATGAACTTGAACTCCGATGGGGAATGACTTCTGAGCCCTTGGGTCAGTGGTGGTACTGACCCAGAATGAAGCCAGATGGGTGACCAGCCCGACCAGGACACCTGGTCTGGCAGGTGGCATAGAGAAGGCAAGGGCTCCGTCACTCTGCTTCTCCAGCCACAACTTGACAGTCAGCGGGGCAGAGCGCAGGGAGAGCCGGGGCCTTGGGCAGAGTATAAACCCCTCACACGGAGGCAGAAGCCAGCAGCAATGACCCCCAGAGAGATAGGAGGAGGCACCAGCCGTCTGTGTGGGGAGGGGAGCCCTCAGGCGGACGAGGGGCTCTGCCGCTGTGAAGGCGGGGGCCCTCAGGGCTCTCGCTTGCTCTGCTTATCCTGTTCACGGGGAGTTATTCGTGGTGGAGAGGCTAGGTGGAGCTGAAAAAGAAAGGAGAGGCGGCAAAGCCACTACCACGTGAAAATCAAAAGTGGATAGAACATGCTGGGGTTTAAGTAAAGGGAAAGTAAAGATGAGCTCACATAAATTAGATTTTTACACAACCTTTCAGAAATACATCTAGGATGTAAAAATTGGGGTTTGTCTATTCTGTTTTTCTTTGGACCTCTTCCCTTCGTTTAGCCTTTGCTCTTAGCTCTGGGTGGGAGACCAGTCGGAGTTAAAACACCACTTTCTTTCCCAGTCGCACAAGACTTGCACTTGTCAATCAGTGTGACTCCAAGAAGGAATAACACTCAGCGGATGGACTCAGCCCTCCTGCGCAGAATCGTCACCTGAGGCGTCTCTGAATCAGCTGGATGGGCTGCAGCCCAGGCATCTGCATTTCCCACAAGTGCTTCCAGGTGATTAATATGCACTTTAAAGCATGAGCATCACTGTTTCAGGAATTCTGGTGGAAACAAAATTGAAAGGGATAAACACTGGTTCCAAGATACTTCGTTAGTGAGCCACAAGATGTAGGCCTCCAGATGACCGTGTGCTTGGAAACGTATCAAAGATGACTTGAGTCAACTTTGAATTGTGGGGTCCTCATCACCAATCTCCTTCAGGCTCTGATTTTATAATTCTCTCCAACAAGCTCATATGTCTGTCTGGTTTGATTCTTAGTGAGGCCTTGGTGTTAATAATTGCTTATCATTCTGGTATGATCTTGTCTCTGCGGGGGCATGTTCAAGGATGCACAGGTAGTAAGGATACCCGAATCCCTGGGTGCTAAATTCCAGCCACGTGGTCTGCTCCAAACCATCTGTGCAGGCTGTACAGTTCATCATGGAAAGGCAGGCATGACGAGAATTACCTTTCTTGTGAAAAATAATCAATTGATCTTTCCTCCGCCTTCATTAGTCTTTTGAAGTCTCCCCACTGCATTTCACAACCAGCCTTAATAGCAGGGAAGATGAAAGTGAAGAGAAGCTCAGTGATCTCATTTGGAGATCGCAATCTGTCTTTAGCACACAGGTTGGCCCTCTGGGATTCTGTTTGCCACGTCGCCAAGCCACTCACCAGAGCCAGCTCCCCAGGGAGGGCATGGCGACAGGGTGATGTATGGAAAACAGGAATAAAAGAAAATTAGTCCAGATCATCCTCTCGACTAAGATCACTCCGAAACATGGTCGGTTGTCAAATGTTCTGCAAAAAACAAGTATGACTTCTATGATACAAAACAAAACAAAACAAAAGGTCGTTCTTTAGGAAGAACATGGTCATGAATTCAAAGCAGAGCATCTCAATGGATGCATCTATTTTCTAGTTAAAAATGAAGCACCTGAGAAAGCATCAACAAAATAACTCAAAATGGTAACGTGGGTTATGTTTTCCTAACTGTTATTATTCTGCAGGAGCTCCAGTCAGTTTAAAACTTGTGCAAGTCCCACGTGCCCTGCTTTCCTTTCCACCTTCCACCACAGACCCTCAGACTCAGGAGTTCTCCACTGGCCTGCTGCCCTGATCCACGGGAACTGACCGGTCCTGCGGAAATTTTGCCCTCGGCATTACTGCCGTGCCTGCTCCCACATTTCCTGAACCGGTGACCTACAGGGTGAGTGACCCTCAACTTACCGGTTCAGGTACAATGCCGAATCTGTTTCTGAAATGCTACAGTCTCCAAAAAAGAGGCTTCTCATACTTTTTATTAACTTGCTCAGACAAACCTGTGCTCTCCATCCTGCTCTTAGGTTGCACCAGCCAGCAGGCCCAGCTGAAGCAGACAACATTTACAGAATTAGAGCCTTTTTACTCAAAATGTGATATGTGGACCCCCTGAGAGCTTGCTAGAAATGCAGAATTGCAGGCTCAGCCCAGACCTTTTGGATCAGGATCTGTTTGCTAACAAGATCCCCAGGGGGTTTGCAGGCACTGACTTAGATTTGTATTATTAACCTTCAGAGTCCTTAGAGGTCGTAGGTATACCAGGGACACAAATGCAGCCTTTCTGCCTTTACTCGTGCAATTCGTTATTCTCTGTGCCCCGAAATACCTTCCGTAACAGCTCATCAATCTGGCAAACTCCCTCAAGGCCCAGCCCAAAGATCACATCCCCATTGGAACCTTCCTTATAACCTGAGCCAAAACTAATCATTCTCTCTTTTGTGCTCCCTTGATACCTTTGATACTTTACATCTACATCTAGTACATACCAGTATTACAGAGTCTTCTTACCATATTATAATTATATGCTCACATATCTGTGTCCCCCACAAGAAGTTGAGTTACTCAAGGGCAAAGGGCACGCCTTAGTTATCTATGTTCCTCAGCACCCAGCCCGGGACCTGGAACAGAGGCTCAGTAAATGAAAACAACTTTTTGATCTTTCCTTTCTTTGTTTTAGAGTCATGTCATAGTAAATCGTATGTTGCCTGAAGATTTTCACACTGTAACCTTCTATCCTTTAAAAACTATCCTTGTATCTTTAATTTGCTAATTTACAGTAATGATTCAAAAACATTTGCATTGGCCTAGAAACGATCTCTGAGCCTGTGTTTCGTCGGGATAACTATTTCTGCCCCCTTTCCCTTGCCCACTGCCTTCTCCCACTGCATAACATATCCATTGCTGATGAAAAGCCAGCTTACAGAGCAGATATTTTTAGGGGGTGGTGGTAGATGGTATAATAAAAGGAAGTAATGTTTCTATTCATTTATATTAAGCCTGTCTTGATGCTGCTAATATTTTCCTACAGGTATCTAACTGATATTACTGAATTGGTTGTGAGTGAAAGACAAAAAAACAGTGAAGAGAAGAAAGTAAAGTAGAAGATAAGTAGTGATCCCAGAGTCACAATAATTAATAGCTGTGTTCTTAAGACAAACACACCAGCAAACATGCAGGTAATTATGGGGCACTTACAGAGTTCGCATAACCCCTCAGGTTAACAATGCACTCTTGAGAGACTGTGTAGTCAGGTACCAGCCTGCATGAGATAACACACAGCCAGAGATGTTCATTGGTAATATACAAGAGGCAGTTATCACTGCCCCTGCTGGTCAGCAAGGCACAGCAATAAGCAACTCATGGGGCTTCCCTAGTGGCGCAAGTGGTTGAGAGTCCGCCTGCCGATGCAGGGGACACGGATTCGTGCCCCGGTCTGGGAGGATCCCACATGCCGCGGAGCAGCTGGGCCTGTGAGCCATGGCCGCTGAGCCTGCGCGTCCGGAGCCTGTGCTCCGCAACGGGAAAGGCCACAACAGTGAGAGGCCCGCATACCACACACACAAAAAAATAAGCAACTCGTGGTCCCTAAGACTCATTCAAACAGCCCACAGATTGGTCTCAGTCATTGTTCACATTTATTCTGAATGTATGTTTCTGACAGTGGCAATTAAGAGATACTACTTAGGTGAGCTTTTGCTTTCTAAAGTGGCCCTTGCAATATTAATCAACAGGTTAAATATGAATATCCTTTGACTCAGGAATCCCATATGACTGTAGCACAGGAATACAGATATTCAATACAAATGCACAAAAAAGTCCATGCAGTTTTTGTAGAAAAACAGGAAAAAAATGTCCATGTTCATCAATAGTAAAGTTATTAAATAAGTTGTACTATACATCCATACCCTGGATATTAAACAACTAGTTTTTAAAAAGAGATATATGTATATGTTCTGACATGGGAAAATATCAGTGATAAAACATTTTAAAAAATCAAGTAGCAGAACATTCTATTGAAGTATTATAGTATGAACCTACTTAAAAATTATGTGTAAGGGGGCTTCCCTGGTGGCGCAGTGGTTGAGACTCCGCCTGCCGATGCAGGGGACGCGGGTTCGTGCCCCGGTCCGGGAAGATCCCACATGCCGCGGGGCGGCTGGGCCCGTGACCCATGGCCGCTGAGCCTGCGCATCCGGAGCCTGTGCTCCACAACGGGAGAGGCCACAACAGTGAGAGGCCCGCGTACCGCAAAAAAAAAATAAAAAAAAAATTATGTGTAAGAACACATATACAGACATGTACATACACATCTATTTATATATGCATAGCATATGTTTGTAAGCCTACCCACCAAACTGTTTATTGTGATTATATCTAAGGAAAAGGATTAAAAAAAGAATAAAAATCACTTTCTTATTCGTATTACAGCATATACATTTTTGCATTGTTTGGATTTTTTTAAACTTTCGATTCTGGCAAAATTTCAGATTTACACTAAGTTGCAAAAATAGTCCAAAGAATTACTTTATAACCTCCACCCAGATTCCCCAGATGTTAACATATCAGATTTGTTTTCTCTCTCTCCCTCTCCTTTCCCCTCTTTCCTTCTCTCTCTCTCCTTTTTCTCTCTTTCTGTGTGTGTGTTTGTGTGTAAATTTTTAAAACTGAGAGTAAGTTGCAGATATGATTACCCTTGGACCTCTAAATACTTGAGCATGTATTTACTAAAGCAAAGCATTCTGTTACATAACTGCAGTATAATTACCAAAATCAGGAAAATCAAGAAATTAACATAGATAAAAAGCTATTAGCTAATCTACAAACTGTATTTCAACTATTATCCCAATAATGACTTTTATAGGAAAAGAAAATCTCAGATAATGAATTGCATTCAGCTGTCGTGTTTCTTTAGTCTCCTTTGATCAGAGACAGTGCCTCAGTCTTTCCTTGTTTTTCATGACCTTGATATTTCTGATGAATACAGTCCAAGTATTTTGAAGAAAGTGACTCAGTTTGGGTTTGTCTGATGTTTCCTCATGATTCTGGTTAGGTTATCATTATGGGTGGCAGTATCATAGGTGTAATGTGTTCTCCATGCTCTGTATCAGGAGGCACACTATGGGCCATTACAGGTGATGTTAAACCTTGAACACTTGGTGAAGGTGATGTCTGCCAGGTTTCTCCCCTGTTAATTTACTAGTTTTTCCTTTGTAATAGTGATTTTCTACTTCCATCATTCCTTCTACATTAATTAGTTAGAATATTACTATCAAGGAAAACTTTCCCTTTCTGTCATTTATTCATTTGTTTGTTCTTTCTTTCATACATTCTTATCAGTTTGAACTCATGGATTCTTTACTATGATTATTCATTTTGATGCTCAAATTGTCCCAGATTTGGCCAGTGGGAGCCCCATTTAGCTGACTCCTATGTTCTTTTCACATATTCCCTCTTTCTTCGGGCACCGCCTTACTTTCTGACACAAAAATGTTGCACACTCATCTGGCACTTTTCCAGGCCCAGCGTTGGAACTGGCCATTTCTCCAAGGAAGATGTGGTTGCTTTTAAGGAAGAATGGCACTTAGAAACCAAGATGTGGGTGCTAAGTTTGCTCATTGCTACTGGGTGTCATTGTTTTTAGGCCCTTTCAGCAGACAGAG
Source organism: Stenella coeruleoalba (assembly GCF_951394435.1). Taxonomy (NCBI): domain Eukaryota; kingdom Metazoa; phylum Chordata; class Mammalia; order Artiodactyla; family Delphinidae; genus Stenella; species Stenella coeruleoalba. The sequence goes on along the minus strand of NC_137155.1, from coordinate 92,226,709 downwards.
CTGGTAAACATATACATGTATGCATTTATATCCTCCCAATACACACATATCTGTATCTATTTCTATATTTAACAGTCTAAATATGTTTCTCAAATACCATAAGTTCATACGCATACCTTCAATTCCAATCCAATACCACTGGCTTACTCTAGCTTTCCCTCACTACACCCCTCTTTCTTTGAGTACATCCTTACTGTCTGACACAAGGCAATTAGACAATGAACCTTAAAAAATGCTGAGTTAATTTGACCCTCATTTTTACTTACTGGAATTTAGCCTAAAGGTATAATGAAGTATGTTTGCAAAAATTAACAAAAGTGATGACCCTCACATCACTGTTTATAATGACAATAACTTAGAAACTTCCTAACTGTCCAACAGTGGTAATTTAGTGAATAAAATTTATCAGCATAACAGAATACAGAAAGGCGGTAGAGTATAGTGGTTAAGAACAGATTCTAAATCCAAGCAGACTAAGTTTGAATCCCAGCTCTACCAATTATTATATGTGTAACATCTGGTAAGTTATTTCTTTTCTATATGCTTCAATGTGTGTAACATGAAGATAATAATACTACCTTCTTCATAAGCCAGCCATGAAGATTAAATTTAATATACATAAAGCACTTGGAACTGTGCCTGGCATATAGTAAGTACAATGTAAGTGTTAGCTGTTATTGTTAATATTGTTATCCCATCATTAAAAATGATGTAGAAAAAATTATGATATTGGAAATATACCCAAAAGTTAACAGTGTTTACTCCTGGGTGATGCCATTGTAAATGACTTTTATAACCTTGTTGCTTCTTTGAGGTTTCTAACTTTTCCACAATAAACATCATGACTTGGTTAAAATTTTAAATAAATAAATAAATGCTACTGGAGCAATTGGGGAAAAAAAAAAAGTGGATTTTTTTCCTTCCCAAGAGCACAGATGCAAGAATTTAATAATCGATGTTGTCTGACTATAGGTTCAGTGGCACTAACCTGGTCACTACTAGATTATAAAATCTTTATCCAAATAGCAATTGCCTTGTTAAATATACATTTCAGAGGCTTGTTTAAAACTATAACACTTGTGGGACTTCCCTGGTGGCGCAGTGGTTAAGAATCCGCCTGCCAATGCATGGGACACGGGTTCAAGCCCTGGTCTGGGAAAAATCCCACATGCCACGGAACAACTAAGCCCGTGCACCACAACTACTGAGCCTGCGCTCTAGAGCCCATGAGCCACAACTACTGAGCCTCTGCACCACAACTACTGAAGCCCGCGCACCTAGAGCCCGTGCTCCACAACAAGAGAAGACACCACAATGAGAAGCCCGTGCACCACAACAAAGAGTAGCCCCCGCTCGCTGCAACTAGAGAAAGCCCGTGCGCAGCAACGAAGACCCAATGCAGCCAGAAAATAAACAAAATTTTTTTTAAAATCACTGCTTATTAAAAAAAACATAACGTGTGCCATCACTTTTTAGTTTCACAAGCTGACTTTTCTTTAGATGCTTTTCCTGTAATTAGGCAATGTGCCAGCAGGTGATGGTAGTGCCTCAATCATGGCCAAGTTATTTGAACAATAAGGATTTTACTATAGGAAGGTGTTCTAATATATCAGAATATGTATGGTTTTATTCTTTGCTCTGTTTTAATTCGTTATTAAAATCTTTGCACTTAATTGAATATGGTAAATATTTCTTACATACCAAGATAAAGAAAACAGAAAAAAAATTTAAAGATTTAAAAAAAAAAAGAACTCAAAAAAAGTCAGAGCCTTGTCACACTGCTTAGGCAATTAGAGTAACTTAAAGGAATAATATTATTTTGTCTTTCTAGTATTCCTAATCAATTATAAAGTTCCAGGCTGCTTCCTGTGACTCTCCTGAAATGTATTTTTCATATGGCTGAAGAAGAATGGCAAGAAAACTCTCCTTGTTAGGTTTCTTTTAATTGCAGGATTAAAAAAAAAAATCCAAGCTTTAGAGCTGGCAGCAACCTTAGAGATTTAGTCAAAGCCCCCAGAGAACAGCTGAAGAAATTGGCATGTCAGGAGCTAGATGTTTTGCCCAGGATCCCTTAGAAATGCAGAACTAGATCCCAGGTTACAGAAAGACTATTGGCAAATGTGCTCAAACAGGGCACAAATGTTAATTTGTGAAACCTGTGGTCACTTTATAAGGCTGAGTTTACCAAGCCAGTGCTTTACAAACCAAGTAGTTCCTCTTAGTCACTATGTTTGCAGTTCAGGTAGGTTAAAAGATAAATTCTCCTTAGTAGCTGCTAGACCAGCCACTTAGGCTTTGTCCAAGTGGGAATGATCATGAGGGCATACATTGTAATTTCAACTAAAAATTAAGCGTGCTAGCTGAATTGATAACCTATACAAATATTTAAATAATCCGCAATGATAAAATAAAGATAAGTAGGTTCAAAGTATAGATAAAATATATGAACTACAAATATCTGCCTCTCTCACACTGAGTTTCAAACTGTATGACTGCTTAATCTAATTCCGATTCTCATTTCATTTCAAAAGGGGAATAACTTTCTCTCATTTAGGCTCCACTTTCCCATGTAACTCACCTTCTGTGCCTTGACACTAAAATTTTACATTTACCCACTGTTTTTGTTTATCATGGTGAGACATTAAGAGATTCCCAGTCCACTTTCCCCCAGTTCTCTCTTTTTTCTCTCTTCTCAGTTCCTTTTGAAAATGAGGAACTGTGCTTTCCGCAACCCACAGTTTTCTGTCATTCTTAGGAAAGGTCTTAAGTCATCATTCCTTGAACCCACGGCTGCTACAAATTTACTCTAGAAACTCAGGAAAAGAAAAGAATGAAAAACATGAAGAGGCCTCAAACCAGTGTGAAAATCCATCATTCCAGACTCTCTAACCATCCCCTCCCAGTCATCCCCACTCTTCCTAATCAGCAGCTCATGGACAGTCACAGATGTTTCTTTCTTTCCTTTTTTTTTTTTTTTTTTTTTGCGGTACGCGGGCCTCTCACTGTTGTGGCCTCTCCAGTTGCGCAGCACAGGCTCCGGACGCGCAGGCTCAGTGGCCATGGCTCACGGGCCCAGCCTCTCCGCGGCATGTGGGATCTTCCCGGCCGGGGCACAGAACCCGTGTCCCCTGCATCGGCAGGCGGACTCTCAACCACTGTGCCACCAGGGAAGCCCACAGGTTTTTCTTTCAAATACTCTTATTAAAAGTTTGCAGTCCAACTGGTTCCTAACAGAGACCAGCTTTACCTTCTTAATGAATCATTACTTATGCTTTCTTTGAGCTGATGAGTATATCCTCAGACTTTGGCGGTATGTAAGTGTTTTGCATTTAAAATAGCTTATGGATATACAATAAAAGAAAAGAGAAGGAAAACTTTGTTAAATATCTCTGGACTGGAGATAACTTTCTAAGTTTAAAAATAAAAGAGGGGCTTCCCTGGTGGTGCAGTGGTTAAGAATCCGCCTGCCACCAGTACAGGGGTCATGGGTTCGAGCCCTGGTCCTGGAAGGTCCCACGTGCCGCGGAGCAACTAAGCCCGCAAGCCACAACTACTGAACCTGCACTCTAGAGCCTGCACGCTGCAACTACTGAGCCCACGTGCCACAACTACTGAAGCCTGCGCACCTAGAGCCCGTGCTCCGCAACAAGAGAAGCCACCGCCATGAGAAGCCCGCGCACCGCAACGAAGAGTACCCCCACTCGCCGCAACTAGAGAAAGGCTGCATGCAGCAACAAAGACTCGGGGCAGCCAAAAATACCTAAATAAAATAAATAAATTTATTAAAAAGATAAATAAAAGAAAATAAAAGATTAAAAAGTTGAGCTGCATCAAAGAGATATAGGTAGGTTTGAAATACAAGCAACACTTGAGGGAAATACTGAAACAAATATTATAGACTAAGGAGTAAATGAACTCATACAAATGAGTAAAAGAAAAAACCCTCTAAATTCTGTATAGACAATGGACAAAGAACATGAAGAGACAATGCACATGCAATTGGATGATAAACATTTGGTAAAATGATTAACTTCACTGAAATCAAATAACTGAGAATTAAAACTATAAATACATGGTATTTCGCCTACCTATGAACTGAGCAAAGATGTGTTAAAATGTGAATGTCCCAACTGACGAAAGTGTGATGAAATGGGTCCTTTCATATATTGCTGGTAGTAGGAATAAAAATTAATACAACTTTTCAGAATTCACAATGTGTTTAAAGATGCTTTAAAATGTTCTACTTTCTGACCTTGAAATTCCATTTTTCAGTAGCCTATGCTAAAGTAGTAATCCAAAATATACACAAGTATTTTGACATTAAGATGAACAACGTAAAACTTTTTATACAGGTGAAAAATTGACACTGACCTAACAACTAATGATAGAAGTCTGTTTAGGCAAATCCATAAATAAAACACCAGGTAGCCACTTGAAATGATGGTTTTTAATAATTTTTTAAATAAGAAAAACGCCTGCCTTGTAACATTGTGTTAAAAGCAGAGCATAACTATTTTTTATGCATGAATAAAGACAGTAAGGGAATATTTCTAAAGGTTAATAATGGTTGTAACTGGGAAATGGGATCTCAATTTTATTTCTGCTTCTTTATATTTTTATGCATTTTACAAAATGCATTTTATGCACTCTACATTCAATAAGTATTCCTTTTCTAATTAGAAAAAAAGAGAGAAATAAAAGGAGAAAAGCCAAAGAACAACATAAGAATTAACAAAATGATTTCTCCACCCTCCCACGACAACAGAAGTTTCGAGAAGACCCTACAAGTCCACCCTCCGGGTAGTCCTCCTGGCCTGCTGTTTACAGAGAAGAGTTGGTTTAATGCAATGTTACGCGATAAATTGAGAAATGCCCCAGTTCCTGCCACATGACTTTATAGGGTGCTGAGTTCTCTGCAATAACATGTATAATAATCTTTTTAGCCATCCCTGCAATTAGGGGGTTGCCAAACTGGAACTGTTACTTTATTTTAGACAGGTACACACACACATGCACACATACCGAATACCAGAAACTCAGAACCAGCTACCCCCTTGAAGAAAAACAGTGTAATTAGCTCTCCTTTAGATGGGAAGATATTCTTCAAAATCTAAATGTAAACAGATTTTTGTTTTGTTGTTGTTCATAAAATACAGATCACCAACTTCCAACATATATTGGTCAGAAGTCAGGTAGATGATGCCATCTCTCAGTGGTATCATAGTGCTTTGGACCTTAGGACAACAAACTAAGTTGGTGACTAATAGGATACAGAGACCCACTTAGCTTTGGAGTTGAATAAGCAATGAAGGAAGTTCTCAAGCTGCACCGTGAGAACAAATTTTCTCAAGCAGAACTTAATCACAAGTGTACAATTATCAAGATATTTATGGAGAATGCTAACCTTACACCCACTGCTGGGTTTCTGTTTAGCTGATTTCCTTTCACTGAGATATTCCCATGGAGTGTGTGTGTGTCTGTGTGTGTATGAGAGAGAGAGAGAGAAACAGAGAGAGAGAGATGGGCAGGTGTTTTTTGCTCAATATCAATAATACCTTGTCTCTTCCTTAGTAAAGGCTAAGTATTTCCTCCCTTGACAAGAATCTGAGTGGGACAATATCTTAGAGAGCACCTAGTACTAGTCCAGCTATTGTTTTAAACACAAGAAAACCAATTTTCCAAGGTTATACAGCTAATCAGTGGTCCTGGTTTTACTGGAACCTGGTTCTCTGAGCTTGATTCCACTGTTCTTGTCCCATTGCCTTAGCAGTGTGGTATCCTCGGTTGCTTTTCCCAAAGAAAAAACTAAGACATGAATATCAGATTGTGTCTTTGAATGGAAAGAAAAATGAAAGATTAAGACAATTAATCAAATAATTCCGTAGAGGGGAAATAATCACCATTTGTGATATGAAGGAGTCACTGTCCTGGGACTACGATTTGGGGCTGACTCAGAGATGTCCCCCACTCCAAGGACTGCTGGCCGTGTAAATGAGGAGGCTACACCCATGCAGGGACAGGAAAGAAAAGGAGCCCTGGCCAGGTAGCCAGGCATCAAGGCCAAACAAATGACTTGGGGGAGAAGGACGGAAGTGGGTGCAAGGCAAAGAGCAAGCAGATGGAAAAACAGTCTGTTTCAGCCCAATACGTTGTTTGGAAAGAGGGTCATGGGTCTCCAGAGGAACCCATGAGCACCAGCTGACTTTTTCATCACAGCCACACACTGATAGACATAGACACACACACACACACTCACATACCTCTTAGACCCTGCCTTAGGGCAGTGCTGATACACAAACACACTCTTTGTACTCTCTCCTTTTGAACAAGCAATTTCTTCTCCTCTACTGCTCTGATCTAGCTAACTTTTACCCATCCTTAAACACTTAGTTCAAGCGACACTGCCCTCTCTGGGTCACTCCCCCATTCCTCCCACCCTCACTCAAACAGTGCCACATACCCCTCCTCTGTGTTCCCACACAACTCAGATGTTGTGCTCTACAAAGTGCTTTTCGTACTGCACAGCAGTTCTCGGTCTCCCCTCAAGGGACCATAAGCTGCTCGAGGACAGGGACCTCATCTGTCCTCTTTATATCCCAGTACCGAACACTGGGCCTGCAACACGTTAGTGAGTATGTGAGTTCATCCATTGAGAGGATGATCACGGAGTATCTGCTTTGTGCTAGCCACGTACGAGCTCCTGGAGGCACAGCAGTGGGCGAGATACAGACAGTCCCTACCCTCATGGTACTTGTAGCCTATCAAGGGACCTTGACACTCCAAAAGCACCTCTCCAGAAATGATATTTAACGTGATGGCTGAATGTCAGATCAGTCTGATATACTATAAACAATTTCCTATCCTGCAGTATTGTCCTACTTCCATTTAAAATAGACTCGAGGAGAAACACGTACTAGGATTAGCATTTTCTTAGGTAAGCTAAATTGTACAAAGATTGCTAACAGAGAGACAACACAGACAAACTGGCCTGAGGCTGGTTACTAGCAACACCTAAAAAGACTGGCATTATATTCCTACAGCAGAATAAAGATAGTCCCAGCCAAACCCTCCTTAACTGAATTCTGCTAATTTTGAATCTGTGAATTACTCACTTAGAAATTTGGCTGACCTATACTTTGACACTGCATACAGAGAATTAGACTTCCAGAGAAAACTAAGAATAACAAAGCCGTATATAGCTCTTCAAAGTTTGTCTTTCACACACAACATCTGGTCTGAAAATGAGACTGTAGCAACTTCCACCTTTGGGATCTTTACCTGTGAGTTTTAGCCACTCTCAGTAGGATGTAGTAAAGAATCTGAAGTTTGATGAATCACTGCCCGATATGAAGTGAGTTATCTCGGCCATGACTCAGGTACGAACACTAACTTTAGGTGATGTTCCAGGCACTGGCTCCACTGTCACACCATTCACAGGGACTCCACGGGTTCCAGTTTGAAATATTAAGTTTTTACTAAAATGTAGACCCCTGCCTTTAAGAATAGAGCTGAGGAATCTTAATTCACACTTCATCTCACCATGTCCAGATCTTTAGGAAAAATACTTCTTCAATATAACAGTAGCAGAATGTTAAAATGGACTTTTCAGCTGAGACACCAAGGCAATACCTATTTGATTCCAAAGGAATTTTCAAGATAGACCACCCTACAGGAATCTTTCAGCGGATATCTAAAAAATTGGTAGCATGGCTCTTAAAAACCCTTTACCCATATTAAAACTATAAAAGGAGAAAATTGTGGAAAAAGGAGAAGAATTTGTAGCAAAATTTACTTGCAGAAAATTGTGCTGTGATTCTCTCTCCTACCCCCCTTAGGGGAGTGGAGGGTACTTCTCCCTTTATGTCAGGTGAAGAAAGAAGAAACACAGTGAACTGGTGCCTGATTCCCACCTAGAAAAACCCCAAGCCAGAGAAGGGCTGACATCAGATCCGGAAGTGAGATAAGGATAGTGGGAGTGTAGGGGAGTGGCTGCTTGGGGTGGCCATGCTCCCAGAGAGTGTCAGAGCAGAGGACGCTTGAGCATTTTGAAGACCCACTGTGGCCCTCTCAGTAGAGAGCCTGCCTGGAGCCATATTGGACCTGGCCCCAGAGGGCCACATGAAGGAAGGAAGGACAGCAGAAAACAAGACTCTACATGGAGCAAACCCCTGAAAAACCAGAGAAAGAACTGGCCAACCTGTGGAAAACATCACAGGAAAGGCAGCCCAGTGTTCCCAGGGGCTGCCTCCAAAGAACCTGGGAAGAGTCCCATGAAAGAAATTGTCAGCCAGAAACATCTGTCAGACCCAGAGCTGTAAGGTCATCTTCCAAGTCTACCAGTCAAGTAAGAACTTTCCTGCAGTGCTGTACCAAGCCATATTGGAGCCTGCGTCCATAGGAAAAATCCGCACCCCTATATACACTTATCAAATTATCCTCCCATATGTTGAACCTGTGGAAAAGTTAATAAAGATTTTACAATCTAAAAACAGGATGACATATGAAGTCCTGAGTTGCCCAGTCTGTTCTCCCACCATTGTAAACCCTCATAAACATACTCATTGGGGGACACGATGATCCCGATGACCTGGTGGCCCTTGAACTACAAGCTGATGATTAGAAACACTGTTTCCATTGCACAATAACTCAAGGTCATAAAACAAACAAAAAACGACAGCCTGTCTATATTTACACTTTTGGTGTGTTGTTCATGCTGGATTTTTTGCATTCAATTTTTTAAAACATTGCATTAATATTTACCTTGATTACTGATGCCCTTTAAATTTTGCACCTGAGGCAAGCACCTTCCTTCCAACCCTGCTTTCCAGCTGTGTTTCTTCTTTTTTCACCCCTTCAACCTCTGAGAACCCAGAAATCTTGGTTATTTAGCAAGTTGAAGGGGAGGGGTGGAAGCATAAAGTGAAGAAAGATTTCCATCTACAGATGGTCTTAGCTAGAGGAGAGAAACAGTGGGAAGAAAAATAAAGATGCATTCTCTGATTACTTTCCCTTAAGATTTGCTTATTCAATGCACAGGTCATGTGAAGTTACATACCAGCTTCAAAACAAAATCACACAGATGCCTTGAAGGTGGGACTTTAACTGGGGATGGATAGAGGAACCTCCAGCATGGAGGTTGGATAGAGGAACCTCCAGAACTTGGGATTTGAAGTCAAAGGCCAGGGTTCTACTCCTGGCTCCTTTACACATAAGTTTGGGGAAATACTATGGTAGTCTCAGTACCTCATCTATAGGTTCAGTGAATGTTATTGAAAACTTTCAGTATGCTAGGAAGACATGATTAAATCTTTGGGGGAGACATAGGCAAACAGCCAATCGCTTTCTATTCAATAAGCCTTATGGTAGAGCTATCTGCTGGGTGTTTCTGCAACGGAGACCAGAGGCACAGCAACCTTCCCACTTAGGGAGCTTAGGAAGGTGACAGCAGAGCTAAGTAGGGCAGAAAAAATAGAGGTGGGTCACATGAAGCTACAGGAAAAGAATGCCTCAGCCAGAGGGAACTGCATACGTAAAAGCACAGAGGAGAGCGGAATCTAAAAGGGCCAAACTCGGGACGTCCCTGGTGGTCCAGCGGTTGAGAGTCCATCTTCCAACGCAGGGGACACCAGTTTGATCTCTGGTCAGAGAACTAGGGTCCCGCGTGTCACGGGGCAACTAAGCCCATGCGCCACAACTAGAGAGAAGCCCGCGAGTCGCAACTAAGACCTGACGCAGCCAATAAACAAACAAACAAACAAATAAATAAAATAGGCAAACTCATAGAAGCAGAGAGTAGATGGTGGTGGCCAGGGACTGGGGGAGAGAAAAATGGGGAGTTGGTGGTTAAGGGGCACGAAGTTTCAGTTATACGAGATGAGATCTTGCAGATTGTTCTGGAGATCTAAGGTACTAGATTAGATCTCCGGATCTAATACATTACTAATGTAATGTATTGTGACTAGAGTCAACAATACCGTGTTGTTTATTTGCTAAGAGGGAAAATCTTACGTGTTTTCACCAAAAAAAACCCCAACAAACAAACAAACAAACAAAACAGAGAGCGAGAGAAAAGAACAGGAAAATGGTAACTACGTGAGGGGATGAATATGTTAATTAGCTTGATTGTGGCAATTACTTCACAACGTAAACATATATCAAAGCAGCAAGATGTACACCTTAAAGATATACAATTTTTGTTTGTCAATGATTCCTCAGTAAAGATGGGGGTGGGAGAGCCTGAAGGAGAGCCGAAGTATCATCCCCGGTTTTATGTTCAGATTTGATGAGACATTCTAGCTAAAACTCACACACAGAAGGTGACATAGAATGTTAATTATCCTCCTCATTACTTCTGTCCTGTTGTTACTATATATGTGCTGGCCAAGAACCCAGGCTGCTAAGGACATTGGTGCTGGTTACACTCTGTACACTAGGGTGTGCCTTTCACATACTGTAGTTTTTATGAATGGCGGCCCCTGGAATTGTGCAGCCAAAGACAGTGGTCCTGCCAAGATTTTATTTCAAGGATAAAGTCTTAAAAGCTTCCTATGTCTTTAAGAACATGGTAAAATATGTAGGCTTACATCTCTTAGGAGTAAAACCTTATAGTCCTCTCGGATCTTTGATCTTCCCAGCAAAAAATTTATAGAATCTAGGCAATGGGCCTCAGGATCCTCAGGGTCAAAGCTGCCTCTGGGGGCTTCCCTGGTGGCGCAGTGGTTGAGAGTCCGCCTGCCGATGCAGGGGACACAGGTTCGTGCCCAGGTCTGGGAGGATCCCACATACCGCAGAGCGGCTGGGCCTGTGAGCCATGACCACTGAGCCTGCGCGTCCGGAGCCTGTGCTCCGCAGAGGGAGAGGCCACAACAGTGAGAGGCCCGCGTACCGCAAAAAAAAAAAAAAAAAAAAAAAAAAAAAGCTGCCTCTGGCATGGAGGGGGTAAGGTGATGAAAAGACAGGTAATACCCAGCAGGTGAGAAACACTAATTAACAGGAAGCCTTTGGATCAGGCTTTCTCCTGTGAGCATTGCTTAGCCTGTGCAGACAGAACCTGCCCATCCTGACCATGATTGGTTTGAGTTGAACAGGACCTATAAAGCAGGATGCCACAACATGTGAATGTGGCCTGTCCAAGGGCGGCTGTCAGCCCAGAGGACACAGGGTCTGGAATGTTTGGCACTGTCTTCATCTGATCTCTTACCCACCAAATGCAATTGTCCAGAAGTGAAAGACAGGGCCTAAGATAAAGCTTTAGCACAATTTCTGGGCCAGTATTGTGGAACCTTGCCTTAGGTGGAAACAATCGCACTTCCTCAGTTAATCATGGTAAGCCCACACAGTGACATATTACATTAAAATCTTAAATAATTATGAAGACTCTAGAAACAGAAAATTCTTGCAATGTAAAGTAAGACCATCATAAGGTATACAAAATGTCAGGTACACCATGATTATAATTGGATAAAAATGTGTATGTATCCGGCTAAAGGCCAAATGGAATCTCAAACTAAAAATGATTCTATTAGGCTGCTAATACATATGGGGTTTCTTTTGGGGGTGATGAAAATTTTCTAAAATTAGATTGTGGTGATGGTTGCATGACTCTGAATATACTAAAAACCACTGAATTGTACATTTAAGTGCGTGAGTTTTATTGAATGTAGATTATATCTCAATAAAGCTGTCGTCTTTTTTTTTTTTCAAAGTACTTGCATACAAAAACATTTTTTTCCAGCGAGGTAAGATTATGAGTCTTCCTCCTTTAAAAAAAAAGTGGTTTTTTTGGACCTCAGATGCAAAGGGATGAGTGGAATGTGGAAAGATTTTGAGGAAATGCTAACAGGAATAACATAAATAAGAAGAAGCAAGTCACTCCTCTTTTCTCCAGCTCTCCAGTCTACTTTTAGGGTCCCTTGTTGGTAAAACCTAACAGGGAGCCAGGTGACAAAGGAGACACATGGTTTGCAAAGTCCCAGGCCCAGCATCACAGAGCAAAGAGTGGATTTTGAGCTAAAAGACAATAACTTAAAAATCAGTACAAATGCCCTTCGGCAAAAGAAGGGGGAATCTTAGAGAATATCATAGAATCAATAAACAACAGAAAGTCCATGGGACTTCCCTGGTGGTCCAGTGGTAAAGAATCCACCTTACAATGCAGGGGATGCAGGTTCAATCCCTGGTCAGGGAACTAAGATCCCACATGCCGTGGGGCAATTAAGCCTGCATGCCATAACTACTGAGCTCGCGCGCCTCAGCTAGAGCCCACGTGCCTCAAACCTCAGAGGCTCCTCAAGCGCTCTGGAGCCTGCTCACCACAACTAGAGAAGAGAAAACCAGCATGCCACAGCTAGAGAGAAGCCCGGGCGACGCAACGAAGAGCCTGCGCACCACAACGAAATATCCACGTGCGTCAACAAAGATCCCTCGTGCCGCAACTAAGACCTGACACAGCCAAAAATAAATTAACTAAATAAATAAAAATAAATCTTTTAAAATAAATAAATAATAGAAAGCCCAGAAACTGATAAAAATTGATTTTTTAAAAAGTTGGTAAATTTAAATATAACTACTAATGGTAACTTACAAATAACTAATTTCTTTGTGTTTAAGAAAGACAACTTAAAGCTGTTCAGAAATTAAAAGATGGAGGAGGATATCTTATGGTTAAAGTGTGCAAGATCTGTATTGTTTTGGGAGAAGGATAAGGATACTGAATAACTTTAGACATTGTTAAAATAATATATATTAACTATGTATTTTAACAGTGTGGTGCTGGCATAAAGACAGACATACAGACCAACATAATAGAATAGATAGCCCAGAAATAAATTCTTCCATATGTGGTCAAATGATTTTTGACAAGGATACCAAGACCATTCAGTGGGGAAAGGACAGTCTTTTCGACAAATGGTATAGGGAAAACTGGATAGCCACATGCAAAAGAGTGAAGTTGGACTCTTACCTTACACCATATATAAAAATTAACTCAGTGCTTCCCTGATGGCGCAGTAGTTGGGAGTCTGCCTGCCGATGCAGGGGTCACGGGTTCGTGCCCCGGTCCAGGAAGATCCCACATGGCGCGGAGCGGCTGGGCCCGTGAGCCATGGCCGCTGAGCCTATGCGTCCAGAGCCTGTGCTCCACAACGGGAGAGGCCACAACAGTGAGAAGCCTGCGTACCGCAAAAAAAAAAAAAAAAAAATTAACTCAGAATGTATTAAAGACCTAAACATAAGAGTGAAAACTATAACACTTTAAGGAAAAGACACAGGAGGAATGCTTCTTGATATTAAATTTGACCATGATTTCTTGGAATGACACCAAAGCACAGGCAACAAAAGTGAAAACAGATAAACAGGACTGCATCAAGATTAAAAACTTCTGTGCATTAAAAGACACAGAGTAAAAAGTCAACCCACTGAATGGGAGAAAATACTTACAAACCAAATATCTGACAAAGGGTTAATATCCAGAATATATAAAGAACTCCTACAACTGAACAACAACAACAAAAAACCCCAAGCAACATGATTAAAACACGGGCAAAGGACTTAAATAGACATTTCTCAAAAAAAAGATATACAGGACTTCCCTGGTGGCACAGTGGTTAAGAATCCGCCCACTAATGCGGGGCACACGGGTTTGAGACCTGGTCTGGGAAGATCCCACATGCCGCGGAGCAACTAAGCCCGTGCGCCACAACTACTGAGCCTGCGCTCTAGAGCCTGTGAGCCACAGCTACTGAAGCCCGCATGCTGCAACTACTGAAGTCCATGCGCCTAGAGCCTGTGCTCCGCAACAAGAGAAGCCACTGCAATGAGAAGCATGCACACTGCAACGAAGAGTAGCCCCCGCTCTCCGCAACTAGAGAAAGTCCCCGTGCAGCAGTGAAGACCCAACGCAGCCAAAAAAAAAAAAAGATATACAAATGCCAACAAGGACATGAAAAGATGCCCAACATCACTAGTCATTAGGGAAATGCAAATCAAAACCACAATGCGATACCATCTCATACCCATCAGGATGACCACTACTACTATAAAAAAAATTTGTTGGCGAGGGTGGGGAGGAATTGGAACCCTTGTGCACTGTTGGTGGGAATGTAAAATGGTGCAGCCAAAACAGCATGGTGGTTCCTCAAATAAATAAATAAAATAACCCAACAATTCCACTTCATGATATATACCTCAAAGAGTGGAAAGCAAGGTCCTGAGGAGACACTTGTACACCCATATTCATAGCAGCATTATTCACAGTAGCCGAAAGGCAGAAGCAACCCAAATGTCCATTTACCACTGACGGATGAATAGATAAGCAAAATGTGGTCTATATATACAAAAGGAATATTATTCAGCCTTAAAAATGAAGGAAATGTTGTCACATGCTACAACATGGATGAACCTTGAGTACATTATGCTAAATGAAATAAGCTAGCCACAAAAGGACAAATATTGCATGATTCCACTTACATCAGGTCCTAGTGTAGTCGAATGCATAGAGACAGAAAGTAGAATGGTGGTCGCCAGGGGTTGGGGGCAGGTGGAGAATGGAGAGTTAGTATTTAATAGGTACAGAGTTTAAGCTGAGAAAGACGAAAAAGTTCTGATAATGGTTGCACAACAGTGTGACTATGTATTTAATGTCACTGAACTGTACACTTAAAAATAGTTAAGATGGTAAATTTATGTGTATTTTAACCACACTTTTAAAAAAATGAATGAATGAATGGTAGAAACTATTTGTAATGCATAAAATCAACAAAGCATTAACATTCCAATTATACAATGTGCCCCTAAAAATTAATGAGGTGGTGATAAATAACCCAGTAGAAAAAACAGGCATAATGTATAAATAGCACTTCACAGAAGAGGAAAACACTGACAGATTTTTCTGTTTACCTAATAGCCATTCACCTCTTCTTCCTTATTAACAGAGCCCAGATTTCGTTCCAGGGAGCAATGTTTCCAGCTAAAAATATTCACTGTCTACAATTTTCTTGCATATTGAAGAGGCCATGTGATACAGTTCTGGACATGAAGAAAAAAATGAAAGTGCTGAGGATTTCTGGAAAAGTTTTTCATTATTGATACAGCTAATGCCCTTTCTTTCTTCCTCTTGCTTAAATGTGTGTCCAAAGCATGAAGATGCAGCAGCCGTATTGTGTCTAACAGGAAACCATCATGGGGACACAGGCCAAAATACTAAAAGTGTGGGAAGACGGAGAAGCCTGGACCCAGAGAATTCACTGCACCAAACCTGGACTACCTACCTGTCCCCCAATTTCTTGTGATTTGAGACAAATAATCCTCCATCTATTTAACAACCACACTGAAGTTTTTGATTACTTGCAGGTGAAAGTATTCCTGACTGATTATGACTTTTATCAGAAATGAGAAACCACAAGAGTAAGAAAACTAAATTGTGGAATTGGCTAAGAGGAAGTAGGTCAGAGAGTACCAAGGAATCACTCATTTCAGGCTGAAAAGGTGGTGAAATTTGATATGTGGTAATGAAATATCTGGGCAGAATATCATCTGTCATACCTTGTCATATAATGTGCAGTCTACGAAGTGCTATAGGAAAAAAATCAGCAAAGTAAAGGAGATAAGGGAGTTCTACAGATGGGAGTTGCTTTTATACGAGTTGGTCAAAAAGGCTACTGTGATAATGTGAAAGGTAGGCAGGGACCTCAAGGAAGTGAGAGGGAGAGCCATGAGGCTACCTGGATGACACTCTCCAAGCTGTGGGAATAGGAGGGGTATCACTAGAGTGTTCCTGGAAGACTAAGGAAACAAAGAAAAGGAGGATAGTAAAAAATGATGTAGAGGGGTGTGTCGTAGGGGAGGGGAGTGAGAGCATGGAAGGCCTTGGGGCCATTGTAAGGACTCTGAGTGTGCTGGAAACCACATGTCTTGCCACTTTCAGCAAAGAATCTCTAAAAGAGGAGTGAACTGAGACTCAAGTTAGCGGGATGCAAACACAGAGGGAAGGGAATGTGGAGAACTGCAGGGCTAAGAGGGGCTCTGTCTGCAGACTCCGGAAGTCCTAGTGTTGGGATACTTGTGAGGCTGAAAACATCGACTGCTTCAATACCTCACCCTGCGGTCCAAGCCAGCAGTGCTGTGAAGCAACAGGTCAGCAGGGCAGAAGACTGGGTGCCCAGAACTTTACCCAATACCTTCACACTTAAGAATTCTTTGTCAGACAAGACTTCCCTGGTGGCGCAGTGGTTGAGAATCTGCCTGCCAAGGCAGGGCACACGGGTTCGAGCCCTGGTCCGGGAAGATCCACATGCCACGGAGCAGCTAAGCCTGTGCGCCACAACTACTGAAGCCCGCGCGCCTAGAGTCCGTGCTCCGCAACAAGAGAAGCCACTGCAATGAGGAGCCCGCGCACCGCAACGAAGAGTAGCCCCCGCTCGCCGCAGCTAGAGAAAAGAAAGCCTGTGCACAGCAACGAAGACCCAACACAGCCAAAAAATCAATCAATAAATTTATTTAAAAAAAATTCTTTGCCAGACAAGGAATGCCAGTGGAAGAAGATGGGATTAAGGGTGTTGTTTTCCTGCCTTTGCTTAAACAGTGCCTCAAGCCTGTGGCCGTTAAATTCTGGGAGTGGGGGACTGGCAGAGCACAAAGGCTGGCCTGAGAGCCAAAAATTTTCAGGCTCAAAGACTATCTAGAAAAAGTCTTGACTGTGGTTACTTGCACATACAATTAATTGGAAATAGATAATCCAAAAACCTACCAGGTTTAGGAGAGGACTGTGTTGATTGAAAAACAAAACAAGGAGCTTCCGGGAAGATGTTGGAAGAGTAAGACGCGGACATCACCTTCCTCCCCCAACAGATACACCAGAAATACATCTACACGTGGAACAACTCCTACAGAACACCTACTGAACGCTGGCAGAAGACCTCAGACCTCCCGAAAGGCAAGAAACCCCCCACGTACCTGGGTAGGGCAAAAGAAAAAAGAATAAACAGAGACAAAAGAATAGGGATGGGACCTGCACCAGTGGGAGGGAGCAGTTTAGGAGGAAAGGTTTCCATACACTAGGAAGCCCCTTCACAGGCGGAGACTGCAGGTGTCGGAGAGGGAAGCTTCGGTGCCGCGGAGGAGAGCCCAGCCACAGGGGTGCGGAGGGCAAAGCGGAGAGATTCCCGCACAGAGGATCAGGGCCGACCGGCACTCACCAGCCCAAGAGGCTTGTCTGCTCACCCAGAGGCGGAGGTTGGGACCTGAGGCTCGGCTTCGGTCGGAGCGCAGGGAAGGGACTGGCGGCGTGAAAACAGCCTGCAGGGGGTTAGTGCGCCACGGCGAGCCGGGAGGGAGTCCGGGGAAAAGTCTGGACCTGCCGAAGAGGCAAGAGACTTTTTCTTCCCTCTTTGTTTCCTGGTGCGCGAGGAGAGGGGATTAAGAGCGCCGCTTAAAGGAGCTCCAGAGACGGGCGCGAGCCGCGGCTTTAGAGACGGGCATGAGACGCTAAGGCTGCTGCTGCCGCCACCAAGAAACCTGTGTGCGAGCACAGGTCACTCTCCACACACCCCTTCCGGGGAGCCTGTGCAGCCCGCCACTGCCAGGGTCCTGGGAGCCAGGGACAACTCCCCCGGGAGAACGCAAGGCGCACCTCAGGCTGGTGCAACGTCACGCCGGCCTCTGCCGCCGCAGGCCCGCCCCTCACGCCATGCCCCGCCCTCCCCCTGGCCTGAGTGAGCCAAAGCCCCGGAAGCAGCGGCTCCTTTAACCCCGTCCTGTCTGAGCAAAGAACAGACGCCCTCCAGCGACCTACACGCAGAGGCGGGGCCAAATCCAAAGCTGAGCCTCGGGAGCTGTGAGAACAAAGAAGAGAAAGGGAAATCTCTCCCAGCAGCCACAGGAGCAGCGGATTAAAGCTCCACAATCAACTTGATGTACCCTGCATCTGTGGAATACATGAATAGACAACGAATCGTCCCAAATTAAGGAGGTGGACTTTGAGAGCAAGATTTATGATTTTTTCCCCTTTTCCTCTTTTTGTGTGTATGTGTATGCTTCTGTGTGAGATTTTGTCTGTATAGCTTTGCTTCCGCCATTTGTCCTAGCATTCTATCCGTCCGTTTTTTTGTTGTTGTTTTTAAATTTTTTTCTTTTTTCTCTTAATAATTATTTTTCTATCTTAATAACTTTATTATATTTTACCTTACTTTATTTTATTTTACTTTATCTTCTTTCTCTGTTTTTTCCTTTCTTCCCTCCTTCCTTCCTTCCTCCCTCCCTCCCTCCTTTCTTTCTTTCTACTTCTACTAATTCTTTCTTTCTACTTTTTCTCCCTTTTATTCTGAGCCATGTGGATGAAAGGCTCTTGGTGCTGCAGCCAGGAGTCAGTGCTGTACCTCTGACGGGGGAGAGCCGACTTCAAGACACTAGTCCACAAGAGACCTCCCAGCTCCACATAATATCAAACGGCAAAAATCTCCCAGAGATCTCCATCTCAAAACCAACACCCAGCTTCACTCAATGACCAGCAAGCAACAGTGCTGGACATCCTATACCAAACAACTAGCAAGACAGGAACACAACCACACCCATTAGCAGAGAGGCTGCCTAAAATTATAATAAGGCCACAGACACCCCAAAACACACCACCAGACGTGGACCTGCCCACCAGAAAGAGAAGATCCAGCCTCATCCACCAGAATACAGGCACTAGTCCCCTCCACCAGGAAGCCTACACAACCCACTGAACCAACCTTAGCCACTGGGGACAGACACCAGAAACAATGGGAACTACGAACCTGCAGCCTGCAAAAAGGAGGCCCCAAACACAGTAAGATAAGCAAAATGAGAAGACAGAAAAACACACAGCAGATGAAGGAGCAAGATAAAAACCCACCAGACCTAACAAATGAAGAGGAAATAGGCAGTCTACCTGAAAAAGAATTCAGAATAATGACAGTAAAGATGATCCAAAATCTTGGAAATAGAATAGACAAAATGCAAGAAACATTTAACAAGGACCTAGAAGAACTAAAGATGAAACAGACAACGATGAACACCACAATAAATGAAATTAAAAATACTCTAGATGGGATCAATAGCAGAATAACTAAGGCAGAAGAACGGATAAGTGACTTGGAAGATAAAATAGTGGAAATAACTACTGCAGAGCAGAATAAAGAAAAAAGAATGAAAAGAACTGAGGACAGTCTCAGAGACCTCTGGGACAACATTAAACACACCAACATTCAAATTATAGGGGTTCCAGAAGAAGAAGAGAAAAAGAAAGGAACTGAGAAAATATTTGAAGAGATTATAGTTGAAAACTTCCCTAATATGGGAAAGGAAATAGTTAATCAAGTCCAGGAAGCACAGAGAGGTCCATACAGGATAAATCCAAGGAGAAACATGCCAAGACACATATTAATCAAACTGTCAAAAAAATTAAATACAAAGAAAACATATTAAAAGCAGCAAGGGAAAAACAACAAATAACACACAAGGGAATCCCCATAAGGTTAACAGCTGATCTTTCAGCAGAAACTCTGCAAGCCAGAAGGGACTGACAGGACATATTTAAAGTGATGAAGGAGAAAAACTTACAACCAAGATTCCTCTACCCAGCAAGGATCTCATTCAGATTTGATGGAGAAATTAAAACCTTTACAGACAAGCAAAAGCTGAGAGAGTTCAGCACCACCAAACCAGCTTTACAACAACTGCTAAAGGAACTTCTCTAGGCAAGAAACACAAGAGAAGGAAAAGACCTACAATAACGAACCCAAAACAATTAAGAAAATGGGAATAGGAACATACATATCGATAATTACCTTAAATGTAAATGGACTAAATGCTCCCACCAAAAGACACAGATTGGCTGAATGGATACAAAAACAACACCCAGGGCTTCCCTGGTGGTGCAGTGGTTCAGAGTCCGCCTGCCGATACAGCGGATACGGGTTCGTGCCCCAGTCTGGGAAGATCCCATATGCCGCGGAGCGGCTGGGCCTGTGAGCCATGGCCGCTGAGCCTGTGCGTCCGGAGCCTGTGCTCTGCAATGGGAGAGGCCCTTGTACCGCAAAAAAAAAAAAAAAAAAAAACAACACCCATATATTTGCTGTCTACAAGAGACCCACTTCAGACCTAGGGACACATACAGACTGAAAGTGAGGGGATGGAAAAAGATATTTCATGCAAATGGAAACCAAAAGAAAGCTGGAGTAGCAATTCTCATATGAGACAAAATAGACTTTAAAATAAAGACTATTACAAGAGACAAAGAAGGACACTACATAATCATCAAGGGATCGATACAAGAAGAAGATATAACAATTGTAAATATTTATGCACCCAACATAGGAGCACCTTAATACATAAGGCAGATACTAACAGCCATAAAAGGGGAAATCAACAGTAACACATTCATAGTAGTGGACTTTAACACCCCACTTTCACCAATGGACAGATCATCCAAAATGAAAATAAATAAGGAAACACAAGCTTTAAATGATACATTAAACAAGATGGACTTAATTGATATTTATAGTACATTCCATCCAAAAACAATAGAATACACATTTTTCTCAAGTGCTCATGGAACATTCTCCAGGATAGATCATATCTTGGGTCACAAATCAAGCCTTGGTAAATTTAAGAACACTGAAATTGTATCAAGTATCTTTTCCGACCACAACGCTATGAGACTACATATCAATTACAGGAAAACATATGTAAAACATACAAACACATGGAGGCTAAACAATACACTACTTAATAACGAAGTGATCACTGAAGAAATCAAAGAGGAAATAAAAAAAATACCTAGAAACAAATGACAATGGAGACACGACGACCCAAAATCTATGGGATGCAGCAAAAGCAGTTCTAAGGGGGAAGTTTATAGCAATACAGTCCTACCTTAAGAAACAGGAAACATCTCGAATAAACAACCTAACCTTGCACCTAAAGCAATTAGAGAAAGAAGAACAAAAAACCCCCAAAGTCAGCAGGAGGAAAGAAATCATAAAAATCAGATCAGAAATAAAAGAAAAAGAAATGAAGGAAATGATAGCAAAGATCAATAAAACTAAAAGCTTGTTCTTTGAGAAGATAAGCAACATTGATAATCCCTTAGCCAGACTCATCAAGAAAAAAAGGGAGAAGACTCAAATCAATAGAATTAGAAATGAAAAAGGAGAAGTAACAACTGACACTGCAGAAATACAAAAGATTATGAGAGATTACTACAAGCAACTCTATGCCAATAAAATGGACAACCTGGAAGAAATGGACAAATTCTTAGAAACGCACAACCTGCCAAGACTGAATCAGGAAGAAATAGAAAATATGAACAGGCCAATCACAAGCACTGAAATTGAAACTGTGATTTAAAATCTTCCAACAAACAAAAGCCCAGGACCAGATGGCTTCACAGGCGAATTCTATCAAACATTTAGAGAAGAGCTAACACCTATCCTTCTCAAATTCTTCCAAAATATAGCAGAGGGAGGAACACTCCCAAACTCATTCTACAAGGCCACCATCACTCTGATACCAAAACCAGACAAGAATGTCACAAAGAAAGAAAACTACAGGCCAATATCACTGATGAACATAAATGCAAAAATCCTCAACAAAATACTAGCAAACAGAATCCAACAGCACATTAAACGGCTCAAACACCATGATCAAATGGGGTTTATTCCAGGAATGCAAGGATTCTTCAATATACGCAAATCAATCAATGTGATACACCATATTAACAAATTGAAGGAAAAAAACCGTATGATCATCTCAATAGATGCAGAGAAAGCTTTCGACAAAATTCAACACCAATTTATGATAAAAACCCTGCAGAAAGTAGGCATAGAGGGAACTTTCCTCAACATAATAAAGGCCATATATGACAAACCCACAGCCAACATCGTCCTCAATGGTGAAAAACTGAAAGCATTTCCACTAAGATCAGGAACAAGACAAGGTTGCCCACTCTCACCACTTTTATTCAACATAGTTTTGGAAGTTTTAGTCACAGCAATCAGAGAAGAAAAGGAAATAAAAGGAATCCAAATTGGAAAAGAAGAAGTAAAGCTATCACTGTTTGCAGATGCTACCAGAAAACTACTAGAGCTAATCAATGAATTTGGTAAAGTAGCAGGATACAAAATTAATGCACAGAAATCTCTGGCATTCCTATACACTAAGGATGAAAAATCTGAAAGTGAAATCAGGAAAACACTCCCATTTACCACTGCAACAAAAAGGATAAAATATCTAGGAATAAACCTACCTAAGGAGACAAAAGACTTGTATGCAGGAAATTATAAGTCACTGATGAAAGAAATTAAAGATGATGCAAATAGATGGAGAGATATACCATGTTCTTGGATTGGAAGAATCAACATTGTGAAAATGACTCTGCTACCCAAAGCAATCTACAGATTCAATGCAATCCCTATCAAACTACCACTGGCATTTTTCACAGAACTAGAACAAAAAATTTCACAATGTGTATGGAAACACAAAAGACCCTGAATAGCCAAAGCAATCTTGACAATGAAAAACGGAGCTGGAGGAATCAGGCTCCCTGACTTCAGACTATACTACAAAGCTACAGTAATCAAGACAGTATGGTACTGGCAGTAAAACAGAAATATAGATCAATGGAACAGGATAGAAAGCCCAGAGATAAACCCACGCACATATGGTCACCTTATCTTTGATAAAGGAGGCAGGAATGTACAGTGGAGAAAGGACGGCCTCTTCAATAAGTGGTGCTGGGAAAACTGGACAGCTACATGTAAAAGTATGAGATTAGAACACTCCCTAACACCATACACAAAAATAAGCTCAAAATGGATTAAAGACCTAAATGTAAGGCCGGAAACTATCAAACTCTTAGAGGAAAACATAGGCAGAACACTCTATGACATAAATCACAGCAAGGTCCTTTTTGACCCACCTCCTAGAGAAATGGAAATAAAAACAAAAATAAACAAATGGGACCTAATGAAACTTCAAAGCTTTTGCACAGCAAAGGAAACCATAAACAAGACCAAAAGACAGCCCTCAGAATAGGAGAAAATATTTGCAAATAAAGCAACTGACAAAGGATTAATCTCCAAAATTCATAAGCAGCTCATGCAGCTCAATAACAAAAAAACAAACAACCCAATCCAAAAAATGGGCAGAAAACCTAATTATACATTTCTCTAAAGAAGGTATACAGACTGCCAACAAACACATGAAAGAATGCTCAACATCATTAATCATTAGAGAAATGCAAATCAAAACTACAATGAGATGTCATCTCACACCAGTCAGAATGGCCATCTTCAAAAAATCTAGAAACAATAAATGCTGGAGAGGGTGTGGCGAAAAGGAAACCCTCTTGCACTGTTAGTGGGAACGTAAATTGATACAGTATGGAGATTCCTTAAAAAACTACAAATAGAACTACCATATGACCCAGCAATCCCACTACTGGGCATATACCCTGAGAAAACCATAATTCAAAAAGAGTCATGTACCAAAATGTTCATTGCAGCTCTATTTACAATAGCCCAGAGATGGAAACAACCTAAGTGTCCATCATTGGATGAATGGATAAAGAAGATGTGGCACATATATACAATGGAATATTACTCAGCCATGAAACGAAATTGAGCTATTTGTAATGAGGTGGATAGACCTAGAGTCTGTCATGCAGAGTGAAGTCAGAAAGAGAAAGACAAATACCGTATGCTAACACATATATATGGAATTTAAGGAAAAAAATGTCATGAAGAACCTCGGGGTAAGACAGGAATAAAGACACAGACGTACTAGAGAATGGACTTAAGGATATGGGGAGGGGGAAGGGTAAGGTGTGACAAAGCGAGAGAGAGGCAAGGACATATATACACTACCAAACGTAAGGTAGATAGCTAGTGGGACGCAGCCACATAGCACAGGGAGATCAGCTCGGTGATTTGTGACCGCTTGGAGGGGTGGGATGGTGAGGGTGGGAGGGAGGGAGACGCAAGAGGGATGAGATATGGGAACATATGTATATGTATAACTGATTCACTTTGTTATAAAGCAGTAACTAACACACCCTTGTAAAGCAATTATACTCCAATAAAGGTGTTAAAAAAAAAAAGAAAGAAAAACAAAACAAAACACAAAGCATGGTAACAGCCTATGGCTGTTGAATTCTAAAGCAATCTCTGGGTCCCCAAGTAGTACCAGGAGGAAGAGAAGGGCATTATCTCCAAAGATGGAGGGAGACACAGGTTTACCCCAGGGAGAAGACTAGGGGCTGCCAGATTGGCACATTAAGGAAATTACTTCTCTATCAGGGCAAGGAGTCCTCACTGTTCCTGTCCAGTAGGATTCAGTAATTGTCTAGCAGGATTTGATCATTTCTAAAGGTTGGTAACCGCAGTAATTTCCCATTTTCCCCTTTCTCTGAGTGGGAGTTTTATTGCCGTCATCCTGGTCTTCTCACCACTGTATATTAGGTATCCTGGACACAAGCAATTTGTCGTTAAGCTTACGGGTTGCAGGATTACCAGAGCCATGTTCATACGTGATGGAGAGGATGGTACTCCTTCAAAGATCTGGGGTGTCAAGCTGGACACAGTCTGTGGATGAGACTTTGTGGTTGTCTCCCTTAAGGGGAGACAAATGCGCCTCTCCACCGAAAGGGAAGAAGGGCGTGTACAGAGAGATGAGAGGTAGCAATCAGAGGAGGTTTGACCCTGTCTCAACCTCTAACTCCTTATCTCTTGCCTGGTGTACTATAGAGGCTCTGTTCTTCCTTGATGTTACGGTGGCCATTGGAGGGGAGAAGAAATCATTTTTCCTCTACCCTTCTAGACGCTTGACAGAGGCTCCCCTGTAATAAAGAGACATTAACGGGAGAAAAACGAATTTAATTACATGTGTATGCATGGGCGTCCCATAAAGATATGAGGCTCAAAGAAGTGACCAGAGGAGGATGCCTTTATACCTTGTAAATAAAGAAACAGTAAATCTGTAAAGAATTGACAAGACAAAGGCGTTTGAGCTAGTGGTAAAATGGTGAAGAAGTAACAATGTTTGTTTATACAGCCTTCTTGGCCCTAAATTCCCTATCTCTAGTGATAAGGATGCCTTTCTACCCTCCTGCTACAAGGAGTGTACTTTTTCACATGGGAGATTTTTCTCCTGCTTTCAAGGGGTCAAAGGAGGGTCAGAGTGACATTTTTGCACTGGCTGTTTCTCAAGTACCTTTAATTCAAAATAATATGCCACAGTGCCTAATTTGGGGTGACATACTCTGAACCCCTACACCATGTAACTAAGATTTGACTGAAATATAAGTAGAAATCCACTGGGGACTTTAGAAAGGTTTTTGCTTTCTTGATACACACTTCCTGTTCCTCTTTCTTCCACTCTAGAGTCCAGACTTAAAGCTGGAGGTGGAATAGCCATCTAGCTCCCAACCACGTGCAACAAGATCAGGACAAAAGCCAACATACTAGCAATGCTGGGGAAGAAAGGGATAGAAGAAAACACAAGGAAAAAAAGAAAGAAAGGGCAAACTAAGCCTGAGTCCTAAATGGCTATTAAACAGATGTACCAGCCCAGGATACCTTAGCCGTGAACTTGTTTTATGAAAAACACAACCACCACGATAAATATACATGTTTAAACCTAGTAAATCTGTATGTTTAACACGAATAATCAGGGAAATGTAAATGAAAATGGTGAGATACCCTTTTATGTTCATCAGATAGACAGAATGTGTAACATCTGATACGAAGTGTTGGCAAGGAAATGTAGAAACGCGGACATGCATACATTGCTGGTAAAGGGTACATTGGTGCAATCACTTTGGAGAGCAACTTGGAAGAAGCTAGTACAGTTGAAGATGGGCATAACAATTCCAATTCTATATATCAACCCTAGACCCTTGGTATTTAGTGTATGGTCTGTGGAGTACAAGAATCCCTTGCACTTGTGCACAGGAGACATAGAAAAGCATATTCCTTGCAGTGCTGTTTGTAACAGAAGAAAAAAGGGAGAAGGGAGATGTCTATCAACAAAAGGATAAACAGATATATGTTGTTATACTCATATGACAATTAAAATGCATGTACTAGAGCTTCATAAATCAACATGTATAAATCTCAGAAAGATACTGTTGACCTAAAAAAAGCAAGTTACAGGTAATAAGTATAGTATATCATCATTTATATAATTTTTTTAAACTGTAAAATGATTATTTTGTTTATGAATATTTATATATTGAAATACAAGTACAAAAATGCATGATTGTAATAAACATGAATTCAGGATAGTGGTTACCTCTGGAGAAGGGAGGAAAGTAACAGCCTAGGCGGTTCAACTATGTTTATATTTATTTTTTAATGTAAATTTGAAGCAAAAAGTAAAATGGTGATACTTGATAAAGCTTGGTTATGGGTGCCCTTGTAATTTTATTATTCTATTTTTCTCTGTGTTGGTAGTATTTCACGATTTTCAAAGAAAAGAAAGAGGAAAAGAGATTCAAAGCAAATACTAGAACAAGAGCAAGATACCATGAAAAAGAAAACTAGACACAGGTAGTCAAATGGAAAGAAACATACTGATTGGCAGAAGGACAATCATAGGCTTCAAATGCTGCGGCTTTAAACGCTGCCGAAGTACTGCAAATCACTGTCTGCCTTCCAGTTAATTAACCCAGTCTCTTTCTGTGCTTTGCTAGGTCAGAGAGATGAAGAAAGGCATTTTGATGCTAAACTTATTTAAACCCCAAAATACTTGAGGCATGGACATGCCCGGGGGGGGGGGGGTGGGGGTTATAGATTCAATCCTTTATTTAACAAACTTGATAACTAACATTTATTTCGTGTCCATTATGTTCCAGGCACCATGCTAAGAACTCTGTATGGATTATCTCATTCCACCTTCGCAACACCCCTATGCGCTAGAGAGTATAATTACTCCTATTACAAATGAGGAAACCAAGCTAGTCACAGGTGAGTATGTGATAGAGCTGTGATTTATACAAGTTTTGCCGCCAGAGGCCTCATTCTTATCCACCTTGCAACATGCCAGGCACTGTTAGATGCTGAGGGTACAGGACTCTATAGACTTGCAAGCAAAAGACAACTTTATTGACATCCAATTCTATTCCATGTATTCCTGCTTGTTCAATGCAGCAGTTACATAAAGTTTTTTTTTGGGGGGGGGGGGCCATGAGGCACAGCTTGCAGGATCTTAGTTCCCTGACCAGGGACTGAACCCGCATCCTCGGCAGCGAAAGTGTGGAGTCCTAACCACTGGACCACCAGGGAATTCCCATACATAAAGTTTTAAAATGTGTAAAGAAATGCCATAATATTTAACAATGCACATGTAGTGATAGAACAAAGAAGTGCAATGAAATGAACTCCATTTAAGGTAAAGTTTCTCTTCTCCCACAGGTGGAAGGTTGCTGTGGAAAAAGGTGACCCTGGGTGACTCCTGTTTTTCCACTTTGTCCTATTTTGCTCTCTACTCAATTAGATGTGGTTTGTGGCCCCTCCAAGGTTGGGGTAAGAAGGAGGAAGGGAAAAGTGGTAAAAGACAAGAGAGATCTTACGTAGTACTGTAACTTAATGTATAACAATCTAGTTCACATTAGTACCATCTTAATGTATAACATCTTAATGTATAACAATCTAGTTCACATTAGTACCATCTTAATTTATAACATCTTAATGTATAACAATCTTAATGTATAACAATCTAATTCACATTAGTACCATCTTAATTTATAACCTCTTAATGTATAACATCTTAATGTATAACAATCTAGTTCACATTAGTACCATCTTAATTTCAATTGTATATGAAAAACTTTGCTCCTATAAGCTCCATTCCCTTCCTGCTCCTTTGTGCTATTACTGTCATACAATATACATTGTATGTGCATCAACACAGATTTATAATTGTTGCTTTATGTATCTCTTTTTAAATCAGGGAAAATAAAGAATTACAAGCAAAAAATACATTCATATTGCTTTTAATATTTACCTATGCCGTTACTTTTACGACTGCACTTTACTTCTTCACATGAATTCAAGTTACTGTCTAGTATCTTTTTATTTCAGCTTGAAGGACTCTCTTTAGTGTTTCTTATAAGGGCAGGTCTGCTAGCAATAAATTCTCTCCATTTTTGCTTATCTAGGAACGTCTTATTTCCCCTTTATCTTTGAAAGATAGGTTTTTTGGTTGTTGCTGTTTGTTTTGGGTATAGAATTCTTTTTTTAAAAATTTATTTATTTATTTATTTATTTTTGACTGCGTTGGGTCTTCGTTGCTGCGTGCAGGCTTCCTCTAGTTGCGACGAGCGGGGGCTACTCTTAGTTGCGGTACGCAGGCTTCTCATTGTGGTGGCTTCTCATTGCAGAGCATGGGCTCTAGGTGCATGGGCTTCAGTAGTTGTGGTGCACAGGCTCCAGAGCACAGGCTCAGTAGTTGTGGCTCAGTAGTTGTTGTACACAGGCTTAGTTGCTCCGCAGCATGGGAGATCTTCCCAGACCAGGGATCAAACCTGTGTCCCCTGCATTGGCAGGCAGATTCTTAAACACTGCGCCACCAGGGAAGCCCCTGTTTGGGTATAGAATTCTTAATTGACAGTATTTTTCTTTCAGTCTTTTGAATATGTGATCCCAATGCCTTCTGGCCTCCATAGTTTCTATGAGAAATCAAATAATCTTATTGAAGATCCCTTGTATGTGATGAGTCACATTGCTCTTGTTGCTTTCAAGATTCTCTAGGGACTTCCTGGTGGCGCAGTGGTTAAGAATCCACCTGCCAGTGCAGGAGACACAGGTTCAAGCCCTGGTCCAAGAAGATCTCACGTGCCACAGAACAACTAAGCTCGTGTGCCACAACTACTGAAGCCCACGCACCTGGAGTCTGTGCTCTGCAACAAGAGAAGGCACCGCGATGAGAAGCCCACGCACCACAACAAAGAGTAGCTCCCACTCACCACAACTAGCGAAAGCCCGCACACAGCAACGAAGATCCAATGCAGCAATAAATAAATAAATAAAGATTCTCTTTGTCTAACTTTTGATAGCTTGATTATGATGTGTCAAGGTCTGACTCTCTTCTTGTTTATCCTACTTGGAGTTTGTTGAACTTCCTGGATGTGTATAATAATGTCTGACATCAAATTTATTCTGTTTTTTTCAAATCCTCTTTCTGCCCTTTCTCTGACTCTTCGTCTGAGAGTCCCATTAGGCATATGTTGGTACACTTAATGATGTCCTACAGTCTCTAGGGCTGTCTTCATTTTTCTTCATTCATTTTTTTCCTTTCTGTTCCTCACACTGGATAATCTCAATTTACTAACTTTAAAGTTCACTGATTCTTTTTTCTGCATGTTCAAATCTACTGTTGAGCTCTTCAAGTTAAATTTTCATTTCAGTTAGTGTACTTTTATCTCCAGGATTGCTACTTATACAATATTGTTAACTATAGTTTACATTAGGTATCCAGAACTTATTCATCTTATAACTAAAATTTTGTACTTTTTGATTAATATCTCCCCCTTTTTCTTTTTTTTGCGGTACATGGGCCTCTCACTGTTGTGGCCTCTCCCGTTGTGGAGCGCAGGCTCCGGACGCGCAGGCTCAGCGGCCATGGCTCACGGGCCCAGCCGCTCCGCGGCATGTGGGATCTTCCCGGACCAGGGCACGAACCCATGTCCCCTGCATCGGCAGGCGGACTCTCAACCACTGCGCCACCAGGGAAGTCCTCCCCTTTTCCAATCTATTCTTTTATGGCTAGATAAGTCTGTGTTCTAAAATCTTTGTTTAACCACAAGTCACAAAGATATTCTCCTATCTTTTCTTTTAGATGCTTTATAGTTTTAGCTTTTATGCTTAGGTTTATGACTAATTCAGCATTAATTTTTATATATGATGTGAGATAGTTGTTAAGGATTTTCTATGATATCCAGTTGTTCTAGCATAATTTGTTGAAAAGATTTTCCTTTCCTCATTGGATTGCTTTGACATCTTTGTTGAAAATCAAATGATTATATGTGTGTCTGTTTCTGGGATTTTTCTTCAATTCTATTGATCTATTAGTTGATCCCTATAACAATACTATGCTGCCTTGATTATTTTACATTTATTGTAAATACTGAATTCAAGTAATGTTAGTCCTCCAACTTTGTTCTTATTTTGCAAGATTGCTTTAGATATTCTAGGCCATTTCTGCTTCCATACAAATTTTACTTCTTTTTTTGTTTGTTTGTTTGTTTGTTTGTTTTGACGGCACCATGAGGCATGTGAGATCTTAGTTCCCTGACCAGGGATCGAACCCATGCTCCCTGCATTGGTAGTGTGGAGTCTTAACCACTGGACTGCCAAGGAAGTCCCCATACAAATTTTAGAATGAGCCTTTCAGTTAAAAAAAAAAAAAGTCTAGTGGACTTATTATTGAGACTGCATTGAATCTATAGATGTTTTAACGATATTGAATCAGCCAATCCATGTGATTAGGAAAAGCCCAATCCTCCTCAGTTGTGTCCCTCCTTTACATTCATACTACTACCATGCTCACAACATTTCTGACACCAGATACGTGGGGTTTTTTTCTCACACCAAGCAACTTTCTGTGACACCAGTTGGGTGTCCTACAATTAAACTCAATTCTTATACTATTCACCTGGAGTTAGCAACAGATCCCACAAGTTAAGGGCTCATTACCATGAGACTGCCCCCACTCAGCTGCCAACTGCTAGTAGGTCCCCAGGTTACCAACAGCTTCTGGCTAACTTGGCTACAGTTCAGAGGTTCCCATGATCTCCTCCCCCTTGGATTCGATTATTTGCTAGAACAGCTCACAGAACTCAGGTAAATACTTGCTTACATTTACCTGTTTAATGTATAATAAGGGATAATGTAAAGGATACAGATGGACATCCAGATGAAGAGATACACAGGGCAAGGTTTGAGAGGGTCCCAAACACAGGAGCTTCTGTCCCTGTGGAATTGGGATCTGTCACCTTCCCAGTACGTGGATGTATTCACCAATGTAGAAGCTTTACCAACCCCATACTGTTGGGATTTTAATGGAGGCTTCATCACGTAGGCATGGTCAATTATTAACTCCATTTCCAGCCCCTCTCCCCTCTCTTAGAGAATGAGGGAGTGGGGCTGAAAATTCTAAGCTTCTAATCATGGCTTGGTCTTTCTGGTGACCAGCCCTGATCCAGGAATCATCCAGGAGCCCATCCAGAGTCACCTCATTAGAACAAAAGACACTCCTATCACCCAGGAAATTCCAACGGATTCAGAAGCCCTGTGTCAGGAACTGGGGTCAGAGACCAAGTATTACAACAAAAGATGCTCCCAGTGCTCTTATCACTTGGAAATTACAAGAGTTTTAGAATCTCCGTGCCAGGAACTGGGGTCAAAGATTAAAGGTAAGAACAAAAGATTCTCCTAGCATCCCTATCAACAAGGGTTGCAACACTGTGTCAGGGATCAGGGATAGAGACCAATATAAAATTGTTATAAATGGAGTGTTTTTTCATTTTCTAACTTTTTGCTATGGTATATAAATATACAGCTGATTTTTTTTTTTTTTTTTTTTTGCGGTACGCGGGCCTCTCACTGTTGTGGCATCTCCCGTTGCGGAGCACAGGCTCCGGACGCGCAGGCTCAGCGACCATGGCTCACGGGCCCAGCCGCTCCGCGGCATGGGGGATCTTCCCGGACCGGGGCATGAACCCGTGTCCCCTGCATCGGCAGGCGAACTCTCAACCACTGCGCCACCAGGGAAGCCCTACAACTGATTTTTATGTATAACCTTATATCCTGGGACCTTGCTAAATTCACTTAATAGTTGTGGTGGTTGCTTTGTGGAATCCATAGGATTTTCCTCACATTCAGTCATATTATCTGCAAATAGAGACACTGACTTGACACTTTATATCCCATCAATATAGCAATCACTTCTAAATTTATATCTCTAGTATGACCTCTTCCCTGGGCTCCAGACTTGCATATATACCAATCCTTAACATTTTCCTTAGTCATTTTTTATTTCACAATGTTTTTAGGTAAAATTTTATAATATAACATTTACCATTTCAAAGTGTACAATTCAGTGGTTTTCAGCATATTCACAACGTTATGCAATCATCACCATTATCTATCTCCAGAACATTTTTTTTCACTCCAAAAAGATACCTTGTCTACCCATTAGTATACATTCCCCATTCGTCTTCCCCTCAACTACTGGCAACCACTAATCCTTCTGTCTCTACATATTTACCTATTCTGGACATGTTATATAAATGGAATCATACAACATGCAGCCTTTTAAGACTGCCTTCTCTCACTTAGCATAATGCTTTCTTGGTTCATCCATGTTGAAACATGGATCAGTACTACATTCCTTTAAATGGCTGAAAAATATTCCATTGTAAGAGTATATAACATTTTCTTTATCCATTCATCAGTTGATGAATATTTGGATTGTTTTTTGGCTATTATAAAAAAATAATACTGCTATGGACATCCATGCACAAGTTTTCACATGAACATATTTTTCGATTTTTTTTTTTTTTTTGGCCACACTGTGCTGCATGTGGGATCTTAGTTCCCCCACCAGGGATCAAACGTGGGCCCCCTGCAGTGGAAGCGTGGAGTCTTGACCACTGGACAACCAGGGAAGTCCCAACATATGTTTTCAATTATCTTGGGTATAAACCTAGAAGTAGAATTGCTGGGTCATATGGTAAACTTATTAGAAAGTTTATAGATTTGTTATTTGGTTTAGAACAAAGTTGTTACCAAATTTAACCTACTTATCTACTGATAAGGATTTTCATTTAAAAATTAAACTCTTTGACAACAAAATAAGAAGAACCAAACGCTATTCCCCACAGTACTCTGAGACAAGACACCTTGGTAACTGTGGAAACGTTTTCTTTCTCAGTATAAGTTTGACTGCACTTTCCCCCCAAGGTAAAGAGTACTCTTAGCAAGGTGCATATGCTTAAGTGAAGACATCTGTTTGTTAAAGGCATGAGCATTTATTTTAAAAGTTTTACTCTGAGTTCACAAATGACAACGAAGATAATTATACTTAATTCATATGTATTTCTCATGTTTCTTTCCATTATTTTCTGTCTGCTGTATAATTGCCTACTTTGCCTATTTTGTGGCTTTTAAAATTTTATTTTTATTTTTTTTTAATATTTATTTATTTAGGCTGTGCCTGGTCTTAGATGCAACACGTGGGATCCTTGCTGCACCATGTGATCTTTAAATGTGGCATGCGGACTCTTAGTTGCGGCACACATATGGGATCTAGTTCCCTGACCAGGGATTGAACCTGGGCCCCCTGTATTGGGAGCACGGAGTCTTACCCACTGGACCACTAGGGAAGTCCCATGGCTTTAAAATTTTTTTTAAATTTTGTTTATTTATTTTTGGCCATGCCACATGGCATGAGGGACCTTAGTTCCCCGACCAGGGATCAAACCCATGCCCCCTGCAGTGGAAGTGTGGAGCCCTAACCACTGGACTCCCAGGGAATTCCTTTTGTGGCTTTTTTTTAAAGTTTCTTTGAGATTTCTTCTGGGGAAAAATACTGTCCCTCTTCATCATCAAAGACAATTGGGAGATGTATGATGCTTTTTTAAAAATTTTTATTTATTTGTTTAGTTGCACCTGGTCATAGTTGTGGCAGGTGGGCTCTTTAGTTGTGGCATGCAAACTCTTAGTTGCGGCATGCATGTGGGATATAGTTCCCTGACCAGGGATCGAACCCAGGCCCCCTGCATTGGGAGCTAGGAGTCTTAGCCACCAGGGAAGTCCCTGCATGATGCTTTATAACTTCAAGTACTCTCTTTTAATAACATAAAACACATTTTTAATGAATAATAATATTAATAAACTTTTATGAATCTAATTAGGGACAAATAAAGGGAATAAAAATATACAAGATTAGGAAAGAGATAGAAGACATACCAGAGATAGAGTGATTAAAAGAATTCTAAGAGAATACCATATACAGCTTTATGTCAATACGTTTGAAAACTGGGGATAAATAGATGATTTCCTATATAAACAAAACCTACCCAAGAAAGATGGTAAACATGAACAGAACAATTACTGTAGATGGAATTTGAAAAGTGTTGAACTCTAATGTTGTAAATTGTACCAGAACCAGATGGGTTCCCAGCTGATTTTTATCTATTCTTTAAAGAGCATAAAATTTCATTGTGATTTAAACTATTCTAAGCTATTAAGGAAAAGATAGGAACCCCAGTAGTTCATTTTACAAAGTCAGCGAACTTTAAATCTAAACTGGATAAAGACAATACAAAAAACAGGAAACTGTAGACCAGTCTCATTCATGAGTATAGACATACATTTCCAAGTTTATAAATATAGTTGCATGGTTCCAAACAATTACATTTAATCCATTAACGTAATCAAGTATTTTTGAGGTGGTTCAATAATAAGAATTTTTTCAGTATAATCCATTTTATCAAAAAATTTAAGGAGAAAAACTATATAATCATGTCAATAGGTGCTGAAAAGATTTTTGATAAAATCCAATAGTATTCCTAATAAAAATTCTACATAAAATAGAAGGAAACCTTCGTACAATAGACTGTTTACCAAAGCCCAATAGAAAGTATCCTAAATAGCAAAATACCAAAACCGTTTCATTAAAATCGTTAAGTACTCAGGGATGCTATGTCAGTATTATTAAACATTGTCTTGGACAGTCTAGTACATTCAGTGAGACAGGAAAAATGGTATAAATATTAGGAGAAAAGGAGATAAAACTCAAGAGATATAGGTAGAAAAAAAGAAAACTAAGATAAGATGCCTGAAGACAAGATCAATATATAGGAGTTAATAGCTTTCCTCTTTTTTTAAAAAATAAATTTATTTATTTTTTTTATTTTTATTTTTTTTTAATTTTTTTTTTTTTAATTTTTTTTATTTTTTGCGGTACGCGGGCCTCTCACTGTTGTGGCCTCTCCCGCTGCGGAGCACAGGCTCCGGACGCTCAGGCTCAGCGACCATGGTTCAGGGGCCCAGCCGCTCCGCGGCATGTGGGATCCTCCCGGACCGGGGCACGAACCCGTGTCCCCTGCATCGGCAGGTGGACTCTCAACCACTGCGCCACCAGGGAAGCCCAAATTTATTTATTTTATTTATTTATTTTTGGTTGTATTGGGTCTTCATTGATGTGCGTGGGCTTTCTCTAGTTGCAGTGAGCGGGGGCTACTCTTCGTTGTGGTGCGTGGGCTTTCATTGCAGTGGCTTCTCTTGTTGCAGAGCACAGGCTCTAGGCACGCGGGCTTCAGTAGTTGTGGTGCGTTGGCTCAGTAGTTGTGGCTCGCGGGCTCTAGAGCACAAGCTCAGTAATTGTGGCGTGCTGGCTTTGTTGCTCTGCAGCATATGGGATCTTCCCAGACCAGGGCTCGAACCCGTATCCCCTGCATTGGCAGGCAGATTCTTAACCACTGGGCCACCAGGGAAGCCCTGGCTTTCCTCTTTTAATAAGCATTTAGAAAAGGAAATGAGGTTAAAAATGCTACTCACAATAGGAGAAAAACATATAAATTACTTAGAGATAAATTTGACAAGAAAAGCACAGCACTTAAATGAAGAAAATAATAACATCTTATTTCAGAACATAAAGCAAGTGCTGAACAAAAGGAAAAGCATTCATGTTCTTGGATGAGGACATTAATATTAAAAAAGTCAATTTTCTCAAAACATTGTATAAATTTAATAAAATTTCAATTACTACTCTAATAGGGTATGGATGTAGGTTGGAATTAGATAAAATACCTGTAAAGGTTATATAGAAAAATAAATGACTGAGTATAGCAAAATAAACAGTGAAGGAAGATTTAGCAGATATTAGAACACACTGAAAATTCACTGTTATCAAATCATTACAGAACTCTAAATTAGACAAACATATCAATGGAACGGAATAAGAATCCAGAAAGAGATTTCAGCATATATGTGAAAAGTAATATGTGATAATGGTGGGTGGAATCACTGTAGGAAAGATAAATTATATAATAAATGGTGCTAGCACAACTAGCTATTGTGGTAGATATAAAAAATACAGATGGATAAAATGGTTGGATGAAATACTGAAAAATCAATCAAACAAACAAAATCCTTGAGGGGAAAAAATCTAGGAAAAATATATATTTAATCAACAGGTAGAAGGCACTGGAAAGCCAGAAGATATAAAAGAAAAAAAAAGACAAATATGACTCTAAAAAATTTTTAACTTTTGTATGAATAAATACGGAAGAGATATCATAATTTATACTAATAGACAACAGATTCAGAGAAAATATTTATAATATGGAAGAGGATAAATATTCAGTAACGATAATAATGAGCTCTTACAAACTAAGGCAGGAGAGAGTAAGAAACTAGTAGAAAATTAGGCAAAAGATATGAACAGACAATTCATAGAAGAAAAAAATGTAATAACCCATAGACACATAAAAATACTATTATCAGGGAAATATAAATTAAAGTAACTTTGAGATATCACTTTAAATCCATTTTTCAAAAAATTTTTGAAGTGATAATGTCTAGTATTGGCAAGAATGTGGGGAGGAGATTCTCATGTATTGTTGGTGGAAATAGGAAGTATTAGAGCCGTTTTGTAAAACAATTGGCAATATCTATTAAAATTACATTTATTTGTACCTTTTTCAAGGCACACCTGCTTTTTTTTTGCTGCATCACACAGCTTGTGGGGATCTCAGTTGCCCAACCAGGGATCGAACCCATGCCATGGCAGTTGACTTTGAGGGACTACCAGGTATTTTTAGTATTATTGAGTAAGAAAAGTAAGATGTCTAGTGTGGTCAATTTGTCACCAAGTGACCAATTGGTCTCCTCAATAAACCGTGCAGTATCAAGGGCTCAGCCTTGGTCTCTGTGGCTGGCAGGATGGCAGCAGTAGCTAGAGCCACCTTGGCAAGTGCGAGGCCAGGCTGGGGGGCCATGAGCAACCTCAGTGTCTGCTCCCACAGAGAGTTTGCTCATGTGCCCATTGTGCCAGCACTGGGATGTCTTACGACATAGGCTGGCTGACATCAACTGGCCTAACCATTTTGTCTGTTTGGTAGTTTAATGCCTTATCCACGGAGGATGCTCTCTGGTGGACGTTAACATTTGATATAAAGATCTGCTCACTGGTGCCGACTCTCATAGGTCTACTCACAAAGCTTTTCCCTAGATTTCCTTGTACAGATCTGTCAGTCCCTTCCTTCTAGGCCCCTGATCATTGACCACGGCCCAAGAATCTGCATATATTCTTCTCTTGGCCCACTTCTCCTTCCATAAAGTGTGTGACCAGTTGTTCAACTCATAGTCCAACTCATAGGGAAGTTCAACTCATAGGGAAGATTTTCCCTACCTACTATTGCTCAAGGCCATCCCTAAAAGTGGACATATTGCAGCCATAATCATATTCAGTTTTCACCCATGTACCTAGGTAACACACCTGTGAACCACATTTGGCCTTTTTGCTGCTCCTTTAGCTGGTTTTAGAGGACCTCCCATGACAAGGCAGTCATAAGTATGAGTGAGGAAAGAGGTACCTGTGCATCTGTGGTGGGTGACAAGGAGGTCTAGGTTCCCTGCTTTGCCCTCTGGTCCTACTTGATTTCACTCTTTTGATGGATTGCTGCTGGGCCCATCTGACCTTATAAATTGGCAGGTCTGATAAAACCCCTAATGAGCATTTCTGGACCCATGGCGCCTTATCTCCCCATAGTCTAATATTCTGTCTCTATCAGGGCCCAGCGATATGCCAGCAAATGTTTCTCAAAGGTGTGTAATTCTCTTCTTCAGATGGCATATGGCCTCACTCCAGAATGGTCAGCACTGTGATTCTCCCACTGGAGCTTGCTCCATACTGAACTCCATACTGAACAGATATACCTTTTTACAGATTTACCTCAAAACTCAGGTATGGGGACTTTGCTGGTGGCACAGTGGTTAAGAAGCCACCTGCCAATGCAGGGGACATGGGTTCAAGCCCCGGTCCAGGAAGATCCCACATGCCATGGAGCAACTAAGCCCATGCACCACAACTACTGAGCCTGTGCTCTAGAGCCCACGAGCCACAACTACTGAGCCCGCATGCCACAACTACTGAAGCCCACGCACCTAGAGCGCATGCTCCGCAACAAGAGAAGCCACCGCAATGAGAAGCCTGCGCACCGCAACGAAGAGCACCCCCCACTCACTGCAACTAGAGAAAGCCCGCGCGCAGCAACGAGTACCCAACGCAGCCCAAAATAAAATAATTAATTAAAAAAACAAGCAAACAAAAAAACCCCTCAGGTATGAGTGAGAGCTGTGGGAATGGAGAACAATTTAAATAATAGGTAATGTACTATTATGTGAATCTCTTTTTCAACACTGGTTCATGTTCCTTGATCCATTTACAAGGCACTCCAATCCCTTATGTAAATGGGCTGCCGGCAGGCATGTCCCACCAGTCCTCCAAATACACTTGGATCTGGAACACTGCTGAGACTCCAGCTGGGTCCCTGTGTAAGAGAACATAACAATATCTGGCAAGAGTGTATAAACTAAGCAATCCAAATTCCCAGATATTATCAGACCAAATGAATAAAATGAGGATATATTAACTCAAAATCACAATGGTTTGTGTCCCTACCAGTTGGATAGTTTGAACCTCAGC
The DNA here is from genome assembly GCF_951394435.1 of Stenella coeruleoalba. Lineage (NCBI taxonomy): Eukaryota > Metazoa > Chordata > Mammalia > Artiodactyla > Delphinidae > Stenella > Stenella coeruleoalba. Next base: position 92,187,979 of record NC_137155.1, on the reverse strand, counting down.
AGCCCATTTAAGGCAGCCTATAATTATTTCTGGGAACCTGCAAAAGGGATGCGTCCCAGGATCAGACAGTCACCTTCCCCAATTCCAGGGGGTACAATTGACATTATATCCTGGGTGAACGTCACTCCCTGGAGCACAACTGAGATTCACAGTAAGTAAAATGTGAACAGTGTCCCTGGAATGGTGTAGCATTGACCCTGTGCCTTTCAGGTGTTCACAAACCAACTCCCACTCAGGACCTACTGTGTTCTTCCTCTTCTGCTTCCGGTGCCCCTGGCCACTGTTGACTGTCCTTGACATTGCCTGAAGGAGAACCACTGATACGAATGTTGAGGACACCCTTCGCAGGCTCCCCACTACTCACGCCGAGGATGCAGCCCCTTGATAATGCCAGCCCAATTGTTTGCACATTTCCAGATCAGGCCTGGGTTCTGTGCAGGTATGAGGAGAAAGGCCTGCTCCCTACATTCATGGTACTCTGCTTCTCAGGTGTTCAAGGCAAACCTTATGAAGTCTCTCACCAAAGTGTGCCATCAGCTTCCCCTCTCCATTCATTCTTCATCTCCTGCAAGCAACTCTCAACATTATCCCCTACCAAAAGTTTGCCTTAGCCATGGAATAACCAGCTGGTTTTGGGTTAATCTGCCTCAATGCACAATACATCAACATCTCCATGTGCCTTCTCCAATCTCCATCCAAAAGGATAAAGAAGCATATATCTAAATCAGAACACCTAATACCTGTGGTTATTTAACAGTGATGGTATGTGTGTATGTATGTATGCATATATGTATTTAGAGGTAAAAGCGACCGGGTAGTTGCTTTATATCTAGACCCATTCTAGAAGTAAAACTTTGTAACTTCTAAATTTTAAAAATCTTTAATTTACTGAGTATATTTAACATTTCCAAACTATTTTCCTATGATCTGTTTTCCCACAGAGAATAATTAAATAAACCACAACCAAAGATGTGCAATTAACTCTATGCTGAAAACTTGACAATGAAATAAGTCTTCAGGGACAGAGAAAGGAAAACTGGTTTTACACCTTCCATAACTTCAAGTTTCCAACATCCAGCAAGGTCAAGTTACAAGGACAAGTGTCTTGAGGAAAACTATAATGGCCTTGAAGAAATTGTACCTGTTCCATATTATCAAGAAAATTGTAATATTGTTTATAGCTCACAAACACCTCATAACTGGCAGGTCAATTCAACAAAGGGAATAAATAGATACATTAAGACTTAGTAAAAATAAGCTAGTTAAGAAGATGGATGATCCTCACTTTTGATACTTCAGTACTTAGCCATGTCAATTCTTTTAGCAAAAGGCTTTTATTTTACTTATTTATAAATTTATTTATTTATTTAACTTTTGGCTGCGTTGAGTCTTCGTTGCTGCTCTGGTTGTGGCGAGCAGGGGCTACTCTCCATTGCGGTGCGCGGGCTTCTCACTGCGGCCGCTTCTCTTGTTGTGGAGCACAGGCTCTAGGCTCGCGGGCTTCAGTAGTTGCAGCAGGCAGGCTCAGTAGTTGTGGCTCATGGGCTTAGTTGCTCTGCAGCATGTGGGATCTTCCCAGACCAGGGCTCAAACCCGTGTCCCCTGCATTGGCAGGTGGATTCTTAAACACTGCGCCACCAGGGAAGTCCCATAGCAAAAGGCTTTTAAATTTCTTCATTGTGTCAGTTTTGCCTTTAACTTGTTCATTTTAAGCTGAGACCTCTCTAAGCATCCTTCCATATAGGGTTGGGAGTTCCAACCTCAATCTATATATTTAGAAACTTCTAAAGTTAGAGTAATATTATGAAGCTGCTGTCTGCATTTATCACCATCCTGTAACCCAGTAGCAGTAAAATTCAGCTTCTGGTTGAGTCCAGCCTGGTTGTCTGCCACCACTACAGCTCTGTTCCCTCTGACAGTCTCCTGCTTATAAGTTTTATGGCAGTTTTAACTGTATTCTCTCTTCAGTGTTTCAAAAATCTTTGGGCCTAGTCTCATCCAGAACAATCCACCACACTTATAGTATGTTTCAAAGGTATCAAACAGCATGAAATGCAAATATGATAAAATATTCAATTTTCTCATTAAAGTAACAGTGTTCTTGGCACCTTAATTTCCTAACATCTAATGTCTTTCATTCTTTTAGCAACTAATAACATTTCCTAGAGAGTGAATTATTGTCCTATACAAAATCATGGAAGATATACTTGTATTCATGCAAGAAAAATTCTTATATGAAAAGTGCTACCTACAAAACCACACTAATTCTGAACAGTGTGAAAGGGTCTGAATAATTAGGATATTTGCTTCCCAAAGCTATAATGTTAAATTTGGCTTAAATTATCTAATATTGAGGCATTAAAATAAAAGTGCCGAGAAGTGATCATGGCAGATGCTGAAACAAGAAACCAGGAGTGAAAAAGACAGCTAAAAATTTATCAGAGTAATAAATAAAAGAATTTTAGAAGAGAAAACTCCAGATTTTTCAGAGGAGGACACCTAAAATAGAAAAGATGTGAAGGTGAAGAGACATACATTTACCAATCTATTGCTAAAAAACTTCAGAAGTAGCTGAATTCAATTACTTAAAAAGGATTACAGAAATCAACTCAAAGATTTGTTATATCTACATCAGAGAACAAAGTTATGTACTTAGTCATTATATTTAAATTAAAAAGTCGAAGGGTGGTGCCATCGAGGTGTTTTTAAACATACAGGATGAGCAGCTGTTGAAGCAGAATGTGGGATTGTAGAGCTCAGTTTGGTACTTGTGGAGTTTGCACTGTCTGTGACATACTCAAGTGAAGACACTTAGTAGGTAGTTGGATACAGAAGGTTGAGGCCAGGTGGAGATACCTACACTGTGATATAGATGTAGAAGTTATCATTGCAAATAAAACCAATGGAATTGATAAGAGGATAAAATGAGTTCCATGAGAAAAAATAATTGGCAGAATATGGAAGCCCGGGTTATACCTACAGTTAAATTGCAGATGGTGAAAGCTGACCCCAAAAAGGAAACCAAGAAAGAACTAACCTTTTATGAGGAGTACTGGAAATGTGTGGAGTCATGGAATCTAAGGCAACAGAGATTTTTTTTATAAAGTATATTTTTTAATATATTTGTTTTATTTTTGGCTGCGTTGGGTCTTTGTTGCTGCGCGTGGGCTTTTCTCTGGTTGAGGTGAGGGGGAGCTACTCTTCACTGTGGTGCACAGGCTTCTCACTGCGGTGGCTTCTCTTGTTATGCAGCACGGGCTCTAGGCACGCGGGCTTCAGAAGTTGTGGCACATGGGCTCAGTAATTGTGGCGCATGGGCTTAGTTGCTCCGCGACATGTGGGGTCTTCCTGGCCCAGGGCTCAAACCCATGTCCCCTGCATTGGCAGGCGGATTCTTAACCACTGTGCCACCAGGAAAGCCTGCAATAGAGATTTTTGAGAAAAAGGAGACAGCCAGCAGTGTCGATGCGTAAATGAGGAGTGGCACTTCACAGTGCGAAGTAGGGAAGGTGATGAGAATGAATAAAAATGCATAGACGTTCCCACTTGGGGGAAACTAAAGAGTTCATGCCTTAAAGCCTCTATTTTCTCTGTGAAGTAGGAAGCAAGATCCCGTAGAAAGGTTTCTATACCTAAGAATCGAAGACAAAAGCAAAACACAGTTTTAAAAATCAGCATTAGAGACATTAAATACCAAAAACCAGTAATAGAAGTTCTGATGTCTCTAACGTTGGGTACTATTAGAGATTTGCTTTTTAACAATCTACTGTATACGAGGCTCTTCCCAAGCGATGGTAAGTGTTAAAACAAACAAACCAAAATCTAAGACTCTCATTATTGTTCAGATTTCATAAAAGCCTAGTGCAGTGTTTGGCACCAAGTAGGTATGCAGTAAGTATTTGTGGAGTGAATGAATAAATGAAGATATGAACTATGAGACATCATAAAAATATCTTAAGAACAAGAAGATACTAGGACAGGTTTTGCTGCAAATATTTAAAATAAAAAATATGTACTCCAAACACACACAGATTAACATAACAACATTTAAGATGTGAGAAAATTCTCACTTGATAGGTAGAGGTACATTATAGGGTCTTGTTAAAACCTGAGCAAGATACAGCAGAACTTTGCTTCATGACTCTTATTGTCTATAAATCATGATACAAAATGGTTTAATTCCAGTGTATCTGAAAATTAAAAGTATTATCAAACTAGATTTATCAGGAATAATCCTAGGCAGGTAATGTAAGAAGGTAAAACTTAATGTAATATTAATAGATGCCTTACAAGTTTTTAATTGCCTGAAAAAAAATTCCTTTGGAAACTTACCACAATGTTTTATTACCATAGGTACGTATTACTTTTATATAGAAAATGTTTCTTCCAGCATTTTTGGAAAAATTTCAAATGTACAGAAAAGTTAAAAGAATAGTATTACAAACACATTACTATATCCGTCTAGGTTGCCCCTTTTCTTTATCTCTATCTCCATTTTTTTCTGAGCCTTTTTTTTTTTTTTTTTTTTTTGCTGTACGCGGGCCTCTCACTGTTGTGGCCTCTCCCGTTGCGGAGCGCAGGCTCCGGACGCGCAGACTCAGTGGCCACGGCTCACGGGCCTAGCCGCTCCGCGGCATGTGGGATCTTCCCAGACCGGGGCCCTTTTCTGAGCCATTTTAAAATAAGTTGAAGATATAATGACATTTCAGCCCTAAACACTTCACCACTCATCTCATAGGAATAAGAATATTAACATTAATTAAATTAATTAATTTAATTCACAATTAGCATTTAATATATAGCCCATATTTAAATTTTCCCAACTGTCCCCAAAATATCTCTTATAGTTTATTTTGTTATCCGGGATTCAGTTAAGTTTCATGTATTGCATTTGGTTGTTGTATCTCTTTACTCTGTTTTAAACTAGAATAGTCCTCTGCCCTTGACTTTTTATTTTTCACAATATTGAATTTTTTTTTTTTTTTTTGCGGTACGCGGGTTTCTCACTACTGCGGCCTCTCCCGTCGCAGGGCACAGGCTCCGGACGCGCAGGCTCCGCGGCCATGGCTCACGGGCCCAGCTGCTCCGCAGCATGTGGGATCCTCCCGGACCGGGGCACGAACCCGTGTCCCCTGCATCGAGCAGGCGGACTCTCAACCACTGCGCCACCAGGGAAGACCACACAATATTGAATTTTTAAAGAGTTAGAGTCGGTTGTCTTATATAACGTCCCACGTTCTGGATTTGATTGTCTCCTCATGATTACATTCAGGTTAAACCTATTGGGCCCAAATACTACATAGACTATGTACTGCATCAGGACTTACATAGTGTTGAAGTGTTCCCCTATTGGTGGTGCTAAGTTTTATTACTTGGTTAATAGAGTGGCTGCCAGATCTCTCCACTGTAAATATACACTTCCCCTTTATAATTAGTAAGAGGTCTGTGCGGTGGTGTTATGAAACCATGAGACGGTCCTGTTCCCTAACAGTCTTTTACCCAATAATAGTTTCAGCAACTATTCATGGTCCTGACTCGGAGTAATGATTACACTGGTGGTTGCAAAATGGTAATTTTTCTAATTCTATCATATCCTTGCTCTTGCATATACCAAGGCACATCCTGTGCAAGCTCAATTTATACATATACTTCCCTAGATCTGGATCAACCATTTCTTAAAGCCCATGTTACTTTTCGTGGAGAATGGCCTTTCAAAACCAAGATCCAGGCACCAGATATACTTACTACTACTCCTAGGCACTTTTTTCGGCGGGCAGAGCTAAGAACTTTTGAATCTATATCTACATCTATATAGACTACATATAAACATAAGTATTTATATATTGTACTATTTATTATTTATATATTTTAATATATTAAAATATGTAATTATATATTTTATATAGTATATATATTACAATAATTATAATTATTATATAGTATATATATATTTCAAAATTTTTATTTAAATTTTTTTATTTTTAAAAGTTTTTGGCTGCGTTGGGTCTTGTGCTGCTGTGCGCAGGCTTTCTCTAGTTGCGGCGAGCGGGGGCTACTCTTCGTTGTGGTGCGCCGGCTTCTCATTGCAGTGGCTTCTCTTGTTGTGGAGCACAGACTCTAGGCGCGCGGGCTTCATTAGTTGTGGCACGTGGGCTCAGTAGTTGTGGCTCGCGGGCTGTAGAGCACAGGCTCAGTAGTTGTGGTGCACGGGCTTAGTTGCTCCGTGGCATGTGGGATCTTCCCGGACCAGGGCTTGAACCCATGTCCCCTGCATCAGCAGGTGGATTCTTAACCACTGCGCCACCAGGGAAGTCCTAGTATATATTTTTAGTACATTAAAATAATATATGAATGATATATTATTTATATTATTTTAATATATTAAAATATATAATATAATAATACATTATTATATATAATATTATTTATATTATTATTTATAATACTGCGTTGGGTTGGCCAAAAAGTTCATTTGGCTTTTTCTGTTAAAAAAATAAATTATATATCTATGTAAGTACATACATAATACTTAAGTACTTGAATATATATACACATACACATAAGTAATGTAGTATACACGTATATTCTACATAGGTATAGCCATAGATACAAATATATAGATTATATACTTATAAGTATATACCGTTGAATTCTTCTGTTTTCTTTTTGGCCGTATGGCATGGCATGCAGAACTCCCCAGACCAGGGATCAAACCCGTGCCCCCTGCAGGGGAAGTGCAGAATCTCAACCACTGGACCACCAGGGAAGTCCCTACAGTTGACTCTTGAACAGTGCAGGGGTTAGGGGCACTGACCCGCCTCGCAGTTGAAAATCCATGTATAACTTACAGTTAGTCTGCTGTATACACGGTTCCTCCGTATCCGCAGTTCTGCATCTGTGGATTCAACCAGACTTGGATCATGTAGTACTGTAGTATTTACTATTTGAAAAAGACCTGTGTATAAGCAGACCCATGCAGCTCCAACCTGTGTTATTCAAGGGACAAGAGTATACACTTTTATAGCATATGTACTTATATAGTACATGCATGTTCTTAACGCAATATATATACTTATTAGTATGTATTTTCCTAATTGTATCATTCCTTCTCTGTATATTAACTAGCATATATTCTTTTAAAAATTATACAGTATGTCTAGGTGTGTGTTTGTGTGTATGTATATTTATAGTATGTGTATATATACATATATTTTTCCCCCTAAATCTTATGTTAATACTGCTACTTCCAATTCAAATCCAACACCAAGAACCACAGGGTTCTTCTTCAACTTCCCCTGTTCCATATGTATTTCTACTTTTTCCACAGAAAGAACCCCGATTGCCAATATCAACATATGTACTCATTTGCTCTATGCCACAATAATGACAAATTGTTTCAGAATTACAAAACCAAGATGACTACCAATAATAAATCTTAATAAAGTTGAAGATTATTTGTAGTTAATTTTGCTTTTAGAATCTATTCCAGTCAGTACGTAATCAGAAGCAGAAGCCCTAGGAAATGTAAATAACAAGGAATTTACTATAGGGATTTGATCTTATGCAGTTGTGGAGGTGTTTAAGCAGTCTCTGTGAGGCCGGTGTTTCTGGGTCTGCTGCTGGAACCTGTGAGGAGGGACTGCAGTATAAGTCAGACTCTCACTACCTGAGGTTCTCATGGCAACTCCAGTGATGTGGGTCCTGCAGGAGAAGCCAGTGCTCACCACCACAGTTAAAAGGCCACTCCACCAAAATGGTATTGCTTATTGTCAGTTCTGTCTTACGGAAGGGAGTCACCACAGAGCTCTAAATCCATTTCTTACATCTTTGGTGAAGAGAGTGTGTTTTGGACCCTTTCATGGGATATATTTAAGGAGATGGTGAGCAGGTCTTACAGGATGGAAGAGGATTCTGGGAAACAAGTCCAGTTTAGCTAATAAAACAGTGTAAACCCACCGTAGTCTACAGTCAGAAAACTATATTCAGAAGCTACTTGAATTAACCATTTTCTCTGTGTAGCTATGTTATCAATTTGATGTACCATTAGGTTCATTTGGTTAGATCTTACTTTTTCATTTATTTACATGTCTCATAAAGTAAAACCATATTAGAAGGTATACTCAGAGAAGCCTCACTCCCACACTATCTCCTCCACCCTTCTCTGACCCATCCCTTATCAGGTACTATTTTCACTATATAGATATAGTTTTCCATATATATATATATGGAAAACTACACCTTGCAATAAAAGCAAACTTTAAAAATTTAATACCCCAAATTACCAAATTCACAAAGAATATTTCAAAGAACTCTGTATCTTATTAACACACCCAAGGATAGTATAAGCAAGATGTTATAAGATGAAATAACATATTGATATAAACATCCTTTGGTAAATGTTAGAAATGTAATATCCAACAAATTTTGTGAATTAAAAAGCAAGGTTTTCCTTCAAGAATTAAAGTCTGAGAAATGTGAGTTCAGTGGAAGAGATGTCCAATGCTAAAAAGACTGAAAATCTAGACTTGATACAACAGCATTTTATTTAAGAAACAACAAAGGTTTTTTGTTGACTGTAACCTTCATATGTATCAATAATGGGTGCTTATATGATTTTTGATTATATTAACAAAAGCATGGTTCCTAGGTTATTGCAATGAGAGATTCTATTCTTTGTTAGTTGGATCAAATCTGGAACAGTGTTTAATTCATGGGACCACATTTTAACAGGAACATTGAAAAGAGTACACAGAAAGGTGAGAAAATGCTTTGAGAGAACTCCCTTCAAATATCTGAAAGCAGTTACACAGAACAAGAAACAGACTCATCTTGTGTTCCTCTATAAGGCAAAACTCAAATCAGAATACAGATGTCATAAAGAGGAGGATTTCAATTTAACTTCAGAAAAAAAAAGTTACAGTTGAATGTATGTATTAGTGAGGTTCCTACCACTAAAGTACTTGGATAGAGTTTAAAATTCCACAGAGGAGATTCCAAGTATCTCCCAGTGGGAAGATGGTGGGGAATCAACTCTATGATTCTGTTTTCTATTCACACCTAAACAGCTTCTATTAAACAATATAGAATTAAACAATATAGAATGTGTTATTTGTAATGATGACCTTGATTCATAAAGAAAATATTAAACTGTGGTGAGCTCTACAGCATTGAACATGGTTGGAGCTATAGAAGCTTCCTAGAGGCTGCTTACCTGTTTTCGAGTAGCTGACCAATACATGTGGGATCAGACCTCGCTGGGCAAGTCTGGCTGATGGGTGGGACTATCCAGTGTCTATAGAATGCAGGATTCAGGTTAGAAACACCAGTCGGAAATAAACTTATCTCCAGGGAAGAGAGGGTCAGGCCTACCAGCAAGGCTTCGTAACAGTGTCTCAGCCATCCTCTGGAGCAATGTTCGGAGTAGCGCTTCTCATCTAGATTTGTTTCCCAGCTTCCTGTGAATACATGAATGCCCTAGGGGAAAAGGGGATGGTGAGAAAAAGCTATAAGAACTGTGTTGACTAAAATGTCTGTAAGACTTTAAAATGCAAGATAAGACTGCTTTGATGCCCATATGGCATGCTATAACACAAAAGGGAGGTGTTATTTCTGTTTCTGCTCAACACAAACTGGCTTGGCTCATTACAGGCTCCAAGAACACAGTGCCACTGTTTTGTGTAGTGGATTTCAGCACATCAACACTACCAAATCCCATCAGCATTGGGATTTGGGGGGAAATGCCCAAGAGGAGAGAGTTAGGATGTGTCCAATAGCCAAGGACCTGCATTTAGTTTTGCAGGCAGTGGGGGCCTCAGAAGCTAAAGAAAGAAGGTAAGGCCTTCTTCTGTACCATACTGAGATATGTCTTGGTGATTCTCAGTAATAAAAGGGGGAGAGTTTCAGTGTAGAATCCCCTTGGGAGAAGGTGAGGATAAGCAGCTATTTCTACAGAGTAGCTAGTCCATTATTCTAAACACAGTCTGTCTGTACGTTAAATATGTCTGTAAATTCTTTGACATGTCTTTCATTGAGAGGTGGGTTCTATAGTCTCTCTCCATGAATTTGGGCTGGACTTTGTGACTTACCTGTATCCAATAAAATGCAGCAGAAGTGATGCTGTGTGACTTAGGAAACTAGGTCATAAAATGCAATACAGCTTCCACCTTGCTTACAGGAACCCTAGTATATGGAGCCCTCAGCTGCCTTGTTACAAGTCTGACCACCCTGAGGCAGCCATGCTAGGAGGAAGCTCAGGCCACGTGAAGAGATTATTTAGGCATCCTGGCTGACTGCCTTACCTGAGGTCCCAGCTTCAACCAGCTGACATATGAGGAAATCAGCCTCCAGGTGATTCCAGACCCCCATGACTGAGACACCTCCAGGCATTCAGACACCTCCAGGCATTCAGCTTCTCAGCTGAGGTCACAGACATCATGGAGCAGAAATAAGCCATGTCTGCTATGCTTTGTCTGAATTCTAACCAAGAGGGTAACTTTATATTTCACAAAGGGCAAACCTATAATGTTTGATCGTCACAATGATACAGATAGATAGGACTGGCATTATCACTCCCCTCGTTTTACAGATTGAAACAACAACAAACAGGTATTTGTGTTTATCAGCCTTGAGATTATATAGCCAAGATGTGGCGTGGTGACACTGAAATTCTGATCTTTGGAGTCCAAAGTTTATGCTTTCTCTGTATTTTCCCATGTGGATCCTGTGGGTCTTTAGAATGGCCTAGGGAAATCAGTAAGATACATCCAGAATTTGAAGACGAAGTCAGAAAATGTTTTATTTATTTATTTGGCTGCACCAGGTCTCAGTTGAGGCGTGCAGGATCTTTGTTGGAGCATGTGGGCTCTTAGTTGCGGCATGTGGGATCTAGTTCCCTGACCAGGGATGGAACCCAGGCCCCCTGCATTGGGAGTGCAGAGTCTTAATCACTGGACCACCAGGGAAGTCCCCAGAAAATGCTGAATAAATGAAAGCTAACAAGAATCAACATTAAACTGATGAGATCAGCCATCCTGTGGAGAAAACAATCACGTAAAATATTGTGGCTGATAAAGAAAACTATACTTGTGGATACTGAAGAATCCCTGCATCCTTGGGATTAATCCCTATAAAATAGATAACTAATAAGAACACAGGGAACTGTGTATAGCACAGGGAACTCTACTCAATACTCTGTAATGGCCTATATGGGAAAAGAATCTAAAAAAAAAAAACAATGGATATATGTATAACTGATTCACTTTGCTGTATACCTGAGGCTAACACAACATTGTAAATCAACTATACTCCAATAAAAATTTTTTAAAAAAAGAAGGCTATACTTTAAAATGAAACCAATGGAATAAAAACCTTAAGAGTTTTAAATGTTATGAAGAAGTGTTATAACGATATAATATTTCTAGGGGCTGATTTTTAGAAAATGAAATAGGACTGTTAGAGAATTTTTTAAAACTCTGCTAATTGTATTTCTGATGGTATCAAGGGGAAAATGTGCCATGACTGGCTGCTGGTTCTATGTTTGTCTGCTTAGATTTCCTTATAGTAAAGAAGGGTGCTTCAGACTAGTAGAGCTTGATGACATTATCCCTTAGGATAATCTTCATTTACACTTCTGTCAAGCCACCTTTTGATTTAAATTTAGTGCCTCAAGGCGACTTCTCTACTTGGAAGGGAAAGTATAAAGAAGCTAACAAAGCATACCATGCTCATTCTATAAGTGGTATTTTGTATTTTTCAATGTAGGGTAATATTAATAACCTGATTAAACAAGCAGTCTCATACACAACTCCTTACCTTGGGAGTAAGGGTCTGCTCCTGGGCTCATGGTAACTCTATCCTTACACAGACATTCCGCTTCAGAAGTCAGTAGGACGGCTTTCTATCTCTTGAATCATGGTGAATACAAGAAGGTCACTGGTGACTTTCCCCCTATGGATAGTACACTTAAAGCTTCTCACGACTTGATGTTTACGTTACTTTGTGATTAACTGCACACCATTTGGAGCTCACAGTAACTTCCACTGTTTCTCACTCCTATTTCTCCCTTCCTTAGATTTTTTCCCTTTCATATTCCCCTTTCCTTTCACATACATGTGTTTTTAATAATAAATTGGGTTTCTTTAATTCCATTCTGTAATTGGGCCTCTCAAAGGTAATTTACCTCTCTTCTCTTGTTTTCATGCATATTTGGCATAAAGAATTCCTTGGAATATTGTTTATGAGCAGGACAAAAGTATTTAAAATACTTTGAATGATTTTCTTAAAAATAAAAATGATTCAAGTTTGGATGCTTCAAATGTCTAGAATGCTCCATGCCTTGTGCAGGCTCTAGAACATAGAAAGCGACCCACTGACATTTGTTGAATGAATCTGGGAAACGAAAAATAGACTAAACATTTCATACCTGAACGATGAAGCAAAAAAAGAAAAGCTTTTAGACTTCCATTTAGACCCACTTTATTAACAGGCCAAATCCTTTAATGAAAAGGATCCAAGCATCATTCTCGTAACTTGTCTTTACCTAAATCTATTTCTATCAAATTCTGCTTGACTATTGCTACCTCGGGGTTTCAAGTCTTATTTTTATGACACGGAGACGTTCGTTATAATGGAAATAACACAAGTAGTATGGGCTGCCCGTCTTTCTCCCTCTAGGATTTCAACTTCTTCTCGAACACCATCCTCCTCTTCTAGTAAATCCTACATTACAGAACAGGCTTAGGACAGAGAAGAGAATTAATCGGAGCCATGGAAACGGCCGAGTGGAGGAAACGTGTGAGCTGGGAGGTGAGCAGAAGGGCAAGATACCCTCCCCTGACGACGGCGCCAGGGCGCTCCGAGGATCACGTCACGCACCTCAGGTGACGTCACGACCGTGACACGCGGGTGACGCCGTTGCCGCGGCGACTTCCAGTCGTCTCCGCCCCCTGCCCCCGCCCCCCGCTTAGCGTCCTTCCCCCAATCCCCTCAGGCTCAGCCGCGCCGGGGGCAGCAGGCCGGTTCCCGAGGTGGCCCAGGCGCCCTCCCGCCGCAGGCGCCGCCCGGGCCGTCCCTCCCCGCCGCCCCCCGCCCTCCGCCTCCGCCTCCCCCCGCCCTCCTCCTCCCTTCCCCCTCCCCGCCCAGCAGCGGTCGCTCGGGCCAGGCTCTCGGTTATAAGATGGCGGCGCTGAGCGGCGGCGGCGGCGCGGAGCAGGGCCAGGCTCTGTTCAACGGGGACATGGAGCCCGAGGCCGGCGCCGCGGCCTCTTCGGCTGCGGACCCGGCCATTCCCGAGGAGGTGAGTGCCGGCGCGCCCTGCACCCCTCCCGTCTCGGGGCTCGGCTGGCTGGTGTTTATTTTGGGGAGAGAGGTGGCGGTGGGGGCTCTGGTGCCCTCAGCCACCTTCCCTTCTGGGCGCTGCGGGCTGGGAGACGGGCATTCCCCTTCTGTGCCTCTCCGTCATGCAGCTCCTCGCTACGTAAACACACACAATGGCCCAGGGGGTTTTCCCTGGCCCGCACTTGGGGCTTGAGGGATTCGGGCAGCGGTGGTGGAGCAGGAGGCTATCAATAGGGGGCGAGACTCAGGGTTGGTCCGAGAAGGTCACGGCTGGCTGAAGGTAGCCAGCCTCGCGTCTGCTGGATGTTTTCTTTATTTTGAGTGGGGGGCGGGGGAGGCTGGCGGCGGCATCTGGGTGGAAGATGTCGGTCAGTAGCCGGGGCCGGGACCCCAGCCCGAGTTAGCGTTGTATGTAATTATTACACGGTCACGGTGATGATGGGGCGATCATTCCCTCTCTACTCTCCCTGACTCTGCCTCTTTTCAGGCCGCTGCCCTCCCTTACACTTCTCTACTTGTTAGGGGAGATTGCTCTTCACCTGTTTTAACCAGCGGATGGTCTTTACTTTTTTAACCCTAAATGCCACCGTTTCCGTCTTTCTCCCATCCCGGTCTCAGGCCCCCGATTCCTAATGTTTGTCAGTGTTCTGTCGCCGACCGGTAACCCCCATCCCAGTTCCATCTGCCGCCCCGCTCCTTTGCCAGTGGTCGGACCTGCCTGCCTTCTAACCTCAGCTTCTACTTAAGACCATTTTTGCATTTCTCTTATCTTAGTCCTGTTGAGGCCTTCTACTTCATTTCACCGCTCGCTAACGTTGTTATCGTCACAAATCCTTCTGAACGCTTTGGAGCTACTTACTTTCTGAATCGTGAAGCTGTCAAGATCCCGTCAGGTTTCACTTGCACTTCTATTGTGCATCCACACCTCCTTGTTTATTTCTACCCTTTTTTAAAAAAAAAAATAGGTGTGATTGATTTCTTTCCGTTGTCTTCCTTTTTGTCCCAATATTTTTCTTTTACTTTTTCGTCTTCAGTCCTTGCTTCTCTCAGCCATTATTTAGCCTCTTATCACCTTGTCAAATGACTTTATTTACACTTTGGTTTTTGTTACGTAAAATTTATTACATTTAGTGTTTGGTATTGTATTACATAAAATAATACACTTTATTGTACTTTACAAATAATGAGATAATATATGGTATAATAACTGTGCTTTACAATTATTGATTAGATAATGTGACTTGCTCCGCTGGCTTTGCTCAAAGTTCATTCCTTTCTACTACAGTACTTACATTTTGTTTCCCAATTCTCATAACGTCTCGTTCTTCAGTCAATGCACTTCTCTTTTTCCTGCTTCATCAACTTTACTTTGGAAATTCATTAGATATGGTTGCTCTATTCAGTATCAGTTTGTTCACAATAATATTTGTTTTTCATTCTCTTATACCACTTCCATCTATGCCCAAGATGTGTTCTGTACCATCATTTGATCTCATCTAAATTTCTCATGTATACATACATATATATATCTTTTATGAATATATATATCTTTTATACCACTTTCCGCTTACTTTTCTGTTTGCATTTCTGCTCAGATCAGTTTCCTCTAATATCTGTTCATTTCCCCCAACTTCTTGGATTTTAAGTAGCACTCTTTCCTTCTTCCATTTCCTAGTTTATTCTGTTTTCCTTGTCCCCAGTTGCCATTCATTCTGCCTTGTTTCCTGGCTTTTGGTACTTACTTGCTGAAGCTTCCTCTTGTCTTCCCCACACCTCCACATTCCTTCTTATTTATAAACAGCTTTGTTCCGTTGACATGGAAATTTATTTTTAGGATACATTGTTTTTAATGGATAAATACTAGGGGTCACATCTGCTGTCTATTTTTTCCATGAATCGGATATGCCTTTGTCTTACTCTGCACAGGTGCCTCTAGGCTTGCTTTACTCTGTAGTGCAAGTGTGGTTTTATTGAATTGTATCTAGAAGAATGGGTAAATTAATGGGCATGGGTTATGAAATCGTATTTGTCTGATTATTACATTGTTTTCGTTGAGAACTTTGTTTGAGAGTTATTAGAACAGTTTGTAATGATATAGAGAAGCCTTTTGTTAAGTACAGTGTCCGCTATCTTATTTGAAAGGGCCAGATTATTTGAGCTCTACTCTCTGAAGATTCTGATTCGGTAGGTGAGAGCTAGGGCCATGAATTTCTGTTATTTGGCACACTTCCTGGGCAGTTATGTATCAGTACTTGAGAACCTCTAGGCTAGATGAATTTAAACCTCAAGTTTAAATTGGCAGTAACTGGAAAGCATATTAGTATCTCTTGAAACCATAAGGATACTCAACTAATTTTAATTACTTAGTAGTGTTTCCCACTGCCTCCTCCACCCAGGTTTTAATGGTTAATGATGAATAGTAGTTTTTCCTCCATATTTTCTTACAGGAACTTATAATAAATGTATTTGGGGGGGATAAAGGGTTAAAAATGAATCTCTTTCTAATATAGATATCAGTGTTATGGATGGCAGAATAAAGTACTCCAAGAAATAATTTTTAAGTTTGAAGTTGGTATTTGTTTATCCACTGGAAACTGAAATGTACTGTGGTCTTTTAATTGAACTGTCTTCTATGCACTTAAAGAGATATAATTGTCAAGTGCATGGAAAGAAATGAAAAAAATGTGTCTAAAGAATTACCTTGGGCTTCCCTGGTGGCACAGTGGTTGAGAGCCCGCCTGCCGATGCAGGGGACATGGGTTCGTGCCCCGGTCCGGGAAGATCCCACATGCCGTGGAGCGGCTGGGCCCCTGAGCCATGGCCGCAGAGCCTGCGCGTCCGGAGCCTGTGCTCCGCAACGGGAGAGGCCCCAGCAGTGGGAGGCCCGCGTACCGTTAAAAAAAAAAAAAAAAAAAAAAAAAGAATTACCTTACTTGACAGTAAAATACAGGTTTTAAAAAGTTTCTCAGAGTAAAAGCACATTTATTATTGAAAAATTAGAAAAATGTAAGTACAAAAAGTTTTAGAAACTGTAATCTTGCCACTAAGATAGAATTACTATAAACATTTTAGTGTGTATGCATATACTCTTTTTCATGCTTGTCTAATGTATGTGGTTTTGTAATTTTTTTTTTTTTTTTTTCGGTACGCGGGCCTCTCACTGTTGTGGCCTCTCCCGTTGCAGAGCACAGGCTCCGGATGCGCAGGCTCAGCGGCCATGGGTCACGGGCCCAGCCGCTCCACCGCATGCGGGATCCTCCCGGACCGGGGCACGAACCCGCGTCCCCTGCATTGGCAGGCAGACTCTTAACCACTGTGTCACCAGGGAAGCCCTCTCTTATCATTTAATAAACTCCCTTCTTTAGGCATCTGCTCACCTCTTCCTTTATTTAGAAATTTTTTCTGATATCAGTCACTTATATATGCTGACTATTAAAGGAATTGATTGTCAGTAAACGGATTAAGAAAGGAACGTTGGAACTGAGTACTTGAATCCTTGAATGTAGTAGAACCTGAAAGCAAACTTGATTTAATTGTATTTAGATAATAGGCCAGAAAAATTATATTAAGATAACAGGTTAGAGAAGTCTGATTTATCTTGATTCCCTGTCTCTGGCTTTCCTGTTTAGGAAGCTGATCAGGTCTTAACAACTGGAAACCTATGTTCTGTGAGTGGTAGGGAAGAAAGGGAGGGAGCAGGCTACATTGCTTTGTTAGCATTTTCTATGACTTGATGCTTACCTTGTTAAAGAATGAGACAGCTCTTAAGTGTTCTTCGTGTTTCTCCAACCATAAAGATGTTTTTCTCCTTTAGAAATGCAAAAGTGTGTTTTTTTAATTTGACATCTTGATATTAATTTAGCTGAATACTTAGTGGACATTTTGTGTCATAATCCTCTTTTATGAAATTCAGTATGTTCCTGTGCTTCCTATATTTCTGCCTCAAATTATCTTTGAAATAAGCCTTTATAATCAGTGGCTCTTACTGGACTTTGTCTTCCTCAAAAGTTGAATTGTTTTAAGTCCTTTACTCATTCTCTTTGTCCAGTTGATCTACATTGGTTATTCTGTAAAGTCAGGATCAGCAATAGTTATACAACTTCTGAATTCAAAATAGAAGAGCCTGTTTAGGAGCTTTTCTGTTTCATAAGCAGTGCTTTCATAGTCATAGTGTTGTAGATACTTAATATAAGAACCAAAAATTTAGCTTCATTTCTTCCATTCCTTCCTTTAATATTTGGTGGAGACATTGACATGTTCTGGGAGGTAGTTTTTATTTTTCAGCTTTCTTTTGTCTACCAACCCAATTTACTGTTATGCATAATTAGCAGGGTAGTCAGAAGAAACTCTTTAATACAGCCTCCACCCTAACAGTAAGCAGTTATTTTTTTTTCCCCTCTACCCTCTGAGATTATTTTGGTTTCCATGTTTTCTCTTGGTCTTAAAAAACTGTTATTCTTGTTCCTTCCCATATCAGGACTATGCTTATAGAGGGAAAGTGATGCTCAATAACATTACATTTCTTTCTGCATCCTGGGAATGCCCTTGATGAAGAATATAAAAATTGCTCTGAACTCAATTAACTTTATATCTTCTGGAAGCTCTGTAACATCAAATGAAACATCATTTTCATTCTTGTAATGTAGCTGCAGTTATTGACAGCACTTTGGGAACAAATGTACTGTAGGGCGGTGGTTTTCCAATTACTATAGAGCTCTAGCACCGTTTTTAAAAAACAACATTAGCACTGTAAGAAATACAGATTTTGAGTTGCTCTAATACCTATATACATGAAGCAGTTTTTGTCTGTTTTGTACATTTTTTTAATCCTCATCTGGCACGTACATACTCAGTTAGTGAAAGAGTTAATGTGTACAAAACAGAGAATATAGCCAATATTTTATAGTAACTTTATTTATTTATTTTAATTTTTTTATTTGTGGCTGTGTTGGGTCTTCATTGCTGCACGCGGGGTCTCTCTAGGTGCGGTGAGCGGGGGCTACTCTTCGTTGCAGTGTGCGGGCTTCTCATTGTGTTGGCTTCTCTTGTTGCGGAGCATGGGCTCGAGGCACACGGGTTTCAGTAGTTGTGTCTTGTGGGCTCTGCAGCACAGGCTCAGTAGTTGTGGAGCACGGGCTTAGTTGCTCCGCGGCATGTGGGATCTTCCCGGACCAGGGCTCGAACCCGTGTGCCCTGCATAGGCAGGCGGATTCTTAACCACTGCGCCACCAGGGAAGCCCTATAGTAACTTTAAATGGAGTATAATCTGTAAAATTTTTCCATCACTATGTTGTACACCTGAAACTAATATAATATTGTAAATCAACTATACCTTAGTTAAAAAAATTTTTTTTAAATAGTGAATGAAACCCTATTAGATATGGTGCACTCTGATTTTTCTATACCATTCAGTTCTCTTTTTTTAAAAGCTGCTCATAAAATCAATTTATTAAATTGACAACCACCTAGTTGCAGCACACAGTTGGAAAAACACTGTTTTGAGGCTATCAAGGACTTTCTTCAGATGTTACCTCAAGGCTCTATTTAGTCCCACTACACCTTAACTATTGAAGTTCTTCATTTATCTGCATTACTTGTTGGTTTCCTTGAAAAAAAAAAAAAAAGGCTTAATGGCTGTAAAAATGTTAGAGCTACTGTGTATGGAAGGGAGATCTGTGCTGACATGAATCTTCCTAAGTGTAATAATCTGTGTAGAAAATTTCAACAACTTGTGTTTAAGGCAGTGGTCAGCGGACTTGCGTAAATGGTCAAGTGGTAAATATTTTAGTTATTGTGGGTCTAACTGCTCTGTCTCTGTCACAAGGACTGAACAGACTGAAAAATGGTATTGCAGTGTAAAAGCAGCTAATAGACAATATGTAAATGAATAAGTGTGACTGTGTTCCAATAAAACTTATTTATGGACACTGAAATTTGAATGTGCCATGAAATATTCTTTTTTTTTTTTTTCATTTAAAGATGTAAAAACCATTCTTAGTTTGTGAGCTGTACAAAAAACAGGTGGTGGGCCAGATTTAGTTCATGGGCCAAAGTTTTCAGACTCCTGGTCTAGGGGAGACTAAGTATATCATATTTGAGGTTCTGAAATTAAGGTGTGGGTTAGAGTTCTATAGAAAGTTCATAACTGCTTTTTAAAAATCGGGTTTATTGGGATATAATTTACACATACTATAATGTACCATTTTAAACACACAGTTTGATGAGTTTTGACAAATGTATATACTCATGTAACTACTGCCACAGTCAAGAGATAGAACTTTTGATGGAAAAGTTCCCCAGTTCCTCTTTGCATTCATTTTCCTCCCCACCCCACCTCCAGCCCCTGGCAAACACTGGTCTGATCTCTAGCTTTGCCTTTCCTAGAAAGTCATATACATGAAAACATACAGGATGTGGTCTTATGTATTTGGCTTCTTTCATTTAGTTTGATATTTTTGAGATTCACCCATGTTGTTGCTTGTATCAGTAATTAGTTTGTTTATTGCTTAGTAGTATCGTGTGGATGTAGCATGACTTATTTCTACATTTACCAGTTGATGAGTAGTAGGGTTCTTTCTAGTTTTCAACAGTTATTAAGGTTGCTATAAATGTTTGGGTTCGGGTTTTGTGTAGACACTCATTTTTATTTCTCTTGAGTAAGGACCTAGAGCTTGGACTAATGGGTCGTATGGTAAGTATATATTGATATTTAACTTTATAAGAAAGTGCTAAACTTTTCTAAAGCAATAGAAACCATTTTGCGTTGCCACCCACAATGAATGAGAGTTCCAAACTCTACCCTTGTCATGTCAGTCTTGTTAGTTTTAGCCATTCTAGTATGTATGCAGTATTGTGGTTTTAATTTGTATTTTCCTAATGACTAATGATGTTGGACATCTGTATATATGCTTATTTACTACCCATGTATTTTCTTTGGTGCAGTACCCATTCACATCTTTTTATTCTGTATTTACCTTCTTATTATGGAGTTGTAAGAGTACTATATACATATTCTAGATACAAGTTCTTTGTATCAGACATGTGTTTTGCACATGCCTCCCAGTCTATGGCTTGTCTTTTCATTTTCCTAAGTGTCCTTTAAAGAGTAGAAGTTTTATTTTTGATGAAATCCAATTTATCAATTTTTTCTTTTAGAGTTCATGCTTTTTGTGTCCTACCCAGTATAACTTTGCCTAACTTAAGGTCATAAAATTTTCCCCCATGTTGTCTTCTAGAAGTTTTACAGTTTTAGCTTTTACATTTAGGTCTATCATCCATTTGGAGTTATTTTTTATATGTATTGTGAGGTAAGGGTTAAGGTTTGTTCATTCCTTTTCATATGGATGTCCAGTTTCACCTTTTTTGAAGAGACTAACCTTTTTCTGTTGAATTACCTTGGCACTTTTATTGAAATCAGTTGATTATGTTTGTGAGTTTTATACTGTTTTATTGACATATATGTCTTTGGTACCACAATGTCTTGATTGCTTTACAGTTCAGTCTTTTTTTTTTTTAATGTTTATTTATTTGGTTGCGCTGCATCTTAGTTGCGGCTCACTGGCTCCTTAGTTGCGGCACGTGGGGTCCTTAGTGGTGGCATGCGAACTCTTAGTTGCAGCATGCATGTGGGATCTAGTTCCCTGACCAGGGATTGAACCTGGGACCCCTGCATTGGGAGCTCGGAGTCTTATCCCTTGTGCCACCAGGGAAGTCCCTATAGTTCAGTCTTAAAATTAGGTAGATCCAGTTCATAGGATTTTTAGAACTTTAAATTTTGATTTTTAAAATTTTTTGTGCTATTGTCTTTTGAAAGGACAGGGTACATAATTTGCTTCCAGTTCTTAAAGGTGTCTTCTACTCAAAAAAAGCTTAAGACTCACTGTGGTATATAGTTAACACACCCCTATCTTGAATCATTTGGTGGAGAGATTGTGAAAAGTGACAGGTAAAGAAACATATTTCATCCAAAATTAATTTTTTTGTAAGAAATGAAGGCGATATCCTAATAGGTGGCACCAAAAAGTCAATGTCTTTTTTTCCCACCGTATTTCAAAAATGTTAACTGTAATCAAGATACATTTAGGTGAAAGTGAATACGCTAAGATGTTTATTCACCAAAAAAGTCATGGAAAATGTCAATCAGGTGGTGGGGGATACTAGTTTATAATACTAGCTGTGTCATTTTCCATCTTCAGCGTGAGTTTTTCCATTTGAAACCTATGTCATGTTCTGTGATGTTCCAGAATTAGCACCTTTATTCACTTAGAGGCATCATTAAATTGTTGTTACTAAGGATAAGCATATGATGGTTGTTGGTCATATTTCTGCCTTTTTCATTTGGACCCATAGGACCCTTTACCTTGTTTTAAATTACAATGGTAGTAGCTTTTCACTGCTTAGCCTGGAGGGCTTCCCTACCATATAAAATGATATTTCTAGTTATGATTTTTGCTTAATAATTATGAACATGTTTCCTGATTTTTTTGTTTTTTAAGTTTCATTGTGAAGGAAGGAAGACTTAAGTCTTAAAAATGAGCGTAAGTCTTGAATATCTGACAAGTACAGGGTCATGTGACAATTGGGAAGGTAGACACTGTTCAGGCTTTAGTTCATGTTGTAAGTAGTAGTAGTCTAATTGTATTTGGCTACCTTGCAAATTTGGAAATGGCACTTACAGGGAGAGAGAACCATAACATTTTGGAGACTATTTTCAACTGTTGTTCCAAAATTAGTGTGTTTAAAAAAAAGTATGCATCTCCTTATTGTAAAAGATGCCTTGTGTTTAAATTAAGAAATACTCTACTCTTGTTTTACGTTTTTTCTTTCACTAAATATATAACCTTTAAGTTAATAACACCAGAAAAATTTGACTTTTTATTTCCAGAACAGCTTAAATTAAATAAAATTTTAGGATGCTTTGAATTAGTCACTTCCCTTAAATAGGTATTTTGAAACAGTTTAAAATACTGCTTGGGGTTGTTCCTCCATTGACCTAGGATTTTTAAACTGTATTTGCTACATTACAGAACTTATTTTGCAAAGTAAATTTCTTTTTTTTTTTTTTAATTAATTAGTTTATTTTTGGCAGCACTGGGTCTTGGTTGCTGCGCGCAGGCTTTCTCTAGTTGCAGCGAGCAGGGGCTACACTTCGTTGCGGTGCATGGGCTTCTCATTGAGGTGGCTTCTTCTTTTATTGTGGAGCACGGGCTCTAGGCACGCGGGCTTCAGTAGTTGTGGCTTGCGGGCTCTAGAGCGCAGGCTCCTAGTTGTGGCGCATGGGCTTAGTTGCTCCGCTGAATGTAGCATCTTCCCAGACCAGGGCTCGAACCTGTGTCCTCTGCATTGGCAGGCAGATTCTTAACCACTGCGCCACCAGGGAAGCCTGCAAAGTAAATTTCTGTTTGAGTTTATAGATGTGCTCTATTAAAGAGGATTACTAGGCCCAGCAGCAACATTGTAAATAGTTATTAGAACCCCTGTTTTTTGTTTGTTCATTTTGTTTTGTCACCTTGGATCTAATCCCATTTCGTCTGTTTTAAAGTTTATACTCTCTACTTAGAAATCTGTCTGTAGCATAGAGGGAAAAGCCCACAACAGTTACTAATTTGAGAGTTTTATTTTTAAAGTGTTCTTATTAGCATAATTTCTGGTAATGTTGTATGAAGGTAATTTAATTCCCATTTATTATGTTTAAAAAATCCTACCTTTTCTATGAATCCCAAACAATTATTGCCTTTGTAACTTTTTTTACTATAAAAAGTTAAAGAACTATTGTGAATTATTCCTAAATAACTCAGAATTCATTTTTTACACATTATATTACTATATTTCCATGGGTATAGTGTCAGAGACCTTCAGAGAGGAAAGACATTGTGATTCAGTATAGTCCTTACATTCCTGTTTTACAGCCACTGAAAATGTTTATTGCATCTTAGTTTTTACATGCTTTCTTCTAAGATTTGAAATATTCTACCCATATATTCTTCCTGCACATGTCTTCTCATGTTAATAATAAATTACACAATCTTAAGTCTCATTATACATAAGAATTTAGTTCAGTGTAACTTCTGGTAACTCTATTGCAGATGATTTTCTACTACTGAGTTTGGCACGTAATTTAAGTTTCTACATGAATTTATGAATCAAACTTTTGGTTATTGGTTATCATGGATGGCTATTTGAGAGAAAAGTTTAGTCATAAAGTCATAACTATTCTATGTCATAGCCATTCATATGCTGCTTGCTTTTCACTGGCAACTCTTGATCCTTCTCCTCCTGATGCTACGTTAAGTAAGATAAAGACTAAGAATTTATCACTCTAGTTAAGGTATTGGTGGTATTGATGATTTACACAAGGAGATGCTGAGAGAGATATTCTGATTGAGTGATACTAAGAGAAGAGGAGGGGAAATGAAGATAGTGAAGACTTCTCCTGTAAAGGGAAAAGAGAAATGGGGCCATAGGTAGTGAAGGAGATGGGGTCAAGGAATTTTTTTTTGATGAAAAAAATAAGGGCCTGTATTGTAAGAATGAACCATTAGGGAGTAAAAATGTGATTTCAGGAGAGAGAGAAGAATTGCTGGAGCAATGTCTGAAGAGGCAAAAGAGAGAGGGATTTGGTGTACAAGTGGAAGGGTTGGCTCTCAGTAGGAGCATAGACACTTTACCTTTGATAATAAGTGGTAAAGGCAGAATATGTGGAATAGTGATGCTGATAGGTAGATAGATGTAATGCTGCGAATCTGTACATGTTCTCTTCCAGTTGCTTCATTTTTTTTTTCGGTGAAGTAAGACTCAAGGTTATCAGTGAAGAGTAAGTCTTGGGGATATGGTGTTGTAAGGAGGAAGATGAAGGTGTTAAAAGTTGTTAGGGAGCATGTGAGAGTGAATGGACTAGGAACAAATAGTGAAATTGATAGGCAATATTAGGTTATGTTACTTAATATTTTACTTGCTGATGTCCAGACAGCATTGTGGGCCTCCTAACTTGTCCTCAGGTCAACGTTCATTGTAACTTGCCAAAGCAATTTAATAATTGATAGGAGTCATTCTCATTTTGACTCACAAACATAGAAGCATTGGGAAATAGAACATGAATTATTACTTCTTCATGAAGTATGTGCCATTATCCTGCTATGAATGTAAGCTAAATTTGGAGAGGTCTGGTTGCTAATTTTCTTTTTAAAAATAATTCTTTCTTTCTTGAAATTTTTTTGAATATTTATTGTTTTGTCTATATAAAATAGCATCCCCACCATTGTAGTCTAATTTTTATACTGTATAGTGAAGCAATTGCTATCCTGTTATTTTCTTTTAAAAACTCTCCAAATTTGACCTGTCTTTGCTCATGCTTTTCCTGCTGCCTGAAATATAGATTCCTTCCCCGTACCCATCCCCCAAACCTTTCAGACTTAGTTCACTTATTGTAGGAAGCCTTCCTTAACCTCTTTCCAAGGCCCAGTTAGGTGCTTCTACTTTGTGCTTTTATAGCATCCTGAGGTATACCTATATCATTTTACTTTCATTGTATTATAGGTTTTTTGTTGGTATCTGTCTACTCCCTCTAGACCAGCACTGTTCAGTCAAAATATCTGCCATGATGGAAATGTTCCCTGCTGTCCAGTATGTCCACATGTGGCTATTGTATACTTAAAATGTGTATAGTAGGACTGAGGAACTGGCTTTTAAATTTTATTTGATTTAAATTAATTTAAATTTAGTCACACTTAGCTAGTGGCTACCTTGATCAGTACAGTTCTAGACCTTTTAAAAGTCAAGGCTTACTTATTTACAAAACAGAAGCAGAGTCACAGACATAGAAAACAAACTTATGGTCACCAAAGGGGAAAAGAGAGGGGGAGGGAGGGATAAATTAGGAGTTTGGGATTAACAGATACACACTACTGTATATAAAATAGATAAACAACAAGGACCTACTGTATAGCACAGGGAGCTATATTCAGTATCTTGTAATAACCTATAATGGAAAAGAATCTGGAAAAGAATATATATATATTATGTGTATGTATACACATACACATATAGCTGAATCACTTTGCTGTATACTCGAAACTAATACATTGTAAATCAGCTATACTTCAGTAAAATAGATAAGTAGTCAAGGCTCGTGTGGGTTTCATATTTATTCTCTCATTGCTTCTTACCAACAGTACTTAATCCTACTTAAATGATTGCATTCTTTTTCAGTGCTCTTAGTCCACATAGTTCTCACTCACCTGGAATGTGACAGTTTTCTTCTCTAGACTTTTGTTCTTAACCACAGCTTTCCAGTTTGTTTTCAGAATTATTTTGAAGCCCTAAGTTCTTCAGTCCTGTAAAACTAGGTTGTTTTTGGTTTTGTTTTCCTCTTTAGAAATGAACACCTGGGTGCTGTAAGGTTACCTCAAAGACTTTCTCAGGGGTGGGGAGTGTGGCAAGGAAGAGCTCAGTGAAAGGTTTGGGGGGTTAGGGAGGCAGTTTCTGCTGCAGCCAAAGTAGTTACACTTCGTAAGTTAATGTATTGGAATTGTGCTTAAGATTTCTCTTGGAGGGAAAAGAAGACTTCTAAAAGGTAAGAACACTTAACTGAGTGTGCGGGCATGCACGTGGCATTATGTGATTAAGTGTCAGAGTGGGTGATGGAGAACAATAAATGCAGGAGGAGTTCAGACATGGAAGGTTATTATAGGCTAATAAGGTCTTGATGGAAGTTAGTGTTTAACCTAGGCAGGTAGAAGGAAGGAAAACGGATGTAATAGGCCGTGGGAGTAGAATTTGAAAAAAATTAGAGATGGAAATACATAAGGTAGTTTTGTTGAAGGAACAGAACAATCTGAGTATAGTTGGGTGAATTGTATAAAATAAAATTTGGCTAAATTTGATGGCACTGGATTGTGGAAAATAGGGATAGACTGAAAAAAATTTTAACTTTATTTTGTATGCCGTGGGATGAAAGTGGAGATTTAAAATAAAAAATGATAAAAGCAGTGTTTGAGGATGATTGAGTTGGTAAGTGTTTGTAGGGTAGATTCAAGATGGGAAGAGGTCAAACAAAAAATGTTTACAGAAAGACTTGGTAGTCAGATGTTATACTAGGCCGCTGTTGGGGGTTGGGTTCTTTGAAAGCAGATACTGAGACATTTTTTGCAGTGCAAGATGTTTATTCGGAATCAATACCTGTGAGAGGAAGAGGCACGGTGCAGGATTGAGCAGACAACAAAGTTGTATTGTGACGCAGGCTTCACAAAACCTTTGCCTATCAGCGTGGAGCTCTGGAGTGAGAGATTGCCTGTCAGTCCCACATTGAGCAGAATGGCTGGGCCTTTATACCTCTCCTTGTTTGGTCACTAGATGTGGGCTGCAGTTGAGGTGGACCTTGAAGGAGGTGACATTTGGAGGCTGTCTGCTGACTGTACTCACAGCTGGGCAGCAATTCCTTCCATGAAGGGAGAGCTTGGTGGTACATCTCTGTGTTTTCTATAGCCAGAGGGTTTGCTTGTGGGCAGTTCTTCCCCAGAGGAAAGGTTTTAAATACTTGGAGGTGTTTTGGTTTTTACAAAGATGGGGGAAAAGGGTACTTACTAGCATTTAATGAGCAAGGACCAGGGAAGTCAGCCATCCCACAGTGTTCCAGACAGTCTGCACATTTAAAAATTGTTCAAATAAGCACATGACTTAGAATGAGTTGCTGGACTTTGATGTAGGGAAAAAAGTGATCGTAATGATGTGAGCTTAGAAACTAACTTTGTTTTATGTATGAGGCATTATTATTTTTTTGTTTTTTTGTGGCATTATTTTCATAGAGTACACCAGAAGCTTCAGGAATTCAGTTGTCACGTAAATTGGAGGAATATTAAAGTTTTCAATCAGAACTTTATCAAGAGTTCTTTACCACTTCAGAAAATCACATAATTGATGGCAGTGCCACTCGTACAGTAATTGATGACTCAAACACTCTTTCCCTCAGTCTACAGTTGTAACCACCACAGTCACAGTGATTCTGTGTATAGATGCAAGCACCTGATGCCCTCATTATGTTGTTTATTATAGTAATTGCTTTCACATTTTGAAGTAAATATTATTTATTATAAATTAATTTCTTTCATAGGATTGAAAGTACAATTAGGGAATTATATTGACTTTTAAAGTTGTGTTTATGTACGTTATCACTGAATTTCAAGAAGTATTACAAAATGGTTGTCATAAAAGGGGGAAATTGAATTGTTTTCAGTAATGGTGGATTGGGTTATTTGGACAAACTCTTTTGATGAAAACAACTAAAAATCTTGGAAAAATTATTTTTAAAAATAATGAAGAGCTGAAAAGTTGGTGGAGAGTTCCCAGGCCAAATTATAGAAAAAAAGCAGAAACCCAAAGAAATAAGTAGATGATGAAGTAGCTTTTGCCCTAGGGGCAGTTGCCAGTCTGTTTGAATTTGGGCTTTAGTTTTGGTGGACTTCATGGGGGTGAAGAGGACAGAATTCAAGGCCTACAGTTCATCCAGAATGAGAGTCAAAAAGAGAACAACTCCATTTGAAGATGGTACCCAAGAACTTCATCATTAGGTTAAGGGTGAAAGAGAACTGTCTACCAATTACAATATCTAGGGGATTGTAGGGTTGATTGGAGCAGGGCAAGAAAAAGGAAATTAATTAAACTCTTCAAGTTGTGGCCATAGTTTTAACCCTCACACTGATTGGCAGTTAGATTTGTCCTGCCTGGGTGATCCAGGGACCCTTTTATTATGGTTCCTGTTTCCGACTGGTAGTACTCCCAAGGTCTGGCAAAAGGAAAGGCAAATCATCTGTAGAGAAAGTCCCCTTCATTCTGAGGGAATTGCCACCAGTAATTTTTCAGGGACAAAGAACAGTACATTGTCACAAGTAACCAAGCATAGTTTAAAAAAAAAAAAAAAAGAAACCAAAATTATATGAAATATGATGTAGAATTCAAGTAATATAGTTAATATTTGTGTAGTTTTAAAATTGAAATATAATTGATATATAATTGTGGTTTTTCTTTATGTGCATATACCTCGAGGTAAGTTTTTTATTTTTTAAATTTTTCATAAATTTATTTATTTATGGCTGCATTGGGTCTTCGTTGCTGTGCACGGGCTTTCTCTAGTTGCGGCGAGTGGGATCTACTCTTCGTTGCGCTGTGTGGGTTTCTCATTGTGTGGCTTCTCTTGTTGCAGAGCACAGGCTCTAGGCGCCTGGGCTTCAGTAGTTGTTGCACGTGGGCTCAGTAGTTGTGGCTCACAGGCTCCAGAGTGGAGGCTCAGTAGTTGTTGCACACGGGCTTAGTTGCTCTGTGGCATGTGGGATCTTCCTGGACCAGGGCTTGAACCCATGTCGCCTGCATTGGCAGGCAGATTCTTAACCACTGCGCCACCAGGGAAGTCCCTCGAGGTAATTTTTTTAAAAAGAAAAATATAGTAACATGCATGGAAATAGCACTGTGAATAAGAACTAGAGAGCATAAATGGATCCACAAAATTCTCAGATATCGCAAATTTCGGAGTTAAAACAGTTGCTTTTTGTTATGTTTAAAGAATTAAAGACATATTTGAAGACAAGCAGGGAATGAGAGATAAAAACCAAATAGAAATTTCAGAAATGAAACTATGCCAAATATACCTAAGGGGAAAATTTAACAAATTATGCCTAGCTGAAGAAAGAATTAGTTACCTGGAAGGTAAGGCAGAAGAAACTTTCCAGAATGCGCCACTGAGAGTCAAAGATATGGAAAATATTGGAGATGTTGAGTGGCGTGCAAGACAGAGTGAGATCTAACATAATTAAATCAGAGCTCCAGAAAGTGAAGAAAGAGATTGATACCGAGGTAATATTTGTAAAGGTATTTCTGGCTGAAAAATTTCTAGTTTTGATGAGAAACCAGTTGATAGATTTAAGAAGCTCAGTGAATTTCTAACAATATAAATAAAAAGCAGTCTGCACTCAGACAGATCACATAGTGAAACGGCATAAACCCAAATACAAAGAGAAAAACCTTAGAAGCAGCCAGAGGAAGAATTTCTTTCAAAGGAGCAACCGTGGACTGACAGCTGACTTCTCAACAGAAAATCATATATATTCTCAAAATAACTGCCAGTTTATACTTATAAATTCTATACTTAAAAAAAAATACCCCTCAGGGATGGGGGCAAAATAAACATCTAGTTGAACAAAATCCATCAGCCCTTTGTAAAGAAAATTGAAGGCAATTTAGTTTTCTACTTCAGGCAGAAGGATTCCAAATAAAGGTTGAGGTATAAGACGGAATGAAGAGTAAAGAGAGTGACAAATATGTGGATGAATTGAATTAAACATTGTATAAAATATTAGTAAGGCCTTAATTAAAATATATGACAAATGAAGGCTGTGTTCTGAGATCTTCTGTTTTCTGGGAGAAAGACAGTGTATTAATTGACTTGACTGATAATTGCATGTGTTAATTTCTAGGCTAAATATAAGTCTAAAACCTAGACTTATAACTTCTAGGAGAGGAGAAACATGGAATAAAAAAAAATTTATCCCAAAGAATGCAAGAAAGGTAACAAAGAGCATGTAGGACAAATAGCACAAAGTAAGATGGGTAGATTTAAATCTGAACATAGCACCAGTTACATTAAGTACTAAATGAATTAAATGCTTCACTTAAAAGCCGAAGATTGTTAGACCAAATTAAAAAAAGAATGTTATGTGGGGTTTATCTGGGACCTAAGTAAAAGTTGTAGTAAGATCATGCATATTTTAACAAAGTGACTATGGTATGGTTATATTAATATCAGGCAAAGTAGACATTATGGCAGAAGGCATTATTGGCAATCAGGAGAGTCCCATCAAAATGTAAAGTGAGCGATTCACTAGGAAGATTTAATAATCTTAATCATATAGGATAGCCTGAAATATAGCTTCAGAATACATATAGCAAAAATTAACAAAACTACAAGAAGTAGACAGATTTATAGTCTTAATGGGATGTTTTTAAACATTTCTCTCATTACTTGATACAAGAAGCAGACAGGTTAGGTAGGATTTAAAATATTTGAACAACGCAATGAACAAACTTAACCCAGCTGATGTATAGAACCTATTGCACCCAGTGGTAGAAGACTACACATCATTTTCAGGCACATATGGATATTTGGGGGGAAAATTGTATACTAGGTCTAAAACAAGTTTCAACAAATTTCAAAAGATTGAAATAAAAAGAGCATCTTTTCTTTCCATAATGCATTTTTATTAAAAATTGTCAGTAGGGTAATTTTAAAAGCGTCATGTGTTTATAAATTGTGTAACTACTTTGAATTAATCCATGCATCAAGGAAGAAATCACAATGGAAATTAGAAAGTACCTTGAACTGGATGAATACAAAATTTTGATGGCAAGTTGTGGAATTTGATCAATCTCAGATCATTAAAAACGGGATAATCAGACGTTATGTCCCTCACATGTAAAGGATCTTGACAAAAAAAAAAGTAGGAAATACCCAGCACCAAGCTATGAAAGATTCTTGATTGGAAAAAAAAAGATTGAATCTCATCAAATCTTTAAATCAAACCTCTGGATCTTACTGGCATATGGGAAATACAGGAACAAGGTAAGTGATCCATGAGAAAGCAATCAACCAAATCCAGAAAGTGGGACTTTCTACAGTATACATGATGTTTTTTCCTAACAAATCAATGTTGTAGTAAAGGAAAGAAGGACAGGGAAAAGGAAAAGGAAAGGATAGATAGGTGTACTATTAGAATAAAAGTTTTGATAAATATAACAGTCACTCCCCCCAATGGAAACAAAATTAAAAAGTTATAGAATGCAGCTAAATAATGCATGGAGAGAAATTCAGAGTCTTAAATGTGTACAGCTACGAAATAAGAAATCTCATTAATTGTCAACTTCAATATCCATTTATCACAGGAATTTAATTTTGACAAACGCCTGGAAAATAAAGGAGGAAACCAATAATGCAGAGGAGAATCATACAATAGAGAACGTTATCAAAGCCAGAATTGATTCTTTAAAAAGAGGAATGGATAAATCTCGAATGAATAGTGATCAAGAAAAAAAGTCATAGAATAACCAAGAGCAAGGAGCAAAAAAGAAGGGGGCTCGGGGGGAACATCATTACATACTCTAAAGACATTTTAAAAGATCATAAGACAGAATTATGAATGGCTTTAAGCCAACTAATTAGAAAACTTAACAGAAATGGACAAATTCTTAGAAAAATAACACCAAAGCTGACTCTTAGAATATTCAGAAAACTTGAAAGTAGTATCACAGCTTAAAACCAGTAGTCAAGGGAGTCCAGTGGTTGGGACTTCGTCTTCCAGTGCAGGGGGTGCAGGTTCAGTCCGTGGTCAGGGAGCTAAGATCCCATATGCCTCGCGGCCAAAAAACCAAAAAACATAAAACAGAAGCAATATTGTAACAAATTCAGTAAAGACTTTAAAAATGGTTCACATCAAAAAAAAAAAAAATCTTGAAAAAAAACCAGTAGTCAAAGCTTTCCCCCAAAGAAAACTAGTATTTCTACCTTCATTCAAGGAAGAAAATTTCTGTCTTGCATATGTTCTTCCAGAGACCAGCGAGAGACAAAATGTTCTCAACTTCTTCAAAGTTAGCACAACTTTGATTCCAAAGCAAGACAAGAAGAAATGATAAAAGAAAATTACCAGGTTACTTCCATTCATGAACACAGATGTAAAATTTCTAAACAGGATATTAGGATATCTGTCTATCTAAATAAAACAAGAGTGCATTTTGACCAAGTTGGATTTATCCTAGGAATGTAAGATTTAATACCAGAAAAATAAATTTATGTTTGTGTTGCCATCTTAACAGGTTAGAAGAGAAGAAACATATGATCTGCTGAATAGTTGCAAACAGTGCTTGATAAAATTGAGCATTCATTAATCATAAAACCTGAGACAAATCTAATGTGATAAAGGGTATCTACTTTAAAAAAATCAAGTTTCATAATTAATGTTGAAATATTGAAAGCTTTCCCTCTGAGATTGGGAGAGAGACAAGATTGTCCATTATAACTACTTCTAGTCAAAGTTATACTAGAAGTCGTGACCGTCACTAAAACAAGAAAAAGAAATTTTAAAAACCTGAGAATTGGAAAGGAAGAAATAAAACTATCACTATTCACAGACTTAACATGAGTGTGTATTTAGAAAATCTAAAAATATCTACAAATTGTTAAAAACAATAAGAGTTTAACAAGATTGCTGATTAGGAAAATAGAATAGAAAATATGTACTCAGAGATAAGTCTAAAAAACAGTCTAAGACTTATAGGAGCCTTGTTGAAATAAATTATTAGAAGACCTACTGTTTGGAGCAAAATACCATGTATTTACATGGGTTGATCGACCTGATATTGCATAGATATGATTCTCCCCAAATGGATTTATATATTTAATACAGTTCCAATCAAAACAGTAGGGTTTTTGTTTGTTTCGGTGGAACTTAAAAAACTGGTTCTAAAATTATATGGAAAATCCAAAAAGGGCCAAAGTAGCCAAGACACTCTCAAAGAAGGCAATATGGGAGGACTAACTTTTCCAGTTTTTGAGACATTACAAAGTGTAGTAATTAAGACATTGTCATCAGTAGTCTAGTGATAGATGGAGGACCAGTGGAACAAAACAGAATAAAACCTATACTTATAGGTTACTTGATATATGACAGATAGATGTTGGAAATTAGAAAAGAATGCCCTTTTCAATAAATGGTGCTGGAAAAATAAATTTGGATTTTTACCTCACAGTATTCACAAATTCTGGGTAGATTAAATGCGTGGATGTGAAATGCAAAAATATAAAGATTTTAGAAGATAATATGAGAACATGTTTTTATTTGGAGAGCTTTTAGAGCTTTTTTTTTTAATTTGGGAGCTAAAGTTACATTTTTCATTAAATTTAAGATGTAATTGATTCTTAGATTCACCATTACTTTTGCATTTCTGAAATAAAATATTGCTAGTTAACCATGATATGCTATTGATTGTAAAATGCATCCCAATTTTCACTTTTTCAAAATGCTTTAACATCTTACAAATGATGAAGTACAGTGCATTTCCTGAACTCCCTCTCATCAAATGTGGATGCAGTTTAGGTTCTTTCAGTTAGATGAATTCCCACAATTTGGAAGCCAGATTGGACAGGGAAGCTTTCTTTTTGCTGCTGTTCTGGCTGGTTAGCAGAGTTGTGAAATCTGAGTAAATAGAAGCAGTTGAGGTGTCTGGACTGAGCATTCCTGTGTTTACAAGCTTCATGGATATGTAGAAGCAGTAGTAGCAAACAGTTTTTGGACCTTTGACTTGCAGTGTATCCTTTAACTCCTTAGTTCAGTGGCTGCTCCTTATTCCCAGTCCTTCCATATGTTGAATGATAGGCATCTTAGTCCTTGTATTTAATGCTTTACTAGTTGCAATATCTAAGTGAAATGTATTTTTTTCTTTTCTGCATTGGGTCCTGATTAATGAATTTTTATTGGCTCAAGGAATGATTTAATGTTTTAAAAATTCGTGTTAGCATATACATAACATAGTATTTGTCATTTTAACCACTCATAAGTATATAATTCAGTGGCATTCAAAATACTGTATCACCATCATCATTATCTATACCCCCAATTTTTCATCATCCCCAACAAAAACTACCCATTAAAAAATAATTCCTTCATTCTCCCTTTCCCAACCCCTGGTAACCTCCATTCTACTTTATGTCTTTATGGATTTGCCTATTCTAGGTACCTCATATAAGTGAAATCGTACATTATTTGTCATTCTGTGCCTGTCTTATTTCACTAAGCTTAATGTTTTCAAGTTCCATTCTTGTGGTGACATATATCAAAAAAACCGCCAAACTTTTCCCACCAGCATTCCATTTACATTCTCACCAACAACGAGAATTCCAATTTCTCCACATCCTGTAAGCATTGGTGGTTCAGTGGTAGAATTCTTGCCTGCCAATTTTTCCACATCCTTACCAACGTTTGCTATTTTTCTTTTTTTTAATCGCAGCGTGTGGGATCTTAGTTCCCTGACTAGGGATCAAACCCATGCCCCCTGCAGTGGAAGTGCGGATTCTTAACCACTGTATCCAAACGATTATTTACTTTTAGAATTAGATGATAATGCATCTAAGGACTAAGCATATTATTGTGCCCAGCACATAGAAGGTACTCAATAAATAGTAGTTCTTTTCCTTATGACAGTTTATACTTTACATTAATTGGTTATATTTATTCATTCTTTTGTTTAAAGTTTTAAAATACTGAGTTCCCTTGTGATGGTTGCTAGGTGCTGTGATATAGAAATGAATGATAGTCCCTGTCCTTTAGAGGCTTCTAGTCTAGTGGTAGAAGCAGACAAATAAATCAAGAATTAATGACAGTATACTATGTTTAAAGTGTGCCCCAGGTGCAGAGGAATCACAGAAGAGGAGCATATAACCCAAAATAGTTGCGGGGGATAGAGGACAGAAAGATTTTCTAGAAAAGGAGATACTTAAACTGAATTCTAAATATGTAAGATGTGTAAGACCTTTATAAAGACAAGTAATTAAACTTTATTTAGAGACATAAAGGAAGACCTAAATAAATGGAGTTACATACCCTATGCTGAGGATGGATTGGAAGGCTGAATGGTAAAACTGTCAGTTTTTCTCAGATTGATCAGTAACTTTATTGAAATCCACACCTCTGTAGGTTTTTCTGTGGAACTTGACAACTTGATTAACAGTTTCTATCGAAGTAAAAAGAGGCAAGAATTGCCATGATATCCTTAAAGAACAGTAAGATGAGACAACTTCTTTAATCCGTTTTTTCAGCCAACAAATTTGAATGCTTGCTATATGTGAGGCACTGCTGGGACCTGGTTATTACCTTGGTGAATATGACATGTGGCTCCCACCAAAGGTCACATTCAAATTTACTTCTAGAGATATCTGAGGGTTTTAACAGACCACTTCCTAAAATATCAGATGAGTGCCAGGACTACCAACAAACTTATCACTCTAATTTTAGTATCTGCTTTTTATATTTAAAAATTTTCCTCGTTGTATATGTTGTTTGTTTATATTTCCTTTTATTAATTTCTTTTAATGGTAGGAAGCCTAGAAATAGACAGGTTTTTCTTTAAATAGATCTTTAAGAATGTCAGTTGGATTACAGTTTTGTTAGAAAGGCAGAAGAGGATGGGGATCTGTTGCTGAGTGATGTCCAGAGCAGTTACCTGACCTTGGGGAGCAAGGGAGTGACTTTGAGGGTTCCACAGGCATGGGTTTTGAGGCCTAGCCAGCGGGTGTCTTAGGGGCCTATAAGAAGAAAAGGGAAGATGAATAACAAAATGACAGGTGATACTATATAAGTAGAGGTTGCTAATGAATTTTATATGCTTTTATGGGAGTAGGTGGGTGGATGCATGCTTAATGGCAAATTAGTTGCTTATTGTATTAAATAAATAAAGCTGTACCCCCACCTCTTAATATGCATAAAAATTAATTACTAGTGGATTGAAGGTTAAATACAAAAAGACACTCAGAAAGCTTTTTAAAAGAGGGGGCATACTTTTATGAGCTCAAGGCAGGGAAGGGTTTCTTAAGACTGAAAAACACCATAAAAATTGATGAAGTTTTGACTATATTAAAAATAGAAACTCGGTTGAGAGTCCGCCTGCTGACGCAGGGAACACGGGTTCGTGCCCCGGTCCGGGAGTATCCCACATGCCGCGGAGCGGCTGGGCCGGTGAGCCATGGCCGCTGAGCCTGCGCGTCCGGAGACTGTGCTCCGCAACGGGAGAGGCCGCAACAGTGAGAGGCCCGCGTACAGAAAAAAAAAAAAGAAACTCTATTGAGATCCCCGTAAGAGGCTAAAAGGCAAGGCACAGATGGAAGATATCTGCAAGACAAGCAATAGCTACCTACTGCAGCTGAAAACAACAAACATTTATCTCTCTGTTTCTGTGGGTCAGGAATCTGAGAGCAACTTAGCTTGGTGGTTCTTGCTCAGGGTCTCTCATGAGGCTGCAGTCAAGGTGTCTGCCGGGCCTGCAGTTATCTCAAGGCTGGACTGAGGGAGGACCTAATTCTGTGATCCCTCACGTGTATGTTGCAAGCCTCAGAAGATCCAGTTCCAGATTCACTCACATGGGCCTCTTTATAGGGCCACCTCATAACATGGCAGCTGGCTTTTCCCAGAATGAAAGATCCAGAAGAGAGTGAGAGAGACTTTCTAAGGTGGAAGCCACAGTCTTTTTTTTTTAAAATCTGTATTCCCTGTGCTGATCAATATATCCTTTTAGCTTATTTATTTTATACATAGTAGTTTGTACCTCTTAATCCCCTACCTCTATTTTGACCCCCTCCTTCCCTCTCCCCACTGGTAACCATGAGTCTGTTCTCTAATTTCTGTGACTCTGTTTGTTGTATTTATTCACTTGTTATATTTCTTAGATCCCACATATGTGATAACATACAGTACTTGTCTTTCTCTAACTTATTTCACTAAGCATGATGCCCTCCAAGTACATCTGTATTGTTGTAAATGGCAAAATTTCATTCTTTTTTATGGCTGAGTAGTATTATCTATCTATAGATATCTGTAGATGGTATATCTACAGATATACCACATCTTCTTTACGATTTGTCTGTTGATGGACACTTAGGTTGACGGTATTCTTTTTTTTTTTTTTTTTTTTTTTTGCGGTACGTGGGCCTCTCACTGCTGTGGCCTCTCCCGTTGCGGAGCACAGGCTCCGGATGCACAGGCCCAGCGGCCACGGCTCACGGGCCCAGCCTCTTCACGGCATGTGGGAACTTCCCGGACCGGGGCATGAACCCGTGTCCCCTGCATCGGCAGGTGGACTCCCAACCACTGCACCACCTGGGAAGCCCAGGTTGACGGTCTTCTTAAAACTTAATCTTAAAAGTCACATCCCATCACTTCTGCCATATTCTATTCAGTAGCAACTCAGTAAGCCCAGCCCACACTCAAGGAGGGGAGGTTGTACAAGGGCATGAATACCAAGAGGTGAGAATCATTGGGGCCATTTTAGAAGTTACATACCACAACATATAATGAATGGACAACTGTTATGAATCACTAAGACAAAGAACGCCAAGTAGAAAAAGGGCAAAAAAGTCTGAGAAGGCATTTGATGATAAAAGAAATTTAAATGACCGGTTAACATATGAAAAGATCGTTATCCTCATAGGAAAATAGAAATTAAAACCACAAGAGACCATTTTATACAGACTAAATTGACAGAAATAAATATGTGACAGCATCAAGCATTGGTAAGGATATGGAGCAGTGGGAGCTCTGCCGCTGCTGGTAGGAGTGTGAATTGGAAGAACCACTTTGGAAATTAATAGTTTTCTACAACCTGCAATACTACTCCTAGGCAGTTACCCTAGAACAGTGGTTGTGAGACTTGAGTGTGTATCAGAACCACCTGGAAGTCTTCTGAAGACAGATGGCTGGGCCCACCCCCAGAGTTTCTGATTCAGTAAGAATGGGGTGGAGCCTGGTAATTTGTATTACTATCAAGTTCTCAGGTGATGCTGGTGTTGCTGGCCCAGGAATCATACTTTGAAAACCAACCATTGTCCTAGAGAAATGTGTCAATATGTGGACTAGGAAGCTTATGTATAGAAGAATGTTCATAGCAGCATTACTCCTGTTAACCCCAAAATACATAGACACGAAATTCAGATGTCCATCAGTAGTGGATTGGATAGATAAATCATGGTATATTCACTTATGGAATAAAAATATTGTTCAGATAGATTAGAAAAAACCACAGACGGCTCCTGCATCAATCGGTGTGGATCTCCCAAATATAGTCAAACATTAGAAAATCACAAAAGACTACATGCAACATGATTCTATTCATAAACAGTTCAAAAACAAATGGAATTAACTATATTGTTCAGGAATGCAAATTATAGATACTAGAATTATAAGGAAAATCAAGGGAATAATCACAAAAATAAAGAGTGATAGTGATTATTTCAGGGATGACAAAGTATGCGATTGAGGAGGACGCATGGAGGCTTTTAAGATACTAGTGGTGCTCTGTTTTTTGGGTTGTGATTATGTAAGGTTTGCTCTAATTTACAGTTATTCTTTAAGCTATAGATATGTTTTGTAAACTCTTCTCTACGTAAGTTTATAATAGAAGAAAAAATTTAACTTTAATTTCTATCCCTGATTATTACTGAGGTTGAGTATGTTTTTATATGTTTATGTGCCTTTGGATTTTTTCTTTTTGAATTATTTGTGGACATCTTCTGCCCATTTATGTATTGTGCTTATTTTGTTTTTAAAATTTATTTTCAAGTGTTCTATTTTATGTTATGGATATTATTTTTAATCTATTATGTGTCAAAAATATTTTCTTCCAGGCTCTTGTTATGAAGAAGTTTGTTGTTATTGTTTATGTGGTCAAACTTATCCATCTTTTCCTTTTTTTTTTGCTTTGTCTAGAAATCTTTCTGTACCCAGGATTTAAAAAGATATTACCTTATTTTGTCTTCTGATAAATTTAAAGTTTTTAAAATTTTTGTAGGTATTTAAGTGGTCTGGTATTTATTATGTGAAGATATGAAGGTATTTGGGGGGATATAATTATCCAAACACCATTTGCATACATGTGCGTGGTCTTTTTTCCTCTTTCTGTTTTGTGACACCATCTCTAATATATACCAGCTTTCCATGGGTCTGTTTCTGGGCTATCTCTGATTTGTTTGTCTGTAATAGCACTAGGTCTGCACTGCTACTTTATACTGTATCTTGCATTTTGGTAATGCCAGTCTCTTCTCTTTGTTCATTTTGTGCAAACATGCTCATTTACTGTTCCATATGACTATTAGAATCAGGTTGTCAAGTTCTATAAAAAGTCCTACTGGGATTTTGATAGTGATTGTATCAAATTTATATATTAATATAGGGACATATATATTAGATATTTACAAATTGAGTTTTCCAGTTCGTGAACAGGGTCTTTATCTTCATTTATTTAGGTCCATTATTTCCTTAAATAAATGTTTATAGTTTTCTATATAATGTTCTCATACTTTGGGGAATGGGGGGTTAGTTTTATTCCTGAGAATCTTTTGTGCTTTTGCAAATGGGATAAAAAAAAACTTATGGTTTGGTATGTAAGGAACCTATTGTTTCTTTTGTATGTTGATTTTTGTATCGGGTTCTTACAGAACTCTTGTTACTTCTCAAGTTCATCAGTGGATTGTCCTGGATTTTTAAGTAACAATCATGTGTACGAGTAATGATTATTTTATTTTTTTCCCTTCCCATGCTTATGTCTTTTTTTCTTTTTACTTGTTCTAACACACTGCCTAGGGCCTTCCATACAATGTTTGATAGTTGTAGTGATCTGTATCACTACATTTTTATTTCTCCTGTCTTTAATGGGAATGCTTCTATATGCTTGTTGATTGAATTTCTAGTTTGAGAGGTTTGTGGGTTTTTTTTTTTTATTACCATAAATGGGTATTGAATTTTGTCAGATATTTTTTCCTACATCTGTTGAGGTGATTGTATGGTTTTTTCTTCTTTCTTCTACTAATGTAAGTAATTATATACGCAGACATCCTAGTTTTGAGAAACTCATTATTACTTATGGAATACATTTTATCACAGTCTGTGTTCTTTTAATTTGTTATTGAATTCCATTTGCTAATACAGGTTTTTATTTAGGGCTTTTCCATCTTTGTTTATAAATGAGATTAGTCTGTAGCTGTCTTGTGCTGTTCTACCCAGTTTTGGTATCAGGATTATTTGTGTTGTTAGAAAGAGCTGATTAGTTTTCTCGGACTTTTTATGGTCTTGAACAGTTTTTTTTTTTTTAACATCTTTATTGGGGTATAATTGCTTTACAATGGTGTGTTAGTTTCTGCTTTATAACAAAGTGAATCAGTCATACATAAGCATATGTTCCCATATGTCTTCCCTGTTGCGTCTCCCTCCCTCCCACCCTCCCCATCCCACCCCTCCAGGCTGTCACAAAGCACCGAGCCAATATCCCTGTGCCATGCGGCTGCTTCCCACTAGCTATCTACCTTACTGCGTTTGTTACTGTGTATATGCCAATGACTCTCTCTCGCCCTGTCACAGCTCACCCTTCCCCCTCCCCATAACCTCAAGTCCGTTCTCTAAGAGGTCTGCGTCTTTATTCCTGCTTTACCCCTAGGTTCTTCATGACATTTTTTTCTTAAATTCCATATATATGTGTTAGCATACGGTATTTGTCTTTTTCTTTCTGACTTACTTCACTCTGTATGACAGACTCTAGGTCTATCCACCTCATTACAAATAGCTCAATTTCATTTCTTTTTATGGCTGAGTAATATTCCATTGTATATATGTGCCACATCTTCTTTATCCATTCATCTGATGACGGGCACTTAGGTTGTTTCCATCTCCGGGCTATTGTAAATAGAGCTGCAATGAACATTTTGGTACATGACTCTTTTTGAATTTTGGTTTTCTCAGGGTATATGCCCAGTAGTGGGATTGCTGGGTCATATGGTAGTTCTATTTGTAGTTTTTTAAGGAACCTCCATACTGTTCTCCATAGTGGCTGAACCAATTCACATTCCCACCAGCAGTGCAAGAGTGTTCCCTTTTCTCCACACCCTCTCCAGCATTTATTGTTTCTAGATTTTTTGATGATGGCCATTCTGACTGGTGTGAGATGATATCTCATTGTAGTTTTGATTTGCATTTCTCTAATGATTAATGATGTTGAGCATTCTTTCATGTGTTTGTTGGCAGTCTGTATATCTTCTTTGGAGAAATGTCTATTTAGGTCTTCTGCCCATTTTTGGATTGGGTTGTTTGTTTTCTTGTTATTGAGCTGCATGAGCAGCTTGTAAATTTTGGAGATTAATCCTTTGTCGGTTGCTTTTTTTTTTTTTTTAACATCTTTATTGGGGTATAATTGCTTTACAATGGTGTGTTAGTTTCTGCTTTATAACAAAGTGAATCAGTCATACATAAACATATGTTCCCATATGTCTTCCCTGTTGCGTCTCCCTCCCTCCCACCCTCCCCATGTCGGTTGCTTTTGAACAGTTTTTATACCAAACCAGAGAAAATGTTGCTTGAAATAACTTAAAATAAAATGGTTAAGGTTTTATCATTGCTTATGATTCCCTGATTTAACTAACCTTCTCAATTAACCAACCGTTAGACTTTATTACATTGAATAAAGGGGCTTCTCTTGCACCCACTTCAGTATTACAATTGTGATGATTTACTTTGTAGAGTTGGGATTACAGTTTCTCTCAGCACCCTACTTTTCTGGTCATCTAAACTCATAGCTGAATTATTAGACAAAAAGTTCTCAAACTTCCTCTTTTGGAATGGCCATTTACTCTCTCAGAACCTTAACTTCTTCCTTGCTACCCTGCAGGGTTGTGGTAGGATATTAAATTGATCAACAGTAGTTCAGACCCTCATTACTTCTTGCTGATAATTGTAGCACGCTTTTAATGGGACTCTCTGCCTCTAGTACCTCTCTGACTTGTTAGTTAACCTAAACATTGTTGCCGGAGTAAACATCCTAAAATATATGTCTAATCAGATCAAAAGCCATTTATAACAACAAAAACTGCATTTAAAAAATTACGCTATGTGCTGGCTTAGATGTAGTCTCTGCCATCAGCTGTCCTTTACAAAATTATTTTAAAAATACATATATACACAAATTCTGAATTGTGATTATCTGCTGTGAGAGTTTGAGTATCCAGTATAGACTGGGAGGAGGGTAATGAGGAAGGGCCTCTGGGAGGAAGTGAAATCTAAAGATCTCTTCTATCTGAATAAGCTGTGCTAGTTTGGAAAAGTGCTGAACGAAGAGTTTTCCAGGAAGAAGGAATATCATGTGAAAAGGTTTGCTGCTGGAACTCCATTGTGGTTGAGTTTATTGAATAAGGGATGGAGAGAATAGTGCCTGATGAGGCAGGAGGTAGGCAGGAACAAAATCATTTAGGATCTTGTATTCTTTGCTAAGAACTTTAGGTTTTATTCTGAGTCATTGGGAAGCCATTAAAGGTTTAAGCAAGGAGAATCATGCGATCAGATTTGTGTTTTAGGGATTTCACTCTGACTGTGGAGAATGGATGTGAGAGGAATGGAAGTAGGGCAAAGGAAGTGGGGGAACCAGTTAGGATGCCTTTGTAAGTAGTAGTTCAGGGAGTAAAGATAATAGTTTAGAGTAATGATAGTAAACAAGGTAACACATGAAATGATTGTCTCATAAAACCATTAAAATAAACTGTGAAGTAAGAGCAGAATAAGATTTGGAATAAATTGATCCAAGCCCATCTAGTAAATGGTGGTATAGAATTGAAACCAAGGGTGCTGACCATTTGCCCTTGTCTTTAAAATAAAAGCCAAACTCCACTGTAGATTTTTCAGCCTACCTTTATTACCTTTATCTCCTCCTAAACTCTTATTCACTTATGCTGTAGCCAAACCAAACTATTGCAATAGTTATCATTAACATACCTTGTACCTTGATGCCACTGATGATTATTTACTATGACTGGAATACTCTTACCCCATATACTTCATAAAATTCTAACTATCCTTGAGGACCCAGGTCAAGTATGAAGGCTTCCAAGTGTGCCTCCTGACACATGTTGTCCTTTTACCTTCTTTTAACCAGAGTAGTTTCTTTGTATTGTAGTATGTTAATTCAACAGACTTATGTGATGACTGTGTGCCGGG
Source organism: Stenella coeruleoalba (assembly GCF_951394435.1). NCBI lineage: Eukaryota > Metazoa > Chordata > Mammalia > Artiodactyla > Delphinidae > Stenella > Stenella coeruleoalba. The sequence goes on along the minus strand of NC_137155.1, from coordinate 92,144,870 downwards.
CACTATGTGTATACATTGTGGACGTTGAACAAAATCTGTTTACACATATATGTAATTATAAATTTTGAAAAGTGATATGAAGGAATAATAAAGAGTGCCTGTGGGTTCTTGAGACCCTTAGAGGGTCTTTGAGGTCAAAACTATTTTCATAATACTAAGACATTATCTGCCTTTTGACTCTCATTGTCCTGTGAGTATATGGTGATGTGATGTGTGATAGTGCAACAGATTGAATGCAGAAGATGATATGAGAATTCAGATGTCTTTTGTTAAGGTAGCTATTAATTAGTATGGTAAAAAAATGCCGCTTTTCATTTTTACTGTTTTTTATTGTTTTGGAAAATGTAGTTATTTTTTCATAAAAAATAGATGATTTGTGTTAATGAGTTTATTGTAATTTTTAAATGAATTAGGTATAAAAATTTCTTGGATATAATTTTTAATATGATGAATATTGATAGCTATAACCTGCATGAATAAAGGCTCTGTGGCGTCCTCAGGAAATTTTAAGACTATAGAGGGATCTTGAAACTGGGAAGTTTAAGAATCTCTGTAATGGGGACCTGACTTAAATTAGCAGCTTCTGGAGAAGTAAAAGATATCTTATGTCTCCTTTTAAATTATCATGTTTTTCTAAAAAGTAGAGTTTGGTTGTCTCCATATTTCTAAAGCCTATAGTTATTTGCATATAATGGGTATGTTGGTTAAATTTCATTGTCAGGGTCTCCTGTAGATGGTCATTCTTTATTGGATTTGTGATTTGTTTGAAGCCTTTGTTGAAATACTGTCATTTCTCATTACTAAAGGAGATGGATCTGGATTCAGATCCTTCTTGTTATGAATATGGGCAAGTTACTTAACCTTGCTGAACCTTACCACTCATCTGTAAATTGGAGTACATATTATCTTACTCTGTTGTAACAGTTTAATGAGTTAATGTATGTAACCTGATTAGTAAGTGATAGTTACCATTTTATTGCGTGCCTCTGTGCCTATTTTTATTTTACATATCACATACATACTGGCCTTAGCTTAGTTAGTAGGGAGGTCTGTGAAGAAATCAGTATATAAATTTAAAAATCACCATTTGAGTACATATAACAGTTTATTAGGAGGGGAGAAAGCCAAAATAATCTATTGTGTGGTTATTCATCTCTTTTTTTAAAAAAAATAATGTATTTATTTTGGGCTGCGTTGGGTCTTCGTTGATGCGTGCGGGCTTTCTCTAGCTGCAGCGAGCAGGGGCTACTCTTCATTGCGGTGCGTGAGCTTCTCATTGCAGTGGCTTCTCATGTTGTGGAGCACGGGCTCTAGGCTAATGGGCTTCAGTAGTTGTGGCTCACGGGCTCTAGAGTTCAGGCTCAGTAGTTGTGGCACACGGGCTCAGTAGGTGTGATGCACGGGCTTAGTTGCTCCGCGGCATGTGGGATCTTCCAGGACCAGGGCTCGAACCCGTGTCCCCTGCATCGGCAGGCAGATTCTTAATCACTGCACCACCAGGGAATTCCCGGTTATTCATCTTTAGAAAAGGGAACTGAGGGCTTCCCTGGTGGCGCAGTGGTTGAGAGTCCACCTGCTGATGCAGGGGACATGGGTTCATGTCCCGGTCTGGGAGGATCCCACATGCCGTGGAGTGGCTGGGCCCGTGAGCCATGGCCGCTGGGCCTTTGCGTCCGGAGCCTGTGCTCCACAACGGGAGAGGCCACAGCAGTGAGAGGCCCGCATACCAAAAAAAAAAAAAAAAAAAAGGAACTGAAACAAAATGTTGGCTTGGAATAGTTTAAGTAACTCCCTTAACACTATAAGGATAGGGACAGTGCCTCACATTTACGGAATATTTGAACAGTATTAAGTAGCTACAGATACTTAAGAACACATTTTAGAAGCCTTGAAAAATATGTACTATAGATTAAAGGTTAAGCCCTAAAATATCGCACATGGCTAACTGGAAAAGTAAATAATTACCATGGAAGAAAAACAGAATTGCCCTGTGGGAATAATACAAGATGTAACTAAATACGATCTAGTAAGATAAGAGAACATAGGACATCCTGCCTGTGGTGGATTCCAAATTCGGTGGTTAAAATCCTAACTATATTAAAGGTAGACTTCTTAAGATAACTGCAGAATGTTTGCCAAGGGATGACCAGGAAATAGTTAGGAAGATCAAGTGACTGCTTTGCTTTGCTTTTCATAGCAGAAAACTATAGGAAAATTATCCTTTATAGTATCTTTTGAAGCAGATAGTTCAGTTGTGCTTAAAAATAAAAAAGAAAAAGAAATAATACTGTTTTTTCTTATATGAGATAAAAAGTAAAGTTGGTTTAAGTTCTAGGCTTGGATCTAGAACTTGCTTACATTTTAAATAGAAAAGGTTGTAGACATTCTGTTCTTTGTACAACTGTGAAGCTTTCTAGGATACGTGTGTGTGTATCCTAGATACACACACACACACACACACACACACACACACACACACACACACAAATGTATTCATAGTATTTCTTTCTTGTTTGAAGATTTTATCAATTTAAGGTTTATTTGATTTTTCATTGATTATTGCTGTGTATTATCTCCATAGCTGTGATCTTTGAACTTACAGTCCATTAGGTTGTGATGTCATTTGTATTAAAAGCAAATGAAAAGCTATCTTGCTATTTACGTTTGCCATTTAAGTTGATGCTTAAATCATGCAGTCAGTGCCAGTTAATTGAAAAAGGTTGTTAATTGAAAATGGTTAAAATGGAAAATTATTTAAGGAAAGAAGGAGATACATATTTCATTTTAATTGAAAGCATATAACTATATTCTCATGACTATATTTTGATATAGGGCTTAAATTTTTTGTTTGATTAATGGTACTCTGAGTGGAGTTACATGTTGTTTTTAATGCCACAACCATACCCATAATGCATTATCCACAATTTCTTGTTTTCTTTTTCTTTTCTTTCATTTATTTTTCTTAATAAATTTGTTAATTAATTAATTAATTTTTGGCTGCATTGGGTCTTTGTTGCTGCACGTGGGCTTTCTCTAGTTGTGGCAAGTGGGAGCTACTCTTCATTGAGGTGCACGGGCTTCTCATTGTGGTGACTTCTCTTGTTGCGGAGCATGGACTCTGGATGTGCGGGCTTCAGTAGTTGTGGCATGTGGGCTCAGTAGTTGTGGCATGTGGGCTCTAGAGCGCAAGCTCAGTAGTTGTGGCACATGGGCCTAGTTACTCCACGGCATGTGGGATCTTTCCGGACCAGGGCTCGAACCTGTGTCCCCTGCATCGGCAGGCGGATTCTTAACCACTGCACCACCAGGGAAGTCCTCTTTTTATTTTAATCATCTGTGAGTTCAGTGAACAAATCAGTGGAGATTCTGGGAGAGAGATGATGGTAGTTTGGACTGGAGTGATAGCAGGGGAAGTGGTAAGAAGTCATCTGATACAGGATATATTTCAAACATGGAGCCAAGATAATTTTCTCTTGGACTAATTTCCAAATGTATAACTTCCGAAGACAAACTGAAGAAGAGAAACCACTGTTCAGAACCAAATTTGTGTTCTGGAAGACCAAGTAAAATCTTTTTTCCTTCACATCCAAAATCCACTCTTCCAGTGAGTGCCATTGGCTCTACCTTTGAAATACCTCTTGAACCAGATCAGTTCTCACTATTTTCTTTGCCACCATCTTAGTCCTAGCTACTGACATCTCCCCAGTTACTGCAATAACCTTCCAGCTGGTCTTGCCCCCTTATATTTTGTTCTCTACATAGCAGTGGGAGTGATTATTTAAAATGTAATTTATATTATGTTATTCCTTTGCTTAGAAAACTACACTTAAAACAAAAGCCAAACTTTAAACTATGGTTTCAAGGTTTATGTAATCTGGCCCCTGCCAGCCTCTGTAACTTCATCTTCTAAACCAGTGATTCTCAAATAATATAATAATATAATATTATATTTTATAATAATAGTGGGATTATATTTACCTTTTTCTCTCTCATTCTCCTGAGTATAGAATGGATTTTCCAGATGCTACATTATATGTATTATTGCTACAGGTTAATGTAGAAACAGATATGAGAATCCAGCTACCCTCTGTTAAACTAGTCATTAAAGAGAATTGTAAAAATGTAAAACAGTGCCATTCTTCTCACTAAATTCTTTTTTTGTTTGTTTTGGACAGTGGACTTATTTTTATTAAAAAAGTTATTTGTGTTGGGCTTCCTTGGTGGCGCAGTGGTTGAGAGTCCGCCTGCCGATGCAGGGCACACGGGTTCGTGCCCCGGTCCGGGAAGATCCCATGTGCCGCGGAGCGGCTGGGCCCGTGAGACATGGCCGCTGAGCCTGCGCGTCTGGAGCCTGTGCTCCACAGCGGGAGAGGCCGCAACAGTGAGAGACCCGCGTACCGCAAAAAAAAAAAGTTATTTGTGTTAAACAATGGATTTATTATTAAATTAATACCTTAACAATTTATCAGTCTTATTTTTTAATATGGCAAATATCATTAGATACAGCCCATGTAAACAACAGTTTTTGGGATCCTCAGTAATTTTTAAGAGTGTAGAGGGATCCTGAGAGCAAAAAGTTTGAGAGCTGTTGTTTTGCACTATCTGCATTTTCTTACTTCACATCAGCTACACTGGCTTTCTCGTTCTCAGAGTACTCCAAGCATACTTGTGACCTAGGGCTTTTTTTATTAGTTGCTATTTTTTTTCTGCCTGGAGAATATTTTCCCCAGCTTTCTCACTTCATTCTCATATCTGTTCAGATGTTACCACCTCTTTGACAAGACCTTTCCTAACCACAAACAACTCTTTCTAAAAGAGCCTTCTTGGGACTTCCCTGGCTATCCAGTAGTTAAGACTCTGCACTTCCACTGCAGAGGGCATGTCTTCGATCCCTGGTCAGGGAACTAAGATCCCACACGCCGGGAGGTGCGGTGTGGCCAAAAATAAATAAACAAATAAATAAATTTTAAAAATAAATAAAATAAAAGCCTTCTTCCTACTCTCTGTCTCTTACCTTGATTGAATTTTCTACAAAGCATTGATCACTGCTGGAAATTATACATTTGTTTTCTTGTTTGTTTGCTCCCCTAATAGAATGTATACTCCATGAGGGCAGGGACTTTATTTGTTACATGTCTAAAGCCTAAAATAGTGTGTTTGGTACATAACCCCTTAATCAGTAAAAAAAGAGAAATACACAGAATTGGAATTCATTAGTAAAAATGTAAATGACTTACAGGATAGACTCAGGAACTCTAACACGAATTAACAGGTTTCTAGAAGGAAAAAAGAAGCAGAGAAGTAATAATTAATTAAATAATAGAAGACTATATCCTGAGCTGAAGAAAGACTTGAATCTGTATATTGAAAGGCAGAATAACAAGCAAAAGTTGAATTGCCTGGTGAAATTACTGAGTATTAGGGATAAACATGATCATAAGCTTCTATATAGAACAGAAAGGAAAGATAATCAGGTGAACAATGGCAACACTGAGAGAAAAATAAAGCTGTGATTAAGAATCCCATACCCGGGGGCTTCCCTGGTGGCGCAGTGGTTGACATTTCGCCTGCTGATGCAGGGGACATGTGTTCGTGCCCCGGTCCGGGAAGATCCCACATGCCACGGAGTGGCTGGACCCGTAAGCCGTGGCCGCTGAGCCTGTGCATCCAGAGCCTGTGCTCTGCAACGGGAGAGGCCACAACAGTGAGAGGCCCGTGTACCACAATAAAAAAAAAAAAAAGAAAAAGAATCCCATACCTGGCCAAGGTATTTTCAGACACAAAAGGAGCCAAAGTATACATATCACCTCTATACACTATTTGTACATTCAAGAGATACGGTTAATAAAACTGGAAATCAACAATATCTATTGAAAACTGATCCCATATCCTTTAACATAGCTTTTTAGAAATTAAGAAACATTCTTTTAAATAAATTGTTCTCAAAGTGTGGTACCCATACCAGCAGTGGCAGCATTACCTGGGAATCTGTTTAAAAATGCAGACTCTACCTTAGACCTACCGAATCAGAAACTCTGAGCATGAGGCTCTGCAGTCTGTATTTTAACAAGCCCTCTATGTGATTCTGATGCATATTTAAAGTGAGTTACTTGTAGACACTGTGTATTTAGGTATTTTTTCATCCCTTCTGATGATCTTTGTCTTTTAATTTGTATCTGTAGACCATTTACATTTAATATAGTTATTGATAAGTTTGGATTTAGGTTGACCAGTTTAGTAATTTGTTTTCTGTTAGTTTCCTCTGTTTTTCATTACTCTGTTTCCCTTTTCCTGCCTTCTCTTAGGTTATTTGAGCATTTTTTTACTATTCCATTTTAAATTTACCTAGTGTGGTTATTTTCTTTAAATATGTCTCTCTATAGTTTCTTTAGTGCTTGCTCTGGAGATTACATTGTATGTATATATAATATACATACTAAAGTTTTCACTCTCTGCTTAGAATAAATTCTCTACTCCCTTAAGTAGATTATAGAAATATAGTTACCACTATATAGGTGTCTTTATCTCCTCCACCGCACCCCTTTCTGTTATTCTTGTCTTGCATATTACATTTTCCTTTATGGAAAGCCTCGTTAGGAAATGTTATAAATTTTCCTTTCAACTATTAAACATATTTAAAGAATGTAAGAAGAGAGGGTTAGTGTATTATATTTACCCAGATATTTACCATTTCTGTTGCTCTTCATTCCTGCTCTTTCAAGTTTCCTTCTGATATCATATCTCTTCTGTGTGAAGAATTTCTTTCAGTAATTCTTTTAGAGCAGGTCTTGTTGGCAGCAAATTTTCTTAGTTTTTATTTATCTGAAGATATCTTTATTTTACTTCATTGCTGAGAGATATTTCACTAGGTAAAATACTAGGTTGACAGTTCTTTCAACACTTTGAAATGTTGTGCTACTTCTTTCTGCCTTCATGGTTTCTTTTGAGAAATCTGTAGTCATCTGAAATGTTGTTCCCTTATAGTTTATGGGTCATTTTTCTCTGCTTTCAAGATAATGGCTTTGTTTTTAGTTTTCAACACTTAATGATGTGTGTGGGTGTGAATTTCTATATATTTATCCATTTGGGGATTCACTGACCTTTCTGAATCTGTAGTTTTATGCGTTTTGTCAAATTTGGGGAGATTTCAACCAGTATTTCTTCATATATTTTTTATTGCTTCACTCTCCTCTCCTTTTGGAAGTTCAGTGACACAAATGTTAGACCTATTGTTGTTGTCCCATAGAACCCCAATTTTTAAAAAAAATTTCAATTCTTTTTCCTTCTGTTGTTAAGATTGGATAATTTCTATTGATCTGCCTTCATGTTCACTGACTCCTCTATCTTCATTCTGCTGTTGAGCCCATCCATTGAGTGTTTAAATTTCTGTTATTGTAATTTTCTGTATTGTCTTCTCTTGCTTTGCTGAGGCTCTCTAGTTTTCCATTTGCTTCAAGATTATTTTTGATTGCTTGTTGAAGTATTTTTATTAAAGTTGCTTAAAGTTTTTGTCAGAGAACTCGCAACATCTGGGTCATGTTGGGGTTTGTAACTTTTGCTTGTCTTTTCCATGTGAGTTGGAGGTTTTCCTGGTTCTTTGTATTCTGAGTAATTTTGAATTGTTTGCTGGACATTTTGAATGTTATGTTCAGAGAATTAATCTGACTAGGGAATGATAGTCATATAAGTTCACAGTTAAGCTTAGAAATGCTACTCAGATATTCATCACTGCCTTTCCATGCTCAGATGTGAAGATTCACATACAATGATTATTACTCGTCCCTTCCCTTTACCCTTCACCTTTGTTCTTCCTCTCTTTTTCTTCTTTTTTGGTTGAATCTATGTAAATGAGATCTATTGAATATATCAAGTTTCAGTGAAAGTTACCTTCTTGTGTTGAAAGTTTTGTCTTTTTAAATTATACTTGGTAACTTGATTATGGCTACTTGAATTTATAAGGCTTACTGCTGATCAGATTTTTAAAAATCATTAACACAGGTAATTTCTGTTCATAACGTGTTTAATAGAACTAGTTATATAACCTTTTGCATGATCAGAAAGGAAAATTGGATACCTCTAGCATATGGATATTTCTTTCATGTGTTTACTTTTCAGTGTTACTCAGTTTGAGTCTTTTATCTGGGCTTTCTGGCCAATCTCAGAATTCATTATGCAGCTTGGATTAGATGGGCATGTTTGTAGCCAGATACATTTCTTCCTAGTTCTCGTGCCATCTACAGGGAACCTGTTCTTCTGGTGTTCTTCAGCCAATGGACACTGAAACCAAATTCTTCTTTTAAATATATTATTTGGCAAAAACAGTGTTGGTCAGAACAGAAACTTAACTCAATCCAGCTTAATCAAAAAAAGGGAAATTTATGATAAGTATACTAACTAGTTGAGCTGCAGGAATCAGTCAAGGCAGGACCTTAGGTTGTCAGACACCACTGGTATTCTATTTTCCACCTTTCTTTGCTTGTTTCTAAATATTTGCTCCTTTTTTTTCTTTGGAGATAGGTTTTCCCCTGTGGTGGGGAGCATGGCTGTAAGTAGCCCTAGATTCATTTGCTTCCACTTACGTGACTATAGTCAAATGTATATAGCTAAGAACATACAGTCACACATATATAGTCAGGAAAGCTAAATTTCAGGAAAATTCCTGGGAAAATATTTAATTTTTTATGACTGGAATCATTTGCCCAATTGCCCAGTCTGGTGGGTTGAAGTACACGATTGGTCCATCTTGTATAACATGTCCTTCCTGTGTCCAGGTGGCAGTGTCTATTATCAGAAGTAAGGTGTTACAGAATTATTATGGATCTCAAGGAACACCCTATTTTATATTTATAATTTCTTTATAGATAGCCGTTTTACTTCCTAATTTTTCCTCTTTTATCATTGGGAGGAGAGAAGAAAACAACATTAAATTTCAAATCCTTCAGTTTCCTGGCTAAATATTGGAATTTAAAATTATATCCCAGATTTCTTATGATTGTATTGTTTGTTTCTAATATGAATCAGCTTAAGTATGTGCTAATCATTGTGTTTGGGGCTTACTGTTTTTGTTCACATTAAAGACTTTAGGGGAAAAAAGCCTAGTTCCCTATTTGACTGTATTGTGGAGTGGTGTGGGTAATGGAAGAAAAGAACATTCTAGCAGAAGGGGCAGCGTATTCAAAGACCATTAAAATGTGGATAGTGTTTGATAGATGTAATGCGTTTCTTCATTTCTTCCATGGCCTCTAGTAATCATTCTTTCTAAGCCAAAGTCTCAGACTGTTTTTCTACAGTTTTCTTGTATCTATGGATTTCTAGATAAATTAGCCTTCCCTGGTAGTCATTTGTGTGCCTTACCCATATCCAGCTTTCCTATTCCTATCACACAGAAGGCCATGTGACTAGTTCTGTTCATTGTGCTATGAACAGATATGACCTGTGTCACCTCATGTCCTATGTCTAATTGCCAGTGTCAGGCCCTCCAGAGTTTTTTTTTCTATCCAGCCTGGTGATTGGCATTTTTAAAAATAGTGACTGCTGCTCTATCAACCTGCATCCTGTCTGACTACAGTAAACAGGGCTTCCCTGCCTACCTGAAATGGACATATAGCATGAATGAAAACTAAACCTTTTTTGTTTTAAGGCAAAGAGACTGTGGAGTGTAATGTAGCCTTCCTGGCTGGCACACCTTCCCTGGAAAATGGCCCATTGATGGAACTTCTGTCATAAGCCTTTAAACATTTGATGATAACATTAGTGACTAATAATTGTATTTTCAATTATATCTTAAGCAATCTGCTCAGTGCTTTATAAAATATCTCACTAAATTCTAGCAATTTTCCTGTGAGGATAGAACTATGATTAGGTAGGAACCTGCCCTATCTCTTCTTTTCTCTATCTACTATCACTTCCCTGGTAATCTAATTCATTTTCGTGATTTTAAATATCATCTTTCATTTTTCACTGAATTTAAGATACTGTTGATTGTAAGATGCATTGTTGTTTTATGTACCACCAAAAACTAGTCTATTTTAGTGCTTATTTTCACTTAACATTTTTATTTCATACTTAACTGTTGCAGCCTGTTGACTGAAGTATAGTTGATTTACAATTTTGTGTTAGTTTTACGTGTACAGCAAAGTGGTATTCCTTTCCAGATTCTTTTCCGTTATAGGTTATTACAAGATACTGAATATAGTTCCCAGCGCTATACAGTAGGTCATTGTTGTTTATCTATTTTATATATAGTAGTGTGTATCTGTTAATCCCAAATTCCTAATTTATCCCTCCCCTCCAGTAACTCTAAATTTGTTTTCTATGTCTGTGAGTCTGTTTCTGTTTTGTGAATAAGTTCATTTGTATCATTTTTTAAGATTCCACATATAAGTGATATCATATGGTATTTGTCTTTCTCTGTCTGACTTCATTTAGTATGATAATCTCTAGGGCCATTTGTATTGCTGCACATGGCATTATTTCATTCTTCTTTATGGCTGAGTAATATTCCATGGTGTGTGTGTGTATGTGTGTGTGTGTGTGTGTGTATACACAGACATACACACACACACACATATACCACATCTTCTTTATCCATTCATCTGTCAATGGACACTTAGATTGCTTCCATGTCTTGGCTATTGTAAACAGTGCTGCGATGAACATTGGGGTGCATGTATCTTTTCGAATTAGAATTTTCATCTTTTCTGGATATATACCCAGTAGTGGGATTGCTGTATCATATGGTAACTCTATTTTTAGTTTTTTTTTTTTTTTGCGGTACATGGGCCTCCCACCGCCATGGCCTCTCCCGCCGCGCAGCACAGGCTCCGGACACACAGGCCCAGTGGCCATGGCCCACGGGCCCAGCCGCTCCGCGGCACGTGGGATCATCCCGGACCGGGGCACGAACCCACGCCCCCCGCATCGGCAGGTGGACTCCCAACCACTGCGCCACCAGGGAAGCCCTATTTTTAGTTTTTTTTAAAGAAAGCTCCATACTGTTCTCCATAGTGACTGCACCAATTTACACTCCCACCAACAGTGCAGGAGGGTTCCCTTTTCTCCAAACCCTCTCCAACATTTAGTATTTGTAGACTTTTTTTTAATATTTATTGTTTTATTTATTTGGCTGCATTGGGTCTTAGTTATGGCATGTGGGATCTTTGTTCTGGCGTGCGGGATCTTTCATTGTGGTGCATGGGCTCTTCGTTACGGTGGGCGGGCTTCTCTCTAGTTGTGGCGCGTGGGCTCAGTAGCTGTGGCGTGTGGGCTCTCTAGTTACAGTGCACGGGCTCTAGAGTGCATGGGCTTAGTTGCCCTGCGGCATGTGAGATCTTAGTTCCCCAACTGGGGATCGAACCCGCATCCCCTGCATTGGAAGGCAGATTCTTAACCACTGGACCACCAGGGAAGTCCCTTGTAGACTTTTTGATGATGGCCATTCTAACTGGTGTGAGGTGATACCTCACTGTAGCTTTGATTTGCATTTCTCTACCAACTAGCAATGTTGAGCATCTTTTCATATGCCTGTTGGCCATCTGTATGTGTTCTTTGGAGAAATGTCTGTTTAGGTCTTCTGCCCATTTTTTGGTTGGGTTTTTTTTTTTTTTTTTTAATATTGAGCTGTATGAACTGTTTGTATATTTTGGAAATTAAGCCCTTGTCAGTCACATCATTTGCAGATATTTTATCCCAGACATAGTCTTTTTAGGCTTATTTGCTTTATCAATATCAAATTTATGTTTGGCATCTCTATTTATATGTCTTTCTGCATCTATAATAACTTTTGTTTCAGTATGGAGTCATGTTATAATCTTAGTGGCAGTTAATCTCAACATATGCAATACCAACAATGCATATAACTTAGTTGACTGACAACAGTGTGAATAGCCTTGACCAAATTGTACATCCTCAGGCACTGGTAACTATATCATGCCCACCATGTGGGCAACAGCAATTTTAAGATGTCATCAATCGTAAGATTGCATTCTGTTGTTATAATGTGCATGTGTGTGTGTTGGGGGGTGGTCTCTTAGAATGAGTGAAAAACATGTTATTTCTCAACGTCCAAATTTATATCTCCAGCCCAGACATCTTATTTAATTCTAGATGTGAATACCCAGCTCCTATTTAATGTCTTTACTCTGGTTGTTTAATAGGCATGTCAGGATGTTTAAAATAAAATTTCTAATTCCACATGTTGTGCCTTTATCTCCTATCCCCAGTGTTCCTTCTGCAGTCTTTTTGATTTGGGGCTCTTATATTCTTTGACTTAGGTTAAAAACTGCAGAGTCAAAGATGATTGCTTTCCATCATACCCCACATTCAATTCATCAGCAAATCCTGTTGACTCCACCTTTATACTATATCCAGAATCTGACGCATTTTACCACCTCTGCCAGTATAAATTTGGTAAAAAGCACCATCATCTTTCCTTTGGCAGTCATCTCCCATCTGGTTTCTTGGCATCGACTCTTGCTCCCACTATGGTCCATTTTCAATGTAGCAGCCATTTAAAAAATCTAAGTGATCATGCTACTTTCTTTCTAAAAAACCAATCTCTACAGATATATAGTTCACATACTATATTAATCACCCATTTAATGTGTAATTCAGTGGCTTTTCATATGTTTACAGACTTGTGCAAAAACCCTCACCAAAATCAACTTTAGGATATTTTCATCACTCCAAAGAAGAAACCCACACCTCTTAGCTCTCATCCCTCAATCCCTTTATTCTCCCCAGTCTTAGGCAACCAGTAGTCTAGTTTCTGCCTCTTGTGGATTTCCCTAGTCTGGACATTTTATGTAAATGGAAATACACAATTTGTGGTCCTTTGTAACTGGCTTCTTTCATTTAGTATTTAAGGTTTGTTCATGTTGTAGCGTATATATTTATTGCCAAATATATACATTGAATGGATATACACCACATTTTATTTATTATCAGTTGATGAATGTTTGAGTTGTTTCCCCTTTTTGGTTATTATGCATAACTCTGCTATGAACATTCACGTACAAGTTTTTGTATGTGTTGTTGTATGTCACTGTTCCTCTAACACAATGTATTATCTATTGTGTCTCAAGCCACCCCAAAGCTTAGTACTTAAAACAATCACTATGAGTCTATGAGCAGTCTTACTTTGGCCAGACTATGCTTTTAAGACCAGCTGGTGGTTCTAGGTAGGCTGGCTGGTCTAGGATGGCCTTGAAGGGCACTTGGTTCTATCAGGCTAGTCCACGCATGTTCTCATAGCAAGGCGGGGGTGTAAGAGCAAGCAAGTTCAGTTGTGCAGGAGGGCAAGAAGAAGTGTATATTTTCATTTTAAGCCTCTGCTTGGATCATGTTTGCTAATAACCTGTTGCCCAAAGTGAGTCACTTGGAGAAGCCAAGGGTCAGAGTGGAAAGGGGACTACAAAGTTATGACTCAGAAGGTATGTCTACAGGGAAACCATTAATTGGGGTCTTGAATGCAGTCAGCCTGTCTATCACACATACCAGTTTTAATCCTACCTTAATACCTTTGCCTTTGTTTCCCCTCTGGTCTCCTTTTTATATAGCTGCATGGTGAGCTTGCTCCCTCACTTTTTCAGGTCTCTGTTCATATATCATCTTATCATTGAGACCTTCAAGTCTGACCACTCTCCAAAATTAATAGCCACCTACCTCTCTCCTGTTTCCTGGCTCTGTTTTTCTTTGTAACTTTTTATCACCATCTGATATATTATGTATTCTCTTTGTTTAGTGCTTGTGTTCCCTCAACTAGAATGTATGCTCTGTGAGGTCAGGGACTTTGTTTAATTGCACTGTATTCATTGCCTAGAACCCTGCCATATAGTAGGCAATTATTAAATATTTGTTGAATGAAGGAATGCATCTACATTGAACCACTTTTACTTAAATTCTAATTTTCTCAAAAGTTCTCACCTGCCTTATGTTGGAGAATGTGTAAACGGTCAGCTGTTCTTGGTTAGAATATCTAATGATGGAATATTTCTTCTGCTTCTTATAAACACATAGACTGTGCAGTATATGAGTAGTTTTGCCACTTATTAGCTGTCTGTCCTGGGCCAGTTTTTTTTTTTTCATCTCTATTTTCTCATCTGTAAATTAAGGATAACAATAGTTTCAATCTCACTGAGGCGTTGGGAGGAGTTGAACAGCTAAATATATATAAAGTGTGTAAACAGTTACTGCCTAATATTCCTGTCACCCACTTGTTATGTACATGGCACAGGGAAAATGGAACTGGAAGCTGGAGAGATCTTACATTGATGGAGAATTTGTGAGGTCTTTGAAAACTGGCAGTATATTTTTTTGGAAGTGGAAAGCACAGCAGAAAAAATAGCCAGGTGATATTTTTCCAGTGTGTGTATGGTTACATTGTATTCTTTTTTTTTTTTTTTTTTTTGCGGTATGCGGGCCTCTCACTGTTGTGGCCTCTCCCGTTGCGGAGCACAGGCTCCGGACACGCAGGCTCAGCGGCCATGGCTCACGGGCCCAGCCGCTCCGCGGCATGTGGGATCTTCCCGGACCGGGGCATGAACCCGTGTCCCCTGCATCGGCAGGCGGACTCTCAACCACTGCGCCACCAGGGAAGCCCCTACATTGTATTCTTAAAACATTCACATACCACTAAGTGCTCTTCACAAAATATTATGTGTTGTTCCAGGGTTTACAAAAAAAAAAAAAAATGCCTAAAACTAGTGAGCATTCGTTTTAACTCTTGTCTCACTTGGGAATCTTCTAGGTACCATTCTAGATATATCGGAAACAGGGTAGTTCATTACTTACACTGGATGCCTTGGGGCATGAGAACTTAATTCTCTCATGGAACCCCAGCTGAAAAAGAAAGAAAATATCTTGACTAAGGTGGCTCCTACTTCTCTGACCTCAGTTGAACCCTCTTGAATGTGATTTAATCAGTCTGCTCTGAGCTTACCCAGAATATAGAGTTTTTATATTTTCGTGCAGCCAGCACCTATAAAATACCTGCTTCTTGCCAGTATACTTAAGTGCTAGGAATAAAACAGTGATCAATGTGTTACAGATCTCAACTTTACTGAACTTACAGCCCTAATAGGCCATCATGGCCCCAGTTATTTACTTGTGACAGTGTTTTTCCACAAATCTTTGTGACAGTGATTTTAGAATTGTAGGATGTGGTGCTCAGAAGTGTTTCCTATGGTTTTGGAAAACAGAGAGTGACTTGGGATAGGAGGTTACAATGGAAGAAAATTATGACCTGGGGGTTGTACCAAAATTAATAGCAGGAAACATGATAAGTTGTTAAGATGTGTAAAAATATTGTAACTGAAAGTCCTGAATCTGTGCTGCATCTGTTTCACATGATATAAATCTGCATTTTCATCCAATTTTATTCCTACTCCAAATGCAGTTCTGTTTAATTCAGTTATATGTATGTGACAAAAATTTGATCTGTTATACTGAAGACCCTTTTGAATAGTAGTGGTGAGTAGTTGAATTTTTTAAAGTTACGTAAATTTAGTGGACAATTTTATGGACAGTTTAAAATGGTTCATTTATGGTGCTGTGTTCTTTTGTGTTTTGTCAGGATCCTTGAAATGTTAGGATTTACTTGCTCTTAACCAACCAAAAGAAATATTTTGATCCTCTTATTCCATTTCAGATAATTTTAGATTAATTTCCAAGTTTAACTCAAAGTCAGGATATATTCTGTTATTGATTTCTTGAGTACCACTTTCCTATTTTTATTTATTACTGGCTACTGGCCAAAGTAATTGTGGAACTACGATCAACAAACTCTTAAATCCTCGGCCTCTTTCTTAACCTGAAAGGTTCCAGACACCTGTCTGGCCCTTGATTCTAGCCGTTCTTCAGCCTTCTCAAGTAAAACTGTTTCTTCACAACTCACAGACTTCAGGACTAAGATATTAGTAAGGAATGACTATAAGAATTAATAATATCCTTGGGGAGGGGGTGGGAGGAATTGGGAGATTGGGATTGACACATATACACTATCGATACTATGTATAAACTAGATAAGTAATGAGAACTTATTGTATAGCACAGGGGACTCTGCATAATGCACTGTGGTGACCTAAATGGGAAGGAAATCCAAAAAAGGGGATGTATGTATATGTATAGCTGATTCATTTTGCTGTACAGTAGAAACTAACACAACAATGTAAAGCAACTATAGCCCAATAAAAATTAATTTAAAAAAAAGAATAATATCCTTGACTCTCTAGTCCGCCTCCCTTTTTATGGGCGGAATAAATATTGATACCAGCTGCCCAGCGTCTCTCTGCCTGCACTCAGGCAGTTGAATGTACTGCTCTAAGTTTGTGCCATGAACCTCAACAGGGCTTCAACAGTGTCTGGCAGTGCTGCTCCTTCTTCACTTTCCCTGTTAAGACTGCATTCTCACTCATTGCAAACCTCTCACAGCCCCCATTCTCATCTGTGGACTTCACCTCAAACTTTATTGAGAACTTGGATGCAGCTGTCATCATCTTCGCATCACCATATCTGCAGACCTATCTGCATTGGTCTTCATGTTCTCAGTCTTCCTTTCTCTTGTTATCAGAGACCTTCCATGACAGTCTAATCTAATTCCTCTTCTTGTGACTCAGGTTCCATCTCTTCTTACTGTCTCTAGGGCTTCCTTCCTGCAGTTAGCTTCTCTTTTCCACATCATGAATTTCTCTCTATTGGATTTTCCCTTCAGCCTACAAACATACTCTGTTATCTGCCAGCCCTGATACATGTGCAAATATATGTAAATATGATGATCAAAGATGTACAGTTATATAGATTTCATCCTTCCTAGTGTCTTCTATCCACTATTTCTTGTTCCTATCCTTATCCAATAAATTATCTTCATTGAATAGTTTTTCTCCTACCTCAGTGTCTGTTTCTTCTCAACCATTTTTGTGGACTCTATTCTTTACCAATCCTCTAAATATTGGTGGGCTCTAAAGTTGAGTCTTCTTTGCCTACACTCCCTTGGAAATTTGCTTATTAAAATACTGTGACACCCAAATGTATCTCCTGCCTCATATCTCTTCCTGAGTGCTAAAATGCATAGCTAGCTGCCTCCTTGATCATTTAATTATCCTCTCTTGTGGGTGATATAATACTTGATTTCTTCTCCTCAAGATTCCTCACTTGAGTAAATGGCATCACCGTCCACCCTGTTACTTAGTCAAAATCTTGGGGTGAGCCTTGATTCTTATTTCTCTCTCTCACCCTTCTCCCATGTCTAATTTATTAGTGAGTTTCATTTTCCTACCTCTAAAATATATACCAGATTCACCAGTTTTTCTCCATCTCCACTGCTTCCACTTTAGTCCAAGCAATCGTCTCTTGCTTAGCCTACAACCGTAGTCTCACTGGTCTTCTCTGCATCCATTCTTGCCCTTCCTATAATCTCTTCCCCACTAAAGTGATATTTGAGGCACTATATATATACTGCTTTGGATTTACATTGTCTAGAATTAAAGTCTGACTTCATTGTTTACCAGCTTTGTGGCTTTGAGCAAAATACTTAACAGCTCTGTGCCACAATATTCTCATCTATAAAATGGGATGATAATTGTCAATAATAATAAAATATCAATCAGGTTATGTCACACACACACACACACACTTCCACTTTTGAAACTTTGAATTCTCATATCTTAGAATAAAATCAAAGCTACTTACCATGGCTTTCAGGATGCTTCATAACCTGGCCCTTTGCCTAATTGTTCTGACCGCTTTTTGTTATCATTCTTGCTATCTTTAACTCTCTACTTTAAAACATGACTTTTTATGGAATATCTTTTTTTTTGGTTGGGGAGCAACTTAGGTTTTTGTTTTGTGTTTGTTTTGTTGTATGTAAAGATAGTGCCAAATTTTTAAAAATCAGTTGATGTTTTTTCACCTGGTGAATCATTTATCTTTATAAATAGACCTACTGTGTTTTCTAGTTTTGTGGGAGACTGGTAAATTCCTAGAAGTAGAACTGTGAAGTCAAAAGATAGGAGTGTTTTCAGAACTATAAGTCCTGTTGAGGTAAATTTTTGAGACCTTACGTGACCAAAAAGTTTCATTACCCTCATGCTTGATTGGTAGTTTCCTGGAGGGTAGAATTCTAGGTTCAAATCATTTTTATTCAGGGCAATGAAAACATTACTCCATTGTCTTTTCTGTTCAAAGCTTTATTGAGATATAATTCACATATCATAGAATGCACCCATTTAAAGAGTACGCTTCAGTAGTTTTTAATATATTCCCAGAGTTGTGCAATCGTTATCACAATCCATTGTAGAACATTTTTATCACCCCAAAGAGAATCCCCCAGATAGAATTCACTCCCCATTCCCACTAACCCCTCAGCTTTAGGCAATAAGTTAATCCATTTTCTGTTTCCATTCTCTTTTCATGTTGCTGATGAAAAGTCTGATATCAATTCTAGTTATTCAGTAGGAAACATTTAGGCTTTTCTTCTCAACTTTGAGTTTCTGAAGTTTATTCATGGAAACTAGGATTTATTCAGACATGAGTCTTTTTTACTCATCTATCTTAGCCCTCACTGAGCGTTTTCAGTCAGAATACTGATGTTTCTCCTTAGGTCAGAATATTTTAAAATTTTTATTTCTTCTATTTTCATCATTTAGAGTTTTTATCAAATGAATTTTGAACTTCCCGGTTATGTTCTTAATATCCCAACTATTTACTTGTGTTATGCACCTCTGTTTTGTCCTTTGTTTTGCTTTGCTTTACTTTCTGGGAAGTTTCTTTAACTTTATATTGCAAATCACTGCCATGGTCTTTACCAATGCTCATTCTGTTATTTACCCCTTCTAAATTTTTTTCCCAATAATAATATTTCCATTTTCTCCTTACCCAGTCATTCTGTTTGTTCATCGTGATCTTCCTCTTTCTTCCTGTTGGATTTTCAGTGTCTTCTTTTTTTTTTAATTGAGATATAATTGACATATAACATTATATTAGTTTCAGGTATACAACATAATGATTTGATATTTGTGTATATTGAGAAATGATCACCACAATAAGTTAGTTAACATCCATTTTCACACAAAGAAATTTTTTACCCCTTAGGATGAGAACTTTTAAGATCTACTCTCTTAGCCACTTCCAAATACACAGTACAGTATTATTAACTATAGTCACCATGCTGTACATGTCTTGTGAATCTTGACTGTCTATTCATACTTATGAATAAAAGACTGAGTTAATTATAGTAGAGAACTTTGTAGTTATACAGATCTAGACTTCTTTTCTAAATGGGAAGTCTGATCGTGGGTTTTCCATAAGTCTTTTGTGTTCATTGGTTGGTCTCTTTTAGGGCACAGGGATTGGAGTAGGCAGGTTTAGGGCTGCCCCAATTACAAAAGTAAAGACAAGTTTAGTGTGGAAGGAGCTAACCAACTCACCAGGTCAATTTATTTATTTCCTTCCTTCTTTCCTTCCTTCCTTCCTTCCTTCCCTTTTCAAGCATATATAAAATTGTAGAGAATAATATGACCATCCATGTATCCATTACCCAACTGTGTTGAATCATGTCTTTTTTCATATTTCCTTCAGATTTTTTAAATATATAAGAAAATTATAGAAACAATAATCAAAGAGATCATATAATCAAAGATTACCTTTGAATCTATTCCTTGCCCTCTCTCTTTTCAGAGGTAACCATTATCCTCAATTTAGTGTTTATCATACCCATGCATGTTTCTATATTTTTGCTGTGGGTATATATCCATGAACAATGTCAGTTCCATGTTTAAAGCTGTACATACCCTGGAATTTGCTTTTTTCACTCATTATTGTGTTTTTTGAGATATGTTCATGTTGATATATTTAGCTTTAGTTCTTCATTTTGACTTCTATCTAGTATTCCATTTCACAAATATATTGGAGTTTGCCCTTTTTTCTCTTAGGGAATATTTGACTTGGTTCCAATATTTTGCTATTATAAACATTATTGCAATGAATATGTCTTGTGCCTATGTTAATATGTAATAGCTAGATGATAGCTTAATGCCTATCTTCAACTTTACTAGATATTGCCAGTTTATTCTCAGACATTTACATCATACCCACCTGTAGAATAGAAGAGCATCTATTGCTGTACATGGTTGGTGCTGAATTTTTTGCCAGTCCCATGGGTGTGAAATGGTTTCTCATTTTAATTTTCATTTCTTTGATTACTAATGAGGTCATTTATTTTATCATGTGTTTTTTGGATATTCTGAATTCTCTTTAGTGAACGCTTATTCATAAACCCTTTGCTCTGTTTTCTTTTGGATTATTTGACCTTTTCTAAAGAGATAACCAGTTACCCCAGCATTATTTATTATACAGTTTTGTTCCCCACTAAATTATAATGCCAACACAAACCATATGCCATGTATATAAATACCTGTGCCTACTCAGCCATAAAAAAGAATGAAATAATGCCATTTGCAGCAACATGGGTGGACCTAAAGATTATCATACTAAGTGAAGTAAGTCAGACAAAGACAAATATCATATGATATCACTTATATGTGGAACTTAAAAAAAATGATACAAATGAACTTATTTACAAAACAGAAATAGACTCACAGACATAGAAAACAAACTTAGAGTTACCGGAGGGGAGGGATAAATTAGGAATTTGAGATTAAGAGATAAATACTGCTATATATAAAATAGATAAACAACAAGGACTTAATGTATAGCACAGGGAACTATATTCAATATCTTGTAATCACCTATAATGGAAAAGAATCTGAAAAAGAATGTGTGTGTGTGTATAAAACTGAATCACTTTGCTATATACCTGAAACAATGTAAATCAACGATACTGCAATTAAAAAAAAAATCCATGTTAAAAATAAATCCCTGTGCTTCTGAGTCCTTTATTCAGTCCATTTACTCTGTTTTTCTATTCCTACCATACTATTGCTTTATAAATCTTGCTGTCTGGTAACACCTTTCTTACTTTCCTTATTATTAAAAGGCTATCATTTTACAGTGCTTCCATAAGAATTTTAGAGTTTGTCAAATTCCATGGGGAAAAAATCTCTCTTGGGAATTTATTGTACTGCACTGAATTAATTTGGGGAAAATTGAGATTGTTATGGCATTGAGTCCTCACACACACACACACACACACACACACAATTCACGTATTTGTCAAATGAAGAGGGGGCACACATACACATATCATATAGTGTAAATGTGAAATAAAGTTTAGTGGAGAAAAGTAAGTACCAGAATACACACAATCCCCTGAGCTCTTTTATTTCCACATATTTGTGTTTTTAGGGTAGATATAACTAGAATTAATTTACCATGGAAAGAGCTCCTAGGTAATAATTGGAGCTTTGATGTTGATGAAATAGCCTTATTAGAAAGGGAAAGCATCCTGAGCTCTGTAATTGTCCTCAGCCTCTTCTTGCATTGAGTAAACTCAGGCTGTTGAGTCAGCTTCTTGATAGGCTATAATAAGAAGGGAGGCAATTAGCCTCCAGAGTCATCTGAGTTTGTCTCTTATTAATATTCTTTTATGCACTTGTATATTATTTTGTTGTTTATGCCACAAAGATCTTGCAGTCTTTTGTTAGATTTATTCCTGAATTCTTTACAGTTTCTGTTGCTGTTGTGAACGGCATCTTTTTTTAATTGGCTCTGGCTGATGCATTGGAACACTATGTAATATTTGTATCCTTGATCTTACATCCGCCAGTCCCAGTCTTGCTGAACTCTTACATTAGTCTTTATAGTTAATAGTTATTAGCCCTAACCGTTTATAGAGTCTCTTGGGTTTTTCTATAGATAGCGTGTTTTCTACAAATAAATTTTTATCTCTACCAGTCCAATTCTGAAGTCTCTTTGTATCGTATCTCCATGCCATTAACTGTAACGTCTTGTATATCACAGCAGTGATAACAGGCACCCTTATCCTTTTTTTTTTTTTTTTTTTTTTGCGGTACTCGGGCCTCTCACTGCTGTGGCCTCTCCCGCTGCGGAGCACAGGCTCCGGACGCGCAGGCTCAGCGGCCATGGCTCACGGGCCCAGCCGCTCCGCGGCATGTGGGATCCTCCCAGACCGGGGCACAAACCCGCGTCCCTTGCATTGGCAGCCGGACTCCCAACCACTGCGCCACCAGGGAAGCCCTGGCACCCTTATCTTATTCCTCATCTTTCACTGTGGTATTTTGCTGCAGGTTTCATATACTTTATTAAAAGATCCCTATTTCTAACATTCTAAGATTTTTTAAATAAATGTTGACTTTTTCAAAAATATATTCGCATTTTGTTACTCATTTATAATTTAGTTGCATCATGGTAAACAAATATGGTTTGTATGATAGCAATTTTTGTATTTATGAAACTTGCTTTGTGGCTGATATATAGAAGTAAAAGGAAGAGTAACAAAACTCGATCAATTTCATACAAGTCAGAAAAGCAAGAAGCAGCAGCATAAGCAGAAAGCACATAATAAGATGATAGAAATGTATCAGCTACAAAAATATAAATGAACTAAATTCTCTGGTTAAAACACAGATGTGTTTAAAACAAAACAAGCTAACAAAAAAAGAAGTCTATCTATAATTCATTTATAGGAGACACACAATGGTTGAAAGTCAAAGGGTGAGAAAGGACAATACCAGACAAGTAGTGGTTAAATGCTGGTGTAGGTAGGTTAATATCAGACTTTAAGATAAAAAGCATCGTTGGGAGAAAGAGGACCATTACTTAACATTAAAGGTAAAAGAAATTAAAAGTTTGGGTAAGGGCTTCCCAGGTGGCGCAGTGGTTGAGAGTCCGCCTGCTGATGCAGGGGACACGGTTTCGTGCCCTGGTCCGGGAGGATCCCACATGCCGCGGAGCGGCTGGGCCCGTGAGCTATGGCCGCTGAGCCTGCGCGTCCGGAGCCTGTGCTCCGCAACGGGAGAGGCCACAACAGTGAGAGGCCCGTGTACCGAAGGGGGAAAAAAAAAAAGTTTGGGTAAGAGCTCAAACCTACAGAAAAGTTGAAATAATAGTACCATGAATACTTACATAAATACTATTTACACTACCTAGATTCAACAGTATGTTAACATTTTGCTCAATTTATAGCTCCTAAGGAGAAAAAAGAAATTATTTTACCTGGTCACAATATCATTATGTCTAGGAAGATTGACAGTTTCGTAATCTTATATCTAGTACATGTTCAAATTTGCAGTTACCCCAAGAATATCGTTTATAGCTGTTCTCCATCCCTGAACTAAGATCTTCTCTTTGTGCATGCATTAAATCAGTTGCTGGCTTTTAGTAGTAGTTGTCTTTTAGTCTGAAGTGACCGCCCACCATTTTGTTTCCCATGACATAATTTATTAAAGAGACCAGGACAGTTGTCATGGAATGACATGTTTGGGTTTGTCTGATTTCATAGCTTTGATTTTCAAAGGAAGGTAAATATCTTACAGAATGTCGCATATTCCATATTTGTCTGATTATTTCATTGTGGTTCTTTTAGCATATTTTCCTTTATTCCTTATATTTCATCTAAACTAGAAGCTAAGTATAAAGGTTTAGATTCTATTTAAATGTTTTGCACGTATACTTCATGGGTGATAAATAATGTATTGTTTATGTTGCATCACATTAAGAGGCACTTGTCAAGTTGTCACTGTTAATGATTCTAAGCCACATCTCTCCTTGTAAAGGTGTATGTTTCCCTTTGTCTTTAATCTGGGGGGAAATACTTTGGCACTATGCTAGTATCCTGTTCATCAATTTTTCACCTAATGGTTTTAGCATCCTGTCCTTTTCTGAATCAATTATTTTATATTAGCTGTCATTGTTTTGTAAAGAGGAGCTTCTTGGGACTTTCCTGGTGGTGCAGTGGTTAAGAATCCGCCTGCCAGTGCAGGGGTCACAAGTTTGAGCTCTGGTCTGGGAAGATCCTGCATGCCACAGAGCAACTAAGCCCGTGCACCACAACTACTGAGGCTGCGCTCTAGAGCCCGTGAGCCACAACTACTGAGCCCGCATGCCACAACCACTGAAGCCCGCACATCTAGAGCCCATGCTCTGCAACAAGAGAAGCCACTGCAATGAGAAGCCTGCGCACCACAACAAAGAATAGCCCCCACTCGCTGCAACTAGAGAAAAGCCCGCTCACAGCAACAAAGACCCAACACAGCCAAAAATCAGTTAATTAATTAAAAAAAAACATACGTGCTATTTACTTACTAAAAAAAAAAGAAGAGCCTCTTATATCAAATGAGAATAACTATGATTTTTCCCCTAAAAGGCAGGATAAATGCATAATTCTTTTCCATTAATATTTAATTTTCTAAAGATGTCACAGTTACCTAAAGTCTCCCATCAAACACTATTTTTATGGGCTAGTGAATTTTTATTTTTTTAAATGTATGCAGTCTATTATAGCTAGTTGTAGTCTTTACTCTTTTTGCTGAAAACCTCCCAAATTTGACCAGTAGGAGTCCCTTCAGGCTAGCTCCTGTGTTGTTTTCACATCTGTCCAACACAACAAGATGTTCCAGAACTCCTCTTCTTGAATAATAAATAGATGGACCTTAAAATGCTTTAGTGCTGGCCATTTCTCCCATTAGTTGTAGTCATTGTTTCAGTTGTTATTTTATATAGTCTATGCTTACTTTATATATACTCTCATGTTTATAGTTTCTAGGTTCCCCATTTTTATTAGTTTCCTGTGGCTGCAATAGCAAATGGCCACAAACTTGGTGGGTTACAACGGTACAAATTTATTCTCTTAGCAAGTCTGAAATAGGTTTCACTAGGCCAAAACTAAGGTGTCAGAAAGGCTGTGCTCTCTCTAGAGCAATTTCCTTGCCTTTTCCAGCTTCTAGCGTTGCATTCCTTGACTCATGGCCCCTTCTTCCAACTTCAAGGCCAGCAGTGTAGCATCTTCAAACCTCTCTGGTAGGTCTCCTATTGCCTGATGCTCTGTAGTAAAATCTCCCTCCAGTTCCATTTTATAAGGACGTGATTACACTTAGGGCCCACCCAGATAATCCAGGATAATCTCTCTAACTCAAGATACTTAATTACATTTGCACAGTTCTTTTTGTCATATAAGGTACCATTTATAGGTTCTGGGTTTCAGGATGGATACGTCTTGGGGGATGTTAATTAGCCTGCCATACTGTTCTTTTATATTATTCTGGGTTCAGTTTCCTTTTTCTAGGTTGTTAGCTATTTTCTTTTAGCACCTTGAAGTCAATTCATTATCCTCTGGCTTCTTTTACTGTTCTTAGGAGTATGACATCAGTCTAATTTATCTTTCTTTTCTTTCTGGTTGACCTTAAGAACTTTTGTGCATTTTCACTTCAACCTGGATGGTTGTGGATTTAGGTTTATCTGTCAGGCCAGGACTCATTTTGCTACTCTTGAGTATTTTTGATTTCCAACTGTTTTGGAAAATTACAGCCATCTTCTTTTCAAATATCTCTCCCATTTTCTGTTTATCTCTGCATTTACTAATTCTGTTCTTTATGTCTTTCATGTTTTCCTTTCATTTTTTTCTGCCTTTTGGCTAATTTTCTCTGAATCATCTTCTAGTTCTTTAATTCTCTTTTCAAGTCTAATCTATTTACTTATACTGAGATTTTGTTTAATGACTATATGATTCAAAATTCAGTCTTTGTAGTTTCTTCATGCTTCCTTTTTATATGTATGTGTTGTCTTTAAGCTTTGAGATCTTCCAGAGTTATTTCAGTAGGAACTTCCTCTTATATTTTGGTCCACAGTTTATTAGCTTTGATTTTTTTGGTCAAGCTTGATTATATCTGTATTATTTTAGAGGAATTACTCAGAATTTTTTCTGGTGAATGACAGGTGTGCTAGTTTTCTTGCTTTCAGTACCATGATTCTTTTAACAATTTTCTTGGAATTTTAGGAAAAAGTCTTTTCTTTATTATTATTTATTATCTTTGGTAATAATCATTTGTTTTTTGGCATCTATTAGACTAGTCCTGTAATTTTCTCCTTTGACCTAAAGTATAATGTTACTGGATTTCTAATGAATGACTATCCCCACATTAAAAAATACATATATAGTTTTGAATTATGTTTAAGAGTTTGTCTTTCCTCACAGGTTTGATTATTTTGTGGCTTTATTTTTTTGTCTTATCTTTGTCAAGTTTTGACATATAAAATGAATTTGGAAGATTTTCTTTTTTACATATATTATCACCTATTAATAATTGATAGTATATTTCCTTAAAGGTTTGATAGAAACCAATAATTTGGATCTGATACCTTCTTATTGGGAGGAGGGGAGTCAGTGGCTATAGTTTTTTCTGCCTTTGCTACCCTTCAATTTCTCCCATAGCAGTTTGTCTGCATTATATTTTAACTTGGCTTTTAAAAAAAAATTCAGTCCTTTTTTGGAGAGTGAATTTTGCCATTTTTAAAGTTGCTAGAAATGATAAGTTGTTTACTAGTATTGCCTGGTTTTAATTGCTGTGTTCTACTGAAGAGATCAAAAAAGGATAGGAAATCTTCTAGTACCTTTCTTGAAGTTTTTTGTTCTTAATTCTTTCATTTCCCTTTTAAGATTGTTGTAACAGCTTTTCTTGTTTTTCCAAGAAGACATTTTAAGGCCAAAGCTCTATGTCTACTGTTAACTTTACAGTATCTTATTCTACTTTTTAATATATCGTCAAAGTATAAATATCATCAAAGCTTTTTTTCTTACTCTTTGGGGAAAATCTGAAAGAAGTTCCTCTCCCAGACTCATCTTTTCTAATTACAGCTAGGGTTCATAGTGATTTTTCTTCATTCTTCGGATATAAAGTTGCTTTTGTTTGGAAGTTAAGAAACCTGCCTTTCAGGCATTTGTGGTCAGGCCCTGCATTTTCTACCTCCAGCAAGAAAATTTAATTCTAATCAGTTCTAATCAGCTCAGTCTCCTCATTTCCCCCATGCTCTTTGCCCTCTCTAATTTTTTTTCTTTTCCCTTTCTCCCATTCTTTGGGGGAATGGTTCTTTACCCTAACTGCACATGAGTTTTATCTGTGGAGCTTTAAAAAAAAAAAAAAAAGGAATGTACTTAATTTCCTGGACTGGAAAGAATCGCTGAACTAGGATTAATATTTCTCTCTTATGCTATTCTGAAGACAGCTTAAATCTTAGCTCCAGCACTAATTGAATACATGTTATGACAAAGACACACCAAGATAAGTGATGGGGGAATAAAAGATGAATAAAACATGTTTCTGATCTCAAAGTAGCTAATAGACATGAAAAACATAAGCAATTTTAGGATATCAAATTTTGACTATAAAGCAGTTCTGCCTGGGTGGTCAATGAACTCATCATAGAGGGAGTTTGTCATTTTCTGAGATAAAGAGACTGTAACAAAAACAAGTTTTGAAGGGGCTCTGGGGGGACAGATCAAAAGTTGACTTTTGAACATGTTAAGTTTGAGATGCTTATTAGTTATCTTAGTAGAGATATTCAGTAAGCAGTTGGACAAAAAGTCTGGAGTTGAGAGGATAAAGTTGGGTTTAAAAATTTGGGTTTCATCAATTCATATTTGGCATATAAAGTCACAAGATTAGGTAAGATCACTTGGGGTGTAAGTGTAGCTAGGGAAAAGAAGATATCTAATACTTGTTGGGGATATGAGAAATTAGCGAAGGAGTCATAAAGGAAAATATTGTAATATCTGACTGTAGAAAAAATTAGAAACTTCTGTCATTCTCAAACTTTAATAAGGATCACTTTGTTAAAGTTTGGTAGGTCTGAAATGGGGCCTGAGATTCTGCTACTCTAACAAACTTCCAGAAGATTATGCTGCTGGTAGTCTATGGACCGTGCTTTGAGTAGCAAGACTTTCTGTGACTATAGAGACATAAAGTAAAAAGAAGGAAAGACTGTAACGTTTGTAGGAGAATAAGGATTAATACCCAGAATATCCAGAATAAAGGGTATCTATAAATGAACAAGAAAAAAATAGATGGGAAGAAAGGATACAGATAGGGAATTTTCCATAAAGAAATTAAAATGGTCAATAAACATGAAAAATGCTCAACTTTCTAGGAAATACAAATTGAAACAAGATCATCTTTCCCCTTAAGATCAGGAAAAGTTTAAAAATTTGAAAATATCCAGTGTTGGTGAGATTGTGGGGAAAAGGGTGGACTGATACCCTAGTAGGAGGGTATCTTGGTACCTTTTTCCTTTTGGAAGACCATTTGGCATATTAACTTTTTAAATGTGCATATCCTTCAATCCAGGAATCCTTTGCCTTGGTATCTAAAAGGAAAACTTGTACCTTTGCCCAGAAAGGCATTTCAGAGCTATTCACTGAATTGTTTGAAGTTGAGAAAAATGAAATAATCTAAATGTCCTCTAGTAAGGAATTATTAAATAAACCAAGGGTCCTGAAACCCTTTGCTCACTTATTCTCCCTTGTACATTTTAAAATTGTCTCACATTTTTGGGACTTCTCTGGTGGCTCAGTGGTTAAGAATCCGCCTACCAATGCAGGGGACATGGGTTCAAGCCCTGGTCCGGGGAGATCCCACATACTGTGGAGCAACTAAGCCGGTGCACCACAACTACTGAGCCTGTGCTCTAGAGCTCACAAGCCACAACTCCTGAGTCCACATGCCACAACTACTGAAGCTCACGCACCAGAGCCCGTGCGCTGCAACAAGAGAAGCCACCGCAATGAGAAGTCCGTGCACCGCAATGAAGAGTAGGCCCCGCTCACCACAAGTAGAGAAAGCCCACGCGCAGCAACAAAGACCCAATGCAGCCAATAAATAAATAAATAAATAAATAAAATTTTTTTAGAAAATTGTCTCATGTGTTTTCATTATAACTGTAATAGTTTAAAAGACCATGATTTCTAGTATATGTTAAATAGATTTTGGTTACACCTTAAAATTGCAGATTCAAATCATTCAGTTTATAGAGAGTATCTATCATATACCGCATGCAGAGCAGATTCTCACACCACTCAGATAAATTGAACTCATTTTTCGTAAGGAAAAAAAATCTGACTTCTTATTTATCTTAAAATAAACATGTAATATGTGCCTGTATTATGACTTCTGAATTCTAGACTTTGAATTCTCAGCTGGCTGAGACTTCTGAATTCTCAGCTGGCTGGCTGGTTAAATGGATGAGGCTTGGAGCCTTCCCAAGAATGTGTTTCATTAATAAAATAAGGTCTTGCTCTTAATTTCCCCCCTTTTCCTTCTTCTTTTGTTTGTTAGGTGCTTTGAAGTTTATACAGCTCAGAACAGTGCACCTTAGTAGGATTTGAGATGGATAAGAACTTTGCCTTTCTTTTACAAAGTGGAGAATTACAAAGTGGTAATTTTAAAAGGAGAGGAAGAAAGGAGAACTAGTTCTAAAGCAGATCAACTAGGAAGAGTACAGATAGACATTGAGGATCTGGAAATTGATTCTCCTAAAATCATCCATGTCGACCTAACCTTAGGTTACCGTTGAAGTTTGAAGACCGTTGAAATAAGCAGTGCCATAACAATATTTTGAAATGAATGTTAGATCTATCTATACTTAATTCAGCCATTTAAAAGGATGCTTATACAACCCTTGAAATGGAGTAAAATACATGTGTATTGACATGGAAAGAATTCTGAGGCATGTTGTTTGGTGAAAAAAGCAAGTGTTAAAAATATTTTAATATGTAATATTTATATTATATATAGTTGTATATTTTATATATGTATATATTTATGTTTTTTACTTGAGTGAAAAGGAGACATGGAAGAATGTATATTAGACTGTAAACAGCACTTACCTTTTTGGCAGGGGGCCCAGCAATGTGGGGAAAGTGAAAAGAGATTTTCATTGCTTGTTCCTGAATACTCATGTATTATTTAAATCTTTTATAGTTGAGAATATATTGTGTTACTAGTGTAGGAAAAAATTTAAAGAAGTTTAATAATAAAAGGGAAAAACCACTATACTAAGTGATCTCTAAGGTCTCTAAGCTTTAAATTTCAAGGAACACTGGCAGTTACTGCAGTATTTTAATAGAAATGTTAAAATATTTCTAATTCATATTCTAAATGATTTGTATTCAAATTCTTTCAAAATATTTTTTAGGTGTGGAATATCAAACAAATGATTAAATTGACACAGGAGCATATAGAGGCCCTACTGGACAAATTTGGTGGGGAGCATAATCCACCATCAATATATCTGGAGGTAAGCTTTTGAGTATCATATATGTAGTAATTTTGGAAAGAAGAAAATGAACTTATAAAAAAGCATTTGTACTGGTAATATTGGTTATTTTAGGGAGTGGGATTAGAAGTAGATATGGGAAGAGAGAATTAGCTTTGTCTTTATTGTACTTTTTAATCTTGTTTCACTTGTTACAATAAACATATAGTATTTTCTAATTTGGAAAATATCAAAACTAAAGGAGAAGTTGTATATAAGCTTCAAAATATCACCCTGGTTTAAAAAAAAACAAAAACTTAGTGAAAAAAAGAGAGAGAGAAAACAGTCTTTTCTGGAGGTCAGCAAACTAGTTACCATATTAGAAAATGGGGAGAATTTTGTGAAATATCTTTTTCCCAGAACAAATCCCCACAAAATAGGTTTTTGCTTCCTTATGGATAAAGTCTACAGTATTTAAATAGCTCAAAATTGCTTAGCCTTACTGTTTGATAGTGCCTTCAGGCTTTTGTATCAAACCTTTAACATAACTGTAAATTTATTGATTAGTCATTGTTCTTAATCCTGTGAGGTAGTAGTTACTGTTATAATCACAGGTAGGCTTTCTTGGCGTTTGTTTCCTATGTAAGTCACTCAGCTCCCACAGCTAGGAAGCTGTTATGGAATCTAGGCAGTCAGGCTCCACAGCCCACACTGCTTACCACTACACTATACTGGCTGTCTCTATAAAAGCTGGCTCCAACTGTAATCACTAGTCACACTGGGAGATAACCCTAAATTACAAATGATCAGGTTACCATTTGCCTTCAAATGCCAGAGATTTTTAGGCATGGATTGACAGACTCCTAAATGAAAATTCTAATTTAGTAATCTAATTACTTTTAAAGGGTAAGTAAATCTTCAGTATTTCAAGAGAAAGTAAGCTTGCATTTCTAAAATAAACTTGGAAGTTTGGAAATAACTGCTAATA
Source organism: Stenella coeruleoalba (assembly GCF_951394435.1). Classification (NCBI taxonomy): domain Eukaryota; kingdom Metazoa; phylum Chordata; class Mammalia; order Artiodactyla; family Delphinidae; genus Stenella; species Stenella coeruleoalba. Next base: position 92,113,726 of record NC_137155.1, on the reverse strand, counting down.
AACTGTTCTCTTCTTCATATGGCTTATCACAGAGCACACTGCCAGTTAGTATCGGTGCTAGGACTAGAATTCATACTTGTGAATATAGTTAGTGTACTTTCTAATATCCCATGCTGTTTTTTTTTTTTTAACATGTTTATTGGGGTATAATTGCTTTGCAATGGTGTGTTAGTTTCTGCTTTATAACAAAGTGAATCAGTTATACATATACCTATGTTCCCATATCTCTTCCCTCTTGCGTCTTCCTCCCTCCCACCCTCCCTATCCCATCCCTCCAGGGGGTCACAAAGCACTGAGCCGATATCCCTGTGCCATGCGGCTGCTTCCCACTAGCTATCTACCTTACGTTTGTTAGTGTGTATATGTCCATGACTCTCTCTCGCCCTGTCACAGCTCACCCTTCCCCTCCCCATATCCTCAAGTCCGTTCTCCTGTAGGTCTGTGTCTTTATTCCTGTCTTACCCCTAGGTTCTTCATGACATTTTTTTTTTCTTCTTAAATTCCATATATATGTGTTAGCATACGGTATTTGTCTTTTTATTTCTAACTTACTTCACTCTGTATGACAGACTCTAGGTCTATCCACCTCCTTACAAATAGCTCAATTTCGTTTCTTTTTATGGCTGAGTAATATTCCATTGTATATATGTGTCACATCTTCTTTATCCATTCATCCGATGATGGGCATTTAGGTTGTTTCCATCTCCGGGCTATTATAAATAGACATGCTGTCTGTTTTACTTGTATGTGTGAGGAGAACGAGCAAAGGAGTCATAAGGAGGCAAATAGTCCTGGTGAAAATAGTAATTCTTTGTTAATCAGAGTTAGACAACTTAACCAGCAGTTTTTCTGCCAACCATTTTGTGTCGGGAAACTTTCCCCATCCTCATGTAATCCATTTGCATCGATCACCATGTCTCACTGTTGCAGGGATTTACTACCCCTCCACACACATACGCTTCAGGCTTTTTACTATTTGAATTACATCTAACGAGGACGGTATACAGCAGACTATACCTCATAGGTTATATCATTAGCATGTAGATTCTTACTCTCAGGGACTAACACTACACAATTTCTCTGTAGAAGGCAGTATAATATAGTGGTTAAGATGAACCATGGAGTCACACAGACCCTGTGTTTAAATTCTGGCTCTGCCTTAATTTATGCAGACAGGTTACCTAACCTCCTTATACCTCACCTCATTGGTAAGATGGGACTGTATCACACATATGGTAATTTAAAGATTAAATTGAGTTTATAATTATGAAATAGCATAGTTCCTGACACATATTAAGTGCTCTGTAAATCTTTGATTCATTTGTTCAACAGATAATTTTTGAGTGCCTGCTAATATTTGTACTTGTCTAAGCTCAGGGGATATAACAAAAAACAACCCTGCCCACCCCACCTCCAGCTATGCCTTCAGATAGCTTGTATGTTAATCAGGGGAGTGGGTTACAGAAAATAAACATAGAAATAATAAAACATTGAACTTACCACCATTTGATATACTGTGAAGAGGAGCCTGGCTGCAGATGGCAGTATTCTTCCCTGAGGAAAGTTGACCAGGCCCAGGGAAAAGACTTGTGGGTATTGCTATTTGAAGGCCCTTAAGTGGGTAATCTACTGATTACCCACTGAGACCCACCATTCTCCTTTCTGTCTCTATGAATTTTACTACTCTAGAATGTCACATAAGTGGAATTCTAACGTATTTCCTGTAACTGGCTGATTTCATTTGGCATAATGTCTTCAAGCTTCATCCATGTTGAAGCATGTGTCAAAATTTTCTTCCTATTTAACGCTGAATAATATTCCATTGTATGTATATATCACATTTTATTTATCCATTTATCTATCAGTGGCTACCTTCAGTGGTTGGTTGTTTCCACCTTTTGGTTACTGTGAATAATGCTGATTTTACTTCTTTGGGGGGTGTATACCCAGAGTGGAATTACTGAATCATAAGGCAATTCTATATTTAATTTTTTAAGGAATTGCCATTCTCTTTTCCATAAGCAGCTACATTTTGCATTCCCACTAACAATCCTTTATATGCTTGCCAAGACTTATTTTCTGTGTGTGTGTGTGTGTGTGTGTGTGTGTGTGTATGTTTAATAATAGGCATCCTAATGAGTGTGAAGTGGTATCTCATTGTGGAAATGCAAATCTCCAACTTTGTTCTTCTTTTTCAAAATTGTTTTGGCTATTTGGGATCCCTTGAATTTCCTCATGAATTTCAGAATGGATTTTCCTATTTCTCCAAACACATTGCCATTTTGGTAGGGCTTACACTGAATCTGTAGATTACTTTGGGTAGTATTGACATCAAGAGTCCTTAACTCTTAAATATGAATGGACAGTTAAGAATAACCAGATAGGGACTTCCCTGGTGGCACAGTGGTTAAGAATCCATCTGCCAATGCAGGGGACATGGGTTCGAGCCCTGGTCCAGGAAGATCCCACATGCCACAGAGCAGCCTGTGTGCCACAACGTCTGAGCCTGTGCTCTAGAGCCTGCGAGCCACAACTACTGAGCCTGCATGCCTAGAGCCCGTGCTCTGCAATAAAACAAGCCACCTCAGTGAGAAGCCCGCACACCGCAACCAAGAGTAGCCCCCGCTCGCCGCAACTAGAGAAAGCCAGCGCGCAGCAAGAAGACCCAGTGCAGCCAAAAATAAAATAAATAATTAAAATTTAAAAAAAAGATTAATGAATAAATAACCAGATATTTAAAGAAAGCTATTAACAGGAAAGCTAATGGCAGAAATGGTCAAAAGGACCTCAGAAACAGTGCAGAGAACAGAAGAAAATTTGAAAATAACTATAATTAACATCAAAGATAAGAGAAAATATAGTAATCTGTTCTTGTTTCATGGTTGTACTAAAGAAGCAAAAGTAATAGAGAATAAGAGCTCTTGGAAACTAAAATAGTAAATTAAAATGGCATAACAGAAAATTTAAATATGTGTGTGTGTATCTGCATGTGCATATAAACAGACAAACAAACAAATGCTATAAAGTTAAGGACATCTTCCAGAAAGTAGAAAAAAACAAAGATGGAAAATATTAAAGGAAAGATCAGAAAAATTAGAGAATAAGTCTAGGAGATCTATAAAAATTACAAATGTTTTTAATCTGCAAAAAACAAATAACAATTTGTCCAAACATGTAGCGGTATTAATTTCCGCTCCCATAACAAGAAACACGAAGGTAAATTATTCAAAGATTGTTCTACAGCTCAAGGTTGTCAGACACTGGGGTAGATTGCTGTAGTCCTTTTGGTTTTTCTGTCATAACTGCAGCACATCTGAGAATCGTACTCTAACACAAGACGTCAAATCAGGAAGAAGGGATCACAGATGTTCTCTGGTGTACTGAGCCCTTGCAAGGAGGAAAACCTCCCCCCCCAAATCCCTTACAAGTCTTTACATTTCACCAACCAGAATGGGGTTACATACACCCCTAGACTAGTGCCTGTGCTTACATTTCCTGAAATAAGAAGCTAAAAAGTAAAATTTTCCCAGTGTTCACAATTTGGCTTCAGATTAGTTTGTGCACTGGCAGGTAGAAGTTGTGCTACAGCATTTCGAAAGAAACCCCTTTGGTGTTTTCATAGAGAGATAAATCTTTACCTATCTCTCCATTTCTTCCTTTTAGCAGAACAGAATGAAATCACTTATATCACCATCAGAAATCCTTGTGGCTTTCTTTTTTCTATGTACTAATTTATTTAAAAATGAGTTTTTAAGTTCTAGATTTTCTCCAACTGGCGTATGAATAATAATTAATATTCTGTTTATTCCCTTGATGATAACTGCAGTGAAATGAACTATTGTACTCTAAAGAATTTCAGGTTTGTCTTTTCAATCATTGGTTCCAGTCTTTTCTTTTTACCATCATACAGAGGAAGAAAAGATGAGTTTCCCCTAAAAGTTGTTCCTCAGAATTTCTTATTTTTCTCCCAATTCTTCTGTATTTACTCATCCAACAAATTATTTGAATGTCTTCTGTGTGTAAGATATAATGCTAGATGCTTTTCTAGTAGTAGATTCTTCTTTCTAGACCTGATATATTGGATTCCAGAGGTGAAGGGATAAAGTTTCTGGAATAACCCTACATATCTAGTGTTAACACACTGAATCCAAGCTACCCCTGAATTTATATGTATGCTGGAGTCCCCTGCAGACAGACAGATGATGACAATAAAGCTCCTAACATTTATTGAGTGCTTGCTGTGCCAGGAACTGCTCTAAGCATACAGTAGGTCATTTAATCCTCAACCTGCCCTGTGAGTTATATTTAATATTCTCATTTACATTTTATAGATGAGGAAGCTCAGGCACAGAGGGTTTTAATAATAACATGACGAGAGTTACACAACTATTAATGGGGTAGCCAAAGTTTGAAGCCAGACATTCTGAATTCAGAACCTGTGTTCTTTTTCTTTTTTTTATGAGTCTTCTATAACTGCTTACATTTTCCCCACGTGTATGTCTTCTTTTTTTTTTCTTTTTTATCAGAGCCTGTGCTCTTAATTGCTATATCATTATTATGATGCTGACAGCCTTTCTGATCTGTAGTCTGTGTAGAACCCAGGATAATGCAGAGACATTTATCAAAACAAATACTGCAATGAAAATAATACTGGGACTCCCATGGTGGTCCAGTGGTTAAGATTCTGTGCTTCTAGTACAGGGGGCACAGGTTCAATCCCTGGCCAGGGAAGTTCTGCATACCACTCAGTGTGCCCCCCCCAAAAAAAAAATCTGCGAAGAAAATAATACTGGAAGCTAGGTACTTCCTTTGGAATGCAGAACAGTTCATAAATTATCACTCGTGGGCAATTTGAAAGATTTCATTGTATCTTGTAAGATTAAGTTAAAAAGAATAAATATAATGAACTCTAATGATAAAAATTTTTTCTTCCACTGCCTTTTCCCATTATGTTTTAATTAAGTACGTCCTGAATTTTCTTCCCATTTTAATTTTTTTGTTTATTATTTTTTTAAGTCTTTATTGAATTTGTTACAATATTACTTCTGTTGTTTATGTTCTGGTTTTTTGGCCATGAGGCATGTCGGATCTTAGCTCCCCGACCAGGGATTGAACCCAAACCCCCTGCATTGGGAGGCGAAGTCTTAACCACTGGACTGCCAGGGAAGTCCCCATCTTCCCATTTTTAATTGGGAAATAATTCATATACCATAAGATTCACTTTTTTAAAGTGTACAATTGCATAGTTTATAGCATATGCACAGAATTGTACAGTCATCACCACCATCTAATTCCAAAACATTTTCATCACCTCAAAAAGAAACCCTTTACGCATTGGCAGTTGTTCTCTCCAGCCCCTGGCAACCACTGATCTACTTTCTAATTCTATGGATTTGCCTATTTGGACATTTCGTGTAAATGGAATCATACACAATGTGGCCTTTTGTGACAGGCTGCTTTCGCCTTAGCAGAATGTTTTCAAAATTGAACCATGTTGTAGCTTGTAGCATTCATTGTAGCATTTATTACTTTTATGGCTAATATTCTGTCATGTGGATATATCACATTTTGTTTATCCATTCATAAACTGATGGACGTTTAGGTTGTTTCCACTTTTGGACCATCATGAATAAAGCTGCTGTGAACATTCATGTACAAGTTTTTGTGGTAGGCATATGTTTTCAGTTCTTTTAGTTATGTACCTAGGGATGGAATTGCTGTGTCCTTTGGTAACTCTGTGTTTTAACTTTTTGAGGAACTACCAGACTGTTTTCCAGAGTGGCTGCACCGTTTTACATTCCCACAAGCAATGTGGGAATGTAAATGTGAGGGTTCCAGTTCCTATACATCATCACCAACACTTGTTATTTTCCATTTATTATTATTATTGCCATCCTAGTAGGTGTGAATTGGCATCTCATTGTGGTATTTTGATTTGTAATTCTTTGGTGACTAATGATATTAAGCATCTTTTTCATGTGGTTATTAGTATTTGTATATTTGTATATCTTGTATACAAGATACAAGATTTGTATTATATACAAATCTTGTGTATGTATATACATATATGTATATATATACATATATATATACGTATATATATACATTTGTATATATATACAAATCTTATACGAGATTTGTATCTTGTATATCTTGTATATTTGTATATATTGTATATCTTCTTGGGAAAAATGTCTATTCAAATCCTTTGCCCATTTAAAAAACTGGGTTGTCTTTTTATTACTGAGTTGTAATAGTTCTTTATATATTCTTGGTAGGAAATCCTTATCAGGTATGATTTGCAAATATTTTCTCCCATTCTGTGGGATGTCTTTTTTTCACTCTTTTGATAGTGTCTTTTGAAGCACAAAAGCTTTAATTTTGATGAAGTCGAGTTTATCTACTTTTTCTTTGGTTGCTGTGTTTTGGTGTGTCATCTAAGAAACCATTGCCTAATCCAGGGCCATGATGATTTACTTCTGTGTTTTCTCTAAGAGTTTTTTAGTTTTAGCTCTTACTTTTAAGTGTATGATACACTTTGAGTTAATTTTGTAATATGATGTTAGGTAGTAGTCCAACTTCATTCTTCTGTATGCAGATATTCAGTTGTACCAGTAACATTGTCAAAAACCAGTTAACCATAAATGTACGGCTTTTTTTCTGGACTCTCAATCTATTGTGTTTTTTTATATGTGTATCAATATCATGTGTTTTGATTACTGTAGCTTTTAGTAACTTTTGAAATCAGGAAATGTAAATCTCCAAACTGTTCTTTTTCAAGATTGTTTTGGTTATTCCAAGTACTTTGTACTTCTGTGTGAATTTTAAGATCAGCTTGTCCATTTCTGCAAAAAAAAGCCAGCTGGGATTTTGATAAGGATTGCATTGAATCTGTAGATCAATTTGAGGAGTATTTTCATCTTAATAATATTGTGTTCTTACATTCTTTTTTAAGTTCAAAAATAAATGAACTATACTTCAGTTTGAGAAAAGAATCCATTAAATGAATGAATGAATGAATGAATAAATAAATAAATAAATAAATAACATGAGCTGTGCCCTCAACTACCTTATAATTTAGTAGAGTCATGCTGAGAACTCAGCGAAGTAATACAGTAATAACGATAAGAACTAGTACTACTTATTACTACTAATAAAAGTATTTATTGGGTTTTTGCTGTAATAACTTCCTTTGCTAGTATTATTTCACTTAGTGCTCACAAAGTTTTTTCACAAATGATTTTGTAAAAAGCCATATAAAGAAGAGTGTGGTAATACTCCAAAGGAAGTGAAAAGAAAATACCGATTTTGGATTTTTACCAAGCAGACCTTTGAATTAAACTTTGAAAAATAAGTAGGATTTTTTTTTTTTTTTTTTTTTTGCGGTACACGGGCCTCTCACTGTTGTGGCCTCTCCCGTTGCGGAGCACAGGTTCCGGACGCGCAGGCTCAGCGGCCATGGCTCACGGGCCCAGCTGCTCCGCAGCATGTGGGATCCTCCCGGACCGGGGCACGAACCCGTGTCCCCTGCATCGGCAGGCGGACTCTCAACCACTGCGCCACCAGGGAAGCCCAATAAGTAGGATTTTGATGAGAAGGAATGGGGTTTTGGAAAACCTGCCTGCTGAAGAAATATCTGTTTTTTGCAGCTTCTTGAAGCACCAGAGGAATTTTGTTGATGCTGGTAATGGTGCTTGAGGTGTATGTTTATGTGGGAGGACTTGCTCAAGGTTGCAGGGTAAGAAAACAGAGAAAAAGAGAAAGTTGGAAGATACGAGAGAAAATGGAGATAATGATGAACCAAGGCCTCCACAGAAGAGGCTCTAAACACCCAGTGTTAATACTAAATTGAGAGCAAAAGAAGGATGGGGAAAGATGGGGAGAATTGATTGGACAAAGAAAGAAGAGGAAGCTGTTATTTGATGGCTTTGATCTTCAGAGTAAATTTGAAGGTAATGCTATTTTCTTGAGTGAATTAAAGGTTGGGGGATGAAGTTAGGATCCAGAGAAGCATAGGAAAGGTGGGAGTAAGTATTGTGAGAAATGTAATACGAATTAAAAATAAGTACAGGGGCTTCCCTGGTGGCACAGTGGTTGAGAATCTGCTTGCCAGTGCAGAGGACATGGGTTCGAGCCCTGGTCTGGAAAGATCCCACGTGCTGCACAGCAGCTAAGCCTGTGCGCCACAACTACTGAGCCTGCGCTCTAGAGCCTGGGAGCCACAACTACTGAGCCCGTGTGCTACAACTACTGAAGCCCGTGCGCCTAGAGCCTGTGCTCCGCAACAAGAGAAGCCACTGCAATGAGAAGTCCGCATGCAGCAATGAAGAGTATCCCCCGCTCACCGCAACTAGAGAAAGCCCGCGCATAGCAACGAAGACCCAACGCAGCCAAAAATAAATAAATAAATAAATATTTCAAAAAATTAAATAAATAAGTACAAATTTTCATATAGTAGTGTGAAAGACTAATTTCCATGAATTGATAATGGAACCAGTTGGCCTTGTTTTATTATTTTCTTCAGTAATGTGTGGTAACCTGAGAGAAAGAATGGAGTAATTGAATGATAGAATTTACCCAAAGTTGATATTTGACAAGCAAGTTGGTAAAAGAATAAGAATTAACCAATCTAAGATGTTACCATTGGCATTGTTGAAATGGTGAGCCACAAAGTATGGGAAGTAAAACAGCAAACAAATCTGAAAAAAATAAAGGGATTAATGTTGACAATGAACAGATTAGTGTGGTAGTGAGGATGAAATTTAAGACAGTGGGATAAGTGTGTGTACATAGGGGTATGGGAGGTTCCCAGTTGAGATCTTGTCATCATTTGGAACTCTTTGGTTAAGAACTCTTTGGTTTGTATCTCTGGATCTTGAAGGTAGAGTAGAAACAAATGTGTTTATAGATACAAGGTTTAGAGAACTTCAAGGCAGGAGTGTTGTAAGAGTAATCAGCATCCACACGGCATGCAGCAAGGATAATGGGATGAAATGAGTCAAACCAGGTTCAAAACAAGGTAGGCAAGTACCTTGGTAGATTGCAGCTATGAGGATGGAGAGAGGTGGAATAAGTAAATGTTTTGTACTTAAGGAAGAGTTATTGATAAATGCAGTGAAATAATAGATTGTAATCCACAGTGGAGGGAACAATATATTTTTAAAAATTAAGGCTAATATTTTGATAAATAACATTCAGAAAATTTGTTTACATTTATTACTTTTCCTAAGCCTAACTTTGTGTAGTAAATGTACTTGCCCAGGTGACAGTAAATAAGAATATTTGATCTACGCAAGGAGGAATTTTTGTCTCCCAGGCTGCATGTACATAATCTTCGAAGTGTAGGAATTGTGTTAGTCTTCATTTTTGTGGTTTGAGCCCCAAACACTACTAGGTACATGTGTGCTCAATATATATTTATTGAATAAGCGAAATCTCAATAAGTGGATCATACTGAAAAAGATGCCCGTAAGTAATTAGCCCATCGAACTGAAAGCTAAATAGAAATACAGCTCAGAAAATTTTGGACTGATTTGATTATAATGCCTGAGATGCTGTGAAACATTTCAGGGTCAGCGTTGGACAACTATTAGATTCTAAAGGAGAGGGCATTTTGGTGTAGTTTAGGCCCTTTACTTCAGTAGCTCATTTTAGTATTTTCCCTCCTCACCCCCCCCCAAAAATTATATGGTAGGATCAAGCATATCAGGTGTGGTGGCCTATATTGAAATGAAATTTCTCCTTCATTCTCCTCTACCTTAGATAATTCTCCCTTGCTTATAGAATGAAGTTCAGGCTTCATAACATAGTATGTACATTCTCTACAAGCTGGTCCCTTACCCACTTTTCCAGTCTTATTATTTGTGTTCCTGTTCTTCACTTAAATTTCACAAACATCTATTGATCCCTTGATATGTCCCAGGTATTGTATGACGTTGAGCTATACTAGTCCATAGTTTTCCTCTATGTCTTAAAATTTCTTACCTCCTTACTCTGTTACAAAATTTCTCCTGTGCTACACAGTACTCTCTTCTCCCCACTTAACTCCGTCTATCTAAATGCTAACCTTTTAAGACCCCCCTCTTTCCTTACTCTTATCTTTGTTTATTTCTCATGTACAATACTTGCACAAATAAAAATGCATCCATCTGCTTCTTTGTAGCCTAATAAGTGATGGGAAATGCCATTTTTTTAAATCTTTGATTCTTTTCAATCTTTGTAGCCTTTCATAAATCTTTATAGTGTTGCATCTATTTGGGGTGGTAGGGAGACATGGTGGATTATAGTGTGGGGGAAGGTGATTACTACTGCCTCAAAGGACCATGGACACATACATTCCAATTCATTCCATCTCTTTATTTTCAGTAGCATTCTCTTTCCAAGATTCTTCCTACTTTTAGAATATGATATCTTAAGTGATCATTTGACCTTATAGCTTTAGTAAAATGAAACTTCTAGAAAGATACCCTGATGGATAATGGCCTCAAAATTTCTTGACTGCAGGGTGTAAACTACCTTTTCAAACAAAATTCTATTCTCTAAGCAGTATTTGATGGGAAAGGGGGGGGTCATAAGATATCCATAGTGAGTAAAAGAAGGTATTTTAACTAATAGCTGTTTCAGAAAAAAAAGTGGCAGTTATACATCCTCTAATCCCTGTTGAGCTGATTTTGGTGGTAATGGTGAGATCTGACACTGTGTACCTTAGTCTTGTTTTTTGACAGATCTCTCTAACACCTCATCTCCTTCTCAACCTCTCTCTCAGTTCTTTAGAGAGAGAGAGGCAGAGAGAAGTATGAAACCTTATATGCCTACAACTTTTCTGGAAAAAAAATTAATAGGGTATTTATCTGTGATATATTAGTATTTTATCTTATGTTAGATATGTGGTTTGGAATATAAATTGTGATTTGGCCAGAAAATTGCAAATACTGGTTTTTCAAAATTAATATTCATGGCTATTATAGACATATATGTGTGTGTGTATGTCAGTTTCTAGATGTAGTGTCTTATAACAAAAGATTTATCAATTTAAAGGTAAAAGTACTAATTTACAATACTTCCAGCACTTATTTTGTAATTTGTAATACAAAATCGTGTTAGCTAGATTATAAAGAGATTATAATTCAAAGACTTAAATTTCATATTTCCTTTTGTTACTGTCAGGAAAAAGTCCAGATTCAATGTAAGTCTACTTTATTTTATAGGCCTATGAAGAATACACCAGCAAGCTAGATGCCCTCCAACAAAGAGAACAACAGTTATTGGAATCCCTGGGGAATGGAACTGATTTTTCTGTTTCTAGCTCTGCATCAACAGACACCGTTACATCTTCTTCCTCTTCTAGCCTTTCAGTGCTGCCTTCATCTCTTTCAGTTTTTCAAAATCCCACAGATGTGTCACGGAGCAACCCCAAGTCACCACAAAAACCTATCGTTAGAGTCTTCCTGCCCAATAAACAGAGGACGGTGGTGAGTCAACTTTAATATCATCATTGCTTTTTCTTTGTATTTTTCAGAAAGACTAGTTGTTGAAAATGAAATGTGATACCCAGTGGTCATGCAAATGTAAGCATCCATTTCAAACAAGAATGGAAAAGACATAATTATTTGGTGCCTAAGTCTGTGTTCCTTAACTGGAACAAATTGCATTGTTTTTAGTGTCAGATTTGACATTTATACCTGTCAAACTTGAACCACACTCAAGTCTGAGTACTAGTGCCAGGGCTCCAAATAAAGGTTAAAGTTTCCCTTGTGAATTCTTAACTATAGACCTGTTCTTACCATAGCATGTGGGGTTCATAATTATATTATCTATATTATTCAGGAATTCTTAACCCAGGAAATTAACAACTGCTCCTGAAGTGGTAATAGCATTCAGGAACTGGGCAGAAACAAATGCATACCCTCCCTTAGCCCATATAGGTCTCATGGAATTCACATACAGAATGCCTCAATGACAAGGTCAAAATCACAAGTTATAATATGCAAGGAAACAGTCTACCATCAGTGCATTAGAAGACTTAAAAATAACAGGATTAGATTCCTAAGAAGGAACCAAATAGAATTTCTAGGTAGCCTTAAAATTTAAAACTCAGTGCATGAGTCATCATCTCTGAAGTATTATTACTAAAAATGATTGTGTTGAATGTTAAGCTTCTGGACTTTCCATTTTATAAGAAACACGGGATAAAGGGAAAAGTTAAGCACCATGAGGAAGCAATTAGACAAATTCAGAAGGTGGACATTCTATAAGACGAACAGCCTGGACTCAGTGTCATGGAGGATAAAAGGTTGGGGATTATTCTACACTGAGTAAGACTAAAGAGACAAAACAAACAAATGCGCTGTGTGATCCTGGTTTGGGACCAGGGTGGGGAAGAGCTGTAGAAGTCCTTCTTGAGATAGGAAATGTTGAGTGTTGATTGAATATGATGTGTTCTTTTGGAATTATTAGTTTTCTTAAGTGTGACAATAGCGATATTTTTATGTAGGAGAATGTCTTTATTCTTAGGAAATACATGCTTAAATATTTAGGAGTAAATTGTCATGATGCCTGCAACCCCCCTCCCGCCCCTTTTTTGAAATAAAACTTACATATAGTAAAGTGTACAAATCTCAAGTGTACAGCTCAGTGACTTTCTACATGTGTAAGTGCCATGCAGACCAAGATATAGAACATTTCTAATGTGAGTGTTCTCTTGTGCTCCCTCAATTCAGTGACCACCTTCAAGAGTAACCACTATTCTGAATTCTATCTCAGTCAGTCAATTTAGAACTTACTTTCAAATGGTATGATGGAAACAAAATGTTAAAGAGAGAAAACAAATATGAAAAAATAATTTTAGGATCTGAGAGAACTTGGATGTTAATTGTACCACTCCTAATTTTCTGTGTTTGAAATTTTTCATAGTAGAGTTGGAAAAATTCAAAGAACATAGAACAAAAGAAAAATAGAAAGTTAAAAAGAAACAGTTCCCACTAGGAAAAAAAAACTGATGAACATATTCATGCTGATTTGAGGAAGTAGCAGAGGTTTAGAAAAGAACATTCATAAGGTTTTTAACTTTTTTATTTAGGAAATTTATTTATATGGAAAAGTATAAAGGACAATATATTAAACACCTGTGTTTAGTCACCTACAATGAACAAGTATTAATGTTTGTTATATTTGCTTCATATTACACACACACACACATACATATATAACATATATCCATATATATGTACATACATATATATATTTAGGTTCCTCTTACCTGTCCCATTCCCTTCCCAAACATCCTTCATCCCACCTTGTCCCCCAAGAAGTAGCCACTATGATAAATGTGGGGTACATTCAATCGAAATTTTTATATTTTACTACATGGATATGTACCTATAAGCATTTTTTTAATATATAAAATAGTATGATACTGTATGTAATGTTCAACATCTTGTCCTTTTTATTCAAAATTATTATAATTTCAAGGTATACATATGTATGTGTTGATACATATAGGTCTGATTCTTTTCAGTTTAACATAGTTTATCCTGACAGACATCTAGGTTATGTTCAGGTTTTTTGTTATTACTAACAGTGCTAAAATATGAACATCTTTATACAGGACTCTTTGTCTACAAGTAACAGGGTATTTCCAAGTTGCACACCTGTAAGTGGATCTCTCAATGGGAAATGCAGATTTGGTTCAAAGGCTGTAAATAGCAGGTGTCTGAAAAAAATATCTAAAACTACTAAATTAATTTTAACATCTTTGGGGAGAAAGCTCTCAAAGCAGCTTATCTTTTTTGGTTTCCTCAGTGTCTAACAATTAGTAGGTGTGATTGTATTTAACATAATGAAAGGAAGGACAGTGGGAACACATAGGGCAATGTTGGATCCTTCAAAATCATGCCTTGGTTGTGTGGTAATTAAAGCAAGAAATGTTTATGGATTGGAAGGGTTAAGGAGAAGCTAAACAAGCTGTTCTTGTTTTAGCCAGTTTGAGGAAAAACATGTAAAGAGCACGAAAACATGTAGGAAACTCTAACTCTCTTACTAGCACAAGTAAGTAGTTTTAATGGAATAGATTGAGTAAAGGGACATCATTAGAGTAGATGCTAGAACCCCAGGGAATACCCTCCCTCTCCTTTTATTTTTAGCAAAAAGTAAAGCAGAAACCTCTAAGATCTGCAAGTGATGAAAGAGAGTTACACATTCCATCCTTTTGTAGACAAGAAGAATACCTATTGCATAGTGGTTTACAGTTTGTAAAAATGTTCCCCCATACTCTCATTTGATCCTCATAGTAACTTTGTGAGGCAGAGTATTATATGGAGCAGTATTAACTCATGTTGATATTTAAAATACTGTGTTTAATTTTAATAAAATAGCTGTGAAGTCTGGGACATTCTTGACTCCTCATAAATTCTATTAACTTTTGCCACAGTGAAAGGACTTAATCTGTTGCTAGATAAGTTTTCCCCCTTGGAGGTCTAAAGAGGTAATTGATTAAATTTAGTTTTGGTTTTCGATTTAATTGGGACCAGCAATTTAGGAGTAAAAGACCTACCACCTTTATCACTTGTTCTTTGTCAGTTAAATACAACTTGACCAGGAGGCATACTTAATTCTAAAATCGCTTTCACCTTAGGAAGTTTTGGTAGTATATATAGTCAGCCTCTTTTAACTTTAAAAAGACCATGTTATAAGCAGATCATATTAAATTTTTCCTTTTATTGTGAATTGGTTTAACAGTCTATAATAATAAACTATATTATGACTGGTTTAACACTCCTAAAAAAGGACTTGACATCAAGATAAATTATGATAAAATCAGGAAGCTATAAATTTAGGTTTATTTTAAAAACCCATATATTAGCATGTATAATCTGTGCCAGTTTTATACAAGGAGATCTCAGTGTATCATGAAGTTTACTTAAAGCATCTAATAAAGTCTGCATTGTAAAGAATTTAAACTACCACATTAATCTACTAGCTCAGATAATTAAACATGTAGTAATTGTGATGGCCACCTGAATTTTGATGGCCACTCCTTTAAGGAGTTCTTAAGGTTTTAAGAGAACATTTTATATGGAAAATTTTAAACATACACAAAAGTAGGGTAGTGTGGTGGACCATCATGAATCCATTGATAAAAGATGATTTATATTCACTTTAAAAACTGGTATGTTAAAGTTTAGACTGATACATTTTGTTTTGGTCTAAATTTTCCTTTGCAAATATTCAGATGATTACATTGACTATAGATCGCTGTTAAGGTAGGATGCTTGTTTTTAAATTATTTTAGAGAAAAGGTATTGCTGCTTTGACAGCCTAATCAGGGACATTTAATTTTGTAATTTGGAGAAGAGGCATTAACCTGGTTCTTTTGAAAATATCTTTTTAGTCTTTTCAGCCTTAAAATTTGAGACAGTGCTCCCCTTCCCCTTTTCCTTTTTGAATAGGTAATTCTTTTTTTTTTACATCTTTATTGGAGTATAATTGCTTCACAATGGTGTGTTAGTTTCTGCTTTATAACAAAGTGACTCAGTTATACATATGTTCCCATATCTCTTCCCTCTTGCGTCTCCCTCCCTCCCACCCTCCCTATCCCACCCCTCTAGGTGGTCACAAACCACAAAGCTGATCTCCCTGTGCTATGCGGCTGCTTCCCACTAGCTATCTATTTTACGTTTGATAGTGTATATATGTCCATGCCACTCTCTTGCTTTGTCACAGCTTCCCCTTCCCCCCCCCCACATATCCTCAAGTCCATTCTCTACAAGGTCTGTGTCTTTATTCCCGTCTCACCCCTAGGTTCTTCATGACATTTTTTTTTCTTAGATTCCATATATATGTGTTAGCATATGGTATTTGTCTTTCTCTTTCTGACTTACTTCACTCTATATGACAGATTCTAGGTGCATCCACCTCACTACAAATAACTCAATTTCGTTTCTTTTTATGGCTGAGTAACATTCCATTGTATATATGTGCCACATCTTCTTTATCCATTCATCCGATGATGGACACTTAGGTTGCTTCCATCTCTCCTGGCTATTGCAAATAGAGCTGCAATGAACATTTTGGTACATGACTCTTTTTGAATTATGGTTTTCTCAGGGTATATGCCCAGTAGTGGGATTGCTGGGTCATATGGTAGTTCTATTTGTAGTTTTTTAAGGAACCTCCATACTGTTCTCCATAGTGGCTGTACCAATTCACATTCCCACCAGCCGTGCAAGAGTGTTCCCTTTTCTCCACACCCTCTCCAGCATTTATTGTTTCTAGATTTTTTGATGATGGCCATTCTGACTGGTCTGAGATGATATCTCATTGTAGTTTTGATTTGCATTTCTCTAATGATTAATGATGTTGAGCATTCTTTCATGTGTTTGTTGGCAATCTGTATATTTTCTTTGGAGAAATGTCTATTTAGGTCTTCTGCCCATTTTGGGATTGGGTTGTTTGTTTTTTTGTTATTGAGCTGCATGAACTGCTTGTAAATTTTGGAAATTAATCCTCTGTCAGTTGCTTCATTTGCAAATATTTTCTCCCATTCTGAGGGTTGTCTTTTGGTCTTGTTTATGGTTTCCTTTGCTGTGCAAAAGCTTTGAAGTTTCATTAGGTCCCATTTGTTTATTTTTGTTTTTATTTCCATTACTCTAGGAGGTGGGTCAAAAAGGATCTTGCTGTGATTTATGTCATAGAGTGTTCTGCCTATGTTTTCCTCTAAGAGTTTGATAGTTTCCGGCCTTACATTTAGGTCTTTAATCCATTTTGAGCTTATTTTTGTGTATGGTGTTAGGGAGTGTTTTAATCTCATACTTTTACATGTAGCTGTCCAGTTTTCCCAGCACCACTTATTGAAGAGGCTGTCCTTTCTCCACTGTACATTCCTGCCTCCTTTATCAAAGATAAGGTGACCATATGTGCGTGGGTTTATCTCTGGGCTTTCTATCCTGTTCCATTGATCTATATTTCTGTTTTACTGCCAGTACCATACTGTCTTGATTACTGTAGCTTTGTAGTATAGTTTGAAGACAGGGAGCCTAATTCCTCCAGCTCCGTTTTTCATTGTCAAGATTGCTTTGGCTATTCAGGGTCTTCTGTGTTTCCATACAAATTGTGAAATTTTTTGTTCTAGTTCTGTGGAAAATGCCAGTGGTAGTTTGATAGGGATTGCATTGAATCTGTAGATTGCTTTGGGTAGTAGAGTCATTTTCACAATGTTGATTCTTCCAATCCAAGAACATGGTATATCTCTCCATCTATTTGCATCATCTTTAATTTCTTTCATCAGTGTCTTATAATTTTCTGAATACAGGTCTTTTGTCTCCTTAGGTAGGTTTATTCCTAGATATTTTATTCTTTTTGTTGCAATGGTAAATGGGAGTGTTTTCTTGATTTCACTTTCAGATTTTTCATCATTAGTATATAGGAATGCCAGAGATTTCTGTGCATTAATTTTGTATCCTGCTACTTTACCGAATTCATTGATTAGCTCTAGTAGTTTTCTGGTAGCATCTTTAGGATTCTCTATGTATAGTATCATGTCATCTGCAAACAGTGACAGCTTTACTTCTTCTTTTCCAATTTGGATTCCTTTTATTTCCTTTTCTTCACTGATTGCTGTGGCTAAAACTTCCAAAAACTATGTTGAATAAGAGTGGTGAGAGTGGGTAACCTTGTCTTGTTCCTGATCTTAGTGGAAATGCTTTCAGTTTTTCACCATTGAGGACGATGTTGGCTGTGGGTTTGTCATATATGGCCTTTATTATGTGGAGGAAAGTTCCCTCTATGCCTACTTTCTGCAGTGTTTTTATCATAAATGGGTGTTGAATTTTGTCGAAAGCTTTCTTTGCATCTATTGAGATGATCATATGGTTTTTCTCCTTCAATTTGTTAATATGGTGTATCACGTTGATTGATTTGCATATATTGAAGAATCCTTGCATTCCTGGAATAAACCCCACTTGTTCATGGTGTATGATCCTTTTAATGTGCTGTTGGATTCTGTTTGCTAGCATTTTGTTGAGGATTTTTACATCTACGTTCATCAGTGATATTGGCCTGTAGTTTTCTTTCTTTGTGACATCCTTGTCTGGTTTTGGTATCAGAGTGATGGTGTCCCCATAGAATGAGTTTGGGAGTGTTCCTGCCTCTGCTATATTTTGGAAGAGTTTGAGAAGGATAGGCGTTAGCTCTTCTCTAAATGTTTCTTTTGGGGTTCTTTTTGTTTTTTTTTTTTTGCAATACGCAGGCCTCTCACTCTTGTGGCCTCTCCCATTGCGGAGCACAGGCTCCGGACGTGCAGGCTCAGCGGCCATGGCTCACGGGCCTAGCCGCTCCGCGGCATATGGGATCTTCCCGGATCGGGGCACGAACCCGTGTCCCCTGCATCGGCAGGCGGACTCTCAACCACTGCGCCACCAGGGAAGCCCTTCTCTAAATGTTTGATAGAATTCACCTGTGAAGCCATCCTGTCCTGGGCTTTTTGTTTGTTGGAAGATTTTTAATCACAGTTTCAATTTCAGTGCTTGTGATTGGTCTGTTCATATTTTCTATTTCTTCCTGATTCAGTCTTGGCAGGTTGTGCATTTCTAAGAATTTGTCCATTTCTTCCAGGTTGTCCATTTTATTGGCATAGAGTTGCTTGTAGTAATCTCTCATGATCTTTTGTATTTCTGCAGTGTCAGTTGTTACTTCTCCTTTTTCATTTCTAATTCTATTGATTTGAGTCTTCTCCCTTTTTTCCTTGGTGAATCTGGCTAATGGTTTATCAATTTTGTTTATCTTCTCAAAGAACCAGCTTTTAGTTTTATTGATCTTTGCTATCATTTCCTTCATTTCTTTTTCATTTATTTCTGATCTGATTTTTATGATTTCTTTCCTTCTGTTAACTTTGGGGTTTTTTTGTTCTTCTTTCTCTAATTGCTTTAGGTGCAAAGTCAGGTTGTTTATTCGAGGTGTTTCCTGTTTCTTAAGGTAGGATTGTATTGCTATAAACTTCCCTCTTAGAACTGCTTTTGCTGCATCCCATAGGTTTTGGGTCGTCGTGTCTTCATTGTCATTTGTTTCTAGGTATTTTTTTGATTTCCTCTTTGATTTCTTCAGTGATCACTTCGTTATTAAGTAGTGTATTGTTTAGCCTTCATGTGTTTGTGTTTTTTACATCTTTTCCTGTAATTGATATCTAGTCTCATAGCGTTGTGGTTGGAAAAGATGATTGATGCAATTTCAATTTTCTTAAATTTGCCAAGGCTTGATTTGTGACCCAAGATATGATGTATCCTGGAGAATGTTCCATGAGCACTTGAGAAAAATGTGTATTCTGTTGTTTTTGGATGGAATGTACTATAAATATCAATTAAGTCCATCTTGTTTAAGGTATCATTTAAAGCTTGTGTTTCCTTATTTATTTTCATTTTGGATGATCTGTCCATTGGTGAAAGTGGGGTGTTAAAGTCCACTACTATGAATGTGTTACTGTCGATTTCCCCTTTTATGGCTATTAGTATTTGCCTTATGTATTGAGGTGCTCCTATGTTGGGTGCATAAATATTTACAATTGTTATATCTTCTTCTTGATCGATCCCTTGATCATTATGTAGTGTCCTTCTTTGTCTCTTGTAATAGTCTTTATTTTAAAGTCTATTTTGTCTGATATGAGAATTGCTACTCCAGCTTTCTTTTGGTTTCCATTTGCATGGAATATCTTTTTCCATGCCCTCACTTTCAGTCTGTATGTGTCCCTAGGTCTGAAGTGGGTCTTTTGTAGACTGCATATATATGGGTGTTGTTTTTGTATCCATTCAGCCAGTCTGTGTCTTTTGGTGGGAGCATTTAATCCATTTACATTTAAGGTAGTTATCGATATGCATGTTCCTGTTCCCATTTTCTTAATTGTTTTGGGTTTGTTATTGTAGGTCTTTTCCTTCTCTTGTGTTTCTTGCCTAGAGAAGTTCCTTAACATTTGTTGTAAAGCTGGTTTGGTGGTGCTGAACTCTCTCAGCTTTTGCTTGTCAGTAAAGGTTTTAATTTCTCCATCAAATCTGAATGAGATCCTTGCTGGGTGGAGTAATCTTGGTTGTAGGTTTTTCTCCTTCATCACTTTAAATATGTCCTGCCACTCCCTCTGGCTTGCAGAGTTTCTGCTGAAAGATCAGCTGTTAATCTTATGGGGATTCCCTTGTGTGTTACTTGTTGTTTTTCACTTGCTGATTTTAATATGTTTTCTTTGTATTTAATTTTTGACAGTTTGATTAATATGTATCGTGGCGTGTTTCTCCTTGGATTTATCCTGTATGGACCTCTCTGTGCTTCCTGGACTTGATTAACTATTTCCTTTCCCATATTCGGGAAGTTTTCAAGTATAATCTCTTCAAATATTTTCTCAGTCCCTTTCTTTTTCTCTTCTTCTTCTGAGACCCCTATAATTCGAATGTTGGTGCATTTAATGTTGTCCCAGAGGTCTCTGAGACTGTCCTCAGCTCTTTTCATTCTGTTTTCTTTATTCTACTCTGCAGTAGTTATTTCCACTGTTTTATCTTCCAGGTCACTTATCCGTTCTTCTGCCTCAGTTATTCTGCTATTGATCCCTTCTTGAATATTTTTAATTTCATTTATTGTGTTGTTCATCATTGCTTGTTTCCTCTTTAGTTCTTCTTAGTCCTTGTTAAATGTTTCTTTCATTTTCTCTATTCTGTTTCCAAGATTTTGGATCATCTTTACTATCATTATTCTGAATTCTGCCTATTTCCTCTTCATTTGTTAGGTCTGGTGGGTTTTTATCTTGCTCCTTCATCTGCTGTGTGTTTTTCTGTCTTCTCATTTTGCTTATCTTACTGTGTTTGGGTGTCTCCTTTTTGTAGGCTGCAGGTTTGTGGTTCCCGTTGTGTTTGGTGTCTGTCCCCAGTGGCTAAAGTTGGTTCAGTGGGTTGTGTAGGCTTCCTGGTGTAGGGGACCTAGTGCCTGTGTTCTGGTGGATGAGGCTGGATCTTGTCTTTCTGGTGGGCAGGTCCCCGTCTGGTGGTGTGTTTTGGGGTGTCTGTGGCTTTATTATGATTTTAGGCAGCCTCTCTGCTAATGGGTGGGGTTGTGTTCCTGTCTTGCTGGTTGTTTGGCATAGGGTGTCCAGCACTGTAGCTTGCTGGTCGTTGAGTAAAGCTGGGTGTTCGTTTTGAGATGGAGATATCTGGGATATTTTTGCCGTTTGATACTACGTGGAGCTGGGAGGTCTCTTGTAGACCAGTGTCCTGAAGTTGGCTCTCCCACCTCAGAGGCACAGCACTGACTCCTGGCTGCAGCACCAAGAGCCTTTCATCCACATGGCTCAGAGTAAAAGGGAGAAAAAGTAGAAAGAAAGAAAGAGAGAGAGAGAGAGAGAGAGGAAGGGAGGGAGGGAGGAAGGAAGAAAGAAAGAAAGAGGCTAAAATAAAATAAGAAAATAAAATAGTTATTAAAATAAAAACTAATTATTGAGAAAAAAATTTTTTAAGTAAAACAAAAAAAACGGACAGACAGAACCCTAGGACAAATGGTGAAAGCAAAGCTGTACAGACAAAATCTCACACAGAAGCATACACATACACACAAAAAGAGGAAAAGGGGAAAAAATAATAAATCTTGCTCTCAAAGTCCACCTCCTCAACTTGGGATGATTCGTTGTCTATTCAGGTATTCCACAGATGCAGGGTACATCAAGTTGTTTGTGGAGCTTTAATCCGCTGCTTCTGAGGCTCCTGGGAGAGATTTCCCTTTCTCTTCTTTGTTCTCAGAGCTTCCGGGGCTCAGCTTTGGATTTGGCCCCGCCTCTGCGTGTAGGTCGCCGGAGGGCGTCTGTTCTTCGTTGAGACAGGACGGGGTTAAAGGAGCAGCTGCTGCTTCGGGGACTCTGCTCACTCAGGCCGGGGGGAGGGAGGCGTATGGAGTGCGGGGCGAGCCTGCAGCAGCAGAGGCCGGCGTGACGTTGCACCAGCCTGAGGCGCGCCGTGCTGCGTTCTCCCGGGGAAGTTGTCCCTGGATCACGGGACCCAGGCAGTGGCGGGCTGCACAGGCTCCCGGAAGCGGGGTGTGGATAGTGACTTGTTCTCGCACACAGGCTTCTTGGTGGCGGCAGCAGCAGCTTTAGCGTCCCATGCCCGTCTCTGGGGTCCGCGCTGTTAGTAGCCGTGGCTCGCGCCCATCTCTGGAGCTCCTTTAAGCAGCGCTTTTAATCCCCTCTCCTCGCGCACCAGGAAACAAAGAGGGAAGAAAAAGTCTCTTGCGTCTTTGGCAGGTCCAAACTTTTCCCCGGACTCCCTCCCAGGTAGCCTAGCCGTGGCGCACTAACCTCTGCAGGCTATGTTCATTCCGCCAGTCCTCTCCCTGGGCTCGACCGATGCCCAAGCCTTAGCTCCCAGCCCCGCCCGCCCCGACGGGTGAGCAGACCAGCCTCTCGGGCTGCTGAGTGCTGGTCGGCACCGATCCTCTGTGCGGGAATCTCTCCGCTTTGGCTTCCACACCCCTGTTGCTGTGCTCTCCTCCACGGCTCTGAAGCTTCCCCCCTCCGCCGCCCGCAGTCTCTGCCTGCGAAGGGGCTTCCTAGTGTGTGGAAACCTTTCCTCCTTCACTGCTCCCTCCCACTGGTGCAGGTCCCGTCCCTATTCTTTTGTTTCTGTTTTTCCTTTTTTCTTTTGCCCTACCCAGGTACGTGGGGAGTTTCTTGCCTTTTGGGAGGTCTGAGGTCTTCTGCCAGCGTTCAGTGGGTGTTCTGTAGGAGTTGTTCCGGTAATTCTTTCATGTGGTATTTACATCAGGAAATCTTGTTTCCACCTCTACCTCTTTACATCCAGTTTCCCCTGTACCTTTTAGGTAACTATTTTTATTTGGGTGGGTGTGTGTGTTTTCTGGGTTTCTTCATGTAGCAAGAAGAAAATAGAAAGATATATTCTTATTTCTCCACTCCTCTTCATACACACAAGGTATCATACTGTATATATCATTCTGTATTTTGCTTTTAATGTTTATGTAGGCTATCCTGGAAATTTTCCATTTCCACGTATAACATGCTTAAGTATTCTTTTTTATAGCTATAGATTCCATTGTATAGATGTACTATAGTTTACCAGTTAAATTATGGTATACCAAAAGTAGGCTTCCTTGATCAAAGAGAAATTTACATTTGTAAATTTGATAAGAAACTTTCAAATTTTGCTTCACAGGTTTTGCTTAGTCTTGCACTGTTATCAGCAGTGTATGAGATGCCTGTTTACCATAGCCTCATCAACAGAGTATGTTGTCAAACTTTTGTATTTTTGCCAATGTGATAAATGAAAGATATTTTGGCAAGTTTGAGTTTGCTTTTCTCTGAGGTTGAACACCTTTTCATAAGTTAGAAGGCCGTTTATATTTTGTTTTCCTGAACTGTCTTTCATGTCCTTTGCCCGTTGATCCTGATCTCGATTTTTCAGGAGCTCTTTATATATCATGAAGATTATATGCCTCTTATATAAGTTGCAAATATTTTTTTCCCAGTTTGCATTTGTCTTTTGACTTTGCTTATGTAGTCATCCCTCAGTATCTACAGGGGATTGGTTCCAGGACCCCCTAAGGATACCAAAATCCTTAGATGCTCAAGTGCCTTATATAAAATGGCATAGTATTTGCATATAACCTATGCACATACTCCTGTATACTTTAAATCATCTCTAGGTTACTTATAGTAGGAAAATTTAAGTTTTGCTTTTTTGGAACTTTCTGGAATTTTTTTCTGAATATTTTTGATCCTCAGTTGGTTGAATCCACGGATGTGGCACCCACGATATGGAGGGCTGACTGTAGTATGTTGTGTGTGTTTTGCCATCTAAAAAGTTCTTAGTTATGTGTAGGTGAATTTAACATTTTTCTTTTATGGCTTCCAGACTTTGCATCATAGATTTATAAGGCTTCTTCACTTGAGGTTATAAAGGAGCTTGCCGTGTGTTTCTTTCAGTTCTTATATGGTTTGTCCCCTCCTTCCTTCAACATTTAAATATTTGATCCTTTTGGAATTTACCCTAGTGTACAGTATGTAGTATGGGTGAACCTTTTTTTCCTAGATTGGTTCCAGTAGTTCCAACATCAGTTATTTAAAAGTTCATCTTTATCCTGTTTCAGATGCTGCCTTTATTTTATTTTGATTTTCTTTATGTGTTGGAGTCTGCTTTGGTCTTTCTGTTTTATTCTGTTGGTGTGTCAGTCTGTTGAACAGGTATCATGAAGGAACAGAAATCAGCCTACAGAAGTGAATGAAGGACTGATAGGTGACTTTCCCTTGGTGATAAGAGTGGAAAACCAAATTTTTGCCTACTGATGAAACATATATACACCTTGGAATCAACCTGTTCAGAGAAGCATAAGGGAGCATAGCTATATTAGAAGATGGCATTACAGGAGTGCATGAGGGGAATTACCAAAGGAACTGAAAGGTTGATAGCCCCAACCCATTGATGACCTCATATGCCATATTAAGGAATTTGAATTTTGTCCTATAAATAACTGGAAAATTTTGAGAAGACTAATGAAATGTAAGGTTATACCTTAGAATGGGATTCTAAATCTGAGTTCAGTGGACTCCTCAGCAGTCCATAATGGGCTTGAAATTTTATGTTCCAGAGAGAGTATCTAAGGCTTTCATCAGGTTCTCAGAAGTATTTGACACGCACACATGTTAAGAATACCTTCTTTAGAAAGATTTCACTGATAACATGGGGATAGGATAGATTGGATGGGGTTTAAAACTAAAGATAGGGTTGTCAATCAAGAAGTTTTTGGTTTAGAGTAGGCAGAATATGAGTTGCAGAGGGAAAAAGTAAGCTTTCCCTTCTGTTCATTATTTCTGGAAGGTATGGCCAGTTCTCACGATTTGCAATAGTTATGTTCTATACATTCCCTGCAAACACTGAATTAGTGAATACTGAACCATTGCTCCTAGGAGAAATGCAGGATTACTGTTATAAATGAGCCAAAGATGGCCTCTGTATATTGGCCCCTAGAATGGACTGGGGTCCATTAGCTTAAAAGTCACCTGGCACTTGTCAACAGTATGAGAGCTAGAAAAAGAAGGCAGTGTCACCTTGATTAACCTCAGCTGGGAAAGTATGCCTTGAGCAACTCAAATTTTTCTGTCCTCTGTGCATGTCTGCAAAAGCACTGCAAGTATTGATTTTGGGGTTACAAATAAATTTTAGCAAACAAACAAATTTGCAAATGCAGAGTCTATGAATAAAGAGGATCAACTGTACCAATCCAGTCTCTTGAATATTTCCAATGATGAACCTACTCCCTCATGGTAAACTTTTCCCTTGCTGGATAGTTTTAACGGTTATATTGAGCTAAAATCTGCCTCCTGTGTTATCTAATCTTAGGTTCTAATTTGGCTTTCTCGATTGTTCCCCTTCAATATACTGTTTAGATTCAGCTGTCTTATATTCATTTTCACTCCATTTTTCCCCCTCTAGCATAAGTTTCCCAATTTCTTTGGAAACCTTTGGTTTGCTGAGTACTTTAGTGATTTAAAAGAATGAAACCTTTAATTTTGTTATTAACATTTCCTCTGTCTGCACTCCCCTCCCCCCATAAAGACTGACCAACCTGAACTCCCATTGCTTCACTTTAGTCTACGCTGTGTTTGTCAGTCCTTTTTCAGTTTTAAATTATTCGGATTAATATCTGGGGAGATGGGTCGCTGGCAGAAAAGGCCAGGATAGAGATAACTTCAAATATACAGAAAGATTCTTATCTCTATTTTCAGTGCCTCTTTTCTCCCCGCTCCTAATGTCATCTCTACTTCTCCTTAGGTTAGCTTCATTCTGTAGCCAGGTTTTCTGAGTGTACTAGGGAAGATGGCCATTAGGGACTCCAGATTTCTATCCTTTTGGAACACTTTAACTACAGTAGAAACAGAAACTTCTCTCAACCAGTGTCCATCTGTCAGTTAAGGAAAGAACTCTGGTGCTGTTTGGGTCATATATCTAGCCCTGGATTAGGGATATGGGAAACTGATTAGCCGGCTTATGTCATGTGTAGCCAGAAAAGTAGTGACCCTTGTGATTGATGGCCTCTCCAGAACCATGTGGTTTTTAGGGAGGGGTGGATTCCCAGAGGAAATAGGAGTGCCAAACAACTAAACAGCAGATATCAACTATACACATTAAGACAGGTATTTTCTTCTGCTATGTTTAGGATCAGTAAGACATCTCTTAGGGACCATCATTATGATTGAAGGATTAAGAGTTTTCAGCTTTGAACAATGTTGGATCAAAATTGATTTTGCTTTAAATGTTGACATCTATTATTTCTCAGCAGTGAGCACATAAGGATCTGTAGTATTTTCTGTTCTTTTATATGTTTAAGATATTTTGTAATTTTAATAAAAAACTAAAAATTAATTTTGCTTTGATTTAAGTTGGTGAGTAATAATAGATACTTGAGTCATAATTTCCCATTAATATTAAGTTAGTGAAATAATTTTCTGACACAGTAATCCATATGACATTTTAAAGGTGTTATAAAGGTAAATTATTGGTTTTTTTCAATGATGTGGAAAATACATAATTTATTTCCTTTACCTCATATCATATGTTTATGATACCATAGGTACCTGCAAGGTGTGGAGTTACAGTCCGGGACAGCCTAAAGAAAGCACTGATGATGAGAGGTCTAATCCCAGAGTGCTGTGCTGTTTACAGAATTCAGGATGGGTATGGTTTGTATGTGATGTGAAACTTTGTTTAAAAAAGGAAAAAAAAACCTCAGACATGAAATTTTGGGGTTTTCTGTAAGATCTTTACCCAGACCTAGGGTATTGAAAATCAGCTTCAGGAAAAAAATATTAATACTAAGTTAATTAGCCTAAAGAAATCTTGTAGGCCCTTTGAGGAGTTAACATTAGATAATTTCTTGTGATGATAGTGTTTGTTTCTCTGATCAAATGACTTTGTTTAGAGTTTGAGATTCTTAAAATTTTTGAACTATTTTTTTATGTGTCTTATTTGAATAATGGACTCTTTCCCAGTCCTTTATTTTTAATATAAACTCATAGTTTCACAAAAGACTTACCAAAATTAACATTTTATATTGAATTATTTTTCAGAAAGCATCTAAAATTTTGCCATGAGCCCCCCAACCCCAATTTTGAGTCCTGTTTTTTTAAAACAAAAAAAAAGTCTCCTTTTTGGGGCATATTGTCCCTTGAGTACTCTTTTTCTTTGAATGGGTACGTAAATCTGTACCTGTGATTTCTTTTTTTTTTTGGACCCCAGGAACAATCCATTTTCTGCTGTTGTAGGTCTTTTCTGGAGCTGACTTGAAGAAAAGAGTACATCTCTTTACCCTGCTGTTTGTCCAAGAGTGATACATTTATTTGGGGTAAACTTAAAAATTAATTTATTGCCATTTAAATTTCTAACGATGGAAGACCAGGGAGCCAAAACTCCCTCACCATTACTAGCCCCTCAATAACCAATTTTCATATCTTCAGCATGAGGTTTATGAAGATCTTTAGGTATGATAACCAAGAAAGGATGTGTCTACACTTTTCAGAGAGAAGAAACCAATTGGCTGGGACACTGATATTTCCTGGCTTACTGGAGAGGAATTGCATGTAGAAGTGTTGGAGAATGTTCCACTTACAACACACAACTTTGTATGTACTTTTATATTTTTTTTAATGTCAAAAATCTTCAAGTTCTTGTGAATGAATTTTTATGTAGAGAATATGAAGTATGGATGAATAATTTTGACATTGATATTTTACCTAAGTTGAAAATCAGTTCTGTTATTTAAAAAAACAACACATATTTAAAGACTTTTGTTTTAATCATTATACTTTATTTTTAATTTAAAAAGTAATAACATATATGTATGTATATAATTGACTAACTTTGTTGTACACCTGAAACTAACACAACATTGTAAATCAACTATATTTCAATTAAAAAAATTCAAAAAAAAAGTAATAGATACTCATTATTGAAAGAAAACTCTTAAAAATTTGAGTGGTACGAAAGTATATCAAGTAAAAACGTGAAAGTACCCTACCAGAGGTAAACAGTTGTTAATTGATTATTGTGTATTCTTCCAAAGTCTTTCTATATATAAAACATGTGTCTGTGAACCCAAAGTTTTCTCCTTTCTTTTTTTTCTCCCTTTCCTTTCCTTCAGTTTTCCATTTTTTCCTTTTATTAAAACTAAAAAATGGAATCATATTTTGTATGATATTCTTCTTTTTTTTTTTTTTTAAGTTAAACGAAGCATCATGGGCATCTTTCCATGTCAGTACACCTAGCTTTATAATGATTGCATAATAGTCCATAAGAATATAAATTCAGTATATTTAACCATCCCTCTTAACAGACATTTAAGTTTTTAAGAAATCTGTTACATATATGGTAAATAGACTCTTTCTGCATACATCTTGACACACTTGTGTAAATGTTTCTGAAAGATAGACTAATGGAAGTGGAATAGCTTTCCTTGAGGACTGAAGAAAGATAGATGTTAAAGCTCTCCTTCAATACTTCTCCCTTTATCTGGTTTTGCATTTGCCAGAACCTAGCCTAAGCTAAGTGTCACCAGCATGAGGCCTGGAACAGTGGAACCTCTCTACCTCAGAGATAAGGTAGAGGGTACAGTTCCAGAGCTTGAGAACCTGTCCTCTAAAAGAGTAGGCAGGAGCCAAGATTAGAGTGATCTATAAGGCAGGAATGCACTTCTTACTTTTCTATATATGGACTTTGGACCACAGTTTAGTTTTCTAGATGGATAGTTATTGCTACCCTTTTGGCATCAAGTGTTTTCCCTTGTGCCTTGTTGATTAGTACAGCTGGGCTCTTTCGATTTCCTGGGGGGTGTTAGTGTTTTGGAGGCTCCATTAGCGGTGAATAATGAGATCAGGTTTGTGCTTCAATAGATAAGGTATCTTTTGGACGAGTGTAAGATACACCTGATGCCAATCAGATTTACTATGTGGCAGATAGTTTTATAATGATGAGATAAGGAGTTCACTACTATTGACTTTTTTTTTTAAACCTGGAGAATTTTGAGAGGATAAATCTTAAGATTTTTTATTTAAGTTTTTAGGAATTAAAAATAAGTACTCTTATTCTTCTTAATTAGAAATTGCATATGAGGAGGTAAAAGAAGATCTAAGTTACTAACCTTAAGCAGTGCAGGAAGGTCCTTGCCACAAGAGGGTAATGAAAGCAAACTGCAGGTTAGTTGCAGAGTATGGAAATCTTCACAACACAGTTGGAGAGCTGCCAGTTACTGTTTGTTGAGATCTTTTCATTTGCCAGTATTTTGTCTGATCTGAGGATATAACAATTAATAAGAAAACAGTATCCCTGCCTTAGAGTAGAGAGAGACAGATCATTTAATTAAAAATTTTCATAAGCACTCTTAATTACTGTGTATGTTTAAAGTGCTATAGATACACAGAGTAGAGATTCCTAACCTTGGCCTTTGAGGAGTCAGGAAGTTTTCCCAAAGGAAGAAATATGAAAGCTGTGGCCTGATGGATGAGGGAAGAGTACTCTGGACAGGGACTTCCCAGGTGGCGCAGTGGTTAAGAATCTGCCTGCCAATACAGGGGACACGGGTTTGAGCCCTGGTCCGGGAAGATCCCACATGCTGCGGAGCAGCTAAGCCCATGCACAACTACTGAGCCTGTGCTCTTGAGCCCACACTCTGCAGCAAGAGAAGCCTGCGCACTGCAACGAAGAGTAACCCCCGCTCGCCACAACTAGAGAAAGCTCATGTGCAGCAACGAAGACCCAAAACAGCCATAAATAAATAAATAAATATTTTAAAAAACCACAAGAGTACTCTAGACAGAGGGAACAGCAAGAAAGCATGTTACCTTTTCAGTTTTGAAAGAAGTTCAGAATGGATGATGCAAAGTTGGAGAGGGGGCTGTTAGAGTGTAGCGTGTATATGGGTGGAGTAAGCTTATGAGAGTCCTTGTAAGCTATGTTAAAGATTCAGACTTTTCCCTAAAATCATTGGAAATTTAATGATTTTAATAGGCAGGGCAGCAGTGTGATTAGATTTGTGTTTTGGAATGATTGCTCTTAGTGTCATAGAGAGGCAAGACTAAGCCTGTGTTCTGCTTAGAAAGGGAAAGAAATCCTCTCTCTGCTTCTCTGGGCTGGTTTTTGTTGACTACTGGAGGAAGGCTGATTATGCCTCCTGGTTTCATAGTCTGTTATAAAAGCGATTCCTTCAGTATATACGTGCATCCCAGGAATCCTTGGGAACTGGCAGGGGGCAGGGAAGGTAGAGAAACAAGATTAAAAACAGATGCTATGTGTCCAGACCTTCCCATTTTCTATAGGCACTAAAGTTAATGTCTTCCCTCAGCCCCACACCTTACAAATTAATGCGTGCAAATTACCTGTTCTATGGCCCCCACGAGTTTACCATCCATGTCTTGAATTCCAAAATAAGCATAATTTGTGGCCCAAAAGAAAAGATATACCTTCCTGTACCCACCTTTATTGACAAAGGTATATTCACAGATAGAGGTATATGTCAGTTACTCAATTTATGCTCAAATGCATACCCACATTTTCTCCTGCTCAGGTGTTTTTCTCTCCTTTCTGCTTTCCTCCCTCCTGCCCTCCTTCCTTTTCTCTCTTTTTCCCCCCTTCCTTTACATGCAGAAACAACCAGTTACACATAGTTTTCACATATAAGTCAGTGACAGGAAGAAAGACTGCAACTGAGTAGATTAAAGAAGGAAGAGAAATTAGGGCTTCATGAAAGTCTGCAGATTATTAGGCGATTGAGAGTATGAGTAGTTAGCAAAAAGGATAAAGTGACTATAAAATGCTGATTCCTGTGAATACATTTTGTATTTTTCTGTGCTCTAATTTCCAGAGATTATGCTAGCAATATAAAAAGATGCTTGCTTTAGTAAATAGTAGACACATAAATATTAAAGATTTTCTAATTGCTTTTATATCCAGAGACAAATGGAAAAGGAACAAAGCTAAAAACAGTCAGTTGCTTTTTTATATCCCCTAGAAAGTGATACATAGACAAAAAGGTGAAGAAAACAAGAGCTACTCTTAAAACTATCTAAATGTTCTCAAAAAGCCAGAATGAATGATGTGCCAAGATATCATTTTCTTGATGAAGTATTATTTTTAATAACATTTTATCATGTTAAATATGTGTTTATTGAAAAGAGTTTGATAAAGTGGGTGTTGAAATCAATTTAATGGATCATGAAAAGCATTTACATGCAGTAGAATGGATTAGAAAATTCTGATATGCATTATGTATAGTTAGGGTAATATTATTATATGAATACAGGTGTGTCCTGGATCATGATGTGTTTTTCTTACTATTGTAATGTGTGATTAATGCTGTCTGAAAAACTGAGATGAATTGAGAATATACAGCAAAGAACAAAAGACAAAATAGAGTCACCCATGCTCTCGTCACTCCCAAATAGCCATTGTTAACATTTTGTTATTTGTTTATCCTTTTTATGTTTTCTGCTTCTTATATATACAAACCAAACAGTTTTAAACAATTTCTGGTTTTGTTCGTTATCAAGATA
The DNA here is from genome assembly GCF_951394435.1 of Stenella coeruleoalba. Lineage (NCBI taxonomy): Eukaryota > Metazoa > Chordata > Mammalia > Artiodactyla > Delphinidae > Stenella > Stenella coeruleoalba. The sequence goes on along the minus strand of NC_137155.1, from coordinate 92,082,156 downwards.
GAGCTTCTCTGGCACAGTTCTGTTTATGTGACCCATGTTTGGCTTCTGACATGGAGTTCTTACACGTTGCCTTTTAAGTTTCACACAGAGGAATGTTCACAGATACATTTAGGTCTTCTAATCCTCTAACAAACTGATAGTTTGTTAAAAGTAGTTCTTACCTTCTTTTAGGTGATTTTCCTTTTCCTTGTCCTAAGTTAGCAAGTTCAGGTAGGGTTGATCTGATTTTCATATAATTATAAACTAGTTTTTTCGTTTATAAATTCTTTTTTACATTTTAATCAAAGTATATTACATTTTAATCAAATGTATATAGTTTTTAAGATAGTGCAGACGGGTTTACAAAAAAAATCACCTGTTGCCCTATCCCTTGTTAGCCTCTAATGCCACTCTCCAGAGGAAATCATTCTTTTTTTTTTTTTTTTATTAGGTCCCACTTGTTTATTTTTGTTTTTATTTCCATTACTCTAGGAGGTGGATCAAAAAAGATATTGCTGTGATTTATGTCAAAGAGTGTTCTTCCTGTTTTTCCTCTACGAGTTTTATAGTGTCCAGTCTTACATTTAGGTCTCTAATCCATTTTGAGTTTATTTTTGTGTATGATGTTAGGGAGTGTTCTGACTTCATTCTTTTACATGTAGCTGTCCAGTTTTCCCAGCACCACTTATTGAAGAGACTGTCTTTTCTCCATTGTATATCCTTGCCTCCTTTGTCATAGATTAGTTGACCGTAGGTGCGTGGGTTTATCTCTGGGCTTTCTATCCTATTCCACTGATCTATATTTCTGTTTTTGTGCCAGTACCGTGTTGTCTTGATTACTGTAGCTTTGTAGTGTAGTCTGAAGTCAGGGAGTCTCATTCCTCCAGCTCCATTTTTTCCCTCAAAACCGCTTTGGCTATTCAGGGTCTTTTGTGTCTCCATACAAATTTTAATATTTTTTGTTCTAGTTCTGTAAAAAATGCCATTGGTAATTTGATAGGGATTACATTGAATCTGTAGATTGCTTTGGGTAGTATAGTCATTTTCACAATATTGATTCTTCCAGTCCAAGAACATGGTGTATCTCTCCATCTGTTGGTATCATCTTTAATTTCTTTCATGAGTGTCTTATAGTTTTCTGCATACAGGTCTTTTGTCTCCCTGGGTAGGGTTATTCTTAGGTATTTTATTCTTTTTGTTGCAATGGTAAATGGAAGAGTTTCCTTAATTTCTCTTTCAGATTTTTCATCATTAGTGTACAGGAATGCAAGAGATTTCTGTACATTAATTTTGTATCCTGCAACTTTACCAAATTCATTGAATAGCTGTATTAGTTTTCTGATGGCATCTTTAGGATTCTCTATGTATAGTATCATGTCATCTGCAAACAGTGACAGTTTTACTTCTTCTTTTCCAATTTGTAGTCCTTTTATTTCTTTTTCTTCTCTGATTGCCGTGGCTAGGACTTCCAAAACTATGCTGAATAATAGTGGTGAGAGTGGACATCCTTGTCTTGTTCCTGATCTTAGTGGAAATGCTTTCAGTTTTTCACCATTGAGAATGATGTTTGCTGTGGGTTTGTGGTATATGGCCTTTATTACGTTGAGGTAGGTTCCCTCTATGCCCACTTTCTGGAGAGTTTTTATCATAAACGGGTGTTGAATTTTGTCAAAAGCTTTTTCTGCATCTAATGAGATGATCATATGGTTTTTATTCTTCAATTTGTTAATATGGTGTATCACATTGATTTGCATATATTGAAGAATCCTTGCATCCCTGGGATAAATCCCACTTGATCATGGTATATGATCCTTTTAATGTGTTGTTGGGTTCTGTTTGCTAGTATTTTGTTGAGGATTTTTGCATCTATATTCATCAGTGATATTGGTCTGTAATTTTCTTTTTTTGTAGTATCTTTGTCTGGTTTTGGTATCAGGGTGATAGTGGCCTCATAGAATGAGTTTGGGAGTATTCCTTTGCAGTTTTTTGGAAGAGTTTGAGAAGGATGGGTGTTAGCTCTTCGCTAAATGTTTGATAGAATTCACCTGTGAAGCCATCTGGTCCTGGGCTTCTGTTTGTTGGAAGATTTTTAATCACAGTTTCAATTTCATTACTTGTGATTGGTCTGTTCATATTTTCTATTTCTTCCTGGTTCAGTCTTGGAAGGTTGGAAGGTTATACCTTTCTAAGAATTTGTCCATTTCTTCCAGGTCGTCCATTTTAATGGCATAGCGTTGCTTGTAGTAGTCTCTTAGGATGCTTGGTATTTCTGCGGTGTCTGCTGTAACTTCTTTTTCATTTCTAATTCTATTGATTTGAGTCCTCTCCCTCTTTTTCTTGAAGAATCTGGCTAATGGTTTATCAGTTTTGTTTATCTTCTCAAAGAACCAGCTTTTAGTTTTATTGATCTTTGCTATTGTTTTCTTTGTTTCTGTTTCATCTATTTCTGCTCTGACCTTTATGATTTCTTTCCTTCTGCTAACTTTGGGTTTTGTTTGTTCTTCTTTCTCTAGTTCCTTTAGGTGTAAGGTTAGATTGTTTATTTGAGATTTTTCTTGTTTCTTGAGGTAGACTTGTATAACTGTAAACTTCCCTCTTAGAACTGCTTTTGCTACATCCCATAGGTTTTGGATTGTCGTGTTTTCATTGTCATTTGTCTCTAGGTATTTTTGGATTTCCTCTTGGATTTCTTCAGTGATCTCTTGGTTATTTAGTAACATATAGTTTAGCCTCCATGTGTTTGTGTTTTTTACTTTTTTTCCCCTGTAATTCATTTCTAATCTCATAGTGTTATGGTCAGAAAAGGTGCTTGATATGATTTCAATTTTCTTAAATTTACTGAGGCTTGATTTGTGACCCAAGATGTGGTCTACCCTTTAGAATGTTCTTTGCTCACTTGAGAAGAAAGTGTAATCTGCTGTTTTTCGATGGAATGTCCTATAAATATTAATTAAATCCATCTGGTCTGTTGTGTCATTTAAAGCTTCTGTTCCCTTATTAGTTGTCATTTTGGATGATCTGTCCATTGGTGTAAGTGAGGTGTTAAAGTCCCCCACTATTATTGTGTTACTGTCGATTTCCTCTTTTATAGCTGTTAGCAGTTGCCTTATGTATTGAGGTGCCCTTATGTTGGGTGCATATATATTTATAATTGTTATATCTTCTTCTTGCATTGATCCATTGATCATTATTTAGTGTCCTTCCTTGTCTATTGTAACATTCTTTATTTTAAAGTCTATTTTATCTGATATGATTATTGCTACTCCAGCTTTCTTTTGATTTCCATTTGCATGGAATATCTTTTTCCATCCCCTCACTTTCAGTCTGAATGTGTTCCTAGTTCTGAAGTGGGTCTCCTGTAGACAGCACATATATGGGTCTTGTTTTTGTATCCATTCAGTAAGCCTGTGTCTTTTGGTTGGAGCATTTAATCCATTCACGTTTCAGGTCTTTATCGATATGTATGCTCCTATTACCATTTTCTTAATTGTTTTGGGTTTGTTTTTGTACGTCCTTGTCTTCTCTTGTGTTTCCCACTTAGAGAAGTTCCTTTAGCATTTGTTGTAGAACTGGTTTGGTGGTGCTGAATTCTCTTAGCTTTTGCTTTTCTGTAAAGCTTTTGATTTCTCCATCGAATCTGAATGAGATTCTTGCCATGTACAGTAATCTTGGTTGTAGATTCTTCCCTTTCATCATTTTAAGTATATCATGCCGCTCCCTTCTGACTTGTAGAGTTGCTGCTGAGAAATCAGCTGTTAACCTTGTGGGAGTTCCCTTGTATGTTATTTGTCTTTTTTCCCTTGCTGCTTTCAATAATTTTTCTTTGTCTTTAATTTTTGCCAATTTGATTACTATGTGTCTTGGCGTGTTTCTCCTTGGGTTTATCCTGTATGGGACTTGCTGTGCTTCATGGACTTGGGTGGCTGTTTCCTTTCCCATGTTAGGGAAGTTTTCGACTATAATCTCTTCAAATATTTTCTCTGGTCCTTTCTCTCTCTCTTCTCCTTCTGGGACCTCTATAATGTGAATGTTGTTGCGTTTAATGTTGTCCCGGAGGTCTCTTAGGCTGTCTTCATTTCTTTTCATTCTTTTTTCTTTATTCTGTTCTGCAGCAGTGAATTCCACCATTCTGTATTCCAGGTTACTTATACGTTCTTCTGCCTCAGTTATTCTGCTATTGATTCCTGCTAGTGTATTTTCCATTTCAGTTATTGTATTGTTCGTCTCTGTTTGTTTGTTCTTTAATTCTTCTACGTCTTTGTTAAACATTTTTACATCTTCTCAATCTTTACCTCCATTCTTTTTCTGAGGTCCTGGGTCATCTTCACTATCATTCTGAATTCTTTTTCTGGAAGGTTGCCTATGTCCACTTCATTTAGTTGTTTTTCTGGGGTCTTATCTTGTTCCTTCATCTGGTGCATAGCCCTCTGCCTTTTCATCTTGTCTGTCTTTCTGTGAATGTGGTTTTTGTTCCACAGGCTGCAGGATTGTAGTTCTTCTTACTTCTGCTGTCTGCCCTCTAGTGGATGAGGCTATCTGAGAGGAAATCATTCTTAACTTTCAATGGTTTCTGTTTCAAGCTCTTCTCGTGATTATTTTCATATTACTAAATAATAACTTTAAGCTACAATTTCTTATTTTATCAGTTTTAGACATTTACTTATGGCTAGTTCCATAGGGAATTAGATTATTTGTAACATTACAACCTTCCTCCTCTTTTCGCTCCTCCTCTGAAGCATTTTTGTTTTTTGTGGGTTTTTTGATTCCTCTGTTCCATACCTTTGTAACTTTAAGTATGCCATTGTTTCTTGTTCTGTCAACACCAGTAAGCATCTGTTAACTCCTTTCTTTGTAGAGTTATTTAAGTGTACCCTTATTCTGTCTTTCACCTCTGTTTCTTCCTGCTCCTGTCATCTCTGCTTTTACTTTTATGTAGTAAAGCTTAATATTAGTTAGTCTTTTATTTATTTTCCATCTTCTTGACTTACGAGTTTAATTGGTTAGTGGGTGGGAGAAAAATACATGTAGTCCATCTGTTATCTTGAATCCACTGGTTTTCATTTTAGTATCTTAGTGTTTAAGTCAGTTCTCATGATGTAAGCATATTAAAGATTTGTTATTTTAATCAAGAGTAAATAAGTTGGGCTTCCCTGGTGGCACAGTGGTTGAGAGTCTGCCTGCCGATGCAGGGGACACGGGTTCGTGGCCCGGTCCGGGAAGATCCTACATGCCGCGGGGCGGCTGGGCCCGTGAGCCATGGCCACTGAGCCTGCGCGTCCGGAGCCTGTGCTCCGCAGCGGGAGAGGCCACAGCAGTGAGAGGCCCGCGTACCGCAAGAAAAAAAAAAGAGTAAATAAGTTGATTTCTAAAAAGATTCTTACTAGTTTTTGAAATCCTCTACGATGTTTTACTTTACAGGTACGGAAAACTTTTTTCACCTTAGCATTTTGTGACTTCTGTCGAAAGCTGCTTTTCCAGGGGTTCCGCTGTCAAACATGTGGTTATAAATTTCACCAGCGTTGTAGTACAGAGGTTCCACTGATGTGTGTTAATTATGACCAACTTGAGTAAGTAATCAAAAAATTTTTCTTTTCTGTCTTCCACTTTACATTTAACTTTTCTTAATGTGAAACTAGTATGTCTTAGAGTCTGTGAAAGTTTTCTGTACAGAATAGTTGTTACAGGGAACTTTTTGAAGTGTGCCTAGAGAGTAATATGTAGTATAGCCAATACTTCTCTCTCAAATTATAATTCTGGTTTGCTGTACATTTCATTTATGTTTTATATTCTCTTTTAATTAATAAAGATCCCTTGCCCATAGAAATCACTTTTAGATGGTTTTTGGGTGTTTCAATTAAATAAACCATTATATTTTTAGACTGCAGATTGGGGAATCTGGTTCTGTCAGCAATTTTGTAAATTAAGTGCTCTCTCTCTCTCAAAGTTAGTGTGCCTGTCTGTCTGTCTCTCTCTCTCTCTGTCTCTCTCCCTCCCCCCTTCTCTTCCTCCCTCTCTTCCCCCTAGTCCCTCTCTTCCCCCTACTCCCTCTCTCAATAGATTGAGTCTATTTTAATCTTTTTTTGTGTTGTTACTGCTGCTAGTAAAATCTTATTACTTTTTTTGATTACTTGAGTAGAGGGAATTCAACTCTGTACTTTAAAGTATATCATAATGATATAACCTAATTTTTAGCAGTAGATACATTTTCTAATTCCTTAACCATAAAGCATGATTTTTCTCCTCTACTATGTAGAAATTTGCTGTATAGAGCAATTAGTTTTAGATTCTGAACTTGCCTTTGAAAAGTACAATATAATTTTTTTACAGTAAGCCTTTAGACAAAAATACAACTAATTGAATTTAACAGTCCTTCCTGAAAATGGAATTTGATCTCAGACATTTTTGTTAATTCTTTAAGGTATTCTGGTATATGAAGCTTCTGGGTTTTGCACAAGTTAGGTTTGTTTTTGTTTTGTTTTTCTTTTTGCCTCACAGTTTGCTGTTTGTCTCCAAGTTCTTTGAACACCACCCAATACCACAGGAGGAGGCCTCCTTAGCAGAGACTACCCTTACGTCTGGATCATCCCCTTCTGCACCCCCCTCCGATTCTATTGGGTATGATTTGATTCCTGCTGTTCAGTGACATGCTGTTTGAGCTGATTTCTTTGGAACTTTTGGCTAATTATAAACCTTTCCAACATTTGGATTGTTAAATTAAGGGTTTTTTTTTTCAGGTAATTTATCACACCAGTCAGCTAATTTACATACATTTGGTACAGATACACAGGGTTAAAGCTGATGTAGACTGTTTTAGGACCATCCTTGAAAAAAAATCAAGCAACAGATAATTTAGAGTCCCTGCCTTGTGCTCATTGCTTTATTTTTAATATCAGATATAGAAGTATATGATTTCCATTTAGAAAAGTAACATTAATATATGAGATAATGGCCGACGATTTTAAAATAGTATATAATTATAATCTACAATTTATGATATATTATTTTAAACTGTGTGATAAATATCCTCATGTTTACAGGAGAAGAGAGAATAGTGAGAGAGGGTGGTCAACATTTAATCAAGAAAGTGGGATTTGAACTGGACTGTAAAGAATTCTAGAATCTGAATGAGCATAGGAGCATGGTGATGGTGGGGGCACAGGGGCAAGGGGAGAAGGGAGGTACAAGCAACATATCTTCATCTTCTAGTATACCCATTTTCTTTAGATTTGCTAATAAAATACATTAGATTTAATCCAGGTTTTTGTTTTTCTTACTTAAAGACCAGTGTCCTTTGCATACATATTTCTGACTTATTGTGTACTACATGTTGCTGTCATAGTTTTAATTCAGTAGGTTTCAAGAATGACTTGCTGTCACTACACCAGATCAGTTGTGTTAATTAGACTACCCTATTCAGTTGTAGTAAATTCAGGCTTTTTCCACTTTTAAGTTCTAACTTAAAGTATGTTACTGCTTTGAGACTTTAAATCACCTGTAAGTAGTGTTTAAAAAGTGAGTGCACTTTCCAAAACTTTTTAAAAGCTAATATTGTCACTTCTACGTTCTTTTTACCTGCTCCCCATATCCCTTGCCAGTGGCTTTTATTGGCTGTCTAAAGCAAAAATAAAGACAGCTTTGTCACAAACTAAAAATTTCTCAATTATCAGAATAAAAAGGACCAGTAGAACATGCTAATTTTCTTAGAGGCCAGTTCCATCAGCCTTACCTATAATTCTCGTTGGTTTATAGCAGTTTTTTATTTATTTTTGTGGTATGCGGGCCTCTCACTGTTGTGGCCTCTCCCATTGCGGAGCACAGGCTCCGGACGCGCAGGCTCAGCGGCCATGGCTTATGGGCCCAGCTGCTCCGCGGCATGTGGATCTTCCCAGACCGGGGCATGAACCCGTGTCCCCTGCATCGGCAGGCAGACTGTCAACCACTGCGTCACCAGGGAAGCCCCTATAGCAGTTTTTTAAAGTACATAATATTTTATTATTTTTATTTCCCTTCTAAGTGGATTCATTTACATAAAGTCAAAATTTCTTTCCCTACCCTTAAAAGTGTGCTTCAAAGAAGCACAGATTCTTGTTCAGATTCTATTAACATATTTTATTTAGAAGTTTTTTGTTACTATTTGGCTTCTTTGGCTGTTTCAACCTTTATCTAGTCCTTTTCTACTGTATTTTCTTCTCATTCCTCTCTAAACCCTCTCCCGTCTTAAAAATGTCTTTTTATTCCCTCAACATTGTCTTTCTGGCTGTCTTATTAACCACTAGATAATGCTGATTAGTTACAGAGTTTGCATAAGATGGGGTGCAACAATAACCAATCTCTGAAGAGAGGCTGTTAGCACTGAGTCATTCATTGGTCCTGGTGGAGCTCACTAAGACAGTCACACCTCGTCAGTCAAGTGACACTCATTTCTTAGCTCCCTAGGATACTCCTTCTGAGGGGCACAGACTTCTCACAGGTGCTTACAATCTATTCTCAAAACTTTAATGTGCTCCGTGAGTGCCAGGTTCATTTTGGGAGCAGTGAGAGATCATAGACTTTGTTATTTATCCACAGTACCAAAATAGGTCACTCTGTCACCTGTTTTGATGGTTTCATCAAAAAGCAGTTTTTACAAATATTTACTTTAATGCTTAATATATTATTTTCCTGTGTGTCTTGTATCGATTATTGGTCATGGTAAACATTTCAAAATATGAGAGATTGACACTCTGAGAATCATCTTTTGAATTTGGAAATGATCTTTTGCTATTATTGTTCAGGATTTTAATTCAACTCTTGTATAAAGCAATAGGTATATCTTTTAGGTCATGAAAAACACATGTATGTTTTTAAAAGATTTATAATTTCCTAATATTGATACTTCCCATAAAAAGTTCATTTTAGTAACTTCAACTATCAAGAAATGGCAAAGGTAGAAAAATTGGCAGACATTATTCAGTCACTGCCTACCTAGAGCATTTTTGTATAACTTTAAAGGACAAGCGTTGCTTCAGCTGATTAACAACAGGTAATTTTTAGCCATTTGTAGATTTCTCTGGAGTTTTCTGGATAAGAATCAGTGTTCTTATCATTGATACTCCCTGGAGTGTCTGCTTGAGCAAAGCAGCTTTGTCAGTGGTTGCAAGCACATATTAGTTTTTTAAACTAACACTTTTAAAAGCCATTACTGCTGGATTTTTAATGCTTTATTGTAAAGATTTTATTTGAGAATACGAAAAGAAGAAAATCTTTATATCATCCATTTTTCTATGTTATTATCTCTATAAAGTTACTCTGAATCTTATCTTCCAATCACTTGATTTTTCCAGGCCCCCAATTCTCACCAGTCCGTCTCCTTCAAAATCCATTCCAATTCCACAGCCTTTCCGACCAGATGAAGATCATCGAAATCAGTTTGGACAACGAGACCGGTCCTCATCAGCTCCAAATGTGCATATAAACACCATAGAACCTGTCAATATTGATGTAAGTATCCAGCAGTGCTCGAAGTTAGAAAATTCAAGTGTGTTTCTTTATTTTTTTCTGCTACATTTATAATATAGATCAGAAATAAGTGCCATCTTTCATTTATCACAGTTATTATAAGTGATAGACTTTTCATGAACTACAAATCAGGAAAGCCTTTCAGCTTCTCTGATGGCATAAAATATTTAACTGGCACCAAATTATAGAGTTATTCTTATTTTTTTCCTTATGACACCATCTCTGTAAAAGTCTTATCTTCATTTATTTAACAGGTAATCCACTTGACCATTTTGGGGTAAAGAAAAAATAAGAGTACACTTGCATATTTCCTATTTAGATCAATTTGAAATCTTTACCTGAATATCTAAAGGTTTAACTTTGAGTTAAATAACCCTTAAGGATTAATCATTACTTTATGTACTTCTCATGCAAAGCTACCTTTTACCTTCTTTTCTTTCTTGAGTATACCATTGGATTGCATCTCTACACAAGTCAATTATTTTAGTCTCCTTCTGGGGCTGGTCACTCTTGAATTTTTTTACTTTCCCGGTTTATCTTACACACTATAAGTTAATTATGTACATTAGTGTCACTTCTTCGATTTGACCTTAACTCCTGGACAGCAGAAACCATTCCTAATATAGTTTCCTAACATAGGAACTATTAGGTGTTAGTTGGCACCTAACATAAGAGGTCATCAAAAAATATTTGTATTAGTAAAAGGGTTAGAAGACAAAGCAGAGGTCTGTTTCCCATAATATAGACCAGGGATCAACAAACACTTAAAGGGTCACATAGTAAATATTTTAGGCTTGTGTGTCATGTGATCTCTAATGATAGCTGTTGAACTCTGCCACTGTAGTGTGAAAACGGCCATAATACATCTTAAACAAATAGGTGAGGCTTTATTCCAGTAAAACTTGAGTAAAGCAGGTGGCCAGCCAATTGTATTTTGCCAGTCCCTGCTATAGACAAAATAGAAGGAAGAGATGAGAAAAAAGATGAGATACGCAGGATCAATCCAAAAGGACTGGTTCATTCAGCTATCAATACATCATCTCAGTAACTGAGTTACTGAAGATAATAAAGAGCCCTTGCTATCTGAGCTGTGGTGGGGTTGGGATCACTTCTCCCAGAATTTGTACTTTAGGATAAAAAATGTGGGTTATCCTCAGTCTCTGTCTGTAATAAGCAAGAAAACAAAAAAGCCACCAAATTTGTTTGCCTTGGAAAGTAATTATATTTAAAAAGGAATTTGAAACTGTTTCCCCATGTAAGCAGGATACTGAAGTTACTGAGGGGTCATGTGTATGTTAGAGGACAGGGGTGGTTCTCATTATACCGGCATTCCTTATGTGAGTGCTCATAAGGTTGAGTAAAGAAGGAAAAATTATCCTAACAGGAAAATAATCACTAATTAACAGACTCCCTTAATATTAGTCTCCACTCACATATCCCTCCCCATTTAATACCAGCTTGCATTCCAGCCCTTTTCCATCACTATCCAACATTTCAGTGAAAACATAAAGCACATTGATTGTGAATATGACAACAAAAAAAAGATTTTAAGGATTTTATGAAGACAGTGAAAAAGTCACTTGGTAGAACTACTCACATCTTATAAAGTCATTGAGAAATAAGGGTACAGCAGAATTAAATTAGTCCAGTTAACAGTAAAAGAGAGAAAGTCTATAAGGATGACAAGAGAATAGGCTTTTCAAGTGAAAATGATTTAAATATCATAGGATTGATGGAGGGCTTTGAGGGAATTGATGAAGTCCTTTAAGATTTTTATAAAAATGATTATGATTGTGATGTAAAAGATGAATATGAAATTAAGAATTTCAATTTGTGCTGTCGTAGGTTTGATATTATTACCAATGAAAACTTGATTTTTTCTGTATTCTAAGGATTAGCATACTGTTGAAATTATAACTTAAAGTTTTGTTGAATGTAAAAGAAAATAAACTTTTTATAAATCTTAATTTCATTTTTCAAGATACATTCCCAAGTCAGACTTTCTTCCTATATTTTACTATGAAATTTTTTCTCTATTTTTATTGGGTTCATTTAAAGTAGCCTTTTCTTAATATCAATTTTTCTCAACTAATAAGGTCTTCTTCTATCTGGCTAGACCTGAATATAAAGGAAAAAAAAATAGGAGAGGGAAATATGGAAATAAGGAGATTGTGTGAAATAAGAAATCAAATCTTATTTTTACGTTAGATCTATTGTCAGTATGTTCAAAGTTGTTACCTTTGTATTTACTTTCAAAACTGACGTTCTTTTAGACTATTTCTCTTTATGTCTTAGTGTTACTAAGTTTCTCCTATTGTCTTAGGCTTGAACATTTGGAGTGTCATCTTTATATCTTGCTTTTTCATCTTCCCCTATAAGCAAATAGTCATAAGGTATCACCTTTCCTTTTGATATACGTCTCAAATTTGTTATTACTACCACCATTTGGGCCCATATTTCTTCACTTGAACTACTTATTACATTAATCTCCTAAATAGATTTCTTGCCATTGATTTCTCTCTGCCCATTTCCATTTTTATTGCTATTATCAGAATAATTTTTTATAAGACCTCTATCATCATCTGTTCCTTTGTTCCAAAACTTTCATTTACTTCCCATTGAAAAATATAAACCTTTTAGCATTTCATTCAGTTTCAGTCATTTCATTCAATTTCAGTCATTATTTGTCATTTATTATTCCAGTAAACCAGATTTAATATTTACTTTGGTATAGGCACTGTGTCAGAATAGGGAATTAAGATGAATTAGCACAGTTTTTGCCCTCAAGGAGGTCACAGTCTAATGGAAATGGATGAATCAGCCATATAAATAAATAAACACAAAATATACAGTGATAGTTTATAGAAGGGGATGATAAACCCTACCTGGTTAAATCTAGTAATGTTTAGCAGAGAAAGGACAACATTTAAGCCAGACTGTAGAAGATGAATAGGAAGGAGTTGGAGTTTATTCAGTGCACTTGGTGGGGGTTTTAAGAAGGAAGGGCATTTGTTAAGGAAATGGTATGTGCAGAAATATAGAAGTACCTTTATGTGGGTTGTAATGAATAGTTGGTATTGTAGGAGTTTAGGGTTCAGGAAAAGGGTGGGTAATGGTAGAGGATGAAACTAAGTAGGTAGAGTCCACACTGAAAGACATTATGTTATTATTCTGAGGTCACTATAGTAGTTGGTAATAGGGGGTCCAATAAACTGAGTGGGAAAGAAAGTGATCAGCTCTTTACTTTAGAAAGTTCTTTTGAATTAGTGAGAGATTTGATAGGCACAATTGTTAAGATTGGATACTGTAAATGGCTACTGTTAATGCTTACTATGTGCTAGATACTTTACATAAATTTTTTTATTCTTTCCTCACAAACACTTGTGAGTTAAGTAGTAGTATTTTTCTTATTTTACTGTTAAGAAAATTAGATTTAGAGATATCAAGAAACTTACCCCAGATCACACAGGTGATAAATGATTGAAATGGGGTAAAACCTGGCCTTTCATTCTTACCTCAATCACTGTTCTATATAGTAGTAGAGGAGAGAACTGAAAGAGATGAGAGGTAATAAAAGATAATGCCTAGGGACTTCCCTGGTGGCACAGTGGTTAAGAATCCGCCTGCCAATGCAGGGGACACGGGTTCGATCCCTGGTCTGGGAAGATCCTGCATGCCGCAGAGCAGCTAAGCCTGTGCACCACAACTGCAGAGCCTATGCTCTAGAGCCCATGAGTCAGAACTACTGAGCCCGCGTGCCACAACTTCTGAAGCCCACGCACCTAGCGCCCGTGCTCTGCAACAAGAGAGGCCACCGCAGTGAGAAGCCTGTGCACTGCAACAAAGAGTAGCCCCCTCTCACCGCAACTAGAGAAAGCCTGCGCACAGCAAAGAAGACTCAACGCAGCCAAAAATAAATAAATGGTAATTTTAAAAAAAAGGTAATGCCTAGAGTTGTCTGGCTTAGGTGGATAGATAGTATTTATTCTATCCATTAAGATAGGAAATGCCAAAGGAAGAAGAACAGGGATTGTAGAAATGAAAACGTTAACTTTTATTTTGGACATCTTGACTTTAAGATGTCTGTGGAACTTTCCTTGTTTAGAAGTGCAGTAGCAGTTGAAATAAGGACCTTGAGTAGAGATACAGATTTAGAAATAATTAGCCTATTTTTGTCAGTTAAAGTCATGGATGTAAGTGATATTACTCAAAGACTATATGTAAACTGAAAAGAGGGTAGACATGCAACCCCAGTAAACACTAACATTTGAGATACAGACAGAGACTGTCATTCTCTGTCTCCATTTTAGGCTTCTCTTCCTAACTTTAGCTTCAAATAAGTAAGAGAAAGTAGTGTTGCAGAAGCTAAAGGGAGAAAAGGGGACTGACTTCAAGAATGCTTAAGTAGTTGATGTCAGTTGCCATTGAGACTCAAATGAGATAAGGACTGGAAATGACTATTGAATTGGGCAATTACAATGTCATTTTTACTTCATTGAGAGCTGTTTTAGAGGACTATTGGAGGATAGCAAAACCAGGTAAAGATGTGGGATTAAGTGCCAATTTTGAGAAGCTTGGCTATAAAGGAATGCTGAAAGGGCCATAGATTGAAGCAGAGACTTGAGCATATTTGTATCTTCAGGGGAAGAAGCAAGTGAAGAGAGAGGTTAAAAATAACAAGAAAGAATAACTGAGGTAGTAAAATTTCTTGAACTTGGAAGTGATGTTCCTCAGAGGCTATGAGGAATTAAAGATGAACATAACTAGCTCCGCAGCTCTTTACAGGCAATATGACCATGGGCAGATGACTTAACCTTGAGGCCTATAGTGTCTACCCCTTGTAGTGATTTGAAAATGCTTATTGTTCTTGGCACAAAATAAGAATTCAAAAATTATAGCTAATATTATTATACAAATGTTTGTAGATATAGAGGCAGAGCAGAATGTTCTTTGATAGCTTCTGTTTTCTCTGTCATGCTAAGAAAGGGAAGAGATATAAGTAAGAAAGGAACCCCATAGGAGATTGGCAAAAAGTTTGAAATAGCCAGTATTGGAACACTAGAAGATCCTATTTAACCTAGGTCACATAGATAAAGATTGTCAAGGAGCTTTAAGAACATATTTGAGATTGGAAAATATAAGTTTATGGTGGTTATTAGCAGTAGGTTGTCTAGAAGACTTTTTTTTTTTTTTTTGCCACGCCTCTCAGCTTGCAGGATCTTAGTTCCCCGACCAGGGATTGAACCCGGGCTACGGCAGTGAAAGCGCAGAGTCCTAACCACTGGACCACCAGAGAAGTCCTCCTCTGCTTTTCTTTTCTGCTTTCCTGTCTGCCCCTCAAACCCCAACACTTAGATCATCTTCTTCAAATGCTTCACCAATGGCCAAGTTCTATAGTTATTTATTTATCCTTTGAACTTACGTAGCATGAAGAATCTTTTCACCCATGCTATTTATTTGGCAATTAACTAAGCAACTTTGGCACCTTTTTTATTGTTTTCTTAAGCCCTTATTCTTATATCACATAATTTCTATGTGTGTATATCTTTCTTACACTTAGATTATAAGCTCTCAAGAACACAAAGTTAGTGAGACCACCATGATTTTTTATATTTATTGATAGTCACACAACCCCTAACATTAGCATCTTATTTGGAGATATGAGTATTTGTTGATTATTCTGTAGAAAATGTTAAATGCTTTATATAATACATTGAACATGACAGAAATACATCTGTAAAGAATGTGCTCTTTGTTTTAGCCTATAAACGAAAAGCTGCCTATTTGCAAAGAGACTTATTTAGAGACCTCATATTTAAGTTATACTGGGTAGATTAAGTTCTGTCTGTCAGGGTCCAAATTGCACTGTATTGCCAGTAGGCTCTTCCCCCACTGCCCTGCCCCACGTTGTCTGTTGTAAAAAGCTGTATTTTAATAATAAAGACAAATTTTTTTTCCCCTTCTAGTGTGTCCTTACACATTTATATTTTTATAATTGTATCAGTGTACATTTAATTTTGTATTCTTTTTTATTGTAAACATGTTTTATGAGTCAAGGTTCATAATTGTTTTAGTAGCTACATAATACTTACTAAATTGATACACTATAGTTAACCAATATGTCAATATGCCTAAAATAGGGAAATAATTTCTGGTTTTTTAGTATAATGGATAATGTTGCACTAAACATCTTTGTGCATATCATTTTTTTCTTCTGAATTATTTCCTTAGGAAAAATTCCCAGAAGTGGAATTACAGGATCAAAGGGTATGAACATTTTATGGCTCTTAATATGTGCCAGTAGAATTTTTTTTTAAGAATTAATGCAGCCATTGGTTCTGAATGGCCTGAAATGGATTTCAACATTTCATCAGGACTAATAATCCCTTCAATCTAGGGTTAGGTTGGCGAGTGCTTCAAATTTTTTATTTTATCATGTTCACTAGCTAATTCCATATTCTTTCTGTTTTGTGAAGTAATTTATAAGGCAGGTATTATTTTGAATTAACCTTTCTGTGAATGCTTAATGGAAAATAAAATTTTATTACTTTCTTACCATATTCTTTGATTAAATATACATTACTATTTATTTGTAGGACTTGATTAGAGACCAAGGGTTTCGTAGTGATGGAGGTAAGTGGTGATTTCAATTAAAAAAAAAAATCAGGGAAAAATGCAATTGCTTTGCTGCTTGTCTCCTTTATATTTGCTTCTTTCATGAAACACAGACACAGAGAAAAATGTGCAGAGAAAAACCAAAAATTGTTTGCTTTTCTGTAGTATTTATCATTTATCTCTAATAAAATTTTAACTAATTCATAGCCAGAGAAAAAGAGAGGACATAAAAGGGAGTCTTAAATGTACTATCTACAGTTTTTTAGATGTTGTTATCGAGGAGAGATCCTTAATTTTTTTACCCACTTTATTCCTTACCATCTCCACTAATACTTAAAGATTGAGCTTACAACCAGTTAAAACTTGACTCCCCTACATCATTCTTGGGGAGACTCCCTGGGGTTGCCTGCTACAACTTGCCAGTTTGTTAGACATTGTCAGCCACTTCCCTTCAGCTTTCTAGAAGGCTTTGGAATATGTACTTTATAGCATGGACCCCTAATAGAAAAGCCTAGTTCCCGTTTTACTAGTCCAGTAAATAAAATAAGCAAATGAGAAACTGAATTGAGATTTCTTACAGAATTTTCATCAGATGTTCACTCTAGCACACAGTGAAAATTGGGAGCATAGCAAAACATTACTTTAGAAAATACTTTTTAAATAAGATTTTACTCCCATAAGATTTTTCGAAGAGATGGTGTTTGAAACTGTCTTGACGTTTTCTTCCAGGTGGTCCTTTATGCTTACCTCTTCAGCTGTCTTCTATTTAATAAGGAAGCCCTACAATACCTGCATATCTTGTTTAGAGTTGGTCTCTTCACTGTGACCTGCTTTATATTCAAAATATCTAAGCCCAGACTCAAAGATACTTTATGTTGAATAAACATTGAGTAAACCATCTTTTGTTGTAATATTTATATATACCTGTGGACCTACCAAAATCATAAGCCTGCATTATGTACTCTGGACTTAGTATTTACTATAGCACATAGTTATAAAAGTTTTTTTTTTTTCCTGTTTGTTGTTCCATGAACCCACCAATTAATGTTGCTGCCAGTATGACTTTCATATGTCTTAATAGCTGTGGCTTTTGATAATTTTGCCCAATACATCCAGCATTTAAATGTTGCCATCATGTTAGCATCACAGAGTTAACTTAGTCATAAAAATTGCCTGCTTAGTACCAAAAATCAAATGCCATTTCTTATCCTTTTTGTGAATCACTTTATAAAGAATCATTGGAATTTTATGAAAATAAGCAGATTTTTTAGACATCCGGAATTATTTTGTGAAGCAGGCTTCAACTCATTTATTCCCCGTGACTTCTTTCATTTCTTCTGTGTGTCTGTCTTCCTGTGTTTGCCTGCCCCTCTCTTTTTCTTCTAACAGCCCCTTTGAACCAGCTGATGCGCTGTCTTCGGAAATACCAATCCCGGACTCCCAGTCCCCTCCTACATTCTGTCCCCAGTGAAATAGTGTTTGATTTTGAGCCTGGCCCAGTGTTCAGAGGTAGTTGGGCTCTTCTTTCTTGTTTTCACCCAAAGCAAACTAAATATAAACAACAGATACTGTTTGTGCCTCACCCTCACAGTGTGTGTTTGTAAGTGTGAGAGTTTTCAGTACTAAATTTCTGCTTGGCCTGGCTGGAATGCTCTGAATGTGCTTCTCACACATACTCACTACCACAAGCTTTCTGTATGCTGTCTGTCATAAATTTTTAAAAGCAAGAAAATTCTGAGTTGAGATTTCCATCTTGTTTTTTGTTATATTACTTACTTTTTGGTCTTGATTATTTCTTAAACTCGGTGGGTGACAGTAAATAATGTGGGGAGGGGCTTCTTCAAGTTGAATTTATTTTACTTTAATCCATTTAGCTGATAACCTTGATGGCTGCTAATAATGGTTATCAATTTTTTTGGTTTTTTAAAAAAGTGGAAATCCCTATTATGAGTTCTTACTAGACTTTTTGCTTTATTCTTCTGTAAATGTGTCCTTTTTTTAAAAACGTAGGACATGTATATTTTATATCAAAGGTAGGGAACCTTGTTATAACCTTGTTATATTCACTAAGAAAGAAGATTTGTAATGTATTTGGGGTATTTTAGCATACTTCAGAAAATTAGGATTTATACTTTCAGTTATGCCCTCATGTGAGGAAAAAGTTAGCAGTATAATTTCACTCATCCATTTTATCTTTTCCATCCTTTAATTACTGGTTAAACTGATTTTTAAAAATTTAAGTCAAAATTTAGATGGGTATCTTGCTGTAAATATTTTTAATGAATTATATTTACTGGCTTTTCCTAGTTAGTGTCTTTTAACTTATTCTGAATGTAATGGTGGCATTTCAGATTTTTGCTCTCTCAGCCCAACTTTCTCAGAAAATCCATGGAATGGGCTGGAAGTTACAGAGTACTGAGTAGTGTAATTAAAGTAAGTGATACAATACAGCACTGAGTAGATCAGAATTGTGAAGCCTGGGTGAGCAGTTAAGGCTTTATGATGTTGAAAATTATCAGTGGAAGGCAGAATATGGATTGTGCTCTAATTAATAGACATTCCAGATACCATTTTCTTTTAGAAAATTGCATGTGAGGTCATGGAAATTCCACATGATGACATATGTGGTGTAGTAATGAGAAAAGTTCTACACAGTTTTAACATTTAAATGTTGCCATTAGTATTCTGATCCTTGTTCTTTGAAAGATAGTGACTTTTTAACTAGAGAATAGTTATGTACTTTTTTAAAAATTGAAGTCTTTTTGTTCTGTATGTGCAAACATTACCTAGCATCTCAGTCCTACTTAGCTATACTCAGGCCCCACTAGGAGTCATTGCTCTGAACCCCTCTGAACCAGGTGCTTTCTGTACATGAATTGGGATTTTTGCTCAATCAGCATTTGGAAAAATGTCCATCACAAAGGTATGCAACCCTGCCAACTGAGTCCATTTTCAAAGAGTGTACCCCTTGGACTCGTTTGGCTGATAAAATTTTTCCATTTGTAGCAACTTGGCTGAGAGGCCACAGCACTTACCTTGGCCTCATTTTATAGGCAGAGGTTTTTCAGAAAGTCTTGAGAAACCTGCTTGGCTTTGTTTGCATTAACTTTGTTATGCAGGTAGAATTTCATCTTTGTGTAGCAAAATAAGCCTCCAGGAACCAATGAAAGTGACCAGTATCTCTCACTCTTAAATAGTATAGTATATAGTATAGGATTTTTAAAAATTTCAGTGGCTAATATGAAAGAGCCAGGTAATGTCAACATTATGGCCGTTATCAGAATATGTTTCCATTTGGGGAATTTCTATCTTTTTTTTAATTGATAGGCTGTTAAGGTAACATAATTAAAAGTTTATTTTTTATATTCGCTTTTAAGTTGATTTTGCTTCTTATTTTTTGATCAAAGAAAAAACTTGGGAGTATTTTTTAGTGTTTATCTCTTATTTTAAAAAGATTATTTTTCTCCTAGACTCTGCACCAATAAACAAAGTATATATCTGTAATCAGATGTTTTAAAGGTCATTAAATTGACCAGAAAGCTAAAAGTATAAAACTAAAAGAAATTGTAGTTTTTTAATTTAAAGCTAGTCACCAAATGAGGCTCCTTTTTTGCCTGTCCTTTCCAAATGGTATTAGAACATATACTGAATTTTTAAAATAAGTCTAAATCTCCCTCTACCCTCTGCCCCCAATAAGCTAATGTACTTGATCCTCCTTTAATAGATATATTTTTCCTTTCACTAACTCAGGATCAACCACAGGTTTATCTGCCACGCCCCCTGCCTCATTACCTGGCTCACTCACTAATGTGAAAGCATTACAGAAATCTCCAGGACCTCAGCGAGAAAGGAAGTCATCTTCATCCTCAGAAGACAGGAATCGAATGGTGAGAGTATATGATATCTTTTTTCCTCTAAGTTCTGTCTTCTTAGAAGTCATAGCCAAATGTAATGTCACCTTTTAGATATATGATATCTAGTGGCATATATGTCCATATTTGACACAGAATTCCCATAATCAAATAAATTTAAGAGCTGATAGTTTTTTGCTTAAAAACAAAACACAACACTGATTTTTGCTCTCAACTGTAATATAATTGAGTAAAAGGCAGTTTTGGAAGAGCAAGAATAGTGTTGTTTCTAAACTATGGAAAGAGAGTAAGCTAGTATTTTAGGAGGCATGATTAGGCATGTATGTTCTAAAGAGTTGGTCTGAAATACAAATATCTACCAAAGGACATTCTTCCCTAATGAAAAATTAGCTATCTGCTGTAAATTAAATCTGTATTAAAAACTAATTATATTAGCAATAGTATATGTTGGATATGTGGGTCCTTTATCATCCCAAAGTGATTGTATATGTTGATAAATTTTTTTAAGAGAGAGATTGGGTCAGATAAGATATATGAGGAAATTTAGCACTGACAGGGAGAAAGTAATTAGATTATCAACAGCCATAGTATGTTAACTTTTTGGCCTTTGGAGCCAGAACTAGTCACAAATGTATAGCACTTATCTTGCTCCTAGTAGTCTTCCAAATGATAAAAAAGCTGCTTTATTTTATTGATTTTAATAATAAAATTTAATAATAGTAACATTTCTGCTCATACCCAATAAATAATTTTTATTTTTTAATAAACTGTTTCCACCCTAATACTGACTTAGGTCTTAAACTTAAGTTCTATATTGTAAGAATCATCCTTCTATTATTCCTCTAGAGTGTGGGGTTTTTTCCAAAGTTCTTGCTCTCTTCCTAACTTATGTCCCTTTCAGGAATAGGGAAATGTACTTAGTGTGAAGCATAAGATTTTCCTTTTTTGTTTGCCTTGGCTTGACTTTTGCACTGTTTTTATCAAGAAAACACTTGGTAGACGGGATTCAAGTGACGATTGGGAGATTCCTGATGGGCAGATCACAGTGGGACAAAGAATTGGATCCGGGTCATTTGGGACAGTCTACAAGGGAAAGTGGCATGGTATGTAATACGGTGACCTTGTCACAAATTATAATAATAGAATATAATAACTTTTGTAAAAATATATCAAAGGGAGTATTCACTGTTTGCATCATTAAGCTAATTTTGATCAGATGCAAGAGTCCTCCAAAGGTTTATAACAGAAATTATGGGAAATAAAAACTGGATTCACAGCAGCCAGAAGTTTAATCATTATACTACAGTAATAATTTTTAAAGATGATCCTCCAGATGAGCTAGTCCCCAAGATTTTTTATTTTTATAAGTCTTTCTGCTGGTAATTTTATTTGTATTATAAACCACAAGTAAACATATAAAAAGAGTGCTTACCAAAGGAAAGAGTGGGCAGTAAACATACAAAAAATGTTCAGTCTCACTAGTTGTGAAAGAATTACAAATTCAAAAAATAGAAATCATTATTGCCTCTCAAATGACTTATATTTCTTTGAAAAGATAATCAAATGGACAAAGGTTTTTTTTTTAAATTGATTATATTTAGAGTTGTGATTGTAATGCTGCTGGTGGAAACATAAATTGCTATGAATTTTCTGGAGGGCAGTTTGGCAATATGTATATAGAGCCAACAGTTCCATTTGTAGAACAGGAACAAACAGATGTGTGTGCAAGTATATTCATTAGAGATTTGATATTAATGAAAAATGGAAATAACTTAAGTGCTCATTAATAGAGGAAGGAATAAGTAAATTGATAACCTCCATATATGATTATATAGAAATTAAAATGGTATGGTAGATGTCTATTTTATGGAAAAGTGTATGTAGTATATTTTAAAAGCAGCACGTATAATATCCCATATTATGAAGCTACATATAAATATATATAACATAATTTTTTAAATGACCATCAGTATTTTAGTATATATCTGTTTAGGTTGCCTTTTTCATATGTATTTATAAATATTTATACTGCATACATATAGAAGCCTAGTAGGGTATACATCAATAGGTTAACAATGGTCATTTCAGAGTGACATGATTATGGGAAATTTTAATTTTATTCCTTTTGCTTTCAAAATGTTTAATTTTTTAATTTTAAGTTTGATTTTTTTTTTACTATAAGCACTTTATTTGATAATCAGGAAAAATCAGTAAGTTAGTTTAATTATATTGAAATATACATGCAAAAAAGTACACATAAGTGTACAAGTAGCTAAAATTTCACAAAGTCAACACACTGTTCAATAAACAAAACATTACCAGCACTCTAGAAGTCCTCCTTATGCCCTCTGCCCCCAAGGGTAACCACTGTCCTGACCTAAACAGAAATAATACAGGATGTACTCCTTTGTATCTGGTCCTTTTTACTCAATATTGTTTATAAGATTCATCTATATTATTGTATGTAGTTGTAGGTTATTCATTCTCTATATAGGGTTCATTGTGTGACTGTAGCATGACTATCTACTGTGTGATGAGCATTTGAATAGTTTCCAGTTTGGGGCAATTATGGATGCTACTTCTATGAGTATTCTTAGTACCTGTCGTTTGGTGAACACGTGTCCAAGTTAGTTGGTATATACCTAGGAAAGAATTGTGGGGTCCGTAGTAGGTACTGCCAACAGTGTTTCAAGTGGTTGTACCAATTTATACACCCTTTGGCAACGTGTAAGAATTGTACCTGTTTCACATGCGGTTTTGTGTGTTTTTAAAATAATTTTCCTAAGTAAAAAGCAACAAGTGATCCATGGATTTGAAAAGGTGTTAAATACTCTGATAAAGAAGTCTGCAGTTTTCTATTTCAGCCAAGTTGCATTGGGCCTGTCTACTGCAGTTTTAACATTCAGTTAGTGAATGCGTCTAATTTAGTTTTGTTAAATAACTAGGAAAATATCATGGGTGTTTAATTGGTTAAACTAAATTTCCAGGGGAAAAACGAGATTGGCTGGGTTTTTTTGGATTGGTATTTTGAAATACTAGTATAGGAATATTATTGTTAGTTTAGTTTTTATCCTTAGAAAATTAATGCAGTTTAGGAAGTTAAGGTATAATTTATTTGCAGTTTTATAATGGTATAGTTTTAAGGCCGTAGTAATTAGTGAAAATACCCTAGGTTTTTTTATATTTTTAAATTTTAAAAATTGGAATGACATTTGGAATGGCAATTACCTTTTAGGTGATGTGGCAGTGAAAATGTTGAATGTGACAGCACCCACACCTCAGCAGTTACAGGCCTTCAAAAATGAAGTAGGAGTACTCAGGTGAGCTTGTGTGAATCACGTTTTCCAGAGAAGTTATCTTGATCAACTTGCGTTTTCCAGTGGTAGCCACTGTTAGCTTTACAGACTTACTTAAAATGAATAAAACGAAGTTTGTCTGAGTATATTTTGTCTTTAACTGTATTCTTTTAAGTGGTATGCAATATTACATAGTACAGCTGATAGAAATATTAATCCTAGAGTGAATTAATGGAAATACAGTGTTCTGATCACGAGAAGTAATACTTCCACTTATGGAGACAATGCTCTCAAAATTCTAAGCTTATCAGAACACATTTAGAGATTATATCAAGCCCTGGAACTTGAGGAAAATTAACAAACTAGAACATGTCCAGGCAAGGACAACTTAGGTGGGAAGGATTCTGGAACTGTAACTTAGGGAGAAAATAGTCAACAGAACTGAGAATATTTGGGTCCATAGAAGGCTGTTATGTTCAAGAGGATATAAACTTACTTGTTTCATTGCAGAGAGCAGAACAGGGAATCCAGTGGCGGAAGTTGTAGGAAAATGATTTTTTCTCAACCTAAAATTTTACTAATACTAGAACCATTTTAAAAGAAAAAAAAGAGGGGACTTTCCTGGTGGTCCAGTGGTTAGGACTGCAAACTTCCACTGCAGGGGGCACAGGTTCAATCCCTGCTTGAGGAACTAAGATCCCACATGCCGCGCAGTACAGCCAAAAAGATTTTAAAAAGAAAGAAAGAAAAAGAGTATTGGGAACAGGCTACAGTCTCAGTGATAAACTTCCCATAATTGAAGGTATTTAAGGAATCTCTAGTTGCCTATCTATGAGGTATACTAAAAAAGATGTTTATGAAAAGGGTAGGATGTTAGACTAGACAGTTCCTAAAGTCTCATCTAAATTTATCCTTCTGTTGGCTTTTTTAAAAATACCTTTTTCTGACAACATCTTATTAATAAGTAGACTGCTTCGGCCCTCTTTTTTAACATTTGCTAAAGTTTATCAACATTTACTATTTACTGTCACATTTCTTTTACAGGAAAACTCGACATGTGAATATCCTACTCTTCATGGGTTATTCAACAAAGCCACAACTGGCTATTGTTACCCAGTGGTGTGAGGGCTCCAGCCTATATCATCATCTCCACATCATTGAGACCAAATTCGAGATGATCAAACTTATAGATATTGCACGGCAGACTGCACAGGGCATGGAGTAAGTTCCATTCTATTAAATCTCTTGTAAGTTACTTTTGAAGACCATTGAGGATATTTTAAAGGTTTTAGCTATTATTTTTTGACGTACATTTTCAGTTACTGTCCAGCAACATGTAGACACTTTTAACTAATGGCTAGCAACATGATATTTGAAATAAAATAGCCTCTGTCTAGTATAGTCTTCAAAACATATATCAAATATTGATAATAAATATATGGCTACAAATTTATGTTTAGCATGCTGTAATTTAGCTAAGCAATAAGGGTTCAAAAGACAAAAATAGGCCAAAAAAAAAACCCCACTAAAAAGTCATTAACAGTTATTGAAGTATATAAAATGATTGTTAGTTATCCTTTCAAATTTTTTCCACGTACCCATATTTTCTATTGCAAAATGATCATCTGTGTGAAATAAAGAAAAAGTAAAATAAAATGAAAGTCCGCATTTTGATCCTTTTTGAGGATTTCAAGTTGACTTGTTCATATCCATTGAATTTTGCTGTGTAATTTAAAAGATAAAAAGTTACTCTAGGGGCTTCCCTGGTGGCGCAGTGGTTGAGAATCTGCCTGCTAATGCAGGGGACACCGGTTCGAGCCCTGGTCTGGGAGGATCCCACATGCCGCGGAACAACTGGGCCCGTGAGCCACAACTACTGAGCCTGCGCGTCTGGAGCCTGTGCTCCGCAACAAGAGAGGCCGTGATAGTGAGAGGCCCGCGCACCGCCATGAAGAGTGGCCCCTGCTTGCCACAACTAGAGAAAGCCCTTGCACAGAAATGAAGACCCAATACAGCAAAAATAAATAAATAAATTTATTTAAAAAAAAAAAGTTACTCTGTAAAATTTATCATGGGTCAAAATAGGAAACTGACTACGAAGAATAAATTTTGCATGCAAGTACAAATAAACAGGTAAATCAAAAGGTAAAATTAAATAAATTTTGAAAGCACTTAGATGAAAAAATTTAAGTAAAATATGTTTGAAAGTTCCATAGGTAGTTTAAAAATATGCATGTGTCTTAAGTTAATTTAACATTTTATAGTATACAAATGGCTTTCACATGCATAGGCCATTATGTCATTTAATCTTTATAATGTTATGAAGTAGATTTTTTTTTTTTTTTTTTTTTTTTTTTTTTGCGGTACGCGGGCCTCTCACTGTTGTGGCCTGTCCCGTTGCGGAGCACAGGCTCCGGACACGCAGGCTCAGCGGCCATGACTCACAGGCCCAGCCTCTCCGCGGCATGTGGGATCCTCCCAGACCGGGGCACAAACCTGTGTCCCCTGCATCGGCAGGCGGACTCTCAACCACTGCACCACCAGGGAAGCCCAGATATTTTTATTTTATGTTTACAGATAAGGAAACAGGCTTCTAAATGACTTGTCTAGACTCCACATTTAATAAGCAGCAGCAAAGGTGTTTAAGTCAGGATTTTTGACCCCCAAACCATTATTCTTTCCCCATAACCACTATAACCACTATACTGCTTTTACATTATAAAATTAGAATAAAAAAGGTAAAAGAGTATACATGTACTAATGCCTAAAACTCTGACTCAGGATCATTTGTAGCAAATAAGCATAGAACCAAGACTCAAAACCAGATCTAGCTGTTAAATCTTCCCACTGTCCTACCCTCTCTGTCTCAAAACTAGGCAATAGATCTGTAATTTAGATTGTTTATAAACCTGTATTCAGCCAAAATCCTTATTGCAGCAAATTATTACCTTATTCAATAACATTACCACTTATCCAGTAGACTTAAAACAATCCCACCTCTGAATCTGAATCTGTTCAAATCTGAAAGATTATATTAAAATCTTGCAAAGAGGGACTTCCCTGGTGGCACAGTGGTTAAGAATCCGCCTGCCAATGCAGGGGACACAGGTTTGAGCCCTGGTCCGGGAGGATCCCACATGCCGTGGAACAACTAAGCCTATGGGCCACAACTACTGAGCCTGCGCTCTAGAGCCCATGTGCCGCAACTACTGAAGCCCGCACACCTAGAGCCTGCGCGCCGCAACATGACAAGCCACCACAATGAGAAGCCCGTGCACCACAACGAAGAGTAGCCCCTGCTCGCCACAACTAGAGAAAGCCCGCATGCACAGCAATGAAGACCCAACGCAGCCAATTAATTAATTAATTAAAAAATCTTGCAAAGAGTAAACCTTGGCCAGAATGGTAAACATTGAGAGAGAAACAAAGCTTGTTCTGCTCCCACCCCACCAGTCTCTTTGCTGTTTCTTCAGCAGGCCAAGCATGCTCTTTCCTCAGGGCCTTTGTACTTGTTATTTTCTTTTGGGGATAAGTTCTCATGCCACAGATATTCATAGAGTTTCTCTCTTTTGTCTCTGTTCAAATGTTGCCTTTTAAAGGAAGCCTTCCCTGATCACCTTATATAACATTTTCCTGCTCCACTCTGTCACTCTATACCCCATTCTTGTTTTTGTTTTTAACACCCAATTCCATATAACATATTTGTTTATTGTCTGTCATCCCCACTAGAATACAAGCTGTACCAGAGCAGGGGTCTTGTTTTGTTCATTGTTTTATCTCTAATGCGTAGAACAAGGCCTGGCCTATGATAGATACATATGACAAAAATTTAAAAATGAAACCATGATTACACACAACTGCGTATTATTGATAGGTTTACCTTCCAGAAGAGAAAGTAGTCACATCCTTGTCATATCAAAACTGAGAAATGTCAAGAAAAGGAAAAATAGTCAAAGAAGTAATAAAAGAATAACAGAGGGGAAATGTTTTTGCTATACACAGAGGCAGCAGAGAATAGTATTAAAAATTGTTTTAGAAACAGTAAGGAGGCAGTGAAGTGCCAGTGTCGATTAAGGTAAGAAGTGACAGGAGAGAAGAACACTATCAACTTGGAATCGTTCTGTGGTCTGGGGAATAGTTAGTTAAGAGGCAATATTTTCCCATTACTTTACAGTTTGGGATCGATAAGTATAAAGCTTTACAGTCAATTAATTTCTCTAAAATATTTTGCTTACATTTTCAAGTAACACTTACTATATGATGAGTATGTCCGGCTATGAATGTAGATCGTCCCATCAGTTTATCCTATATTTTAATAGCTGAGAAAGTATTAATTATAAAATGTAAGCCTTCTAACAGATTATATTTTTTATTACCAGCTTAAATTTAACCAAAGAAGATACAATTCCCTTCGGTTCTTTATAAGGCAATATATACAACTGGGGCTAAATGTACCAACACATCTTCAGTTTCTGAAGGCTTTGGCAGATTGCAAATCCTCTTATTAAGGTGGCTATGTGATTTTCAGGTTAAGGTGACAGGTTTTTGCTCTCTTGAAACTCCACCAAAACTATAATAATGAGAATTTTTTTGAAGCATGAACATATAAAGATGGAGAAAACAAAGAGAAAGAAAAGAATGGTAACATTTTAGAAGCTAGAAAGCAGATGGAGAAGTGATAATGGACATAGTACACCCAAAAAAACTAAATTATTAACTGACTGTGGAAAAATGGAAACCAACCTGATTTGTACCACAGAATTCTCAAGTCTCAAGAATTGGCACTGTGAGGTTATCTCTGGAGGAGAAAGAGTACATAAATGAAAAGGCCTGTCTGAAATGTTTCTCTAAATCCCTTCTGCTCTGTGCCACTGGGTAGATACCCCATCCCTACCCTGGCAGTACACTGGAAATGTATTCTCTGGAGAGGGGAGAAACTCTCTGGACCCAGGACCTAGGGGGAAATGGCGGGGCGGGGGGGAGGTGAGTTACTGCTTACTGAGTGATGGACGGAGAGTTCCCCAGTACTCTCTTTTCATTTGCTTCCCAGACTGCTGGCAGCCAAACCTTCCCCTTCAGGCAAGAGATTGGAAGAGTTTTGTCTGAGGAATCTTAACAGCCAAGAGTAAAGACCCAAAGGTAGTGATATCAGGGATTCCACCTAGATGGGAGTACATGGGAGTTCAAAAACAAGAAGCCCATCTGTATGCTCAAAGCTTTCCGTAGCCTTTTAGTCTCAATCTGAGTAAAGACAAATTATCTCTCAATTACCAGACATCAGAGAGGAAGTCTCTGATGCCAGTGAGAGAGAACAAATGGGGGAAAAGGCAACTAGGAATAAACAAACACAATGCAAGGAGAAGAGATACCCCCCCCAAAAAAAACCTATCACTTTTCTCAGAGATAAAAGATTTTCTATCTATGAAACAAGAACAGATGCTTTATAAGGAACATTCAGATAACAATTTAAAATGTTAAAATGCTGATATTTACAGTACACTGGAAATTAATTTCCTTGCAATTATTAAACTTTTAAATGTCGGGTTCCTCTTCCCTTGTCTTCCACCATCATTTCACAAAGAACAGAACAAGCTAGATGTAGCTGACCAGTAACTCCATAGACTATTTAAATAGCTGCTTAATAATGTACTTCTGCACAGCCTCATTTCAAAATACTCTGCCCCCTGCATGATTTCCAGATGCTATTGAAAGTGATCTTTTCTACTTTGCAAAATTGACTCTAAAGTCACAGGGTATAAGCAGAATAAGAGCATCCTATCTCATTGTATAACGTATTGAGGTCACAGTCATTCATAAGATAAAAACTTTAGTAATTAGGAAGGTGAATCATTGGGACTTTCAAATATGTCACCTTTATTGGATTATAGAATATAAGCACACGGTGAATGAGTGACATTTCTCCTGTGTGGTTCTGTTCTCTCTCTTCAGTAAAAGATCATTTCTGATTCCTAGGTTAACTTTAAGAGAGCAGAGCTATTCTAGTGGTAGATAATTAAAGACTCACTCTTAGGAATCAGGGTTCATGTAGTATGTTTATCATCTTCTCACCTGATAGTCATTGATTCAGCCTAAGGGCCAGGGTATTTTAAAGAATAATGTTACTAAAGAAATTTCAGGACTCGTCAGTCTATTGTGCTGTTTCTTTGCAGGACTTTTCATTTCAGTCTAATATTTATTAATAATTTTAAATTAGGCTTTATTATAAAATTGACTAAATGTTAAATCAAGGAGGCACAAAGAAAAGGTTGTGGTCTGTTGTTTACTCACAGGAGTGTTATATTCTGTATTTAAGGTGATTAAAAATAATTTGGGGATAAATGCTCACAATTTACTTTTTAAAATAATGAAGCGTATGCCTGCCTTTACTCATAAGTAAACCTAGTTATAGGAAAGATAGAAGAATGAATTGAAGCTGAGAAGATGGTGAACATGTATTAATGATTGAAAATAATTCTAATTAATTGAAGAATAATTCTAGCAAACGTCATTTTCTGGTCGATAAAAACAGTAATTGAGAGGAGGATGCTGATAATCACAAACAATGCAAATTAGAAGAAGCACACTATTTTTTACCCACTGGAATTGGGCAAATTCCTAAATTCTGGCAAGGTTAAGTGTTTATGAAGATTAGGGGAATTGCTTACTGGGACACTCCTCATGCAACCAACCACCCTGGGGACATTTTGGAAGTATCTGTTAAAATGTACAGTGTTTGGCCTACCCCCAAGAAACACCAGCTTTTGTTCCAAGAGATGTGTATAGGAAGAGATGTATTACAGGAAAATATATAATAGTGAAAAATTGGAAACATAAATGTCCATCAGTAGAGGACTGATAAAGTTTGGCACATATGTGCAGGGAAAGAATATATAGCAGAAATGAATAATATATGTATCAACATCAGCTTTACAGTATGTCCAGTGAGAACAGCAAGCTGTAGCATGAGACCACTTAAAATTTTAAAAACAAAACATTATATATATTTATTTATTTATTTTTGGCTGTGTTGGGTTTTCGTTTCTGTGCGAGGGCTTTTTCTCTAGCTGCAGCGAGCGGGGTCTACTCTTCATCGCGGTGCGTGGGCTTCTCATTGTCGTGGCTCCTCTTGTTGCGGAGCACAGGCGCTAGACGCTCAGGCTCAGTAGTTGTGCCTCACGGGCTCAGTTGCTCTGTGGCATGTGGGATCCTCCCAGACCAGGGCTCGAACCCGTGTCCGCTGCACTGGCAGGCAGACTCTCAACCACTGCGCCACCAGGGAAGCCCTATATATATTTTTTTAAGTCTTACATATGTGTATGTAGAAGTATTAAAGCAAAGATTAGAAGGTATATGCCAAGCTCAGTAGTTGTTGTCTCCAGGAATGGCAAAAAGGGGTCAAGATGGGGATAGCTATCAAGCAGAGAGGGGCTTTAGCTTTACCTATATAAAATTCTTGTGGTTTCTGGCTTTTAATTAAAAAGATTCTACAGTTGTGTTTTACTTTCACAACCTTTTTACAGGTATAAATTTTTTTAAAAGACAGGAGGCAAATGTGTAAAAATTTAACCGTGTTAAGTATGGTGAGAATAAGTGATTTCTACATTAGCCTTTGTTGCAGTTTTTCTTAATTTCAAAATATAAGGTATTATAAGGAAATACATAATCATTATAGAAAATTTAGAAAATGTAAACATAAATAAGCACCAATACTCCACTGAGAGAGAAGTACCATTAGTGTTTTGATGTGTAGTATTGTGTATCTTTGCAGAATTCTGTATTTTAATACTGTATACAGTGGTTTGTTGTTGTCGTTTTAAATATGGAATCACACTGGTTTTACCTTTATTTTTTACTTGCTCTTATTTTAGACATCTTTACTGATCAATAAATATTATGTTCTGACTCCAGCTCTGATACTACTAGTAACTCACTCTTTTTTTATACCAGCTATGTTTTGTGGTTTTTTATATAGTGATATATTTAGCGATTACATAGTACTTTGTGCCAGACACTGTTCTGTGTACTTTATGTATACTACCTCAATTAATCCTCAACAACCCTGTGAGGTAGATCCTATTATTATCCCCTACTTACTGATGGAGAAACTATAGTTTAAAAGGCCAAGTGACTTGCCACAAGCCCTTTGGCTCCAGAGTGTATTTCCTTAAACTCTACACTGTTCTGCTTCTTCAGTTTAGTCAATCCTTTCAACACCTCAAGTGAGCCCTTAATGCCATGCAGCAATCATACTTTCCCTTCCCTGGTTTTTTGCTCTTCCTCTCTCGTAGACACTCTCATACTTCCTTTATCCTCAGTTCTCCAACACCTCTTCTCCAAGAACTGTCAACTGATAACCTTGCTTGCCATTTCATTAATAAAATTAGAAGCACCCACCACAATATCTACCTACCTACCTACATTCATGCTCAGTTTTTCTGTTTTATCACTAAGAGTAAAAGCCAGTCCTTCAATTTTGTGCACTAGATTCCATCCCCTTTCTCCTACTCACTGACATCTTTTGAGTGGTTCTCTCCTGTACATCATCAGATTTTCCTTTTCTACTGGATTTTCTCCCATTTTAAAACATCTTTCTTATCATGCACATTTGGAAGAATGCTGACAATTGTTGAACCTAGGTGGAGGGCACCAGGGTATTTATTGTACTCTTCTTTTTTTTTTTTTTAAGATGTTGCGGGTAGGAGTTTATTAATTAATTTATTTATCTTTGCTGTGTTGGGTCTTCATTTCTGTGCTAGGGCTTTCTCTAGTGGTGGCAAGCGGGGGCCACTCTTCATCATGGTGCGCGGGCCTCTCACTATCATGGCCTCTTGTTGCGGAGCACAGGCTCCAGATGCGCAGGCTCAGTAGTTGTGGCTCACGGGCCTAGTTGCTCCGCGGCATGTGGGATCCTCCCAGACCAGGGCTCAAACCCGTGTCCCCTGCATTAGCAGGCAGATTCTCAACCACTGCGCCACCAGGGAAGCCCCTATTGTACTCTTCTTTTAATTTTTCTCTATGATTAAAAATTTTCATAATAAAAAAGTTGTGGAGGTCCCTTCCTTGATCCCACTTCCCTCTGAAGATATCACCTCATTCCTCTTGTTTCTCTTATAGTAAAACTTCTCTACAGAGTTGTTGATACGCACTCTCTGATTTTCTTCCCTCCCCTTTTGTCTTGGACTCCACTCCAATCAGGCTTTTTTGCCCTGACACTTCACTGAAATATCTCTGAATAAGATAATTACCATGTTGCTAGATCCAGTGGTTAAATACTCAGTCCTCAATCTTTTTGACCCATCAGAAATATATAATGCATTTGATCACACTCTTTTTCATGAAACCTCTTCTTAATCCTTTAAACTCTACCACCTGGGAGCCTTTTCAAATGACACATTTTAGGCACCACCCCAGATCTATGGAATTGAAGACTGCATTTTAACAAGATCCCTGAGTGATTTGTATGCATACTAAAGTTTGAGAAACTCTACTTTAAATCATATTCTGATTTTCCTTCTCCTTACTATCTGTTCCTTCTCAGCTAATTCTTTTTCAACTCCTTAACCTCCCTAAATATTGGAATAGTCCAGGGATTACGTTCCTTTGGTAATCTCATCCAGTTTCGTGAGTTAAAATACCATTTAATTACCTTTTCTGTGCCAGTCTCCAGCCAGTTCATTTCCTCTGAACTCCAGACTGTCATATCTAACTGTGTGCTCAACATCGCTTGATTGTCTAATGGACATCTCAAATTTAAGATGTCTAGTTCTGAGGTCCTGATCTTTTTCCTCAAACCTGCCCTTCCAAACAGTCTTTTCATCTCAGTAACTGGCAACTCTGTTCTTAGGCTGCTTATGCCTGACATTTTGTACTTAATTTTTGACTCCTTTCTTTTTCTCATACCATACAACCAATCTGTTAATCAGCTCCTGTTAGCTCTATCTTTAAAGTATATCTAGACTCTTACAACTTCTCATCACCTATTTTCCTGTCACCGTGATTCAAGCCACAGTTATCTCTTGGCTGGATGAGTGCTTTGCTTCCACCCTTACCCACCCTCAGCTTACTCTCAGCACAGCAGCCAGAGTGGTCCTTTGAAGACTTGGGTCAGATTACGTTGCTCCTCTGCTCCTCAAGTGTCTTCACATTTCATGCAGAAAGGAAGCCTTATAATAGTCCTTGTAATGTGACCACCACCACGACCCTTCCTCCCCCACTGCCTATTTTACTCCCTCTCTCAGCTCATTCACTACTCTTCTCCCTCTTGCTCTTTCTGTTCCCAGCCAGTTTGCCTTCTTTGCCATTCTTAGAACATGGGAAGTACACACCTGCTGTAGGACTTTGCCCTTGCTAGTCCCTCTGCCTACTGTGTTCTTATCCCATATCTGCATGACTCCCTCCCCTCCTTTGAATCTTTACCCAAAATGTCCTTTGTAAAGAGGCCCTCCCTGGCCTAAAATTACAACCCCCTACAACTTAGCATTTTCTGTCTCCCACCTATAGAATACAGTATATTCTACTCATACATCTTTTTTATTTTCTATCTTCTATACTAAAATGCAAGCCCCTTGAGGGTAGGGATTTTCTGCCTTATCTCCAAGACTTAGAACTGTTGTTGCTTAGCACATGGTGGGCTTTCAATAAATATGTGTTAAATAAGTGGAAGAAAGAACCTATGAAGGTGAACATAATTATTATCTCCATTTTACAGGTTAGGAATCCAAAACTTAGAGAAATTATGTCATGTACCCAAGGTCGTATAGCTAGTAAGTGATACAGTTGGAATTCAAAGTGAAATCTGTACACTCAAAACCCATGCCCTTTCCACTATGCCTCTCTGGTCATGTCACTTAGGTCCTCTGAGCTCTGGTTTTCCCATCAGCATAAGTGGCATTATTGCCTTTTTGCTTGCCTCACAAGGAAACAAAAAGGTTATAAAACCAAGTGATGTAAAAATATCCTGAGAACTTGAAAATGCTTTACATGTACAAGAGGGTGATAGTAATTCTTTGTTTTCTTATAGAAGTTTTACAGTTTTTGCTTTTAGTTTTAGTTCTTCAACCCACTTCAAATTGGTATGAGGTAAGGGTTGAAGGTTTTTTTTCCTCATACGGGTATCCAATTGTCCCAGGAACATTTTTTCAAATATCTATCCTTTCCCACATTGAGCTGTCTTGCTCTTATAAATAAACAAATATCATGATTCTGATTTTATGTATTTGGGCTTATGAATGTTTGAAATGAACTTAAAAAGAGAGAATAGCATAGTTTTTGCTATTCCATCAATATCATGATATTCCATGTTTACAATACATTCTCATTTATTCTCTTCAGGCCAGTGTTGTACTTAAGAAACAATGATGAGAATATTTTCCAAAGAGGAATTATACCCTCTCTAATGCAGGTCCCAGATAGGAAACAAAAAATACATACAAATATCATATTCATGGACTAGAACACTCAACATTGTTAAGATGTCTGTTCTTTCCAAATTGATCTATAGAATCTATCGGTTCAGTGCAGTCCCAGTCAAAGTCTCAGCAGGATTTTTTGTAGAAATTGACAAGTTGATCCTAAAATGTATATGGAAATGCAGTGGCTAGAATAGTCAAGACAGTTTTGAAAAAGAACAAAGTTGAAGGACATTTAGTGTGAGATTTCAAAACTTTCTATAAAGCCACAGTAATCAAGACACTGTGATATTGGCATAAGGATAGATGTGTGAGTCAACACAGGGAGGAAAGAAAGCCTACAAATATATCTATTATGTCTGTGGTCAATTGTCTTTTTTTTTTTTTTTTTTTAACCAAGATGCTAGGGCAATTCATGGAGAAAGGATAGTCCTTTCCACAAATGTTGCTGGGACAACTATATATCCACATAGGATAAATAAATAGCCCTTTCCTGATACAAGGCATGAATATTCATTCAGAATGGATCACAGACCTAAGACTAAAAGCTGAACATCTAAAACTTCTAGAAGAAACATAGGAGAAAATCACTGTAGCCCAAAGATAGGCAAAGATTTCCTAGGACACAAAAATTAAGAACCGTAGAAGAGGGCTTCCCTGGTGGCGCAGTGGTTGAGAGTCCTCCTGCCGATGCAGGGGACACGGGTTCGTGCCCCGGTCCGGGAAGATCCCACATGCCGCGGAGCGGCTGGGCCGGTGAGCCATGGCCGCTGAGCCTGCGCGTCCGGAGGCCATAACAGTGAGAGGCCCGCGTACCGCAGGAAAAAAAAAAAAGAACCGTAGAAGAAAAAATTCGTAAATTGGACTTCATCAAAATTCAAAACTTTTGCTTTTTGAAAGACATTGTTAAGAAACTGAAAAGACAAGCCCCAGTCTTGAGGAAGATGTTTGCAAGATACATTATCTGGTTAAAGAATTGTATCCAAAGCATATATAGAACTCATACAACTCAGTAATACGACAAACTACCCAGTGGAAAAATGGGCAAAAGATTGTAGTAATTTATTAAAGAATATAAAAGAATGGCAAATAAGCAATGCAAAGATGTTCAATATGTTAGGCATTAAAATAGACAAGGTTCCCCTGCACACCCGCTAGAATGCTTATAATCAAAGCCAACAATACCAGGTTTATTAGCAAGGATGCAGAGTAACCAGAATTCTTATACATTGCTGGTGAGGATCTTAAATGGTACAACCACTTTGGCAGTTTCTTTTAAAATTAAAATTACCATATGAGCAATTCTAATCCTACTGATTTCCCCAAAAGAAATGAAAACAAGTCAACAACAAAGATATGTACATGAATGTTTATAGTATGTTATTCATAATTGCCAAAAAACACAACAACCCAAATGTCTGACAGGTAACTGGGTAAGTTATGGTATATCTGTACCCTCTTAATATTGCATGCAGCCAGTGTGTGAATCTCAGGATCATGCTGAGCAAAAGAAGCCATATGTTTATGTGAAATTCTAGAAAAGGCAAAACTAATCGCTAGTGACAGAAATCATTATCAGTGGTTGCCTGAGCCTAGTGTGGGTGTTATTAATTGCAGAAATGTGTGAAGAAACTTCTAGGGGTGATGGATATCCGTCTTGATTGTGGTTGGTCTTTAGACAAGTGTATATATATGTGTTTGTGAAAAACCCTTTAAACTGCATAAAAATCGGGTGCATTTTTGTGTTGTATACTAGTTATACCTCTCAATAAATTTGATTTTTTTAACGCGACAGAAACTGAAAAATCTAAGTAAAAATAGAATTTAGGCCACTATAGAGCACAACTGAAAAATGTGTGAACTCCATGTATTAAGGATTTTAATTACTTTAAAGTGGTAAATGATTACTGACTACACAGGAGTAGCAGAAGGGCATTCCCTTCGGTCTTGCTCACTTTCCACATTGTGATTATGAGGGCTTGGAGGGCAACAAAGTAGAAGGGAGACCAGAATTTGAAACTGTATTTGGATAAAATAACACCTTGTCACCACCGTCACGCATACCAGTCCAGTCAACTGCTGAATTCTCTATTGGTGTCAGAGGAGAGATTTAGCTTGCTGTGTGAAGACTGATGAACTTTTTTGAAATTGTGTAGCATTAGATGAAAGAGGACTGAAGTGCTAATGTCTGTGTAGGCCAGTCGTTTGGTTTTAGAAATAGTAGAAAATACAAGAAAATAGCAGCAAACTTGAGTGAGAGTTACTTGAGGCTTTTATAAATAGACTAGACTGGTAAATGCCTGCACCTACAGATGGTGTAGGCATAGTATTTGAATTTCAGCAAGGTATTTGAATAATATTTCTCATGATATTCTTGAGGATAAGATGGAGATATGTAACAAATATGAAGAATTTAACTAGGTTCATAACTGTATTATTGTCATACCTGAAGGTCTTAAGCTAGGAGATTTTTGTTCTCCTTCTTCTCTTGAATCTGACTGCGTATTTACAGATAACTTAGATGAGGGCATCGTTAGCATGCTGATCTTTTATAACTTATTTTTTAGTGAAAAGTAACATTTTAATAAGCTGAAATTATAGGTCATGTCTACAAAATATGAAGTCTTATCCAGGTCCAAAAAAGAGAAGTATACAAATGTTGGATGAGGGAAATGGTTTTGTAGGAGCAACGCAAGAACAACAACTCTCTAGGGTTGTAATTGAATATAATTTTAATAGGAGTCGGTTGAGTGACTGTGGCTGCCATAATAGTAATGGCTGGTGCAATAAACATTTTTTCCCGCTGTAAGGAAGATGAAGATTAATTTGGGTTTTGTTTTTGTTCTGTTTTTCCAAATGTAAGTGAGATCATACAGTATTTGTCTTTCTCTGACTTATCTCACTTAGCATAATGCCCTCAAGATCCATCCATGTTGTCATAAATGGCAGGATTTCCTTCTTTTTTTATGGCTTATTCCTGTGTGTATGTATGTGTGTGTTACATTTTCTTTATCCATTCATGGACGCTTAGGTTGTTTCCACGTCTTGGTTGTTGTGAATAATGCTGCAGTGAACATGAGAGTGCAAATAACTCTTTGAGATCCTGATTTAAATTTTTTTGGATATATATATACCCAAAAGTGGGATTGCTACATCATATGGTAATTCTGTTTCTAATTTTTTGAGGACCCTGCAGTCTGTTTTCCATAGCAGCTGCACCAATTTATATTCCCACCAACAGTGCATAAGTATTCCCTTTACTCCTCGCCAGCACTTGGTATTTCTTGTCTTTTTGATAATAGCCATTCTAACAGATATGAGGTGATATCTCATTGTGGTTTTGATTTGCATTTCCCTGGTGATTAGTGACGTTGAACACCTTTTCATGTATGTACCTGTTGGCCATTTGTATGTCTTCTTTGGGAAAATGTCTATTTTTAAAACTAAATTGGGGTTTTTGCTACTGAGTTGTATGAGTTCTTTATATTTTTTGGGTATCCCCTTATCGGATATATGATTTGCAAATACTTTCTCCCATTTGGTAGGTTGCCTTTTCATCTTGTTGGTGGTTTCCTGTGCTGTGCAGAAGCTTTTTTGTTTGGTGTAGTCCCACTTGTTTGTTTTTGCTTTTGTTGCCTTTACTTTTGGTGTCAGACACAAACAACTTGTCATCAAGTCCAATGTCAAGGAGCTTACTGCCTATGTTTTCTTCTAGGAGTTTTATGGTTTCAGGTCTTACATTTAAGGGGAGGATGAAGATGAGAATCTCACTCTAGTTTGTGTTGATCAGATCAAATCTAGAGCATTGTATTTCCTTTCGGGGCATCATATTGTGGTCTAAAAAGAATGTTGAAAAGCTGAATCTTGGATAAGACCTTGGAAGAAGCAGTGTAGAGAACAAATTTTACTGGATGATTTGCCAGCTTTAAGATTAAATTGAGTCTGTAAATGGACACTTTTTCTTTTACAAGGAAGGAGACTCCTAACAGAAACCTATCAAGAGAATGATATTCATTTAGTTTATAGCATGTTTTTTCTTTCCTGCTACTTTTATAAACTTATAAGGTTCTACTTAACATCTTCGAAAGGTAAGAAGGCGGTCCAATTTAATTGTCCTATGTAATGGATAGATTTTTGCATCATCTGTAGCAAAGTCAGTTTATTCTTATTCCCTTCCTTACCCTCAACCAGTTATGTGGTTTTTGGCGTCTTCCACTGTAACTGGTTGGTGCTTAGGAAATAATGGTTTAGTGTCAGCCTATAATATAATTATTTAGGGTAGTAATTACTCTGGAATATTATGTAGGGATTGAGGTATGATACCTATCCCATTTTTCCAGCTGGGGAATTTAAGTCTCTTTTCTTTCCAACCTTCCATTATATAGACCTGGATTTCTGTTCTTTTGCTGCTTTTGTTATAGAAGTGTTACAGAAAGAGTTTATTAAATGAGATATAAGTTAGTAAAGCAATTTCTAAACAATAGAGGATTACACAAGAATAAAGTAGTATTATTTCAAGTTGCAGCTATATGCAACTTTGGCCTATAATAGATTTATGCTGTTTATGGTTATATCACTAGCTCAGCCATCATATTTATATCTTGTTAATTACCTAGTACTTTCTTGGCCAGAAATTTTCTGTCTTCAGCCCTCTAGTTACATTTCTGTCTACCTTATTCTTGCTGTATTTCTTTGTATCAGATTTGTTGAGAGGATTGACACTATCCATCAAGAAATACCTTTATCTTCCCATCTTATAACTTCATCATGCCTCCGTATTCTCATGCATACCATCCATTTGTTGTTATTGTTGTTTTTATTTCAAAGGAGACAGAATGTCTTTTCAAAGACCAACACCTTATCTGTGCACTAAATACCAGACTGAAGCACTGAGCTCCACCGCCAGCACCATCACCTGTCCCCTTTTCTTTCTAATGAGGATAAGGTCTCCCCATCTTGGAACAGCTTTTGATTGAGACTCATTTTTCTCCATCTGTTTTTTACCTTTGTTTGCCACTGCAGAACTTTTTAAGCAAATGAGACCTATGACATCATGTTTTTTTTCAATGGAAGAGTGACAGTGTGATGTAGTATATCAAACGCTAGGCCTAAAAAATCATAACAGCAAGATAAGTTCAGATTGTGATAAATGCTGTGAAGGAAGTAAACAGTATCATGTAAGAGTAATTGGAGGAGAAGGAGTTACTTGTATAAACAAGTAATTTTAAATGAAAATTTGGTCTGAGAAAAAATTTCGAGATCTTGATCTCTGGATGAGAAAATTTAATTGAAGGTTTAAAATTTAATTGAGAAAGCATAAATAATAAACTTAATTATTTGCAAATCTTTCATTTTTAACAGTGTTCATTACATAATTTTGATTATATCATTTGAATTTTAAGGTTTTACTTTAAGGCAAAATTTATTTCCTAACAGTCATTGTTAGATTTCAGAAGTCTCATATGTCTGTTCTTTCCAGTATTAAATGAAGAAAAATAACCTTGATTAGGACATTATATGCATCTTATCGTAGTTGATTCAACAGATATGTATTGAATACCTGCCACGTGCCAGACACTGTACTAGGCACTGGGGATAAACAGAAGTAAACTAGACACAGCTCTTTCCCTCAGTCAATTCAACTAAGACAGTTTTTAGGGGTATCAGATGATTTAAACTTACCATTGACTTTGAAATAGATTCACTGTGTCCATTACATTAGAAAGTAAGCACATCACTAGTTTTAAGAAGGTCTTTTTAGAATATATAATTCTACTTTTAAAAATAGTTTTATCAAATGGAGTTTACATTCCAAATAGAAAATGAACATAGGTGAAAAAAATACATGAATCAAACTGTTAAAATAATTACTACATAACTGAACAGGGGAAAGAAAGATCACTTGTGGTTGACTCTTGGGAAAGCTTCACTTAGGAGTCATAATGTATATTGAATCTTAAAGAATAAGTATGATTCAGTAGAGAATAGAATGAAAGCTAATTTGGTGTGAGAGGGGAGCATTGGTCACAGAGGTGGGATTAAATACCAAGGTATACTTAAAGGACCTGGATAAATAGGCTTGACTGGAGTGGAAGGTTTGTATTGGTAAATAGTAAAAGATAAAGCAAAGTCTTTCAATAGAAAAGATTTTGGTTGTACCATAATAGTAATATGGTCCTAAAATCCTTAGTTCACTTGCAGTCTATTTTACTATTTCTTATTTAAAGGGGTTATGTACAGTTTGCAGTTGTATCATGATTCTAAATAAATCTTTATTTATACCCCTAAATGTGTTCTGTAGATACTGAGGCCAGAGTCTTTAGCTCTACTCAGGTTAAAATGATGTTTTGTTTTTCAGTTACTTACACGCCAAGTCAATCATCCACAGAGACCTCAAGAGTAATAGTATCCTTCTTGAATTTGTCTGCGAAGTTTGAAAACATCCTGACCTTTTCTCCTGCATTTTATCTTCACATTATGTAAAAACAGTTTTCATGCTAAGTTCAATAATACACTGTAAAGGGAATTAATAAATGGGTTTACACAAGAGTATAGTAGTACAAGGTACTACAACCTGCTTTTGGTTTTTGAACAATTGACCATTACAAAAAAACCTATCAAGTCATTATGATAGTAGGACTCTTTGCTTGCTTGTTTATGTTCTATAAGCACTACAAGATGCATAGTTTTGTAGCTATCTACTAGTTTCTTTCAGTGCTCTGACCTTGCTCAGTGGTAGTTGAGATGTAACTGAAGGCTCTACATTATATAACAATGAGGTGAGAAAAACGTAACGTTTCGTCTTCCATAAGCCCAAATTAAGATCCTGTCTGCCAGTTGCCTTCCTTCATTCCAGTGAAGAGCCTTTACAGCTTTCCCAGCAGTGCCAGAAAGATATTTGGGCCTACATTACTAAAATCTAATGGGAAAGTTTCAATGTCTCCCATAAACTTAGGAAAACATCTCACCTCATCCTACCACATTTCAAGCACCAAATATCTTAAAAGCAGGTCACAGAGTCCAAATAACACTGTTTTTAAAACATATTTATTAACTTTAAAAGGAAATATGAAGTACTATACTTCTTTAAAGAATATCATAATATATAGAATTATAGAAATTAGATCTCTTACCTAAATTTTTCATAATGGTTGCTTTGATAGGAAAATGAGATCTGTTATTTTCCTTTACTTACTACACCTCAGATATTTTTCTTCATGAAGACCTCACAGTAAAAATAGGTGATTTTGGTCTAGCCACAGTGAAATCTCGATGGAGTGGGTCCCATCAATTTGAACAGTTGTCTGGATCCATTTTGTGGATGGTAAGAATTGAGGCTATTTCTCCATTAATTAAATTTTTGGACCCTGAGATGCTGTTGAGTTATTAGAAAGTCACTGAAGATTTCAACTATATAGTATTTTCATAGTTCTCAGTATTCACAAAAACCAATGTTGATCTTACTTTATATATAAATAGATTTTAACTTTTTTCTTTATCTTTAAAAAGAATATTATGAAACCAGTTTCAGTATATTTCAAACAAAAAGTGTATTTTATAAACACTGTTTAAATTTTATTCAGATTGTCTCTTTAAAATATTTTGTGTTCAGAATGTTCTGTGTATCCGGTTTCAAAAAAAAAAAGTATGCAATTTAAGCAGGTGTGATCTGCAGCCATTATTAAGGTTTCAATAAAAGAATTACTCCTTTTAAGAGAGAGACTGTTTCACAATCTTATTTAAGCCTAAATTGGAAAGTTACTTTCTTTAGACTAGAAAGAACTGTATAATTATGGGCAGCCGGGAAAGGAAAGACAAAAAGAAAAATGAAAGGTAGATTTTTAACACTGTCAGTTTTGTGGGCCCTGCATAGCTCTTTCTTTCTTTCTTTATTCCTATTTCTGCTTTGCGGAAAATAAGAAAGATAAGTTATAAGAGAAGGGAACTAAAACTTCTGTGCAGTTACTTTCAGCAGGCTGTGAAAAGGGCAGCATAGGATCATTTTCTTAAGCCAGCTGTTCTCAGAAGGGTCCTTAAGACCCTGTCAGAGGTCCCCAAGGTCATCCTGTGTGAAACTAGATTTTTCTTCATATTCTTCAACACATCAGAGCAGATTGAATGCATAAGCAAATATGTGACTCTAGCTGACTGCTGTTAAACCAGTCAAAAAGAATTGCAGGGACTTCCCTGGTGGTCCAGTGGTTAAGACTCCACGCTTCCACTGCAGGGGATACGGGATCAGTCCCTGGTCGGAGAATGAAGATCCCACATGCCGCGCAGCATGGCAAAAAAAAGAAAGAAAGAAAAAAAGAATTGCAGTACTATTCTTCTCACTAAACTTTGTTTTTGAAAATACAGTTACTTTTCATTAAAAAAAATGGGTGATCTATGTTAACATCTAATGACTGTTTTGTTATTTAAATTAAT
This sequence comes from Stenella coeruleoalba, assembly GCF_951394435.1. NCBI lineage: Eukaryota > Metazoa > Chordata > Mammalia > Artiodactyla > Delphinidae > Stenella > Stenella coeruleoalba. Next base: position 92,039,061 of record NC_137155.1, on the reverse strand, counting down.
AAATATTTTAACAGTTTCTCAGTTAAGTTTTAATATGATGAATATCCACAGGTATAATCCACATAAACAGAAGCTTCTTGGGGTTGTCCATAATTTTTAAGACTGAAAAAGAGTCCTGAGACCAAAAAGTTTGAGAACATCTGCTCCAAGCTGAATACAGGGTGTCCCAAAACTCTTAGTGCAGTTTTAAGCTTTAAATAACTGAATCTGCAGTAAGACTTTGGGACACCCTGCTGGAAATAGAAAAGCTGCAAGGGCTTTCAAAGCCACATTGGCCTAAATTCCCTGAACTTATCTGTAGCAGTTCCATAAAGAGAATTCCAAGGTAGGATTCTGAATTAGTCAAGATACGCCTAGGGTTAAATTTGGCCGTGATTTCTTGTAATAATAACTGGCATTAGAGTGGCAAGGTGGGAAGGGGGCAGCATTGGACTAGGAGTCAGAAGGTCTGTACTCTCGTGCTCTGTTTGACTCTTAACTTGCACGTTCCTTGACCTCCTCCAAGTCTCTCCATCTTTAACATTGGGTTGAACTAGTGGATTTTGAATGCATTTTCTCAGGTTTAGTAATTAGAGTTAGCTATATTTTTTTCTTCAATATGTTTGTTTTAATAAATAATTATAAACAGGAAGCTAATTAATAATTGTAATCTGGATCTCAGATACCTTTAAGGCATATACCTTGTAACAAAGATAACAGTGTATCCTAAGGGGGAGAGAAATTGCAAAACCTACAATTATAAAGAAACAATTGTTACATGTTTTAAAGGTGTGTTTATTTTAACTACTGCGGGGAAAGTTAGGCTCAGTCAAGTCTCCAGATTTGTCCTTTTCCAAAAACCTTAGTTTATACAGTTTATAGACTACTATTACACATGAAGGTTTATATTTTCTTTTAATTTCTTTTTTGTTGATACCTGGGTAGATGGGTTCATCCTTTATTCCATCAAGCTGCGTTTTAAGACAAGAGATTAGTCAGTAGTACACTTAATTGTTGAGTAAAATCCTTTTGGGTTGATATTGCCTTCAGAAACAAATATGGTATTTCCATAGACTAGGAGAGAAGAGTTTGTTCAGAACCAAAGGTTATGTAATTCGCTGAATTATTTACAATAGTATTCTCAACCTTGCTTTATTTATATCTTAAAGAAGAAAGAAACTTCTGTGAAAATTTTTACAAATTACTAAATTAATTGAAAATAAATCATGCGTTTCTTATAAATAGATCCCATACGACATTTCATCAAACGATCTACCAACAACAGTGAGATAAAACTAAATTTTAAAAGGGTAGTTCTTACACTGTCCCTCACAGAAATTGTGTTCTGGCTTTGAAAATTATGTCTGTATCATAACCAGCCTCTTATATTCTGGCTTGTTCATTACATCACAGTTGTATGTGGTTTATTTTGCGCTGTACTACCAAGAGCAGTTATCAATAAAATATATGACAAAAGCAAATAGATAAAACCTTCTTCACTGCATGCCCCCGCCCCCCCGCAATCCTTTACTCTCATCTGGATCTCCCACACATCTTTCATCAGTGGTTCTCAACCTTGGTTGGACATTAAAGTCATCTGGGGAACTATAAAAACTCACAATTGAAGCTGTTCCCATCCCCAGACTCTGATGGTATATTATTGGGCTAGAATGTAGTCTGGATGTTGAGAGGTTAAAGGCTGCACAGGTGAGTCTGTTTTGCAGGTGAGGCTGGATGCTCTTACTGCCTGCCTTGAGAGATAGCCTGACCTGCCTTACCCTGACCAATAACCAAGAATCCTGTCCCAGGTCTTTCATTTTTGCAGTTAGTCCTGGTTTTGGTATCAAGTTAATGTTTTCACAAAGTTTTTTTAATACCCTGCAGTTGCTCTAATTTCTTCCAAATGAAACAATACAGAAGATGCAAGGTGAAAGAACTCCTTTAAGCTAAGATTTAATCAACTGTTTATTGTATTTCATGTAAACAGCTAATAAGAAATCTATCTGTAGAATACAGTGACTGAAATGTGTAAAAATGTAACAAATATGATTAGATCTGTATCTTTGCCCAAGAAGCAGCAGCCAAAAGATTCTTTATACCATCTTCTACTAAATCTACCTACTGTCTATTGCTTTTGTTAATAAAGCATCCATAGCATATTTATACCGTTTTTGGAGGCAAGAAAGGAGTTTGAGTTTATCAGTCTTGAAATTTTACCTTTATTGTCTAAGGTGCCCTGAGATAAGGAGAATCATTTGTACCAATGGGAAAACTTAAATTCTAAGGTGATTACCATAGTGGTTGTGCTACTTCCAAACATCTCATAACAACAGGTCTAGTATTTCTTTCCTGAATCAGGAATGGAAGGTAGGAACTCACTCTTGATAGGGTAAGTCATGGGAAAAATTCAAATGGCAGTGATGGTATTTTGTACAGAAAGAGGGCAGCTGATAAAATTATAAAATCTTAGTAATGTATATAGAATCTCAGCTAGTACTGCCTCTCTCAGAGTTTACAGAGCATTTTTTTAAATTTATCTTTCATAATCAGTTTTATTTCTTTGGCCATAAGTAAGAGAATTGATTACATATTACATGGGTTATTTAATGATAGAAACATTGTTCTGGGAATTATAATAGTTTGGTTTTCAGTCTTCATTCAGTTGATGTGAAGAATAAACAAGAATATTTTTCTTTTTATGTTCTACCAGGCACCAGAAGTAATCAGAATGCAAGATAAAAACCCATATAGCTTTCAGTCAGATGTATATGCATTTGGGATTGTTCTGTATGAATTGATGACCGGACAGTTACCTTATTCAAACATCAACAACAGGGACCAGGTAAATATTTACCATCTCTCGAGGTTCATTTTACTGTTTGTAGAAAGGCTCCAGTTCATTGTAGAAAAGAGGTATTGGATCCTGGGTAAGCATGAAAGATAGATCTCTTGATCTTTGTCACCAGTTTTAGAACCTTTTGTATACTGTTGGCAGTAATAGTAGCATGTAAGGCCTTTCCTGGAAATACCATGCTTAAATCTTGTAGTGGAGTGAAACTCCTGATCTTCTGACTAGAAACTAGAGATGCAATAATGATTATACCTCATGCCTCTTGACCATGGCACAGTTAGAAGAATGAGCTCTGCTGCTACAGCATCTGGACTTATCCCTTTTACTCTATCACAGATTGTGCTCTCTGAGCCAGGCCCTCAGCTCTGAACTTCTTTATATCAAATCCTTTTAAAATTATTAAGATTTCTCCATACTTCTTAAATTTTTAAAACTAGGTAAATGAAAGGACTGTTACATCATGCTTTCATTTTTCTGTGGTGAGAATTCAAGTAGGAGGGAATTTTTTACTTCTCTCTTCCTAAAAGTTTCTGTTCTCTGTTCCTTACCTTCCAAAGTATAGCCTCGTGCAGCTCTTTGCCTTTTCGATCCCAGCCATATTAAATTCACCTAGTCTTTTAATACTGGCCAAGAAAAATGAATTGTCTTTACTGAAATTACCTCATATACCTCAACATTTTAAAAGTGCATGTGTGTGTGTGTGTGTGTGTGTGTGTGTGTAGAGAGATTGCCGCAATTACAGTTAATATAATAGAAAACAATAGTTGACCATATAAACTGTGATTAAATAATATTTATACATTATACTGTGATGTACATGTGAATCACCTGGATAATTTGTTTAAAAAATGGAGATGCTGGAGTAGATTCTGATTCAGTGGGGTGGGTCCAAGCATCTGCATTTTTAATAAGTTTGCTAGTTGTTTCTGATACATACCAAAGTTGAGAATCACCAGTGTAAAGAATCTTCAGAAGCATGAGTGTTTTATGTGTTTGATCATAACCTCCCAACCTAATGAAATGATAATTTTTAATGTATAAATATATTACTTCATTTAGTAGTGTTTTGGTCAACAGTTCAACTCTCAGTCTTTTTGGTGATACTGAAGCTTTCTGAAGATACTGAGTAGCTTTCTCACTAAGAACTTATAACTATCATGTGGTATCAGAGAAGTAATCTAAGTTGTCATATACTTTGCATATGCTTATTGAATCACCATATGGCCCTTACCCAACAGTGGTCTTGATTCTCTATTTTGAGAATTTTAAAAATGACTGCCTTTCTACATAAGTCAGCATAAAACTAATTTTTTAAATTGCTGTTTGGTCTTTCTAACTACTTTCATAGCTTTAGAGTGTTGGATTATAGCTTTAAGTGTTAAAAAGGAATCTATGACCTGGCTTCTGATGATCTGATCTTTTAAGCCTCCATGAAACTTCGATTCAGGACGGACCAAGATAGTAGCTAAAGAACATAAAAACATTGAAACATTGCACTTAGTGTACTTGTGACAGATCCTAGATCACTGAGATGATTGATTTGACGATAGCAGTCTGAAGAGCAAGATTGTCTCTAATTTAGCAGCTTCACGTGCTCTGCCTTTTACGGTCTTATTAACTCAACCATACAGCATAATACCCCATGCCGTGTTTAATTTTCCTATGCATTCTGTTCTTCTAGAGGAATTACGAGGGAATTTTAGTTTAGTTTTAATTGATTTATCATAGAGACTACAAATAATAAAAATTTATGAACCTAAGATCTGGATGAAATCCATTTGTCAGTAAATAAGTTTATTTTAATGAAATAATAAAGTTATATTATGGAAATAAGTAGTAGTGTCTCCAAAATATGGAAAAAGCGTCCCAGAGTTCTGCACTCATCCACTTCTTGGCATTTTAGGTGCTTTGTCCTCCATGGGAGTATAATAAATGATGTGGCAAGGGCTTACTCTCCATGAGAGAAGTAAGTGAGTGACCAACAGAAGGGTAAGGCCTTTACTAGTTAATTCTTTCTGGGAGTATAGTTAGAGCCTTCTGGAATATGCCAGTCTGAAACCAAGTATTTGATGAAGAAAAAGGATATGAAAGAATTATATACTCTTCCCATCATCCCCATTCTACTTCATTACCTTCTAGTCTGCTTTCTTCAAGTGGCGCTTTCCATGGAACTCCCTCTTTTGAATCAGTAACTCTAGTCATCCTCAGTGAAGTAACCCCCAGGTACTGTTCCATCCATCTCCTTGATTTGATTTTTCTTTCTCTCATACTTTGATCTCCATGGCTCTCAGATTGGACTTCTATTTGAAAATCTAGGAATATTCTTTTTTTTCCATGGGAGATAGGACAGCTGCTTCATTACCATATAATATGGTAATGACCCATGCCCCTATACTCTCACCCCCCCATAGTCTGAGGTGGCAGGTTTTGCCTGTAAATTCAAGGCAGGACTCTGGTAAAGCAGTGTGATGTAATGGCAGACCTTGGACTCATGACCTGCATGACCTGGCCACTGTACCTCTCTAGGTATCTTTTCTTTTTCAATTATTAAAAATAAGAGAATGAACTAAAGAATTCCTTAACAGTTACAAAGATTGAGTTCTTTCCTAAAACAGGTTTCTTAGCTCCTTGAGGGATGACCACCTCTATGTTACTTTGCAGAGTAGCATGCCTTTTTACTTCACTTACCCTAGTGCCGAAAGTCTGAGAAATTGCTTTGTCATTTTTTCCCCCTCTTTATCATTCTGTTTTGCTCTCTTTCAGTGCAGCTTCTTTACTAAATTGGGATTAATAATGTGCTCAGTTAAGCTAGGTATATTGGCTTTTTTTTTTATTGGAGCAGACGTGCTGTGTCATCTTAGAAGAAAATAGCATAACATTTATTATTTCACGTGAATTCCAGTTATCATTGCTATAGCAAACCACCAAAAACGTAGTGGCTTAGACAAATTGTAAATCTGCAATTTGAGCTTCTCTCAGTGTGGAAGGCTTATCTCTTTCATATGGTATTATTGGCTGTGGTAGATTCACTGGGTGTTAAAGGATCTACTTCCAAAATGGCTTGAAAACATACCTGAGAAGGTATGTGACCAGTTAGCCGTCAGCTGGAAGCTTAGTCTTGGCCGAGGGCCAGGGGCCTCAATTCTTCTCAACATGGGTCTTTCTGTGACGACTTTTTCACGGGAACCTTGGACTTTCTCACAGTATGGTGGCTGGGTTCTAAGCACAAGATCTCAAGGAGACAGAAAATGATAATAAGTACCAGTGTCTTATCAACATGCAAATTATTTTATTTTAATAAAAAATTTTGATATCTACTGTATGCAAAAGCTGTGAGATATAGAAGGATGCAAAGGTGAATGAAACACAGGCTGTGCTCTCAGTTCTGTTGAGGCAGTGCAGGGGGTGATGTTGAGGATGAGCAGACCTGTGCTCCAGTAACACAGAGGAGTGAATGAAGGGGTAGGGATACCAGGAGTGCGGCTGTAGATGGAGAATGAAAATAACCAGTCCCAGAATTTCAAACTGAGCTATTGATTTTGTAGTTAAGTGCCACTTGAATTTTCTATCCATGAATTACATCCAGGAAAGACCTTTCCTTTAAGCTTAAATAGTTGCAAAGAATGTAATTTCCAGTGTATTATATTGACATTTCAAAAAAAAAGCGTTATATCATTCTTTTAAATGTACCAAATAAAATCTAAACGTCATACTGATTTGATTCTTACCATCATCACTTGTTTAAAAAATAAAAAACCTCGGGCTTCCCTGGTGGCGCAGTGGTCGGGAGTCCACCTGCCGATGCAGGGGACGCAGGTTCGTGCCCCGGTCTGGGAGGATCATGCGTGCCGCCGAGCGGCTGGGCCCGTGAGCCATGGCCGCTGAGCCTGCGCGTCCGGAGCCTGTGCTCCGCGGCAGAAGAGGCCGCGGCAGTGGGAGGCCCGCGTATCGCAAAATAAATAAATAAAAATAAAAAACCTCTTCATTAGTTTTTGGAATTTTACATGGCTCTTTTTTTGTCTGTAAATTATTTGTATCCTACTTCCTCCACAGAATTTTTTCCCTAATGTAACATATTTGTGTGCTCTAAACCCTTTTATTGCTCATTCAAATTATATCTCTGCAACAAAAAAATGTGCTTAAATTTAGAACTAAAAAAGTTTTTCCCAGTGACTTTAGGCTGTTAACTTTTTTAATTCCAAATTATGCTATTAATAATTATTAAATATATAACTGATGAAAATAACATGAGTTTTGATATAAAGAAACAGGTAAAATTTTATTGGAAGTGTGTTTCTTAATGAGCAACATGGGGCTTTTGTTTTCTCTTCAGTCATTTATTTGTGAAAAATATGACCTTTGCTAGAATAAGCTGGGACTTAGCGTCAGTCCTTCTAGTTTTATTTTTAAAGAAGTAAGTGCTGAGGAATATTGTTCAAATAAATAAGAATATGGGAAAGTCAGGAGTTTTGTTATAACCACATGCAGAGTTCAGCAGACCACCTTCAGGTTCAGTAATTCATTAAGTCTTATAGAACTCACTGAAAGTTGTTAATACTCACGTTATGGTTTATTAAAGCAAAAGGATACAGATTAAAATCAGCCAAGGGAAGAGGCACATAGGGCAGAATTCAGGAGAGTTTCACATAGGGAACTTCCAGTTGTCCTCTTCCCGTGGAATTGTGGCCAGCACTCAGTTCTCCTGGCAGTCATGTGTGACAATGTGCAGGCAGTGTTGCCAACCAGGGTAATTCACTGGAGCCTTGAGTTATTGTTGGGCCTCAGTCACGTAGATAACAATTGACCACCTCTGTTGTTGACCTTAGTTTTTAGCCTCTACAGAGGTCAAGCTGATACCATATAACTTAAAGCCCCCTCTGTAGAATCACATTGATAGCATAGACTATCTGACATGACCTTAGACTCCCAGATAAACAAAGGCACTCTTAACAGGCAGGACATTCCAAGGGCTTAGGGATTACCTCCCAGGAGCCAAAGGCAAAGGCCAGCCCTCTCTTTGGGCAAGATTAGTTCTTTACCATAACCATATCACTGCTTATTTGAACTCATTTCTATAGCATACCAAAAATTATATAATAACTTGTCATTTAAAATTATTTTAACAATCAGCTGACAATTCAGTTAATTTTGCTGAAAGCAAAGAATTGGAAACCAACTGTCTTGCAAAGGGATTTGCTACCCATTCATTAGCGTCCAGTTAGACCAATATTTGGAAGCATCCCTTTGGTACCCTCAGCAGTGTTACACGCTGACGCAGTGTGCACGGTAGTTAAATTCCATGTAGGTAAAAGGTGTGCCTTTTGTGAAGTGGGAGAAGGGCAGTTGTGACAGAGGAGATGGAAAGGAGGTTAAACTTTACATCTTCACTTTAGTGGTGCTTGGGCAAATCATCTTATAGTTAAGTAAGGGTTATTACAGCACCAAACAAGAAATAACATAAAATAGCATATCAGACTTGACTGTTCCTAAAATTTATCAGTTCTACCTTGTAACCTGGGATCTCTGACTGGCTCTCTCCACCTTAGCCTCTAGTCTGTCCCTATTGAACCTATTCCCTGTAAGATCAAAACCCCTCTCTCTTCCATGACACCTAAGACTGTTAACATCTGTCTCTGCCCACTTTCAAAAGAACCACAAGTCACAAAATTAGAAATGTAAGAAATCAGAAAAATTATAAATCTCTGTACCCAGGGAAGACAAGGCTTTTTACTTTATTAAACATTAAATTTTAGTTCCCAGTAGCTTTACCTTCCCTCTGGAGGAGGGTCTGGTTCTCAGACTTATATAACTAAATGCCCCATTAGAGTTTCCTCAACAAAAGAATTTAAAATTCAGATGCCAAAACAACTGTTAAAAAGGTTAACTATTTTGGTTGAGTAGAAGAGGCCCGATCTGTGTTTCAGAATGATTACTATCAGTGGGAAAATGGATTGGATAAGGAGAGACTGGAAGCATGCGGAGCAGTTAGGAGACCTTTGCAGTAGTCCAGGGGTCATGAAGATTTCGCCTTGCAGCACATTAAGTATTGATTCCCCACAGTCTATGGTATATAGGAATCAGAATACTAGTAGCATTGTGTTTTTTAACCTTCTATTGAAGTGTAATGTACATACAGGAAAGTACATGTCATAAGTGCACAGCTTGTTGAATTTTCAATGTTTATATATTTTTCAACTTATCTACAAGGTTATATGATTTGCCTTTTTTTTCCTCCCCAGATAATTTTTATGGTGGGACGAGGATATCTATCTCCAGATCTCAGTAAGGTACGGAGTAACTGTCCAAAAGCCATGAAGAGATTAATGGCAGAGTGCCTAAAAAAGAAAAGAGATGAGAGACCACTCTTTCCCCAAGTAAGAAAAAGCTTTATGTTACCTAGAAGGACAGACTAATATTCTGATGCAGATTTTTAAGCACTTTTTAGAGCACAGTTTGTATTTTACGGATTTGGATTCCATGTGATTATGTGCAGACTCCAGATAAGTAAACACATAAAGGTGATTTTATAAAGGTTGAACAGTGGTACACCTAAAAACTTAGGATCCCAATACAAAATATACAGAAAGATTTTGCTTTTGTCTAGCAGTTCTCAAACTTTTTGGTCTCAGAACTGTTTTCTACACTTAAAAATTATTGAAGAACCCCAAAGACCTTCTGTTTGTGTAAGTAGTAATTCCCATTTTAGAAATTAATACTTTTTAAAATATTTATTTATAAATTTATTTAAACATAATAAAACCATTACATGTTAAATAATGTTTTATGAAAAATAATTATATTTTCCCAAACAAAAAAATTTCGAAAAAAGTGGCATTGTTTTAGACTTTTCGCAAATCTCTGCAAAAAGAAGATAGCTGGATTCTCTGCTTTGCATTCATTATGTTGCAATATCTTACATTATATAGCCTCTGAAAACTCCACTTACACTTGTAAAATAATGAAAGTAAAAAAGACAAATAATATCTTAGTGCTAGTATAAAAATAGTTTTTCTACAGACTACACTTTGTGCACTGCTACTTTTATTCTTCTTGATGGTAAAATTAAACAGGTTGCAAGCATCCCTTTAATGTTAGGTTTTTTTGAGGGGCATTTTTACCTGGGACAAAAAGAGAAGGCAACTGTTGGTACTGTCTGCCGTTCTCTGATTCTTGGAAACTTTCCATTGTTTTTTATCTTTTCAAGTTGGAAGGCTAAAGCCCTCAATTTAATAATCTTTCATAAGCCTCATGAACTGGAACTAAGTACCTGAACAGTCTTAGAAGGTTTAGCTGTAGTAGATATTGTAATATAAATTCCGTGTTTTATAATGCCTAGAAAAATCACGATAGCGCTGTATAAATCTGTCCCAATGAGTCAGTACAGTTTTCAGGTGGGAAGTGCTGACTCCCATAACTCAGCTACCATGTGGTCCTTTGTGAATGCTATCAGTCCTAGCTCAGTTTCTTAGAAGTCAGTGTTACAGGAATGTGTGAATCTTTTATCCCTATCTAAAGAATTAAAGATTGAATTTTTGCTTTTAACAAGTCTCTCAGGGGCTTGTCCCAGAGCAGGGAGGGGAGGCTGAATGGCTGCATAGGTAGTTATATGTTTTACATATTGGAATTCTACGTTACTATTCCTTTGAGGAAGAGTTGGGTTTTTTTAAACCCAGAAAACCACTGGTTTAAGACCATCAAAATAAACGACCGGTATTGTTGGCCATTGTGAGCAGGACTCTGCACCCTGTTCTCTTTTCACATTCCAGGTGCTAGGGTTTCCTATTAAACGTGGTTGATGTACATTAATAATGCAGATTATATCCTTAGGCTCACTTTTCAAATGGTATTAAAAGGGACAAAATGGTCATATTTCTTAATATAAGTAATATTTTATTCTTTTCATGGTATCAGAAAATGAAATACATATATGAGTATTCCAGATTATTAAAAGCTGCCCCTTTTAAGTATTATTTTTAAATTTTCATTACAGGATGTCTCTTCACACCATACACAAACATAAATTTCAGATGGCTAAAGGTTTATATGTAAAAAACAAAACTATAAAATAACAAATCATTTTTATAACCTTAAGGTAGGAAAGGCTCTCCTAAGCAAGAGGCAGAATCCAGAAGTTATAAAGGAAAAGGTTAGCAGGTATGACTACATTAAACATTTTAAAATTTCTATATAGTAAAAATAATATTGAAAGGAAAACACTGAGAAAAATAATTGTAGCATGTATAATAAAGAGTGTTTATGCTATACAGAGGACTCCTACAAATCCATAAGTAAAAGGTAATCAAAGGAAAATCAACAAAGAATATGCACTGGTGATTCACAGAAGAAGTACAAATGCGGAATGAACTTAAGCACAGGATGTTAGGAATAATAACATCAGTGATAATCAGTAAAATGCAAAGTCACAATTGTGAAATACATTTTGATTTTGTCTCTGAGATTGATAGTATCCAGCATTGGGTACAATGTTGGGAAGTAAGGAAGGAATGTTGGTAAGAATGTAAATTGGTTTGACCTTTTTTGAAAGGACTTGGTAGACTCCATAAACTTAAAATACATACACCTTTTGCTCTGGTAATTCCACTCCTGAAAATCTATGCTATATGCTACAGAATCTGCCCCCACAGGTATCCGGATAAAGACTGTTAACTGTAACTGGAAAAATTAAAGACATAAAGATCAAGGTATCTCTCTGTAGATGGCTTGGATGTCAGTGAGGGAAAAAGAAAGCAATGCAGAAAAATGTGTACTGTGATACCACTTTAAATGGTGGTGAGGGAGGGGATGGGCTCTGTTTTCATATGTGCATGTTTATGCATAGGAAAGGTCCAGAAGAAAGTATAGACTCCTTAACAGTGGTTACCCCTGGAAGGTAGCATTCATACTTTCCTGTATTATTTGAATTTTTATTTGTGTGTTATGCTTATAATTTTAAAAATTTTGTAACATTGCTTCTTTGCCTTCTTATACTAATCACTCTACAGATTACAGTTTAACTTCAAAAAAATTTTTGGTAGCTGAGAAAAATAATAATAGTAGTATATAATGTGTATAATACTATATAGTATATAATCATAGTAGTAGTAATAATGGCTGCTAAAGTTTTATTGAGTACTTACTATATGCCAGGCATTGTGCCAAGCCTTTTATATGTATGTTTCATGCATTATCATACTGTATGCCTTCAAGAGTCATAACCGGTTTCTTTGTACCTTAAAAATGTGCTGTATTTATACATTTTGTGCATTGGTGTCTAGTTGTAGAGTTTTCCTATCTTTTCTTTCACTTATGGGTATTCATCTGTCACTTCTCACTCCTGTGGTGCTGGCATTCTGGGTCATTGGGGCCCTGTTTTTAATTATGTGTGTGTAAGACATTTCCCATTACTAAATTTCTTTAAAGAATAAGTTGCTCTAATGGTTCTGTTTATGAAGTTATATAGTGCTTTCGTTATTTATGCTCCATCTTCTCCCCAAAAGGGACTTGTGGTCTGTGAGAAATAGGTATATAATTGATTTTAAATTTTTTTTTATTTACTGTTTCAAGGCTGGCAAATGATCTAAAATTATAAAATGTAAAGAAAAGCTAACTATGGGTTACTTTTCCCATTCAGTTTATAGAGAGTAAAGCTGTAATAGTTTGGTAATTTTCTCTTCTTTTTAAGGAAAAGTATCAGTTTCTTTACTATTTTCCAGGCATTTGAGATAATAGTGAAAACAATGTATTATAAGATTTCATATGCTTTCTTGTAGAGTATGATGGGGCTCTTAAAGATTAACACCACCTAGATTTTCATCATTCTTTCTTTTTTTCTTTTTTTAGATTCTCGCCTCTATTGAGCTGCTGGCCCGCTCATTGCCAAAAATTCACCGCAGTGCATCCGAACCCTCTTTGAATCGGGCTGGCTTCCAAACAGAGGATTTTAGTCTGTATGCTTGTGCTTCTCCAAAAACACCCATCCAAGCAGGGGGATATGGTGCGTTTCCTGTCCATTTAACAAACTAAATGAGTGACAGAGTGTAGGACGGTAGGGACAAAGGAAAGTGAACATATGTTTGCTTACATATTTGTTAAATTGAATAGGATATTCTTTTTTTTTTAAGGTGAACAAAAGAACATGTATGTTTTTAAAGACTGGATATAATTGTTTTGCCAATCTAAAATTCATACTTAGCATTAGAGTTTCAACATCGAAGGGTTTTTGAAGTTCTCAGACATTGCTGAAAATTCACAGTACCTTTTCCAGAGGTTTTACTTCCCGTTCCAAGTTTATTTTGTTTACTTGATTATTCTAATTATTAAACTTCAGTTAAACTTTCCTCACTCACCTTTTGCTGTTAGCTGTCCTGCGTCCATTAGGGGCTCCAAGAACAACGCTGCCACCTGTGTGTGTGATGGCAGGTGGGAAGCTGACAGTAGGTTAGGCTGTGTTAGTGAAGGTAAACTGAACAGGTCTAATTAGGAGTCACTAAAATTGAATAAGCTTATTTTTATTCTTAATATTTTTTCTTATAACTATTTCTTTTTGTTAATACAGTTTGGAAAATATAGTTGTCCTTTATTCCCTTAGAGCAGTATAAATTATGGGTACAGGTAACCAGAGATATTGCTGAGTGGCATGTTTGACATGAGTAACATGGTTTAACTTTGGATTTTTAGCTAATATTTCTTTATATATTAAGGATGTCTTACACAATGCAGAAGTCGAATTTCCTTACAAATGCATTGCCTCCTCTTCCTTCCAAAAAGTTCCACAGAATTCTGTGAGAACTTGTAGGTTTGTTTTGTTCTTCTTTTAGATAACTGTGGTTGCCAAACAACCAGGTAATAGATTTTTTAAAAATTATTATTTTAGGTTATACTCACCTCTCATGATGCATATTAGCAATGACTTATCCGTGTGTCTCTGTCCTCCTTATTATGAATGTATGAATTGTTTTTTTTATTCCACGGTGTGTGTGTGTGTGTGTGTGTGTGTGTGTGTGTGTGTGTGTGTGTGTGTAGTACGTTTAGCGCTTTCTAATGCTTACACTTTCTTATGTAGAAAATAACTGTAATGTGGCAGTCAGTATATTCTTACTGTGAACCAGAATCTTACCGGGAATCAAAAGTGAAAGAAGCAGCATTGCTGTCATCAAAGAAATCACCGTCTCTACTTCAGAGTCAGCCTAGGGACCAAAGCCAGCCTCTTAAATACATCTTCATTTACTCAGTTTGGAGTTGTGATGATATTAAATATAACTGACAGTTCCAGGGTTATTCAGGGGCACACAGATGGCATTTGCATAAATGCCATCCTTCTTGGAAGCCAATAAAGAAGAAAATCGGGAGGACTTTAGTGATAATTTAGTCTTGTAAGTATCACAAATAAATTTTTGAAATATTTTCTTTATTTGAATAAGTTAGATTTCATCCAGGGAAACCACTCAGTGATAAGTTTGGCATACCTTGTGCCCCCCCATTTGGGTATCTTAAGATAAATAATGCCATTCATGTTTTTAGAAATCAATTCATGACTTTGAATGTAGGAAGAGTAGTGAAAAAGAACGTTTATTGTATTTTAAAAAATGAGAATAAGAAAGTCATAAAAGAATGTGACTTATTCAGAAACATAAAAGTGTGTGATTTCTAAATCTTCCAGTGACGCTAAAGATGTGATTATTAGTAACTATTAGATTGGGTTTTATTTATTCACAAATTGAATAGCAAGCATGTAGCTAACAAAGTTTTTACAAATTGACTTGGTCTGTGGAATGCTCAAAGGTTTGGGCATTTTGAGGCACAAGAGTCAAAGGATCTTTTTATTGACAGAGCTCTTTCATAATTCCTCAGCATACTTTCTTCACTTTTATCTTCCTTTCTTTGTTCACTCTCTTTTTTTCCCCCCAACACTACCCACACTAAATACTACCCAGCTCCCCACATCTGCATTTGACACTTTTCCTTCCTTTCTTTACCAGTCTCCTTTGCCAGAGGGCATTTGCTAAACTCTTAGAGCTGCTCAGAAAACTCATTATACCAGGGGTCCCCAATCCCTGGGCCGCACAGCAGGAGGTGAGTGGCAGGCAATGGAGCGAAGCTTTGTCTGTATTTACAGCTGCTTCCCATCGCTCACATTACCACCTGAGCTCCACCTCCTGTCAGCATTATGGTGAATTGTATAATTATTTCATTATATATTACAATGTAATAATAGAAATAAAGTGCACAATAAATGTAATGTGCTTGAATCATCCTGAAACCATTCCCCCGACCCCGTCCGTGGAAAAATTGTCTTCCACGAAACCGGTCCCTGGTGCCAAAAAGGTTGGGGACCACTGCATAATACCATCCCATTGACATTTGAACATGCCTTCAAAGGACTGCATAGTAATTCTCTTCTTTCCAAATTGGGCCCACTGGAAATGTTATTGGGAGAACATTAAAAATAGAGCAGGTGAAATATATAAATAACATGGATCTGGAGAAGTAGAAAGCATTAGAATGATACATGGTAGTTTCCCTTTCTGTTGTTGCCGTTTGTCTGTTTGATACTGAGTTTTAGATGTATTCTCCAAATAAGAAAAACATTATTTTCCTAACCATGTGTAGAGTTAATCTTTTTGACTAAGGAATTGAAACAGAAGGACATTCATTATCTTGCAGCTGACGGCTTCTTTCCTAAAACCTGAAGCCTCAGATCTTTTCATTAAAGTTGATATCCTTCTTCAGAAGGCAGCCATTTTATAAAATTTGTTTTACATTTTAAAAGTTTTACCAGTCAGTGATGAGGAATGAGGTTTGTCTTCTTGGTTTTAAGTAGTTTAGGGATCACAGCATTTAACTCAAATACTTCAGGTTTGTTTGTTTTCGGATATTACAGGATTGTACCAACCATTTAAATACTAAACCAGTAGTTAAAGTCATTCTCTTTAAAATAGTGACTATTTAACACACTTGCTTATTAAATGGCCTTTCTCTCAAGTAGATCACACTCAATTTAAGGAAATGATCTGCCTTTTTTTTTTAAGTGTTATGAAAAGAGTATTTCATGACTAAAACGTTTTGTCAGTTACAGTCTTATTTGAGAATTACTGAACATTTCTATGGTACTTTTTCTTTTACTAAATATTTCATCTCTCCTGTGATCATTTCTCTAAGAATTTTAAGAAGTCCAGTGTGTCTCTGGCAGAATGTTCCTCATCCTTTAGAAACTGCCTGAAAGGTCACCACAAAAAAAGAATGGGACTTATTCTAGTTTCAAATGACTGCCCCCCTACATCTAAGACAGGGATTTATTTACGTACAAAATAACGTGTTAGATTTTTCACAGCATATTTAATCTTTAAGGAATTCTTTATCAAATTATATGTGTAACAGCCACTGAAATACATTTAATTCTAGAATTAAGGGTGATTAGTAATATCTTAAAACTAGTTAATCAAGTCCTTAGCTTTCAAATTAACAAAGCATGATATTGGAGGTGTCTGAAATCTTGGGATCTTCCCAAGTGTTCTTTGCCCCATTCCTTAATAAAGTCAAATGGAAAATAGAGCTTAGGTTATTCTCAGCCAAAAAGGAGGTTATTTAAAAAGTTTCATTTTGGCCTCTGCTTGATTTTTTGGTTAATAATTAAATTATTTTAAAGTCAGAATATCTAGATGTTTCACTTCAAACAACTTCACACAAGCAGAGTTGGCTCTTACCTCAAATAAAATAGGGTAGGAGTTGGGATAGTAGAGATTTCCTGATATGCAAGGAGGAATAAGCAAGAAAAAAAAATTTTTTTTTTCCAATAGCAGATCCATCTCCTGTTACCCTGTCTTTTCCTTAAATTTTCTGTGATTTCAGGGACATATGTAGAAGGAGTTTTATTTTATTGCTCTCTAAACTATGAGTCCTTTTTGTCTTTTTTTTACCCCCCTGGACCTGAAGTCTGATTATGAAAAGAACCACATTCCATTAGAAGCAGTAGACTCTGGTAGCGAGATCTTTAGTGTTTGCTTTATTGGTATTTGATTTGGAGTTTGTTGGCAAGATTTTGTGCTTTGGGGGGTTGTTTTGTGTGTTTGTATTTTTAAGGCTAATATTTAAGTTTGTAGAGAACACTGTTAAATGAAATGGAGTGTCTAATTGTAATAATGAGTAGGAAACATCTGAAGATTTTTTTAAGTTATTTTTAACATGGTATATAAGATTTGGGCTTAGAGTTTATCATTTTCTGATATTTTCTCACTTAATAGATGAATTCTAGCCATTTTTTATAAAGATTTCTGTTAAGCAAATCCTGTTTTCACATTGGCTTCCTTTAAGGAGTTTTAGGTTCTGTTAGATACAGTGACTACTCATAAAAACTGTCGAAAATTGCTTTTAAGAAATGTATTAAAATACTTCTGAAAAAATAGCAACCATAAAACCATAAGCAAAGATAATAAGGATGTTTATGTATTTCTAGAGTCTCTGTTAACATAATAGCCTCCTATGATTATGCTCTAAATGTTTTACTCTCCAGGGTCTTAGTAATTTGACTTTTTTTCCTTCCAATCAGTGCCAATTTCCCCAGTTCTTTTAACTTTAAATATGAAGGGTAATAAATGTTTTACCCTTCCTTGATCTTTTGACTCAAAATACCTTGGTTAATTGTTGAAAGGAATCCTTAGATGGAAAGAGATAGTATCGCTGTCTGCAGTCCAATTAGTAGTTGTATTCAGAACAGGAAAGCAAATTATTAATTATTGAAAATCATTTAGGGGGTCTGTTAATTGTTAAGACCTTGGACTTTGGAGTCAGCACCTGGCTTTACATTCCAACTCTGCCATTTTCTGGCTGTGAGATTTCTGGCAAGTTACTTAAAATCCCAGCTTGCTCCTCTATAAATTAAAGAGAAGTAATAGTACCTGCTTCATAGAGTTATTATGAGGATCAGATGCAAATGTGTATAGTGTTGAGTGAGGCATCTGGTATACTATAATAGACACTCGAGTAGTTGCTAATATTATCAGCATACAATCTGAGGGTTCAGTCAGCCAGTCGTTAGCAATCCATTGTTTGTTGGAACATGCCAGTGTTCTCTGGTACACCAGTTGAAATCGAACAGCAATCAGAAAACATAGATTATTCCTCGATTAAACAGTGTATTCATATAAATGATTGCTTGGATCCTCATCAGAAGCTATGTTACAGAAAAATGATGTTAAGGCTCACTAAATTCTGATAGCTGTCAGTTATCAACCAACCCCCAGAAATTAACTGTGGTGTATTTAATAAGAGGAACCCTAGTTTGAAGTAGAAGCTGTGGACAAAATAGTAGGTGAAAAATAAGGCATGAAGCCCCCAAATTCAGTAAGCAAAAGAGTGCAGTACCTCAGAGGGTCTTTGTGGTTAAAAACATTTTTATGCTGAGAATAATGTTCATTGACATGTGCCTATAAGTAATTTTTTGGTAGTTTAAAAGGTGAAATGAACTACAAATGGGAGAGGTCTGAACTTCCTTTCCTTCGTTCAAATGTGTGATGTGGACAGATCATTTGACCTGTGAATTTTATCTTTTACAAAATGAGAATAATTCCTGCTTCTTCCTTCCTAATAGTGGCATTATAATAATGAAAATGAGTTGATAATTTAGGTGGGAAGTGTTCTACAAATCAGCCTTACTGTTTTACCGTCAGTTACTGAGAAGTTTTGTTCATTGGAACTGTTTCAGCTTGATTAGAATCATAGCATGTAAAACCCAACTGGGAAATTATCTACAGACTTAATATCCTATATAAGTTGTCGTCTTTCATGGTTACAGCCTTTTTTACTTTTAAATTAGTGATGTCGTTGCTAGATTTGTAACATATAGCTAGTCACCTTTCAGTGAGGTTTCCATGAGGCTTTTCTGTGTCTCTAGGTTATTTGAGATAACTTTTTTAAAATTAGCTCTTGTCCTCCCTCTACAGGAGAATTTGCAGCCTTCAAGTAGCCACACCATCATGACAGCATCTACTCTTATTTAAGTCTTGTGTTCGTACAATTTGTTAACATCAAAACACAGTTCTGTTCCTTAACTCTTTTTAAAGATAAAAATTTTCAATGCATAAGCTGGTGTGGAACAGAATGGAATTTCCCATCCAACAAAAGAGGGAAGAATGTTTTAGGAACTAGAATTCTCTGCTGCCAGTGTTTCTTCTTCAACACAAATACCACGTGCATACAAGTCTGCCCACTCCCAGGAAGAAAGAGGAGACCCTGAGTTCTGACCTTTTGATGGTCAGGCATGATGGAAAGAAACTGCTGCTACAGCTTGGGAGATTTGCTCTGGAAAGTCTGCCAGTCAACTTTGCCCTTCTAACCACCAGATCAATATGTGGCTGATCATCTGATGGGGCAGTTGCAATCACCAAGCCTCGTTCTCTTTCCTGTTCTGGGATTTTGTTGTGGAGCTCTTTCCCCTAGCCACCACTGGTTAATTTCTGAGGGATGGAACAAAAATGCAGCATGCCCTTCCTGTATGGTGCATGTTCAGTCCTTGATAAATTTTTACCAAAATGAAGCTATTTTATTTAAATGGAGGGTGAGAGATGAGGAGGTAGGTTTTGGTGTAGAGGAAAAGGGAATGCTGCATCTTTTTCCTGACCTGCTGGGTCTCTGGCCTTTGTTTCCTCGCTCACTCAGGCTCTGCCTGGCGGGCAGACTGGAAGCTCTGGCGCACATTGCCTTCTTTTCCCATTGGGTCCAGCAATGAAGACGAGTGTTTGGGGATTTTTTTTCTCCACGATGTAGCAAGTTCTCAGGAAAATACAATTGATATCTTCCTCCTAAGCTCTTCCAGTCACCAATTACTTATGTGGCTACTTTGTCCAGGGCACAAAATGCCTGTATCTAATTAAAAGCCTACAGAACTGCTTGATAACAGTTTTGAATGTGAGACATTTATATAATTTAAATGTAAGGTACAAGTTTTAATTTCTGAATTTCTTCTATTATATTTTTATTAAAAACAAAATAATTTTCAGATTTAATTGAATTGGAATAAAATAATACTTCCCACTAGAATTATATATCCTGGAAAATTGTATTTTTGTTATATAAACAACTTTTAAAGAAAGATCAGTATCCTTTTCTCTACCTAAATATATGGGGAGTCTTAGCATAATGACAAATATTTATAATTTTTAAATTAATGGTACTTGCTGGATCCACACTAACATCTTTACTAATATCTCATTGTTTCTTCCAACTAACTCCTGCACTACATCCTACATTTTCTTTCTAGTCTTTGATCTAGCATATGCAACCTCAAATAAAAATGGTGGTGTCTCCATTCATTCTCCTCCTTCCTTTTTTCCCAAGCCTGGTCTTCAAAAGGTTGGTTAACTTTGGCAGCCGAGTCCCCCAGGCAGAGAATAGAGCAATTTTAGGTGTATTGGGACTGAGGGAGGATGTGAAAAGCCTGACATCAGTTGTTTTTATAGAAAGAACTGCTGTGGTATTAAGAACTTGTTCCTTATCTTTATAAATGGGGAATATAACCTAGTCATAACTTCCCTTGACCTTTACTGAAGTGTGGTATAAATCACAGTAGTAGCAAAGAAAGTGACTCTGGATGTATTAATGGCAAATACCCCCCTTATCATGAATCTGGACTCTTATCAAGATTTAGGAATGTAAATCAAACGTACCTAGCCCAACCAAGCTATGTAGTGAAGGACCTGAAAGAAATTAGACAGGACCTATAAAATAAATCAGGGAATTAGAAATTATTTAAAGTTTTCAAATTGTAAATTGCCCCGCTATTTTTCAGCCTATTAAAGCTTACTGTCATTAGATGATTTCTTGCTACGTTACCTATATTCAGAGGAAGGCCTGTTGAAAATTCCATGGACTTGTAAAAGATTGTCCCAGTAAAATGGGAAATAATCCTCAAGTTATTAACGAGTTTGAAAAGCAGTGTGTTCTTTAGTCTTTCGTGAGCAGAGCAGTATCTTACAAAATTGAGAAATTGCAAGAATGAAAATGATTTGTGCTGATTTGAAGAGCATCTTGTGTGCATAATGCTGCCTCTCTTTTAAAAGCATTGTTTATTTTTCTTTTTAAATATGTCCCCACAGATGCTTTTGAACATGCTTGTGTTACCTTTTCCTAGATTGGAGAGAGCTGGGCTTGAACAGTAGGCGTGTCCTGCCGGAGCTTCTAGTGCAGGACTCCCTCCCTGAGCACGGCAGGAGCCAGCACAGGAGCTAGTTATGGAGGGAGCTTAGCATTGGAGTTTTCAACACAAAATTCAAGGTGATTAAACACTGTTTTCTTCCCTTTCTTTTTAGAATACATTGCTATCTCATTTGAAAAATCTCATTTCTTAAATGAAGCTGTGCCCAGAAGCCAGGCTCAGGGTATTCTTGAGAGATTTGTATAGAGCCCTTAAAAAATAAAAATAAAATTTTAGCATTTCCCTTTTCTTCCTTTTCTCCATTAAATACTTTTTCTCTAGTTTACAAATGGCATGGAAAAGGAATTTCCCCTGAGTTTTACATGCTTTTTTTGATGCTTAGACTACAGATAGACTTGAGCTCCTAAGAAAATACAAGGGAAGAACTCCTTGTTTGTTGTGCAGTGCACTTTATGAGTAGTTTGTATCGATATTATGTGGCTGCTTTACTGACAGGCTTGTAAGGCTGCACTTATCTGTCTTTCCTGTAAGGCGGCTGCAGTGCCTTCTGTAGTGTATTTTATTTTGGATAAGGAGAGGTGACACCTTCTGAAAAATTCCAGAGTAACCATAAAAGATTGTTTTAAAGTATGTAGTATTCCTGATGGACTTTTTCATCATTAAACTAGTCTAGGGTCTAAACTTTTACCACTGAAATAATATTGACCAAAAAGTAATTTATAAAAGGGATTTTGTGAATAGAAAATCCACTGTAATCATTTGTACTTAAGTGCACTCTTAAAAGAAGATTCTGTCTCGCTGTCAAACTCTGGTTCCTTAACATCCAATCCCTGGTTGTGTTTGCGATCTGGTAGGACATGCTAAGGCAAGCTAGAAGATAAAATCCCATATACTTTAGTATACGTGTTATATTTATGTCAGTGTTGGAAAAGAAAGAGCAGTTACTTAGTAATAAAGATCCAAGACTTCAACACTGTCAACCTGAAACTTTGTAAATATTTCCTAGATTCTTGTTTGGTGCGGTCACAGCTCTTTATCACACAATGTTATCTTTTACTCATCAGGCAATTTTGGAACTGCTGCATACCCCTCCTCAGATCTCACCTGCCCCTCCCGTACATTCACCTCTCCAGCCTTGTGCACACCTCATTTAGCTTTACTTTGAAACACATTGCAGGGTTCAGGTGACCTCTTCTAAAACTACCTCCTCAGAATGAGGTAATGAATAGTTATTTATTTTAAAATATGAAAAGTCAGGAGCTCTAGAACATGAAGATGATTTAAGATTTTAACTTTTATGTGTACTTGTATTTGAGCCTTCTCATTTTGTCCTAAAGGGCATTATACATTTAAGCAGTAATACTGACAAATGTAGCTCAGAGTATCTGAATGTTGTTGAAAGTGATGCCAGAATCTCTTTAGGGGTACGTTTCAGAATTTTTAACCTTATATCGGTTGCATGAAATTAAATAGTTAATGGTAACACTTCACTAACAGTGATATAATTTTAATTTTTGGTAGGCTTAGCAAGACAGTACATCTTCATAATGAGTTAGCCGCAGCTTCATCACATGCACAGATGCTCCTGTAGAGAGACTGCCCAGTTAAGAGGGTAGAATGATGACCCATTTTGCAAGTTTCTCTTCTTTGTCCAAATTGGCATTCTTTGTGCTAGAAAATCAGCACTTTGAGAATAGCAATTTCAACCATTAGACTAGTAAAAAGCAAAACAAACAAAAAAACCATAGCCAGACATGGAAAGTTTACTGTGAGTATAAACAGCAAATAGCTTACAGGTCATACATTGAAATGGTGTAGGTAAGGCTCTAGAAAAATACCTTGACAATTTGCCAAATGATCTTCCTGTGCCTTCATGATGCAATAAAAAAGCTAAAATTTTAGCAGAAATCAGTGATTTGTGAAGAGAGCAGCCACCCTGGTCTAACTCAGCTGTGTTAATATTTTTTAGCGTGCAATTTAGACTGCAAAGATAAATGCACTAAAGAGTTTATAGCCAAAATCATGTTTAAAAAAATGAGAAAACACACAGGTAAATTTTCAGTGAACAAGATTATTTTTTTAAAGCACATAATCCCTAGTATAGTCAGATATATTTATCACATAGAGCAAATAGGTTGAAATCATAATTCAGTGACATTTCTAGAGAAACTTTTTCTACTCCCATAGGTTCTTCAAAGCATGGAACTTTTATATAACAGGAATGTTTGACAGACATTTTAAGAAATTGCTGTAGTTTAGGGTTGAAGTTACTATATGCTGGGCAGCAGTCATATGTATTAACTAGTGAGAAGGATGAAATTAACATATAGGACAGAATTTGATTTTCTCAGTTCCCATAGTACTGCTGCCAACCTAGACACTGACCAGAGTTTGAAATATAAACTTGCCTCTCAGGATTTGTTTGCAAATTAAGTGGGACTGTCTTGCTAATGCTCTGGGGGCCAGGTGGAATCTCCAAGGGCTCCTCTATGAGGGGACATAAGGCTGGCGGGTGTGAACTGGACACACTCCATGGTGTGCTTCTAGTATCTTGATTCCTTGCCACCCCCAAGAAAGGCTTCAGCAAGTTCTCTAGACGTTTCACTAAGGAGTATTACTAATGCCCATAGGTTGTTGAGCACCCGAGGGGTGCAGTAGCATCTCTGCCTGATTGTATATTGGCCCCCAGAGGAGAGTGAAGTGGCCAGTGTACTCATATTCCATGTTGCTAGCTCTGGTAAATTGAAAATACTGGTAAGATTTTTGTTTTATTAGTACACTAGAGAGTAAGCTTTGTTTTGTTGTTTGAAGATAATCAATTTTCACTTCTGTTTGGGAAAACATTTAAATTGAATTTCAGTCCTAAATTTTGCCAGTTGTGGCAATTAACAGTTTCTATCAGGTGTTTTTAATGTAGAAGAGGACAGAAACTAAGTCCTAAAATCTTAAATTAAGGTAACAGTGGTTTATTTTAGAACGCTTAGGGGTGGTTAGTCTCTACCTCAAAAAATTGATTGAGTGTATCATTTATTTCAGTATCCACAATTTCAGCTGTTGTTCTTGTAATACTTTTTTTTAACATTTTGACCCCCTTTACCCAACTGTTAACTTAGTCTTATTACTAAATCAGTTTCATTAAAATGTTTAATTTTATTTAGCAGTTTTGACTAATTACAATGATATAACCAGTTGTGCATGAGGACACAGCCAGTGAGTGTATCTGGGTTTTTTTGTGATGCTTTTTTTTCTTAAGAATTCTGTAGGTTGAAGTACTCTTTGAAAACAAAGAACTAAAATATGTTTATTCATGTTAGCATAAAAAAAAAAGATTTGTGCAAACCATCTGCTTCTCCTGGCAGGCTGAGCACATTGTCCAGCACCCGCGAGTGGCTGGTTCTCATCACAGAATCTATGTAGGGAATTGGGCATGAAATTCACTGAAGAGGTGGAGCAGAGGAAGTGTTCTGTTTACAGGAGTGGAGATAGGGCTTATGAGTAAGTTGCTTAGTAAGTTGGTTTTGTTTTGAGAATTATTGTGTTACATTTGTGTGTTAAGCTTTTTTTAACCCACTTGTGTTTTGGTGGAGTATGTGTTACATAAGAGGAAACGTCAGACTAGCATAAGCAACAAAGCTCACAGTCTAGGCACAGGTGTAGACAAAATGGACCAAAATGGGAGGGGGGAGGGTATGGGAGTAAGTCTAGGGGTAGGGAAGAATTGATGTGAGGGTGGGAAATAAACTATAATTACCTGAAATAAAATGTTAAGAGTGCAATAAGTGTGCTTTTTATTCTAAGCTGTGAACGGGTTTTTTAAAAAATCATTCCTTCCTAATACATTTGCCTGTGTTCTGTAGCTGATTAAAACCAGCTATGTAAACATATAATGCCTTTTTATTCATGTTAATTACCAACATAAATGGCTAACCTTTATGTCTTATTTATCTTCATGTTATGTTAGTTTACATCCAGGGTGTGTATGTGTGTGTATGCTGTAAATTTTCCCTCCTTCGTTTGAAAACGCCTTTGTTGGGTCCTGTGTGTTTCCTTTGGCCATGCCACAGGTTATAGTCTCGCCTTGGCCTTCATATCGCCTGATTTGAAGGACTCTATCACAGTGACATAGCTCATTCATTTGTTGTGCACTCTGACCCTTTCCTCACTCAGCAGTTGCTGTTTCTTATAAAATATGAGTGTACAACTATGAGGAGATTGAAATTAACTGTTTAACATATGTCCCTTTGAATTCTATTTAGTAGTTATGATTGCTCTTTGGTTTGGACCAAGAAAAAGGAAATCCGCGCCCCACCCCCACCCCCCGCCTTTCACTTATTTCTCGGTTTGAGGACAATTCTTCTGTAAGAGAGGGGAAAGGGAAATCCTTCATGTTTTAACTGCAGTGAGTTAATGGCCCCTGGTTTACTCCAAACCTTATGGCGATTCACATTCACATTCCTCTCCTCTCTTGCTGCCAGAGGTTTGGGTTTAGTTCACTTCAGTTCCGCTCAAGCATTGAAAAGGTTCTCATGGAGTCTGGGGTGTGCCCAGTGAAAAGATGGGGACTTTTTAATTGTCCACAGACCTCTCTATACCTGCTTTGCGAAAATTACAAAGGAGTAACTATTTTTAAAGCTTATTTTTCAATTCATAAAAAAAGACATTTATTTTCAGTCAAACGGATGATGTTTCCCTCTTGTCCCTTAATCCTCAGTGTTTGCTTGAATTTTTTTTTTTTCAATTCTTCCCCATCCCCGCTTCTTGATACTTTGGGTTCTCTTTCCTGCTCAGGTCCTTTCACTTGTATTTTGGAGTTTTTCTCATGTAAATTTGTACAATGGAAAATATTGTTCAGTTTGGATAGAAAGCATGGAGAATTAAAAAAAAGATAGCTGAAATTCAGATTGAAGAAATTTATTTCTGTGTAAAGTTATTTAAAAACTCTGTACTATATAAAAGGCAAAAAAGTTCTATGTACTTGATGTGAATATGCGAATACTGCTATAATAAAGATTGACTGCATGGAGAAGTCTTTATCAAGATCATTTTTCTAGCACTGTCACATTCAATAATGGAAGTAGGGCTTTTGACGGTCAGTTCTATCAGGCAGTGGAGGAACTAAGAAGTGTACATTGTTTCCAGTTACCGCTTGGTGGGCAGAGGTATTTATGAGAAATATTTTAAAAGTAAATTGTCAAGATGAATACCTAGTACATTGCACCGGCTACACTTTTGTAGTAGAGTTTTTTATCTGGTGTTGGTGATTATTCTCAAGCATTTTATGATGCTGTGATCTGACTGTTCCCCTCCAGTGGCTCAAATGAAGTGTGTGCTGTAATAGTCGTTTAAGTAGTAGTCTGTAGAAGTTCCATTTTCTGAACTTTGGTATCTTTCAAACTTTTTTGACACAACTTCCAGTAATACATTTTCTATAGGAACACAGACAGTACACACAAATACATATATTTGAAACTATGCACTCCTGTTTTACACTTCTTTTTTTTTTTTTTAATGCTGGCTACCTTCCCCCATGAGTTGATTTTATGCATTTGATTTCATAAATCTTGAAAGACACCTAGAATATCATCAAGGCTATGTCATATTACCAGGCAGTTTCCAGAGGAGAGGTAAACAATTTTAAGACTTTACCTGGAAACCCTATGTCTGAGAAAAATATAAACAGAAAAGTCTTCAAGATGGTACATATTTGAGGAATCTGGTTTCTGGTCTTCATGCCTCTCCAGCAAATCATAAAATGCTGTTGAGACAAGTATTTTCTCTGAACTGCAGTTTTCTCATCTGAAAAATGTAATTCTGTAATAATTACAGAAACTCATTTTTAAATAACCTTCATACATGATTACAGTAGGGTAATTGTGGATTCATTTCTTAATGCATTATTCTATAAGTTTTCCTTAAAATTTAGTCCAGAATTATGAAACTTTTAATTATTGTGATAAAATTCTATTATAAAGAACCCTACCATACTAGCTCTTCTGAAATTTTATCAGGGGCTGTAGTAATTGGGCCTACTGTCTGGGCTGTGTAGTTCTCCTAGATTCGTAAAATGTTAGAGCCAAAAGAGTTCTTAAAGATTACATGGTTTAGGGACTTCCCTGGCAGTCCAGTGGTTAGGACTTTGCACTTCCACTGCAGGGGGCCCAGGTTCAATCCCTGGTTGGGGAACTAAGATCCCACAAGCTGCGAGGCACGGCCAAAAAAAAGTTTATATGGTTCAGCCTTAAAGATTTCATGGTCCCCTCATCAGCTACTGAATATGAATCCCCCCAGGGATGACTTCCCTAGGCTTACGTAGCCAGGACTCAGTCATGACTTTTGTTTCCAAGATCACTACTATGCATTTTATATATACTGTATGTATAAAATTTTGTTGTGGTTGTGATGATGGTTATAGTGAAATTGAGTGACATTGAGTTTGTAGCTAGAAATGGATATTGTGCCAGGTGTATTCCACTTGCTCCTTCTGTCTTCTCCAGGCAAGCAAGCCCACTGCTCATGCAGGTGATAAAAGGTAAAGGCCCAGTTGCTCAGGCAGGTCAGTACCAGCTCAGGGAGCTCCTGTTTCCTCCACTGTACACTGATGTCCTGCTGAAGCTCCTGATGAGATTGGTGGCAAAAGGTACCCGGGTCAGCCTCTTCTACAGAATAGTTCTAGAAGCAAGTGGAACCAAGATGACTTCTGTACCTTCCCAGAACATGCACAACAGGTGTTCCTTACACAGTACCTCCCTGGTCTCATAACTTTATTAGGTAATCAATTGTGGTATTTACACTCAAGTTTCCATAGGAAACTTAGTAAACTTACAAATTTGTGTGTTAAAATTTGACACTTAATATTCTGTTGCCATCAATAATTCTTTCACTGCCTACCTTTCCATTTATGAAGGTACATCTGTCCATCTACCAGGCTACACACTAAAACTGACTTAGAATGTACTTTTAGCAACTCAATAGGAAGGAAGAAAAGGTCATCCTAAATGTCTGTCTTGCTTTAGGCAGAGGAGAAGGGTGGTACTGCATCTGCTGAAATAATGTTTACAGTTTATCTCCATATGGAGGCTTTTCTATAAAAATCAAACCAGGATTCAAGGGTCACTATAAACTTAGCTTAGACCCAATGGTCTAGAAATAATATTTGCTTCCATTCCTTCATGCCAGATGTAGTTCTGAGGGCTTTATGTGCTAACTCATTTAATCTATTTAATCCATTTTACAAATGAGGATATTGAGGCACAGTTCAAATAAGTAGTCTGCCCAAACTCACAGCAAGTAAATAAATGGTAGAACTATGAGTCAGACCAAGCAAGTTTGGCTCCAGAGCCTGAGTTCCTCAAGCACTGTGCCAGTTTTTCAAACTGCAGGTTGAAACCCATTAGTGGGTAGTAAAATCAGTCTCAACCATTTTTTAAAATGTAGAATAGAATATAAAAGAAAATGTAACATAAGTTTTCATAAAACTTTTGTATTATTTATGTACGTATGTGTACATACACCCACACACTAGGTCACAATGTAAAATTATTTCTTAGAGTAGGTAGGTCATGATCAAAAAGCTTTACACCATCTACCTCACTCAGACCTACAGCCAGACAACCAGGATTTGAACCTCAGTTCTCTTAACTTGTAGCTTGGGCAAGTTACCTATCTACAGCTCAACTTACTCATCTATAAAATGGAAAGAATATGAGGAGGGTGGAGGCCTATTCCTTGGGCTGGGACAATTTCTGCATCAGTGCAAACTGATTTCACAGCCCAGGTATGGAAAAGAGGATCCAGCATGTGGAGGCCACACTGGCCAACTTTAGAAGACTGCTAGTTTTAAAGTTATCTTTTAATTCAAGTCAAGCAACTCTGATTGATTTCTAAGGAAAAAAGCTAATGGGATTATCCTACTTGAGTTCACTGTTGCAGATTGTATTCCTTCCCGAAACAACTTTCATCCATCGGGGCGGGGGTGGCAGCGGGTGGCAGGGGGTGGCGGCAGTGGAGAACAACAAATAAATGAAACCTAAAAAGTACACAGAGATCTAACGGTCTTTTAAAGACCATAAATATTTATCAGGTGAGACAGCACACTCCTACACAGGTGAGTAAACACAAAACCAAGGAGAGCCTCAGACACCCTGTGCAACAGGCTCAGGACTGCTGGAGCTGGCAGCGGGGAGGGTGAAACTGTTCCACTTAGCTTTTGTTGCCATTATGCCCACTCTAACACCTAGGGAGAACCAAAGGGGGGATGTGAAAAACCTAAGAACTAGGAACTCGAATTGGACCACCCCCTGCCTAGAGCCTGTCAGAAGCTTTCTCACTGCATTTAACATAAAATCTAAACCTGCAACCATGACCTATTATCTCATCTAGTCCCACCCTCTCCTCCCCTGCTGGAACCCCACTGGACTTTCTGTCCCTTAAACATGGTGACCTTGGTCCCTCCCTAGACCTTGGTTCTCGCTATTCCTTGTCCCTGAGGCACTCTTCCTTCAGACCCCGCACAACTGGTTCCTGCTACTTGTTCAGGTTTCAGCTCAGATGTCTTCCCCGCCCACCAAAAAGATCAGCATCAACCATCTCCGGCACCCAATGTTATTTCCTTCACAGCAATTAGTAAATCTCACTTATCTACTTGTCTGCCCTTCCTAAAATCTACGTTCTCATCTGTCTTGTTTAGCATGGTATTCCCAACACCTAGGTGGTCAAAAACCTAAATTAAAAATATGAATAGTTATGCTTCTGGGCAAGTCATTAAGCCACTCTACTGCATTTTTTTTTTTGCGGTACACGGGCCTCTCACTGTTGTGGCCTCTCCCGTTGCGGAGCACAGGCTCCGGATGCGCAGGCTCAGTGGCCATGGCTCACGGGCCCAGCCGCTCCGTGGCATGTGGGATCTTCCCGGACCGGGGCACGAACCCGTGTCCCCTGCATCGGCAGGCGGACTCTCAACCACTGCGCCACCAGGGAAGCCCCTCTACTGCATATTTTTATCTGTAGATAGAAGAAAATTCTATCCTACCTCCTCTCAGAATTGTGATGCTACAGAAGGCTGAAAAATACTTTTGAAACAAATTTTTGAAAAACTACATGATCCTATTTCACCCTTATCTCACATTCCTCTGGTCCCTAAGAATTCCTAGTTAGACGTGTGTCTTAAGAGTTCCACAAATGGTGACTCAACACAATGCCCAGCCCACAAGAGATACATAAACACAACAGATGGACCACACCGACTTCTAACCTCTGTATACTTGGGCAAGAATACACTAGCAGTAGAGAAATGGCAAGAGTTTCACATAAACTGTCAGTGTACATACGACTAAGACATCAGCTAAGGAGGTAGGCAGTATGGCACTGTAGTTAAGCGTGGGGTCAGACCTAATGTCATCACTCATCAGTGTGTGACCCTAAGCAAGTTACTTCATTTCCTTGAACCTCAATGTCCTCACTGATAAATGGCACTAAGGCTTATCTATCGACACCATGGGGTACCCAAGAAGACCCACCAAAAGGGCTATAACCAGTTAGCACAGCAGTTGGGAGCACAGGAAATAATCCATAAAGGGTGGTTGTCATTACCAGAAATATCCATAACTCAGTTCCTCATTCTTGACCAAAACTTTAATTTACAACTTAATATACAGTATGATGTCTGTAACTTCTTGAAATTCTCACCTGGCTCCTGCAAGGAAACAAAAGTGAAAAGCTTTAAGAACTTTTATTTTCAATAATTCAAATCCATCATTCTTGTTCATTCAGTTATTCAAGCATTCATTGAGCATCAGTCATGTGAGTAGCCTTGCAGAAGAGTCAAATCACCTTGCAGATTTCTCAAAGGGTTTACAGTCTAGCCATTAAAATGTTAATGACTGCGTAAAGGAATACTGGAAAATATGTAAGAAAATAGGAAGAGGCTAGTGCTGGCAGAGCCATTAACACTAGGGAAACAAGAGGCCTGGTAAGGACTCTTGTCCATAGGAAAGCCAGCGACAGGAAACGAGCTAGAAAACAGCTTCACTGTTTGCCCCACCACCACCTGCCCCCATATACACAAAACTGCTGTGATTTTCGTGTCAATAAGCTCCTTCGAATTAAAATAATAGCAATACTAGTAGTATGATTTAATGGGAACACTTAACTGTCTCTTAATGCTTCCTATCCTTTAAAACAATTTCCAAGGTATTTTGAATGATGGCAATTATTAATGTACAATGGTTAATTTTTTTGTTTTACATTTTTATTGTGGTGTAATTAAAGATAAAATGCGCAGATAATTAAAGGTCTAGTTCAACGAATTCTGACAACTGTATGTACCCACATAAACCCAACCCCCAACCCTACCTCTATAGATGAGTATCACCAGTTTGCAGACTTCATATAAATGGAATCATTCATTATTAGTACTTTTAAGTGACTCACTCTTTTTGCTTAATATGATGATTTTGAGATTTACCTAAATGACTGTCTTGTAACTTGTTTTTTTTTTTTTTTTGCGGTACGCGGGCCTCTCACTGTCACGGCCTCTCCCGTTGCGGAGCACGGGCTCAGCAGCCATGGCTCACGGGCCCAGCCGCTCCGCGGCATGTGGGACCCTCCCGGACCGGGGCACGAACCCACGTCCCCTGCATCGGCAGGCAGACTCCCAACCACTGCGCCACCAGGGAAGCCCAGTAACTTGTTATTTTTAATTGCTGAATTATTACTCAATTGAAGGAATATACTGTAATATGTTTATCTGTTCTCTCACTGATGTACAATTAGGTCTAGTTTGGAGATACTAAGAAAAAAATTGCTATGAAAAATTTTGTACAGATGGCCATATTATTTTCATTTCTCTTGACTAAATGCCTAGGAATAAAGTCGTTGAATCCTAGGATATACGTGTTTAACTTCATTAGAAACTGCCAAATAATTCTACAGAATTGTTGTACCTTATTACATTCTTACTGGCAAATATTCCAGCTGCTCCATATTGTCATCAGCATTTAAAGTTGTCAGTCTTTCTAGTGGGTACAAATGATATCTTACTGTAGTTTTAATTTGCATTTCCCTGGTGATTAATGATATTAAGGGCCTTTTTTCATGTGATTACTGGCCATTCATGTATCTTCTTTTGTGAAGTATCTGCTCAAGGCCTTTGCCCATTTTTCAATTGGGTTGTTCATCTAATTTTTGTTGATTATAGAGGTTCTTTACATATACTAGATACAAGCCCTTTGTTGGATATATATGCTGTATTTTTTCCCAATTAGTGGCTTGTATATTTATTTCCTTAATGGTGTCTTTTGATAGCAGAAATTTTTGATTAGGCTAAATCAAATTTATCAAGTTTTTTTTACATCAGTGCTTTTGTGTTTTCTCCAAAAGTTTTTTGTGTGCCTTAAGATTATGAAGATACTCTCTTGTGCTTTCTTTTAGAAGCTTTAAGAGTTTGGGTTTTATTTTTAGGTCTGTTATCCATGCAGTGATTAATTTAAAATCATATTAAATGAGAATGTCTTAATCCGTGAAGGATTTGTGAGGAAAGGAACTCCTCCTAGTATCTTCCTTTTGAAAGAAAAACTCTCTCTGACTTCCTGATTGGGAAAATGAAAGGGCCACAACCTTTTACTGTTTAAAGAGTTAATTCCATGCAATTCCATATTGTAACATTCCCATATGCTCGAATTTTCCATTAAAACGCTGAAGGTAGAACACTGTACTTTTGCAACTACAAACAACCTCCGTATCTATCTTGTCCATCACTTTAAGCCCTGTGCATTGTTGGTGCTTAAAAAGTCTTTGATCGGGCTTCCCTGGTGGCGCAGTGGTTGAGAGTCCGCCTGCCGATGCAGGGGACGCGGGTTCATGCCCCGGTCCGGGAGGATCCCACATGCCGTGGAGCGGCTGGGCCCGTGAGCCATGGCCGCTGAGCCTGCGTGTCCGGAGACTGTGCTCCACAACGGGAGAAGCCACAGCAGTGAGAGGCCCGCGTACCGCAAAAAAAAAAAAAAAAGTCTGATCAATAGATAGATAAATGGGACCCTAAACTGTAACATAGCTTAGGAAAAAATAATTTTTTTAAACATGAAAAGGAAGATGAGACTAAAAGTGTGTATGGGGAAAAGGGGGCAGAATGACAGCAAATGTGAAAATACCAAAGACAGAAATTAGACATGATGTGTTAATTGTTCTTCATGCTGTTATAAAATGCACTGTTTCTTTGAGACCATGATAGGTGCAAAGTCAAAACATGTTTATTGACAAAAGTTAAATATAACTTTAAAAAGAAACTTGGGGTATACCCACTTGGAAAGAGTTGAGTCTACATTTTCAGTCTTCATCATCAGGAAGGATACCTAATTCTTCATCCGTCCACTGAGAAGGATCTGGATATGGAAAGTGACCCTAATGACAACCAGTTAAAAACAAAGTTCATGAATCTATACTTCACGCAACTAAAAGAATCTACACTCCATACAACTGGTTACATTTTAAAAGAAATCTTGAAAACAAATGTGATTAAAAAAAATCCTTGGGCTTCCCTGGTGGCGCAGTGGTTGAGAGTCCGCCTGCCAATGCAGGGGACAGGGGTTCGTGCCCCGGTCCAGGAAGATCCCACATGCCGCAGAGCAGCTGGGCCCGTGAGCCATGGCCGCTGAGCCTGCGCGTCCGGAGCCTGTGCTCCGCAGCGGGAGAGGCCACAACAGTGAGAGGCCCACATACCACAAAAAAAAAAAAAAAAAAATCCTCAAAATACCACAGGAACAAATTCTCCTTCAACTATCTGATGGTCCAGCTATTCTTCAATCTGTTCAAAATGAGCTGTGGCCTGAATTTTAAAAGCCTGGCCATCTTGGAGCTACTGGCCTGAGCCAGCATTTGAGTATGTGTTTGTGATGGAGCGTGGGCGGTACGGAGACAACAGATTGCGAAGATACCCCATGTCACAACAATCTCTTGAATCCCTGACAAAACATAAGGTCTCAAACTGTCCTGTCATTCCTGCTGGGAGATTTGGAAGCGTTCCTTGTCTATCCTGATCCAGGGCATATTCGGCTGCATCATTATCTCATGCCAGACAGCCACACAATAATCCTGACAGCGGACCTACAGTGAGATAAAGGTGTCTATGTGCTGCCACAGACACCATGCAGCTCCTTACTGGGCGACAAGGGCACAGAGAAATCGTAAGAGAAGTGGGATATTAATCAACCTGATGCTTCTAGAACTCACTGTATAAATTTAAGGTTTTTCCCTATCCTAAAAAAAACCCCAAATTTACTAAAATTCAAAGTATTCTGGATCAATAAGCATGGATTTCAACGGCTTCAAGGTGTAATTTCCTAGAGAATAGCATCTGTGCAAATGTGATTAAAAGCTCCTTTTGAGGCCAATGACATGTTAGAAAGTCACCAGTAACTAACTTCCCTCCTGAGGGAAATTAGCCCACATCCATCCCACCTCAACCTGGCTGCCTTGGGCCTCTGGACAGACTAAATAACATTTATCATTTAAAGGCACTTAACTGTGAAACTTAACCTGCGGATGAACCCCTACCCTAGCTTGGAAAGTAAGAGAATTAGCTTCTATAGTCTCCCTTCCAAATATGGCCACCAAACAGAAACCGTAAGACATGGGCCACCTACATGTAATATACATCCTTGAGTGGAAAAGGTCAGAGACAATATGTTTCATAAAATAAAAGGATTCCTGCATATACATAAGGACAATGTGGTGAAGAGATACATCCAGGTTGAAAAACAGTCTACAAACAGAAAAAAGAAACAAGGTAAGCTATTAAGAGATCTTCCCTCCCCACACGCAAAGGACAAGAATTCTTCTCCTGCACTTACCAGCACAGCATCTGAGTCATGCCAAAAGCGCCAGAGAATCCAGAACCACATGGTTGCACTGAAGAACTCTGCCTTGATCACCTGGGATCTGGTCAGCTGGGGAAACTGCCTGTACTGGGGCTCGATATGCACACCTCCACCAGCACTACATGACAAAACGAAAATGTTAAGCAGCTTGCTATATCTTCAAAGTATGAACTCATCCAAAACTCTGAGTTACAGCCAGAAACTGAACCTTTCTCATCTCCTCCACGAAATACAGAATGGCAGTGCTCCACAGTCCCTCGAAATACTCCTTTTTCAGAAGTTGCTTTAAACTTGTGCAGCAGCAAAAACTGGCCTGAATTGACAAGAGGCTAATTATGATTTTCATTTAGTGAATATTCATGTAGTTTACACCAGAAATATGAATGTGCTGATTATGGGGTACTGGCCCCAAGAGTTTTGATTAAGGAATCATAAACCTGTAGTAGTAAGTCACTAGCTTATCCAGAAAAACAAATCAAATTTACTTTGTCTGGTTAGCCATCTATTTCAAAGGCAAATTATGTCTCTGCTCTATTACAATCTTTATTAAAAGACCACTTTATGGAAAAGAGGACTCAGCAGACCCTTTTTAATAAGCCAAAAGCACTGAGCAAAGCAAAGAGTCTTAAACAGTAAGTTTGAACAAGTCTTTCTGGGTTTTGTGTTTTCATTTACTGTTGACAAGGTGAGGAATATAATCCATATGAGCTATCCTCATGTTATTCAGTTGGACTGTAATTATCACAGGTTGAATCTAATTCAAATAATAGAATTTGTACTTAATGGGGCTACTTTCAAGTCCTATTCAGCAGCTATATGTATGCTATTACATACAAATGGATATAGAAAATTTAAAGAGAGGGACTTCCCTGGTGGTGCAGTCGTTAAGAATCCGCCTGCCAATGCAGGGGGACACAGGTTCGAACCCTGGTCTGGGAAGATACCACATGCCACAGAGCAACTAAGCCCATGCACCACAACTACTGAGCCTGCGCTCTAGAGACCACAAGCCACAACGACTGAGCCCACGTGCCACAACTACTGAAGCCCGTGCGCCTAGAGCCCGTGCTCCGCAACAAAAGGAGCCACTGCAATGAGAAGCCTGCGCACCGCAATGACGAGTAGCCCCCATGCGCCACTAGAGGAAGCCCAGCGCAGCAACGAAGACCCAACACAGCCAAAAATAAAAATAAATAAGTAAAAAAAAAGTTTCCGTCAAGCATCACTGCTTTACACCCTGTTTCTGTATGCCAATTATATTTAACAGTATCTATTCAGGATCTATCTGCATATAGATACTACATTATATAAATAAACCATGGGGGTGGGAATTCAATATATTGTAACAACAGGCTTCCTCTTTGATAGGTTTTGGATATAGCCTAGTAATAAGTACCCATCAGTTAAACTCATTTAAAATAAGATTTGAGAATTATAGTTTAAACCCATTCCCAGAAACTCTCCACATTTAATTACTGCTAGAGTGACATGTTTTAACTATGACTTGAAATAAGTGGATCACTGACGGCAAGGTGGAAATCTTTTTGAACAAAATTTGAAACACTGCAATTAGAGAAAAGGAATGCATGACATAACAATTGCCATGATTAAGGAATATAAAGATTCCACAAACATCTAATGTTATGTTCCAAGACAGGTTGTTAACTGCACTATGGCGAACTAGACAAGCTGAACAACCCTCCAAATTGAAACAACTACAATAGTAGTTGAGATTTTTTTTTTAATTTTTAATAAATCATTGACCAGACACAAAAGAAAGGAATCTACCAAGGGCAAAACCCAAGTTAAAACAAGACCTGGAAACTACATGAGCACTGAAGCTGGCCTTCGTCCTGAGCGTTTCTGCTGTTCCCCAGACTCTCTGACCCTCTACCTGGACAGCTGTGGGAGACAGGAGAAGCCTGGGGCCCACCCAAGACGAGAAGTCTAATTACTAGACCCCTGAAGAAAGCTGCAGCCCCATGATATAAGAGTGAATGGGACATAAACCTGCCATGAAGAAGGGAACAGGAATTTGTTACCAGTAGCCAGTCCTCAGGTGGGTTTGCACCCAAATTCACACTACCTGGGTTTTGGACATTATGGTCCAAGACAACCTCAACCCAAGATTTTAAAGTGGTATTGGATTCTCTGAACCCTTGAGAAGCAAGACCTTAAAGAATTCTGACAGATAAAAGTTCCAGGAAAAGCTCACAGTCAAAAATTACAAGGAAATAAGACACTATGAGTGAGAATCAGCAAAACAACAGACAGCAGTATCAAATATACAAGACTTGAAAAATGGATAATTACAATTTATAATACAGAAAACACGTTATTTTTAAATAAAAGTTTGAAATTAAGGGCAAGGAACAAGAAACTATAAAGATCAAGTTTGAAACAACAGAATTTCTAGAAATAAAATGTAATCATTTGAAATAAAAAGGATTAAAGCCAGGATTAGACACAGCTAAAAAATATGAAAAGAGGTTAGAAGGATGAGAAAACCCAACATATGCCTAATTCGTGTCCTATAAGAAGAAAACAGAATGAGGAAGAAACAATATCCAAAGAAATAATGGCTGTTCCGACCCAGGATTTTTAAGTGTCAAGTTTAAAAAAAAAAATGCAAGCACCATAACTCTCCGTTAAAGTTACCTTTTTAAAACATAAACGAAGGATGAATTGGGAGATTGGGATTGACACATATACACTAATATGTATAAAATAGATTAACTATTTTAATAATCTATTTATACAGCAGGTATAAAAAATAAATTCTGCTGTATAAAAAATAAATTCAAAAAAGAAAAATAAAATGCAATAAAAAAAGTGTAAAAAAATAAAACATAAACCAGATCATATTACTTTCCTGCTTAAAGCCTCCAACAGCCTGCCATCATTCTTAGAATAAGGCCTCGTCCTACAAGGCCCACCCTAATTGGGGCCCTGCTTGTCTCTCTACCGCTGTCCACTCACCAGCTTGCTTGCCCATTATCAGCACTCAGAACCTTTTCACTTGCTGTCTCCTTCGTCTGAGAAGCTCTTCCTGGCATTTTTGCATGGCTGACTACTCATCACTTAGGTCTTAGTTCAAATCAAACCTTCAGGCCTGCATTCCCACATCATCCTAGGTATAATAACCCACCCACCAACCCCAGACACTCTCCAGATTAATCCCGTTTTATTTCCTTCATGCCACTTAAGAGTACCTAAACATGTTCTTTTCTACTTGTTGTGTCCTCTCTCCAGAATGTAAGCTCCATTATCTTTCTTGTATTCTGCTCTATCCCCAGCACCTAGAAAGACTCTCCAGAAAACCTACTGACTTAAGTATTCACATACTGTGAAATACGGTGTGTTACGGAAGTACCAAGATCTCGGTGAAGAGGAACACCCCCTAGTCTTCCCATGCAGGTCAAGGGCTATTGTTGGTGGCTCTCCATCTCTGTCCTTGCTCAGGTCACACATGCCTTTTCCTTCTCGCCACCCCACACCTGTCCCAGCTCCATATCCTTAATAGACACATGGCTTTAGGCAAGTCACTCCTTTAATTTTCCTGGTCTCAGTTAAACAATACTTGTATGATCCTTAGTAGGCACCAGCAGCCCTCTTAAAACATTTTAGAGATTTGTTATTCATTTACTTACCTGGAAGTCAACATTATTATCCCCATTATACGCGTGAGAAAACTCAGTTATTAAGAGATCATGAAACTTTTCCAAGCCGTACAGCAAAAGTGTGGCAGAGATGAGATTTGAACAGAGGCACTTTGGGGGCTGAATCATGCTTTTAACCACTATTCTGCACTGCCTCTTGGTAAAGTGTAGATCACGGTGCAAGGGGCCTGGCCCATTACTTGGAGAAATCCAATGTACTATTTTCAGTCCTGCTCTTACTGAACCCCTCTGCACTACCAACTCCTTTTTGGTAGACGTGCCCTCCCCTGGCATCCCAGCACTATGCTCTCCAGCCGGTTTCTTGGGCTACATCATGGGTGACTCTGCTTTTGCTGACTCTTTAAATTCTGGTGTTGCAAAGGTGAACTCTATAGTATGGGACTTTGGGTTTTAATATGTCAGTGTAGGCTCATCAACTCTAACAAATGTACCGCTCAGGTTGGGGATGTTGATTATGCAGAAAGCTATGCACGTGTGGGTCTGGGGATTTATGGGAAATCTCGGTACCTTCCACTCAATTTTTATGTGAACTTAAAACTGCTCAAAAAAATACTTTAAAAAAAGAAAAATTCCGATATTGCCCAAGCATTTACTTTTGGCTCTCTTCTCTTCCCACCCTTCGGCACTCTCTACAGGTGACTGCCTCCAAGCCCGTGCCTTAACTAATTCTCTAGTCTGCAACCACAGTAATTTTTCAGAATTAAAATCTGGCCGCATGGCGTCTGATTAAAACCTCTCAACGACCGATTATCGCCTGCGTTCGAAACCCCTGAGCCAGGAATAAGGACTCTCTACCATTCCTTCCCTACGTCCCAAGGTCTCCTGTCTCACCTTGCCTCGAACTTGACGCTTCAAACTACACCGGCAACGCCCTCGCCTCCCCAACTCCTGCTCTCGCTTCCAGATTAGCTCCAGCCGTCTCCACGTTCAACTGTCAACTTCCCGAGGGCAGGCTCCCGCTGGGGCAGGGCCCGCCCGAAACACACTTCAACCTGCCGAGCGAGCACAGCTCCCCGCCCCACGTCCCCCCTCTCCCGGGCCCCTGGGTCACGCCGTCAGTCTACGAGTCCCAGCATGCCTCGGGGTGGAGGTCGCTGCAGACCCGGATCTGCCCGTGGGGCTCGGCGTCAAGGTGAGGGCGTCCAGAAGACTGGCACTTTTCGTTAGATGCAGGCGAAGCCCCCACCGCAGGCAATACTCACTGACGGACTCCAGCGCCTCCAGCCGCCCGCGCGCGTAGGCCCCTGAAGAAGTGGCCTCCAACGCGCGCTAAAGGCGCTAGACGCGTCAAAGCCGACATAACAGCCCACGTTCGGTCAGCAATCCCCAGGCCGCACCGCCGCTTCACGTCACTTCCTTTGGCGCCCCTCCCAGTGACGTCAGTGGCGTCGCCCCGCCCATCTTCCGGAGGGGGAAGTACGGAGGCGGGCGGGGAAGGAGGAGTTCCTGCCTCAAATTAGCGTCGGAAGCCCTTCCCAGCTGTGAGGACCGTGGGCCGGTAGCTGAGCTCGCCTTCCACACGGAGGGACCTGGCTCGCCGTGGCTTTGATGGTCAGGAGGCGCCTCTGAAAGGCGAATGGTGTAGCCGGCCCTGGAGAACTCGGCTAGGTGGAGCCCCCGGATGGGCGTGCCGCGCCTCGGCGCTCCGCTTCAGGAGCCCCTCTTCGTTACGCGGGCGCTAAGAAACTTAACCCTGAAACTGAGCTCGCTCCTCCTTACCGGTGCTTATCTAGATGCTGTTACCCGACCTGGACCCGCCTCCCTGCCTGCTCTCCTGAATTAACTACCCTTCCAGACCGTGTTAGGAGGCCACATCCTTTCTGAAACAGTATGTCCTTCCCAAAGCTAGTCCACTGTACTCTTCTTTCCTGCAAAGACTCAACGGTTTCTTTAAAGCCTTCATGGTTGTATTGTTCTGCAAACTTGAGCTTGATTACCAACCCGCAGCCAGTCGTTCCCACATGTCAGCACCTGGACTGGTGGTATCAGAATTCCCTGAGGAGCCCGACCCCAGATATTACGTCTGGATTAGGGCCAAGGAATCTGCCTTTTAGCGGGCCTCCAATTTATGCCTCCTTGATCCCGAGCCAGCTCTGGATTCTTGGCTTTTGTCTCTTAATATTGCCTTCTATTAAGTCCTGGACGAACTCCAAACTTCTCTAGACACCCCTCCCCAGTCCCCAAATTCTTTTTTTTAAATTTATTTAATTTATTTATTTTTGGCTGCGTTGGATCTTCATTGCTGCGCGCGGGCTTTCTCTAGCTGCGGCGAGCGGGAGCTATTCTTAGTTGCGGTACACAGGTTCTCTTGTTGCGGAGCACGGGCTCTAGGCGCGCGGGCTTCAGTAGTTGTGGTTTGCGGGCTCTAGAGTGCAGCCTCAGTAGTTGTGGCGCACGGGCTTAGTTGCTCTGCGGCATGTGGGATCTTCCCGGACCGGGGCACGAATCCGTGTCCCCTGCATTGGCAGGTGGACTCCCAACCACTGCGCCACCAGGGAAGTCCCCCAAAATTCTTAAGGTCCCCACTTACAGGTTATAGTTTTCCCAAGAACTTCCAGATTTGATTAAATTATAAACTTAACCTGCCAGCCTCACACCTTGGAGATTTCGATTTGAAATGGATCACCTGCCCAGCACTGAAGACTTCACACTGAGTCATAAGCATGAAGAATAGGAAATTTTTGAGAGAAATGTAGACCTGAATTTAGGGATTTGAGTGCATTGAATATAACTGACACTACTTCTGTGGCAAGATATGGGCCTCCATGTGCCCTGTAACTGGAAACCCCTCTCCCTGGAGAGAGGCTTACATAAAGCTATGATTACTATGATGCCCTTCTGAAGAACTTATTGATTGACCTCTAGCCCTATAGGACTCATCCCCCCACACCCTGCCTTTTCCTGCCCTCCTAACTTCTAAGTATATAAATTATAGGAAAGAATTTACTATTTTCTGGGTGCAAGTTGACTTCCCAGCTGACATGCAATAGTGTGGCTTTCTCTGGGCTACCATTCACCGCTTACCCTTCCTAGTGACATATACAAATCACTAAGATAGGAAGTTCACGAATTGGGAGGACAGGGCTTTCCATCCTTCCTAAGGGAGCTCTCTGCCCATATTATGCAGCTGCCTGCCTTGCTCCCAGGAAAGAACAATGCTGTGATTCCTAGGCCACAAAAAAAAAAAAAAAAAAAAACACCGTAAACACACAAAAAAGCATAGAACTTGAGTCTGAAGATCTGGAGTTCAAACCTCAGCTCTGCCAACAATTAGCTCTATGAATTTGGACAAGTCACTTCTCCAAGCCTCAGTGCCTTTCATCAGCCATTTAACAGAGTACCTGGCCCACAGCATGTGCTCAGCAATTTTTTATTGCTTTGTTAATACTTTCCTTTCCTGGTAGCAAAAGCTTTTCAGGTAAACTAAAATTCATTTACCTTCCCCTTCTTGCTGAATTACAAAATAAAAAGTTTTAACTTTAATGCTGGCTTGTATTTAAAGCAATATTGTTCTACAGACCATTTGTGGGGTCCTTAGCTCTAATGTTTTGCATCACAAATTCTGATTTTTTGCTATAAAAAG
Source organism: Stenella coeruleoalba (assembly GCF_951394435.1). Lineage (NCBI taxonomy): Eukaryota > Metazoa > Chordata > Mammalia > Artiodactyla > Delphinidae > Stenella > Stenella coeruleoalba. Next base: position 91,996,949 of record NC_137155.1, on the reverse strand, counting down.
TTTAGGGTCCCAATCAGTAAACTATTTTGACTATGTAACAGTGACGCATATTTGTTTTGCAGACATGCTCTAAAAACTCCAAGGGCAAATATCCCTGACTGCCTTTTGCAGCTTGCATGACGACCCTCTTTTTGGTTCTCAGATAAGCACACTATTTGAATGGATGCATTTTAGAAGGTGAGGGAAAGGATGCCAAGCCCAGACACTGAGCTCTCAGCTTCGACATGCAAATCAGATTCAAACTGTGAGACAACAAACTGTGAGGACAGACTTTAAATGGCCTAACATTATAGCATCTAACCCCAAATCAAAAATCTATCCCATAGCTAGAAATAGAGAACACAGCAGGGGGATGAGGAAGGAAGGAGAAAAAAAAAAAACTTGTTTACACAACTTCATGTTTATTTAATTTTCTACTTTTTTTATTTTTTTTTTTTTTGGTTTTTGGTTTTGGGGGGCTTTTTTGGCCTCGCTGCAAGGCTTGTGGGTTCTCAGTTCCCTGACCAGGGATTGAACCTGGGCCACAGCCGTGAAAGCGCCGAGCCCTAACCACTGACCACCAGGGAACTCCCTAATTTTCTACTTTTAAAGGCTTGTTTGATCTCCCTTTCCCTATAAGCCTTGTAAAGAAGAAAGGAACTTGTCTTTCCAGTGGTTTTAGTGACACAGAAATGAATCTTGTTCTCTCTACTTTAGTGGGATTGAGCTGTGATCTTCCTTTGGGGAGATGCCCTGCTGGACACTTTATCTACTTATACCCAAGAAGTAGCCTTTTCTCCTTATGAAGATGAACGTACAAATCAAGTTTAGCATTTTTAAGATACTTATTTTAAAAATCAGCAAATTATCTGTATTAAAGCACAACCATTAACCATTTTTCTCCTCTTCAATCCAGCCTGTGTTCGTTTTCTGTTGCTGCTGTAATGGCTCCTGAGGAACTGAGGCCCTCGGTCCAACAGCCCACAAGAAGCTACATGAGTGAGCTTGGTATCAAACACCCCAGTGGAGCCCCAAGATGCCTGCAGGTGTGCAAGACTAAGCAGAGGACCGGCTGAGCTGCACCCACATTTCTGACCTGCAGAGACTATGAGGTAACAAGTGTAGTCGTATTAAACTGCTACATTTGGGGGTAGTTTGTATGCAGTGATAGATAACTAATACATGTCACAGTGGGTTGATGGAATCCATTGGCTTTAAAGGAAGGCTCAGTGGTGCTGGTGTTCGCTCAGGGAGACACCTGCTGTATGTCAGTGCCCCCTTCTCTCGCCCCACAGTGTAACTGTATGTGCCGAATGTCTAGCTGGCTTGCTCATGAGGAGGGAGCTGAACAGGGCTACCTGGAGCCCCCCAGCACCTCACTGCCTGATTCCAATGCCCTCCCCTCAAGACCTGGAAGGTACAAACAACATCTCCACCCCTCTGAAAAAAAAACTGCACCAAAGGAATCTCTGTCCAACTAAACCTTAGTTGTTCCCTAAAAGACAGAACCTTTAGCCTTAAGAAGGAAAGAATGAAAGGATCTAGTCCTGTGGTCAGAGCAGGACTTTTAGAGAGCAGGGAGGCTTGAGCTTCCACTCACTGTCTAGAGCCGTGGTCTCCAAAACAAGCAGGAGAATCCACTGGAATGTGGGGAAAATACTATTTTTATCAAAAACAAGAAATTAAGCTTTACTGATATCCACTCTACAAGCTGACCCTGCGACCCTCTACATCCATGTGGGCCAGACACACGTCAGACCAGCTTTGAGACAATAGTCCGTAGATGAGCCCAGTGCAGAGGGCGGCAGTGGCCGCCACCCCTTCCTTCACTGCTGGAGTGTCACTGAGTGCTACCGTGGATTTCCAGTCCTGGTTAACAGGATGTACTTATTATATTATCTTTATATTAATATTAACTGAAATTAACCCTGGGCAAATGCACAAGGGCCTGAACGTTGCTCAGAAAAACCAGAATCTAAATGCTAATATGTGAGCGCAGGGGATCTTTAAGAAGAACGGCAGAGCTGATTCTGTTCCTATCTCTAGTATGTCACATTAACCATTAATCATTGTGGTTTTTTTCCTTTTACCTTATAATACAACTTAGCAAGAGGTTGGCAAAAAATATTTTAAATTGTCCAGAGGATAATTTGAGATACAGTGAAACTTGCCCTAAGTGAAGGCTGTGCCTCCAGAGATTGGCTAGTGATGGTAGCACCTGTATAAAACTGATATATGTGCATGTATATATAAATATACGCAACTTTTTACCAACAGGGCACATAATCAAAACATTTGAAACAAAACAAACAAACAAAAAACACAAAATACTGTGGGGAATTCCCTGGTGGTCCAGTGGTTAGGACTGTGCTTTCACTGCCGAGGGCCCGGGTTCAGTCCCCGGTCGGGGAACTAAGATCCCGCAAGCAGTGCACCAAAAAAAACAAAAGACAAAAGACATTTGGAAGCCATGGGCCGACAGGAGTCTATGACATTTTCTAACCTAGATATCAGAGTCTGGAAACAACCAGCAGGACCCACCTGATCCGGGAGTACAGAGGGTTAAGATGAGAAGAGGGAAAAACCAGAAAACAAAATAAGTTTATTCGTCCTCCTTCAGAGAACATTTTCCCTGAAATAGAGTCTCCCTGACACCAGGCACAGCTTCCACGACTGAACCGAGAGGACCTTCTTTCCCTTTACTTCTCCAACTAACCCAAAGCTTTTAAGACAGATGCCTGAAACCAAATCGGAGTGAAAAGCAGTGGCAGGTCTTCCACAATCCCAATTTTAGAATGTTCAAGCTGCCACAGGAGAGGCTGTTGGGAGTGGCCTCCAGTTGAGATGAAGCACCCACTGCTGCAGTCAGCGGGAGGTCGCTAGTCCTGGCAGAAGGAAGGGCTTTGCTGCCTCCAGGATGTCCAGTTTAGGGTCCAGTGAGCGGCCAAGCCCCTCCAACACCATGATGGCAAACACAATTGAGGCAAAGTTGCTCTCAAGCTTTACCTGAAACAGAAAAACAGCTGTTCTTTCCGAAGCCCACTGATATACAGAGTGTCCTGGGTAACATGTCACCATCCACTCCCGGCCTCATCTACCTGCCCATGTGATTTTTATCATCTACCTAACATTCTTTTCCCTACCCAGTCATTTTTCCCACCATCTCATCTACTCACCCAACCCCCATCTACTAGAAATATTAAGGAAAATATAGGGGATGCAGTGTGTACAGCTCTTCTCTAGGGGAAGTGTGTGTGTGAATGACTTAAAAATACTAAAGTGAATAGTTTACAGCTACACCGGGAACCAGAAATCTAAATAAGGGTCATTCTTCAAAATCCACAGTAGTCTTTTTGAGACCAAGCACAACTGGCTTTGCTCAAATACAGCAGAGTTTCTTCCCCTTTGGAGCCAGGTTAATAGTAATAACAATTTACGAGGATTACCCAATTAATTCTCAAAAGTACTCTCATTATCTCCGTTCAGTAGATAAGGAAGCTAAGGCTCAGGGTGGCTCAGGTGGTGACTTGCTCAAGGCCTCTGGGTGAGGAAGAGTAGAGCCAGCATTTAAACCTAGAACAAGAATCTCTTTTCAGGTGGACAGAAGGTCAGGCAATGGAAGGTTGACTCATGGGGAAATAATCTTTGTTAAAAGTAAAGGGGGGGGGCTTCCCTGGTGGCACAGTGGTTGAGAGTCCGCCTGCCAATGCAGGGGACACGGGTTTGTGCCCCGGTCCAGGAAGATTCCACATGCTGTGGAGTGGCTGGGCCCATGAGCCATGGCCGCTGAGCCTGCGCGTCCGGAGCCTGTGCTCCGCAATGGGAAAGACCACAACAGTGAGAGGCCCACGTACTGCAAAAAAAAAAAAAAAAAAAAGTAAAGGGGACTGGGGACTTCCCTGGTGGCGCAGTGGTTAAGAATCTGCCTGCCAATGCAGGGGACACGGGTTTGAGCCCTGGTCTGGGAAGATCCCACATGGAGCAACTAAGCCCATGCATCACAACTACTGAGCCTGCGCTCTTAAGCCCGCGAGCCAGCCACAACTACTGAAGATCGTGTGCCAAGAGCCCGTGCTCCACAACAAGAGAAGCCACCGCAGCGCGAAGCCCATGCACCACAGCAAAGAGTAGCCCCTGCTTGCCGCAACTAAAAAGAAAGCCTGTGCACAGCAACGAAGACCCAATGCAGCCAAAAATAAATAAATAAATTTATTAAAAAAAAAAAAAGTAAAGGGGACTTCCCTGGTGGCGCAGTAGTTAAGAATCTGCCTGCCAATGCAGGGGACACAGGTTCGAGCCCTGGTCCGGGAAGACCCCACATGCCACGGTGCAACTAAATCCGTGTGCCACAACTACTAAGCCTCCACTCTAAAGCCCGTGAGCCACAACTACTGAGCCCACGTAACACAACTACTGAAGCCCGAGCACTTAGAGCCCGTGCTCCGCAACAAGAGAAGCCCGCGCGCCACAATGAAGAGTAGCCCTCTCGCCACAAGTAGAGAAAGCCCGTGCCAGCAACAAAGACCCAATGCAGCCATATATAAATAAATATTTAAATATTTTAAAATAAATAAATAAATAAGGGGTATTTTTCCCAGCTAAGGCCCAAAAACTTGTCTGGGGAGTCATATGGCTGATCAGGAGAAAGCGGCATGTTACAAATGCACACTCATCGTGGGAATGTAAGATTGTGCAGGCTATGGAAGACAGTATGGAGCTTCCCCAAAAACTAAAAGAAATACCATCTGTAAATCAACTGTACTTGAATTTAAAAGAAACTATGTGATCTAGCAATCCCACTTCTGCATAAATATCCAAAAAGAATTGAAAGCAGGATCTCAAAGAGACATTCGCACACCCGTGTTCATTGCAGCATTGTTCTTAGTAGCCAAGAGGTAGAAGTGGCCCAAATGTCCATCAAAGGATGAACGAATAAAGAAAATACAGTATATCCATACAATGGAATATTATTTAGTCTTTAAAAAAAAGGCAATCCTATCACCTGCTACAAAGTACATGAACCTCAAGAACATTACATCAAGTGAAATAAGCTGGTCACAGAAGTACAAATATCTTATGATTCTACTATATGAGAAATCTAGAGTCATCCAAATCATGGACACAGAAAGTGGAACAGTGGTTGCCAGGGGCTGGCGGGGAGAGAGGCATGGGGAGTTTTTGTTCAGTAGATACAGAGTTTTAGTTTTGCAAGATGAGAAAATTCTAGAGCTCTAGAGATCTGTTACACAACTTTGTGAATGTGGTTGACACTGCTGAGATGTGCACTTGGAGATGGGTAAGGGTAAATTTTATATTATTTTTTTAACCGCAATTTAAAATGTTTTGAATTGTTTTAAATTAAGTGCCTGGTGAAGCACTTGAATAGAGTGGCTGTACTCGATTGGCCCTCTCTCTGCTGTCCTGTCCTGAGAATCACAATGACAACAGCAAACATCTAAAGCTCTGGTAACCGTTGTGTCCCAGGCAGTGTGTGAGGAAGGCTGTGTGCCAGTGCGAGCACCGGAGGCCGGAGAACAAAGCAGCTGGGAGTGGGGCTCCGCAGTCGGGCTGCGGGCACAGGGTCGGGCACTACCATGGGGGCCACCTGGCCGGGGGTGAGTTGCTCGGTGCCGGCCTCGAGGAATGTTGCGGGGATTAAATCAGATACTAATAAATGTTACACAGCTAAATTAGTTGCGTAGAGGGGAGTCACGGCACACTGCTACCGTTGTCAAGGCCTCATCCGGCCCTCCCAGCGGCCCCGGGGAGACTTGGAGAGACTTGAGCAGGTCAGAGCTGGTTGGTGCGGAGCTGGCTGTGAGCCTCACCCTCCGGCTCCCCGTCCCGTGCAACTGAACTCCCAGGAGTGTGTGTTCATTCCAGGTTCTCTCCAAGCCAGCCCCCTAGCAATGATTAAAGCTTTCCCCAATCCTAAGGTGATATTTAAGTCATTTTTTTTTCCTTTTTTTTTTTTTTTTTTTTTTTTTTGCGGTACACGGGCCTCTCACTGTTGTGGCCTCTCCCGCTGTGGAGCACAGGCTCCGGACCCGCAGGCTCAGCAGCCATGGCTCACGGGCCCAGCCGCTCCGCGGCATGTGGGATCCTCCCGGACCGGGGCATGAACCCATGTCCCCCGCATCAGCAGACAGACTCTCAACCACTGCACCACCAGGGAAGCCCTAAGTCATTTTTAAAATGGAACCTGTCAAAAGTTTTGGAAAACAAAGTTTTTCACCAAAAACCCCGCCAATGTGGGATCACAACGTGACCAAGGAAAGATCTTGCCAGACGTCAAGAAACAGAAACAGCACTCTTCACCACAGGGATCGGTGCATGCAACGTTTTCAAAAACAAGATCTCACATAAGAAAAGTACCTGTCACCACCCTGAGGCCACCCACCTTCCCCAGATCCCTCCCCTCCTGCCTGACCAGAGGGCGAGCTCTCCACCCAGACCTCACCTTGTGAGTCATCAGCAACTTAAAGACATTCGAGAGAAGGATGGAAACTTGAAGCTGGAAAACAGAATAAAGAGTCTGCAGAGGCTGCAGAGCCCCCGGGAACCCCTTCTCCCTTGCCTGCCCCGTCCCACGGCCACACGCACGCACGCACACACACACAGCAGTGAGCAGAAACAGACTGCCTGACAAATCCCAGAAAGGACTGCATGCACACAAGCCCAACTTGCACCTCACAGCTGAGTTCAAAGACCCCTCGGAAGGACCAGCCTGGAGGCCTCTACCCCCACACTCCCGGCACACACAGACATCACTTCGGAATCAATAAGACAGGCAGCGCCGGGGGGCCCGCTGCCGCTCCCCACTGCCAGTGGGCCACCTCTTGTTCTGACTCGCTCCAGCTAGCGTGGACTTGGGAATGAACTTGGGAAGAAAACTCAGGTTTGTCAGAACTGTGTGCAGAATACCAAGTGGGCTCTGCTGCAGGTCTAAATAGAGGGCGTGAACATTCGGTATGTCCTCTGTCTGCTCAGGGGCCTCAGTCCTCCCTCGCCCCACCGCCATGCTCTGCTGAGCTCCACGGACATAAGGCAGCAGAACAGCTGACCCCCAGTCTGGGCAGGGCAGGTATGCAGCACTACATATGTCACCGTCCCAGCAGCCACCCAGGAGAGCCTGGTCAAGGAGCCGCTCTTGAAAGCCGGGATTCCAGAGGGCCTCCTCACACCTCAAAGATGTGGGCAGAGGAAAAGCTTTGTTCTTTATCTGCCTGAAAACCCAAGCCCCTCGAGACTTCCCCCCATGAAGAGGCCTCCCTTAGACCTGTGGTTTGCTGTGTCCAAGGGCAAGATCAGTAAACACCCCGAGGCCCCTGCGCCTGGAGTGGCCTGCTCACCTTTTCCAGCGTGATGGTGTTCTTCCTGGCCTGGGTCACCAGCCTGGCCATCTCAGCCTTAAATCCCTCCACATCCTTGCACTCACTGGCCCGGGCATGATGCAGGATGAGCTCAGCCACTCTTTGGCCCTGGAAGACGCAAAAGAAAAAAACTTGGTAGAGTCAAGAGGGCATAAAACTAGATGCTCTGCCCAAACTTCTTCATATCCTAGTTGTTTCCGCCCCAAATTTTCTACCACCCTGCTTTTGGCCACCCATCCTTTTTTAGCTTTACTTCCCCGCCCCGCCATACCTGGTAAATAGTCAAGGTCTTTTGCAGCTTGTCTTGGGCAGTGGGGCCCCACCTATACTCAGCACAGTCAAGGAAAGGAGCTGCACTGTCTCCTTTGCCTCCAAGGCCACCCAGGCCCAGCAGCAAAGCCAGTGCCTGCTACGCGGCACTGCCGACCAACCCACCTGGCCCAGAGCCACCAGGACCTGCCGCCAGCCTGGACCAGCCACACCATCCTTGAGGGCGGTCTTCCCGCCCGAACAGAATTCCCTGCTCACGGCTGACCCAGCCTCTGTGCTCCAGCCGTCTCACCCCTCCTCCACCCAGGAAGCCCCTGATCAAAGCCTCCATGGTCTCCCCAGCACCCACGCAGCCCCGGCGGTCACAGCCCAGGAGCCAGGCTCCTCCTCCTCGGCTGTGACCTTCTTCTTTTGCCCAAACCTGTGCAGAGGAGCACCTCCCACCCCCTCACCAGCCACTGCACCTCAGTGTTGAACCTCGGCCCAGGAGGTCCTTTCTACCTGGCTCAGGCTCACGCCTCTGGTCTGCCCCCTCAGAAGCCTCCTAAGCAGGGGTTCCTCTGAATTTCGCCTTTTCTTCCAGCTTTCTCTTTCCCAGGGTCTTTCTTGCTGGAGAATTCACTGTCCCCCTTGATGTGGCACTTTAGGTTGACTCAGTAGAGGCTTCGCTGAGTCCTTTTTGCTAAATAATAATTCTCAACCACTGGAGCCCCTCAGAGGCACGGGGTGAGGGGTTAAAACCACTTATGTCCCCCCACACCCACCCCAATCATGTGTTTTCCCACATCTGGAGAATAAGTTCCCTGAGCTGCTGCTTCTCACCAGCCCCACCTTCTCGCAGCAAATGGCACAGACCAGGGCGGCTGTTATTCAGTCAAGAAGCTAGCGTTCCCAGGGCCCAGCTGTACACTTACTGAGGAAGGAAGAGAGACCACCAGAACAACAGCATTTGGGAAGGAGGCATGTCTTCCCATCATTCCAAACCATGAGCCGCTCGAGCAGGCCCGTTCTGACTACAGAGCCTTCGGCAGCTTCATTGTCCTGCTCCCCTTCCTTCTCCCCGCTTCCTCTCTCTGCTCCACCCATTTCCATCAGGAGCGCCCTTGGCAAACACAGGCATTTACAAGAATGACAAACGCTGAGGAGCCCCAAGGTTCCCAAGGGCCTAAAAAATTCACCCCCAAATCCCGAGAGCCCAGTGGGTCTCACCTGCCCCATCACCACGGCCATGAAGACTTCCCGGAAGTTCCTCAGGTCGGCAGCCTGCAGCTCGGCCACAATGCCGGCGTCCAGAAGCACCAGGCACAGCGGGCACCGGGCAGGCGTCACAGCCACTGCCAGCGCGTCACAGACATCTACCTGCTGAGGCTGCGCCTCTTGGCTCTTGGGAAGACCGTCGGCACCCTGAACCAGGATGTTCCCAGGGTGAAGGTCCGCATGGACAAAGTTGTCCACAAATATCTGGGAAGAGATCAGAGCTACTCTAGGCTAAGTCAACCTCACCATCCCATCACCACGAGGCCACGTGTGGAAAAGCTTCCAGGGTGACGCGAGTTCTCGATGATGAATTACAAGGCAGAGAGGTGTGCGTTTTATAAAGCCTCAGAGCTTGATATCATTGATTGAAAATTTGTACAGGGACAAGCCAGGTTGATGTTTTCAGGAGAAGATTTATTTTCAAAGTAAAGAGCATTAAAAATGATCATAGGGGAACATGATCAAAGACCAAACCGCATTTCAAGAGACTTATTTTTACTCTATGAGTTGAGCAATTAATATTCAAATTAAAAATTATCTAGTCATTGTTGACAGATTTTCCCCAAACCTCTCAGTTCTTACAATTCATGTAACTTCCTTCCTTCAAAAATATTTCATAAATCAGACTTTGCCTCCATTACCTCCATCTGTCCACATGAGGAAGGCTAGCAGTGATCCTGACAGCTGTACTGGCGCATGGAATCGGGGAGGCTGGGAGAAATGGCTTTGAACCTGCTAAGCAGGAAAGAAAGCCCCAGGCACTGTGATGGAGGGAAAGTCAGGCATGACTTTGTGGAACAGGAATCTGCCTGCTGTGAAAGATCATAGAAACCACCAGCAATCCTTCTATGAGGGGAAGGAGAGACCCGGGGCAGAGGTACAGAACAGCTGCTGCTGGAGGGGCTCCTGGGAGCCTCCTTCCAGCCAACACAGAGCCCTTCCTCTACTGGATTCAGGCCAAAGACCCCATCCCTCATGGTGGTCATGGCAGCAGGTCACCGAGGGACCCTTCTAGTCCAGATCCTGGCTCTGCTGGAGGTAAGGGAGGCTGCTATCCTGGTGGAAATCCCAGGAACTGAGGAAGCCGGGGCCTGCACACCTGTAGGATACGGTCACCAAAGGCTAGCTGACCCCCGACCCTGGGACAGAACCTCCTGGCACCTTGCTGTTAGCTGAGCCCCAGGGTCCTTGATCCCACAAGCTGGAAGCCCCCCGTGATCTCCCAACTCCTGAGCGCTGCTTAGCACTGCTTCTCCCCTAGCTACTCCCCCCTGCACCCTCCCCTCTGGCCCACGGTGCGCCTCGGAGCCCTGTTACTGGGGACAAAGTCCTCTCCCCACTGAGCTTCCACTGTGCTGACAGTGGAAACCCAGCTCTCCAGCGACAACCCCACTTCTCCAGGAGCCCCTTGGGTGAGGGCTACCTATTCTCGATACCCACGCACCCCAGGGCTGGAGGTGAAGTCAGAGCCACTCAACCACCAGCCCCTGTCACCCTGAGCCCTCTCCAGGTGTCTGGCTTACAGCCTCCTGTGCTGTCTGCCTGCACCACACCACCGTCCCGCTCGGCGCACCCATTCCCACCTCCGCCCCACTTCTGCCACCTGCCTGGCCCTCACGGCTCCACCTTGGTTACCTGGTTTCTCTCCTCCTACTCTCTGAACACACGCCTGGTTCCTTCCTACCCCGATTCTGTACCCCCAGACCTGGGCACTCGTCCTCACTATGCATCCTAGACCAGCTGTCTGTGCCTCGACCACTCTCTTCTGTGCCAACCACCAGGAAGAGTTCAGACCCTCGACAATCTCAGTATCTTTTTTTTTTTAATTTATTTATTTTTACTTATTATTTCTGGCTGTGTTCGGTCTTTGTTGCTGTGCGTGGGCTTTCTCTAGTTGCAGTGAGCGGGGGCTACTCTTCGTTGTGGTGCGCAGGCTTCTCATTGCGGTGGCTTCTCTTGTTGCAGAGCACAGGCTCTAGAGCACGCGGGCTTAGTAGATGTGGCACGTGGGCTCAGTAGTTGTGGCTCGTGGGCTCTAGAGCACAGGCTCAGTAGTTGTGGCTCACGGGCTTAGTTGCCCCGCAGCATGTGGGATCTTCCCGGACCAGGGCTTGAACCCGTGTCCCCTGCATTGGCAGGCGGATTCTTAACCACTGTGCCACCAGGGAAGCCCGTGTATCTTCTTTCCTTGCTCCTACACATGAGCTGCTAACAATGCTGGGTTCCTGCTGTTACTACTAGTGATGAAATAACTGATATTGCTTTGGGCTCACTATAGCCTTTTTTGAGTGTCAACTCATTAGTAATTATTGTCAGGCCATCCTCTCCAAGGAGACAGCTAGACTTCCTTCACATCCCGGAGGAGATGGTGCCACTTCCTGAACAAATCCTGGGGCTGGGACGGCCCATCCTAAATGACCCTCGGGTACCCGTACTTCACCCACTTAGCATCGCCTGTCTTCCCACTAAACGGGGATGTTCCCTGAACATTGTTGTCATGTCTCTTTTGCTCACAACTGTAAATCCAGCACTTAATTCAGTGCCTGGCACGTAGCAGGTGCTCAACAAATACTTGCTGAATGAATGAATGAAATAGCATGTAACACCCGAGGTGGTCTTTGGCTGTTTGTCTAAACTGTAGGCAAGTCGGGTGGGGCCTGGGTCTCCCTCCCCACTCTTGCACAGAGACACAGCGCATAACACGGAGAAAGTGCTCAACAGAAAGCTGTAGAAGAAGGCGCGTTTGGGTCAGCTGGGCTATCTCTAGAGCTGACCCTCTCCAGCCAGCAGCCATTTGCTCGGCCGAACAGGGTCCCCCACCTCCCGCCTCCCACACACAATTCCACCGCGTGCCAGCTGAGCGGCCGCCCTGCCGTGAACTCACCATCTTCAGGAGCATGTTGATCCCCAGCCGCGCAATCTTCCTCTTCACGTCCCCGGGAATCCCTGCTTGCTGGTAACTAGACACAGGCACACTCTCCTGGGGGAAGATCGGGGAGAGAACAGCTTCAGCCTGCACAGCCCGCGACTGCCCCACTCCTCGTCTCCACAGGGACACACCCGCACGGCCTTCCCACTGATGGGGAAGTGACCCGGAGAGGTTTTCCTTTCTTAGAGCCCCTATGAATCTGTCACCCACAAGATAATTTTAACCTATTTACCCTTCCCTTCTACAACACGTATCAACAAGTCCCATAGGTTTACTAGGGAGGAAATCCAGCGACTGCCACCCACAGGTAAGAGAGGCTTTGCTGTCAGGGTGAGCTTGTTTCTGGTCAAGAATCAGCCAATGGGGACAAGAATGAGCTCTGTGACCTCACAGGAGGGAAAAGAAAAGGAAGAGAGAAGAAAGGGGAGCCAGTCAGTACGTGTTTCATATAGGTTAGTTATTTAATTGTCAAAGCAGCCTATTGAGATAGATCTTGTTATCCCTAATTAACAAATAAAAGAACTAAAGCCCAGAGAGTTTAAGTAACTTGCTCAAAGTCACACAGCTAGTAACAGTGGGTCATTCAGGTCACTCCTCTGGATCTCATTACCATCTTTACAAAGGAGACTGAACCAGGAGACAGCTAAGGCCATGACAGGAATACTTGTTGAGCACTTTCTCTGTGTTGAGCACTTTTGCCGTGCAGTCTCTGTGCAGAGGGCATTTTGCATTCAATGTTTCATTGACTCTTGGGACAACCCTACGAGGCAGGAAGGGTTGCCTGCTGTTGTACAGGAGGGAACTGAAGCCAGCCAGCAAATACAGTGGCAGAGCAGACTTCCAAATCCAGAAAGTCTTAGGTCAGGGCCAGGCTCTCAGCCACCTTGCTACGCTGCCTTCCACCCTCAGGCGTATCCAAACCCCTCTCAGTTTCACAGGCAGTAATCACATGCTCTCTTGGCTTTTGTCTTTTCCAACTCAGGCCTTCCTGTGAAGGGGAGACAACCTGACTATGAGTAAAAGGCGCGGCCAGGGGAAGCTCTCAGTCTTACTTCATACGTTTCCACCAAGACATCCCTGGTGACAAAGGGACGCAGAGGGGTGGGGAATTTGACAGAGTTCACATTCAGGAAGTTGCATTGGAAGTGTTCTAGATTCCGAGCTTCATAACGCAGGTCAATCTACAGGGAAATGGAGAGAAGAGGTGAGGGAGGGGTAGCCTGGGCCCAGAGACAGCAAAATCTGAACCCCCCAAGAGCTAGCAAGTCCCAAGATTCACCTGCCTTCCCCACCTGCTCTCTTGCAGAACTCCCAAGAAACTCGGGCTGCCCCAGAAGTCTCAAGCCCCATCCCTACCCCACGACGTGAGCTCCAAGCTGCAGACAGCAGACACGCTGGAGAACTTGTCTAAACTGAATTTACGTTCACCCTGCCCCCAGTCACCTGCGAGTCACTGCAGATTACACCTTCTCTCTTACCCTCCATACCCATGGGAGACTCAGTGCCATCAACTCTGCAGCCCTCACCACTCTCAGATCTGTTCCCCTTTTCCATCCCACTGTTCCTCCCACGGTGACTCAAAACCAGTCACCTGAACCCTAACAGAGGTGTCCTAGTTGGGCTCCCTGTCCCCCATCTTCCCTCTCTCCAATCCATGTTCTGGTGTCCCCCCCACCCCACCTGCAGGACGGAGTCTGCATTCATTAGGATGACGTCCAAGGTGGGCCATGGTTTGGCCCCTGCTTCTCTCTCCAGGTCCATCTCTTGGGGCGCCTCCTCCTTCCTCTACTTCCCCAAACTCCAGCTGCACCCAATCTGCAGAGTGCTGAACATCTCAGCCTGCCAGATGCCTCCCGTGTCAGTGCCTTGTTTACTCCCCCTGACTGGAATGTTCTTCCCCCATTTGGGCCAACTGCAAACACTGCCCTTTCGCGAGTCAGCGCAAGCCTAGGGAGCCTGGACCCTCAGGGTGGAATGACCACTTCCCCTCTTGAGCCTCAGCTGAACCCGACCGAATCTGTAGAGACTCCTATTGTAACTCATGCTTTTTCTCCAAATATTTCACATCAGCCCTCCTCCTACTACTATATATTCCTTGAGGACAGGAAAACCTCACTTGTTTTCTTAGTTCACCAGCTTCTAACACAGTTCTTAATACATGTTACATGAATTTATAAATGAACATACACCCCCTACATACACCCAGACTCTAAGATTTCAAGGCTGGGAACGTGATTGGACCACTCAGAGCTACAGCTGGTAGGAAGAGTTGATTTTTGAGATAAATGGGGTGCGCTATAGAGGTCTAAGCTTCAAGTGATGGGATCCCATGATGCCTATCAGACTTCTCAAAGGGGAACTGAAGCTCAGATGGTAGAACTGAGAGTGATTAATGCCAAGATGGGTGTCAGAAAAGAAGTTATTTTTCTCTGTTTTAATTTTCTTTTATTATCAAACCTACACAACTCCATAGCATAAAGCAAAGCTTTCTAAACGTTAAAACGCATCCCTGGGGCTTAAAACCCTAAATCAGAGGACATAAGTGAAGACTTGGTACACTGCTTCTGAAAGCCTGCCAATTTCTGTGCCAACCGCCAGGAAGCCAGCACAGATGCCTCCTTGGAGCCCTGAGAGCCTCCAGCATGTTTACCAAGTCTGGCTACTTAAACAGGTGTCCCAAGGGCCCTGGACAAGGAGGAGGTCCTTGTCTACTCATTAACCCCGGAAACAAAGCAAACCAAAGGCACCGTGTGTGACTTCGCTAATTCTTCTTCTGCTTCTGGAGTTCGGCCATTGATTGTGGCACAGATAATGCTATATGTTCCACCAGAATCATTTCATTTTCATCCCAGACACTAAGGAAGACCGCCTTCCCCAAGCTCCCTTGTAGTTACACTGGGCCCGTGTGATTAAAGCTCTGACCTGTAGACTGGGAAGAAGTGATATATATCACTTCCAGACCTGGCCACAGAATCCTTTACATGACCCTCCGTGGCCTCTCTCCCCATTCCACACTGACCCCAGATGACAAATTTGGGAGGAAACTGGGTCCCTGAATAACTATGGAGTAGAGCTGCCACTCACTCCCTCAGTTCACCTGCATGGAGCTTTCATATAAGCAAAAAATAACATTGTTGCATTAAGTCACTGAGATTTGGATATTCTTTGTTATATCAGCTAGCATCACCTATCCTGACTAATATACTACATTAGCCACAACGCACTGGGAAAATACTCATCCATTCAGCATTTACTAAGCAGCTGCTAATGGCAAAAACTGTTGTGTGCTATTTACAACTGAGGGAAAGAGAATTCACCTGTTGCACCATGAGCTTCTCAAATTCCTCCACAATCTCAGGCAAGCTGAGCCACTTGATTCCTGGCAAAAGTGCAAGGACTCGGCTGCCCATCTTCATCAGCAGCAGGTCCATCTGCACCTGAGCAAGCAGGCCAGGGTGCAACACCTGCCAAAAGGAGACACAGTGAGACAGGAGGGATCAATCAACCCAGCCACGGCTGGGTCCTACCGTCAAAGGAGAGTCAGCAGGCTTCTCATCAGAGCAAAGGAGAAGCAGTCCCAACGCCCAGGATGCTCCTGCATTCCTCCCTTTGCGTCTTCCTGAGGAGACTCAGAGGGCAGCTCGCCTGCATGGCACTCAGCTTTGCTGGGAAGCATAGGTGGGCTTCTCCTTCAAATACATTAAGTTTAGATCAGTGATTCCTAAACATTAGTGAGCATAAAAGTCACCGTGGGTTGCTTGGTGAAAATGTGGACTCCCAGATCTCCTCCAAGACCTACTGAGTCAGGGACTTCCCTGGTGGTCTAGTGGTTAAGACTCCACGCTCCCAAGGCAGGGGGCCCGGGTTCGATCCTGATCAGGGAACTAGATCCCACATGCATGCTGCAACTAAGACCCAGCACAGCCAAATAAATAAATATTTTTAAAAAAGACGTACTGAATCAGACTGGCTGGAAGGGGAGCTGGGAATCTGCATTTTACTGAGTGTACAGGTAGCTGAGTCAGGTGGTCCAAAGCCTGCAAAATACTGCTCTAGAGTCACAGAACTCCAGAGGTGGAATGGAAAGAGTTCAAACTCCAGTTCTGCAACCCATTTCCTGTATGAAACTGGACAAGCTGTGCAACTTCTCTCAGCCTCCTGTTCTATCATTTAAAACATGCATATAGGGGACTTCCCTGGTGGTTCAGTGGTTAAGACTATATGCTTCCAATGCAGGGGGGCGCCGGTTCGATCCCTGGTTAGGGAACCAAGATCCCACACGCTGCGTGGAATGGCCAAAACAACAAACAAAAAAACCCCATGCGGACAATAACCCCTACCTCCACCTCAAATCCTTTTAGGAATAAAGTGGAGTATAAATAAAGATATAAGAAAAAAATGCCTATCTCGGGCATCTAATAAAGATTAAACAATGCATCTGACGTGACGGGCATGTTTCCTGGTATACAGCAGGCATCCACTCCTTTTGTATCCCACAGAGCAGAGGGAACCTTCGAGATATTTTGGACCAGTGTTTCCTAAATGTGCCTAATGATGAGAATCATTTGCAGCGTTTATAAAAAGCCAGGCCCAGGCTCTTCCCTTGGAAAGTATAACTCAGTAGGTCTGAGTGAGGCACCCTTGGGAGGGTTTTATCTGAGGAGGTAAAAGAGAGCACCAGGGTATTTGCTACTAGCATCTGCCAGTTCTCCTGGGGACGTGCTGAACAGGGGTGGAAAGGTGTGGAGAGAAGAGTTGATGGAGCCCGGGAACGGGTGATTGCAAATAAAGAGAGAAGGAAACCACTTCTGTAAAATGAACGCCACCCTCTTGGGCTCACCACAGCACACCTAACACAGTCTGTCTCCGATCTATCCTGACCCCAGAGCAGGAGGTCAGCTGAATGGTGGGTCCTCCACCCACAGCGACAGCCAACTCCAAACCCTCTTCATTTTCCTCTTTCAGACCATTCGCATCACCACTCCTTCAAGCCAAGAAATCAAACAGCTTGCACATCACAGGCACTCAGATAACGGTCAAGCTAAAAGAAATCAATGGAAGGCAATGTGGGGTGACTTGCAAAGGGGGACTTCCTGATCTGGGCAGCTCCGTGGAGTCGGTGAGATTTTAGAGATGGGAAGGGTCTGGCTGCAAACATCAGAACACTTACTTTCACGGCCACGGGGATGAGGTGATCTGGCTGTGGTCCATGGGCGAGTCCCGAAGCCTGAGACAAGGCTGCATTCGATCCAACCAGGTCAGCTTTAGGGAAGAGCAGCCCTTCTAGAAATGACTGGTCGGCAAGACTTCCTTGAGGCCTCCACGCCTTCCCCAAGTGTCCAAGGAGCTCTCCCAGCCCCCGGACTTTCCCGGCTTCCGAAGAAATCTGCAGTCTGGAGGCTGTGGCCAGTCTCCGGATGCTGTCATTCTCCAGGAAGGCAGGATTGGCACGTGCTTTGTACACTTGGGCCACGCAGCCGGAACCCACAGGCTCCTGCTTCTCAAAGCAAAGGACCCTTCCCCAGTCCTCTCCGAAGGCCTGCCGTAGGAAGTGTTCAGTGTGGGTCCAAGGATGGGGCGTCACCTGGACGTGCAGCTTGGAGAACTGCGCACAGAAAGCCTCTGAGAAGAGATCACGCCGGGTGCTGGCCCACTGGCCGAGTTTGATGTACGTTGGACCGGAGGTCTCGGTGGCTTTCAGAAGCAGGTGGAGCCAGAGCCTGGAGACGCTGGGAGCCAGGTAGGTGAGGGGGTAGAGTAAAAGGAGGGGGAAGAATTTCACCAAGAGCGCCCCCGCGCGGAGCCAGATCCGCAAGTGCAGAAGGAGGCAGCCTAGCCGCTGCTCCGGGGGAACTCTCTCCAGTGGCCCGTTTTCAGCCAGGTCACTCCAACTGGTCCTTTGCCGACACAAGCTCTCAGGGACCCCCTTGCCAATGTCCTCAGAGGCTGAGATGAGTTTGGGCAAAGTGCCAAGCAGAAGCCAACAGAGTCTAGCCTTGCGACAGCACCCAGAGGGTCTCAAAAGACCGAGGTCCTTTCTGAGCTCCAAGCCCCTTAGGTGCGACAAGCAGACCCTGACAGAGAAGCGCCAGGGGGTCACCATGCTCTCCCAGAGGTCGCGGTCCAGGCTGCCTGCCTCCACTTAAGGAGCACCCATCTTCGTTCCTTCTTTCCGCAAGGCTGGCCTGAGTCTGGGCCCCAGCTGAGTATTCCACTTGAAAGCGAGGCAGCTGTGAGACTCGGGGAGCTCAGACCTCGCCTCGCGTGTGCAGTGTGCAGCCTCTGCCGGGTCCTGCTGCGAGTCCTGCCTCCTCAGGGCCGCCCCGCCCCGCGGGCCCGCAACCCTGCCCCGCCTCCGCCGCAGGAGGGCTGGCCCATCAGTCCCCGCTCCCTGCCGGATACCTCGCCTGGGTCTGAGGCCCGAGGGTTTTCGGAACTGAGAGCCGGAGGAGCCAAGCCAGGCCCAGGTCGGGGACGTGGCCCGCGCGAGGTGGCCGCGCGGGTGGAGACAGAGCCGGGCCGCAGCAGGGTCACCGCGCACGCCGGCCGGCGCGCTGAGGGCCTGCGCGGGGTGGGGCTGGGGGGACCGTGCGGAGGGCCGCGGCGCCAAGAGCCCGGGTCGGGGTGAGGAACGGCCAGGCGGGGCGAGGCGTGGAGAGCTGGGGCGGGGGGCGGGGGCAGTGCGGGCGGCCGAGGACCCGGGCACCGAGTACGGTGTGGGGAGGAGTCGGGCGGAGTTGTAGAGAGCCGAGTCCCCGCACGCGGTGGGGTCCGGGCGCCAAGGGCGTGGAAGGGGCGCAGAGGGCCGGGGATCAGAGGGCCAGGGATCGGGGCGCCGAGGGCCGGGGATCGGGGCGCCGAGGGCCGGGGATCGGAGGGTCGGCTATCGGGGTGCCTAGGGCCGGGGATCGGGTGCCGAGGGCCGGGGATCAGAGGGTCGGGGATCGGGGTGCCAAGGGCCGGGGATCGGGCCGCGGAGGACCGGGAGTCCGGGCGCGGAGGACCCGGGATCCGGGCACAGAGGACCGGGGATCCGGACGCGGAGGACGCAGAGGCCGCGGTATCCGCGTCTTCCGGGACCGCCCGCCCGCAGGCTCGGGGACCGCCCCTTAAAGCCGACGCGAGCCGGACTGCGGCCGAGGCTCACCCGGCCCTTGCGTCTCGGAGTCCCAGAAATAGAATTAACCCAAAACGCCAACGCGCCCTCCACGCCCCCTTTCCCCGCTGCGCGTCTGTCTCTCCACTAACATCCTTAGCTTTCCTTACAAAGAGCGCGGAAACGCGGAAACGTTAGGTGAACTGAAGGGCGGTTCCGGAACACGGGTCTGTTTTTCAACTGAGCGGGAAGTGGGGGGTGGGGGTGAGGGCGGGGGTTGGGAGCGTTGTCCTTGGACGGCTGGAGTCCCTGGCTGCCCCGATTTGGGGAACGTGCTTGGACCTTGGGGAGTGGCTCCGGAAAGAACATTCATTCATTCAACCAATACTTATTAAGCTCCAGTATTTCTTAAACTCAGTCCAGTATTAAGCCCCCAGATGGAAGGTGTTTGGTGTGAGGTTTTGGGGGAGTTTGTTTTTTTAACCTTGAAGAACCAAAGGAAGGTCAGCTACCTCTAGAGAGCAAAGGAGAGCAGAACAGAGCTTGGAAATCAGCCAGCACAGCCTGGGAGGGCCCAGTGGTCTTATGCTCTGCTCTTTGGGGCTTAGGAGGCTGCCCTGTGCTGGGGTACCACAGTCACCTCTACATACATGACCCTTTATCTCCACGAGGGTGACAGGCTTCAACAGAAGTCTGCCAGGGCCTCACAAGTGGAAGGGCCCTGGGGAGGGAAACAAGGTCGTGGCCCATGCCTGCTCCTGGAAGTGTGACTGCCACTCACAGCCTAAGGAGGGCTCGAAATGTGGGAACTCCTGCAGTGCTAATGATCCATATCCCATTTCCGCAAGATGCGGCAGACCCTTTGAAAGTTCCCTAGACAGAAGTCATAGCTACTACCACTGGTTTCAAATATGGCCAGCTATTAATTATGCCTTCCCAGCTTCCTCTGATTTATTTATTTACTCTGTCCCAAAGGTGTAAAATATTCTTGTATGACTCTGATTCACCAAAGGGCTTATTGAGGACTTAATCTGAAACCAGAGCCTCTCGGTTCTAGCCCCCTAATTAAGAGGTAACCACATGAGTGGACACCTCTATGTGCCGCGGGAGGATGGCCGAACAGTTGACCAAGTCGGTGCTATTCGTGTGTCTGGGTTACCAAAGAAGACTTTGCCACATTTGATGATATGCTATGTATGGATGACAGCAACCTGAGAGATTTGAATAGAAAAAGTAATCAAGTTAAAAACTGCAGAGCGAAAATTGAACTACCTGGGGGCTATGATCCACAAAAGCAACTCATTATTGAATATCCCTATTACGGCAACGATGCTGACTTTGAGACCATCTACCAGCAGTGTGTGTGGTGCTGCAGAGCCTTCCTGGAGAAGGGTCGCTGACCCGGGTCCAGTCATTTCACGGCCCAGGCTCATCCCCACAGGCCCACGTTCTCTGTTGAGTGTCACAGTGTCACCATTCCCTAGCCAAGGCCACAGCCCTTTCTTCAGTTAACTCACTGTTTCTTTTTTCTTTTTGGCTGCGTTGGGTCTTTATTGCTGCACGCGGGCTTTCTCTAGTTGTGGCAAGCGGGGGCTATTCTTCGTCGTGGTGCGCAGGCGTCTCATTGCAGTGGCTTCTCTTGTTGCGGAGCACGGGCTCTAGGTGCGTGGGCTTCAGTAGTTGTGGCACACAGGCTCAGTAGTTGTGGCTCACGGGCTCTACAGCGCAGGCTTAGTAGTTGTGGCACACGGGCTTAGTTGCTTCACGGCATGTGGGATCTTCCCGGACCAGGGATCGAACCCGTGTCCCCTGCATTGGCGGGCGGATTCCTAACCACTGTGTCACTAGGGAAAGCCCTGACTCACTGTTCCTTACCTTAAAAAAAAATTGTGGATGGAAATCAGTTGTGTTTGGCCGAAGAATAAATAAAAATTTTTGATTCAAACAAACAAAAAAAAGAGGTAACCACATGACCTCAGGTGGTCTCTCTGGGCCTCTGTTTCTCCTTAAGCGAATTGCGGAGGGGAGTCTGACCAAAGCTATACAAATTCTCTAGACTTACATCTATGATTCTGGCAATTAGTATCTTTAACAGTAGTTAAGGGACTTCCCTGGTGGTCCAGCGGTAAAGAATCTGCTTTACAATGCAGGGGACACAGGTTCGATCCCTGGTCAGGGAACTAAGATCCCACATGCCACAGGGCAACTAAGCCTGCGGGCCACAACTACTGAGCTCTCATGCCTCAACGACAGAGCCTGAGTGCCGCAAACCACAGAGCCCACGTGCCCTGAAGCCTGCACGCCACAACTAGAGAGAAGCCCATGCGCCGCAACGAAGATTCCGTGTGCTACAACTAAGACCCAATGCAGCCAAAAATAAATTAAATAAATAAATAATCTTGGGGAAAAGAAAACAGTAGTTAAGAACAAAATTCTGGAGTTAAGTAAGCCTGGCTTCAGTTCTTGGTTCTGTGTAACCTGTATAACCTTAGGGACACGTTACCTCGCCTTTTGGAGCCTCTATTCCTCACTTGTCGGATGGAGGTAAGAACAGAACCTCCCTCTCTGGCTGTTGAAAGCAGTGAGTCAAAACTGTACATGACGTGGGTAATACCAGGTGTCACTAAATGTTAGCAAATATTGTCATTTATATTATCTAGATAAAGTGGTTCTGTTTCACAGATTTGGAGGAAACATCATGGAAGGTCTGACCTCAGCCCTTTGTGGCATCCTAGAAATTCACCTAAAGTGGTGGCTCAAACTTGAGCATCCACCAGAATCACCTGAGGGCGGGGCCCATCTGCAGCGTCTGATTCTGTAGGTCTGGAGTGGAGCCTGAGAATTGACAATTCTGACAGGTTCCCATTTGCTGCTGCTGGTCCTGGGAACACACTTTGAGAACCAGTGTCCTTGTGGTGGTGATGCTGGTGGTGCTGATGGTGATAAAGGTGCACCATCTCAAGGAGTTAACAGTCACCCAAACAGGTGAAGCTAAGGGATTCCCGGGGCCCATGTGGATTTCAATTAGGAGAACAGAGTTATACATATTAAGACACCATGGGGCTTCCCTGGTGGCACAGTGGTTGAGAGCCCGCCTGCCGATGCAGGGGACACAGGTTCGTGCCCTGGTCCGGGAAGATCCCACATGCCGCAGAGCGGCTGGGCCCGTGAGCCATGGCCGCTGAGCCTGCGCGTCCGGAGCCTGTGCTCCACAACGGGAGAGGCCACAGCAGTGAGAGGCCTGCGTACCACAAAAAAAAAAAAAAAAAAAAGACACCATGGACAGCAAAATCAAACAGTGGTATCAAATATGAACGCTAAATCAAAAATTGTAAGGGCAGCCTTTAAAAATTAGAGTTGTTGATTTGTAGTCAAGCTGCTTCTCACATGGGAAACTCTATGTAATGTTTCGTGATTAGTAACAGCAGGAATGTATTTAGAATAATTAATGAATTAAGAGACTGAATATACAGACAGACACTGGCCAGACCATATATGACAATAGAACTCTGACCCGTAGCCTCGGCAGCAATGGGCCCCGAATAGTCAGGACTTGGTCCCTGACTGCAGCTTCTCTAATTTTCACCCCCCCCCAATTATCAACTCAGGACCAATCAGAGAAAGCCAAATAGCCTCTCCAAACCAATCACACGCGATGCCCTGGCCTCCAGCCTCCCCGTGCCAACAACCTCCAATTCAGGGCACCTGAAGCCTTTTCTTTTTCCTCTGTAAACCTTTTCTGCTAGCATTTGATTCTCCACTTGTACTTGAGTCTCTGCCAAATGCAATTGATTGTAAGTAACTGACTCCCTTGCTATAGAAAGCTCTGAATAAATAGCCTCTATTTGTTCTCATTTGGGTGGTCTTCGTTTATTTCCACAGAATCTTCACAGTGATAAGTAAGCCCGTTAATAATCAACAGTTTCCAGTTCTTGGAAATGTTCCTGCTGGTATTAACTCTAGTACCACTAGGTGGCACCAATCGCTTGTGAAGTGCATCCAAATCTCCTGCAGGATGGGAGCGGGAAAGAGACGCCAAGACCCACCTGGCTGTGCTGATTTTTTCGCTTGAGCCAAATGACTGTGATTTTAGCATCTCCCACGTCACATTGTTACATAACAGATGTGATGCAGAGCAAGTATTTATTCAAGATCCTGGAGAAGGGGTTGGGGATGGGGACTTGGCTGGTTCTGGGGTTTTCAACCTCTGCACTTTGGACCTTTGGGGCAGGATAGTTCTTTGCTGTGTGTCGGGGGAGGAGCAGAAGCTGTCCCAGGATGTTTAGCAGTATCTCCGGCCTCTACGCACTCAGTGCCAGAAGCACCCCCCCTTTCCCAACTGTGACAATAAACTATGTCTTCAGGGACTTCCCTTGTGGCGTAGTGGATAAGACACCACGTTCCCAATGCAGGGGGCCTGGGTTCGATCCCTGGTCAGAGAACTAGATCCCACATGCATGCTGCAACTAAGAGTTCGCATGCCGCAACTAAGGAGCCCACATGCTACAACTAAGGAGCCTGCGAGCCGAAACTAAGACCCGGTGCAACCAGATAAATAAATAATATGTCTTCAAACATTGCCAGATGTCCCCTGGGGGAACAAAGTTGTCCCTAGGTGAGGACCACTTCTTGTGGAGGACAGCTCTCTGCTGAGACCCTTTCAGCATCCTGCTGCCCTCCCCCATCACACATGCTCACTTTCTTCAGAACAGATACCGGGAAGGGACACCCCTGCATACCCCTTCCACAGCCTCCACTTCATCCCCACCTTGGGCAGGCTCTACGCCAGTGTGTCTCCAGTGGGGACTTGAGCCACCTCCACCAAAAACACCTGGGGTAGCTGTAAAAATGCAGATTCGCGAGCCCCATCCCAGTCTCCCTGCATTAGGATCCCTCTGGGGAAGAGTAGCATCTGCTTTTCCCCCAACAAGCCCAAGGGGATTATCAGGGAAGGAAAAAGTTTGAGAAGCACCGACCCCACCCTACCCCTAGGTCCTGCTTGGTACACCTAGCCTGCAATTAGCTCCTCAGGGAGTTGGACCCTGGCATGAAAATGCTGGCTCTGGGCCACCCACATACATCTACTCCCTAAGCCGGTAGAGTAGAAATATCAGAAATACTGGAAAAGAACACTAAGGGAGAAGGCCCCTGCCCCTGCCCCGCCTGCTGCAGTGATTTTCCATCCCTTCCTCCCTCACGTCGGCCCCTCCCCAGCCCCTCCCTTTCTCTTTCCTTCACTTCAGCTGAATTGTCTCCATTAACCTCTTCTCTTGGGATTTCTCCTCCTCTGGTCCCCACCTTCTGGTTTCCTGGATGGTTGCCGCAGCTCTACCCTGGTGCAGGTGCTGCCCCTGTGCTGACGCCGCGTGGCCTGGGCAGGTCCCCAGTGCCCGTCTGTGAGGCCCCTTCCAGCTCTGCCGCTGCAATGCCCACCATGCTGCGTACAGCTCTGCTGCTCCCGGTCGGTCCTGTAACCAGGTCCTCCCTCTGTTTGCAAACTGGGCAGATGAGGACGGTAGCTCCTGACCAGCGGTCCCGACAGCAAAGGTGGAAAGGGGTTGTCTGGGGTCATCCCAGCTCTGGCACTCATTCATGGTGGCCTTGGGCAAGGCACCTCGCTCTTCTTGGCGGTTGCTTCATTGGTAAAAGAGGCTCTGCTATTAGAACCTACCTCCTGGGTGATCTCTGGGAAGCCTTGACACTCCCTGGTACCTGCTCAGGCACACAGGAAAGAGCAGAATGAGAATAAGCACTTTCTCCGCCTACCTGAGCGGGTGGGGACTGGGGAGGACCTGAGGGCCATCTCGCCCCATCTCTCCAGGAGCCCGAGACCCACAAACGGCAGTTGCCTTGCCCAAGGTGGTGCTGCCATCTGGGGCAGTCAGAAGCCACCCAGGCTTGCCTTTGGCCAATATATATGTATTTTAAGGTGATGTATAGTTGATTTACAGTATTGCATCTTTGGCCAATATTTTGATTTTGATTTGATTTGATCTGAGAGATATAGGAAGTGGATCAGATATTAGGGCCTTCCAGAAATATGTTCTCGCCCCCCCCCCCCCGCAAGGTGTGCCCTCTGAGAGGCAGCACAATGACTTACAGCCATTTGGAGCTCTGAAGGCTGAGATCAGGGTCTGGGTGGGTGTTAGCAGAGGGGACGAGCTGGCAGGCTTTAAGCCCAGAGGTGTGGTGCCCAGATCCTAACATGTGATGAAAATGTTTGAAGGGGATTCTTGCCGCCCCCTTATGTCTGAGGAGATTGCCTAGTTGGTCGGGAAACAGAGGGGAAGGCTCTGAGAAGCAAGAGGTGGAAGCCTTGTGTCCTCGGCATGATGCAGAGCCAGTCCGACTGCCCTACTGTGTTCTGAAATCACAGTGCACAGGAAGAGCGAGACCTGCTGAAACACAGAAGTTCATGCCTCTAAAAGAGTATCTCAGTCACCATCCTCTAGTTCCTCTCCCTGAAGTTTAACTGGATCTTCCAGAAGGAACAGAGAAGAATAGAGGCGTAGAGGGTACTGGGCATTGCAGGTACGATAGTTGAGACTTTGCCTAATGGTGAAAGATGCAGGCCTTCCATGACTCGGTTCTCTCTTTTTGTCATAGACACACTAGTCCTTGTAAAGTTATGAACGCTTTAACTCTGTGGAAAAAAAAAAACATGACCCTTCAAAGTAAGCTAGGGGCATAGGAGTGAAACAGGTGGTGCTTATGCAAAAGTTACAGGTGATTGTCATATTTGCCAATTCGGTGATTCTCTGAGATTTCCAGTGGTACCCTGACAAATGTCAGTGGTGACCAACAAATGCCACCTTCTCCACAGCACCCCATAACGGGCCCCCACAGCTTCCAATCTCCCAGCCCCAGCACAGGAGGCAGGAGAGCATCAATTGGGGCAGGGCGGAGGGCAGCAAAGACAGGCCCTTCGAAGCTAGGGGAGGATGTCGGAGCACCAGGGCCCTCAGTCTGGGCTCTGCTCACCCCTTCCCCTGGGTGGCCTCCACTTCCCCCGCCCCATACTTCCCCTCCCATCCCACACCTCCTGGATGACATTTGATTGGGACTGAGAACAAACCCAGCCTGGGTTTGAGGTTTGGGTGGGATGCTTGGCTTGGTTTTATTTCCTCAGAGGGAGGCAGCTGGAGGTTGTGGTGGGACTGCGGGAGCTCGCATCCAGCTGCCTCTGGGCTGGGGAGAATGAGCCACGGAGGCAATGCGAGTAGCATGGAATGAGGACAGCAGGAGGGAGATGGCTTCCTGGGGAGGAAAGGAGTAGGATGCCTGCGAAAGACTGAGGCAGCCCTGCCGCCAGCCCAGACGGTTCCGTGGGCTCAGGCCCATTCTCAAGGGATGAGGAGAATCTTCACCAAAGGCATGTCAAGGTGAGGCTGTGGACTTTCCCTGCCCCTAAAACAAGCTCCTTCCTTCCTTGCTCTACCTGCCCCAAATGTCACGGCCCCAAACATAGATAAATGATTCCTCTCCCCATCCAGCCTTCTAGATAAAATAATAATAAAGAAATAACCAAACTTCTCATCTATCATCTACTGTATGTATAACTTTCAACTACACGCTGGCAGGCCAATGGGCTTGAGATAGAAGTTCCTGCCGGGCAAGGAGTCGAAAAGGAATGGGTCACAGTGACCCAAGCAAGTGGTGCCCAGTCTCTGGGGAGCGGTGTCAGAGATGCCTGCGGCTTCCAGAGCAGGGAGCATAACCAGGATGAGGGTTGAATACTTATCCAGAAACCCCCCTCCAGAGTGACTGGCACTGGGCAGAGCCCTTGCTCTCAGGCAACTTGGTGTGACAAAAAGGCCTGGGCCCGTGTGACCTCAAATAAGTCACATAACCTCTTAAAACTTGGCTTTCCCACCCACAAAATGGTAGGGATGATATGTAATTGCCCAGGAGTGTGGAGTGGATCAGGTGCCATGACAGAGGTGAAGGGCCTGGAACTGAAAAGACACTCAGGATGTGTTTAGCATCCCGAAGGAATTTAAGCGGACATTAGACAATTTGGGGGAGAGGAGATGTTCAAAGGCTCCTTCTCAGGCTCTCTCCTCCTCTTATTCAGACTGGCCTCCTTTCCCTGGTCCTGCATCTCTTCATTTGGCATATAGTGCTGGCTCTGTGCTGCTAGCCATGCTCTGGCAGAAGGCCCTGGACCTAAAAGGGCTGGGGGGAGGGGGAAGCTCAACTCAGAAGGGAGAAGAAACACTGCCTGCTGCCCTCCTCCCTCCTTGAACCTTTGCTCCTGCAAAGAAAAGAGATTAGGAAGAAAATAACAAACAGGGGCTGAGGGAGCGCACCCGCCATAGGCCAGTCCAGGTACTGCACCCTTTCCTTGAAGATCTGCTTTAATCCCCACACCATGAGGTCGGTTATAACCGCTTTTTCCACCATACGGATGAAGACACTGAGAGTGAGAGGCCAAGCAACCTGCTCCAGAGCCGGATTTGGCCGTTTGTGCCAGAGCCTGTGCCCCTCAACAGGATGCTGAAGGAAGAGGAAGGTGTGGATGAGAGACGGTCTGCAGTGCCTCGTGGTTGCTCTAGGTGGAAACAGCAGCATTCAAGATCAAGAATCAATCATTTAGACATATATACACTACCAAACCTAGGGTGGATAGCTAGTAGGAAGCAGCCGCATGGCACGGGGAGATCAGCTCGGTGCTTTGTGACCACCTAGAGTGGTGGGATAGGGACGGTGGGAGGGAGGGAGACGCAAGAGGGAAGAGATATGGGAACATAGGTATATGTATAACTGATTCACTTTGTTATAAAGCAGAAACTAACACACCATTGTAAAGCAATTATACTCCAATAAAGATGTTTAAAAAAATAAAAAAAATCAACCATTTAAATGCTTATACTTAAAAAAGAAAAAAACAAAAAAATCTGCTTACACCTTGCAAATTTGTATTCTAAACTTTTACCGTGTTTAGTTGAAATGGGTATGGTGTGAAGGAGTTGAGGGAGGTTTAAGGAGGTCTACAAAAGCTTCAAAGATCTTGCAGAATGAGCAAGACCCTCAGCAAAGAAGATGGAGCTTTTCTGTCTTTGTGACTTTGATACCTGAATAAGCCCCTCAGAGCTCAGGCCCCCAGTCTGCAGGAACTGCCTAGGCAGTATCTAATGTTCCCCAGGTTCTGCAATCCTTTATTTTCTCTTTCCCCTCTCTCCTGCACACCCCTTTTCTGAATTTGTAGGCTAAGCCTCTCTCTCCCCTTTTCACCCCTTGCCTAGGCTGTAGGTCCCTCCTTCCAGGAGCCTCGTGGGCGAAAGACAAGAATGACTTTCCCAGGGGTGTAGACACGGGCCTGAAGCCTTCCCCCAACACTCATCAATCACCACTGCCAGCTCCATCTCCCTTTCAGCAGGGCACTCCTCTGCTCAAAAACCTTCCGTGCTCCCCAGCTGCCCTCAGCATTTTCACGTGTACTTTGGCAGTCCTAAATCATGCCGATCTGTGCTCCTTGATCCTTTGTTCTACGCAAGTGGGGCAGCAGGCACCATAAAGTCACTTCTCCTCTGGGAAGCTTTTCCTGACCCCTGCCCGGTGTGGGAGTCTTGTGCCCCGCGCTCAGGGCCCCTGGGCTTTCACTGATAGTGCCAGGGTGTCGGCATCCCAGCCAGACTTGGAACTGCAAGGGGCAAGGGTGGTGGCTGACTCGTTGCCTAGGGTGTCCCAGCCCCCAGCCCTGCGCCTGAGCCCTAGTAGGTGCCCCATAAACGCGTTAAAAGACTGGAGTGAGTTGAGGGCCGGGAGTGTCGCCGCCACTCCGGTGCATCTATCTCAAGGTCTCAGTCTCCGGCTGAGCGCGTCGCGCGGATAAACCCCGGGCCCGGCGGAGACGGAGCCTGCCACTCGGTGGTCTCCAGCAAAAAAAGGGTTAAGCCGCCATCTCCCCACCCCCCAAAAAGGGCGAAGGGAAGAGTCCGGCAGAAGGTCCTGTTTACTGGAGCCGCTTGAGTCCGCGCGGCCCTGGGAGAGGCGTTGTCGTGGCAACGGGTCGGGCGCCCGCCAGCTGCGGATGAGCTCACTGAGCGGCGGCGGGCGGGGGCCGGCGGGGCGAGCGGCCCGGCTCAGAGCCGCCGCGCCACCGGGAGAGGAAGGGGCCGCCGGCTGAGCCCGCCCTCCACTCGCCCACAGCGGCGGCCGGGCGGCGGGGACGCGAGCGGAGGGGGCCGGGAGAGGCCCGGCCGACACGAGTGCGGGGGGCTGCGGGCCATGGCGCCCCGGGCCCTCGCCGCCCGCCGCCCCCGCCCGCCCGGGCGCCCCCGAGCTGCGCCTCGGAGCCCACGGAGCCTCGGCGCGCCAGGAGGTAGGGCCGGGCCGGGGGACCGAGGAGGGGACGCGCCGGGGGACCGAGGAGGGGACGCGCGGGGGTGTGGGTAAGAGAGGAGACGGCCGGAGCTGCCCCAACCCGGAGCTGGGAAGTGGCTCTTTGCAGACCAAGGACTGGGTTTCCCGTGTGCGGACGTGGGGACCGAGGCGCTTGAGCCCGACCTGTGGGACTGGAGCAAAGTGCTGTCCGGACGTCCTTCCGGGAACTCAGGAGGCCGTGGTCCCGCGCCTGGGAAACCTGCAGAAACCGGGCAGAGCCTCCGCTTTGCGCCGTGCTTGTCGCAGGGGCGCGGGAGAGAGTGTGTGTGTGTGTGTGTTTACAGAAAGAAATTTGCAGTGTTGAGAAAACAGGGAGGTAAAGATGACTGCATGATCTTATTTCTCCCACTTTTCCCCTCAGGATGGAGTTGGGACTAGATGGAGCCCAGGGGTAGTCTCTTAACACAGGATATAATGATATTTAGGAGGGTCACAGGAAACTGGCTTCAGTCCACTGAGGAGAGCTGAACCTCAGCGGAGGAATCCTGTCCTTGAGGGTATCGGGTGGGAAAGCCGGACATTACTTCCAGGGACAGAGATTGGGATAAGGGAAGTGCACTGACTTTGTTTTTAGCCAGCTGGTGCTGGGGAAGGAGCAGACGGAGTTCTAGCTGGTGTTGAGATGCGCTTCAGGGATGCAACTTCTTTAGTGTTCTGAATGACACAGTAATAACAGCCCCAGGGTTATAATAGGCACTCTGCAGTAATTTTGCTATTAAACTCTTACACCTGCAGTTGTTACTACATAAAAGAAAAGAACAAAATCCTTTCTGCTTGCACCATCAAGTATCAAACACACCAAAGGAGTGGAGTAGACCCCCTTTGGGATGGGCCGCCTAGGATGAGCAGAATTCTACAGGAAGTCAAGGGCAAACAGTAACTGTTCTCAGGAAGGGCAGTGAAAAGGCTGGCCTTCAGTCCTACTATTCCGGAAGAGGTGAACCCTGCCTGTGTCATGCATTCATTCACTTAACGGTTCTACAGATCAACTTGCTAGGCGTCAGGGACAGAGTGATGAATAAGATATCTCCCTTCCTTCCAGGCACTCACCATCCTTGCTGGGTAGTCAAACAAAAAATTAACTACAGTCTGCATCTGACCCGGCCATCCATGCGTGCTGTGTGCTAGGGGAAACCAGAGCAGGGCTGTCCAGCTCAGGGAAAACCCACAGAATAGGTAAGGTCAGGCTGAGCCCTGAAAACCTTTTCACCAAGAAAGTAAAGCAGAGAAGGTTGTTTCAGGCTTGAACAGTTGTGCAAAATCACCAAGTGGGAGGGAGGAGGACGGGCAAGTGTGGGGAGAATTCATGGTTGCAGTTCCCAGAGAGAAGAAGGATCTCACTGAAGCAGGGGCCATGGGATTGGTCTGTATCTTAGAAAGCTCACTCTGCTTGCTGGGTGGAGGCTCAGAGGAGGATGAGACCAAGGCCTTGCAGCACCCAGGCTGTAGTTACTGACGCGCAGGATGACGGCAGTGGTGACGTGGGATGGAAAGAGCCAAGATATAGTGAGGTGGGACCTGGTAACAGACTTGGGCACAGGGTCAGATAACTTAGAACTAAATGCAGAAAAGCTCAGGAGAAAACAAAGCAAAGCAAAAGGAATGAATATTTTGAATGGCCTGAATTTAGCAGATTACAACACTTGGACAATGAATTTGGCTATAAGTTTTCTGGCAGCTTAGAGACAAACAAAAATACACTAGATTGCACAGTTTTGGATTTTGGACAAGAAAAAGCACAGAAATTCAGCACAAATGTTTTCCTGGAATTGAACTCAACTGGGAATTTGTCACGTGGAAGTTTGTGTAAAGACTAAAGAGTGACATAGAAAAAGAAACTTCATTGTCAGTGTTACAAAAGATGCGAAGATAAAATTCCACATGACTATCTTCCTATATCATCTTCCTGTTATGACTTGGGGACATACTGCATTTTTGTGG
Organism: Stenella coeruleoalba; assembly: GCF_951394435.1. NCBI lineage: Eukaryota > Metazoa > Chordata > Mammalia > Artiodactyla > Delphinidae > Stenella > Stenella coeruleoalba. Next base: position 91,965,718 of record NC_137155.1, on the reverse strand, counting down.
GGGGGCTGAGTGCCAGCTCAGGCCTGTGGGCAGTCGTGATGCAGGGCAGTGAGGGCTTGGGGAATCCTATATGGAGGAGCCCATGGGCTCTCAAGTGTAGGAAGAGGTGATACCTACTTTGATGAATGTAGAGAGCACAGCACCCCGGGTGCCCACCAGGAAGGGGGAAGCAGGCACATCCTAGTATAGCCCACAGACAGGTGGGCTGAGACTGGTCTGGAGAAGGGGTCTGGTAAGGCAGAGTGTTGGGAGGGTTGCCATCGGAAATCCTGACCAAAGAGAAACAGAGAGTGGGAAGAGCATTTCAGGATTCCATTCAGCTGGGTGGGTCCACTTCCCCTAGTGGTCCAGGTCTTTCTGCCCTCAGACGTGATGTTAAGGCTGCTTCTAGGGGTGGGGAAAGGGTGGGACTCAAGACACCAGAGATCCATTCTACTGAGGTCAGGGAGGGTGGGAAACTTCTTCACTGCAACATAAGGAATGTTGCAGAAGAACCGGGAGTGAGGGCTGGGAGGTAAGGTTCTACACTCAGTCGCACATCTCCTGACTAGGCCCTTCCCATTGGTTTCTGCAGAACGGTGAATCTGCAGAATCTATGTCAATGCATTTTTTTTTTAAAAAAGGGGTTTTTTAAAATAAATTTATTTATTTATGTATTTATTAATTTTTGGCTGCATTGGATCTTCGTTGCTGCTCGAGGGCTTTCTCTAGTTGTGTCGAGCGGGGGCCGCTCCTCGCTGCGCTGCGCAGGCTTCTCACTGCGGCGTCCTCTCCCGTTGTGGAGCACGGGCTCCAGGTGCGCGGGCCTCAGCAGTCGTGGCGCGCAGGCTCAGCAGTTGTGGCTCGCGGGCTTGGTTGCTCCGCGGCATGTGGGATCTTCCCGGACCAGGGCTCGAACCCGTGTCCCCTGCATTGGCAGGCGGGTTCCTAACCACTGCACCACCAGGGAAGCCCTATGTCAATGCATTTCTGATGTGCCTTCCGAAGTTTAAACCACTTCTTGCCGGCTGTAGAAGTCTTAACACTGAATAGGTGTGATCATCTACTCCATCATGCCTCCACATCACAGTTCTTAGCATTTTAAACCCAGGGAGCACATTACACATTTAAATGCTGGGGTCAGGGGGCATTTTTTAAACAAGTGATGCCTGGGCTCTGCCCCAGACCAAGTAAATCAAAGTCTCTGAGAATGGGCCCTGGGCATCAGTATTTTTATAAGGTGCCAGGTGATTCTAAGGTACAGCCAAGATTGAGAGCAGCTGCTTTAACAATCACCTAGAGGGCTCGTTACAGCAGGGGGCAGAAACCTCAGACTCCAAAAGCAAGGACCCCGTAGAATTTAAAATTTGGAAGCCTGGTACAATGAAATCAATTGGCTAGTCAGCCTTCAACATCAAGATCTAAAGCCATCTTGAGCAGATACAGATAAGGAGGCTAGTAACAAACACAGAGAAGGAGGCTAGTAACAAACACACTTATGTGAAGTTTTGTGTGTATGTGTGTGAGGCACTTTTTTTGAACAGAAATTCTAAAAGCATAATTGCAAGCCTTCTACAGTTAGATCTGTCTGGTCTGACCATAGCCCAAACTGAAAAGCCTCAAAACCTTTCTCTTTTTGCCTGGGACCCACATAGGTCTATCTTTTTTGAGTGCTGAGCCTCTGAGTTTTCTTTCTAATTCCCTCCTGATATTCAAGTGTATGTGTTCTCTGACCTCTGTCTTCCAGATTGGAAAGAAGCTGGGAGAATTCATTTGCAATTTAACTTGCCTAAAGTCTCAGTCAAAAGGAGTGAATCTCTAAGAGTTGAATTTCAGTAACTCTGACAGGATAACAGGGGAACTATTTTGAGGCTCCATGGCTTTCCCAACAACCCTCAAATATACCTCACAAGCAGTTACTTCTTTAGCTGTGGGCAAAGTTGACTCATCCTCCCCCACTATCTCTGGAATCCAGCCCCCTTATTTTGCTTCCGGAGGGTCTGACAGTTACTCATGAGTGACAAAGACCCCTGCTTGTGCCTCGTGTCACTCACAGTCTCCTGTGTCCAGGCATGGTCCCTTCTTCCTTCACCAGAACCAGACAGCTGTCACAGGTACCCTGGGCTCTCTTTGAAACCCCCGCACTGGCCACCCAACAGAGGGACCCACAGGCACCACTGCCCGTTTAATGATGGGAGGCAAGTCAGTGGCTGGAACTGAATGAGTGATTCTCTACATTTGACAAAGGTAGAGAACCGAGTTCTCTACATTCGACATCCAAAAGACAGCAATATGTCGGGAAGCCAGAATCAGGCCATCTTTTCCCCTCGTGATAAAGTCATTGTCTGATTTGGTCAAAATTTATCCAAACTCAGTTTGCCTAGAAGTTAAGCCCCTGCCAGCTGGAGCCCAGAATTGCTTTCTCTTTGGCTTCTCTTTGACACGTTCATGCTTGGCCTGTGGTCGGTTGAAAGAGGGATGAGCCCGAGACCCCCTTTTCCAACTGGCTAAACTACTAAAAGCCAAGTTATGGTTTCTCCCGCCCCCAGCCTTAGGGAAAGAAGGGGTGAGTCACCCTCGCAGCAAGCTTAGGGAAGAGGTTAGCTTCCCTCTGGATTGGGGAACCAGGAGGTTCCATGCTTCCCTTCAGAAGGAAATGAGAGCAGGATTGAGCTGGAGAATGGGGACAGGACAGGAAGCTGTGACCGTGACCGTGACCGTGACCGTGACTGTTCTTCCATGGTACCCAGGCCTTCCAAGGGCTGTGTGTCTTATCAGGAGGGCTGTCAGACCAGTTCAAGCAGAGTATCAAATGCATTTCCTTTTGTTTTCTTTAAAAGTGTGCTTTAAAATTTTAGGAATACTTTTATATACACATATATATTTATGTGTAAATATGAAGGTTATCCTTGTTATAAAACATTTGAACAATACATAAAAAGAACACAATGAAAAATGAAAGTTTTCCCCATACTGACTCCCTCCTCAGAGGCCATCACTGTGCAGTGTATGTACCAAATCCCGCTAGACTTCTTTTCTTTACACGTAATATGTTTGTTTGTTTGCTTGTTACAAAAATGGAAGCATGCTATCATGACTGAACAGTATTTTGTGAGAACAATTCTACGTGGGACATACATAGTCCTCTTGTTTCTAACAGCTGCCTAGTCTTCCTTTGTATGGATCGATTTCATTTGTTTAACACGTTATTTATTGACGAGCAATTAGTTGTTTGTGATTTTAGCCACTGCTAAGACTCCCCAGCACTCGTTCCAACATTTCTGTAAGATGAATTCCCAGAAGTGGAATTGCTAGGTTAAAAGATTTCAAAGCCAAATGCACATTGAATATATCTGTGCCCAGTGACGGAGGTTTTAAAAATGAGATTCTGATACTCAGTCTTAAAAAAATTGTAAAATATTATTACTTCTCGCTCCCCTAACCCAAGTGTCCCCACCCTAGTTCCCCACTGAATTTACTATGAATTTCTATTTAAGAGAATATGAAAATTAAAATTCATAGTGTGGTAATTTATAGAGACAGTCTATTATTTTGAGTTTTGTTAAATTTAAAAAGGCAGCGTATTAAAACTAGAGCGTCTAAGAAATTTTTTATGGTTTATAGATTGTCGTCCAACAAACTGTCCCAATATTGTCTCTCGCTGTTGGTTTCGTGTACCTGAAATCTTGATCCCATGTAACCACAATTTCGCATAATTGTGTAGGCTGAAACCTGGGATCGGTGGGCTGGGTTATACACAAGAGCCAACCCAGGGAAATAATCCAAGGTGTCTCCCTCTTTCTTCCTCACTTTTCAGAAGGGAAGATGTCATAGGGTTGGATTTGATTTAGCCCTAAGTTCTCTGCAAATCCACTGCGGATAATGGATGGGGTAACCATATATACAGAGTGCGACACTTGTAAAGTAAAAAGGGGGCACTAAAGGTGATTGATACACAGCAGGCCTCTCCTGGGACTGTTCCTGCAAACTGCCACCCGGTGAAGGATTGGACATGCCCATCCATTCTCCCTGCTGGTCCAGGTGCATTGACCTAGGGACATGGCTCTGTGCCATCCCTCTGACCCCAGCCTTTCTTTTCTTAGCCCCCCAGAGTAGAGGTCTGAGTGCAGGGAAGGAGGAGGGGGGCAGGTGGCTAGCCCAGTGCTGTGTGTCAACTCATTCCCACTAAACAAGTCAGAGGAGACAGGCCCCACTTCCCTGCTCCCCACAGCTCTCCTTGGAAAAAGTAACAACTGCCTTTCCCCAGCAAACTGGAACCATTAACGCAGGACGTTGCTATCATTTTATTTGTGCTTCTCACGCCTCTGGGAAATACAGGCGCCACGACCCTGGATGACCCAGCAGAGGTCTTTGTATGGAATCACACCACAAATCAGGATTAAAACTGACCTTGCGTGGTCAGGAGAGAGGTTAGCTGGCTGGGGGAGAAGCCATAGAGCACCAATTTGGTCACTGGGCAGGAGCAATGGGACAGCATGAGACACAGAACTTGCATCCCCTACAGCTGGAGTGGGACCAGTATCTCAGCCACAGACTTGGTCAGGGGGTGGCTGGGAAGATACAGTGGCGCTTCCCACCAAAGCAGCTTGCCGGTGCACTGGGCTTCTGCCAGGGCAACGTCTCTAGGTCACTGGGGGCTCAGAGCGATTTCTCCATTTGATACTCTGAGCTGGAGGTGAGAGTTGTTCAGATGTGAAATGAAGTGTGTGGTCATCCAGCCCCAAGTATAACTCCCTGGCAGCCTGACATCCTTTACATCTGGTCCATTTCATTATCTGTGTTTGTGACAATCAACAAACATACACAAGCTCCCAGGACATCAAAAAGGGACCAGTGCTCTGTTTACCCACCAGCCAGACTGATGCATATAATGGGACAGAAAAACATCAGAGAGAAGAGGCTCCTTGATGCCTCCCAAAACGATAAGACTTGGAGATTCCGGCACTGCAGAGTCAAGAGAGGCTCCTGTTCAGGCTCAAGACCCCTGGCCTAGGACAGGGGGGAGAGCGACAGGGAAAAGAGTCAGCGGCTGCTTCCAGGCACACACACAGCCCAGGTTCAGGCTGCCTGTTGACCGGAGGGCAAGAGAAGGAGAATGCTGCTTTCAGGACGGGGAGACAGAGCACCTTCAAGAGCTCCTGGGGCAGGTCCACAAGCTCCCCTTCACATCCCTGAGGTCTGGCCTCCATCCCTAACCATCTGTGGAGACTTTATCCCGTTACTCACGATGCAGTCATTGAATAGCTAGTTTGCTGTTCTCATTGTTTTTGAGCTTCCCAATCTATGCAAGTCTCCTGACCCGGGTCACAGTCGATATAAAACTGGTATGGTGACACATCTATGCCACTTGTTAAAATGCGGAAATGCTTCTCTACTGGTTGGTTAATAGTCACTCCCAGTGTCCCACAATCCTGGGAGCCCCTAGACCAGATCCAGCCATGAAAGGGTCAACAGTAAGACCACTGCCATTGGCTGGTGTCCGAGCCCCACCTTTGTGAAGTGATTTGAAGAATCGCTCCTCCCCTGAGACACCACACCACCTGGGGTGTCCTAATTGTCTTTGGAAAAGGAGATCTTCACTGATTTCCTTTTCTTCTTCTCATTCAACAAGCATTCATACCACACCCACGGTAGACCAAGATCTGATCTAGACATTGCAGAGGAATAAAAAGAAGCCCAATGCAGGTGTTCTGTCATCAGACCTCCCTGTTCTGTTGGAAGGCCCAGATGAAGAAACATTAAAAAGAACTGAGTCAAGAGCTGGGTAACAGGGGCAAAGTGAGAGTCACCCCTACACCTCAATTCTTCACTCTCTTCTTTTGCTTCACTTTCTCCCTCAGAGAGCTCGTTCACGCTCACTGGTTCTTCGGCTGCATCCCCAGTTTACACCTCCAGGGTTGTGCTTTCGCCAGACTCTTAGATCTCTACCTCTGACTGCCTGCTTTACACATTTCCTCTTTTTTTTTAAAGGTCTATTTTAAAGGTTATTTTAATTTATTTTTTAAAAATATTTATTTATTTGTTTATTTATTTAGGTTGCACTGGGTCTTAGTTGTGGCTCAAGGGCTCCTTAGTTGCGGCATGCAGGATCCTTAGTTGTGGCACGTATGTGGGATCTAGTTCCCCAACCAGGGATCGAACCCGGGCCTGCTGCATTAGGAGCATGGAGGCTTACCCACTGGACCACCAAGGAAGTCCCTACACATTTCCTCTTGAATGTTTAAAAAGAACACGTATGTTCATCCTGTCTCCTCTTTATGTTCCACAGAGAGCAAACCTTACCTCCTCTTTCTGATTCCAGACCGTCTCCAAGTCTCATCCGCCCGCCCCTTCCATCCTCCTCTCCTTGTTTCTCCATCACACGTCCCAGAGTGGCTGTCCCGCCATCAGTCTTGTCTGGGGCAGGGTGCACCGTCCCCTTTTCCTCATGCCCTTGCCTCGCCTAAACACTCTCCCAACTGTCGGAACCCAATCTATCAAAGGGCCACCAGATTCTACCTCTTCTCTGAAGCAGTCCATGACTCCTGACTTTCATTGCCCGCCTCTAAATTCCTCCAGTTATATTTACTTCATAACATTTACCACTGTCATTTGAATTTAGTCCCTAAGCCACTTTCACATTGTGGTTTTTGTTAAACGTGTTGTCAGGCATTCCCTGGACTGCTCTTGTCTTTTTGTCTTGAACAGTTTAATCTTTTCTTGCCGGTGGTTGATCAGGTTTGCATCTTTTATCCCTGGCTCTGGGGCAGGGACCATTGCATGTATTTGTGAATTTCCCAGCAGCACCTCACACGGAGTACTGTGCTCAGCTCCTTGATGAATCTTACTAATTAATTTCAAATCCATCCATGCTGGCTCAGATTAGCTAAATAAAATCATAGGGGAAAGACCATTGCCCGTATCTCAAAGCTTAGCTAAATAAAACGGAGCACATTCCCAGGCATTGTGCAACTTCTAAGTATAAAACACCAAGCACAGATAGTAAACAAACAGAAACAGGGCCTCAGCTTATAAGAAGCCAAAAAACAGGGTGGGAGGGAAGGGGAGTCAGGGTGAGCAGGCCCTGCTGATTGGTGTGGGCCCCTCCTTCCTTTCACGTCTGGCATCAAGGCTGAGCACTGACTCTGCTGAAAAGGGAAGAGGGTCAGCTCCTCATCCGATTTCAAAACCAACTTTTACAGATTACATTGTAACAGTAATGATATGTTTGAGAGGGCTTACAGCTGTACCACACTTGCAAACGATTGAAGCTGGGTAAGCAGCCTTGCGGATGAGTTGAGCAGGTGGATGATGATGATGATAATAACAAAGTCCTGTATTTTTACTTGGATTATTTGGCAGAGTTAAGTTCGGGTCATAATAACAGAAGCCGTGTTGAGCACTTCTTACAGGACACGCACTGTGCCGGAAGTTTTACAGCTGCGATCTCCTATAAGCCTTTCAAAGCGAGCCTTTCTCTCTTCTGTCACCGTTTTACAGAGGCGAGAACTAAGGCTTAGCAAAGTAACTTGCCCAAGGTCCCACGGCTCGCAGGCTTCAGAGCTGGAATTTGCATCCGGGTCTGTCTGCTTCCAAACCCTTTGCTTTTAACGCCCACGGTGTGCCATCTCTCAAGCTCGTTCCCAGAGCTGGGAGCAGGGCGGGAACGGCCGCAGCCCCCTGCTCCCTCTCCAGGCTCGGGGAGCCACGGTGCTGGCCCCGGGAAAGGGGATGGGAGATGACGTCTCCCTCCAAGACTGCTGCCTTTTGTCCAAATGTGCTGGCCGGGAGCCAGGCTGGAAACTCTCTGCTCATGGAAAGAAAGAGAACAGAAGCCAGCAAAAGAGGGTGGGAAAGGGTCCGAGGGGGAGGAAGGGAAGAGGAGGGCCGGAAGGCGAGGGGAGCGGAGGTGGCGAGTGAGGACTTTGGGTCGGCACAGCTGGAGCCAGGGAGGGCTGCCGGGAAGCAAATACAGCACGGCGTTCAGGTGCATCCCCTGCAAGTGGCTACTTCTGGTGTGCTCTGAGCTTCCAGGTGTCCGGAGGCCAGGACACAGGACAGATGCCACAGGGGACCCTTCTTCCCCTCCTCAGTACTACCTATCAGTGAGGCCAGGTTAAAAGAACATGAGGAAACCCTGCAGAGGGAAAAATAAACCCCAAAATGGCAGCCCAAGGGCTGCCTCTGGAAGTGGAGGGCTGGCCAGGTGGTGCCCTGGTGCCACGGTGTGCCTGGAGAGGACGGAGGGGGTGAATAAAACCCAGTTGTAAGAACTCCCCGAGTAACTAGTCTGTACCTGGGAGGGGAAGGCCCCTTGCCTTGCCCCCAAGGCACTCAACTTGGCATTAGGCACCTGGACTTGAATCTGACCACCTGGATTCATTCAGCATCCATGTGGCCTTGGGACAAGTTCATCTCTCCAGGCCTTGCTTTCCACATCTGTAAAGGGGAGGCAATTGTAGGCTTGGTGTGAGGACTCAGTGACACGATCTGTGTAGAATCTGGCCTAGAAAATATTAAGTGTTCGATAAATGTTAATCATTCATTCATTGTTGCAGTTTAATTTGAGGTGTCAAACATAACTGTGTGAAATCTTGGGACTTCCCTGGTGGCGCAGTGGTTAAGAATCCGCCTGCCAATGCAGGGGACATGGGTTCAATCCCTGGTCTGGGAAGATCCCACATGCCGTGGAGCAACTAAGCCCGTGCGCCACAACTACTGAGCCCATGTGCCACAACTACTGAAGCCCACGCACCTAGAGCCCGTGCTTCACAACAAGAGAAGCCACCGCAATGAGGAGCCCATGCGCCGCAATGAAGAGTAGCCCCCGCTCACCACAACTAGAGAAAAGCCTGCGCGCAGCAACGAAGACCCAACACAGCCAAAAATAAACAAATTTTAAAAATTAAAAAAATTATGTGAAATCTTAAATAAATAACAATCGAAGCCAACCATGAAAGAGATACCACATGGTTATGCACATTTAGTAGGACTACCAAATGTAGATAAGTTAAAAATATCCAGAGAAATTCAGAGGAGAGAGGAAGAACTTCAGTTTGGGGTGGCCAGGGCTAACCCCAGAATTCTCTCCGGGTTTCTGAAAAGTTGGGCTCCTAGCTGACAGAAAAGAAGAAAAGGGAAGAAAAGAAGAATATGTAATTAGTGGACCCAGGTTCTCCTGGGATAGCTTCTCTATAGAAACGTCAGTCTATACATTTCTGGGGAGGGGAAATGAGTGTAGAGGAGGTGAATGAGCCTTGGGTCGACAGATGGGGTGACAGGAACCTTGGGTCCTGCTCCTGCCTCTGCCACCCCCCCAGACAGGTGACCGAAGCTAGGTGAGCCACAAATTCCTGGACCACAATGTGGTCATTTCTAGCCCTTACTTCCTCCCTGCTGCCTTTGGTTATATTTGGGAGCTTCTCCATGCCAGGGGCTTTTCTAGCTTCATTATGTACCTTTTTTTCCCCCTTTCCTCTTTGAATTTCCACAATAGACTGGGGACTCTAAGAAGCACTGTCGTTTACAGGCTGGGTTCCCGGTGACTGACGGGGGTCACGAGGGGAGAGCTGCCGAGGCCAGGAGGAGGATGTGGAAGGCTGGGTCAGCCAGCGCAGGCGTCATTCCCAACAGGGTCCTGGGAGAAGGGGCTCAGCATTTCCTGAAGGGAAATGACTCCCATAAATAGACAGAGGGATGGGAAAAGGATTCGTCCATCCCTTTCCTACTGTCAACTCAGCTCTTCTTCTGGTGTTCAGACAATGCAACCTCTTGTAAATGTTTTTTTATTCAAATGTGTCCCTGCTAGGGTATGTGGGAGAGATGTGAGATCTGCTTTCTCGTATATTGTAGGTCCAAATAAGAGCTGAAGAAGGCATACATTCCTTTCTTTGTTCATTTACCCACAGTAACCTCTCATTGTAAGAGGCCCAATGTAAGGCCAGAGTTTTTTCACTGAGGTTTTATTGGGAAGGAAGGAAAGAAACTGTACACCTTCTGATACCATGGCCTATTTAACTTCATCCAAGAGTTCAGCAGATCTTCCTGTACTAATGCTTATAATATGCTGTTCAGGTCCTTAGAAAGATTAGGTCTCATGACACGGCTTTACTAAGACTTCAGATGTTCCCAGCACCTCCAGTGTCATGGTGAATCTCCCCAGAAAGGGAAAGGGACTTCTCAATAGGGTAATAGGAATGATTCGATCACAGGCAACCTTCTGTGCCACGCTGGAGGCGAACCTAATGGGGGTTTGGTTTCCTTAGTAGCTGCAGTTGGCTCAGCTTCAGCCATATGGGTGCAGATTCATGTTTAAAACTCACACGCACACTAGCTTTCTTTTTTCGTTTTGGGAAAGTAGTTGAACATAGATTGAACGTGACACTGTGTTAGTGGGGATTCTTTTGGTTGCTTAAGCAAACAAGGGTCTAAAGATATCTCGTGGAACCCGCGGGCAGGAATGCAGCCTGGCCTTAAGAGTGGATGGGATTGAGGGAGCGCAGAACCCTCCTTCCGCCGGCATCACTCTTCTCCCCCACAGCCCAGCTCCCTCTGCTCTTTCGTCCACAGGCTGGAAATGGCGGCCTCACAGCGCCATGTTTCCGTGTTCCAGCCACACTACCTGGAAGCAGAACCTGATTGGCCCGACTTGAGTTAGGCCTCCTCTAGAGCCAATCAGCTGTGGCTGGGGGTGGGATCATCATTCCAACATGGCTGCCCGGGTCTCTGAGGCCTCTGTGGAGGAGGGAAAGGGCAGTTTTCAGAAAAGGGACCGTTTTGTGAGGTAGGCAAGCCCTGGATAGTGTCTGTCAGATCTACTACCTGTTATGTTTCTGTAACCGTTATGTGTTCATATGTCTTAACCACTGCATTCATAAGAATTCCGGTTCCTCAGATTCACTCGCTACTTTGCTAGAGAGAGTGCTTGTGAAGGAGGTAATGGCGTACTAGAGCGAGGGCTTTGGGGCTACACATATCTCTTAAAATCCCAGGGATAGGGCTTCCCTGGTGGCGCAGTGGTTGAGAGTCCGCCTGCCGATGCAGGGGACACGGGTTTGTGCCCCGGTCCGGGAGGATCCCACATGCCGCAGAGCGGCTGGGCCCGTGAGCCATGGCCGCTGAGCCTGCGCGTCCGGAGCCTGTGCTCCGCAACGGGAGAGGCCACAGCAGTGAGAGGCCCGCGTACCGCAAAAAAACCCAAAAAACCCAGGGATACTATTATAACTTACAAATATGTACCTGGTACATGCTGCTTCCTTCCCTCCTTCCTTCCTCCCTCCCTCCCTTCCTTCCTTCCCTCCTCCCTCTCTCCCTCCCTCCCTCCCTCCCTTCCTTCCCTCCCTCCTCCCTCTGCCTCCCTCCCTCCCTTCCTTCCTTCCCTCCTTCCTCCCTCCCTCCCTTTCTTCCTTCCTTCCCTCCTCCCTCCCACCCTTCCTTCCCTCCTTCCTCCCTCTCTTCCTCCCTTCCTTCCTTCCTTCCTTCCCTCCCTCCCTCCCTCCCTCCCTCTCTTCTTCCCTCCTTCCTTCCCTCCCTTCCTTCCTTTCCTCCTTCCTCCCTCCCTCCCTTCCCTCCTTCCTCCCTCCCTCCCTCCCTTCCCTTCCTTCCTTCCTCCCTCCCTCCCTTCCCTTCCTTCCTTCCCTCCTCCCTCCCTCCCTCCCTTCCTTCCTTCCCTCCTTCCTCCCTCCCTCCCTCTTTTCCTTCTCTCCCTCCCTTCCTTCCTTCCCTCCTTCCTCCCTCCCTCCCTCCCTTCCTTCCCTCCTCCCTCCCTCCCTCCCTTCCTTTCCTCCTTCCTCCCTCGCTTCCTCCCTTCCTTCCTTCCTTCCTTCCTTCCTTCCTTCCTTCCTTCTCTCCCTCCCTCCCTCCCTCCCTTCCTTCCCTCCCTTCCCTCCTCCCTCCCTCCCTCCCTCCCTTCCTTTCCTCCTTCCTCCCTCCCTTCCTTCCTTCCCTCCTCCCTCCCTCCCTTCCCTCCTTCCTCCCTCCCCCCCTCCCTCCCTTCCCTTCCTTCCTTCCCTCCTCCCTCCCTCCCTCCCTTCCTTCCTTCCCTCCTTCCTCCCTCCCTCCCTCTTTTCCTTCTCTCCCTCCCTTCCTTCCCTCCTTCCTCCCTCCCTCCCTTCCTTTCCTCCTTCCTCCCTCGCTTCCTCCCTTCCTTCCTCCCTTCCTTCCTTCCTTCCTTCCTTCCTTCTCTCCCTCCCTCCCTCCCTCCCTTCCTTCCCTCCCTTCCCTCCTTCCTCCCTCCCTCTCTCCCTCCCTTCCCTCCTTCCTCCCTCCCTCCCTTCCCTTCCTTCCTTCCCTCCTCCCTCCCTCCCTCCCTCTCTTCCTTCCTTCCTTCCTCCCTCCCTCTCTCCCTTCTCTCCCTCCCTTCCTTCCTTCCCTCCTTCCTCTCTCCCTCCCTCCCTTCCTTCCCTCCTCCCTCCCTCCCTCCCTTTTTTTGTAACAGTTTTATTGAGGTATAATTCACATACCAAAAAAATTCATCCATTTAAAGCATACAGTTTAATGGTTTTTAGTATATCCACAGAGTGTGCAACCGTCACCAATTTTAGAACATTTTCATCACATGGCAAAAGAAACCCACACCCCTTAGCCATCACCCCCAGCGCCCACTCCATCTCCTCCAGCACTAAGCAATCATCAATCTACTTTCTGTCCTGTAGATACCCCTGTTCCAGACATTTCATATAAATGGACTTATACAATTTGTGGCCTTTTGTGACTGGCTTCTATTCATTTAGCGTAATGTCTTCAAGGCTTAGTATGTTGTAGCATGTGTCATCATTCCTTTGATGGCTGAATATTATTTCATCATATGGGTATACCACATTTTGTTTATTCATCAGTCGATGGCATTTGGACTGTTTCCACTGTATGACCATCAAGAATAATGTGCTCTGAATGTTAGTATACAAGAACATATGTGGATATATGTCTTCATTTCTCTTGGGAGATGCGTTATTTCTAAGATTATGTTGGTAAAGTGCTTAGTACAGTGCCTAACAGGTCATGGGATGTAACTGTTCATTTCCTTACCCTGGCCTTTCCAAAGGTTATGAATGAAAGCTATTTCCTGCTTGCTGCCCTTGGAAGAAAGGGGGTCAGGCCTTCAGGTTACTGTCCCCAGGGGTACTGGCATCACTGAGTAGCAGATTCTTGCATCAGGCTTGTGAGAGGTGTCGATCGGGTGGTTCTGGTTGAAGGTACTAAGAGAACAGATAACAAGGTTTGGGGGCGAAATATAGAATTCGGAGTAGAAAGATACAAATCATAAGATTCTCTATTCTGCTACTTAAACACTGTGATCCTGGGCAAGTCTCTGAACCTTAATCTTCTCTTCAAAAATAAGCATAACAAGAATTACATCTGGAAACTGGCAGGAGGCAGGGGGCTTACGTACGTTATAATGTGTGTATGATGCGGAAATCAGGTGCTGTACAAATGTGTGATAAGATCTAGGGCTGCCATAGGGGAGAAAATCAGAATTTTGAAATTCCGTTCAAATTACAGCAGGTTCAGAAGGCATTTGGAGCTCTTTAGGGGATATGACAGATACTGGTCAGGGGCTACTGTCAACCCCTCAGGGCTGCAGCCCCTCTGTGGAGCTGGTTCTTGCCTGCAGCTGGCTTTCTGGCTCTGAGAAAGACCCAAGTCATTCTCAGTTCACCAGGGCTGCAGGCACATCAGATTCACAATGTGATCTTACTTGAACATCTTGGGGCTATTCAGTTATTCCAGCACCATTTGTTAAAAAGTCCATCTTTTCCCTAGTGATTTAAGACGCCACCTTGATCATATATAAAGTTCTATGAATACTTAGGCCTATGTCTAGACTTTCTGTTCTATCAGTCTATTTATCTATTGTGGCAGTACCACACTGTTTTAATTATAGAGGCTTTATAGTATGTTTGAATATCTGGTAGGGGCAGTCACCTCTGCCCCTCAGCTTTTTTTATTTTTCTGTGTTTTCTTAGCTCTTCTTACACGTTTGGTAATCTGGTTTTAAAGTGTTCTGTGTCCTCCTGGGAGGTCCTGGTGGAGGGTCAGGAGTGGGTTGGGGCTGAGTTGTCTTTTGGACCTGGGTGTGCTTACTTACTTCACTAAACTGGTTTTGTAAGATTCTATTTTCTTTTAGATTCATGAGCACTGAAGGCTTCTAGTGGCTGGATAGCACTCATTTTCCCTGAAGCTCCAAAAGAGCATTTTAGAATACTCTTTAATTGAGAGAGAATATTAAAACGTGGTGAATGTAGTTAGAGTATATGAGTTTTCTGTACTGTTCTTGCAACTGTTCTGTAAACTTGAAATTATTTTGAAATAAAATTTAAGGTCGCCATGCTTCTGGTAAGATCTTGGTAAAAGCTTTCAGCAGTCTACACAAGTTGTGTTCAGATTCTGTCTTAGTTCACATCTTGATTGACTCCTGCAAGGAAATCCAGCAAATCAGTTGGGTGTAATTCCTTACAGAATCAGTGCTGCTTTTCATTCAGGAGTTTGTCCTTTCTTAAGCATTTAGCCATTTTGAGATTATGCAAACATCTTTGCCTTTCACCCATACACCCCAAAGGAAATTCAGCCCACCCTTTGAGCCCAGATCCGCAAAGGAATCTGCTGTCACCTGTTTTGCTTATCATATTGTGTTTTGTATTAAAGACATGTCTTTTGTATTAAGGACGTTTGTTTGCATCCCTCAGCTTTATTGAGATATAATTGACATATAACATTGTGTGAGTTTAAGGTGTACACGTGATGATTTGATATACATTTATATTGTGACATGATTACCATATACCGTTAGTGAACACATCCATCACCTCACACAGTTAACTTTTTTTTGTTTGTGTGGTGAAAACATTTAAGATCTACTCTCTTAGCAACTTCCAAGTATATAATACAGTACTGTCGTGCACATCTTATTTTCTGTATGAGAATGAAAACTCTCAGAGGGCAAGTAAATGGTTTAGTTTACATTTCTCCCAGCTTCACTCAGTTCCCTGTGTGCAGTAGACACAATTATTAGTTGGAAGAATGAATTACATGACTATTTCCCTGTTAGCCATAGGTCCCCATATAATCTCTCTTTGAACCCATGGGAACATCTGTACTGGGAAGTGGTTACTGGAGACCAGGATCCAAGCCTTGTTAGTCACTAAGGGAAAGGAGGAAATGAGAATGTATCACTTACCCTTTCGTTCAGGAGATACTGTGGCAAAGCCCAACAAGTAGTGGAGTGACAGGCTCAGCCGACCCGATACCCTGCAGCTGTCGTTGTAGCTGCAGAACGACCATGTGGCCTGTTGGGGGCGCCACAGGGCAGACCCTGACTCCCGCAGGTAACAGCTGAGTTTACATTTTCCCCTGTTATTTGTGATAGTAATAATAATGCATGCTTATTACAAAAAAATTGGAAATCTATTTTTTGTTGTTGTTGAAAATATAGATAAGTAGAACAGAAAAAAATCATTCCAAGATTCTTACTCGATGACAGCTACTGTTAATCCTTTGTTACATTTCCTTCCAGTCATTTTCTTATGTGTGAGATTTTGAGTAGGAATAGATTCCTTCCCCCTGCCCCCTTTAGAAACATGTTTTACTCATATAGTATGCAAGCTTTTGGATCCTGTTCCTTTTGGCTAACATCACAACGTGAGCATTTTTTCCATTTAGTAATAGTTTTTTTTTTTTTTTTTTCTGCTGTGCTGCACGCATGCAAACCAGGGATCGAACCTGTGCCCCCTGCAGTGGAAGCTCAGTCTTAACCCCTGGACCGCCAGGGAAGTCCCAATAGTCTCTTTTTTTTAGCTTGACTTTTTAATTTACTTTTTTAAAATGACAGCTTTATTGAAGTATAATTCACATATAATACAATTCACCCATTTAAAGTGTACAGTTTAATGGTTTTTAGTGTATTCACAGAGTTGTTCGACCATCACCACAATCAATTTTAGAAATTTTCATCACTCCAGAAAGAAACCGCATACTCATTAGCAGTCACTCCCCATTTTCCCCACCTACCCGCTTCCAACCTAGACAACCACTAATCTACTTTCTATCTCAATAGAATTGTAGTAGTCTTAAACGTAATTTAATTTGCTATATAATATTTCACTGAAAGCTGTATTATAGTTTATATTACCATTATATTGCTTGACATTTGAGTTTTTTGTAATTTTCAGTATTATAAATAATATAGCTATGAACATTTATGCATACATTTTTCCATATTTAGGATTATTCTTTAGGATAGACTCCCAAAGTAGAGAAATGTTTAATCACAGAACCATAAAAAGAGAGACCCACAAAAAAACCTTCAGTCTCCCTCCCAGCTCACTCAATTAGCAAGTGTTTATGAAATTCAGCATGGTGTAAAAGAATAAAACAATTGCTGATCTTGAAGAGCTGAACAACACTAAAAATAATCAGCTAGAGTCTAGTTCTCGTCTAGATTAGAAAATGTAATATGAAGCCACAGTGATACTGTATAAGGAGCACCAGGCTTGGGCTCAAAACATAGACTCATTCCTGGCTCTACCACTTGAGTTGTTATATGTACTTAGACAAGTGACTTAACTTCCCTTGGTTTGATTTCCTCATCAGAAGAATGGTAGGAGCATTGACATTGACTTCTGCAGAGGTTAGAAATAAGAAGTGGCTTCTGGCCTAGCCAAGAACAGAGAGAAGGAAGAGTAAGTTTAAATGTTTGAGAGTTGAAAGAAGTTAGAACTTGACTTCTCCAAGTTTGGTGACCTGTAATACCTAAAAGAAACAAAAGGAGGTGTACTTTTTTACTTAAAAGAAATATTTACCTGAATTCAGATTTTTAAACCATATTTTCACAGTATTAGCATATTTCATAACTCCCATAACTCCTACTTTTATGATTTATGGCAAACTCATAGTAACTTTTTCCAGAGAGGTGACTCTAGTAGTTATTAAGCATTAACTTGGGAGGGGTGACACCACTAAAACTTTATACACACAGTAGTTTAGTGTTCATATGCAAGATGGCCACCTAATTGTACTTTCTTGCTTTTTATCCTCCACAAAATCGTGAACCGAAAGGCAACATATGGAAGTATTTCCACACTGCAAGTGAGTGAGGGGAAACACATGATTTGCAAATATTGTCAAGTGAAAAATGTGTTTCCATCCTACAAAGGTGGCCAAATACATCTCTCTATGTAGGATTGTTCTGCAGGTGTGAAAAATCCTTCCTGGGTTTACGAAAAGTGAGAATAATAAAAATCTTTCACTATCTCTGGCCTCAGGAGCATCAAAAAATGTGGTCCAGTCTACAGCCTCAGGCTGCTCAAGCCACAGATTCCCAGTGGCTTCACTTGTCAGACAACTGACAGGTGTAGGTCAAGAAAATACTGATCAGGTTGTTCAAAGAAACTGTTATTGTCAGTAACTGGGTATTCATACTCACAGAAAGTCTTAAAATGACTCAGATTATGCTCTCGGTCTGGAGGCCATTCCTTAGGGTGAAAATGAGTCTTGCTGTTGAAGCCTGCCTGTGTAGGGACGATCTATGAAACAGCATCTTGGAGCATTTACACCTGGGCTTGAGGGACAGGAGCAACTCACTGTGTGCTGATAACACCTCCATCGGATTTCAGAGATGCTCTGAAAAATAGGAGCAGAGAGACACGCTGGAGTAAAAGACTGCCTTGCAAAGGAAGATGGCAAAGGAGAGTAGATCTGTTGCTGACTGACAATACCAGTGACAGGAAGATAAACTCTAGGGTTCAACTCTAAGCCTATGAATTCCCGGGGGAACTTATAAATGCAGACTCCTAGGCCCTCTTCTAGCAGTCTGATTCACTCAGTCTGGGGTGGGGCCAGCACTCCTCAATTTTAGCAGCTGTCCTTGCTGATTAAAAAAAATAATAATAACAGGGGACTTCCCTGGTGGCAAAGTGGTTAAGACTCCATGTTCCCAAGGCAGGGGACCTGGGTTTGATCCCTGGTCAGGGAACTAGATCCCACATGCATGCCGCAACTAAAAGTTCACATGCTACAACTAAGGAGCCCGCCTGCGCAACTAAGACCCGGCGCAAGCAGCTAAATAAATAAATATTAAAAAAATAACAGCATTATTGAGATATAATTCACATACCATAAAATTCACCCCTTTAAAATACACAGTTTTTAGTGTTTTTAGCATATTAACTATAAGTGTTTTTAGCATATTAACTATTTTGTGCAACTATCACCACTAATTTTAGAACATTTTCATCACTCTCCTCCCCTGGAAAATCCGTACCTATTAGCAGTCACTCCCCACTCCCCGTCACACAGCCCCTGGCAACAGTAATCTATTAATACTTTCCATCTCTATGGATTTATCTATTCTGCACGTTTCATGTAGATGGAATCATGCTATATTTCTTTTGTGTCTGGGCTTTTTCCCACTTAGTATTTTTTTACAGTTCATCATGTTGTAGCATGTAATAGTCCTTTTTTTTTAAATGGCTGAATAATATTCCATTTGTATGGCTAGACCACATTTTGTTTATCCAGTCATCTGTTGAGTATAAGAAAATGGTATATGTGTTCGCTCATTCAACAAACATCTTTTCTTTTTAAAAAATATTTATTTTTTAATTTAATTTTGGCGTGGGCTTTTCTCTAGTTGGTGGCGAGCAGGGGCTACTCTTCGTTGCGGTGCGTGGGCTTCTCATTGCAGTGGCTTGTCTTCTGGAGCACCGGCTCTAGGTGCTCGGGCTTCAGTAGTTGTGGCACGCAGGCTCAGTAGTTGTGGCTCGCAGGCTCTAGAGCGAAGACTCAGTAGTTGTGGCGCACGGGCTTAGTTGCTCTGCGGCATGTGGGATCTTCCCGGACCAGGGCTTGAACCCGTGTCCCCTGCATTGGAAGGCGGATTCTTTTTTTTTTTTTTTTTTTTTTTGTGGTGCGCGGGCCTCTCACTGTTGTGGCCTCTCCCGTTGTGGAGCACAGGCTCCGGACGCACAGGCTCAGCGGCCATGGCTCACGGGCACAGCCGCTCCGCGGCATGTGGGATCTTCCCGGACCGGGGCACGAACCTGTGTCCCCTGCATCGGCAGGCGGACTCTCAACCACTGCGCCACCAGGGAAGCCCCAACAAACATTTCTTGAACACGCTTATTTGAAGGGGGAATCTTCTGGGCTTAAAGCAGAACTCTAGAAATAGAAAGACTTTGGTCGTTACCAGAAAAGCCATTAACTTGGCTCTGCCACAGGCTTTACCTGGCGTGTGTACTGAGGACCTGGAGTCTGGTCGTGGTGTGCAGGCACTGCTTAAACATTTGGTCTGAAAGTGCAGGCTGTGATTTTGCCAAATATGGCCCCCGGGTGTGGTTCTGAGGCAGCACGTAGCCTTTGGCTTCCGTTGTTACTCACCTGCTTCAGGATCCCCCATCTTCTTTCAAATGTGAAAATATTGCTGTTTTTGTGAAAATAGTCCACCCCAAAAGCTGTTATGTAAAGAACTAGAGTGGCCTGTTTTAATTTTAAAAATTATTTTTGTTTGTTTGAAGATAATGAAAATGAAGCATCAAGAGGCTCAGGAAAGAGCTTCACTAAGCAGTCAGACGCAGCAAGAGTTGTGTTATGTGATTGTGCACTGTTTTGTTTTGTTTTTGTCCTTCTCAACATATTTTCTGAAAACAAACACCTTCTGGGTATGCTTGCTAATAAGAAGAATGCTCAGGGAATTCCCTGGTGGCCTAGTGGTTAGGATTCTGGGCTTTCACTGCTGTGGCCCAGGTTCAATCCCTTGCAAACTGAGGTCCTGCAAGCTGTGCAGCCAAAAAAAAAAGCTCAGTTGAGAAAATAACTATTTTTGTTCTACTGTAATTGTTATAGTTTCTTCTCAATTTTGTTGCCTGCTCTTTACAAGCTGATAAAACTAAGTTATTAGAATCATTAAAGCTGAAAAGCTTGTAGGTTTTTTTGTTTTTTTTTTAATTTATTTATTTTTAAAAATAAATAATTTATTTTATTATTTTTGACTGCGTTGGGTCTTCGTTGCTGCACGCAGGCTTTCTCTAGTTGCGGTGAGCAGGGGCTACTCTTCGTTGCAGTGCACGGGCTTCTCATTGCAGTGGCTTCTCGTTGTGGAGCACGGCCTCTAAGTGTGCAGGCTTCAGTAGTTGTGGCACATGGGCTCAGTAGTTGTGGCACATGGTCTCAGTAGTTGTGGCTTGCGGGCTCTAGAGTGCAGGCTCAGTAGTTGTGGCTCACGGGCTCTAGAGCGCAGGCTCAGTAGTTGTGGTGCATAGGCTAGTTGCTCTGTAGCACGTGGGATCTTCCCTGACCAGGGCTCAAACCTGTGTCCCCTGCATTGGCAGGTGGATTCTTAACCACTGCGCCACCAGAGAAGCCCTTGTAGTTTTATTTGCAACGCAAATAAAAACCACTCAAAGTTTAATTTTATTAGTATGTAATCATTTATGAACTAAACTGTATTTTTTTTTTTTTTTTTTTTTTTTTGTGGTACGCGGGCCTCTCACTGCTGTGGCCTCTCCCGTTGCGGAGCACAGGCTCCGGACGCACGGGCTCAGCAGCCATGGCTCACGGGCCCAGCCGCTCCGCGGTATGTGGGATCTTCCCGGACCGGGGCACGAACCCGCGTCTCCTGCATCGGCAGGCGGACTCTCAACCATTGCGCCACCAGGGAAGCCCTAAACTGTATTTTTCATTCAGTATTTCAAGTCTGACCATTTTATGAATCAAGTTATGTATCGTATACATTTACTTATATTTCAGAACTAACATACTAGCCTTAGAACACTAAAGGGCACTGGAAAATTATAGTTATGTATTCCTCACTCCACTTCCTCCCCTGCCCAAATTTCATTGAATATACTTATACTGTATTTTCAGTTGAGATATAATTCACATAAAATTCACCATTTAAAAATGCACAGTTGGGCTTCCCGGGTGGCACAGTGGTTAAGAATCCACCTGCCAATGCAGGGGACACGGGTTCAAGCCCTGGTCCAGGAAGATCCCACATGACGCAGAACAACTAACCCCGTGTGCCACAACTACTGAAGCCCGAGCCCCTAGAGCCGGTGCTCCAGAACAAGAGAAGCCACTGCAATGAGAAGCCCGCGCACCGCAACGAAGAGTAGCCCCCGCTCGCCGCAACTAGAGAAAAGCCCGCACGCAGCAACGAAGACCCAACGCAGCCCCCGCCCCAAAAAAGTGCACAATTTAAGGACTTGTAATGTATTCACTGTGTTGTGCAGCTATCATCACTATCTAATTCCAGAACATTTCTGTCATCCCCAAAAGAAACCTTTACCTGTTAGTAATCATCCCAATTCCACTTCCCTCTATGGGTTTACCTATTCCGGACATTTCATATAAATACAATCATACAATATTCCTTTTGTATCTGGCTTTTTTCACGTAGTGTGTTTTCAAGGTTCAGCCATGCTGTAGCATGTAATGGTCCTTTGTTCCTTTTTAAGATTGAGCTGAATAACATTATACTATATGGCTAGACCACATTTTGTTTGTTTATCCATTCATCCATTGATCGACATTTCCAGATTTCATTTTTTATTTAAATCACTGTTTTTGTTTTATGATTTGGGGAAAATCAGTTCTTCCTGCTCCCACCCCCACCATGTCCTGTGGCTTAAACATGTCCAGGGTTTTTTTATAGCAGTCCCTAAACCAGTACTATCCAAACTTCTTCTTGTAAGTGACCTTGATTGCAAAATTTCTGTAGACCATGTATCACCTCCCTGTTCCCAACATAAAAACCCCACCAGAGCTAATAGGAAGAAGGTTATTACTGTTGGTGACATCAACAATCCATGGCCTCCTATATCCTTTTTTTTAAATATCATAAATGGATAATTAATGCCCAGAACAAAATATGAACAATGCTTTATTATAAGTAGAAGCACTCTAAGAGGCCAAGCCTCAGACCATGAGTAGCTGTCTTACTGGGCTTCTGGTATTTAAGACTATGCTAGCTTCACCAGGTGGTGTTTCCTGCCTGCCTTTGCTGGTTCCTCAAATGGCAATGGAGGGAGGAGAGCAGGCAGGCATGGGCCAGATTCTAAAGGAGTTACCATCTCCCCGCTGGCACTCCTCGCTTCTCTCCACACAGGGCTGTTCCCCTCCCTCCTTCAGGCACCCTCAGGCTCTTCTGTAAGAACTGCTCCCGGGAAGAGATCTGATATGTCAACTGCCTCCTTTCTACTTGTGGAGAAACACTTGATATCTGTTTTAAAATCTTGACCCTTTTGGGGGGAAATACTTGTTTTTAAATTAATGATCTCACATTTAGTACCCCAGGCCCCTTTAAAAAAATAGTGTTTTCAGAAATCAGGCTGGAATTTCAAGCCTTAGTGGGTAAACTTGAAGGAGTCACAAAATAATATAGCATTTTGATCTAGTAGTGTCAGTCTGGAGCAATTAAATTTTCTGTGGGCTTTTAAGACTGGCCAGAAGTATCTCACTATAATCTGTCTCTTTCTCTCTCTTGAAAAAGTAAAAAGGTAATTCAGAGAAGTAATTAGGAGTAAGATGTTGAGATGTTAGAAGGGAGTTCTTTTTTTTTTTTTTTTTTTAATTAGATGCATGAACCCGTGTCCCCTGCATGTGTCCCCTGCATCGGCAGGCAGACTCCCAACCACTGCGCCACCAGGGAAGCCCCTCCCACCACTTCTTAACTTCACCTGATCCCTGCAATCAACTTGACATTGATTTCCAAAGAGAACCTTTGAGTCAAGAACAGATTTTACAGTATTCACTTTAGCAAGAAGAAAAACAAAACTTGATTATGGGCTAGACTGATAAACATAATCAGCTATAGATATCGACATTTAAAAAATATCTTCTTCAATTTGTAAGACAGTTTAAAAAACTTACGGGAATGTTTGAATATTCAAAAAACATAAGAACTTTCATGGACCACACTTTGGGAAACAGCTCCGTCTTGTATTCCCAGACCTATAAAGTGATAGAGAAGTTTATCTTGGTAATTTACGTCACAGAGTTCTCCCACCTAGCAAATTAGGCTAGGCTTGTCACCTAATTAATGACCTTTAAACATCAGAGACAAAAGGGAAGTGACAAAGTTTTGTGGGAGCAGCATTTTCCATTCTTCTGTGAATTTAGAAATGTTGGTGAGCTGATTGCTGAGTGTGCCTTGGGTTCTATGCCCCCTCAGTTCCAGCCCCTTAAGCCCACTTGAACTTGCTTCTCAGACTGTGGTATCAGCTGTTTCTCTAGAGACTGTGGTTTTCGGACTGGAAGTTATTACTGCCTGATGGGAATCAAGTTCACTTAAGTACCATGTTGTTTAAGTGCTTCTCGGGATCTTTAACCTCAGAGTTCATCCATGATTCTCTGTGCATTAGACACAGTGCGCTTTGTGCTTTTTGAAAAAGCTATGGCTTCCTAGGAAGTATAAGGAAACCATTCCCTTGAGGAGAGAGGGGGTTATGGGGCTGATCGTGACCCAAGCACAGTCCCGGTGCTCTCCCCAGGGGCAGACATCATGTCTTACTCATCCTTGAGTGCCCAGAGCATTCTGCACAGGGCCTGGCACCTATTCAGAGAGCCAGTGAAAGAGGATGCCAGCTCGAAAGAAGAGGGTGAGTGGGGAGAGTTGCTGCTCACGCGGAGCAAGGCTGCATCTCTGTGGGCTTGGTCTGTGTGGAGGCAGAGTGCAGACGTGCAGAGAGCAGCGGGGAGTGGCTGCTACCCTTGAGTCCCATGGGGCCTCTGCCAGATGCAGGACAGAGGAGCAGTGTCTGTCAGCCCAGCCGCATAGAAGGCTCCAGAAGCTTTGCTGAGCTTAGGAGAGGGGCAGTGAGTTCCTTCCTGTCCCTGAAAGGCCTCTCAGGGCTCTTTTCCCTAACGGAGGGGAGAGACCTGGGGCCTGGCTTCTTTGAAGAACTGGGCTTGCTTTCAACACTGACATACCCCAAAATGCAGGGTGCCGCTCACTGGAAAGGGGGACAACCGGGTTCTGTGGGCAGGCCCAAGCTCCGTCCTTCTCCCACAGTTTCTCTAGAGGTTTTTTCAGCTCGCCGTTTCCTAACCTCCCTCTTCTTTAATTTGTTGCCCATGTTCACTCTTCTCTTTTTCTTTCTCCCTCTAGCCTCCCTCTCCTTGTCCCCAAGAGGTACATGCATGTCTTAAAGCCTAGCCCTTTGATTTCTTGGGGGGAGGGGTTGCCTAGGCCAAGAAACGATCATTAAAATACCTGCACATCCTAGTAGTTAGAAAACTACTAATCAGGTAAACCTTCCTGAGCGAGGGGATAGGAATCCTGGAAGCTTGAGGAGGAGGTGGGAGAGGGATTCCTGGGAGGTTCAGTGGAAAAGACGTGAATCTATGTACAGGGCTCCAAAGACAGTGTGGGTTTACACCCAGCATGGGGGCAGCAGAAGAGTAGAGTAGCTCTGGGTAGGTATTTCCACTTTAGCAGGTCGTTTATTTCTTGTTTCAAATAAAGTAATAGTTCTTCTCTTCTTTAGGGGCTGTTAGCTCATCACATGTTCTTACAGAGCCTTGAAAAAGTGTCAACTTGTGCTGGTATTTATGGTTTAGTTTCTAAGTTTATACGTTTTCTTAAAAATCTTGGTTACATTATCTAAAAGACACACACACACACACACACACACACACACACACACACACACACACACACGCGAGAGGTGCTGGCATGGGGTCTGAATCTGGGTGGACCTCAGGATTCTGTGCCTTTGACCCAACCCCTTCCTGGGTCAAGGATTCTGTATGGTGCATCTCTGTCACCCTCTACTCCTGGGTGGAATCCACCAGAGATAAATAGTTTGGGGTGTGAGCCCTAGAGTTGCTGCCATGGCTCACTGAGTGTGCATCCCTGTTCCCCCAGGCGACTTGGAGCTCCTCTCGGTGCTGACATGATGACAGTGTGCAGGCCAGCCAAGGGCAGCCACAGCCAGACTGAAAACCTGGGCCACAAATTGGCTGACAAGTAAGAACTTTTCTCCCCCAGGAACGCAGAAGTTGGCCCGGATTCGCAGTCTCCTTCCTTTTTCTACTGCCTTTCCCTCCTCACTAACCCTGCCTCCCTGAACTAAGGAGGCATTCTTTTCCAAGTCTTGGTGGTGAGCCTCCTGTAAATCATCTCCATGCACTGCGTTCAGTCAGCAACCCAAGACCAGAGTGGTCAAGGAAAGGTCTTCCTGGTGCCCAGTGTTCCACTTCAGGCCCTATCCCCATGTATGCCTTCCAGTCCAGGGTTTATTTTTCTAACTACTAGGATGTGCAGGTATTTTAATTATCGTTGAGCCCTAAA
The DNA here is from genome assembly GCF_951394435.1 of Stenella coeruleoalba. NCBI lineage: Eukaryota > Metazoa > Chordata > Mammalia > Artiodactyla > Delphinidae > Stenella > Stenella coeruleoalba. Next base: position 91,940,454 of record NC_137155.1, on the reverse strand, counting down.
GCTTTGCAGCTGCATCTGTCCACATAGCCTGCTTTATATTAGCAGGGTTGTTTTCTCCCCAGATGGAGCCCTTTCCTCTGATACCCTGTCTCACATTCTGCAATGGAATTAGCAATTGCTGAGCTGTTCACAGATCACTGAGCTGTTCACAGCTATGCATCCCAGTCCAGAGCCCCTTCTGGGGCCACAGAATCCTGGAAACAGGAACTCGAGAACTTCTTGGGTACAGCAACCATGTGGAGAAGGCACTCTGCCCCTGGTTTCATCATCCTTGCCGCTCTTGCTTGAGCTTTGTAATTCCAGCGTGGTTTTCTAGCAAGCTAGCCTTTCTCCTCTTCAGCTTTTAGATGGGGCCTCAGTGATTGTGAAGCTGCTCCAGATGTCTGGGATCTTAGACAATAACTACAATCATTATAATAACACTAGTTACCATTTATTGCCATCAAGACTTATAATGTGTGCTGTGCTCTGGGCACATTACATATATTAACACAACAATTCATTCATTGACTACCTACTATGTACTGGTCACAGCAAACAAGATAAATTTGGCCTCTGCACCAATAAAATCCAGTGTTCTCATTTTAAAGTGAAAAAAAATGAAGCCAGGGTCCACACCCAGGTCCCTCTAACTCTAAAGCCATATATTTATCTACTGTCAATATTTTTTAACAGTACATAGGATATTTATGATTATATATTATATCATCAATTCTCACTAAGTGTGAACTAACCTGAATTGTGTTTTTATGTGTCCTGTTTCTTCATCTTGCCTCTAGCACAATGAGAGCAAGGACTTAAATTTCTGTCTTTTGAACTCTCAGTAAAATAACAAACTGGTTCTGACTAAAATTTGAATTCATGCTAATATCCTCAGTGGTGACAGGACCATTACAAAAGGGTTTCTTTTTTGTAAGCGCTCTGTTATGAATGCTAATTGATTATTTAAACAAGGAATTCTGCTTTGATAGCCACATTTAACATATGAAAATTTGTTTGCAATTTCACAAGCTTCTGGTTTATGCTGAGCAACCAAGAACGACGACATAATTTACATGTTAATGTCCCAGTCCTGGGAGAAGTCTTTACATAAACAACCGTTAGTCTCTGGAATAGAAAGCTAGCTAGTAACAGGATGCATGAAATTGCTAATTATTCATCCTTCATGTGAACCTTAACTGGAGTTTCCATATAGTCAGATCTACATATTCAGAAAACATGCACCATGAAGTCGGTCCATGCATGTTTGCTAATCTTGGCACATTTAAGGTCCCTGTGCTCCGTCATGACCTTTGCTGGTGGACGAATGCTTTGCATTTCAAAACACAGATACTCCCATTCTCATTAGAATAGCTTCAAATGTTCTGTTTTTCTTTCAAAATAATTTTTAACATCTTTGTGGCACTAACTCATCTCCTAAAGTCACGTATGGAGGCCTATATCCCCACACGTACGTGCTAGGCCAGAACTTTCTGCAATGATGGAAATGTTCTTCTGCATCCAATACAGTGACCGTTAGCCACACATGGCTACTGAGTACTTGACATATGGCTGCTGCAACTGAGGAAGAGGAGCTTTAATTTAATTTGATTTTAGTTCAAATAGCCACATGTAGCTAGTGGCTACTATATTGGACAGTGCAGTTCCAGGCTATGTGAGAAATCTGAATCTGCTTGTTTACTCACTTATTCACTCAACAAATATTTATTGACCACCTACTCTGCCGGATGTTGTTCTGGGTGCTAGGGATGTAGCAGTAGCCAAAACAGGCCACAGTTCAAAACAAAACAAAACAATCCCTGTCCTCACGGAGAGACCAGTCTAGTAGGGCTCACATTCTAGAGGAGGTTCCATTCAAATGCAGCCAATCATTGTGGCTTTACCCACTCAGATCAGGACAATTTATCAAACCCAGTATTAGGAAAAACTTCTCCTATTTTCATCAGGGGAAAAAGCAAATATGGGACTTCTCTAGTGGTCCAGTGGTTAAGGCTCCACGCTCCCAATGCAGGGTCCCAGGTTCGATCCCTGGTCCGGGAACTAGATCCCACATGCCGCAACTAAGAGCCCACATGCTGCAGTGAAGATCCCGCACGTGGCAACTAAGACCCGGTGCAGCCAAATAAATAAATACATACATAACTAAATAAATAAAATACTAAAAAAAGCTAATGACAACTACCATTTACTGTACACTCACACCATACTAGATGCTTTATGTGAGCTAGCTTATTAAATGTTTACAGCCACCCTGTTAGATATGTTTATTATTCCCATTTCACATATGAGGAAACTGAGGTTTAGAGAAGTTAAGCAATTTACCCAAGGTCAGATAGCTGGTCGGTGGTTGAATTAGGATTTAAACCCAAGTCTATTGGACTCCACAATCCAATAGCTCCTTTCATTTCACCGTGCTGTCTCCCCAAGAAAAACATAAAGTGATTTTTTTAATGGTGGTTTCAATGTGTGTGGCTTGCAACTAGTATGTAACATCTATATCTAAGTTCTAGCAAATCTGAATGACTAGTTAAGAACAATAACCAAGAATTCCTGCACTCAGTGTTTGTCTTTCTTGTTCAGGGTCAAGGTGGAAGGTCCAAAGGCTGGGGAAGACCCTCAAAGGCAGCCGTTTAGGTCCTCCATTCCTTTCCTAGAGACGGATCAGGACTCACCCTTCCGAAGAAGCCCGCTGGAGAGCCTCTATAACCTGATGCTAGAGCCAAGAGTGGACTGTTTTCAGCAGAACATGTTCAGCTCAAATATGATCATCAGCGACCCAGCTTCAGATCTCGGCACTAAAGGAGCCAGCAGGGCCGGCAAGAGGCAGCTAAGCAGTGTTCAGAACCCCTGCCCTCCCGCCCAAGGCAGGGCCTGGCACAAGTCCCTCAGCATAAAGGACAAAATATCAGAATGGGAAGGGAAAAAGGAGTTGCCCACTCCTGCCCCTGGCAGGAAAGCAGATGGGCAAGAGGATTACCTGACGTCATGTGTGATGGAGAGGAGAAGCAGCGATGGTTCGAGGACTCGGGTCACAGAGGCTCAGAACGGAACAAGGCTGGACGCAGAGAGTAGAGAGGATGAGAGGAATAAAGGGGTAGTGAAAGTTGGGGCACAGGATGCAGAGCAGAGGCAAGACCTGAGCCAGCCAGCCCGGGAGCTGGCTCCTAGCTTGGGAAGAGGCCGGGAGCCCAGGCTTGGCAAACAGCGCTTTCAGAATGATAGCCTGTCTGTGCTGAAGCAGGTGGAGAAACTTGAGCAGGCTCTGAAGGATGGGTCTGCAGGGTTGGATCCCCAGCTACCTGGCACCTGTTATTCCCCACACTGCCTGCCGGACAAGGCCGAGGAGGGGCCCACCCTTCCTGAGAACCGTGGGGGCGGGAGTGTCTCAGAATTCAGGGCCCACCGCTTGGACCTGGAAGGCAGGGAGCCTGCCCCTGAGGCCACAGAGGAAAGGAAGGGCTTGTGCGGGAGGCCCTGTGACCAGAGGCTGGAGAGTGTGTACAGGGGCTCGGAGGACTCCCCCACAAGACCCTTCATCAGCCCCCCGCCCAAACCCCGGAGAACTTTCAAACATGATGGCGAAGGGGACAAGGATGGGAACCCAGGCATCAGCTTCCGGAAAGATAAAAGGAACCTGCCTCCTCTGCCCTCTCTACCGGCCCCGCCTCTGCCCTCCTCTCCCCCGCCTTCCTCTGTGAACAGGAGACTGTGGAGCGGGAGACCGAAGGCCAGTGCTGACCACAGGTAGGTGACTGGTGGCTGTCAGCTGGAGCCCTTTAGGCTGCACTGCAACTGTCTGTTCTCAGCCTAATTATTTATTTTATTAAACTGTTGGATCTTGTAGTTAGTTGAGACTGTTCATAGCTTAAGATGGTTCACTGATTAAACCTGAAAACATGGTAACTGTTACAGGTGTTTTGTGTTAGTTCCTTGTCTTCAAAAAAGAGTATTGGCCTTGAAAAATCACCCTTTGAATGTGATGAGTGCTTGTAATTCAGACAGTAACCAAGAGTTAAATGAAAACTTGTATTGACACTGGCCATCTACTAATTGGTGCTAATTGATGTTCATTCTGCTGCTACCATCCCCACCTGGTGCGTGGTGCCGGAAGTCTTTCCCGGCTCTTCCTTGCATGTTTTTTCTTGGTATGGGCTCTAGAAACACACTGCCTGACCTACCCTGGCCCTATCATGGTCTATCTAAGTGACTTTGAACAAGTTACGTAACCTCTCGAGGCCTCAGTTTTCTCATTTATGCGTATAGATGCACACACGGTAAATATTTTATAATATTAAAATAACACCTTAGGTAATAAAAGCATGTGAATGCTTGAAGGTAAAATCTGTGCTTTGGAAACAATTTCTTTTCTGTTTTGAAACCTAATTTCTTGTCTATTTCTGTAATGTGCTAACTGGTTTGATACCTGCTAATCTGGAAACCAGCTACTGAGAAAAACTCCTCAGAGCAGTTGCCTGTACCTGCTGTCACCACTTCTTCCCCTCCTGTGTTTATCTTGACTCACTGCAGTTGGGCTTTTGCCACTTATGCTGGAACTGCTCTAGACCGAGTCACCTACCACCTCCATCTTGCTAAATACAGTTGCCAGTTCTCTGTTCTTTTTTTGATTGACCTCTCTTAGCATTTGAGAACCAACTTGACTCGCACCACCTTGAAATACTATGTTCACTAGGCTTCTAGGCCACCTGCTTTCCTGATAGCCCTACTTCACTGGCTGCTCCTTCTCAGCTCCATTTTCCTCTCCCTCTACATGTCGGAATAACACCCCCAAACCCATCTACACACCATCCCGGGATCATGTCACCTCTTCTCCATTTACACTCACTCCCTTAAATGATCTCACCCAGTCCCATGGTTTTAAGTGTCAGTTACATGCTTATGATTCCCAGATATATATCTCCAGCCCTGACTCTCCCCCAGCCTCAGGTTTGTATAGTCCTCTCATGCTTGGGTCTCCATTTGGTTATCTAATAGCTTGGACTTAACACGTCTAAACCTAAATTCTCAATCCAGGCCACTACTAACGGTCTCTTCCCAAAATAGATGCTATCTTATTAGTGGTATCACCCTTTATTTTGCTTACGCCAAAAACCTAAGAGTCATTTGTGATTTCTCTCTTTTTCACATACCCCCAGTCTAATTCATCAGCAAGTCCTTCGGTTCTAGTTTTAAACATTTTCTTAAAGCTGACTACATCTCCTCCACTGCCACCACCTTAGTCATTTTGTATCCACCCCCAGTGTTCTTCTCCTCAGCAGCCAGAGGAGTCTTCTAGAAATACAGAGTTGATCATGTCAGTCCCCTACTCAACATGGTCTGTCAGGTAGGATTCTTTGGGTGCCAGAAATGCAATGTCTTATGTTCTCTTACAGGGGAAAAAAAGTTTGGGTGTTCTAGAATTTCTAGAAACACACACACGTATATATTATATCCTTTAAAAAATGGAATCATGCTCTATATCGACTGTTTTTTACTTAGGATCTCATTGAGATATTTCAATGGTTCCACTTTCCTTTTTTTTTTCACCTTCCCTTTTTAACTGCCATCTTTACAGCACCTGGCTAAACCATATTTTATTTAGCCATTCCCCTAGTGATTTACACCTAGGTTGTTTCCAGTTTACAAATAACGCTGTGATGAACACAGCGTTGTTGTGTGACATTGGACAAGCTCCTAAATTTGTCTGAGCCTCATTTTACTGATTTGTAAAATGGAGATGTATAATTATCTCCATGTGACCACTTCATAGCTTTGTTGTGAAGATTGGATGAGTAAATATTTGTAAACATAAGTTAAAACAGAGCCTGGCATATAGTAAATGATCAATAAATGTTAGCTGTTATTTTTTTCTTGCTCTATTCTGTTTAATTAATCAGGGTACCTATTTCTTTTTTTTTTTTTTAGGATGTTGGGGGTAGGAGTTTAGTAATTTATTTATTTATTTTTGCTGTGTTGGGTCTTCGTTTCTGTGCGAGGGCTTTCTCTAGTTGTGGCAAGTGGGGACCACTCTTCATTGTGGTGTGTGGGCCTCTGACTATCGCGGCCTCTCTTGTTGCGGAGCACAGGCTCCAGACGCGCAGGCTCAGTAGTTGTGGCTCACGGGCCTGGTTGCTCCGCGGCATATGGGATCCTCCCAGACCAGGGCTCGAACCTGTGTCCCCTGCATTAACAGGCAGATTCTCAACCACTGCGCCACCAGGGAAGCCCAGGGTACCTATTTCTTTTCTAGGACCAAACTGTTTTAATTATTTTAACCTCATAATCTGTTTTATTTATTTATTTTAATTAATTAATTATTTTAATTAATTTTTGGCTGCATTGGGTCTTCATTGCTGCACGCAGGCTTTCTCTAGTTGCAGCGAGCAGGGGCTACTCTTTGTTGCAGTGTGCGGGCTTCTCATTGCAGTGGCTTCTCGTTGCAGAGCACGGGCTTTAGGCACACGGGCTTCAGTAGCTGTGGTGTGTGGGCTCTAGAGCGCAGGCTCAGTAGTTGTGGCACATGGGCTTAGTTGCTCTGCGGCATGGGAGATCTTCCCAGACCAGGGATCGAACCCGTGTCCCCTGCATTGGCAGGTGGCTTCTTAACCACTGTGCCACCAGGGAAGTCCCTGTTTGGGTATAGAATTCTTAATTGACAATATTTTTCTTTCAGCCTTTTGAATATGTGATCCCAATACCTTCTGGCGTCCATAGTTTCTATTAGAAATCAAATAATCTTATTGAAGATCCCTTGTATGTGAGGAGTTAGGGCCTTCAGTAGTTGTGGCTTGTGGGCTCTAGAGCGCAGGCTCAGTAGTTGTGGCACACGGGCTTAGTTGCTCCGTGGCATGTGGGGTCTTCCCAGACCAGAGCTTGAACCCGTGTCCCTGCATTGGCAGGCAGATTCTTAACCACTGTGCCACCAGGGAAGTCCCCTCATAATCTGTTTTAACATCTAGTAGAGCTTACAGAAATTTCTTATTGTTGCTAATAATTAGTGGATTCTTTTGGACATGCTACATACACTACCATGTAATACACACACAAATGATCATTTGGTCTCCTTTTTAATAATTATAAACCTCTTATTTATTTCCTAATTATTCTCCTTATTCAAAAAATGTCTTGAATATTCTGATGTCTTTTCCTAAATGGTCTATATTATCACTATCAAATTTCACACACACACGAAATATGTCAGCTTTTAATTGGGATTCTATACGTTTGCTAAGTTTATTCCTAAGTATTTTATTCTTTTGTTGCCATTGTTGCTTTTTTTTTTTTTTTTTTTTGCCGTACGCAGGCCTCTCACTGTTGTGGGCTCTCCCGTTGCGGAGCACAGGCTCCGGACGCGCAGGCCCAGGGGCCATGGCTCACGGGCCCAGCCGCTCCGCGGCATGTGGGATCTTCCCAGACCAGGGCATGAACCCATGTCCCCTGCATCGGCAGGCGGACTCTCAACCACTGCGCCACCAGGGAAGCCCTGTTGCCATTGTTAATGTAATCTTTTTTCTCATTATATGGTCTTTGTATTTAAGAAAATATTTATTTTTGTATATTATTCATTTAAAAGACTCCTTAAATTTCTTATTGTTTCTAATCGTTTGTCAATTGTTCCTCTTGGACTTTCTGCGTATATAATCATATTGTCTGCAAAGAATTATCATTTTATGTTTTTCATTTTGATTTACATCTCCAGATTCTTTCTCTTACTAAAGTGCACTGACTAATATTTTCATAACAGTGTGAAATAATAGTGCTGATATCACTGGGCAGCTTTATCTCACCCCTAACTTTAGTGGTAATGCTTCTGGTGTTACTCTCAAGAACTCTTGTTGGAGTTATGTTTTCATGCTATCAAGGTGGTGTTCATTGGTAATCCTTTTCTTACTAAGAGTTTAAAAAATTAGGATTGGGTTTTGTCAAATTACTTTTCAGAAGCATTATATGATTGTGTGTTTCTTCTCCTTTGACCTATTAATAGTGAATTTATATCGTACTATTTGGGGGATGAACTCCCACTTTGTTCTGGTTCATTATTCTTTTAATGCACAACTGAATTCTATTTGCTATTATTCTATTTAAGATTTTTTTAAGATTTATTATATTTTATTTATTTAATTAATTTATTTTTGGCTATATCGGGTCTTAGTTGCGGCACATGGGGTCTTTTGTTGTGGCGCGCAGGCTTCTTTCTAGTTGTGGTGTGCAGATTTTCTCTCACTAGTTGTGGCGTGTGGGCTCCAGGGTGCGTGGGCTCTAGTTTGCGGCATGTGGGCTGTAGTTGAGGTGCACAAGCTCACTAGTTGTGGCGTGCAGGCCTGGTTGCCCTGTGGCATGTGGGATCCCAGTTCCCTCACCAGGGATCAAACCTGCATCCCTTGCATTGGAAGGTGATTCTTTACCACTGGACCACCAGGGAAGCCCCCTATTTAAGATTTTTGTCCCAGTATTCTATAAATGGGACTGGTCTATACTTGGATTTTATTATACTAACTTTACTAGGCTTTGGTATCAGCATTATGTGATATCTATAGAAGAATTTACAGGCTTCCTTCTTTATGTGCTGAGAAGGTTTGAATCGACCTCCAATTCTAAATCCTTTCCCAAACTAGTGCCAACCTCAGGGCCCTAAGTGCCCTCGTGACTTTTCTGCTCCTGTCCCCAGTGCTTACCCAGAGTAGCCCTTCCGTGCCCTTTCCGGGCTATTCCTCCAAAGAGACCCACTCTCCCAGGGGCAGCTTCGTTCTGGGAAATTGGTATCTTTCAGCTGTGTCATCACTGGGCAGACAGATCAACCTGGTGAACAGTTATTCCCATTATCTCTTCTCTCTTAGCTACCATCTGCTCTTTTCAGTCTTCCAGCATTTTCTTTAAAACCAGCTAAAGTTACTTAGTTTCAGTCCAAAGATGTAATTTTTCTTGGCCAGTTTGAATATGGTTGCATCAACTGTGTTTTAAGAATTTTGGCTTTGGATTTTTCGTTTTGTTTAAAATTGTACAATGGAGGTGATTAGGGCAAGATGTTCGCTTTCTACTCTTAAAAAACAAAGTATGCTCTTTATTGTGGTCCTATCGCTTAAGGAAAAAAAAAAGAAAAGACCCAACTCTGAATTTGGCAGGCTTCCTGTCCTCTCTGAGGCAGGAAAGCCAAGCCAAGGTTGAAGAAAGAAATGATTAAGGATTTTGAGGTTATGAGGGTTTAGAATTACACGGCCAGGCTGCGCGCTCCCGAGAACGTATTCAGCTTATTTTCATAGGCCGTTAGTCCACCTCAGCAAGAGCCAAACCAATGGATTCAGATTCTCGGTTTGAGAAAATGTCTTTTTCTTTTTCTTCTTTTTCTCTCTTTCTGTTTTTCCCTGCTCTTTTTTCTTTTTTCCTCTTTTTTCTTCTCTTCCTCCTTCCTTCTGTCTCTTCTCTCTTCTTTCTTCATTTCTCTAAAGCCCCAGGAAATTAACTGCAAGGACTTATGCCTTCAATCCTAAAATGGAAAATGAGAAACCCTCAAATGTCAGGAAATTCCAAAGATAAGCTTCCTACAGCAGCATTAACTTGGTTATGTATATTTTATGGCATACGTTTAAAAACTTTGGCAGGAATGCCTTAAGGCTGACATTTAACAAGAAAAGTGATTATTTTTTAAGTGTAAGCAGCGTCCTGAATTCACATGGGTCTGTGTGTCCAAAACGTTTTCATTCGAATTCAGATTGTTTTATTTTAGTTTAATATGATCACATGACAGAGCTTTTAGATCTTTATGAAACCAAATAACTATGTTGACCAAAATTTCAACTTTTCAACTGATTATTTTGGCATCACAGAGATTCAGCCTTTCCTTGGGGCTTTAGTGTAAGACTTTCAGAACTTTCTGAGGACATGAAACCTCAGTCATTATATGGCTGCCAAATTATACGGTGCTGTTATTGATTCCATAATTTCCATCTACTCTAGGACTGATAGGGATCCCCACAGAAGTCTGGCTGGGCAGCAGCCCTCAGCTATCATGGGTTTAGTCGTTAAAGTTAACGTACCAGCCACACTGTGGTCTGTCTCTGTCACTATCTGTCTCAGTCACCATGTCATCCATGAGGCAACTCTAACTACCATGTCTAAAAACTGAATGTTTAAAATTTTCAAAGGGGCAAATTGTTTGATTAATTTGAGATTTAGAGCAAAAGTAACTTTGAAAGCAGCTGAGAAGCTTGACTTTGTGAATTCATTTATTTCGATAGTAGTTTGCATTGGAAGACAGAGATGAGAGTAGAGAGGGTGGTTGTCATTCAACATTACAATAGTGATTGTCATGTCATTTCTCATGAGAAGGTGGAAATGGTTGGATTTTAGGTACAATGGTGGCTAAGGATAGTTTTTCTTCTGACATTTCTATTTTTGCATCCAGGATAGAGATAAGTGGAAACCCAACAGGCGTAGTCATAGCCCTCGACAGAGGAGATACCCAGTAGCAGGGTGAGAGCTAAGAGCTGACATAAACATTCATTTAGCCCCCTACTCTGATCACCTGGTGGTGAGACAGGCTGGGACCTGGGACTCTTTGCTGCAGTGCTCAATGCTTGCACCTGGACAAACATCTCCTTGAGCAGCAAAATACAAAGAAACTATAAGGGACTAAAAATAACTGTGTGCATGTGCAGTTGGGACAAATTCTGGACAAAAGATACAAAGAGGCCAAAAAAACCCAACTGCCACTTTTGAAGAGCGGGAGGGAGAAAAAGTAGGGTACTGCGCATGTCCGCTGCATACAACACCACCAAAGGGGTGGGAAACCCACCGAAACCATCCCTCTGGCCCGACCCCTGGACACACCCTTACCCTCACCCCATTTAAGGAACCAGCTCGCAGCCCCTTGAGCAAATGAGCAAGCAAGGGAACCTGTTGTTTGTTCTCACTCCCCACTGCTGCAGCAGGGGCCCCAATAAAGTCTTGCCTGAATCTCTTTTCTGGCCTCTGATCAATTTCTATTGATTAAGGAGGCCAAGAACCCTGATCAGTAACAGTGGTATGAATGCCCTTCCCAAGGAGAAGAGCTGCCCCTGATCACCGGGGATGGAGGAAAGAAGAGAGTCTGTGGCAGCTGGAGGTGGATGAGGGACTCGGAGCAAGGCATCCCTGGTTTCTAGATCATCTGAATGGTGTTTTAGGTGGGTGCTGGGTCTCAGGCTGTCCAAGCAAATTTAAATACAGCTGAAAATAATTCTGGGGGAAATATGTTCAAACAGTTGACTAAACATTAGCTCTCAGAATACAGATAAAATATATCTTTACCCCAAAATAGGGATAAATTATAAGCAGTAAAGATGGCCATTAAAACCAGCTTTTAAAATATTCACTCACTTACTCAACCAACATTTTACTATACCTATGTAGTATTATGCTATCGCAATGAATAAGACAGACTCAGACCCTGCCCTCATGAAACTTACGTACTAGTAATAGTCAGAACTATACAACTGGTTATGTAACTAAGCACTCTCGGGGCAGTGAGGAAGCCTGTGGTGCTGTGGGAATGTTCAGCAGCGGTAGCTAGCCTGTCATGGAAACCTGGCCAGCTCAGAGAGGAAGTGACACTCATACAAGGCCTGAGGTTCCCAGGCAAGGGGGTGGGCTGGGAAATGGGTGTGTGTGTGTGTGTGTGTGTGTGTGTGTGTGTGTGTGTGCGCAGTTTGAGTGGACAAACAAGCAGAGGCCCTGGGGCAAGAAAGAATTTAGCACACTGGAGGACTGAAAGGCAGGGGGTGGGCCAGAGGGGCAGGAAGAGTGTAAGCTGAGGTCCAGAAGCCCTCTGGAGTCAGCTCTGGAAGAGCCTTGGAGCCCAGGCGAGGGTGTTGGCCTGTTACCGAAGAGGAATGGGAAGCATCTGGAAGTGTCCAAGAAGGGGAGAGACACAATCCGATTTGCGTTCCTAAGAGGTTGCCCCACCCCACAGCTGCGGGGAGACTGGAAGGGGCACCAGTGGACAGGGTGGGTAGTTGGGGCGGGTGGGAGGGAGATCAAGGAGGTTTTGGGGTTACCCTGTGGTATAACTGCAGTGGGGGTTGAGAGAAGTGGGTGGATCCCAGGGATACTTTGCAGGTAGAACTCGTTAGTTGGTTAGATGTGGGCAGTGATGGAGAGGGAAGGTTGCACAGGACTTCCAGGGTTAAGGCGTAAACACGTGGATGGATGGTGATGGCCTTTGCCGAGATGGCAGCACTGGAGAGGGAGCTGGTCCTCGTGAGGGAGTGGGGAATGGTGGTATGAGTTCAACTTCGGATTTGTACATTTTGAGCTTCTCTTGCATCATCTAAACGGAGATGTGGGATGAGCTCTTACGTTAGTACTTCGTTTACAAAATATGGAAAAGTCACAAATAACATTCAAAATGTGGGCATCCCTGGTGACGCAGTGGTTGAGAGTCCGCCTGCCGATGCAGGGGACACGGGTTCGTGCCCCGGTCCGGGAAGATCCCACATGCCGCAGAGCGGCTGGGCCCGTGAGCCATGGCCGTTGAGCCTGCGCGTCCGGAGCCTGTGCTCTGCAACGGGAGAGGCCACAACAGTGAGAGGCCCGTGTGCTGCGAACAAAAACAAAAACAAAAACATTCAAAATGCTACTTGAAATTACACTGTTTTGCTGGGGGACACCACACAGCTTGCCGGATCTTAGTTCCCCAACCAGGGATCCAACCTGTGCCCCCTACGGTGGAAGCGCAGAGTCCCAGTCACTGGACCTCGAGGAAATACATTCCCAGGGACTTCTTACCGTGCGTCACCAGCTGTGAGCTCAATTCCACCCTTTAAGAGGTGCTTATTAAACATGCAGCTGGATGTGGAACAAACGTGGAAATGTTTAAACGAGAGAGAAGCCAATTTGGATGTGGTTATCATTAGCCTTTCAAAATTTCCTTTCAAAGTTAATGTGTAAATAACGGTATTAAAACCTTTTTTTCAAGTAAATAATATTTTCATGGAAAAGACTTAGCTAAATGATTGGATGATTAGTTTAATCATATGTCTCCTCTTTGGGACCCTAATCACCGACTTGAACCTCAGAACCAAAGGACTGCAGTCCTTGGAGGCCATTTATGCAGATTATAGAAATAGTGCTGAGGAGGAACCAACCACTTAATAAAGCTAATGCTTGCAAACATGTCACCAACACAGGATAATGAGAAATCAAACTTCGTGATTGGAATTTTGTTTTCCCACTGCCTCTAGAAGCTGGGCATGTAAGGATTTCTGGTTTCTTCTTGATCTTGGATGGACAGTAGCTTCATGTTGATTTAAAGTTTGTCTTTCAGGCTTCCTGTATAATAATTAACCAGCTAAAACCCAACATTTTAATACAGAAATGGAACTACTATTTAAGAAATCCTGTGATGAATTCTTTTGCAAATTAAATAAGAGTTTTGCACTGTGAATAACCATCCTCTAATCAGCTTTTTTTTTTTTATTAATGGAAGTTTGTAACATTTTAAAAGTGGGTTTTTCTAATACTGTTTAGATTGGTGGTACCTTTTATGTGTTGGTAATCAAATGCAAAATATGGCTGATATCTTGTTTTAGCATCTTGTTCTCAGAAATATGGAAGGATCGTAAAAAACATTCAAACTATAGCTTGAAATCCCAGGGTATCTGACAGCAGCCATTTGGATTACAGGCTAATCCCATCCTAACAAACCCCAATAGATGATCCAGATTCTTGATTGTGCCACATATGCTCTAAATAAGTGAGCCATCCGCTGGGACTTGGAGAGCCTTTAGCATACAAACATCTTTATTGTTAGGGCATTTATTATTTTTTTTTTTTAACATCTTTATTGGGGTATAATTGCTTTACAGTGGTGTGTTAGTTTCTGCTTTATAACAAAGTGAATCAGTTACACATATACATATTCACTTTGATTCACAAAGTGAATCAGTATACACATACACATATGTTCCCATATCTCTTCCCTCTTGCGTCTCCCACGTCATTTATTATTAAAACATTTGAACTAATATTCAGATATTATTTTTTAATAATTTTATTATTTTAAAATTTGACCTATAAAAATATTGCTTCACTGGTACCTCAAATGATATTTTTAAAAATAAATAATGGAGCTTCCCCAGTGGCACAGTGATTGAGAATCCGCCTGCCAATGCAGGGGACACGGGTTCGATCCCTGGCCCGGGAAGATCCCACATGCCACGGAGGAACTAAGCTCGTGTGCCACAACTACTGAGCCTGTGCTCTAGAGCCCGTGAGCCACAACTACTGAGCCTGCGTGCCACAACTACTGAAGCCCGCGTGCCTAGAGCCCGTGCTCCACAGTGAGGGAAACCACTGCAATGAGAAGCCCGTGCACCACAACGAAGAGTAGCCGCTGCTCGCCGCAACTAGAGAAAGCCCGCATACAGCAACGAAGACCCAACACAGCCAAAAATAAATAAATAAAAATTTAAAAAATTAAAATAAATAATGATAGGGCTTCCCTGCTGGCGCAGTGGTTAAGAATCACCTGCCAATGCAGGGGACATGGGTTCGAGCCCCGGCCCAGGAAGATCCCACATGCTGCGGAGCAACTAAGCCCATGCGCCACAACTACTGAGCCTGTGCTCTAGAGCCCACGAGCCACAATTACTGAGCCCGCGAGCCACTACTGAAGCCTGCGCACCTAGAGCCCGTGCTCCGCAACAACAGAAGCCACTGCAATGAGAAGCCTGCGCACCGCAATGAAGAGTAGCCCCCGCTTGCCGCAACTAGAGAAAGCCCGCGCGCGGCAACAAAGTCCAACGCAGCCATAAATAAATAAATAAAATTTAAAAAATAAATAGTGATAGGGCTTTCCTCTTGGCACAGTGGTTAAGAATCCGCCTGCCAATGCAGCGGACACGCTTTCGATCCCTGGTCTGGGAAGATCCCACATGCGGTGGAGCAACTGAGCCTGTGCACCACAACTACTGAGACTGCTCTCTATAGCCCGCGAGCCACAACTACTGAAGCCCGCGTGCCTAGAGCCCGTGCTCCACAACAAGAGAAGCCACTACAATGAGAAGCCCATGTATTGCAGCGAAGAGTAGCCCCCACTCACCACAACTAGAGAAAGCATGCGCTCAGCAATGAAGACCCAACGCAGCCAAAAATAAATAAATAAATTTATGATAAATAAATAACGATAGAGCTCTCTCCGTGGCAAAGCAAGGCACAGCTGCAGCCCCTTTCTGCAATCAAAGAAAAGGCCCACCTTAGCCAACGTCATGCTGGAATCCCAGGCAGTCAAGGCTTTAACTGTAGGCAGTGGCCACCACCCTCTCCCTCTGCTGCTGGGAGTGGACTTCCTGCTATTGTGGCAGAAACTGCTCAGCTCCCAGTGAAGTGACTCCCCACCTGTCCTCTCTTTTCCCTGTGAGGGTTCATAGCATCTCTTCATCGTATAGTTTAGTTACATTATGGGAAATAGAGGGCTTGCCTGGGCAATGCTCAGTAATGTGTAATATGGTTTTATAGAGGAAATTAGTTTGGGAATTCCCTGGCGGTCCAGTGGTTAGGACTCTGTGCTCTCACTGCCGAGGGCCCCTGGTTCAGTCCCTGATTGGGGAACTAAGATCCCACAAGCCACACAGCCAAATAAAAAACAAAAAAATAGTTCAAGTTCCTAACAGTAAACTTTGGAAACTCGACCTGATTTAATCTGGGGACTGTGACTGCAGCTTTCCTCCTGCCTTGCCTTACTTGTGTGCTCTGCATAATGCCTGTCTTTTTTTTTTTTTTTTAATTTATGTATTTTTGACTGTGTTGGGTCTTCCTTGCTGAGCATGGGCTTTCTCTAGTTGCAATGCATGGGCTTCTCATTGCGGTGGCTTCTCTTGTTGCAGAGCACGGGCTCTAGGCACACGGGCTTCAGTAGTTGTGGCTCGCAAGCTCAGTAGTTGTGGCTCGTGGGTTCTAGAGCGCAGGCTCAGTAGTTGTGGAGCACGGGCTTAGTTGCTCCGCAGCGTGTGGGATCTTCCCCGCCCAAGGCTTGAACCTGTGTCCCCTGCATTGGCAGGCGGATTCTTAACCACTGTGCCACCAGGGAAGTCCAGTGCCTGTCTTTTTAAGAGCACCAATCTCTAACCAGATTTCCTGGGTTCTCCCAAAGTGACTTTGAGCAATTTACCTTATGTCTCTATACCTGTTTTCTCATGCATAACATGTGTATAATAATAGTAATCTTTCACAAGGTTGTTGTAAAGTTTGAATGTGCTGACCCAAGACAAGCACTTGGTCAGTACACAGTAAGTACTGAATGAATGATTCTGTGGTCTCTGAACAGTTTGCACTTTCCCTACCACGGAGCGTACATGCTGAGGACTAGCTAACGTAACTTGGTTTGCTCAGCAGGGGAAACCCAGGAGTTCTGGGCCACACCTCCAGCCCCAATCAGCTGCCTGGCTGTTGCCAGCCTGGGCTAATGGAAACTGGACTAGAAAATGTTCAGAGTGGGGTCACAGCACAACCCATTCCCATCTTAGAGAAAACGGCTCAGACCTGCTTTCCCCCAGGTCCCATCTGCGAGAGCTCTGAAACTCAGTCCTTCCTCTCCCCGCTGGACACCTCAAGGGGAGAAAGAAGGGGCTCATGGATTAGTATCCCTTTTTTTGGGCACAAACTTCTTTTCATAAGTCAGAACCCTGGGGCACTGGTGACGGTTTCAGCCTTGTGACCTGACTTAAGGCCATAGAGCTCCAGCCTAGAAGCCCATCTTTGTGCTCCTGTCCTAAGTGCCGCGTTCAAGTTCATAAAGGAATGAGGGTGGGGTGGAGATAAGGGGTGATGAATTCAGTTGTGCAGATATTAAAGTATAGAACCCAATGAATTCCCTGGTTGTCCAGTGGTTAGGACTCGGCACTTTCACTGCTGTGGGCCCAGGTTCAATCCCGGGTCGGGGAACTAAGATCCCGCAAGCTGTGCAGTGCAGCCAAAAAGAAAAAAGTATGAAGCCTGAAGAGGAGAAGCTTTGGGAAATACCTATAGCCCAGAAAGAGGAAGAGGTAGAGAGCTGCCAGTGCAAGCCCAGGAAGAGCGGTCTGACAAGGCAAGTAGAGTTAGGGCAGCTCTGCACCCGCCTCCTCAGACCATCAGGGGGGCCGGTTTGCAGGTGTTTCCAACCCTTTGCCAAAAGATACTTCTGTAAAATATAATAAAAAAAAGAATTACCAGAGGAATGTAATGAAAAAAGACGTCAGTATACAAACCTCAGTTTTTTTGTGTTTTTTTTTTAAGTTCATTCTGTCAAATTGTTTGAAAAGTTCCTAAACGCTTTCTCTCAATTTCTGTACTTATCTTGTCAAGGACCGGAAACAGTTGGCACCCCAGCTCTGGCCCACAGATTGCACTTTGAGCACTGCTACCTTATGCTGTAGAAACCAAGTGGTGTCACGTAGTGAAAGGACCGAGAAAGTTGTTAGGTTCTACCAGAAACTCACTAGTGACCTTTAGGAGGAATTTCAGGAAAGGGATGCACACAGACAGGTTGAGAGGGTAAGGGAAAGAAAAACGAGTGAACTGTGGTAAACTAAGAGAGGAATTTCAGGAAAGGGATGCACACGGACAGGTTGAGAGGGTAAGGGAAAGGAAAACGAGTGAACTGTGGTAAACTAAGAGAATAATCTCTGCTCATCCTCCCCTCCCTTTAGTTAAAAATGTTGGCAAGGGCTTCCTTGGTGGCGTAGTGGTTGGGAGTCCGCCTGCCGTTGCAGGGGGCACGGGTTCGTGCCCTGGTCCGGGAAGATCCCACATGCCGCGGAGCGGCTAGGCCCGTGAGCCATGGCCGCTGAGCCTGCGCGTCCGGAGCCTGTGCTCTGCAACGGGAGAGGCCACGGCAGTGAGAGGCCCACGTACCGCAAAAAAAAAAAAAAATTTTTTTTTTGGCAAGGAAGGTGAGAAATAGCAGAACCACAAAGGTCATTGCTCCAAATGAAAGCTTTTTAAGATAGAGGAAACCTGTGCATGTTAAAGAAGGAGAGAAAGAAGCTAGTGGAGAGGGAAAGATTTCAAATGCAAGAAATCCCCAAAGCTTGGAAAGCAGGCAGATGGCCTCTGCTTGGTTCTGCTGTCTCATTGCCTGGCACTCTCCACCCTGTTCCCTGCAGCCCAGCCATGGTGTCCGTCTGTCTGCCGTTTCCTGAAATGCACCGAGCTCTCTCTGTAGACTCAGGACTTTCCCACATGCTTTTCCCTCTTTTTGGAATGCTCTTCCCCCGACTAAGTTCTTTTCATCCTTCAAGGCTCAGCTTCAATGAGTGACTTTCTCATAGAGGCCTCCCTTGATGCATCCCACAACCTACATTGAGCCTTCCTCGACATCCTCGCAACCTGTGCTTTTCCATCACTGAACTTAACCCAGTTTATAATTCTGTTTATCTGTGTGTGAGCTGGTTGAACATTGTCTTCCTCCCTAGAATGTAAGCTCTTTGAGGCACGGACTCTGGCTGTTTTAGTCCTCATTTTCCAAACCCTGAGCACAGTGCCTCCCACACAGTAAATGTTCATATAAAGCCCTGGCTGCATAAATAACTAATAGCACCACGACAGATAATAATAGCTAACATTTGTTGAGGGCTTATTAGGTGCCAAGGACTTTACAAACGTCCTCTGTTCTATGGACAGTCCTATGAGATAATTACTATTTTTACAAATCAGGACACTGAGTTTGAGCTCAGGTAGTTTATCCAAGTTGAAAAGACTTGTGAATGAGGGATTCGGGATCTGTGTCCAGATTTGTTTAATCCTAGAGCCACCAGAGGGGCACTTTCTCCCGGGGCTGGAAGTGTGGGTGAGGAAACGAGGACGCTCTGCATTTCGCAGCAGTTAGCTGCAATGTGCCATCTGGCATGCGCAGAACACTGTACTAGACACATGTGAACACAGTGAGAGAGAAGAGCGGTGATTGCTGAGCCAGAGGAGGCTTGTGAGCATCTGGGCCCTGTACCAGAAGGAGTGAGGGGCCAGGACCAAGTCAGCTCAGGGATGTGCCCTGTTTAACGTGGGTGGACTGCATGTTCACCTAAATTCCATTCACAGAAGGCCCAGGTGTGTTCAGCAGAAATTCCTGATAAATCTGCTTGGGGCCAGAAGAAGGTGAGCCTCTGGAGCCTGAGTGGGCAGGACTGTTCTGCTCCAACAGGGAGAAGTTGTGGGTTACTTTGGAGAAGGATAGAGAGAGAAGAAAAAGGGGGGAGGTGGAGTGAACCTGTGAGATGGGTGATGTTTTGTATGTTTCATAATATGACCCACCTCATGATCTCCCAAGTGTTCCATAGAGTTACAAAAGATCATAGAAACTCAAGGTGACTGGCCGTGTGTGTGTGTGTGTGTGTGTGTGTGTGTGTGTGTGTGAGAGCTGGAGAAGGGGCTAGATTTCACAGTAGAGTCAATACCAGCAGAACAGGGACAGCCTGTGTGGATGTAAGATGGGGGGGAGGGTGGCGGTGAGCCAGGCCCCAGACAGAGCCCCGGGCACATTTGCACAGATCTCAGGGTGGCGTGGGGTGCCTCAACTGGCCCTTGGGTTTCTGATAACCACTTGGGTGAGAGAAGGGGGAGGTGCTCAGGCTTCTTGTCTGCTCTGAATTGGCCATTACTACTCCTTTGTGTTTATTAATGTGTGCTCTGTAAACACTAGAACATTTGAAAAATCCAGAAAAGTAAAAGTGAAGAGAAGACACCAGTCGTCCCTCAGTCCTGAGATAGCAGCTCTATGTTTCACTTCTCTTCTTTTTATCTTCTATGTACATGTTTGCTTACAAAGTTGGGATTGTATTTTATATGTATACTTTACTATCTTTAGCTGGCATAATAGCATAAACATTCTCACAAGTAAAAAACCACATCTCGTATTTGAGGATTTTCACACTTTCTTATAAAGAACAGAGTTGATTTCAGTATTGGAAATTTTTGCAAGAAAAAAAACATTTTGGCATGTATTCTCTGAACCAGCCTAATTTGATTTGAGTTCTCGGTTTTTTTTCTTCCCACCTTGTACAACCCAGAAAGTCCTATGAGTTTGAAGACTTACTGCAGTCTTCCTCTGAGAACAGCAGGGTGGACTGGTACGCACAGACTAAGCTGGGGCTCACACGCACTTTATCGGAGGAGAACGTCTATGAGGACATTCTAGGTAAGAGGCCAAAATGTTTGAGTGAGTCTGTCTATGAGAAGGAAGAGGGAGGAAATGGGGCTGGCTGCTTGAAATACACACACACACACACACACACACAGTCACACTCAAAGACAAACATGTACTCAAATGAATGAGAGATCAGGTAGGTGGGTGGAAGAGTGACCCATGGTGAAATACATGAGAGAAAAATGGGCTGGAGTGGGGAGGAAGGGCTGGTGATGAACGGCCAAGGAGGCAGCGTGATACAGCGGGAAGCACATGAGACCTGGAGCCTCAATATCCATGACTGAATCTTGGCTCTGCTACTTGTTAGCTGTGTGACATTAAGCTGGTGACTTAACATCTCTGAACTTCAATTCTCTCATCTCTGTACTAGGGAGGGTGACAGCTACTTTACAGGGTTGTTTGAGGGCTGAAGAAAATGGTATGTAAAATACCTGGTTTATAACAGACTCTCAGTGAATTGTAGGGATTACTGAATGAAAGAAAACCAAAGACCACCGTACTCTTTCCAAAACTGTAGGAATGTGGCAGTAACGGCATCACAATTCAGACTGAAATGAATGTCTTCTATTTAAAAAGTAACTTTGGCCTTGCTCTAAAGAATTCTGTGATTCCAAAATGGGGCTCAGATTCACAGAGCTTTTGTGCATTTAGGTTTGGTGAGTTAAATAATCTCCAGGGAGGATCACAGTTTCAGTAAGGTGTAGACCCAGACCGTGTCTGCATATGTTGAGGGCGGCAGTGGGCGAGAAATGAGCTGAGGAAGAAACCCTTCTGTGTCCCTATGCAAGGGGCAGAGCAGGCATATATACATGTACTTACATGCATGCAGTCATCAACACTAGAAGAAACTCCATGGTAGGAGGAAACATGAGACTTAAGGAAGGGCGTACACTAAGCCGAGCTATTTGAGTTGCTGTGTCCAAGCTGCCAGAGATGGGTTCCTGCCAAAGCAGTAGGCTTCCCAAATCCAAAGTGGGTATGAGATCTAGACTTCTCTTAGCAGTGTGTACCTGACAGAGAAGCTTTCAGTTACAAGGAACAGAAAACCCAGCTGAAACAACAAAGGGAGTTTGTTGGCTCATGTGACCAGAACTGGCTTTTTCTTCCTCATTTCTTATCTCTCATGTTAGCTCCATTCTCAGCAGGTTTCCCACGATCCCCATGATGGCTGCCGTTGGCTCCCCAGAATCTGTGCCTTGCAGCGAGAAAGGAAAGCCTGTGTCCTGCAAGTCCCAGCAAACATCCTGAGGTTCACTCTGATGAGACTGATTTAGGTCCCTTGTTCACCTTCAGAGCCCAGGAATGCCATGCAGCAATTGGCTTAGGCTTGGAATATGAGCCCTTCCCAGAGCTGGTCACTGAGGCAGGGATTCGGGATACTCAGATTGGCTTAAACCCTGAAACTGGGAGTGGAGTTAATCTCACATTTCTAAGAATGGGGAGTCAGGGAGTTATCCCAGTGAAAACCAAGGTCTGTTACCAAGAGGAAGGTTAAATGGATAGCAAGACAACAGACATCCCCACAAGGAGAGACCTGATAAGGTGTTGGGTCGTGATCTGATAAGGAGAACTTCCTTAGTGTTCCCAGTTTCTAATCCGTTGCCTTTGACTGCAGATCCACCAATGAAGGAAAATCCTTATGAGGACGTTGAGTTACATGGTCGATGCCTCGGGAAGAAGTGTGTCTTGAATTTTCCAGGTTCTCCCACCTCTTCCATCCCTGACACACCCACCAAGGTATGAGCCCCCAGAGGAGCAGTGGGGGAGAGGGGTCCCCAGCACCACGGCCTTGAGCAGGCTGGAGTTCTGGGTCACACTGGAATGCCAGGCCACCCTCACTGCCAGGCTCCTGGATTTACACATCGGCAGCCTGCCTCCTCTTCCTGCCTCTAGTTCTCTTGGAACCCCTCTGCTCAACAAGGCTTTCTAAAGTGTCATTTTAGCTTCTAGGTCAGAATTCTCCCCAGCTGAGTAAATAAGATAGTACATCCATGTTATACAGCTATAAAGAAGAATGTCCTGACATAAAACAAACTCATATATGTTTGTGAATGTACTAGAATATCTCTGTAAGGGTCCCTAAGAATGAGTAAGTGGGTACCTCTGTGGAGTTGAGTGTCTGAGTATCTGGAGGTCAGGAAAGAAGACTGACATTTTCACAGAATATCTTTTTGAACCTTTTGCAGTTTTGTACTATGTGCATACAGATAATATTACTATATTCACATACATGATAACATCAACACATTGCCTACAGAACTGAGTTCATATTCTTTTTTTTTTTTTTTGCGTATGTAGTTTTATTTATAATGGTCCCAACTGGAAACAACCCCAATATCCTTCAGTGGGTGAACAGTTACATATAGTATAGTACATTCATATGATGGAATACTGTTCATCAATAAAAAGGAATAAGCTATTGATGTATACAGCAACCTGGATAAATCTCCAGAGAATGATGGCAAGTGAAAAAAGCCACTCCCATAGAGTTACATGCTACATGATTCCGTTTATATAATATTTTTGAAAGGACAAAATTGTAGGAACAGAGAACAGATTAGTATGAATTCATATTCTTTAGCATAGCATTAAACTTCCTTCATAATTGATCCCTGGTTACCATTTCCCGCAGTTTCTATGTACAAAATCTTCTCTCCAGCCAAAGCCTACTAACTGCCCCTCTGATATTGTAGCCCCAGGATCAGCAAACTTTTTCTCTAAAGAACCAGAGATCTGGTTATATATGATGATATATGATCTCTGTTGTAACTACTCAGTGCTGCCATCGCGGTGCAGAGCAGCCGCAGACTATATGCAAACCAGTAAGTGAAGCTGTGTTTTATTTATGGACACTGAAGTTAGATTTTATATAATTTTCATGTGTCATGAAATATATATATATATTTTTTAGCCATTTAAAAGTGAAAATATTCTTGGTTCATGGCCTGTACAAAAACAGGTGGCGGGCCAGATGTGGCCCATAGGCCGTAACTTGCCCACCCCTGTGCTAGGTCATTTCTACCTCTGCCCTTGGCTCTTGCCTGGACCTCTCCCTTCCCATCCTTTAAGGCCCAGTTCAATCATGCCTCCTTCAGGAAGGTTCCAGGTCATCCCAGTCCCTGGGACTTGTTCCCCCTGTACTTGCCTGCAACACTCAGTGGGCTAAGCATTCATTTCACATCAAACTGTATATACTGTCTTATGATATCTCTTACTTTGATGGTTTGAATTCTGATTTAGGTCATGTAAATATCTTTAAAACGTCTCCCCAACTAGATTGTAAATTCTTCAAGGTCAGGAAGTATATATTTGTTTTCTTTGTGTCTTCCATAAGTAGTTGTTATACAATGGTTTAGTTGTTGAAGAAATTAAATCAAGGAAGACCAAATCCAGGCTGCAAGTGTCCGTTTAAATCCCATTGAAAGGATCTGTTTCCAGCCTAAGAAAAGAAGCCATCTTCCTCTCTGGGCTCCACTCGAGGTCAGGATTTGCTGGCGGGCGGGGTGTATACACATGAGACATGATAGTCACAAAGGGAATCTTCTTCAAGAGGGTGGAAGGTAGAACCTTTCATGAAGGGTGGATCTTACCCAGCCAAGTCAATTGCTGCAATACTTGCCAAAACCAATTAACTGCTGCTTTCTCCTCCTATGGAAAAGAGTGTCATCATGAATAATCCATGACAACCAATAATTAGCAAATAGTTTCTACTTGCCTTTGAAATGTGTTGTTTATATTTTCATTGGAATGTGGATGTCTTCAACATTTAGGGAATCCTTCATTTCCCACAGTGGATAAGTCTGGCTTAGAAGAAGAAGGCTGTCTGTAGACTTTTCGATGATGTCCATTCTGACCGGCATGAGGTGATACCTCATTGTAGTTTTGATTTGCATTTTTCTAATAATTAGTGATGTTGAGCATCTTTTCATGTGCCACTTGGCCATCTGTAGGTCTTCTTTGGTGAAATGTCTACAAACAACAAATGCTGAAGAGGGTATGGAGAAAAGGGAACCCTCCTATACACTGTTGGTGGGAATGTAAATTGTTAACAACCATTGTGGAAAACAGTACGGTGGTTCCTTAAAAAACTAAAAATAGAGCTATCATATGATCCAGCAACCCCACTCCTGGGAATATACCTGGAGAAAACCATAATTTGAAAAGATGCATGCACCCCACTATGCACGGCAGCACTGTTTACAATAGCCAGAACATGGAAGCAACCTAAATGTCCATCGACAGAAGAATGGATAAAGAAGATGTGGCACATATATACAATGGAATATTACTCAGCCATAAAAAAGAACAAAATAATGCCATTTGCAGCAACATGGATGCACCTAGAGATTGTCGTACTGAGGGAAATAAGTCAGACAGAGAAAGACAAATATCATATGATATCACTTTTATGTGGAATCTAAAAAAAATGGAACAAATGAACTTATTTACAAAACAAATAGAGTCACAGATGTAGAAAATAATTTTATGGTTACCAGGGGGAAAGGTGGGGGGGTAGGGATAAATTGGGAGGTTAGGATTGACATATACACACTAGTATATATAAAATAGATAACTAATAAGGACCTACTGTATATAGCACGGGGAATTATACTCAGTACTTTGTAATGACCTATACGGGAAAAGAATCTAAAAAAGAGTGGATATGTGTATATGTATAACTGATTCACTTTGCTGTACAGCAGAAACTTAACACAACAGTGTAAATCAACTATACTCCAATAAAAATTTAAAAAAAGAAAAAGAAGGCTATCATACCCAGTCTGCCCCCTTCGTGTCTTACTCAGTTCTACCCCACTTCATGCAGGGAGTGAACTGCATGGCCTCTTAGGAACAATGGAAAACATCTGTCCAAAGCAGCTCTGCCTGCAGAACTGGGTGCTCCTCCCTCTTACCAGAAAATAAAGGCTTAGCAGCCCTTTTCTTCCCCTTCCTGCCAGGCTAGAGAAAACCTAGGTCCCCTGTCCCCAAAACAGTAAAGCACAGTAGGTAATCATGTCAATGAGAACTTGAAATCCAGAGGCAGCTATCCTGCAGAAAGAGAATCCAGTTGCCCAATGCACATGTCTGATTGCCACAGATACTTGCAGGCATTTTGGGCCTTTGCAAGTCATTAGCAAGACTCTGTGTCATGCTCAGTTCTCTGCCTTCCTACATCTGGGTGTCTGGTTTGTGTCCCCGTTCTGGGGGACAGCTGCAGACTTCTCCACCTCCTCCATTTAGCTCATCAATATTCATGGAGCATCTGCCACATCTGGGCTGCATCTGGGACTGAGAACTTACTGAAGCAGTCTTTCCGTGACAACCTCCTCTACCAGCCACAGAAAAGTCCTAAAACATATTTGAGGATTTTTATTTAATTAGATTGTGCCTAGTCCCAGTAGAGAAGTAAGGGTCAACTGGACAGATTTTCCTCAACAAGGAGAGACGTGCAGCTGGGGGCAGATGCTGACACTTACAAACACACAATGCAAGCTCCTGAGAAGGGGCCGTTTTCTTTTCTTGCTATGTGTCACCCACCATTCCCAAACGTAGAATAGCACAGTGAATATGGTAGGAACTGTTTTTTGTAATAAAGGAAATCTAGGCTAATATGAGATACTCTTTCTTATGTATTGACACCTAAGTGGGAAAAGTCACTAACTGGCATTCTCTGGTTGCCTGGGTAGCTTATCCACACCATCTGCCACCAACAAATCATCTGTTACTTAGCTGCGGCTACGTAGAGACCGTATCTGGTCAGGTGTGCAGGTTCTGGAGCCTGACTGCCTCCATTCAAAACTTACCTAGACCACTTGCTAGTTCTGTGACTTTGGGCAAATAATCTTATCTCTATACATCTGTATGTCATTGGTAAAAATACGGAATGATAATTGTACACTCCTCTTAGGGGATCTTATGAAGATTAATCAAATTAATTATCGTAAACCACTTAGATTAGTGCCTGCAACATAACTACTATTTATGTGTGTTTGCTAAATAGATAGAATTATGCTTTTCAGGGACTTCCCTGGTGGTCCAGTGGCTAAGAGTCTGCACTCCGAATGCAGGGGGTACGGGTTCGATCCCTGGTCAGGGAACTAGATCCCACATACTGCAACTAAGAGCCCATATACTACAACTGAGACCCGGAGCGGCCAAATGAATAAGTAAATAAGTTTAAAAAATTTTTTTAATTTAAAGAAAAAGAATTATGCTTTTCAATATGTGTGTTTTTTTTTTAATTTGGTTGCGCCAGGTCTTAGTTGCAACACGTGGGCTCCTTAGTTGTGGCTCCTGGGCTCCTTAGTTGCAGCTTGCCAGCTCCTTAGTTGCGGCATGTGAACTCTTAGTTGCAGCATGCATGTGGGGTCTAGTTTCCTGACCAGGGATCAAACCCAGGCCCCCTGCATTGGGAGTGTGGACTCTTATCCACTGCACCACCAGGGAAGTCCCTCAATATGTGTTCTTTATAAAATAACCTCATTTTCTAAAAGCAGAACATTCTCATTATAAAATTCTTTTTAAATACCAAAATGTATAATCTTAAAAAAACTCATCTGTAATTGGGAATTTTTATTTTTTCTTTGTACTCACCTATATTTTTTTCTATAATAGATTGTTATTATGTGTGTGTGTGTGTGTTTTTAAAGTATTTTTATAAATTGCATGTAATCCCAACACCCAGAGAAAACCACTGTTAACACTTTGGTTTACTTCCTTCCAGACCATGTCACACTGTGTGTATGTATGTGTGTGTGTGTGTGTGTGTGTGTGTGTGTGTGTGTGTGTGTGTGTACATGAAAAAAAGATTTGGGATGATGTTGTATATACATTTTTGCTGCTCTTTTACATTTATCATGAGTGTTTCCCCATGTCATTAACTTTATTTTTAAAAACAACTTGTATTGCCTGCATGGTATGCCATCATTTAATGTAATGCCATTACTTTACATTAGCGTAATGTCCCAATTGTTGGAACGTGTGTGTATGCTTTCCTGTGTATCTCTATGTATGTATAGTTAAGGGAGCTTCTATGTATTCATGTGAATATGTGTACCTGTGGGCATATGTGAACAAATGTGTACGTGTGTGTGAATGGCATCTGACTACTTCCTGGGGGAGGCCTCTGTAGAAGAGAGTAGGAGTCAGGTTGAGATAGGTAAAAGAGGAGATGGGATATTTTATATCAAGGACCCTTTCAGTCTCCTGCGGTCAGTCTCCTGAGGCAGTAGGACAGGGACATTCGAGGAGTGGAAGGAGTTAAGCCATTAGCCACCATTCACAGACAAGAAGGGTGAATGAACTCTGGCTGAGTCCAGGTCAGCTCCCTCTTCGAGGCACAAGGCACGTAGCTTCCTTGTCGCCCCCTCCTCCCAGTGTATGCTCCCTGGCTAGGGCCCATCATACTGTCTCCTGAAATAAGAGGTTTCAATAGAGGGTTCTTGTCTGCTTTTCCCTTTTGGACACTACAGATCTTTGGTTGAGTCCATTGCAAATCAAATATTTCTAAGGTTAGGGAGACTCTGCTGCAGCAGAGCTAGGCTCCTCCATAGAGATTACTCCATAGAGACACCATAGGATGGGTGTGTTATCATCAGGGCTTGTCGGTCTGAGGTGCTCTGATCAAAAGCTGGGATCTTCTCTGGACCATAGTCTGACACAATCATTCCTAGGGTCCTGTAGTGACTTTCCTTTTATACTATAGTTCAAGTTTGGCAAACTGCTGATGGCTGCCTGATTTTGTAAAGAAAGTTTTATTGGAACACAACCAAGCTCATCTGTTTACATATTGTCTATGGCTGTTTTTGCACTACAGTGGCAGCGTTGAGTAGTTGTGACAGAGACAGTATAGGCCACAAAGCCTAATATATTTACTGTCTGGCCTTTTAGAAAAAACTTGCTGATTCCTGCTGGCTTCATATCCTCACTTTCAAAGGCCTTCTACAGGCAATTCTGTCTTCATTGTTGACCATCTTTCCATCTGTTTCACTGCACTGGCTGTAAACCCGGAAGATACTCTTGGTTTTATTTGCTCTTGACTCTATTCCTGTTCTCAGATTGTGCTTGTTATACATGATAATGCTCTCCCCGACAGCCCACTAAGCCTTTTTATCAGTTAAGAAGCTAATGAGAAAAAAAAAAAAAAAAAAAGAAGAAGCTAATGAGGGCTTCCCTGGTGGCGCAGTGGTCGAGAATCCGCCTGCCAATGCAGGGGACACGGGTTTGGGCCCTGGTCCAGGAAGATCCCACATGCCACGGAGCAACTAAGCCCATGCACCACAACTACTGAGCCTGTGCTCTAGAGACCATATGCCACAACTACTGAACCCATGTGCCACAACTACCGAAGCCTGTGCGCCTAGAGCCCGTGCTCCGCAACAAGAGAAGCCACCGCAATGAGAAGCCCGCGCACCACAACGAAGAGTAGCCCCCCCTCGCCGCAACTAGAGAAAGCTCGTGTGTAGCAGCGAAGATCCAATGCAGCCAAAAATAAATAAAATAAATAAATATTAAAAAAAAAAAAGAAGAAGCTAATGAAATTCCACCCCCTCATTAAAACTCCCTGGACATTTGGTGGCTTCCTTTGGGTGCTCTGGGACACACCAGGCCCCCTCTCCAGCAGCATGACCCCTGGAAGATGCAACCCCTACACAGCCTCCACCAGGTCTCTTCACACCCTTTAGAAAGTCATGTGCCGTGTTTTCCTTCCTTTCCGTTTTCTTTATTCTCAGCCCTTTTCATAGGTCAAAACTTCTTTGAACAAACTCTATCACAATCTAAATCTCTAATAAAAACAGATACCTGCTTTTTGCCAACAATTTGGTATGAGATTCCAATGCAGTGAAAGAACTGGGGCCATTTCCTTGGATTTCATTGCAGATGGAGTTTGGTCTTAAAGAAGGCTTGTCATTATTCCTTCTTCTGTGCTGCTTTAATTATTAAGAAGCCCATAGAGAGCAAGTCAGGCCAGCCTCTTCTACTCAGGGCTTGTGATTGCTCCCTATAGACCCATGATGACACAGGAGGAGGCCACCTGGGAAGGCTGGGAGTCTTTATTCCTGGAAATCTTTAAAAAGGTTCTGGAGGGCTTCCCTGGTGGTGCAGTGGTTGAGAGTCCACCTGCCGATGCAGGGGACACGGGTTCGTGCCCTGGTCCGGGAGGATCCCACATGCCGCGGAGTGGCTGGGCCCGTGAGCCATGGCTGCTGAGGCTGCACGTCCGGAGCCTGTGCTCCGCAATGGGAGAGGCCACAACAGTGAGAGGCCCGCATACCGCAAAAAAAAAAAAAAAAAAAAAAGGTTCTGGAGTTATTGATACATACTGTTTGGAACTAAGTAAGAAACCAAAGGAACAAAATAAAACTATTCTATGAGAGTTTAAGATATGATAAATGTGGTCTTATAAATTGATAGAGAAAGAAAGGCTTATTTATTAAATGGAATAGGGATAAGTTAGCTTGAAGGAAAAAATCAGTTTAGACTAACATACAATAAAATAAATTACAAATGGACTAATGAATAAAATATATTCAAAATAAACTAAGAACATCCAAAAGAAAATGGAATTAAATATATATTAAACCTTTAAGAAGGTATTGTTTTTCTAGGGAAAGAAAGAAGAGAGTAAATTTATCACAAAGGAAAAGATGATCAGATTTTCATACATAGAAATGCTATGTGGGGAATTCTCTGGCAGTCTAGTGGGTAGGACTCCAACCTTTCAGTGCTGTGGGCCTGGGTTTGATCGCTGGTCGCAGAACTAAGATCCTGCAAGCAGTGAGGCCAAAAAAAAAAAAAAAAAACTATGTGAAAAATTCCACATAACCAAAATAAAAATACAAACAAATCACACGGGAAAAACACACTTGCAGCAAAACTGACAAATAGTTCATATCTGTTCTATATAGGGAGCTCATCCAAAATAATAATAAAAACACGAGGATCCCAAAGAATAAACAGGAAAAGAACATAAACAATATAATAAAAATGCAGTTAGAACATTAAAGTATGAAAAAATGTCACTGTCTTAAAGAAAAACTTACACTGAATGCCTATTGTGTATCAGGTACTCTGCTAGATACCTTTATCTCATCTAATTCATTAGGTAATTTTTAAAAAGAGACGTTGCAGCTATAATTATGGTATCATAAAACATGCATCTGGAAGTACCTTTAGAGAACATGTGGTCAAAGTTGTTTAAAATCTTTATTAATTTTCCTTATTTTGCTGAGTAGTTATTACATTCATATCATTCAAAGTTTTAGTATGAAAAGTATCAATGAAAAGTCTTTATCTCACCCCTATCTCTCGCCCCAGAGCAACCACTGTTAGTTTTTTGTGTATCCTTCCAGAACTGTCCTATGCCTATACCAGCAGAATAGCTCCCCAACACACACACACCAGCATACTATACCAGCTATTCTACACCTTACCTTTTATGCTTAACAATATATAAATGAGAGAACCTTCCATACCAGTCCATTAAGTTTTTTTATACCTGCATTGTATTCTACTTTATGGATGTACCATAATTTGACCAGCTTCCATCGATGAACCTGTAGGTTGTTTCCAGTATTTTGTGTTTACAAACCATGGCACAGTGTACGGTATACTTTGCATAATATGACTTTCCTTGTACAATATAACTTTGCATAAGTATGAACATATCAGTAGGACAAATTCCTACAGGTGGAATTACTGGGTCAAAGCATATATGTATTTGTACTATTGTTGACACTGCTAGATTGCCCTCCGTAGAGGTGTACTAATTTCCATTCCCACCAACAGTGTATGAAAGTGTGAAAATGATTTTATTCCCTCACTTTCATCAATACAGTGAGTTATCAAATTTTTTAATCTTTGCTAATCTTTGAGTGAAAAATGTTTCTTCAGTACATGAAAAGATGCTCAACATCACTAATTATTAGAGAAATGCAAATCAAAACTAGAATGAGGTATCACCTCACATCAGTCAGAATGTCCATCATCAAAAAACTACAGACACTTCCCTGGTGGCACAGTGGTTAGGAATCCGCCTGCCAATGCTGGGGACACGGGTTCGATCCCTGGTTCGGGAAGATCCCACATGCCGCGGATCAGCTAAGCCCATGCACCACAACTACTGAGCCTGCGCCCTAGAGCTTGTGAGCCACAACTACTGAGCACATGCACCACAACTACTGAAGCCCACACGCCTAGAGCCCGTGCTCCGCAACAAGAGAAGCCACCGCAACGCGAAGCCCGCGCACTGCAACGAAGAGTAGCCCTCACTCTCCACAACAAGAAAAAGCCCGTGCACAGCAACGATGACCCAATACAGCCATAAATAAATAAATAAATTTTTTAAAATCTACAAACAGTAAATGCTGGAGAGGTATGGAGAAAAGGGAACCCTCCTACACTGTTTGTGGGAATGTAAATTGGTACAGCCACTATGGAGAACAGTATAGATGTTCCTTAAAAGACTAAAAATAGAGCTGTCTTATGATCCAGCTATCCTACTCCCGGGAATATACCCGGAGAAAACCATAATTTAAAAAGATACATGCACCCCCAGTGTTCACTGCAGCACTCTTTATAATAGCCAAGACATGGAAGCAACTTAAATGCCCATCGACAGAGGAATGGATAAAGATGTGGGGGACTTCCCTGGTGCCTCAGTGGTTAAGAATCCGCCTGCCAATGCAGGGACACGGGTTCGAGCCCTGGTCCAGGAAGATCCCACATGCCGCGGAGCAACTAAGCCCGTGCGCCACAACTACTGAGCCTGCGTGCCACAACTACTAAAGCCTGCATGTCTAGAGCCCATGCTCTGCAACAAGAGAAGCCACCACAATGAGAAGACTGCGCACTGCAACGAAGACCCAACGCAGCCAAAAATTAATTAATTAATTTTAAAAAGATGTGGTACATATATACAATGGAATTTTACTTAGCCATAAAGAAGAAGGAAATAATGCCATTTGCAGCAACATGGATGGACCTAGAGATTGTCATACTGAGTGAAGTAAGTCAGACAGAGAAAGACAAATATAATATCGCTTATATGTGGAATCTAAAAAAAAAAGGTACAAATGAACTTATTTACAAAACAGAAATAGAGTCACAGATGTAGAAAACAATCTTATGGTTACCAGGGGGGTTGGGGGTTAGGGATAAATTGGGAGACTGGGATTAACGTATACACACTAGTATATATAAAATAGATAACTAATAAGGACCTACTGTATAGCACAGGGGCCTCTACTCAATACTGTATAATGAGACCTATATGGGAAAATAATCTAAAAAAGAGTGGATATATGTATATGTATAACTGATTCACTTTGCTGCACAGCAGAAGCTAACACAACAGTATAAATCAACTATACTCCAATAAAAATTTTTTTAATGTTTCTTCAGTGGAGTTTTAATGTTTTTTTTTTTCTGATTGAGTGAAGCTAAGAATCTTTTATATATATAAAAGTTGTTATATTTCCTTTCCTGTAAACTTTCAGTTCTCATCTTTTGCCTGTTTTTCTTCTGAGTTGTTAGTCTTCTTCTCATTAATATGTAGTATGTATTAGAAAAATGAGTTCTATAAGTCGCAAATTTTTTTAATTGGTTTTTTATTTGCCTTTTGACCTTAAAGCAGCTCATTTTTAGAAATAAGACACTGAGGCCCAGAGAAGTGAAATTCCTTGTATAGAAGGCACTCAGCTTACCAGTGGCAGGGACAAAGCTATGCTTAGGTCTTGTAACTCCCGGTACATTGTATCAGAAAGCCTCATTTGTGAAGTAAGGGATTGAGCCAGGTGAGTTCCCACTTGTCTAAAAAGAGACTGGATTAGACTTGCATCCTTTATCATGCTCATTTTCCATAATTGAATGATGAGTGTTTATTGAGCACTTAAGAATAGCATAGGCAGACTCAACATACCCTTGGGAACATAGACCAGCTTCCCTTCTTGATCTTCTTGGTCTCCATCACTGCCACCACCAGTTACCTCTCATTTAGTCCCTTTGTATTTATTTACTCTTCTTTTTTCCTCTCCCCTCACAGCATTCCTTGTCCAAACCTGCTTTTTTCCGGCAAAATTCAGAAAGGAGGAACTTCAAACTGCTGGACACTAGGAAGCTGAGTCGGGATGGCACTGGATCCCCTTCTAAAATCAGCCCTCCCTCCACCCCCAGCAGCCCTGATGACACTTTCTTTAACCTCGGAGACCCACAGAACGGCAGGAAGAAGAGAAAGATACCCAAGGTAAGGCTTGCAACAAGCTTCATGTTCAGATGTGCACTCCCCCTTCCCTGCAAAGGAAGGCTGCAGAGGAGTCTGGGCAGAGATCAAATCACTGGGCCCTTCTTCCTGCTTCACCACAGGCCGGGTAGACACGGTGAAGCCAGCAGGCTGAGATATCTGGCCCTTTGTCAGAGTAATTGTGGTGGTCCTGTAGCCTTCCTCTTAGCCATCCCTCTCCCTACCTTTATCACTCTTAGGATACCAACCTGTGCTTCCAGGACCCAGCCTCAAAGGGCCGCATCTCCCTCCTTCATGGCCTCAAAAAGCAGAGCTCCATCCCTCGTGCTCTGGCTCAGGCTCCGTCACCTCCCACTGCAGAGGTGGCACCACATGGAGCCTGCGCTCCGAGGGAGCACTTGTCAAAAATACATCTTTTCTGGCTCTTTTCAGCCCCAAAGGCAAAACGTGCCCAAGGGCTTGGATGTGCATCTCATGTGGCCGCTGTTGCTGTTACATTTCCTTTGCTCAGTCCAACCCCTGCAGTGCTTGTCATTCTTCATTGGCCACTTTGGTACCAACTTCCCTCAGGAACTTTTAGAGCAGGAATTCTTCATTTCAGAGTCCATGGATGGACTTTAGGGGATCATGAAACCCACAAAATCATGTAAAACTGTATGGATGAGCTTGGGGGGGATAAAAGGAAGAGGGGGTGGGTTGTCTGTACGTTTCATCAGATTTCTCAAAGTGACCCGTTGACCTGAAAGTCCAGGGACATTTTCACAAGCCAGTCCCTCCTGACCCAGTTTGGTTAATCAGTGTTTTGAGCCATAATATCACCCCTGCCCCCGACATTCTTATTCAAGTGAAATTAAGTCACCTGGGCAATCAAGAGGGCATTCTGGGGGCTTCCCTGGAGGTCCAGCAGCTAAGACTCCGCGCTTCCACTGCAGGGGGCATGGGTTCGATCCCTGTTCGAGGAACTAAGATTCCCCAAGCTGCACAGCGCAGCCCAAAAAAAAAGTGCATTCTGAAGGGTGAGGGCGGTTAGGCTCAGGTGGGCAAGAGAAGACCTGTCACCTGCAGCCCAGCAGCGGGGTTGCAGGTGGAACAGGGGAGAAGATGTCTTGCTTTGTGTTGTTGATGGAGGGCAGGAGTCAGGCCTCGTTCCCCTTCCTGTTCTCCTGGTTGCCTCGCACCACCTGGGGCACAGTGCAGGTTGCATATTGATCATTGGATGGTGGCTGAATGAGCTCCCACTAGTACATGGATCCCAGTCTCCTTCGCCCCTGGTAGAATCGCTTTCTGTCTCCCTTTGGCTGTCTTTCAGTCACTGTCTTAACTCTCCTCTTCTTATTCTGGCATGACTCACACATATCTGTAATGTCAAAAACCTGCAATAGTGAAATAATTACAAGTGGCTATTAACATCTATACAGCCTCACTGTTATTTTAGCAAATTAAACAGGAACAGTCAAGTGAATCAGCTGAGTTTAAAAGAGTTTTGATACAACTCTGAGTTTGACTATGTATCTCTTAGTAAGCATTTACCCTCTATCTTCTACCCCTGCACTTTTACCCATCACTTCCCCCTTTATACTATTTTAATATTTAAAAAAGATTCTTTGAGATTGAGGGGAAGAGAATATGTGTGCATATTTTATATAAAAATAGAGAGGTGGAGATAAAGGTAGAACTATTTCTGCCACTTTATATGAATTTAACTTGCAAGCAGCAGTTTGTCCCTCTTACTTTATTGCCTGAAATTGAAGTGAGTTTCCCCACTTACGTAGTGCCCAAGCACTTACTCAAGTAAGGTTTGGCAGGTGTAATCAAATCTGGAGAAAAATCAGCAACAACAACAACAAAATCTTATTAAAATTTTAGTCATAAAGGTGAAGTACAC
Source organism: Stenella coeruleoalba (assembly GCF_951394435.1). Taxonomy (NCBI): domain Eukaryota; kingdom Metazoa; phylum Chordata; class Mammalia; order Artiodactyla; family Delphinidae; genus Stenella; species Stenella coeruleoalba. Next base: position 91,905,177 of record NC_137155.1, on the reverse strand, counting down.
AATTCTTCAAAGGAATGTTTAAAAAGAAAACAAATGACCAATTACAGGGACTTCGCTGGTGGCGCAGTGGGTGAGACTCCGTGCTCCCAAGGCAGGGGGCCCAGGGTTGGTTCCCTGGTCAGGGAACTAGATCACACATTCATGCTGCAACTAAGAGTTTGCATGACACAACTAAGGAGCCCGCCTGCCGCAACTAAGACCCGGCACAACCAAATAAACAAATAAATATTTCTTTAAAAATGACTCATTACAGTCTATTAGAAGTCTCATGAATCCTCAGTTCTATCACTTGCTACTTAATCTTAACCTAGGCTTGTCCTTTCCAAATGCTTTGAATCCTTTACTTGAAGTCAAAGTTTCTTTTTCAGGCACATTCATGACTTCCAGGTTTTGGAACCTTAAAGCGTTTGCTATCCAAAACCCTTGCTTTTGTGTTTTTATCTAGCAAGAAGGACTTAATGGTCTACTCACAACTCATCAGTTAATGGGTTGGTTGGTGTTCCTTCAGCTGCCTCTGCTGTAACGCGTAACACGAGTCCCTTCTGGAAGTATGGATGCTTCCCTTGATCTCTCCCGCCTCAGCCCTAAGAGGAATGAAGGTCCCAGTGGAGGAGGGGAGAGAGAAAGAGACAGTCCTTCCCTATATTCTCCTAGCAACCCTGTACCTTCATTAACGTGGCAGCTGAAACGGAGCAGTTAATTACACAGTGGTGTGATGTCCCCAGGTTTCATGAAACATCGTGCTGTCCTTTATAATGAGAAGTGAACTCCCCCTCGGCACTGTAGCAGGTTTATGTGGAATCCTTTGTTTCTTAGGCAGCCATCATAGGCAGAATTAGGTCCCAGATGACTCTCTGTCTGAAACAGACTGTCTTCCAAATGAGCTTATAGTTAAAAATGTTTGTTTTCAACTTTAAAAAAGTTTCTAAAAAGGCCAATACTTCTAGTACAGAACACTTTTGTGTTTTTTTTCAGAACACTTAAAACAACAAAACTTATCTCCTGTTAAAGTTCAATTATGTGAAAGCCTGTTTAAGTTTTTCTCCCTGGGGAAATTTTTTTTTAAATAAAAAGGAACAAAGATTTATTAACTGAAGTATATATTTGGCTTCTACTTACTCTATGACCTGATTTAAAATGAGAAAAACCTTCTCTGTCATATTATTTATACTACTTACATAGCACTCATGAATTGTCTTATAGTTACGAATGCACCTTCGTCCTTCCTGTTAGCTTGTAAACTCTCTGAGAATGTGTGCCATGTCCCATATGTCCTTTTATCCCTCACAGCTCCTAGCAAAATCCCTTGCACATAGGAGATGCTCAGTATTCATTCAACAAATTAATAATTAACAAATATTTATTGAGTACGTACTGTGTGCCAGGCCCTGCTCCATCCCATACAGGTACTGTGACAGCAGTAAATAAAAGTGACAAAAATTCCTGCCTGCATGGAGCTTACAGTCTAGTGTTCATTTTATTTAAACAAATGGAAGGATATTAACTATATTGTAAATGTCGTCTTTCTAGTTAATTTTTGGATACTTTGGGGGGAGATTTTGAAAAGGTTTAAAAATTTCCTTCTCTCCAAAAACAATTTGACCTAGCAACTCATTTGTTTATTTACCTGTATTTTTTTTTTTGCGGTACGCGGGCTTCTCGCTGTTGTGGCCTCTCCCGTTGCGGAGCACAGGCTCCGGACGCGCAGGCTCAGCGGCCATGGCTCACGGGCCCAGCCGCTCCGCGGCATGTGGGATCTTCCCGGACCGGGGCACGAACCTGTGTCCCCTGCATCGGCAGGCGGACTCTCAACCACTGCGCCACCAGGAAAGCCCTACCTGTATTTTTAAAATCGTGATAAAATATACATAACATAAAACTTACCGTTTTAACCATTTTTTAATGTATAGTTCAGCGGCATTAAGTACATTCACATTGTTCTGCAACCGTCACCATCATCTGTCTCCAGAACTTTTTCATCTCCCCAAACTGAAACGCTGCACCTATTAAACACTTACTCCCCATTCCCCCCCTCCCCCCAGCCCCTGGCCACCACCATGCTACTTTCTGTCTCTATGAATTTGACTACTCTGGGTACCTCGTATAAGTGGTGTCATACAATATTTGTCCTTTTGTGACTTATTTCACTTAGCATGAAATCCTCAAGGTTCATTCACGTTGAAGCATGTGTCAGAATCTCCTTCCTTTTTAAGGCTGAATAATACTCCCTTGTATGTACATGCTACATTGTGTTTATCCATTCATCCATCAGTTGACATTTGGGTTGTTTTCACTTCTTGGTCCTTGTGAATAATACTGTTGATACGGTGTCTTCTTACATGGGAAATGGGGTTAGTGTTACATCCCACTAGTTAGAACATGCGGGAAAAGAAAAGAAGGCCAGTTCAGGGGTGTGAGCTGTCAAGGAGGTGGCTGGTTCGTGAGAGCAAATATAAAGAGCTGCCACATGGCAGGGATTTGGGGGTGAAGGCAGAGGCCTCAGTTGGGTCAGGTTCACGGTTAGGGAAGAGGAGTTCACACTGAGAGCTGGCAAGGCCAGGGCTGGGCTTCCCGTCAGGAGCCAGAGGGCACAGATGGCCGAGGCTACGGCAGGGCAGTGTCAGTGAGAATCCACAGAGCTGGGGGGACGGAACCCAGGCTGGCCACAAGGAGGCCTTGAGAATAAGCCACCCTCCTCTCTGGTGGGCCAGTGCTTGTAGAGAGGAGCTGGTGAACTACTTTAGTGAGGGGATCGAGGAGTAGGGGGCAGAGGTGGGTATTGGCAACTGTCCCTGACGGGTACGCATCACCCAGTTTACCATAGCACACCCCCTCCTGTTCTTCCCAATGTATGAAAGAATTTTCAACCTTTCAAGGCAGCAGCTTACAGACAGCTCCCGTTTAAAGTCACTGGTTTGTGTCAATTATGCATGGGTAGACTTCCCTTTCTCCCAACCAGATGGAACCCAGGAAGCTTACACTCTTTTTTTTTTTTTCATTTATTTTTGGCTGCCTTGGGTCTTCATTGCTGCGCGCAGGCTTTCTCTAGTTGCAGTGAGCGGGGGCTCCCCTTCATTGCGGTGCGCGGGCTTCTCATTGTGGTGACTTCTCTTGTTGTGGAGTATGGGCTCTAGGCGCACGGGCTTCAGTAGCTGTGGCTCGTGGACTCAGTAGTTGTGGCTCGTGGGCTCTAGAGCACAGGCTCAGCAGTTGTGGTACACGGGCTTAGTTGTTCCACGGCATGTGGGATCTTCCCAGACCAGGGCTCGAACCCGTGTCCCCTGCATTGGCAGGCGGATTCTTAACCAATGTGCCACCAGGGAAGTCCAGGAAGCTTCTTCTCTTGAAAGTTGCAGGTGGTGCCGTAAAGCCTGAGGGGAAGTGACCCAGAGCCTCAATCACCGGACAGTTCTGCTATAGTCAGTCTGGAGGATGTGCTGCTTACTAAGGTGTCTGCTGAGCAGCTCGGCTTCTGAGCGCCAGAGAGGTCATGAAAGGCCTCAGCAAGTCTGCGGCCAGTGTGTCCTCTGCAGGAAGGACGGTGTGCCCAGTACATGGCACTCCTCCCTGCAGTCCTGAGCTCGGACTCAAGAGCCACCGCAGTCCCTGGTCCCTTCCTGCTGCTCAGACACTCTTTGGCATGGTGCCTATGAAAGGGGCCCTGCCTGGGAACATTTTTTTTTCTGTCTCTTTCTTTCCTTGTTTTGTTTTGGGGGCAAAAGCTCCTTCCCAAACCACAGTTACGTTTCACTATCAGGGCCGGGGGGTGGGGGGGCTGGGGGGTGAGCCATCACACCATTTAGCCAATGAAATCGTCTCCCTCTGTGTCTCAGCTGGCTGCGTTAGCATATTCAGACGACACCCGCCCATACATCAGTGAGGCTGGCAGCGGCCTTCAGTGTTCTTGACAGTCATGCTTCTATCTGGCCCAGAGGAATGACCGAAAGACGCCGGCGGGCCAGTGGGAAACGTCTCCCCCCACCCCCTTTCCCTGGCCCACCACCCTCCTAAAAGAGAATGGGCAGCGAAGGAATCCCAGCTGCCACAGGGAGGAGACTGCTTACACTGGCTTTTCTTCTCCCCGTGTCTGGCAGCTGGTGTTGCGAATCAATGCCATTTATGAGGCCCGGAGAGGAAAGAAACGGGTGAAGAGGCTGTCCCAGTCCACGGAGAGCAACTCAGGAAAAGGTAGGGCCCTGCCACCATCCCTTCTCCCCCAAGAATCTGAAAACAGAATCTTCCTACAAGTGGCTTCCTGTTGTTTGGGGTTGACTCAGCAAGGAGGAGAACAAGTTGGGGGCTTTGGAAATGTACCCCACCATCCTGTCTCCCTGTGTATCCATCAGGTCAGCCTAGGGCTGCATTCTCTGACCTCACCATGGGAGCAACCTTCTTTGCTTAATATACATTAAAGGGGCCAGTATCTTTTGCTGTATTTATATAGGTACCATCTGAACTAAAGCCAAATTAATTTGGAAACACATGTAGTTGGACAAAGACATAGTTTGTTCATTACATTTAAATAGACAAAAAGAAAACAGCCCCTCTGAACTAGAAGTCTTGGATTTGTGCTACCACATATAAAAAGTTTCCTGCATTAGAAAAACCCACACTTGCAACTTTCTTCCTTTTGTTGTTATGTTTTTTTGTCTAGTGACAGATGAGAACAGTGAGTCTGACAGTGACACCGAGGAGAAGCTGAAAGGTGAGAAGAGCAGTTGCTGTGCAGGGCGCGTGCAGGTGACTGGGAAGCTGCGAAGGTAGCCCTTCCTGTTCAGTGTGAGGGACGGGACACAGTGGCCTTGCACGAGCTTGTTGGGCAAGTCGTGAAAGTCTGAGCCTGGCCAGAGTGGGCCTGTTCGGTCCCTGAGCCTACAGCTCAGTTCTAGAGATCCAGGGTGGCTACCACTGCAGTGACACCCCGTTCCTGTGCCTTTCCGTTATGTCATAGGTGTTTCTCATACCTGTGTAAGGTACAGTATGCTGGCCTGGACTCCAGAGACCTGGGGCTCTTGCCCTACTCCTGGCTCTGTGATCTGGAAGAAATCACTTGAGATCCAGGGCCTCTAGTTCCTCATCTGTCAAATGAAGTCACTGAAATTATTGGTCCCTGTGGATCTAAATTTCGTGATCTCAATCTAGGCTTTAGTGAGTTTTCCACAGCTTTTCAGACCCTAGCGGGGAAGCCAAAGAAAGCCATAGTCCAGGGCTGCTCAGTGAGGTGATGGGGACCCATCTGCTCAGTGGCCCTGCCTCATTTGCCTCCAGCGCCCACCTGCTCCCACCTCTGGAATGAAGCCAGTCACTTCCATTGCACAGAATGGTGGCAGGAGAGAAGGCAGATGGGGTTCCTGAGTTAGTCAGGTCTCTGCCAGTTGAGCCCCATGGAATGTTTTCAAAGCTCCCAGCTCCAAAAGCGCTAGGGTCTGGATTTTGTCACATCCCCCAAACTGAAAGATGAAGGAAGTGAGTGAAGGGAGGAGTCCCCACCCCATCTGACAGAGGAACCCAAGGGTCACTCAAGCCGCTGCCCTAAGTCCAGACAGCAGATCCCACATTCCAGGCTCCTGCACCCCGATTAGCCTGGTGGCCCGGCGGGTGTTGCTCCAACTAAAACTCTGGCAAGAATCCCAAATAAGGAGCTTTGTACTAATTTGTTAAATGTGGGAACACTCTTTTAGGGTTAGAAAAAGTTCTTTGAGCTAGGAATTACACAACGTGTTGCAGCTCTGTGCAATTCCACATTGGGGGTGAGTCATTTTCAGGCGTTCTCTCCCTCCCTCCCTCCCTCCCTCCCTCCCTCCCTCTCTCTCTCTCTCTCTCTCTCCCTCCCTCCCTCCCTCCCTCCTGCCCTCCCTCCCTCCCTCCCTCTCTCTCTCTCTCTCTCTCTCTCTCTCTCCCTCCCTCCCTCCTGCCCTCCCTCCCTCCCTCCCTCTCTCTCTCCCTCCCTCCCTCCCTCCCTCTCCCTCCCTCCCTCCCTCCTTCCCTCCCCCTCCCTCTCCCTCCCTCCCTCCCTCCCTCTCTATCTCTCTCTCTCTCTCTCTCTCTCTCTCTCCCCCCCCCCCTCCCCCTCCTCTACTCCCTCTCTAGCCCACAGCCAGCGCCTGGTCAATGTGAAGTCACGCCTGAAGCAGGCTCCAAGATACCCATCACTGGACCGGGAGCTCGTCGAGTACCAGGAGAGGCAGCTCTTCGAGTACTTTGTGGTCGTGTCTTTGCACAAGAAGCAGGCCGGCGCTGCCTATGTGCCCGAACTCACCCAGCAGTTCCCTCTGAAGGTACAGGGTGGGCCAGGCGTCTGCAGCCTGCCAGGGACTGCAGCATTCTTGACAAAATCTTATTGGTACTCACGGTTTCAGGGAGGTACAGGAGCCCAAGGAACATTCAGTGCTTAGAATTTCAAAAATGGGTCCTAATTAAGGTATATCAAGTGAAAAAAACCGCTGCTGGAGAATTTGCGAGTTCCGAGGAGGTGTGAGAGTCAATGCTCAAAGCAGGGACGGAAATACTTAGCCCCTTCCTGTGGTCACTGTGCTGACTGTACTATCCTCTTCATCCTCCCCATCTCCTTATCCAGCCAGGTCTCTTCCCAACCTGTCCTAGAAGCTTCTTTCCATCAGCCGCACAACTCTCCCTAAGGAGTGTCATGTTTGTGTCCATGCTACACACCCCTGCGTGCCCTGTGTGCCTCTGTATGTGTGTATGCACGAGAATCCTGTTCTGTTCTCACATGGGTCATGGCTATGTGGATGTGGCTTTACCATATATTAAATTATGGCTCCTAAAATGAAACGGCGCTCAATAAAGCCGAAAATGACATGGCCTAGAATATGTAAATTATTCTTAGCCTTTGACATCAGTAATAAAGAGCTTCCACCACATTCTAATTGAGTTCAGCCAGAATTTACTGAGACCCTTTTACTTTCAAGCTGTTTTCTGCTTGGCCCCAGGGCATTACAAAGATGAGCAAAATGTGTTTCCTGTCCTCAAGGAGCTTACACTCTGATAGGAGGGCATGAGATAAGCCTACAAAGACTCGCGAGGTACAATGTGACAGTCTCTGTACAGTTCATACAATGCAGGTGCGCAGACACAGGAACGGGAGGGCGCTCATGTCCTAGTCCCATCAGGGCCTCCCTTTGCTGCCACCACCCAAGCATAATCCCAGCATCTACCAAGACCTAGGTTCCAGCTGTCCCTCTCCTTTCTCAGGCCAGCCTGCCTTCTGTCCTGCGCACTGGGTTCCAGCACAGCAATCGAGCCCTCTGCTTGGAGTTTAGGATGGAAATATGTATAACTGAAAGAAACCACAGGCACCAGCCCTCCACACCGGCACTTATTCCACTTCCTCTGTCTGAGCTCCAGGGATGATGCTCTGAAAACCCCAGTGCTACGGGTGTGCCCATATTTAGTTGAGAACCACACTTGCACCAACACACGAAGGACTGTCCTATTATTTTATGTACTTCCTTTGGGGCATAGCACAATGTTATACATATAGCAATACTTAACCAGTGTTCCAGGAATAAAAGCGTTAATTTGTGAATGAATTAATGAATCAACCTAACTATTGAATGCTTGAGTTTCCAACATGGAATCTCCAGACTCTTAGACATCACATTAAAACGTTTTTTAAAGAGTGGAAAGTTGCATAGTCACTGTTGAAAGGGGACTAATCCAGAAATGTATAAAGAAAAAAGCCATCTCTAATCCCACAGAGATCATCACTGTTAGCATTTTATTGTGTTTTCTTCCAGTCTTTTCTCATAGTATAATTTTCTTACAAAACTGAGATCATACATTGTGTAATTTCCGTGTCGTTTTATAAACCTGTCATTGTTTATAAACATATTTAATACAAATTCTAAAACATCATTTTTGAAATTACATAATGCTGCGTTATGTGGGTATACCCTAATCTTTTTTTTTTAAATAAATTTATTTATTTATTTATTTTTGGTTGCATTGGGTCTTCGTTGCTGCGCGCGGGCTTTCTCTAGTTGTGGCGACCGGGGGCTACTCTTCATTGCGGTGCGCGGGCTTCTCGTTGCAGTGGCTTCTCGTTGCGGAGCACAGGCTCTAGGCGCGCGGGTTCAGTAGTTGTGGCTCACGGGCTCTAGAGCGCAGGTTCAGTAGTTGTGGCACACAGGCTTAGTTGCTCCGTGGCATGTGGGATCTTCCTGGACCAGGGCTCGAACCCGTGTTCCCTGCATTGGCAAGCGGATTCTTAACCACTGTGCCACCAGGGAATCCCCTACCCTAATCTATTTAACCACTCTCTTTCTGTTGGAAATGTGTCTTGCTGCCAGTATTTCTTTAGATATGTATTTTTAATGTTACGCTGATCATCCTTTATATGCATTTTTGCATGCCAGGCTACTTTATATCTCCTTCCCTTCACTTGCTCCCTCTGTCAGAAGGCCCCTTTTCTCCTTCTGCCTCCTCACTTTCAACTCTTTTTCATGAGTTTTATCCTCCACCCCTATAGCCACTTTAATCAAGGTTTACACTCCATATTTGCACACTAGAGATCATGCCTGCTGTATTCCCTTAAAATGCTTGATATCTTGCAGTTATCTTTATGACAACTCATGGAGGTCAGGCTGTTTTCCAGCCATCTGTGCTTGGTTGTATTTGTAAGAGAGATCTCTGCAGGCCACTTCCTATAAATGTGCTCCTGTGCATGTCAGAGCATGTGTGTGCACATACGGGTGGATAACTCATACATTGATGACAGTGTGTGTAAGCACATGTGTATAGACACATATTTTTGGGTATCGTGCATGTGGTCTGAGGGTGGGTTCATCCAAATGGTGACTGGGCCACGTTGAAAAGCGCTAGAACTCATTTCTCTACAAGGCCTATGCTTCAGTTCTCTAATGCTGTTTCCACTGTGGAGAAATGTCATTGTTCCTTCCTTTTGTATTATTTATAGTTTGGGGTCCTTCACTCTGTGATGATTAATGACCCCTTCCAACAACTACACCCAGCTGGTATTTGCTTCTCTGCAAGACTGTCCAAGGGTAATCAAAAATTATTGCTTTGGCAACAGTCTGAGCTAGTGAATTATCAACTCAAAGACTGTTCCAGGACCATTTGGAAGCCTCTGAGTCATGGATAGAAGAGAGAACAATTATACAGAAAAGAAAGAGTGACTATTTATTCTGAAGAAGAAAAACTAAAGGACAATTAATGACTGGCTTTCAGTCTACATATGGTGACTGTGTTTCACTCATTGATAGTTGTCTCCACCATTAATAGTAGTAGCAGCTTTACTTAAATTTGATCTAGCCTAAGGGGAATCATACTAGAAGTGGGTTTTCAAATTGAAAGCCATCAGCCCGGTGCTCTGTTCTTTTGGATGCTCTCCAGAAACCTCTTTTCTCTGACGTTTCATGGCCTTGGGAAGGCTTGTAGATCCTCTGTGAAGGAGTCAAAGGTACTGTTGGCCTGCAGATGTCAGAAACTCTCTGCCAGCCTGGTTTAAGGTGGAGGCCAATGGCAAACTATGAGAAACAAAATAAGAAATTATGGAAAATATTATAGTAAGAATTTAGGTTAGACATTACAATTTCGTAACTTTAGAAATTCATACTCCACTCACTTCAAATATCTGATATTTCAAATGACTGAAGATAATTTTAGCATAATTTATTTTTCTTTAACTGTTTATAAAGGAAATTTAACAAGTGTAAACCTATCATCAACAACACAGCAAAAGCCAACAATTCTTCCCAACACATTAGAAGTACCAATTTATAAGCTAACTGTGCTAATTATAAACTATTCCTTTTTGTATCCCAAACTTATACCTAGAGTGCCTTTGTTTTTCAATTGAGACAAAAAAAACACACATAACATAAAATTCACCATCCCAACATCTCCATGTGCACAGTACAGTATGGTTAACTGCATGTGCATTGCTGTCCAACAGGATGGGATGCTTTTTTTTAGCACAGGTAACCTGTTCAGACACAGAACAAGCAGACTCATGGCTTTAAATATCATCTCTAAATCAGACTTTATTGATTCATTCCATTTTGAAATGAGATGATGTTCATCCAGTCTGTGATATGTCAGATAAATCAGAGAGAGAGAGAAAGATAGACAGGCTAGAGATTAAGATCATTTTGATTCTCTACTAGAGTCTAGCTGTGTGATCATGGACAAATCACTTAACTTCCCAGGGCTTATTTTCTTATCTCTAAAATAAGAAGGTCAGGCTGGATGATGTCTAGTTTTCCTTTAGTTCTGACATTCAAAGACTTCCTGAAATGAGTTAAATTTCACCATATAATGTAATTTAGCTGGATGTAGTCACTAAAAAGTGTTGTAAAACGTCTTTGCCTAGATCAAGGAGGGACGCATTTGCCTGGGCCCAGAGGTCAGAAGACTAGATTTGAGGTTCTGCTTTGCAGATTCATGAGTCTCCGGTTTGGAAGGGATTGCTGTGACAGCGTTTCCTTATTGATTAAAATACTTACATTCCAGAATGTTCTGCATAGAGAACATTTCTCTAAAGCACACTTATTTTCTCCTCATTTCCCCCATAAGATTATAGTTGGAACTGCCCTGGGGATAAAAACCCCAAGCAGACTGAGCTGCAAACCCTCCTCAAAGTGGAGATTAAGGTGGCAGTCATGACTTCAGGAAGGTGGGAGATGTGCTTTTGCCAAGCATCTGCCTCACTCTCCGGTGCTGGGGTTTATTCTCCAATCTTCTCTCGCCCTTCTCCCTGCAGTTGGAAAGGTCTTTCAAGTTCATGAGAGAAGCTGAGGACCAGCTGAAGGCTATCCCCCAATTCTGTTTCCCTGACGCCAAGGACTGGACTCCTGTCCAGCAGTTTACCAGGTATGTGCTGGCATCCCCCTCCCCTCCTGCAAAGACTAAAGCAAGAACTAGAGGGGGTCATAGATGGTAGACCCCATAAGTCGGTCCTACTGCTAAGTGATCCTGGTGGGCCCGAGTGTAGCCATTTCCTCCACAGGTGTTTTTAAAACTTGCCTGAAGACAAGAATCACCTTGCTAAGTGTGCAGATTCCCAGATCTCCCGCTCCACCTGGGAGTGTGTTTCATAAGCTGACGTGATGGGCGATAAGGTAATTCATAGCCTAGGAAAGCATTGCCCATCACTAATACTTGTCCAGTGCTCTGGAAATGTTTCTTCAGTAGCCCATCCAGCTGTTGCTCGGATTGTGATAAGTTTACATTTCTGCTTTAACCCATGTTGTTGGATACCAATATTTTTTTATCAGATGTTTCAGTAACTGACCAAACTCAGGAGGCTCCAAATCCTGAGTGTTTGAGGGATACTGAGTTCCTTGAAGTTGGCCCAGCAGTCTTTAGGGACGGTCCAGGCCTCGGAGAGCCGCGCAAGGGGCGGTTCCGAGAGGGGCACAGAAGTGTCCTACTCTTCCACTGCTCCCTCGCTGAGGCACATCCCTAGATCAGCAGATGCCACCTCACTCCCGGGCTCAGATAATGACTGCTGTGTGCATGCAATGGGATGGCCCAGGTGATAGGATTATATGAGGGCTCAGGGTGAAAAGAAAATTCCTCACTTCGTCTCAGGACGCAGCGACACTTTAGATCTCCCTGTCCCTGACACAGACTCCAAAGCTGTAGGTGACCGGAGCCCCAGCCCAGAGGTGGACAAGCCAGACAGCGAGCAGCCCTTTTGACAGCCTCCCCCAGAATGTCCCCTGGTTGCTCAACGCGATGTGACTTTGGTTTTGTTTTGCTTTGTAACGCGCTTTCGTTTTCCCAACCACAGTGAAACATTCTCGTTTGTCTTAACTGGAGAAGATGGGAGCAGGAGGTTCGGTTACTGCCGAAGACTGCTGGTCAGTACGTCCTGCTCTCGGTCAGCAAGAGCTCTGTGCAGAGCCGGCGCTGGCTTCCTGAGGTCTCACTCACCACGTGCCACACGAGAAGGGACAGGAGGTGTAGCAAGTTCACCGGGGCAGTTAAAAACAGGAAGGAATATTTGGGGGTCCACGTGAGTCTTACTGGTAGACGGGAACATTGTCTGTCTCCTTTGGAAAGAAAATACTCTCTCCATTGTTTTCCCTGCCAAATAAATGACTTTCTCTCCTCAAACCAAATGTCCTTTCTAATAAAGTGTGCTAAACAGACTTTGAGAGCCTACAGAGAACATTCATAATAGTTGTTAGGGCAGAAGAAGGATGGCTTTGTTGTTTATGACGCAAATAATTTAAGTGCCTCCTTCAGAACATTAACCTATAAAAGTCAGAAACTTATTTCAATGAAATGATTTTGCCAAAACATTTAAGAACTGGTCTTTTTGAGGCCCATTTTGGGGACGATCTTCTGTAGTGGCAAATCATTTTCCACTGAGAGTATATTTTAGTCTTTTTATAAATAGGCTAATATAGTCAAGAATAACGCATGGCACATAGTGGCTGTTTAGTAATTAGTGAATAAAAAGTGTGGATAATAATCAAAAAAGTTAAGTGGGATAATAGATTTTGTTGATATAATTACTTTAGAGCTTAAGTGTTGAGATTGTTTTGAAAATTAAAAGTCAGTTTCCAAAAAGGATTTTCAGAAATGATTTCTCATTCGGACTTATTATAATAATGATAAAGAATAAATAATTTCCTTGAGAGGAATTACAGTGATACGGGTAAACAAGATTCCTTATTTTATGGTGCTATAGGCCATATTGAGCACCTGCTGTGTGCACAACACTCTTGATTTGGTCCCTTTGGGAGAATTAAAAAATATGTCTACGTAACTAGAAGTGCTTTCACCTATAAGACGGGGTATTGGTAACTGCTTACCTCACTGATTTTCAAAAGCTATGGTGTATGGAAACAATAGGCAGCATGTTAAAAACATTTGGGGTCTTTCCTCCCCTGAGATTGGTAACACTCATGATTTCCTTGTGTTTCACTCCAAAAAGCCTGGTGGCAAAGGAAAGCGTCTCCCTGAAGTTTACTGCATCGTGAGCCGCCTGGGATGCTTCAGCCTCTTTTCGAAGGTGAGGACTTGGGCCTCAGAGAAGGGAGGGAGGGAATGCAGGGCAGGGCCCAGGAGGACACAGGAGACACCCTAACTCGTGTGACTTTTATCCTCTTATTCCCCCACCTGTTTTCCTTCCCACTTCTTCCTTCTCCCTTCCTTGAGCCTCATCTATTCTCTAAACTTTAGGACAGGAAATGAGCTGATGAAGGTTGTGGCCCAGAAAGTGGGGGAGGGGAGAAGGTCAAAGTCATTGCAGTTGAGGATGGGAGGGGCAGAGGATCTCCCCAGAATATTCCATACGTTTTAATTTCCTTAAGCATTATCTTTTGTCACGTTGTGTGTTGTGTATATGTGTCGTGTGTGTATATCTGTTGTGTGTGTGCAAGATTTGCTATCGCAAGACTGCTCTATCAAAATCTTAGTATAATTTGGTCCTTTTTGGAAAATGAGCCAGTATACCAAGACATAGGGATTGCCGTGGTGAATTGGCTTACCCACCCCAGTATTCCAGAATGGTGTGTAGGAGATAATTACTATGCTATATGATGCCAATCTCAAAAGTTAGGTATAATTCAACGTTTTTTCCTGTGTTAACCAGACCTGAATATATAATCCATAAATTTTTTTTTTTGGCCACACCACACAGCATGCAGATCTTAGTTCCCCAACCAGGGATCGTTCCCATGCCCCTTGCAGTGGAAGCCTGGAGTCTTAACCACTGGACCGCCAGAGAAGTCCCTCCATAAATTTTTTTAAAATCCTTCTTGAGCACGTATTTCAGTCTGAGCTTTCTTTTAGAGAATTGAAGTCCTACATCTGCTCTCCACGGATGTAAGCAACACTCCCTAAAAGCATTCCGAAACAAAAGTCTCCCTCCCTCCTGCCCACCCTCCTCCTGAACTCAGAGGAAGCCTGAATTATACTGATGTAGCGTGACCTCTTGCCAAGGTAGAACTTGTATGCAAGTCTGAGGTAGTTAACGTTATCAGTGTAATCTGAGTCATGGTCTTACCTCCACTCCACGTGAAGTGGTAATCATTGTACATTAAAGTCAGTCATTTACAAGCTGCAGCACAGATATGCATTGCTGCTCATGCCAGTCTTCAACATGGGCTTGTTTAAACATGGAAATAAGGCTGTAGGTCATAGCCCTTGTTGTTGCAAGAATGCTTATGAATCTAGGAGCAAACAGCTGATGTGAGGTAGCCCAGCACCCAGGGGCAGCTTTGGGGTTCACATAAGCTGCATTGCTATATCATGGGCAGGGGGTGCAGAGCAAGTAAACATCCTCACATACTCGTGTGATGCACAGTCCTGCCTTTTCATGTCAGTTTTGTGACAGCATATGTTTTAAGACTGTAGTATGAAGACTTGCCAAAGATCACACAGCAAATATTCAGCATAGAACCATAGACAGAGCTTTGGCTAAATGATTCCAAAATCTCAAGCTATTTCTAGGTGAGGGACAAGGATAACTAAAATGGCAAATTGTCCTTTAGTACAGAAAGAGGAATCATGGATAAGAACAGCTCTCAGAATCTCTGAAGAAAGGCAGAAGTATTGCTACAATAATGCTATGTAACAAACCACCGTGGTGTAAAGCAGCCATCATTTACTCTCACAGAGGGGCAGGCAGCTGGGGTTCGGCTCTGCCGGTCTCCATGGGCTCACTCATGTGCTGCTAGTAGGCTGGGGGTTGGCTGATCTAGGCTGGCTGGGCTGTGCTTAAGGCTGCAAGTCTGGGTGCGGGTCTGGCTCACACATCTGTCACCTCCCTTAGACAGTAAGCTGTCCCATGCGTGCTCTTCTCGCAGCTGTGGCAGGGGCATGAGAGGGCGAGCAGAAACACATAAGGCAGGCCTCCTAAGGCCTGGGCTTAGAACTGGCCCACTGTCACTTCTGCCTCATTCTGCTGGCACAGTCCTCCGCAACCTTTTTCTCATTATTGATCCCCTAAGCAGCCTTTTTAGATATTTTTTTCTCAATTGCCTCCCCTCCCCATGGAATTACTTTTAATTTTTTGTCTTTTTATTGTGCTAAAATATACATAACATAAAATTTACCATTTTAGCCATTGTTAAGTGCACAGTTGGTTGGCATTACGTTTATTCACATTGTTGTGCAGCCGTCACCGCCATCCATCTCCAGAACTTTTTCATCTCCTCAAACTAAAACTCAGTACCCATTAAACACTAACTCTCTGTTCCCTCCTCCCCCAGCCCCTGGCAACCACCACTCTACTCTACTTTCTGTCTCTTTTATGAGTTCGACTCTAGGCTCTCATGTAAGTGGAATTATACACTATTTGTCCCTTTGTGTCTGGCTTATTTCACTCAGCACAGTGTTTTCGAGGTTCACCCATGTTGTAGCACGTATCAGTATTTTGTTCCTTCTTATGGCTGAATGATATTCCACTATATGAATATCACATTTTGTTTATCATTCATCAGTTGATGGACATTTAGGTTATTTCCATTTTCTGACTGCTATGAATAATGCTCTATGAACATTCATGTACAGGTGTTCATGTGAACATGTTCTCATTTCTCTTTGTTAAATTCCTAGGAGTGGAATTGCTGGGTCATATAGTAACTCTATGTTTAACTTTCTGAGGAGCTGCCAGAATGTTTTCAAAAGAAAAACTTCACTAGTTTACATTCCCACCAGTAGTGTATGAGGGTCCCAATTTCTGCACTTCCTCACCAATACCTGTTACCTGTGTTTTATTTCAGCCATCTTAATGGGTATGAAGTGGTATCTCATTGGTTTTGGTTTGTGTTGCCCAAATGGCTACCCCCCAGGGAAACTTTTTTTTTAATTTATTTTATTTATTTATTTGGTTGCATTGGGTCTTTGTTGCTGTGCGCGGGCTTTCTCTAGTTGTGGCGAACGGGGGCTACTCTTCTTTGCAGTGCGTGGGCTTCTCATTGAGGTGGCTTCTCTTGTTACGGAGTACGGGCTCTAGGCGCACGGGCTTCAGTAGTTGTGGCACATGGGCTCAGTAGTCGTGGCTTGTGAGCTCTAGAGCACAGGCTCAGTAGCTGTGGCGCACGGGCTTAGTTGCTCCACGACATGTGGGATCTTCCTGGAGCAGGGCTCAAACCCGTGTCCCCTGCATTGGCAGGTGGATTCTTAACCACTGTGCCACCAGGGAAGTGCCCCCCCAGAGAAGTTTTAATTCCATAGATATATCGCATATCTGTTTATGTACTGTGGCACCTTAGAAGGCTATAAACCCTCACAATATCTAAGTTTTTCACCACCAACCCCCAAACCAATTTTTACCTCTTTGGGGGGTGCTGTTCTTCCCATTGAGAATGCATATATCAATCCAGTAAGTCACATGGCCATACCCGTGTGACAAACAGGACAGTTTTCAAAGTCAAGGGGGCAAGAAACTATACTTCACCCCTTTAGTGGGAGAAATTACAGAGTCACGTGGAAAAAGAGGGGCTGCATAGAGGAGAGAATTGGGGCCCTAACACACAAGGTGAAAGACACTTTGTTTGGCCTGATGAGGACAACGGGCTTCCCCACAATTCCTCAGCCTCTGTGGCAGGCCCACTTCATCTGGAACAGAGCTACACCTTGATGACCTGACTTCAGGATAGCTGAGCTGCTTTTCTGCCCCTGGCAGATCTTGGATGAGGTGGAAAAACGACGAGGCATCTCTCCCGCCCTGGTCCAGCCTCTCATGAGGAGCGTCATGGAAGCCCCTTTCCCAGCCCTGGGCAAAACCATTGTTGTCAAGAACTTCTTGCCAGGATCAGGAACTGAGGTAAGCCATCAGAGTCCTTTCCTGTCCTGGGGGGAGTAGCCCAGACTGTGGCCAAGTTCCAGTGATCCCAGGGGCTGGCTTCCAGTGGGCTGTCATATTCAGTGATGTCCTCTTGCTCCTCAGGCTGGCCCAGATCACCCATTTCTAAGAGTATCATAAATTCCACCCTAAGTCCAGTCCATCCAGCCCAGGATTCTGGCTCAGAACTGTGCCAGGGCAGTGAACATCTTTAGCTTCTCTTATTAGCCTACTACCTTCATAAATTGTATTTAAACCTATTCAAGTTTTTGGTCTGCATCACCTCTACCACTTTATAGTGTAAAGCAGATTCTTTTCAGGGAAGATAAGCTCAGGTACTACGTTTTATTCATCCTAGACTTTGAAGCATGTCCCTTTCCTTGGCTGGGCTGGGATTTGATGCCAGAGCTTGTTTTCATCCTTCCCATTCCCTGTGTGTGACTCTGTGGATATCAGAGGGCAGGTCCCATTCAGCCTTGAGTCTCCAGTTCTAAAGGCCCTCGGAAGAGCAGGTCACCTCTGGGGACAGGGGAAGGATGAGGATGTGTCTGGGATATTCTGGAACAACCCAACTTCCCAGCACAGAGAGGAGCAGTCTCCCTGTTGCTGGAGAATCCTAAACTACCCCTACAGACACAGGTGGCTTGGCCATGGGGGTGTCAACCTTAGTGAGCCCCACTGTGTGGGCAGCACCAGGCAGGTGCCGTGCTGAGAGTGGAAGCCAGTCTCTGCTCACCAAGAAGGAGTCAGCTATTTAAAAAGAAAAACCTGCACATGAGTAATGACTTGAACTCAGGAACATTTCAGCAAGTACGGAGTGAGAAGATATGCACACTAAGCATACAAGCTGAAAGAGCCATCACTGGGAAGGGGCTGGAATGGGGTTGAGTTCATTACGAATCACCTTCTAGAGGAGGTGAGTCTTGAAAGAGGTGCTTGGATCTGCTGGTCCTTCTGCGTGAGCCTGTGATTCCCATGTGAGACGGAGACGCTTTGCTGTGGGACTGCGAGGGACAGGACCTCAACAGTCATAGAACTCCCTGTGTGGTCTCCAGATATGTTATAGACAAGGAGGGTCTCCAACCATCCTGGGCCGAGGGCCTCTTGTTCTGCAGTCCTCTCTTCCCACCTCCGTCCAAACTGTCCTCACACGCAGCTGTGAGACTGAGTCCCTACCAAACACACCTCCTTCCCCAATCTCCTGTGATCTTTCCTTTCCCAGTCCCTTTTGTTTTCCTTTTTTTTCTCTTTCCCTTTTCCACTGGCAGTGGGCCACCCCTGCTGCAGATCGCAGAGCCCCAGGTCTGCACTGCGTGTGAGAGGCCTGGCCCCCCTCATGCTGCTCCTGTTTCCCGGCAGGTGATTGAACTGTGCCGCCCTCTGGACTCCCGGCTCGAACACGTGGACTTTGAGTCTCTCTTTTCCTGTCTCAGCGTCCGACACCTGCTCTGTGTTTTTGCCTCCCTGCTTCTGGAAAGGAGGGTCATCTTCATCGCAGACAAACTCAGGTACCACCCGTGGCTACTCCTGCTAAGGTGTCTGGGCGGCGGGCGTCTCACACCGTCTGGAATCTGTGGGGTAGGGACTGCCTGGGATTGCAGAGGCAGCTCCTCGGAAGAAGGGGTGTGAGTCAGTGGACAGCTAAGGCTGGAGGTTTGTGAGGCACACCAGTTGTGTAAAGTGAGGTGAGCCCGCACTTCTGTGCACTACTTTTCTGGTACTTGGTCTACTTTTCACTCATTCTGCTTTGTGCTGGGCACCCTTCCATGTGCTAAGGAAAGAGGCATTAAAGACACAGAGCTGTCCTCAAAGAGGCCTCAGTCCAAGGCGGGGAATGGAGAGGTAAACAGACCACCCAGCAGCATGTAAAGGCTGACTAGAGGCAGAGCATTCTGGAGACCAAGGAGGGTGCTCATTCCCAGTGGAGGCGAGTTCCCTGTGTCTTAAGATGAAGAGCAAGTAGAAAGCACATAGCGGGCAAAAGGAGCTGTCTGTACAAAGGCAGGGAGACGAGAGGCCAAGAGCATCGCCTTCAGGAACTTGCAAAGCAGCTCAGTGTGGCTGAGCAGAGAGGAAAGCCCAGAAGAAAGCCAGGAACTGGCAGAGATGGGCAAGGCCCGGTTCTTGGAGGGCTGCAGGACTGTGGTGGAAAGCAGAGACACAGCCTAAGGCATCCCTTCCTCTCAGTACTAACGTAAATCACACACACAAACTCATTGCCCAGTAGGATGCACCCACATCCTCGTGGTCACATTCAGTGATTTGCAAAGCCCAGGCCACAAATCAAAGAAGATCCTGAAGGAGATGCAGGTAGGGATTTGGGTTAATTCTGAACTTTAAAAAAGAAAAAAAAAAAATTTCTGGCATTTTCATCATTTCAAAATACCAAATCAGAGCCTTCCTCGCTTTGGACCTGAGGACATAGTTGCACAAGTGGTGGCTGCAATTCCAGGAAGGGCTGAGATATGGGGCCCAGCTAGAGGTGGGCCAACCGCAGGAGAGGCAGGGAGGCCAGCTGAGAGTCCATCTGGAAAGAAGAAATGCCAAAACACAAAACTTGGAGAACTGTGGTTTGGAGAGGAAATATGACTCTCAACTCTAGAAAACAAAAGGGAGGAAGACGAAAAGGGAAAGAAGCATGGAAAGGACAAGGTGTATGAATGTGGGGTCCCTCAGGAGGCGTGGTGGGAAATGGAATCCAGCCCTCTCTCCGCCGCAGCCCATCTGGTCACCTTGATGATGCTACCCTTTGGACGGCAGCCACTTGGCTACTCCCAGGCTGCTCCCACCCTGCCTTTGAGCTAGCTATTCACTTTTAATGTCACAGTTATTGTACTCCCTGTGTACTTTTGTCAGCTCAGGAAGCAGGCCCTGCCTATAGCCTGCAGCTGGTGCTGGGCGCCAGGCAGCTCTCCAAGCTCCCTGGGCACTGGGGAATTCGGACCAGAGAGTTCTCTGGGTTAGGGCCCTGGAAGCTAAGGCTGAGAAATAACCCTTCCGTGACCAGGATGGGATTTCACCGGCACTCGAGTAACTGTCTGTATTTTCTGGAAGCCCTACCATCCCCCACTCCCCCACGTCTTTAGTTGTAGAATTCTCAGGCTTTCCTTTGGGGGAGGGGAAAATGATGGATCTCAGAAAGACCTAGGCAAGGAGTAGAAGGCTTACCAGGAGTGGAGATGGGACAAACAGTCCCTTGAGACGCTTGCTTCTGGTTTAAAGATGTTAGGCTCGGGAAGGGTCCAGCCTGAGAAAATGTCTGAGAAGGTGGGCGTGCCTCTAGAGGAGTAGCCACCAGGGCCTGTGGCCCCCGCCCTAATCCAGGCTTTCTTCAGGGGGAAGGAGAACAGAAAGTATCACCTGTCTTTCTCATGAAGGTACAATGAAAGAGAAGCTGGGAACAGAAAGGGAGGGGAGCCTCATCAAAGACCAGTGCATCCCTGCAGGGCAACAGAGGGCATGTGTCAGAGGCTCAGGGCACCAAGACACTGGGAAGTACTTAGGACAGAGATGTCTGGGAAGGGACTTGGCCACGTCTACCTTGTCCCTGGACAGATTTCTGGGTTGACAGGTTGAACTCTGGGCATCCCCTCACACGGAGCTGCTGTAATGAGAGACAATGGACGGTGAAGGGACCCCATCCCTGAGAATGGAGCCTGCCCTACCCTGGGTCTTGGTCGGTCCTCCCAGCCCCCTCCCCTCCTGCTCTGGCAGGAGACAAGTCACCGCAGTGTTCTGATTAGAGGGACTTGGTTGTTTCTCTAGTCACCCCACCTGCCATGGTGCCTGGCACTCTGCCCTGAGAGATTTAGTCTCTTCAAGCAGCAGACACCCACGAGAGCGTGAAATGCCAGCTGTAGCTGCTGCGCGCCGTTCTCGCCATAGGGCCCTTACTGCCCACTGGCTGTTTTCTTTTGCAGCAGCTGCCAGACGTGGGGCACTGAGGAGACAGGGTTTTTGTAGGGGAGGAGGCGGGGGCAGGGACATGGATAATTCTGGCGCCGCCTTTGGGTCCGGAGCCAGGCCATGGTGCACTAATTAGTGTGTGCCTGTGCATGAATGTGCGTATAAAATACCTGAGTTACATGTTTAGACCCTTTACAACATTCAGGCTTGCACGTCCATCTCTCATCACACAAGAGGGGTCTTCCCGGATCGGGAGGAGGCCTGAACATCCTCAGCTGTTGGCCCCGGGTCTCTTCATTTAGGAAACAAGGGCTTGCCTGGGACCGGCCCCTCGGAGCGCTGACTTGCTGGGGCTTCAGTGTCATCTCATGGTCCGCAGAAGCAGCCCATGATTGTCCTGTTACAAATGGCTCAAAGTGTTCTCTCTCTTGCCCAATAAATTATCTTTCCACCCAACACTAGTTCCATGTGGACCTGAAGAGGTGGGGAAATAAAGAAAGAAAGGCCCTGAGAGCTCTGAGGCAGGAAGAGAAGGAAACACAGCGTGAGCGAGCCTGATGAGAATAACAACAGCGCAACCGTGAGAGAATAACAACAGCGCAACCGTGAGAACAGGGAGCGCTGGAAGCTGCCCTGGGCCCGGCTCCTTCCTCTAAGCATTGGGCCTGTATTCTCTCAGGCTCTTGACAACTCAGTCAGTTAGGTTCTATTAGGAGGAAGCTAAAAAGCACACAGAGGTTAAGTCACTTTGCTCAAGGGAGGGAGGGGTCAGTGGGAGGGCCGGGATTCAGACAAGGTCAGCTGGCTCCAGGGCAAAGGAGGAAGCGGAGCAGGCCTCCGTGGTGGGGTGGGGGGGGGGGAGGTAGTGTCTGTGAGACTGTCCGTCTACAGTCTTTTTAAAAACATGCCATTAGGACCCCCTTGGTGCTTGGCAATCAGGCTAGAATTGTCTCCTGAAGATGCTAAGACATCTGTGCTTTTCTCCCCAGGGCCCACCCTCCCTTACAGCCTTCAGCCTTCCAGCCGGGACCCCAGTGAGGCAGGTGGACTGGGTGACCTCCATAGTCTCTCCCAGCTATGATATTCTCTGACTTTGTGGACCAGGGTGCCCCAGGCCTCCTGGCACTGTGCTCCTTGGTGTCTGCCCTCCCAGCGATCTTACTCCAGGACTTACTAAGGTCCCCCCACCCCAATTCCTGACCCAGGACTCATCCACCTCAGGCATCCTGTGATTTCCAAAGTGCCCCAGGGGGGACTTCCCTGGTGGTCCAGTGGTTAAGACTCCGCGCTCCCAAGGCAGGGGGCCCGTGTTTGATCCGTAGTCAGGGCACTAGATCCCACATGCATGCTGCAACTTAGAGCTCACATTGCTGCAACTAAAGATCCCACGTGCCGCAACTAAGAGCCCACATGCTGCAACTAAAGATCCGACCTGCCGCAACTAAGGCCCTGCGCAGCCAAATAAATAAATAAATATTTTTAAAAACCAAAAAACAAGGGGCTTCTCTGGTGGCGCAGTGGTTAAGAATCCGCCTGCCAGTGCAGAGGGCACGGGTTCGATCCCTGGTCCGGGAAGATCCCACATGCCGCAGAGCAGCTAAGCCCGTGCACCACAGCTACTGAACCTGCGCTCTAGAGCCCGTGAGCCACAACTACTGAGCCTGAGCTCCACAACTACTGAAGCCTGTGCGCCGAGAGCCTGTGCTCCGCCACAAGAGAAGCCACCGCAATGAGAAGCCCGTGCACCACAATGAAGAGTAGCCCCTGCTCTCCGCAACTAGAGAAAGCCTGCGTGCAGCAATGAAGACCCAATGCAGCCAAAAATTAATAAATAAAATAAAGTTTTTTTAAAAGTGCCCCAGGGGACAACCACCTCATCTGCCCAGCTGTGAAGTGGGGGAGTAGACTGTGTAATTCCTGTGGGACCCCTCTAGCTCAAATGCTCTGGGATTCTATGAAGGCGCTACTGAGGGAAAGTCAGCCCTATAACCAGACATCTGCCCCTCCCCACCCTCACGGAGGCCCACTTCTCTCCCCGGGGATCTGGTTCAGTATTAACCATCCAGATAGCGTTTCCCTTAGAGGGATTCTGATTGTGGGCACTTCAGGGCGGTGAGACGCTGAGGTAACTCACTGTGAGTGCTCCGCTAATGGCCCTCCTCACCTCATGTGGGTTAAAGATAAATACACACCATGTTGTGGATCTGCTCTCATGGGATTCCCAGGCCTCTGCTCTAGCCTGTGTTCAGCAGCTGGGGGCACCCTCTGCACCTCCTCTTGCAGCTTTAACTGCCCTCTTCTGAGGGGGCCTCAGCACGGCCTTCTCTTTTTGGGCTTCTCTGACCCGCAGATGTGCCCCCTCCCCTAACAGGGAGCGCGCACAGAAGTCTGCCTCACCTGGGAGGCAGAGACCTAGCTAATGATTGAAGCACAGAAACGCCACCAAAAAGCATGGTGGGTGTGACGTCACTGAGGGAGAAAGCCAGAACCCTCCTTCTCTCCTCCGCTCCGCCTAAGGGTACTCCTCTGGGAGGCCTCAGCCTCAGTCTAGTTCTGATTTACGGGAAAATAGCTAGAGGGGATTGAAGTGTTTTTCAGCCAGGCCATGACAAACAAGTAGCTGGCCGCAAGCTGTCGGACCTGGGAAAGTCTATGAAGAAAGCCTTCAGCCTAAGTTCCGCCGGTACTTTCATCCTCATCAGCTGGCACCGCTCTCTACAGGCTGCACATGCACTGAGTTCCAGCCCTGCTTAGCGAGAAGCGGGCCTCTCCCGATTGCCATCCGTAGCCCCAGTCTTCTTAAGACCACAGAGCAGGGCATGAGAACAGGGCATGGGAACAGGGCATGCTGCAAACTCAGGGAGTGGCCCCGTGACTTCGCGGGGCGGACGTTAGCCTGCTTGAGGCCTGTAGTCACTGCCACCAGCACCCTCCGCATCGCACGACTCATCTGCTCAGCACCGCAGCTGTGGCTGCCCACTGCAAGAGGGAAGAGCTGGGAGCCGTGGCAAACACCGTGTGAGTTACAGAAGGGTTTTAAGTTGAGCCAAAAATCTATCGAATTTAGAATAACATTTCTGCTCCGTTTCATCTCTAGGGTGGACGCTGAGTGTTTCTTAAGGCTCTGTCAAGCCAAAGTTTAGCAGATGAAAAAGAAAGAATGTTGTTGTGATGGCTTGTTCTGTTGTCATAACAACCCAAATAAATATTTCCCTATACCCCTTTCTTCATTTCTCTGATGATAAACATTTTGTTTTTTAGTTTATTAATTTCAGTTCCCAAAGTTTTGGCCAAATCTACAACTAGGCTGAATAATAAAGTCAGAGCTGCACATAAACAATTTGTACAAAAGTTGTAGACAGGTTGAAGTTTTTATTTATTTATTTATTTATTTTCTGGCTGCATTGGGTCTTCATTGTGGTGCGCGGGCTTCTCATTGCGGTGTCTTCTCTTTGTTGCGGAGCACAGGTTCTAGACATGCGGGCTTCAATAGTTGCAACACACAGGCTCAGTAGTTGTGGTTCATGGGCTCTAGAGCACAGGCTCAGTAGTTGTGGCGCACGGGCTTAGTTGCTCTGCAGCATGTGGGAACTTCCCGGACCAGGGCTCGAACCCATGTCCCCTGCATTGGCAGGCGGATTCTTAACCACTGCGCCACCAGAGAAGTCCCAGGATGAAGTTTTTAATATTCAAGAAATTTACTTCTTATCTTTTTGTAGTGCATTAAGACCAGAAGCCAAATGACAGACTTCTAGCTAATGATAGGTAGGATTCGGTGGTCGAATCTTGACAAATTTAGAGTTTGAACCTTGGCCTTGACATGGGATAACTAAGCAAATAAGTCCATGTGTAGCTGTGCGCCTTCATCTTGTTGTGTGTTCCTTTTGGTTCATTTTTAATCAGTTTCTGTAAGCTTAAATGGGGTCCCCTATCTTGTCTGGAATCAGTTGCACCAGCAATGTTTGCCATCTCAGAAAAAGGTTGGTTTTGTGGCCTGCCCCCTCCAGGCAGGTGAGCTTGCCAAGGCCTACCCAAAAGTGTGAGTAGCTGCCGTCTTGGTGGTCTGGCACCCAGAATACTACTTCAGAGGTCCTCAGAGTGGCTGGCAGGGAGATACCTACATTTAATTCAGCAGAGTGCTATGAAAAATGTAATTTTAATAGCACAATGCCGTCAGACTGACTATATATTAACTACCTATTTTTGCCTACAAACACCAAGAAGATAGCATTTGAAGCAACATTTAGACAGTAGCATAGCCACAAATTGTCTTCTACTCCAAATCCATCACTGACAGAATCTCGGGCTGGAAGCGTACTCCAGTTCTTCCCTCGGATTCAGATCCCTCCCAGGCTATGCTGGCTTTGTGTGTAGTCTTTTGGGGCCTTACTGCAGCAGTTTAAAAACTCTCCAACACTTGTATCCATTAGTTGCTCAGAGTGAGGTGTCGCCATTGCTCTTCTGTCCTGTCTCTGCTAATGAGCTATACAATTACCCTCCGATGACAGGCCTTGGTTCTTTTCAATATCGCTGTTTCCAGCTCCTGGCTCCTATTTCCACTTCCTGGCTTTCTCTCTCTCTTTCTTTTCTTCCTTCCTTCCTTCCTTCCTTCCTTCCTTCCTTCCTTCCTTTCTTTCCTTTCTCTTTCTTTCTTTCCTTCCTTCCTTCCTTTCTTTCTCTTTCTTTCTTTCCTTCCTTCCTTCCTTTCTTTTTCTTTCTTTCTTTCTTTTTTTCTTTCCTTTCTCTTTCTTTTCTTCCTTCCTTCCTTCCTTCCTTCCTTTCATTTTTTGCCTGTGTTAGGTCTTCATTGCTGCACGCGGGCTTTCTCTAGTTGCGGTGAGCGGGGGCTACCCTTCATTGCGGTGCACGAGTTTCTCATTGCGGTGGCTTCTCTTGTTGTGGAGTACAGGCTCTAGGCGTGCGGGCTTCAGTAGTGGTGGCACATGGGCTCAGTAGTTGTGGCTTGCGGGGTCTAGAGCAAAGGCTCAGTAGTTGTGGTGCACGGGCTTAGTTGCTCTGCGGCATATGGGATCCTCCCAGACCAGGGCTCGAACCTGTGTCCCCTGCATTGGTAGGTGGATTCCTAACCACTGCACCACCAGGGAAGCCCTCTCTCTCTCTTATAGTTCATAGTTTGTAGATGTTAAAGCTGGAACGTCCACTTTCCTCATGTCAAAGATGAGGAATCTAAAGCCTGGAGAAGGGCTTTACCTGAGATCACACAGAGAGCAGCAGACCCAGTTTTCTTGAGGCCCAGGCTGTGTTCTTTTTAACTCGGTGACACATTACTCCAGGGTTTGAAAGTATAGTAATGGAAATACGGCAGCCACCTCCTACTAGGTCTCACCAGGCCCCAGACTAGATCCGAGTTACCTTTCACTCACGTTCCTGGGATTGATGCACAGTAGGAGAGACGCTTTGCTTGGAATATGCTAAAGGATGCTGATGGGCTCATCCTTCAAATTCCTGGGGTCTGTCCAACTCTGGAAACTCATCATTTACTTTTCTGGTAGCATCTTAGAGAAAGCTCTGTGCTTGATTCTTACTGGTTGCTAGGTGAATTGGGAGGCTGCCCAGCACAGTAACCCCAAGTAGGGCACAAGGGCTTTGTAGCAACCAGAACCATAGTGTCTTCTCCAGGAGAAGTTAAGCAGTCACAAGTGTATCCTGATGTCTCTGGACTGATGCTTCAATCCTCAGGAAACACTACAGAATGGCAAAGCATTCTGAGACCTGACCCTTCTCCCCTGTGCCCATCTTTTAACCTTGTGGCCCAGGCAACCTCCCACTGGGGCATCTCCTCCCCCACCTCGCTTTTGTAGGAATTGATCACAGCTGCGGGCCCTGGTGTTCCTCCACCCCCACTGTAATGCAAGCCAGCTTCCAGGGCTCTCTTCCTAGGACTTCCTTCAAAAACACTGCCTGTCCTCCAACCAGCAGATGCTCAGTAAGGCTACACATTAAGGGGCAAGCGAACTTGAAGAGTCATCCTTAGCATCCCCAGAACCACAGACTGTTCTCTGCATGTTCCTAAGAAACCACCAATCCCAGCAGGACCCACCCCCATAGAAGGCTCCTCTAGCCTTCACGAGTCGGGGAATAAAATTTCGACAGGCTACACTCAGAATAACCCCTTCTTTTCTCTTCCACCATTTATTTTGGGGGAAGAGCTGCCACTAGCTGTATTATATACAGAATCTGACCTTTCCTTATAGTGTTTCAAGAGGCAGAACTTTTGTTTAGAATATTGGTGGAGCTGGAAAGCAAGAGGGATGTGACGCTGCCAGCACTGCCCACCTGCCATGTGGCTCCTGACACTCTGGGTTCCACAGGTGCCAGCTAACGAGGTGGCAGTGGGAACCAGGTGTGGAACATTGGGACCCAGCTGCAACAGCGAATCAGACTATTCAAAAAACAAACAAACAAAAACCACTTGTTAGGAGAAATCACAAACAGTGGCAGCACCTAGCTACATGGCCAACAGGTGATGTAGTGAGTTGTCATCAAACTGAGTACAGTTGTCCTTTAGCTCCCTGTGTTCCAGTGAAATGAATGAATTTCTTCTTTCTTTTGTGACATTTATTCACCGGCCCGATGTATCTAGCTCTGGCGTTGCTCATCATTATCTTCTCAACTTGTTCCAACACCTTCCCAGTCCAGCTGGTTCACACTCACTGCACCTAAGCCAGGCACACCCTGTCCCCCAACCCCGGCCCTGCAGGGCTTCAGCCAGGAGACACAAAGCGCTGCAGCAGCACAGAGAAAGGAGAACCCATTAGACTTTCTCCTTCTAGGGATGAGGCCAAAAGAAAGCAGAAGGGCGGGAGGCCTTTTCTTTGAGTTGGGAAAAAACAGTTGTATTTTTCTATTGCAGCGACTGAGAAAAACCCAAAGGCTTCTGGCCGGGCCTCTTCGTACCTCCATTCCTCAGTGTGTATCTCTTTACCACCCCAAGTCTGCAGAACTCCTCTGTCCCCACTCTCCCCCCATCCTGAATGCAGAGGTTACTTTAACCTCTTTTATTTTATTTATTTATTTATTTATTATTATTTTAATTTTATTTATTTGTTTATTGGCTGCGTTGGGTCTTCGTTGCTGTGCATGGGCTTTCTCTAGTTGTGGCAAGCGGGGGCTACTCCTCGTTGTGATGCATGGGCTTCTCATTGCAGTGGCTTCTCCTATTGTGGATCACGGGCTCTAGAGCGCAGGCTCAGTAGTTGTGGTGCATGGGCTTAGTTGCTCTGTGGCATGTGGGATCTTCCCGGACCAGGGCTGGAACTCGTGTCCCCTGCGTTGGCAGGCAGATTCTTAACCACTGCGCTGCCAGGGAAGTCCCTACTTTAACCTCTTTTAGCCTCGGGCTTGTTAGTATAAAATTCAAAAGACGATGCACTCCATCTCTAAAATCACTTCCAGGACTAAAATTCTGTGATTCTATAACTTCCCTGGAGTCAAAAATGCTTAAATCACATCTCTGAAATGTAAACTGACTCTTTTTTGTAATATTTATTTATATATTTACGTATTTATTTTTGGCTGCATCGAGTCTTAGTTGCGGCATGCAAGATCTTTCGTTGCAGCTCATGGGCTTCTCTCTAGTTAGGTGCAGGCTCTCTAGTTGTGGTGTGGGCTCCGTAGTTGCGGCACATGGGCTTAGTTGCCCCACAGCATGTGGGATCTGAGTTCCCCGACAGGGATCGAACCCACGTCCCCTGCATTGGAAGGCAGATTCTCAACCACTGGACCACCAGGGAAGTCCCCTGTAAACGGACTGTTAAACATGAGTGCTGAATTTTTATTCTCCTTTAGTGAATTGACTAAAGTGAGAGTTTCAAAGACTTGCTGAAGAGACCATGGATGACAGCGTCTGTGGCCTGGACCATCGCATGATCCACTCTTTCTCCAAGTAATATTTAGGAACTTAACAACAAATGTGCTATAAAAAGAGGTGGATTTCATGCACAAGGCTTCCTTCAGGGAATTCCTTCTTAGGGTCTCTTTTAAGGGACTCCCTCTAGTCACTTGGAAATGAAAACCAACATCCTAGTAAAACACGTAAATGTCAAAATTCCAACTCAACCATCACTGTCTACCTGTCTCCACCCCCCGCCCCCACCAGTTCTCTCGTCCAAATCATTGGCTTCCAAGCCTTTTTACTGCAGTCCCCAATAAGAAATACATTTTAGGGACTTCCCTGGTGGTCCAGTGGTAGAGAATCTGCCTTCCAATGCAGGGGACGCGGGTTCGATCCCTGGGCGGGGAACTAGGATCCCACATGCCACGGGGCAACTAAGCCCGTGTGCCACAACTACTAAGCCTGCGCATCTCAGCTAGAGAGCCCACGTGCCGCAAACTACAGAGCCCATGCACTCTGGAGTTCACACGCCACAACTAGAGAGAAGCACACGTGCCGCAACAAAGATCCCACGTGCCACAACTAAGACCCAATGCAGCCAAAAAAATAAATAATTTTTTAAAAAGAAATACATTTTACATTCAGACCCAATATACCACCCACATAATACACACAGATAGTCATTTACAACTGGAAAAAATGCAACATATTCTCTTATTTTCTATTCTATTCTTTCTGTGGTAGTTTTGGGTTTTTTGTTTGTTTGTTTGTTTGTTTTGCGGTACGCGGGCCTCTCACTGCTGCGGCCTCTCCTGTCGCGGAGCACAGGCTCCAGACGCGCAGGCCCAGCAGCCATGGCCCACGGGCCCAGCCGCTCCGCGGCATGTGGGATCCTCCCGGACCGGGGCACGAACCCGCGTCCCCTGCATCGGCAGGCGGACTCCCAACCACTGCACCACCAGGAAAGCCCGGTAGTTGTTTTTAATGCTAATAACAACCCACTGAAATTATTTCAAGACCCCCAATGGGCTGTAAATATAGTCTGCAAAAACCTGTTCTAGACACAACTATCCTTGTTTATAGTTTAATGTCCTTCTAGTTTTCTAAGTCATGACCTCACACCCATGGTACTTGAGCAGATCAAATTTGTAGACTGGCCACACACAAATACAGATTAGTCCTAAAAATCAAAAAGATTTAGAATAAAGTGAATTCAACACATTCAGTGATCTATATAGATCAAGGAAATTAAACATAAATGGTAAGCAATTCACTAAAAGTATCAATGTTCTTGATATCTAGGAGAAAGTGATGCCTTAAGAAAAAAAGCTTCTGTGCTTTTCAAGAAGATCCTTTGAAAGGCAGGAGTCACTTCACCCCAAGCTGCTGGCTGAATTATTGATGTTGCTCTCCTTGGTATAAGTCTGAACTTTAGTCTGTCTCACCCTTACTCAGCTAATAAAGAAGGTATTATAGTGATAAAAACAAAAGTGTTGGGGTAGCATCTTTCTCATTTTGGGGGTGATCATTTGAAAGAAAACACAAGACCAAATGTCAGTGAAATATGTGGATGCTATGCTACTAAGAGGCATTTCATGACTCCAGTGAGTATTAGGAGATTGACTATTTGCTAAGATTGAGAACAGGAAGGTTAGGAGACATGCTGATAAATGGACAAGATTCAACATTACCCTTATTAGGTTAGGGGCCCCAAAGTCGGAGCAGGATAGAAAAGAGGGCTAGTGTATATTTTAAGGATGTCTCAGGGGGTACTAGATTCAGAGGAACTCACTAGATTCAGAGGAATTTAAATGATTTGGGGGGGATTGCTTTCTTTTATATATATATAAATTTATTCATTTATTTTTGGCTGTGTTGGGTCTTTGTTGCTGCACACGGGCTTCCTCTAGTTGTGGTGAGCGGGGGCTACTCTTCGTTGCAGTGGGCGGACTCCTCATTGCGGTGACTTCTCTTGTTGTGTAGCACAGGCTCTAGGCGCGAGGGCTTCAGTAGTTGTGGCATGCGGGCTCAGTAGTTGTGGCGAGCGGGCTCTAGAGCACAGGCTCGGTAGTTGTGGTGCACGGGCTTAGTTGCTCCGCAGCATGTGGGATCTTCCCAGACCAGGGCTCAAACCCATGTCCCCTGCAGTGGCAGGCAGATTCTTAACCAATGTGCCACCAGGGAAGCCCTGCTTTTTTTATTGCAGTAAAATATACATAACCATAAAATTTACCATTTAAATCATTTTTAAGTGTACGATTCAGTGGCATTAAGTACATTCACGGTGTTTGCAACCATCACTACTATCCCTTTCCAGAGCTTTTTCATCATCTCAGCTATGACTCTGTACCCTTTAAGCAACAATGCAACACTCTCCCTTCCGCCAGCCCCTGCTAACCTCTATTCTACTCTGTCTCTATGGATTTGCCTATCCTAAGTCCCTCATATAAGTGGAATCAAACAATATTTGTCTCTTTCTGCCTGGCTTAATTCATTTTTTTTTTAATATTTATTTTATTTATTTTTTAGGCTGTGTCGGTCTTAGCTGCGGCTAAGACGCAGGACCTTCTTTGAGGCATTGCAGGCTCTTCATTGTGGGGCGTGGGCTTCGCTCTAGTTGTGGCGCTTCGGCTCTCTAGTTTGTGGCACACGGGCTCTCTAGTTGAGGCGTGGGAGCTCCGTAGTTGTGGCGTGTGGTCTTAGTTGCCCCGCGGCATGTGGATGTTAGTTCCCCCACCAGGGACCAAACCCACATCCCCTGCATTGTAAGGCGGATTCTTTACCACTGGACCACCAGGGAAGTCCCTAGCCAATATCTTTTAATCCACCTCTTTTTTCCTTAAGTAAACCAGAGCTAAGTGATTTTTTTAAATGGCCTCAGGAAAGTTTTATGACAATGAGATTATAGGTGCCTGACATCATGGGAACCTAGTAAAGGAGCATTCATCTATCCAGAACTCAGCTTCCCTGCAACTTTAGGTAAACAGAGCACAGCTGAGAACCAGGGCAAATGTTCAAAAGATGTCCTAACAAATGAAATGCTGGTTACAGGGCCCTGAAGATGACTTGGTATACTCACAGACGAATCCACTGGGCCCTCACTTTTGTTTTATTCTTACCTTAGACATTTCTAACAAGCTTCTGAAGTTTCCAATCCCATAGCATTTTAGAAACAGCATATTAGAATGAGAGGAGAGGGGAGCTGCTGTGAGCAGGCTCAGTAGCGATAAGAAATGGCTGCAAGGAAGAAGAGAAAGTCTGCTCTCACTCATCTCGGAAGGCCGCCAGTCATCACTGCGCTGCGGCTCCGCTCCACAGAACTGATATCAAAGTGATAATCCCAAATAATCCACCCTTCATTCAACAAACTGAGTTTGAATCCAGGCACTGAGCAAAGCGCTGTGGATCATGCACGATTCATAAGGCCCAGCGTTTGCCAATAAAAGGCTACATTATGGGACTTCCCTGGTGGTCCAGTGGGTAACACTCCACGCTCCCCATGCAGGGGGCCTGGGATCGATCCCTGGTCAGGGAACTAGATCCCACATGCATGTTGCAACTAAAGATCCCATGTGCCACAACTAAGACCCAGCACAGCCTAAATAAATAAATAAATATATATTTTTTTAAAAGGCTGCATTATGATCATTCTGCTTTAAGAGAGACTATTTCTCTGAATGTTGTTATTTTTCTGTGTTTTGGATTCTGGGCAAGAAGCAACTGTATGTGAGTTTCACTTTTACACAAACCGAGCCATTTGGAGCGGACGGCTGCACATGAATACTGAAGGACTTACCCTGTTTTCCCTTGGTCACACCTAGGCTTTCATGCTTGGCGGAGAGACTGTGTGTTTGCATACAAAGCATCTTCAATAAGAGAAGGAGTACCCATGAGAAAAGAGGCTTTTGTTGTTTGGGGGTGTTTTGGGAGGGAGAAGGAATGAATGGGAGCTGGAGTGTGAACAGCTCTCTCTGGCTTCCCCGTGGAGGCTGCCCACCTCCCCTAAACCGGCCCTTCCTCCCCTCTCTCCCCACTGCAGCACCCTGTCCACGTGCTGCCACGCGATGGTGGCGGTCATCTACCCCTTCACCTGGCAGCACACCTACATCCCTGTGCTGCCACCTGCCATGATCGACATCGTGTGCTCGCCAACCCCCTTCCTCATTGGGCTGCTCACCAGCTCGCTGCCGCTGCTCAGGGAGCTGCCGCTGGAAGAGGTGAGCTCAGGGAGGTCCCCTGTGCCCTGCCTGTGGGGCGGGGCAGAGGGGAGGTGCTGGCTGTGGCTCTGCCAGCAGGCAGGGTCGGGGAGCAGGGGGACCCCACAGCTTTGTCTGGGAGTTCGCCGCCCCAAGTCGGCTTCAGTAGACCCTCAGTGACTGCAGACTCGGTTTCCCCTCTAAATGAACCTACTGCCATGTATACCCATTGAGAAGGGCAGCAATCAACAAGTTACCCAGATTTTAATACACCTAATCCGTAAATAGCCATCCACCCTATCCTTCCCTTCTCCACCCCGCAGCACCGGGGGAAGACAGCACACAAAGAGCGAACAATAACTGGAAACTATCTTTGGGCTAATAACGAAGTCTTGACAAAGACTGTGCTCCTACAAGGAGGTCCTTTTCCATATCAGTTAAAAAGACCACAACCAAAATGTTTTTAATGATCGCGTTCTGGATTTTCAAGTTAGCATCCAAGTGAGGAAAGCCCTTGGCATTTCTGTGGATGTTTAGTCCCAGCCCCTTCCTCTAAATAGTCTGTCCCCGTGTACTGAGAACTCCAGCAGTCAGAGCAGAACCGTGGGGACTGAATGACGCTGCGCAGTCCTGAACCCCCAGGGAACCCCTGGGCCTGAAATCCTCCCCGTGTCCCCAGATGCAGCTCCTCTAATTGCCCAGAGAGTCCTAAAGTCCTGTTAAATATTAACCATCAGACTCAGGTCTTTGAGTGTGGGTTTGTGAACTGCAAAGAGTTTGCCTGGGTACCCTCAATCCCGCAAATGGCTCAGTTCTACCCCAGGAGAAGGTGTGAGAAGGAAGGAGAGCGCTCCCTTAACTCCTGGGCCATGTGTCAGAGCCCATGATTCCCGCTGCTGGTGCAATCATGGTGGCCATCCAGGCCCCCTGCTCATCCTCCATCAGAACCAGTGGCCCACGCTGAGGCCTGGGGCTCGGCCACTTGCATGATCCTATGAGTGAGCGCCTCCTTAAGTTTCGTGCCCTAGGCCCTTCACTTGCTTCACCCTAGTTGTGGCTCTGGGTCTCAGCCTCACTCTGAGGAGGGAGGAGGGAGGTGCTTTAGCCTGAAAGCCTTGACTCATGGAAGCCCAGCACCTGTAGCTTGACTTACTCTCCCGTTGGGTCCAGTCCTCTGGGTCTCTCCCCTCCTACCCTATTTAAACAAATGACAGGGCTAAGTGTGTCACTGGGAGGTAGGAGGAGGGAGGCCTGGCGGGTGGGGGTATGACAGAACCGAGTGGAATGGGAACGATGGGGGGCTGTGGCCTCTAGCGCCTCCTCAGTGACCCACACGCTAAAAAACAGTCTGAGTGGCTTTGCCTCAGCCAGTCCGAGAACAGGGCAGGGAGTCCAGCTTGTGGCCCAGACACGTCCCAGCCTGCAGTTACAGTGTTGAAAGTGTGTGTTTCTGGAAAGCCCTTTGCCCCACCTCCCCTCTTCATCGTTTGTGGCTACAGTGGCAATGTCAGGAAACCACAAATGGCCCCCTCCACCCCCAGCCCTGCTGCCACTCTGGGTGCCAAGAAGGAAGAAGGCTAAGAGTCCATCTCTGTATCCCGGAAGCCCTGGTAACAATAATAGTCCCTTTTCCTTATCTCATAGGTCCTTGTGGTCGATCTTGTCAACAATCGGTTCCTCAGACAGGTGAGTAAGAAGTGCAGCTTCAACCCACTGCTTGCTCTGTTTTCAGCTCTTTGTTGTTTGGAGCTCAGCTTTCCAGCTACGGAAAGGCTCCCTTGTGTGCCTGAAATTGCACAACAGGTCAAGGGGCTTGGGCAGTCCCTGGCCAGGGCTTGACTGAGGATAGGACAGAAGACGGGGCCAAAGAGGAGGGCTTTGGACAAAGGATCGATTCCCACGTGTTCTGGCAGTGAGAGCACTGATTCCTGACCACTGGATGACCAGTGAATTCCCAGAGTTCAGTTTTTTTAGATTCCACATATAAGTGAGAACATACAGTATTACCTTTTGCTGTCTTATCTACTTCACTTAGTATTAGTCTATCCATGTTATCACAAAAGTCAGTATTTCTTTCTTTTTTTTTTTTTTTTGCGGTACGCGGGCCTCTCACTGTTGTGGCCTCTCCCGCTGCGGAGCACAGGCTCCGGACGCGCTGGCTCAGCGGCTATGGCTCACGGGCCCAGCCGCTCCGCGGCCTGTGGGATCTTCCCGGACCGGGACATGAACCCGTGTCCCCTGCATCGGCAGGCAGACTCTCAACCACTGCGCCACCAGGGAAGCCCAGTATTTCTTTCTTTTTTATGGCTGAATAATATTCCATTGTGTGTATGTGTATCTATGTGTATATATGCACATACACACGTATATACACGTACATACACATCTATAAAAACGTCTATTCATGTCCTTTGCCCATCTTTTTTTTCTATTGAGTTGTATGAGTGCCTTATATACTTTGGATAGTAACCCCTTATCAGATATATGCTTTACAAATATATTCTCCCATTCTGTAAGCTGCCTTTTCATTTTGCTGATTGTTTGTTTTATTGTGCAGAAGCTTTTTAGTGTGATGTACTCTCACTTGTTTACTTTTGCTTTTGTTCCTTGTGCTTTTGGTATCAGATCCCAAAAAATTGTTGCTAAGATCAATATCAAGGAGCTTTTCACCTATATTTTCTTCTAGTAGTTTTACAGTTTCTGTTCTTACACTTAAGTCTTTAATCCAATTTTTTTTAATCCACATAATTTTTGTGAGTCATATAAGATGGGGTCCAATTTCATTCGTATAAGATAGGGGTCCAATTTCATTCCTTCGTATGTGGATGTCCAGTTTTCCCAACACCATTTATTTAAGAAATCAGCCTTTCCGACTTCCCTGGTGGCACAGTGGTTAAGAATCCGCCTGCCAGGGCAGGGGACATGGGTTCAATCCCTGGTCCGGGAAGATCCCACATGCCGCGGAGCAACTAAGCCCATGTACCACAACTACTGAGCCTGTGCTCTAGAACCCATGAGCCACAGCTACTGAGCCCCCATGTCACAATTACTGAAGCCCATGCACCTAGAGCCCATGCTCTGCAAAAAGAGAAGTCACCGCAATGAGAAGCCTGCACACCGCAAGGAAGAGTAGCCCCCATTCGCCGCAACTAGAGAAAGCCCACACACAGCAATGAAGACCCAGTGCAGCCAAAGATAAATAAATAAATAAATTTATTTTTAAAAAAAAAAGAAAGAAACCATCCTTTCCCCATTAAATATTCAGCTCCCTTGTCAAATATTAGCTGACCATATATGTACGGGTTTATTTCTGGGCTCTCAATTTTGTTCTGTTCGTCTATATGTCTGTTTTTTTGCCAGTACCATACTATCTTGATTACGGTAGCTTTGTGATAAAGTTTGAAATCAGGAATTATGATGCCTCCAGCTTTGTTCTTCTTCCCCAAGATTGTTTTGGCTATTCAAGGTCTTTTGTGGTTCCATACAAATTTTATGATTGTTTTTTCTATTTCTGTGAAAAATGTCATTGGAATTTTCATAAGGATTGCATTGAATCTATAGATGGCTTTAAGTAGTATGGACATTTTAACAGTATTTATTCGTTCAATCCATGGGCACAGAATATCTTTCCATTAATTTATATCTTCTTCAGTTTCTTTCATCACCGTTTTATATGGTGCATTTAATCTTCACGGTGAGGTAGATACTGATTGGTAGCCCATTTTACAGGTGGGGAAACTGAGGCTCACATAGCTTGTAAAAAGTGGAATCAAGATTCAAACCTCAGGCCTCTAGTTCTAAGTTGTGTTCTTTCCACTAAACCAGGAACCCTGCCAGGCCTGCCCTGCAGTGTCCAATGTGTCCTGCTGGCCAGGATGCAGCCACCATCCCCAGAAGCACCGGGGCGATGGCCCACCTGTTTTTTCTGCTTTACAGATGGATGACGAGGATTCCATTCTGCCCCGGAAGCTTCAGGTAGCCCTGGAACACATTCTGGAACAGAGGAATGACCTGGCTAGTGACCAGGATGACAGGTCCCCAGACTGCAAGCGTGGTAAATGCTCATCCACCTCCCAGACTGCACCCCCTCTTCCATCATTGGAGTCAGGGAGCAAATGGACTATGGGCATCTGTCCCACTTGGCACTGGGTTAAGCAGGAAAATAGGCAAGAGAGGTATACAGGGAGAGAGGCTGGGCGCTCATCCCCTCTATCAGGACCTCATTCTAACAATGAGCTGTGGGGAAGACTTGTCCCACCCCATTTTGGCCCTAAAATATCTGTTTAAAGGTGGGAAGAAATGAATGCTCACTGTGGGTAATCTTTTTGTGGATCATTGCAGTTTGCCATCCAGGGAGCTAGCATCCTTGTCTTAGTGCCTGGCTTGTCCCAAAGGCTCTGCCTCAGCCCTCCGCCCTCACCGGTCCTGGTCCTTCCCCATTTTGCTCAGGCCCCAAGTCCAGCCCCTTGAACGAAGTGGTATCCGAAGCCTTTGTCCGCTTCTTCGTGGAGATCGTGGGCCACTACTCGTTGTTCCTGACGGCGGGCGAGCGAGAGGAGAGGACCCTGCAGCGAGAGGCCTTCCGCAAAGCCGTCTCCTCCAAGAGCCTCCGCCGGTTCCTGGAGGTCTTCATGGAGACCCAGACGTTCCGGGGCTTCATCCAGGAGCGGGAGCGGCGCCGGCAGGATGCCAAAGGTCAGGAGGCATGTTCCCTGTGGGGGGCTGAGGCAGCCAGAGATGCCCAGACCCCGGGTGGGTGTTGAGCAGGGTGGAAGGTCGGGGGCCAGGGCACGGATGGGAACAGCATGCAGCCTTCTCTGGAGGACGTTCATTCTCGCCACCTCTGAGCTGGGGAAACTGCCCCTATGTCCTGCCGTCTCCTCAGGCGTCGCTTCCCCTCTGCTTCCCATTCCCAGAACCACACTGCAGGTTCTGGTGGCAAGTTCCCTCCTGTTCTATTCTCCCCAGCTCAACGAAAGTCTCAAGGACACCCTTCCCTTCCCCTCCCTTTTCCTCAGGCCTCCTCTGGTTCCCTCTGCCCTGCTTCCTCAGCCTCTCCTCCGGGACCTGGGGATGGGATAGAGGAGGAGAGGACGGCCCCACGCCCTCCACTGTACGTGGTGCCACTGAGCCCAGCGGGCTGGCCATGGGGGAGGCAGGACGGCAGAGACTGCCCCAACCTGTGGAGTTTGTGGGTCATCGCTCCGCGAGACCGCCCAGCCCCGCCCCAGCCCTCGCTCCGTGAGATTCCCCTGTCTCTCCTAGTCTCCCTGTCCCTGTTGCTGGACTCCATCACGCTTCTAGTGATGGAGGAGCAGGGAGTGTGCACCAGGAGGATGAAACCGTTCCCATCTCTTTCTTACATCATTTTAAGTCCTTGTGGGAATCTAAAAACTAGAAATGTCAGTAAAGGCTATCCCAGATGGGAGCTAGACCCGAGAAGGGGAAAGATGCTCAACACTGAGGAGATGCCTCACAGTGACCAGGGTGGGGGCCAGGGAAGCAGCTGGCCCAGGCCTTGGTGTCCTCTGGGGCTGCGATTGCAGAGACTGATCTGAGGAACCAAAGCTCTGCATTCCCAGAGCTCTTTGCAAGGCAGAAAGGGAGTCTGTCACACTTGAGGCGTTCTGATGAGTGCTATCTGAAGAGACAAAAGAAAATGGATTAGCAAGTATGAGTCCCACAACTCCTGGTGAAAGGATTCCTTTTAATAGAAGACCTGCTGGGTACACAGATCACTATTTGATAGAGAGAGCGAGACATAAGGCTTAAAAGTAGCACAGAAGGAGCCCCGTCTGTGGAAGATCAGTAAGAGATGAAGACAGCGTGCCTGAGGCTCCAGTCCCGGGTGAGAACTGAAGGGCCCTCAGAGGTGGCCTGCCCGCCCTCCTGAGTCTGCAGATGGCAGCCGGGTTCCCAGGAGGCCAAAGCACTTGGCCAGGGGCCCTCTTGTGGGAGAATGCGAGGAAAAGGGAGCCCTCAGGAGCTCCCGAGCCAAGGCCGTCTGGTTCATCTTTGAAACCGCGGGCCTGGCATGGTGTACATGCTTGCAAGGCGTTTGTCCAGTAAAGATAGGATTACACATACGAGCTAGCTTTACAGCTTTCCAAAGACACTTATTGCACAGGTTGGACAATTATAAGGGCAGTACAAGCCCTTATAAATCTCATGATTCAGAGCATGTTTATAGGAGCAACTTCATCTTAGAAGCAAGGTTTCTCTTTCCTATGG
Source organism: Stenella coeruleoalba (assembly GCF_951394435.1). Lineage (NCBI taxonomy): Eukaryota > Metazoa > Chordata > Mammalia > Artiodactyla > Delphinidae > Stenella > Stenella coeruleoalba. The sequence continues at coordinate 91,866,206 of NC_137155.1, read as the reverse complement.
CAGTAAGGAAATGGATATGTCTAGAAGCACGAAGAGAAGGAACTAAAATGGCTGGGATTTCTCTTGTCAACAGGTCTTTTTGAGGTCCGAGCCCAAGAGTACCTGGAAACACTCCCCAGTGGAGAACACAGTGGTGTCAACAAGTTCCTGAAGGGACTAGGTGAGGCCTAGGGGTCTCGGTTCCCATCAGCAGCCTCCGGACCATGGGGTCTTGGCCAGTTCCCTCCCCTAGAGCCGGGGCCTAATAATGCAGAGCTCTGAGGCCTGCACCGAGTGGGCCAAGTCAGCATTTTACCCACCTGTTCTAATCTGTCCCCAGATCGTAAGCAAAGGACGCAAATGGCCCCCTCCCTGCTTTCCTGGGCCCCTGGCTGCCTTGCTGTTCTTTCACTATTATCTCCCACACTCTTAAACCTTCTGGGGTATTGGGCTTAGAAGCATGAGGAATGGAACCAGAGAAAGATGTCTGGCAGTAAAGACCTGGACCAGCCTCCAGATGATGCCCCCAAAAGGTGGAAATGTAAGAATTTTCATAAGGACTGCAGTTAATCAGGAAAAAGGCCCTTGCTAGGAGAGGGAGCAGGAGAAGAAAGCGAAAAAGGTGAAGGAGGAAGCAGGCCCCAGTAAGGAGGAACTGCGGTGAGGAGGACCCCACGGAGGACTTGCAGGGGGCGTGCCGGTGCCTCAGCCAGGATGGCCAGCTGCCTGGGAAGGGACCGCCTGCCTCCCGCGCTGCTGGGAGTTTTCTCCTCACTTGGCTCTCAGGGATGTGTTACAGTCAGTGCTTCCTGTATCACCGTTTCAGAAGCAACATCTACAGCTCTGACATGCTTCCTTTCAAAACTCCCCAAGTCTGAGGAAGACCCCTTTTCACTGGGAGGCACGAGGAGGGCAGCCAGGCAGGGCGAAGTCCCCCAACTTCTCCTGAGCTCTGGGGTGAAGCTCTGGGGGGGGCGGGGAGGCCACACTTGTCTGCACTGCCTCTGGGGTGAAAAGAGCAGGATTTAACTCAGCCCCTTTGTCTGCCTGGTGAAATGTTCTCACTTTCTTTTTTTAGGCAATAAAATGAAGTTTCTCCACAAGAAATAGCCCTCAATCCAGCCTCCAGGGAGAACTTTTCCTAGGGCAACCGCGTGTCTTAAAAACAGTCCTGGTGGTCTTTCTGAAATGTTGGGTCCTTGGTTGTCCCAGGGGCTGGGATAAAGGCCGGGATGGTTTCCGGCCACCACTGGGCTCTCCCCAGAACCCGGGACCCCCCGAGCCACCGGAAGGTGCCGCTTCTTTAGAACAGCACTGGAAATGGGACCTGAGACCAGGCACATTCAAACGGATTGTTTTGGTTGTTGGTTTTGGGTTTTTTTAATTTTTTTTATCTTAGATATTAAAAAGAAAAAAAGAAAAGTGTTTGGGTTTTCCTTTTATTATGCCAAGGCTAAGACAACTGTCCTGCCCTGTGTCACCTCTCCCTGGTTCATCCTGCTTGGCAGTTGTGCTCTGGAGCCAAGAGGAGGAGATGGGAAGGGGCGGCCCCCAGGTGCTCCTCTGGGCAGAACTGGGGACAAGTGCGGGGTGAAGGGGGGAGCACGGTGGCGACGCCTACAGACACTACAGACACCACACCACAGGTGTCGGGACGGGAGTCCTCTTGGGGAAAGGACTGGCAGGTAGTGGAGTGGAGTCAAATCTGTGCTGAAAAGGAAGAAAGAGAACAACAGTAAAAGGATTTGGGTTCCTGGGATGAGCTGCGCTCTCAGGCTGGCTGGTGATGCCACCTGGTGGCCAAGGCCACTTGCTGTCATGCCACTGATTCCTCTGGTCCCAAATGGACCTGACTTTTCTGGACGGCCTCTTTCCTCTTAGAAGCCATAGAGCCGTCCCCTGCCCAAGCAGCCCATGACTTTTAGAGGTACACACAAAAAGAGGAAATCTCCTCGTAAGATCTGTTAATAAAATATTCTTAGGGTCCTAAAGTTTATGATGCTGCCTAGAGCCCATCTTAAAACATGTGAGCCACTGCTTTGAGCCCATTCCTATTTATACTATATGAAATTTCCCCATCTCAGTGTAGGGACCCAGAGCAGCGTACATGAACTAGTACATGTTCAGGATGAATGCAGGGACTTCTGTTGTTGATGTTATCAAGGCGCATCAAAACCTTGGGGACAGCTTCCTCAGACTTGTGCGGCCAGAGGGGAGGAAGCGGGGGTGCAGGAGAAGGCTGCATTCCGGGGGGCGCTGTCCTGCAAGGCCTGAGGCAGGGCGGCAGGAAGAGACCAGTCGGCAGCACAGGCACGTTCTCAAAGCAGGCCTCCGGGCCACCCCCCGGCCAACCCACTGCCTGCACATCCCACTGGTGGATTCCCTCTGGGTGGCACCAGGAACCCTGCAAGAACACACGAAAGGAATGTGCTCTGACCTTGGCAATGGCCCAGGGGCCTGTGCTGCCTGGCAGAGGTTTTGTTTGTTTGTTTGTTTTTAATTTTTTGGCTGCGTTGGGTCTTCATTGCTGCACGCGGGCTTTCTCTAGCTGCGGTGAGTGGGAGCTACTCTTTGTTGCAGTGCGCAGACTTCTCATTGCGGTGGCTTCCCTTGATGCGGAGCACGGGCTCTAGGCGCGTGGACTTCAGTAGTTGTGGCACACGGGCTCAGTAGTTGTGGCTCACGGGCTCTAGAGCGCAGGCTCAGTAGCTATGGTGCACAGGCTTAGTTGCTCCATGGCATGTGGGATCTTCCCAGACCAGGGATCAAACCCATGTCCCCTGCATTGGCAGGTGGATTCTTAACCACTGCACCACCAGGGAAGTCCCCTGGCAGAGGTTCTTGACCTTTAAGGAGTTGGGAGCAAGGGGGTCTTCTGAGGAAAAATAAGAACAAGAGGAAAATAAGGAGAGGTTGACCTCTCATTCTACATTAGGGGTTCTTAACTAAAGTCATGGACCCCCCAAATTGTATCCGAGATTTGGTGTGTCCATTCGTTTTTGAGGAGAGAGGATCCATAGTTTACATCAGATTCTCAAAGGGGTCCAAGGCCCCCCAAAAGGGTAAGAATGAGACTATGCATAACAATTAACCTGGGTAGATATGTGTGGTTGGGGGTTGGGCGAAGACTGAAAGAGACTCTCTGAGTGTTTGGACTCAGGAATTTGTAACTAACAAGCTCCTCAGATTAGTTAACTCTATTAATACCAATATTCTGCCCAAAGATGATCACTTTTAATATTTTATAATCTACCTTCTTTTCTAACTTATTTCATATTATATTGTTTACACCTCCAAGTGAATAACTATACATCTTTTCAACACCTCTAATGGTCACATAATATTCTATTTTACAGATATACTAAAAGTTATTTTACCAGTCCTCTCATGCATGCAACGTATTTCCAATTTTTAATATCATAAGGAGCACTGAGAAAAGCATCTTTGTAAAAGTATCTTAGTACAGGGACTTCCCTGGCAGTCCAATGGTTAGGACTCTGTGCTTCCACCGCAGGGGGCATGGGTTCAATCCCTGGTTGTGGAACTAAGATCCTACAAGCCACGCGGCGCAGCCAAAAAAAATAGTATCTTAGTCCATTGGCCCTATTTTCATTTTCATTTTTGCTTTAAGTAAAACATACATACAGAAAAGTGCACAGATTATGAAATATACACAGCCTGACAAACTTTCACAAATGATCACATCTGTGTAACCAGCACCCATATCAAGAAGCAGAACATCATCGGACACGGTTCAGCTTCCCAACATCCCTCCCATCCTACTCTAAGTTGAAACTAAATCAACTAACAAGTTGTCTACATTTTGCAAAGTGGTAAATTGGGCTGGGGAGGATCAGAGACAAAAGAGAAAAGTAGGTTTGTGATCTCTGCTCAGTCTAGGGTAGATCTGGATGGATCATGCTCTTTGGGTTCAGAAACAAAGCATGGCCATAAAGCATGGGTGTGTTAGACCAGATCACAACCACTCAACCTTTGGTTCTTGCCTCACACCAACCATCTGTCCAAGAACCAAGTCCTCTAATTCCAGTAAAACTCATACAGTTTCCATAAAGAATATGTGTTTAGAAGCATTCCATTATTGTATTTCAATTCATGGTCAGTTACCTGGCCACGAAAAACAGTTGGAGCAGGCTTGTTGGGTGGATTTTATTGCTATGGAATATCAGAGACACTGGTGGGCAAGGGAAGGGGTGAGTGGGAGCAGGTGCAGCTGGCATGTCTCGGGAAGAGGCCGGAGAGAGCAAGTCTGAGCGAGAATGCGGCTGTCACCACTGCTGAGACAGACGAGGGAGAAGGAATTCTTAGGAATTACCACACAAACCTCTTCTCACTCAGACCAAGAATAGTGATAAGATCTGCCCTCTATTGAGCACTTCTTTTTGCCCATTACTATGCTGAGTTCATCACATGTGTTATTTGATCACAAGAATGTAAGCCCCTGAGGGCAGGGACTATGTCCATCACGTTCACTGCTGAATTCCCAGAGCCTAAAACCAGCGCCTGGCACAGAGTTGTCTCTCCGTAAATGTTTGCTGACCAAAGAAACAATTCCCACAACAGTACTAAAAGTGGTACTCGGATGCTAACGCACATATATGGAATCTAAAAAAATGGTACTGATGAACCTAGTGGCAGGGCAGGAATAAAGATGCAGACGTTAGAGAATGGACTTGAGGACATGGGGAGGGGAAGGGTAAGCTGGGACGAAGTGAGAGTGGCATGGACATCTATGCACTACCAAATGTAAAATAGATAGTGGGAAGCAGCCGCATAGCACAGGGAGATCAGCTCTGTGCTTTGTGACCACCTAGAGGGGTGGGATAGGGAGGGTGGGAGGGAGATGCAAGAGGGAGGGGATATGGGTATACATGTATACGTATAGCTGACTCATTTTGTTTTACAGCAGAAACTAACACAACATTGTAAAGCAATTATACTCCAATAAAGATATAAAAAATAAATAAAAATAAAATATACGGATAAAAAATTTAAAAATATAAAAAATAAAACTGGTACTATACTGTCTCTATCGCAGGCAGCAAGTTCAGTAGAGATGGATGCATACCCCACAAAGCCAAAGGAGTACTTCATCAAGGGGAGGCAGTCTGCTACTGACCGTAACAGCCATTCCTGGCATCTCAGATAGCTTGTTTTCAGCACAAGCACCAAGCTCCTAGGAGACCACATTAATAATCAGAAGGTTGCTTGGTGAGTAGGAAGTCAGAGCAAAGGGTGGTGGAGAGTCTGGAGGAACGTCTCCCCAGGAGGGGAGGGGAGCCCAACAGACTTTCCCATCTCACCGAGGGTCTGTTTCCCTGGGCAGTGCTCCATCTGCCCTGCCCTGCTGACTCCTTGATCCTTGGCACTTCCCCTGCCCCCGCCCCCTGCCCTACATTTCTTTTTTTTTTTCCTCTTTATTTTATTGGGGGGAAATTCACATAACATAAAAGTCCATTCATCCATGATGGACACCGGGGTTGTTTCCACCTTTTGGCTGTTGTGAATAGCGCTGCAACAAATATGTGTATGCATGTATTTAAGTACCTGTTTTCAATTTCTTTGGGTATATACCTAGGCGTGGATTGCTGAGTCATATGGTAATTACCACATTTACATTTTTGAGGAGCCATCAAACTGTTTTCCACAGAGGCTGCACCATTTTATACTCCTGCCCACAATGTATGAGGGGTGCCCCCTTTCCTATGCTCCCTTCCTTTCTTCAGAGAGATTCCAGCTTTCTTAGGTATATCCTTCACCTTCCAGCCATACCTCTCAAAGAAGCCCCATGTTTCTCAGGGGTGATTGACATCACCTGCATCAAATCTGCCTGGGGTACTAGTTTAAAATGCAGGTGCCGGGGATCCACCTTGACTTATCTGGGGCTAAGGCCCTAGAACGCTTGATTGGTTGGGAGTCCCCCAAGTATCTTCAAATATGTACAGGTCTCTGTCTTAGGTATCTCACTTCTTCAGGTGACCCATCTCCTCCCTTATATACAAATTCTCCCTTGAGTTTCACTGACAGAGAGTAATCTTAGCACCAAGTTTTGGAGGTAAGGCTTTTGCACGCATGGCCTGAGTTCAGCATTACATAAGAGCTTCTAAAGTGCTTTAGAGAATAAAAGCATTGATGAAAGCTTGCAAGAGCCCACAGACATGGTGAATTCAGGTTTGTTTGTATGTTTTTTTTTAAAAAGGTCCCATTACTCTAGTTACCTTGCCTCGGCTTAAAAGCCAACCCAAGGCAGTACAGGTTAGGCTCCCCAAAATCCCGAGGAGAGATCGCTGTGGGCGTGAACTCAGAGGAGGGCAAGGCGGGCCGGAGCTGGCAGCTGCGCTGAGACTTCAGGCGGGCTTGATGTGAGCTGAGCTCAGAGCCTGACTTGGATGTTTGGGAGGGGCTGAAACAGGTAGAGGAGGAAGGGGAGATTCCTGGCTGAGCAAAGGTTAGTAAGAAAAGCAGAAGGCAGGTGAGACGGGCCACTTAGCTGCTGGCACCTGTTAAGGCCAATTAACTTTACTCCCTGACTTGTCCAGTGACCACACCTCGCCCCTACCCAGCTCCTGCATGGGGTTCAGCTGCCAGCCTGCAACTTCCTTAGGGCTACAATTAACAGCGGCCTGGAGCCAGTTTCCCTGACAATGGGCCAGGGAGCGTCTCACCTTTGATCAGGGCTCCCTACCTGCCCCTCTTACTCTCCTGCCTACAGCCTTCACCCCTCCCCCCCCAACCCTAATCCTAAGAGCCCAGGTTAAGCCCTGCTACTGAACCTCACCACAGGTTGTCCTCCCTATGACAGAGCTCATCCCTTATCCCCCCAGGCGGAATGCAGGCTGAGTTGTTTTTTCTGGCAGATTCATGTGGACCCACCCTTAACTCTCGCCAGGCCCCTGGACAGGTGTGAATGGGCTTATCCAACGGGACTATGGGTGGCAGCCGGATCTGACAAGCTGGGAGGCAGCAGGCCAAGAGTCCAGCAGAGCGGCCGGCAACGAGCCTAGCAGACCGGAGCCCCGCTGCCTTCCGCTCGGGTCCCGGGGCCGAGGCCGCTTTTCTCCCCTCCCCACCCTGGTTTATCCCTGGCCTGGTTGATCTGGGAAGCTCTGGGCAGAAACTGAGGTGGCACAGCAGCCCTGCCAAGGCCAAGCCAGGATCAGCTGTGCTAGGGTGATTCACAGGGCGAGGGGGTCAGTGCCTTTCCAGCGGCATGGGGTCCACTGGCTCCACGCCCTTGGTTCCCACCAGCCAGATGGCCCCTCCTAGTCAAGCCCTGCTCTGTGTGGAGATGGGGCTGTGGAAGCAGAGAGATGCCGAAAGCTGCCCCCTATCTCGAGATGGGGGCATTTGCCCTCTAGGAGATATGTAGGGCAAGGGCCCTGCTACACTGAGGGGCACAGTCACTGTCCTGCACTTTCCAGCCACGTCAAAATATTGCTCTTTAAAAAAAAAGCAGGTGATGGTTGCACAACAATGTGAATGTACTTAGTGCCACTGAACTGTAAACTTAAGAATGGTTAAATTGGCAAATTTCATGTCATGTGCCTAATGCCACAAAAAACAAACAAACAAACAAAAGACCAGAGGAGTAATGTTGCAGCGCATTTATATCCTGTGCAATTATGTCAGCCTTGGGCATATATCATTCACACATGTATTTCTACAGGGTAAATGCCAACTTCCTCCTCTGTGCCATTGTTTTCTTCCATTCCACAGGTATTTATCCTAAGAGCACTTCCTACTAAGTCCACTTGGTAAAGTTATATATATTCCTCTTAATACTTTGGGCTCTTACTATTGCAGGACTGGTCCAGGGAACTGTGAAGGAGCTCTTTAATGCCTTCCTCAGAGGCTTGGGAATGACAAACGGAGCCTTAGGACAAAGCAATGTGCATTGTGGTTGGCCTGACAGAATTTTGCTAAAACTTGGTCTTCCCGCTCTCCTCTCCTTTCTCTAAGTCGGCCCCTCCTCCTTCCTTTCTCAGCCCCAGAGCTCAATCTTCCCTCCGGCCTCTGAGATAAGCACCCTCAGAGAAAGGCTGTGGTGATAACCGTTTAGGGAGTCACCCCTGCAAGGCATTTCCGGTTCAACTGCCGACTCTTGAGCTGTAGCCCCAAAAGTGTGGATTGCAGCGCTAAGACCGGCGCTTAGGGGAGGGATCATTTGGGTGGGGCCTGTCCTGAATGTTCCCCCTGGACTTGCTGTCTCGCCCCTGTCTCCATTGTGCCTGCCCAGCCAAGCAGCTTCCCTAGCGCCCAAGCCCGCCCACGTCTGAGGCAGCACAACTTGCCTGGGCGCCCCCTACAGACACTGATGACCTTCAGGGGAGCACTGAAACCTCCTCACTTTCAGCCAAGTGTGGGAAAGGATCTGAGCCCTCCTGAAACCCTGCTCCTCCACTGCGACATCGCCCAAGCTGCTGCCCACAGCAGCTGAAAAGAGGCGAGATCTTTTTGAAGTGATGAGAATGTTCTGGAATTAGATAGTGGTGATGGTTACACGACAACTTTTCGACTATACTAAAACCCACCAGATTGCACACTTTAAAAGGGTGAACTTTTGTAGTATGTGAATTATATTTCAATTAAAATAAAAGACAAGAGTGCTTCCCTGGTGGCGCAGTGGTTGAGGGTCCGCCTGCCGATGCAGGGGACACGGGTTCGTGCCCCGGTAAGGGAAGATCCCACATGCCGCGGAGCGGCTGGGCCCGTGAACCATGGCCGCTGAGCCTGCGCGTCCGGAGCCTGTGCTCCGCAGCGGGAGAGGCCACAACAGTGAGAGGCCCGTGTACCGCCAAAAAGAATAATAATAATAAAAATAAATTAATTAAAAAATATAAAAGACAAGAGACTTCCCTGGTGGTCCAGTGGCTAAGACTCCACGCTCCCAATGCAGGGGCCCAGGTTCAATCCCTGGTCAGGGGACTAGATCCCACAGGCCACCACTAAGAGTTCACATACCGCAACTAAAGATCCCGCATGCCGCAACTAAGACCTGGCACAGCCAAATAAACAAATAATTTTTTTTTTTAAATAAAATAAAAGACGGAGGTGGGGAGGGGACTTCCCTGGTGGCGCAGTGGTTAAGAATCCGCCTGCCAGTGTAGAGGGCATGGGTTCGAGCCCTGGTCTGGGAAGATCCCACATGCCGCGGAGCAACTAAGCCCACGCACCACAACTACCGAGCCTGTGCTCTAGAGCCCGCGAGGCTAGAGCCCGTGCACCGCAACAAGAGAAGTCACCGCAGTGAGAAGCCTGCGCACCGCAACGAAGACCCAATGCAGCCAAAAATAAATAAATGTTCCTTTAAAAAGACAAGGGGACTTCCCTCGCCGTCCAGTGGTTAGGACTCCACATTTCCAATGCAGGGGCTGTGGGTTTGATCCCTGGTCAGGGAACTAACATCCCACATGCTGCATGGCCAAAAATAAAAATAAAAGACAAGACCAGCCATTGGGGGACAAGGGGAGCAAGCTTGGTGTATGGGACAAGCTGAGCCTGTAGCTGGGGACCCAACAGGCTGCAGAAAGTAGAAGCAGCACCCAAACCCCAACATCATGAGAGAGAAAACCCCCATCTTGGTTTATGGATCTGGGCGTGTGGGGGCCACTGTCACAGCAACCCCTGTGACCAATAATCTAACTACCACAGAGGCGTGCTTACAGTTTCCTCATAATTGTTAAAGACTCTGCTCGTTAAAGAAGTGTATTTTGGGGATTCCCTAGCGGTCCAGTGGGGGTGACCCGGTTCAATCCCCTTGTCAGAGAACTAAGATCCTGCAAGCTGCCAATCTGGGCTATGCAACAAAAAAAAAAAAAGAGAGAGAGAGAGAGAGAAAAGCGTATTTTCACCGCAACAGCTGATATCATTATCTCAACTGACCCTTCACTCCCGTGCTTTACTGCGTGTTCTGTATACAAAACTCCCAACAGTATCTCCCTGGCTGTTCCTCCTCCCAGAGACTCATCAATTGGCTATAGGCAGACTTCAAATATTTCACTGATCTTGGCCTTGCGTCCAGCCCTGAAATAAAACGTGAAACAGCTCGAACATTCTGTCCCGGCCCACACCCGCCACTTCCACAGGCCCCTCGCCATCCCCACACAGGGATTTTTTTTTTTTAAATAATTAATTTATTTTTATTATTTATTTATTTATTTTTGGCTGCATTGGGTCTTCGTTGCTGTGTGCAGGCTTTCTCTAGTTGTGGCGAGTGGGGGCTACTATTCGTTGCGGTGCGTGCGCTTCTCATTGTGGTGGCTTCTTTTTTTTTTTTTGGCTGTGTTGGGTCTTCATTGTTGCGCACGAGTTTTCTCTAGTTGCGGCGAGCGGGGGCTACTCTTTGTTGCGGTGCGCAGGCTTCTCATTGCGGTGGCTTCTCTTGTTGGGGAGCACGGGCTCTAGGTGTGCGGGCTTCAGTAGTTGTGGCGCGTGGGCTTCAGTAGTTGTGGCTCGTGGGATCTAGAGCACAGGCTCAGTAGGTGTGGCTCATAGGCTTATTTGCTCCACAGCATGTGGGATCTTCCCAGACCAGGGCTTAAACCCGTGTCCCCTGCATTGGCAGGTGGATTCTTAACCACTGTGCCCGTGGTGGCTTCTCTTGTTGTGGAGCACAGGCTCCAGGTGCGCGGGCTTCAGTAGTTGCGGCACGTGGGCTCAGTAGTTGTGGCTCGCAGGCTCAGTAGCTGTGGCACACGGGCTTAGTTGCTCCACGGCATGTGGGATCTTCCCGGACCAGAGCTCGAACCCATGTTCCCTGCATTGGCAGGCGGATTCTTAACCATTGGACCACGAGGGAAGTCCCCCAACACAGGGATTTTATTGCCAGTCTCACAGCAGTGGACAGTGGACAGTGCCCTCTACATAGGAGACCAGGGATTCTTCTGAAAGAGGAATGAGAAAGCTGTAGTGTTTTTGGCAGTTTTTTCCAGCTCAAACACATGCTAACCCATCTGTGGCTGAGGAAGGGCATTTTTAAAAAATTTTATTTTATTGAAATATAGTTGATTTACAGTGTTGTGTTAATTTCTACTGTACAGCAAAGTGATTCGGTTATACATATATATATATATATATATGTTCTTTTTCATATTCTTTTTCATTATGATTTATCACAGGATATTGAATACAGTTCCATGTGCTATACAGTAGGAACTTGTGTTTATCCTTTTTATATATAATAGTTTGCACCTGCTAATCTCAAACTCACAATCCATTCCTCCCCTCCCGCCCTCCCCCTTGGCAACCACAAGTCTGTTCTCTATGTCTATGAGTCTGTTTCTGTTTTTTTAGATAGGTTCATTTGTGTCATATTTTAGATTCCACATATAAGTGATATTGTATGGTATTTGTCTTTCTTTTTCTGACTTATTTCACTTACTTCGTATGATAATCTCTAAATTCATCCATGTTGCTGCAAATGACATTATTTCATTCTTTTTTATGGCTGAGTAATAGTCCATTATATATATACCACATTTTCTTTATCCAGTCATCTGTCAATGGACATATAGTAGCTGTGGCATGTGGGCTCAGTAGTCGTGGCTGAGCCTACATGCCACATGTCTTGGCTATTGTAAATAGTGCTGCTATGAACACTGGGGTGCATGTATCTTTTTGAATTGTAGTTTTGTCTGGATATATGCCCAGGAGTGGGATTGTAGGATCATATGGCAACTCTATTTTTAGTTTTTTGAAGAACCTCCATACTGTTTTCCATAGTGGCTGCACCAATTTACGTGGGAAAGGGCATGTTGGGTGCTTTTGCATTGTATTGGAAAAGGAAGATCAGGGCCCAAGACAGGAGAGAGAGGCTCCTACTGCCCCTGAAGATCTGCAGGGCCAAGGGTAGGTAGGACAGGGTGCTTGAGGAGGGGGCATGTACTTGGTCTTTTTCTTTCTTTCTTTCTTTCTTTCTCTCTCTCTCTCTTTTTCTTTCTTTCTTTCTTTTCTTTTCTTTTCTTTCCTTTTTTTAGTGCTGAAAGAGCAGTGATTTGTTCTGAAGCAGCTTCAAAGTATCTCTGAATCACACTGTCCTCTGGTACTGGAAAAAGTGGTTTTCCATATGAAGAAGAGGGACTTCCCTGGTGGTCCAGTGGTAAAGAATCTGCCTTCCAATGCAGGGGATTCAGGTTCGATCCCTCGTCGGGGAAATAAGATCCCACATGCCACGGGGCAACTAAGCCCGCGCGCCACAACTCCTGAGCCCGTGCACCTCAACTAGAGAGCCCTCGTGCCACAAACTACAGAGCCCACGTGTTCTGGAGCTCACACGCCACAAATAGAGAAAAGCCCGCATGCTGCAAATAACACCTGATGCAGCCAAAAAAAAAAAAAAAGAAAAAGGAGAAAATTGGGCCCCCACCTCAGCCCATGCATACGAATTAATTCCAGATATCCAGCAAAGTATGTCAGCTGTCAAAGAGTGTGGATTCTGGGCATGGTGTGGGTTCAAATCCTGGCTCCCCTCTCACCAATTGTGGGGCTTGGAGCAAGTTATTTAATGTCTCTGTCTCAGTTTCCTCATCTATAAAATGGAAAGAATATTTTATGAGGTTTACCTTTCTTTTTTTTTTTGGCCACGCAGCATGTGGGATCTTAGTTCCTCGACCAGGGATCAAACCCCTGCCCCCTGCATTGGAAGCAGAGTCAACCACTGGACCGCCAAGGAAGTACCTGTGAGGTTTAAATTAGTTAATATGTTGTGAACTTGGTAACTAACTAACTGCTGGTAAAACAAATTAATGTGTAAAAAACTAAATCCAATACTTTTATTGGAAGTACCTGTGCATGTTACTGTCTGTAAATTTATTTGTTTTTTAAATGCAATTTAAAAAAAGAAGCACGGTGGAAAAAATCTTTACTTCATCAAAGGATACCATTTTGTAGAGTAAAAAGATAAGCCACACCTGGGGGAAGATATTTGTAACATATAGAACCAACAAAGGATTAGGACCTAAATATATGTAAGTAGCCCCTAGGCTATAAGGGGGCTTATAACAATAAGAAAAGACAACAAGAAAAGACAAACAATCCAACAGATAAATAGGCAAAAGAAATGTATAGTGGGACTTCCCTGGTGGCACAGTGGTTAAGAATCCACCTGCCAATGCAGGGGACAAGGGTTCGATACCTGATACAGGAAGATCCCACATGCCGCGGAGCAACTAAGCCCGTGCGCCACAACTACTGAGCCTGCGCTCTAGAGTCCGTGAGTCACAACTGCTGAGCCCAAGGGCTGCAATTACTGAAGCCTGGGCACTCTAGGGCCCGCATGCTGCAACTTCTGAAGCCTACGCACCTAGAACCCATGCTCCACAACAAGAGAAGCCACCGCAGTGAGAAGCCCGTGCATCGCAACGAAGAGTAGCTCCTGCTCGGCACAACTAAAGAAAGCCTGTGCACAGCAACGAAGACCCAACGCAGCCAAATAAACAAAAAGAAAAGATCAATTATACTTTAAAAAAAAAAAGAGTATAGTAATTTCATAGAAGAGGAAGTACAAATGATCTATAAACAGACGAAAGTATTTTCAAATACAATATTGATCAGAAAAATGCACATTGAAACCACTACGTGTTACCATTTCAAACCTCCCACATGATCAAAAATTAAAGTCAGACAATTTTTTAAATTGAAATATAACTCACTTCACATACCGTAACATTTACCCTTTTCACGTGCAGAATTTGGTGGCTTTTAGCACAGTCACAAAGTTGTGCAACTATAACCACTGTTTAACTGCAGAACACTTTCATCACTTGAGAAAGATTACATCTTTTTCAAACTGCTGTGGGCAGCGGCTTTGGCCTTGGCCTGGAGTTGGAAGAGCAGGGGCTTGGGAACGTTCAGGTCCTGCTGGGTGTACAGTTTAAAATGTAGGAATCGGGGGGCTTCCCTGGTGGCTCAGTGGTTGAGAGTCCGCCTGCCGATGCAGGGGACACGGGTTCGTGCCCCGGTCCGGGAGGATCCCACCTGCCGCAGAGCGGCTGGGCCCGTGAGCCATGGCCGCTGAGCCTGCGCGTCCGGAGCCTGTGCTCCGCAACGGGAGAGGCCACAACAGTGAGAGGCCCGCGTACCGAAAAAAAAAAAAAAAAGTAGGAATCGGGAGCAACAGGATATGACAGAAGTAAACGGTATAGCCGCTGGAAAACCGACATTACCAAGTAAAGCAATTGATTACCAATGACCCAGTAATCCCACTCCTAAGCATACACCCAATAAAATGCATGCCTACGTGTATCAAAAGACATGTACAGGAGTATTCAGAGCAGCATCATTTGTAATAGCCAGAAACTGGAGGTAATGGAATATTCATCAACAGTAAAATGTGTAAATCAGGTGTGGGATAACCATACAGTGGAACACTATGCAACAGTGAAAAATCTATAACCTGCATCATATGCACCAATATAGGTTAGTCTCACAAACATAAGCTAAAGCAGCAAGAAACAGAGGATATGAGTAAGATTCCACTTAAATAGAATTTTAAAACAGGCAAACCTAATAACGTGCTGTTTAGGAATCCGTGTGCAGCTAAAAACAAATGTAAAGAAAACCAAAGGAAAGATTCAAACAAAATGTAGGACAATGGTTTACTTGGGACCAGGATGTGTTATCGAAGAGGCACATGGCGGGGAAGGGGGGGAGGGATAAATTGGGAGATTGGGATTGACATATACACACTACTATATATAAAACAGATAGCTAATAAGAACCTGCTGTATAGCCCAGGGAACTCTACTCAATACTCTGTAATGACCTATATGGGAAAAGAATCTAAACAAGAGTGGGTATATGTGTATGTAAAACTGATTCACTTTGCTGTACAGCAGAAACTAACACAACAGTGTAAATCAACTATACTCCAATAAAAATTTTAAAAAAGAAGGAAGAAGAGGCACACAGGGCAGGACTTCTAGGATATGATAATATTCTACTTCGTGATATGGGTGATAGGTGCCTGGGTGTGTTTTGTTGGAGGAAAACTTCCTCTGAGCTCTTAGGGTCTGTGAATTAGACTAACAAAAGACAGATTGTCAGGATAAAATGTACACAGTTTTTATCAATATTTATGTGCATGGGAGTTGACAGAAAATAAGTGAAAATCAAAGAAATGGTGGGACTCAGGGGCTCATATACCATTTTAACAAAGGAAACATGGTTTGGGTTTCAAAGGACGATAAACTGTGGAGAAGGGACTAGGAAATATATGGGGGAAGCTAATGACAGATAAGGGTTATGTTAGTAAGATTTGGTTGTGCAGACTCACCCCAATGCTGGTGCCTCCACCTCTGTAATAAGAGTTGTATTCCTCTTTCTGGTACCTTCACAAGGGAAATATATGTCCTGCTTTTAGGAGGAAAAGGGGCAGAAGGACAGAGAACCCTTCCTGCATCTGTTGATTCTCAATTGCCTTCAGCTCAAAATAATCTTCATTCCAGAATGGCACATTTTGGGGTAGCATAGACTGTTCTCCTTCAGTTCGAACTATGCACATTGTTTTTACACACTCTTCTGTTTGCATGCATGTGCGTGCGCGCGTGCACACACACACACCAGAAAGAAAAGTCGTCACCCCCGTTGTTTTTTTTGTTTGTTTTTTAATTCATTTGATTGCACCAAGTCTTAGTTGCAACTGGCAGGCTCCTTAGTTGCGGCATGCATGTGGGATCTAGTTCCCTGGCCAGGGCCCCCTGCATCGGGAGGGCGGAGCCTTAACCACTGCGCCACCAGGAAGTCCCACTCCCTCACCAGGAAGTCCCACTCCCTGAGTGTTTTGTGTAGGCCCAGCAGATGGACATCTCACTGGCAAACTGATAATGTCCTATAGCCTCACCTGGGGGAGAGGAAGAGATAAATTTCAGCCACCGCTCCGGATTCTTACCTGTCCCCCAGGAAGGCCCTGGCACCAAAAGGACAGTGAGGTTTGAGAGAGAGGGGGGCATGGAACATCCTCACCCAGCTCTGCCTCCGGGTGACGGTGGAACTTGGGGCACAGCTCCTCGCCTCCAGCCCTTCCATTTCCCCATCTGTAAAGTAGGTGAAGAGGTCCCTTCTTAATTATTTTTTATTCTTTGGCCGCGCCATGTGGCATGTGGGATGACCTTAGTTCCCCAACCAGGGATCAAACCTGGGCCCCCTGCATTGGAAGTGCAGAGTCTTAACCACTGGACCACCAGGGAGGTCCCTGAAGAGGTCCCTTCTGACCCCAGACTTGACTATCTGCTGGAGCACCTGTGGCCACAACCAGGAAGTGTGGTCTATAAGCCCGGTCAGGGCGGGATTCCAGGGCCTTCAGCTGATGGGGCCACTGGGCAGATGCAAGAGGGAGGGAGCAGCTGGAGGCCTTGGCAGGACAGGTGGGGTGTGAGGAGGGAGGAAACACACTGAGCTAGAGCCCAGTGTATCCCAGGCAGCTAACAGCTGAGCTGGTCTTAAAGTCAGGGCATGCCTCAACCAGTCTTAGCAGCTATTTATATCTCATACACCTCCTTATTTGGTAGCTGCCTGCAGTGCCCGGTACTGGATCCTCTTTCCAGTGATGTCTGCCTTCCTGATGAGCACACTGGGCTCCTGGTGCATTTCTGACTCACACAGGGCTTCACACAGAACAGGCACTCGACTGTGTATGTGTTATCTGTTCCAAATACTCCTAAACCCATTCATATTTTTGAAATTTCTAATTGTGTTAAGTTACACATAATACAAAATTGGCCACCTTAAGCGTTCCTGAGTGTAGAGTTCGCAGTGGTGAGCACATTCATACTGTTGTGCAACCAGAATGACATCCTTCATCTCCACAAACTTTTCACCATCCCCAACTGAAAATTGGTACCCATTCTCCCAGTTCCCTGCTTCTCCCCTCCCCTGGCCTTGACAACCTCCATTCTACTTTCTGTCTATGAATTTGACTAGTTTAGGTACCTCATATAAGCAGAATCATGCAGGATTTGTCCTTTTGTGACTGGCTCATTTCACTTAGCATAATGTCCTCAAGGTTCATCCATGTTGGAGATGTGTCAGAATTTCATTCTGTTTTTTTTTTTTTTTTGCGGTACGTGGCCCTCTCACTGCTGTGGCCTCTCCCATTGTGGAGCACAGGCTCCGGACGCGCAGGCTTAGCGGCCATGGCTCACGGGCCAGCCGCTCCGCGGCATGTGGGATCTTCCCGGACTGGGGCACGAACCCGCGTCCCCTGCATCGGCAGGCGGACTCTCAACCACTGCACCACCAGGGAAGCCCTTCATTCTGTTTTAAAGCTGAATCATATTCATTGCATCGTATTAGTTCCCAGACTAGGGATCGAACCCATGCCCCCTGCAGTGGACATGCGGAGCCCTAACCACTGGACTACCAGGGAATGTTAAACACGTTTTGTTTTATCCATTCATCTGTTGATGGACACTTGGATCACACCACACATTTTTACATTTCAAATGCAGTGTTGGAACCAGAATCCCCATTGCCAGAGTATAATCAAATGGAATCGGCCAGCTTTCTATCTTTCTATTTATTTTTTATTTTAAAATTTTATTTATTTATTTATTTTTGGCTGCGTTGGGTCTTCATTGCTGCTCGCGGGCTTTCTCTAGCAGCGTCAAGCAGGGGCTGCTCTTCATTGCGGTGCTCAGGCTTCTCACTGCAGTGGCTTCTCTTGTTGCGGAGCACGGCCTCTAGCTGCGCGGGCTTCAGTAGTTGTGGCATGCAGGCTCAGGAGTCATGGCTCACGGGCTCTAGAGCGCAGGCTCAGTAGTTGTGGCACACGGGCTTAGTTGATCCTTAGTTGTGGGATCTTCCCAGACCAGGGCTCAAACCCATGTCCCCTGCATTGGCAGGTGGATTCTTAACCACTGCGCCACCAGGGAAGTCTCAGCTTTCTATTTAAAGCCTGAAGCTTTTCATTGATTTAGGGCAGGATCTGATGACCAAGAAAGATTTTATGACAAGTGGCATTTTCTTGGGGGGTCTTGGGCTCACAGGATGATTGTCCCTGAAACCCCTAGAGAATGGGCTATAAGAGCAGTGGCTGGAGGTAGAGCAGTTAGGGGGGCTGAAAAGGCCTGGGTATAAACAGTAGAGAAGGTATCTGGGATTTTTTTTTAGGTTGGAGATATATATATATATATATATATATATATATATATATATATATTTAAGTCTAGTTGATTTACAATGTTGTGTTAGTTTCAGGTGTACAGCAAAGTGATTCAGTTATGCATACATGTATATCTAATTTTTCTTCAGATTCTTTTCCCTTATAGGTTATTACAAAATAATGAATACAGTTCCTTGTGCTATATAGTAGGTCCTTGTTGGTTATCTATTTTATATATAGTAGGGATTTTTTTTTTTAAGGTAGGAAATGGCCCCTGAGGGTGAGTGCATGGAAAACTGGAGTCAGGGTGGTCCCCGTGGATTTGATTTGCTTTTTTTTTTTAATCTCTAAAGTGAGTTAGTTTATTTTATTTATTTATTTTTAACATCTTTATTGGAGTATAATTGCTTTACAATGGTGTGTTAGTTTCTGCTTTACAACAAAGTGAATCAGTTATACATATATCCCCATATCTCCTCCCTCTTGCATCTCCCTCCCACCCTCCCTATCCCACCCCTCTAGGTGGTCACAAAGCACCGAGCTGATCTCCCTGTGCTATGTGGCTGCTTCCCACTAGCTATCTACCTTACGTTTGGTAGTGTATATATGTCCATGTCTCTCTCTCGCTTTGTCACAGCCTACCCTTCCCCCTCCCCATATCCTCAAGTCCATTCTCTAGTAGGTCTGTGTTACCCCTAGGTTCTTCATGACATTTTTTTTTCTTAAATTCCATATATATGTGTTAGCATACTGCTTTGCTTTATTTATTTTTTTGGCCATGCTGCGTGGCATGTGGGATCTTAGTTCCCCGACCAGGGATCGAACCCACGCTCGGAGTCTTAACCACTGGACTACCAGGGAAGTCTCCCCGTGGATTTTAAAGACAAGTGACCTTCTGGTCTGGCCTGGGGTGGAGAGACTGCGGGGCAGGTGCCAGAGTCCTTGATGAATGGTCAGGACCCATTTCCTTGACTCAGTTAACAGGGTTGATTTGTTTTTCGGAACAGCTTGTGTGGAGAAACCTTGCCTGGGACTCAGAATCATCCCAGTTAGAAGGGTAGGTAACCACGGTGAAGCTGGCAGCTCAGGACTCAGAGCTACCTTTCTTCTGCTGCTAGATTGTGATCTGACCACCTGCACCGGCGCCAGGCTCCTGCCCAAGACCTTCCCAGGGCTCCCCACTGCCTGCAGGCCAAGTCCAACCCCTCCCTGCCCTCCCCACCTCCCCCAGAGCTGGCTGCAGCCTGCCCTTTCCTGCCGAGGATTTTATGCTTCAACAGTGAATGTAGAACTGCTTCCAGCTGCCCTCCTCCACCATCCGGTCCCTGAGCTCCACGCCTGTGCATCTGCAGTCTGCAGCAAGGGCACACGGCTGGCTCAGCTCATGTGGCACCTTCCCTGCTACCCTCACTCTCAATCAGTCTGGCATAATGGCTGCTTCTCTGACCTCTGACAGCACCTTGCAGGTGCCTCTACCACTGCACATTCCCAGTAAAATGTTCTGCTTTGGGGTCTGCTTCCCCTCTTAGCTTCTAAATTCCTTGAGGACAGGTGCTGCTACTTTTCACCTTTGTTTCCCCCATTCATTCACTCATTAGACATATATTTATTGAACTGAAATGATGCACCAGACACTGCTCTAGTTTGAATGAATGCATGTCCTGGGATTGGGCCTTTTTGACATTCATTCATTCATTCATTCTACACATATTGAGTGTCATAGATACTGGTGGTACAACAGTGAACAAATATAAATACAGTCCCTGCTCTCAAGAGATTTTGGGGGGAAGACCGACATTCAGATAATCATACACAAACAAACATAATGTTTCCATCATGACAGGTGTTATGAAGGATGGGGAATTGGAGTGTGAGAGTGGATCAGAGGGGTTGGACTTGGTCAGGAGCCTAGAGAACACTTCCCCAAGAAAGTGATACTTGAGCTGAGGTCTGAAGGTTGGGGAGAGGAGGGAATAGCATTCCAGAGAAGGGAATAGCATGTGCAAAGCCTTAAGTCATACATTAGTTAGAAATGCTTTTGGCTTCAAGAAACAAAATCTGACTGCCAGTGGCTAAAACAATTGGGTGTTTTTGTTTTTTCTCATACAACAAAAAATATGGAGGTGGTGGCTGCTGGCACTGGGCCAGTTCTTGCACTCTGTCTTTGAGGCTCTTTCTGCTCTACCATCTTCTGTACATTACTTCTTGTGCTCAGGCCTGTCCTCTTATCAGCCCAGCTCCAGACATAAGGATGGTTTTCAAAGGCAGGAGGTAGGGAGGACCAAGCAGAAGCCTGACTTATCCAGAAAACCCAGGACATCTTTCCCAGAGGCCTTCCTGCAGCCTTCCCCTCATAGCTCCTTGGTCTATGATCATATGACCATCCCTTGGTGCAACGGATGCTGGGAAAGCTAGTATTTCACTTCTGTGGTGGGAACAGGCAAGGGAAAGAAGGTTGGGAATAGCTTGGTACCGATACATAGTGGGAGGGAGCAAGGCAAGTTCTAGAAACTTAGTAAAGGGAGCTTTGTAGAGACATTAAAGCTGGCTGGGTACGTAGGGGCCAGTATTAGTTTGCTAGGGCTGCCATAACAAAGTACCACAGACTAGGCCGCTTAAGCAATGGAAATGTATTGTCTGACAGCTGGGGAGGCTGGAAGTCCCAGGGTTGCTTTCTTCTGGGGCCTCTCTCCTTGACTTGCAGATGAACTGTATCTTCATATTGTCTTTCCTCTTTGCTTGTCTGTGTCCTAAGTGCCTCTTTTTTTTTTTTTTTTTTTTTGCGGTACGCGGGCCTCTCACTGCTGTGGCCTCTCCCATTGCGGAGCACAGGCTCCGGACGCGCAGACTCAGCAGCCATGGCTCACGGGCCCAGCCGCTCTGTGGCATGTGGGATCTTCCCGGACTGGGGCACGAACCCGCGTCCCCTGCATCGGCAGGCAGACTCTCAACCACTGCGCCACCAGGGAAGCCCTAAGTGCCTCTTCTTATAAGGACACCAGTCATTTTAGATTAGGGGCAACCCCAATGACCTTATATAACCTCAGTTACCTCTTTAAAGGTTGTGTCTCCAAATACAGTCACATTCTGTGGTGCTGGGAATTGGGGCTTCAACACAGGAATTTGGGGGAGAGAGGGCCACAGTTCAGTCCATAACAGGGCCAAAACTTGTAAGGCTCTGTAGATCCTACTAAGGATTTAATTCTCATTCTAAAAGTAACCAGAGGGACTTCCCTGGTGGTGCAGTGGATAGGACTCGTACTTCCAATGCAGGGGCCCCAGGTTTGATCCCACATGAATGCCACAACTAAGATTTCACATGCCACAACTGGGGAGCCCACATGCTGCAACTAAGGAGCCCGCCTGCTGCAGCTGAGTCCCAGTGCAACCAAATAAGTAACTAAATATATATATATAAATGATGTTTAAAAAATAAATTAAAAAATAATAAAAGTAACCAGAAACTATGAAAAAGTTTTAAGCAAGAGAATGACACAGCATCTTCAGATTTAGATCACTGGCTACAATGCAGAGGATGGAATGGGATGAGCCAGAGTAGATGCCCACAGACCAATTACCAGGCCACTGAAATAGCCCAGCAAGAAATGATGATAGCTTAGAGTAGTGGCAGTGGAGATGCAACAGGGCAAATTTGAGATAGATTTCAGAAGTGAAAAGGCCAGGACTTGGGCACAGGGGGGCTTTGGGAAGAGGGAGAGGAAGGCATCCGTCGCCTCTGGGCCTGGCTGGTGGTCCTGCATGGGAACCAGTGCTCAGGAAGCCTGGCCGCTGCTGTGAGAGGCAACAAGGAGCTGCAGGCACCGAGCTGAGGTGGGGTCAGCGAGGTGAAGGCTCCTCTGCGGCTTGGGGGGCTGGTGGTCTTGTACTGCTCTTCAAGGGTGAGTCCTAGGAGCTCAGATCCCCGTCCTATGAGGACACATAAAGTGAGTATTCTCTGCGCAGCTCTCTGATCAAAGGGCATTAGTTTCATCTGTCAATTACCCGTGCATTTTTATATTTTGGAAAATAGGCACAAGATGCTATGAGATATATATTAGATAATGTGGGGACCCACTCAAGGCCCCAGAGTTGATATCAAGATGATTTTAAGCTAAAGACATTTAAGATTCAACAGATGCAGAAAAAAAGCTTTTCTGAGTTTTCCTTACCTAACTAAAATCAGCAACTGCTAGGAAATGAGGATACCATAAATCCCCTTAATGGCCCTCAAGAAGGCAGAAATACAGTGCATACCCATGTAGACAATCATTATCACAAACCTTCTTATCTCTCACCTGTTCTAAAAACCCACTGGGCTTCCCTAAAGAAACCTATTGGGTTTTTCCCATAGAAGCCTTCTCTCTCTCTCCCTTTTCCCTACTAAGTTAGGTGTATAAGCCTTTAATTTTAGCCATTTAAAAAGCCAGCTACTTCTTTCGCTGGCTACTCTTATGCGTATGAAACAAACTCTTTTCTCCTGTTAATCTGTCTTTTATCAGTTTAATTTGCATGTCCTAGATAATGAACCTAAGAGAGTAGAGAAAGTTTTTTTTTCTCCCATGTAATTACCAAATCCAGAATGCATTGCCGTAATCCTTCAGATCAAAGCTCCCTGCTACGTGTGAAGCCAGAAGGATAAACAGACAGAAAGCTAGAAAGACACTCTGTACCTGTGATTATTTGAGAATGAAAAAGGAGTCTGTGTTGTCCCTCCCCTCCCCTTACAGTATCCCTTTGTCTCCTCCCTTCAGGTAGCCACACCAGGATGCCCGCTGCTTCGGTGCAGTTTCAGTAGGTTTGATAACTTCTGCCTGGCTGGTAGACTCACACCCAAAGCATGCTGTGAACTGGTGTTAGGAGGAATCTGCTCCTCGGGACCCTGTCTCTCACTCTCTCTTCCCATTTCTCCCCAGCCAGCCTGCCCCATCTCTGGCCACACTCAGCCTGGCTCAGTGGGCTCCAGCCACACTGGCATTGGCAGTTCTTGGATTATATCAAGCATGACCCCATCTCAGGGCTTCTGTACTCGCTGTTCCCTCTGTCCTGTACACTATTCCCTTAGATTTTCAATTGGCTTATTCTTGCCAATCCTTTAGGTGTCTGTTCAAATATCATCTTAGAAAAGCCTTCCCTGGACTTCCCTGGTTGCGCAGTGGTTAAGAATCCGCCTGCCAATGCAGGAGAGATGGCTTCGAGCCCTGGTCTGGGAAGATCCCACACACCGCAGAGCAACTAAGCCCATGGGCCACAACTACTGAGCCTGCGCCCCTAGAGCCCATGCTCTGCCACAAGAGAAGCCACTGCAATGAGAAGCCCGCATAATGCAATGAAGTATAGCCCCCGCTCTCTGCAACTAGAGAAAGCCCGTGCAGCAGCGAAGGCCCAACACAGCCAAAAATACATAAATAAATAAATTTATAAAAAAAAAAAGAAAAGAAAAGCCTTCCCTGATGATCCTATCTAAATGAATGAATAAGTGAATACATTCACTGATGCCATCATTCTAAGACTGTGGCCCATTTAGACTGTACCCAGAAGAAGCTTTTTCTTAAAAAGACAAACAAACAAACAAAATTCTGTTTTTTAACCAAATAAGGCTAAGGAATTGTTTTTTTAATTGATTTATAATATCGTGTGAGTTTCAGGTGTACAGCACAGCTATTTACATATATATATACACACACACACACATATATATGCTTTTTTAGATTCTTTTCCCTTATAGATTATTATGTAATATTGAGTATAGTTCCCTGCGCTATACAGTAGGCCCTTGTTGGTTATCTATTTTATACATAGTAGTGTGTATCTGTTAATCCCAGCCTAGGGAATTCTTAAATTCATTCTCAGCACCCATTTCTTAGTCTGGACTCAAGAAGTCTTCTGAAATAGATAATTCCTACGGAGATTAGGCTGCCCTCTCCAGCCTCTGTTTCCTAGAAAGCTTGGTTTCACTAGGGCAGAAGAGAGAGTAGCGTTTACTCTAACGGTTAAAACACACACACACACACACACACACACACACACACCACACACACACACACACACACACCCCCTAGAAAGTACAGGTTAAAGCAGATAAGATTTTTCTAACTTCTTGGTATTTTAAATGCTTACTTTTCTCAAAACTAGTTGATCTTTTTCCCACCCACCCCTAGGGCTGTCCCTGGGCCTTTTTGTACTTTTGGAGATTACAGCTCACACTCCTAGCAAGGGCAAGAATGGAAACTGGAAACATTATTAGCATTTTTTGCTCCCTGCTTAAAAGAAAGCCCTCAAACTGCAAAAGCTATTTGGTCTGCACAAAGGCTTGGGGGTGTGGGAATGCCGAAGGGCTGAGACACCAGGCCATTTAAAGAGGAGGCACTGAGTTTGCTACAAGTTTTCCTAATTTTTTTCCTAAGACCTTAGCTCCTGTCCTTTAGAGTGGGGGAGGGGAGCTTCACACTAGGGTAAACCAGCACAAACCTAAATTTGCATTCATTCCTGCATCTACCCGTTGGTTTATCTATTCATTTGTTTACTCAACAAAGATTTTGGGCCAGGCAGTGAGCTAAAGCTGAGGACAAAGAGCTCCAAGCATTATGTGCAGATTGTGGGAGGGGTAGGGCAAAATGTTTAAGGTTAAAAATAAAAATAACAGGATTTTAAAAATTAGACAATCAGATTCTAAATTTCATATGTAAAAGATAAAGTGAGAACTTTTCTGGAAAAAATAGTAAGATGGCACTAACAGATATTATATACCTTCAATAATATACAGCACTGGGATTTAAATAAAGAGAACAGAAAGTTCACAAACAGACTTGAGTATAAGAATTTAATATGGGACTTCCCTGTGGCGCAGTGGTTAGGAATCTGCCTGCCAATGCAGGGAACACGCATTCGAGTCCTGGTCCGGGAAGATCCCATCTGCTGCGGAGCAAGTAAGCCCGTGTGCCACAACTACTGAGCCTGTGCTGTAGAGCCCACGAGCCACAACTACTGAAGCCCGCTGGCCCAGTGCCGGTGGTCCGCAACAAGAGAAGCCACCGCAATGAGAAGCCCGCCCACCGCTCTGTAACTGAAGAGAGCCCGTGCAGCAACGAAGACCCAATGCAACCAAAAATAAATAAATTTCTTAAGGAAAAAAAAAGAAATGAACACTATTAAAATTTAAAAAAAAAGAATTTAATATGCCATAAAGATGGCATCTCAAGTCAGTGGAGAAAAGATGAACTATTCAATAAATGGTATTGAGACAACTGGGTAACCATCTGGGAAAAATCAAAGCTGTCACACCTAACACCTTGTGCCCGGACAAATTACAAAAGGATCATAAATTTAAACGTAGTAAATCAAACCATAAAATTACTAGGAAAAAAAAAAGGGGGGTGAATACTTTAATAACCTTGGGGTGGGGAAGACTTTTATAACTATGATACAAAATCCAGAAAACAGAATTAGACTGCATCTTAAAAAAAAAAATCCACATGGCAAAAATCACAAGGAAAATCAGAACACCAACAACAAACTGAGAAACATATTTGCAGTTCATGAGAAACAAAATGCTAATTTCCCTAATTCCGCTTACAAATGATCTAAGAGAAAAATGGGCAAAGGTTGCGAATAGACAGAAAAGGAAATAAAGTATCTCTTAAACTTATGAGGATTAAGAGGAATGGCAAATAATTGTAAATCAACTCTACTTCCATTTAAAAAAAGAGAGAGAGGGGAATTCCCTGGTGGTCCAGTGCTTAGTGAAACGGGGGTGGGGTTATGGGATCCTGGGCAAGGAAGCCTTTTTTTGTCCCCCGTTTCTTGTAGGCAAGACTCCAGCCTCCTTGACCTTTCCTGAGTTCCAAAGGGCAGATTCGAACAGTTGCTAATCAAAGGAGGAGCTGCCGAGAAACCACCCGAGGCAAGATTAAAGGGAGCAGAGAAGCCCATCAAATCAGGAGACCCTGAGACCCTGCACACACCCTCATCTTGTCAGCAACCCCACCTTTGAAGTATTGTTATAAAACTCCTCCTCAAATCCTCTTGGGTTGGCACACACATTTTTTTGAGGCAGGAACCTTGTGTGTTCCCATTTGCCTGGCAAAGCAATAGAGTCCTTTACTACTTCACCCAAAACTGTCTCCCAGATTCGACCCGCACCAGTGCGATGGAGGATTCTGGCTAAAGCAATTTAACAGGATTCTTGCTAAAATTGGATGCAGAGATGAACACGGAAGTCCAAAAATTGAGGCCTCATTGTAAAGTTCAGGGGAGCCTGAGTAGAGTTTAGTCAAAGAATCTTTGTCATGACCCCCCCACCCCGGCCCTCTTTTTTTGGCTGCTCTGCACGCTTGTGGGATCTTAGTTCCCTGATCAGGGATCGAACCCCGGCCCTGGGCAGTGAGAGGCTGGAGTCCTAACCACTGGACCACCAGGGAAGTCCCTGTCAGGCCCTTTTCTACTTTTAAAAAAATGTTTAGTCACATGATTGTATTATTATAAAAAAAAATTATACAAAGGAAAAATTAACACAGCCTCTAATACAAAATAATTCATAAATTGTTGGAGAGGATACTTACACCAAAGAAGGCAGGGAACCACTGACCTATGTGAAAATACAAAGTGTTTTTACAGAGACCAAATCATTATTTGAACCCCCTTTGGAAAGAAAATAACAGGAAGATTAATATTTGTGCTTATTGTGTGGGACTAGAATTCACACAGTAAGGTTTTCAAGGTTATTCCACAGAGTGCAAAGTAGATCTGCCCACAGCAATAGAATCCACAGCAGCTTGGCACGATGCTAGCCTTATCTCTTATACTTTCTTTAATTTTGTAGCACTCGGCACAGACTGACAAGTGGGATTGCATCTTGTCTGTAGTGTTCCCTTTTACATTAAAAGCTTCCCCTAGGGGAGAGCCTGACTTCCAGTACCGGCTGGGGAAGGAACACTAGCCCCACAGCTACAATTCCTCAAGCTTCAAGCTCTGCTCTGTCACTCATGGGCTGTGTGATCCTGCACAGCATCTCTGCCTGTCTCTTCAACTTCATCTGCTCAGATTCATAGGGGCAAAATAATCTGTGCTTGCTCAACTTGACAAGCCTGTTGTGAGACTAGAACTAGACAAGGAGGTGACAGGCCTTTGAAAAGCATCAGTATGATTCTGATGTAGGGTTGCCAGATAAAATATAGGAGGCCTAGTTATATTTGAAGTTCAGACAACGAATGTTTTAAGTATAAGTATATCCCATGCAATATTTGGGATATACTTACACTAAAACTCGATTTGTTATTTATCTGAAGTTCAAATTTAACTGGGCATCCTGTATTTTCATATGCTAAATCTGGCAACCCTGTTTTAACATCATATAACAACATCAATGGAAACAATAATAAATACTTACCTAGCAGTTACTACACCTAGGGACTGTTTCTTGAGGCTTATATATATTAACTCATTTAATACTTATAAGGAAGGTGTACCACTGGCCTTATTTCACCAGTGAGGAGACTTAGGCAGGAACTTGCCCAATGTCACCGGGCTACTATGTTCAGGCACTAAAGTCCGCTCATGATTCCTATGTAACCTGGCTGTTTGGGTAGCATGGGTCCAGCAAAATCAAAATCACTAATAAATATTTTGTGAGGGAAGAGGTAAATGGATTGCCTTGTGCTGAACTTTTCTCCCAGAGAAAGGGATGACTCTTTGTTTATTTTGTTTCCCTATAATACAAAACATCATTATTCCTATTGGTATGGATGGTGAGACAAGGCGTAGTAATTTTTCTAACAACAGAGAATTCTTTCATCCATTGCCCACATATTATTGAGCACCTACTATATGCCAGACACTGTACTGGGGACTTGGGATACATCTGAACAAAATAGGTAAAGATTCCTGCCCTCAGGGAACTTATATTCTAGCTAGGAGAGATAGACAATTAAAAAATAAATAACAAGAAATTCTATAGTAAATTAGAAGGTAAATAGTATGCAATAAAGAAGAATAGAGCAGGGACTTCCCTGGTGATCCAGTGGTTAAGACTCCAGCTTCCACTGCAGGGGCATGGGTTCGATCCCTGGTCGGGTAACTAAGATCCTGCATGCCAAAAAAAAAAAAATGAAAGAAAGAAAAAGAAAGATGGAGCGGAGTAAGGGGATTAGGAGTGTAGGAGGGTGGGGTGAGGTGGTGAGGAAACGTGTTGCCATATTTTAAAAGGCAGTCAGAGGAGAAATTGAGATTTGAGAATTTCTTTTTCTTAATTGTTTTAATTTTTAAATTTTTAAAAATTTATTTATTTAAATTATTTATTTTTCACTGCGTTGGGTCTTCGTTGCTGTGCGCGGGCTTTCTCTAGTTGCAGTGAGCGGGAGGCTACTCTTCGTTGTGGTGCGCGGGCTTCTCATTGCGGTGGCTTCTCTTGTTGCGGAGCACAGGCTCTAGGCACACAGCCTCAGTAGTTGTGGCACACGGGCTCAGTAGTTGTGGCTCGCAGACTTAGTTGCTCCGTGGCATGTGGGATCTTCCTGGACCAGGGCTCGAACCTGTGTCCCCTGCATTGGCAGGCGGATTCTTAACCCCTGTGCCACCAGGGAATCCCTTAATTAATTTTTTATCGGAGTATAGTTGATTTGCAATGTTGTGTTAGTTTCTGCTGTACAGCAAAGTGAATCAGTTATACATATACATATGATAAATGGAATATTGCCTGCCATTATCAGTAAACAAAGGATGTCACAGTCATCAGCAGTTGCAGCTCACTAGGCTGCGCTGGTGATCCCTGAGGGGACTCAGGAAGGAAAGAATACCTGCCATCTAGCAGCCATCAGACTGCAGCCACTCCCTGCGGTGAGCCCTGAGGAAACTCAGGACGTGAAAACACAGGGTACTGGCCCCAGACAGCTGAGGTGCATATCAAAGGAATGATTTCAGTGAGCCCAACTCTTGCATCTTCCCATACATAGAAAAATGTTAAATTCCTTAACTTGAGATATCTGGTTTTCTTTTATTAACAGTAATCTTTTGTTCCTACTAACTTCCCTTTGTTACAAAAGTATATATCCCAGCTCCCCTCCTCTCCTTGGAGCAATTTTCTCAGGGTTACTTGAGACACTGACTCCCGGGCTTGAAGTCCTAAAAACTCCAGCTGAATAAAACACAACTCTCAATTTTTAGGTTGTGAAGAGTTTTTTAGTCAACACATTTATCTACTCTTTTTTAGGAGTCTTTTCTCATATAGGTCATTACAAAGTATTGAGTAGAGTTCCCTGTGCTATACAGTAGGTCCTTATTAGTTACCTGTTTTATATATAGTAGTGTGTATATGTCAATCCCAATCTCCCAATTTATCACCCCCAGCCCCAAGATTTGAGAATTTCTGGTTGAGTTTTGGCAAAAGCTTGGAGGAGGTAGCCAAGGAAATGTCTAGATGATGAGGTTGTGAGAGTGTGACTTGCGTGTTTGGGTCAGCATGAAACCAAGTACAAATCCTTTCCCTGCCCCCAGTTTCTTGTTTATAAGCTTCATTCAGCCTCCTTGATATTCCCTGAGTCCCAAAGGGTGGATTCAAACAGTTGCTAATCAGGGAAGGGAGGGAATACAGAAACAAAGAAGGAGTAGTCAAGAAACAATAGTGAAACCTCGGGGCAGGGTCCTGGTTCTTCCTGAAGGAATGTACATAACAATATCTTTGAGTTCTTCTGCAGGAACTAAGGTCCCCACCCAGGTGGAGGATGGTAACTTCGCAACTTCGGGCTGAACGCTAGATTCCTGGAGCACCGTCCAGTTACCTCACCACCAACCAGTCAGAAGAAAGTCACACACCTTGCAGCCCTCACCCCAAATTTTGCCTATAAAAATTTCTCCTTGAAAACCATCGAGGAGTTGGGGTTTTTTGAGCCACCCGTTCCCCTTGCTTGGCCCTGCAATAAACCTCTCTCTGCACCAGACTCTGATGTTTAGGTCTGTTTGGCCTCACTGTGCCTCGGGCACACAAACTTGCATTTGGTAACAAGCTTGAGGTCAGAGTTCCTGGAGAAGCAAAAAAGGGGCAGAAGAGAGATGAGGTCTGTAGATGGGGCCTAGTAAAGCCTTACCCTGATTGAAACCCTCCTTGGAGAACTTGGAGCAGAGAAAGTCACTTTGGCTGCAGGGCTGAACAGGAAGATCTAAAATTCAGAGCTCAGCTTGGCTGGGCACATGGGGTCTCGGGGACAGTCTGGGTTCCATCCTCAATCCATCTTAAAGTTGAGGCCCAGGGCCTTTCCAGGTGTATCTCTGTGACTCAGATCTTTTACCATCTCATGTGACTGCTCTGAGGGCCCTGAGCTGAGCATCACTGCTTCCAGGTGAGGGCAGCAGTGAGGAGACAAAAAGAATCCATACTTTACAAGAGGATTTTTCTAAAATAGAATTGTTTTAAATGACCCTCTTTCTTAACATAAAAAAGTTTCAGTACTTCCTTTCCTACTCCCACATTTTAAAAACACAATTTATCACTTGACTGTGTTAAAAAGGAGACAGAAGGCCCAAAATGGAGTCACTTGTGCTAAACCTCACATCACCAAACCAAGACTTAATGCCTAGCCTGTTGTCTCAACCCCCCAGGAATGTAACCTTTAACCAGTCAACCTGGAATTACCTGGTCAGCACTAGGTGAGGTGATAATGACCAGTAGGCCCCTTCTGTTCTTTTTGGGAAAACAATGCTTTCTTTGCTAATAAGTTCCTTTTTCTGCCCCCTTTCAGCCTTTAAAAACCTTTCCTTTTCTACAGCTCAGTGCAACTCCTTTCTA
Organism: Stenella coeruleoalba; assembly: GCF_951394435.1. Classification (NCBI taxonomy): domain Eukaryota; kingdom Metazoa; phylum Chordata; class Mammalia; order Artiodactyla; family Delphinidae; genus Stenella; species Stenella coeruleoalba. The sequence continues at coordinate 91,835,337 of NC_137155.1, read as the reverse complement.
GATGTCCAATTCATGAATTGTTCAATAAAGCCAATTAGATCATAAAATTGACTTGGTTGAAATTTTGTTATTTAACAACAACAGATAAACCCTAACAGATAAAGACTACCAGGGACACACCTGTAGTCCAACAAAGATTTATTAACTTGCCGCCGCAGGGGAGGCCACCCAGGAGCGGAATGTGGGCATCTTGGAAAGGGGAATAGGGAGGGGCTTCTCACAGGGTTGAAGCTCTTTTTGGGTAACAACACAGCAGAAGAGGAGACCAGCTCTGGTTTGGGGTGCTGTCGTGAGGTGGGGCAGTTTAGAAACTGGGTGTCTCATAAATCTTCTTTGGGAGGTCAGAGGGAGAAGTGAAGTGGGGCTGGGAAGGTCATTAGCAAAAAGCTGTGATTACTCAAAAGGGGATTGTTAGTCATTTTGCAGTCATGGTGTGGCCTTGGGTGAAACATTGTTTTCTGTTGGCTTTGCCACTGTCCTTGTTTGTGTCTGTTGGGTACATTGTGGTCTGATTATCAGTGGGGTGGATTTTCACTTTCTCAAGGTAGAGAGACTATAGAAAAGCAAATTTAAGGGCTCATGAAAAACTGCTCAGGATTTAATATGCAGCATCTGTGTGGACCATGGGGTTTAATCAGAAAGTAGGATTAAATACTTTTTAATGTTCTTAGTTTTAGAAATAACTCTTAGAAGCTGGGATATTTCAGACAGCTTTTGTTATTCAATATCTATTAAGTTAAAACTGTAGTGTGAAGCACAGTGGACTCTCATTTAATTTTCATAATCGTCTCTGGGGTAGGGAGTTATTTTTAAATTATTATTATTATTTTACAGATGGAAAGCAGGAGACTAAGAGGTAAGTTAACTTACTCAAAAACACATTGCTAGGAATGGGAGAAGCCTGGAGGTAATGGAGACAAGCTGACTGCAGAGCATTTGCTTAGCCACCATACTATTCTTTTGGGTTGAGAGATCCCACCTCTGATGGGAAGAATAAGAGAGAACATTTATTAAGTGTTTAGTCTGTCAGGCACTAAGCTCAGTGATTGCCACACATATATAAACCTCACCACAACCCAATGTGGTGGGGCCTACTCTCACCCCCATTTGAGAGATCAGGAGACTGAGGCTAGAGAGAATGGGTAACCAGCTCAAATTCGTACAGCTAGTAATTGGTAGAGCCAGGGAAGTCTGGATTCAAACCCAGGACCCCAATCCCACTACGCCTCTCCACTGCATCAGCCTATGCTGGGACGCATTCCTCTAAGTCAGTGCCTTTGAAATGAGGACTTTGGTTCCCTGGATGTGGAGCCTGGGGGCAGTAGGTGGGGGGGGTGGGCCTCACCTGGGGTAGCCCGCCCTCGCCCCGCCCCTCCAAGGCGGGGCTGCCTCGCCCACCAATCAGAGAGCCCTGGGGGCGGGCTGGGGCGCTCGGGCTCCGGCCCGCAGTGCTAGCGGCGAGATCGCTCTGAGACGCGACGCGGGGCAGAGGGGAACGAGCGGGCGCCTCAGTGTCCTTCTCCACCCCTCGCCTTGCCGCCTTCTCCTCCCCGCAGCCGGACCGGAATTATGTGATCCCGGAAGTTCCGGCGCCATTGCTGTGTGGGATAAACAGTAATGGCGGAGGCTGCAGCTCCCGGAACAACAGCCACAACATCAGGAGCACGAGCGGCAGCGGCGGCAGCGGCCTCCCCCACCCCTACCCCCACAGTCACCTCCCCGTCCCTGGGGGCGGGGGGCGGGGGAGGCGGCAGCGACGGCAGCAGCGGCGGCTGGACTAAACAGGTCACCTGCAGGTGAGACGCAGCGCGGCCGGCGCCGGGCGCGGGGAGGGGACCGAGACCCCGGAGGAAGGGGCGGGCGACCGGCCGGAGGTGGGAGGGGAGCCGGCGTTTCGTAGCCGCCGCCGACGGTGCTGCTGCTGCTGCCGCCGCCGGCGCCGCCGGCGTTCCTGTCCCCGCGGCCGCCGCGGCCTCGCCGCCCGCGCTGCGTCAACCCCCGCCGGCCGCTGAGGCTCGGGCGCGCGCGGCCTCGTTGCGGAGCCGCCGCACCGCCCGCAGTCTCCCCGCACCCGGCGGAGCGCGCAGCGCGCACGGGGAGAGGTAGGATGACTCCTCCCTCCTTCTTATTGTCGCCGGAACCCCCAGCCCCTGCCTCCAGCTCGCCGTTTCGAGAAGGAGGTTGGCGGTGTCTCCTGGAGCCAGCCGCCTCCCCGCGACCCTGCCTGGCCGGGGAGCGCCGCCGCGGGCCCCGGCGAGGGGGCTTGGCTGCCGGGCCCCGCCGCCGTGTCATCCGTTTGTAAAGTCTTCTCGGGTCTCTCGGCCCCCGCCCCACCTGGAGCAGGAGCTTTGGTTATTTCTTCTTTGTATGTTTATCGAGGTTGGCGGTTCTGAGCTTTGTCTTAGAACCGAGTGCCGGGCCGGGGTCGTCTCCTCCGCCTTAAATTTGACGAGCTGCCGTTACCGTGCCCCGGCTAAAGGTATCATCTCTTGGAAATCCACGCATCTTACTTAAGGGAGTCGAGGAGCTCGTCGCTCCCAAAGGAGAGAGATTTTGTTTTGGTTTAGGATGTCGGATGAAAATATTTGGAAAAAAAATAAGTGATTAGTGGAGGACGGTTATACTGACGTGTGCACGCCTGTAAAAAATTATCGAGCTGTACGTTTAAGATTAGGGCATTTAATTGAATGTTGTACTTGGATTTTTAAAAAGTGATCAGTAAGCGCCTAGAAGCTTTTGTTTTTCAATCAGTTGAAAAAATCAGTTGAAACGCCGGTTTTCACTTAGGTAGGGTAATTTAATTTATATGTAAATGTTTGAAAATATTCTTAATATACAAAACTCACTTCCCTGGTATTAACAGCGAGAGTGAAGCGTTCTCAGTGCTTAACATGATACATTTAAGGCATGAATGATAAGTTTAATTAAGTTTATTTTCAATAACGGGATGTAGAAAGCATAAAAGCCGTTTTAGGTAGCTGCTTTTATCAGTGATCTGTAGATCCTTAGAATACTTGTGCAGTATCCCAAAGAATGAGAATTTTAAAATTCCTATTAATGGAACCAATTATTTGAGTCTGTTACTTCTCTTTTATCTACAATGTTACAGTTGATATGTATGTGCTGGTTGACTCTTTTAAAAATAAAGGGACTAGGGGTTTCCCTGGTGGCGCAGTGGTTGGGAGTCTGCCTGCCGATGCAGGGGACACGGGTTCGTGCTCCGGTCCGGGAAGATCCCACATGCCGCGGAGCGGCTAGGCCCGTGAGCCATGGCCGCTGAGCCTGCGCGTCGGGAGCCTGTGCTCTGCAACGGGAGAGGCCACAGCAGTGAGAGGCCAGCGTACCGCAAAAAAATAAATAAATAAAAATTAAAAATATAAAAATAAAGGGAGTAGTGTAACCTTTTACATTCCTGAATTTTCTAGCCATTCATCCTGCAGTTCCAATCTATCTATACACAGACTAATCTTCCTTTAATATGTGGGTTCTTTAAGAACTCTATTCAGTGCCTTGATTTTACACAGACTGTGATCTCAATATAGTTTAGCCTTGAATACCCATCACTAACTTGACATTACTATATATTACTTGTCTCATTACTATCCTGTTGCGTCTGTATCTGAGCTCAACTCATTTCTGCCCAGAATGCGTTATCACTTCTACACTTTACCTTCCCCTCTGTTAGGCACTTTTCCCTGATCTACTTCTCCTTTTCTACTTCCTCACCAGTGTCACCAGAATTCAGAACGGCTCACCAGACTAATCATTCCTTTTTGTCTACCTTTAGGATCTTTGAGTTTCTGAAAGATCCCAGATCGATCCTGGACCAGTGGCAGTTCCTTGCCCATGAACCAATAGATTTATATATTTAAGGAATTTACGTAGCTGAGTAATATTTCTAAGAAGCATTATGTATCAGATACAGGCTTAGATATGCTGTTGTTTTTGTTTTTCATATAAAGCTGTCTATAGCTTTTGCTTGAGACAGTTATCCAAAAAAGCACAGGCTAGTTGATGAGTCTTGGGTTTTAATATTTGATATTGTTTTCAGTTGTTCTAAGTAGCAACACGATCTCCTGTTAAAAAATCTTTCTTCCTTTTGAATAGGGGAATACCAAATATGATATCTTCATTTATTTATTGTAAGCTTTGAGCTTTCTGAGAGCAGGGGCCCTGTTTTGTTTATCATTGTATCTGTAGGGCTTTACTCAGTGCCTGGTATACTCAGTAAATGCTTAAATTGATCTTGATAAATCCACACCTAAAATTACCCACTTTGATATGTGCTTGTAAGATTCCTCTGCTTTCGTTAAGAAGTGGACGACCCTTGTAAATCAGCAAAGACAAAGGACTTAGTAGAACGTGTATATCTTTTTGGGACTACCTCATTCAGTTATTCAGTAAATAAGCATTAGTGCTTACAACGAGAGACATAGAGCTAGATGTTGAAGGAAATGCAGAAATGCACTGTATTATAAATATTTCCATTGTGTTTGATAGCAAAATCTCCTTTGAAGAGAATTCAAGATAGTGTTCTAGTTTGTGCCTCTTCCCCTCTTTATATCTAGGAATTTGACTAAGGCTGTTTTCTTCACCAAGGGTATAATCCTCTTAGCTGTTTGGATGTTATAAATTTGTTTTTGGTTGCTCAGAATCATCTGTATTTTCTTGTTGGTTAGTAATTGTCTAAATATTTCTCTTGAAATTCTGTCATTGTGTTTATCTTCGCGGCCTTTAAGGAAAACCTAGGTATACTTTTCCCAAGGAACTGTGTTATGCTGCCCCCACCAGGCCATTTTGATATCTTTTATTAGAATTTAGTGCTGTGAACTAGAAATGCTATTGCTTCTTCTAGTTTTCTTGAGTGTTGGGGGTTAAAACAACAAAGTCGTAACTTGCAGGTTGTAATTTTGAACTTAGACAATGTTTTATCAGAGTGCTTCTACAATGGTAGACGAGTGTATTGAAATAATACACAAAAACCAAGTGTTTTTTCATTTTGATTTTTCAAAAACTTTAAGTGTAGTGTAAAAATGAAGGGAATTTTTCCGGAAAGTCTTTATCCAAGTGCTGTGATATCCACAGTAAAATTTATTGCCTTCAGACTTTAGTGTTTTTTGAAGGGATGCCATTGAAAAAGTTATTCAGCCCAGGGAAAGAGAAATCAATTTGCTACTGGCACTGTGATTCCCCATGACACCTAGTGTCTTCTACAGTTTTTACTGAACACATATCTAAGTATTACGTGTACAGGTACTATAGAAGATAAAAAGCAGAATAAACTATAGTTCTTAAACACCAGGAATTTACAATCTAGTTTGAGAAATAGGGTACATGTACTTATCAAGAATTAAGTAACAGAGTAAACAGTGTCACAGCAGATTAAGTGATTAAGTGCCAAATTAATTAATATTCTGTAAATCCCCAGACAGGTTGTTATGATGCCTAGAAGTACTTTGAGGGTATTGGGTGGTTCTCTTATACCCTCACAAGCTACTGTTGGGGTTTCTTATATATATCTTGGTAACCATGCTTACGTTTCCAAGAGGTACAACAGTCGGGGATTCTAGTCAGTTGTATTTGTCTTTATTAGTGGACAATGTCTGATTGGAGTCATAGAATCTTCAAGGTGGAAGGAACCATAGAAATCATATGGCCCAGCCTTTAACTGAAGGCAAGCTCAGCCTGGACACTGGCATTAAGGTGAATTTGGATAATGACTTTTTGGTGGTGGCATTTAAAAAAGAAAATGGGGAGAAATTCTTGGGAGAGTTGCCTTTCTTCCTCTTTAGGTTATAACTTACACTATCATGTCATAATCTCTTAGACATGGATTGGCAAGAAGGGATTTCACTGTGAGGACTGTTTATACCAACAGTGTTAATATCACTGAGAGACAAAAGGCAAGTAAAACAAACCAGAAACCCAGACCATATGTACCAAACAACCATGTAAAATAATGCTTAGTATTTGGCAGTAACTAATTAGGGCTTGTATTCTAGTGTTTCTGTTGATTCTGCGGTATCAGGTGATTTGTGTCTGCTTGAATTCCTTTGGTGATGCTAGTTCTGGACCTCAGGAGCTTATTTCATTGCTGGATAGTTCTAGTTCTCGGTCCTTACGCTGAGCCAGGTTTATGATGTAGCTTCCCACATGTATTGACTTTGCCAGGAATAGTGCTGCAAAAGGCTATTCCTTTGTCTTCTGGCCAAACTACTCCAGTTACTTAAAATCTTCTTATGGCATGACATCTAGGTCTCTTGCTTTTCTTATCCGATTCGTTAGTGTGTACCTCTTACAGTGTGTGGTCGGAAACAAATGTAGTCAAGGCAGAGAAGAGATGTGGAAGGGGGAGATGGGGAAATGAACTCAGTGCCAGCAAAGACACTATGCAGCTGCTACTGCACACATGGAGGGGTTTTTCTGGTTTTTTTTAAGTTCTTAAATCTGAAAGAGTGGCGAAACTAAGGCAAAATAGCTTTACTGAGGGTCACAAAGCTGGAATTTAAACAGTCTTCCCAGTTCTTAAACTGTGTGCTTTTTATTACTACCTGGATCCAAACAGTTGACTGCTGCTGCAGCCCGATTGTATTAACTGTTCTGGTGGCTGCATCCACTGCTGGCTCTTGAAACTTGGAATCAACTGAAGTCCCTAGACATAAATGTAATCAGCTGGCCCAGACACATCACCTGGAAGAAGGCAGTTTAATGTAGTGTTTTAAAATTTAAATTTAATTCTGACATGTCCTTGTTTCAGATCTTTTAAGTGGTTTCTTACTGCTTTAAGATAACTTGACTTAAAAAGCCCTGCAGAATCTGTTTCCCTAGCCTTCCAGCCTGTCCTCCCCTCTGTTCTCTCCATTCTTGGTCATTGCTGTATTATGCTCTTGGTCAAAAGGTGCCAACAGGCCATGCTACACTGTCTTGGGCCAGTGACTCTGAGTTTTACTCTTTCATTTTGGATTCTCGAGAACAGTTTTTACGATCATGGATGTCAGAAAGTAATAGTGGTGTGAGGTGTTGCACAAGTGTTGAGGAAGAGCATCCTGCTGGACATTGAAATGCAGGTGTCAGGGAGCTGAACTCCTTGGAGTAACGGCTCTGCAATCTCCAGGGGCAGGTATTTTATCAAGCCTTAAAACTGTATCAGGGGCTTCCCTGGTGGCACAGTGGTTGAGAGTCCGCCTGCCGATGCAGGGGACATGGGTTCGTGCCCCGGTCCGGGAGGATCCCACATGCTGCGGAGCGGCTGCACCCGTGAGCCATGGCCGCTGGGCCTGCGCGTCCGGAGCCTGTGCTCTGCAATGGGAGAGGCCACAACGGTGAGAGGCTCGCGTACCGCAAAAAAAAAAACTGTATCAGTATGTGCACCTCTGACTTCAAACTGACCCCAAAGAATATTGAAGGTATAGACAGCTTTGTCTTGTGTTGAGAATTGTGAAAGTTCCCACTGGGGATGGGACAGTAAGCAACTGTATTCAAACAGTGAGACTGTTTGAAATGAATAAGCAATTACCAACTGTGGATACTTTTTTTGTGTGTGTGTGGATACTTTTATAGATACTTTGAAGCATGATTATACTAGTGGTGATTACAATGAAATTACTGACTTGTTGGGTTTTTTTAAGTGTTAATCTGTTCATTTATACAGTCAAAAAGTACCTATTGGCTCAAGTGGTTTAACTCAAATTTGTGTTATGTGGTGCTCAGACAGCTTCAAAGCTTGCAGAAAGTTGCCCTGTAGTTGAGCAAAAGTTCAGACCTAGTTAGATTAAGTTAAACCTGATAATAGTTGAAATTAGGTTAATTATAGTTAGAATTCGACTTCCTATTACTATATTCTTATGTTTTGTTACAGACTGAAACCCCAGGGTAGTTCAGGATCTTCTTGATAATTATAACTGTTCCACCAAGATGTTAACATTTTTTCTTTCTGTGTCACATAGAAGGTATACATGCCAGTCATTTTTAAAAATTAATTAATTAATTTATTTTTGGCTGCGTTTGGTCCTCGTTGCTGCTCGCGGGCTCTCAGGCCACTCCCTGTTGCGGTGAGCTGGCCTCTCATTGCAGTGGCTTCTCTTGTTGTGGACCACGGGCACCAGGAGCGTGGGCTTCAGTAGTTGTGGCACGCAGGCTCAGTAGTTGTGGCTCTCAGGGCTCCAGAGCGCAGGCTCAGCAGTTGTGGCGCACAGGCCTAGTTGCTCTGTGGCATGTGGGATCCTCCGGGACCAGGGCTCGAACTTGTGTCCCCCACATTGGCAGGCGGATTCCCAACCACTGCGCCACCAGGGAAGCCCCATGCCAGTAATTTGAATAGAACCTTTCACATTTCAATTTGGGGCAGGCTTCTTCAAGGCTCCTTTAGGTAAATATGAGTCTCTTTTCTATATATCCTTCAATCCAGTGGACAAGTGGAGTGCACTTAATGCTATTTTACCTTCCTTCTCTAGATAATTGACACACCCAGGAGGTAGGCACTTTTTCCTTACTCTGGATCAGCTGTACATAGATGCATATTTGGGGCAGTTAATGGTCTGCCAACATGAAATTTTCATAACTCTACTCAGGAGAAAGAGACCAAAGTCAGTGATGGGAGGGAGGATGCAAGGGGTGGTGGTAGTTCTACCCACTTTACAAGATCAGGATTATCTACAAAAAATAAAGCCCCTTATCACTTCCCTGATCCACCTAGTTACTTACAGATTGCTGCTTGGCCGCCCCCCCCCCCCCATTTCCAGTTTAGTTGGTCTGAGGTGAGGTCTCAGAAGTTGCACTTGTAGCAAATTCCCAGGTCCTCTTAGAAACTGAGTCATTCTCTGATACTTGGTTTTTGGAAACTGCTAGATAGGTACACATGTTCTCCTTCAGAACAAGAGTCTGCTAAATGAAGGACAGAAAGTGATTTCCCTTTGCCTCTACCTTTGCAACAAATTTTACTTGTATTTTCACATGTGGCTTTTAAAGAATTAAAATGGTTTCTCAAAGAATTGAAACATATACAGTAGTCTGACCCGTTCAGGTTTACGTTGTTTCTTGCTTATCTTTGATTTTTTTGCAGATAGAGCTGCCATTATGGCTGAAGTTAGTGGAAAACAAGAAGCTACCTCTGTAGGACTGTAAAATGAGAGCAGTAGTCAGACTTAACCCGTAGAGACAAGATTAATGATGACCTCAAAGTTTAAATTGGTGTCTGTATCTATAAGCAACCTTCCTGTAGTACCATCATGGATAATTTTACGGTCATACAGTCTAGTTCTACTTTCTTTGTGTTCATTTCTCATGTTTGTGTAGATAGACTATAACAGTAGAATGAATACGAGTATATAGTGCTCCTGTGTTATTAGAATATATTGGTCATGAATTCTTTGAGTACTGACTTATAAACCAACTTGTGGTTCTTTGTCTCACAGGTATTTCATGCATGGGGTTTGTAAGGAAGGAGATAACTGTCGATACTCACATGACCTCTCTGACAGTCCATATGGTGTAGTGTGCAAGTATTTTCAGCGAGGGTACTGTATTTACGGAGACCGCTGCAGGTAAGAATTTGTTTCCAATTCAGTTTTGTTCAGGGGTGGATGGAGAGGTTGGCAGAAAAAAATGAGAGGAAAATACATAATTCCAACAACTTTGTAAATAATAGATTTAAAATAGTCCTTTTTTTTTTTTTTTTTGCCATGCCTCGCAGCTTGCAGGATCTTAGTTCCCCAACCGGCGATTGAACCCGGGTCATGGCAGTGAACGCACCAAGTCCTAACCGCTGGATGGCCAGCAAATTCCCTAAAATAGTACTTTAAAAAGTGCTCATTAGAAATGTTAGCACACTGACATCTCTCTCTTGGAGGGAATGTATTACATTTAAAAAATGAGTTTATAATACAGTCCTAAATTTAAATAGTGCCTGAGGAGCAACTTAGGAGCAAACCTAGGAATAGGGTGTGGTGAAGGCATGTTTGTTAATGGCATCTCCTCTTAAAGACCAAGAATAAGGTTCATATTTGACCAGTTGGGACTAGTTTCAGTTCTCTATTAGTATGAATTATGGAGAGAAAATGAGATCATAGGCATTTGGAACAGTGTATTAGGTTACTAGTTAAGAGGGCTTCTCATTCCAACTAAACTTTCATAAACCACTTGAGCTCGCAAGACTAAATTTTAAGCCAAGATTTACAGAAAATGCTTCCGAACAGTTTCTAGTTATCTATCTCAGAACGTGGAAAATCAAGAGGGATTAGTTATTAAGTAATCTCTATAATCATTCATTGAATTGGTATCATAATCCTGTTAAATTGCAATTCAGCAGTAGTGGGTTCTGTGGGTTCTGCTAGCAATTGGGTAGAGCTTTGCTTCTCTTTTTCTTTTTGGCCGCACTGCGCGGCACGTGGGATCTTAGTTCCCTGATCAGGGAACAAACCCATACCCCCTGCAGTGGAAGTGCTGAGACCTAACCCTGGACCACCAGGGAAGTCCCAGTTAGAGCTTTTCTTTATCTTCTCAGTTTAGAAAATATCTAAGTGTATTAGTTATCTATTGATGTTAAACAAGTTACCCTGAAATTCAGCAGCTTGAAAATCGTAAACATTTATTATCTCATAGTTTCTGGAGTCTGGAATCTTGGCGTGGCTTAGCTGAGTGGGTGGTTCTAGCTTGGAGACTCTCAAGAGATTGCAGCCAAGATTTCAGCCAGAGCTGCCATCATCTGAAGTCTCAATGGGGGCCGGAAGACCACTTGGAAGGTGGCTCACTCACACATCTGTTGGTGGGAGGCCTTAGTTCCTCGCCTCGTGGACATTTCCCTAGGGCTGCTTTAGTGTCCTGACACTAACTTGTCCCCAGAGTAAGTGATTCAAGAGAGACAGCAAGGACGAAGCCACAATACCTTTTTATGATCTAGTCTCAGAAGTCACACACTGTCACTTCCACTATATTCTGTTTATTACAAGCGAGTCACTAAGTCCAGCCCACTTTCAAGGGGAAAGAAATTGGCCTCCACCTGTTGAAAGGGGGAGGACTGTTAAAGAATTTTGGGCATATTTTATTTTATATATTTTAAGATTTTTTAAAAAATTTATTTAAAAATTTCTTTTTGGCTGTGTTGGGTCTTCGTTGCTGTGCGCGCTTTCTCTAGTTGCAGTGAGCGGGGGCTACTCTTTATTGCGGTGTGCTGGCTTGTCATTATGGTGGCTTTTCTTGTTGTGGAGCACGGGCTCTAGGCACGTGGGCTTCAGTAGTTGTGGCATGACGGCTCAGTAGTTGTGGCTTGTGGGCTCTAGAGCGCAGGCTCAGTAGTTGTGACACACAGGCTTAGTTGTTCCGCAGCATGTGAGATCTTCCCGGACCAGGGCTCTAACCCGTGTCCCCTGCATTGGCAGGCATATTCTTAACCACTGCGCCACCAGGGAAGTCCCAGGCATACTTTAAATGATCACACTAGGTAAGATATTTTGACAGTGTCATAGCCAATTTTAGCATCCTGTTATCAGAAAAGAATTGTGTCAGCTATTGGGTTCAAATGCTTAGAGTTCAAAAGACTAAGAAATTATTGACGGGTGGGATATTGATGTTAGGCTATCTCACATCTGTTTTACTTAGGAAATCTAGTAAGGGTAGAGAAGAAATACAAGATTCTTTCCATGTGACTGTAGGAAGGATCCCAGAAATGGAACCCCTGGTATCTGAGTTTAGTGGTCATTTTGCTCTCTGCTGATTTTTTTCATTGCAATATTGCTAGAAGGAAAAAACTGATACGACACTCCTCAAAAAAAAACCCCAAACTAAAAAACCCAGATATGTCTTTTGTAGTCAGTCACAATATTAAAAAGGGCAATAGGTGTTAGAAATCCATCCCACTGTGAATGAGCGATTCTTTGTAGTAGGATGGTCTCTGCAAGATTTTTTTAAAAAAAATCTTTATTGGAGTATAATTGCTTCACAATACTGTGTTAGTTTCTGTTGCATAACAAAGAGAATCAGCCATATGTATACACATGTCCCCATATCCCCTCCCTCTTAGCCTCCCTCACACCCTCCCTATCCCACCCCTCTAGGTTATCACAAAGCACCAAGCAGATCTCGCTGTGCTAAGCTGCTGCTTCCCACCAGCCAACTATTTTACATTTGGTGGTGTATATATGTCCATGCTACTCTCACTTTGCCCCAACTTTGCCCTCCCACCCTATCCATGTCCTCAAGTCCATTTTCTATGTCTACATCTTTATTTCTCTCCTGCAACTAGGTTCATTAGTACCTTTTTTTTTTTTAGATTCCATATATATGCGTTAGCATACGGTATTTGTTTTTCTCTTTCTGACTTAACTTCACTCTGTATGACACACTCTAGGTGGATCCACCTCACTACAAATAACTCAGTTTTTTTTAACGGCTGAGTAATATTCCACTGTATATATGTGCCACATCTTCTTTATCCATTCATCTGTTGGTGGACAGTTAGGTTGGTTCCATGTCCTGGCTATTGTAAATAGTGCTGCAATGAACATTGTGGTGCATGTCTCTTTGAATTTTGGTTTTCTCAGGGTATATGCCCCGTAGTGTGATTGCTGGGTCATATGGTAGTTCCAGTTTTAGTTTTTTAAGGAACCTCCATACTGTTCTCCTTGGTGGTTGTATCAATTTACATTCCCACCAATAGTGCAGGAGGGTTCCCTTTTCACCATACCCTTTCCAGCATTTATTGTTTCTAGGTTTTTTTTTTTTTTCCTAGATTTTTTGATGATGGCCATTCTGACTGGTGTGAGGTGATACCTCATTGTAGTTTTGATTTGCATTTCTCTAATAATTAGTGATGTTGAGCATCTTTTCATGTGTCTCTTGGCTATCTGTACATCTTCCTTGGTGAAATGTCTATTTAGGTCTTCCGCTCATTTTTAAACTGGATTGTTTGTTTTTTGATATTGAGCTGTTTGTATATTTTGGAGATTAATCCTTTGTCTGTTGTTTCATTTGCAAATATTTTCTCCCATTCTGAGGGTTGTCTTTTCGTCTTGTTTATGGTTTCCTTTGCTGTGCAAAGCTTTTAAGTTTAATTAAGACCCATTTGTTTATTTTTGGTTTTATTTCCCGAACTCTAGGAGGTGGGTCAAAAAAGATCTTGCTGTGGTTTATGTCAAAGCGTGTTTTTCCTATGTTTTCCTCTAAGAGTTTTATAGTGTTTGGTCTTATATTAAGTCTTTAATCCATTTGTAGTTTATTTTTGTGTATGGTGTTAGGTAGTGTTCTAATTTCATTCTTTCACATGTCCAGTTTTCCCAGCACCACTTATTGAAGAGGCCGTCTTTTCTCCATTCTATGTTCTTGCCTCCTTTATTGTAAATTAGGTGCCCATGTGTGTGTGGGTTTATCTCTGGGCATTCTATCTTGTACCATTGATCTATATTTCTGTTTTTGTGCCAGTACCATACTGTCTTGATTACTGTAGCTTTGTGGTATAGTTTGAAGTCAGGGAGCCTTATTCTTCCAACTCCATTTTTCTTTCTCAAGATTGCTTTGGCTAGTATAGTCATTTTCCATATGTGTTTGTGTTTCCATATGAATTGTAAAATTTTTTGTTCTAATTCTGTGAAGAATGCCATTGGTAGTTTGATAGGGATTGCATTGAATCTGTAGATTGCTTTGGCTAGTATAGTCATTTTCACAATATTGATTCTTCCAATGCAAGAACATGGTATATTTCTCCATCTCTTTCTGTCATCTTTGATTTCTTTCATCAGTATTTTATAGTTTTCTGAGTACAGGTCTTTCACCTCCTTAGGCAGGTTTATTCCTAGGTATTTTATTCTTTTTGTTGCAGTGGTAAATGGGAGTGTTTCCTTAATTTCTCTTTCTGATTTTTCATTGTTGGTGTATAGGAATGCCAGAGATTTCTGTGTCTTAATTTTGTATCCTGCAACCTTACCAAATTCATTGATTAGTTCTAGTAGTTTTCTGGTGGCATCTTTAGGATTCTCTATGTATAGTATCATGTCATCAGCAAACAGTGACAGTTTTATTTCTTTTCCAATTTGTATTCCTTTTATTTCTTTTTCTTCTATTGCTATGGCTAGGACTTCCGAAACTATGTTGAATAAGAATGGCGAGAGTGGACATCCTTGTCTTGTTCCTGATCTTAGTGGAAATGCTTTCAGTTTTTCACCATTGAGTATGATGCTTGCTGTGGGTTTGTCATATGTGTCTTTTATTATGTTGAGGTAGGTTCCCTCTTTGCCCATTTTCTGGAGAGTTTTTATCATAAATGGGTGTTGAATTTTGTCAAAAGCTTTTTCTGCATCTATTGAGATGATTATATGGTTTTTATTCCTTAATTTGTTAATGTGGTGTATCACATTGATTGATTTGCATATATTGAAGAATCCTTGCATCCCTGGGGTAAATCCCACTTGTTCATAGTGTGTGATCCTTTTAATGTGTTGTTGGATTCTGTTTTCTAGTATTTTCTTCAGGATTTTTGCATCTGTGTTCATCAGTGATATTGGTCTATAATTTTCTTTTTTTGTGATATCTTTTTCTGGTTTTGGTATCAGGATGATGGTGGCTTCGTAGAAGGAATTTGGGAGTGTTTCTCCCTCTGCAGTTTTTTTGGAAGAGTTTGAGAAGGATCTCTACATGTTTGATAGAATTCGCCTGTGAGGCCGTCTGGCCCTGGACTTTCGTTTGTTAGAAGATTTTAAGTTACAGTTTCAATTTCATTACTTGTGATAGATCTGTTTATCTTTTCTAATTCTTCCTGGGTCAGTCTTGGAAAATTGTACCTTTCCAAGAATTTGTCCATTTCTTCGTGGTTGTCCTTTTTATTGGCATGTAGTTGTTTGTAGTATTCTCTTATAATCCTTTGTATTTCTGCACTGTCAGTTGTGATTTCTCCTTTTTCATTTCCAATTTTATTGATTTGCGTCCTCTCCCTTTTCTTCTTGATGAGTCTGGCTAAGGTTTTTCAATTTTGTTTATCTTCTCAAAGAACCAACTCTTAGTTTTATTGATATTTACTACTGTTTTCTTCATTTCTATTTCATTTATTTCTGCTCTGATCTTTATGATTTCTTCTACTGACTTTGGGTTTTCTTTGTTCTTCTTTGTCTAGTTGTTTTAAGTGTAGGGTTAGATTGTTTATTTGAGATTTTTCTTGTTTTTTGAGGTGAGATTGAATTGCTATAAATTTCCCTCTTAGAACTGCTTTTGCTATGTCCCATAGGTTTTGGGTCGTGGTGTTTTCGTTGTCATTTGTTTCTATGTATTTTTTAATTTCTTTGATTTCTTCAGTGATCTCTTGGTTATTTAGTAGCGCACTGTTTAGCCTCCATGTTTTTTGGGGGGTTTTTTTTGCAGTACGCGGGCCTCTCACTGTTGTGGCCTCTCCCGTTGTGGAGCACAGGCTCCGGACACGCAGGCCCAGCGGCCATGGCTCACGGGCCCAGCCGCTCCACGGCATGTGCTGTCTTCCGGGATTGAGGCATGAACCTGTGTCCCCTGCATCGGCAGGTGGACTCTCAACCACTGCGCCACCAGGGAAGCCCGCCTCCATGTATTTTTGTTTTTTACAGTTTTTTTCTTGTAATTGATTTCCAGTCTCATAGCGTTGTGGTCAGAAAAGATGCTTGATATGATTTGAGTTTTGTTAAATTTTCCGAGGCTTGATTTGTGACCCAAGATGTGATCTATCCTGGAGAATGTTCCATGTGCACTTGAGAAGAAAGTATATTCTGCCACTTTTGGGTGGATAAATATCAATTAGATCTGCCTGGTCTGTTGTGTCATTTAAAGCTTGTGTTTCCTTATTTATTTTCTGTTTGGATAATCTGTCCATTGGTGTAAGTGGGGTGCTAAAGTCCCCTACTATTACTGTGTTACTTTCGATTTCTTTCATGGTTGTTAGCATTTGCCTTATGTATTGAGGTGCTCCTATGTTGGGTGCATAAACATTTATAATTGTTACATCTTCTTGGATTGATCCTTTGATCATTCTGTGGTGTCCCTCCTTATCTCTTGTAACAGTCTTTATTTTAAAGTCTATTTTATCTGATACAAGTATTGCTACTCCAGCTTTCTTTTGATTTCCATTTGCATGGAATATCTTTTTCCATCCCTTCACTTTCAGTCTGTACGTGTCCCTAGGTCTGAAGTGGGTCTCTTGTAGACAGCATATATATGGGTCTTGTTTTTGTATCCATTCAGCCAGTCTATGTTTTTTGGTTGGGGCATTTAATCCATTCACATTCAAGGATATTATCGATATGTATGTTCCTATTACCATTTTCTTAATCATTTTGGGTTTGTTTTTGTGGGTCTTTTTCTTTTGTGTTTCCCGCTTAGAGAAGTTTCTTTAGCATTTGTTGTAAAGCTGGTTTGGTGGTGCTGAATTCTTTTAGCTTTTGCTTTTCCGAAAAGCTTTTGACTTCTCCATCAAATCTGAATGAGATCCTTGCTGGTTAGAGTTATCTTGGTTGTAGGTTTTTCTCTTTCATCACTTTAAGTATATCCTGCCCCTCCCTTTTGGCCTGAAGAGTTCCCGCTGAAAAATCAGCTGGTAACCTTATGGGGATTCCTTTGTATGTTATTTTTTGTTTTCCCTTGCTGCTTTTAATATTTTTTCTTTGAATTTAATTTTTGTTAGTTTGATTAATATGTGTCTTGGTGTGTTCTTCCTAGGATTTGTCCTGTATGGGACTCTCTGTGCTTCCTGGACTTGGGTGACTATTTCCTTTCCTATGTTAGGGAAGTTTTCAACTATAATCTCTTCAAATATTTTCTCAGACCCGTTCTCTTTCTCTTCTTCTTTTGGGACCCCTATAATTCGAATGTTGGTGCTTTTAGTGTTGTCCCAGAGGTCTCTGAGATTGTCTTCAATTCTTTTCATTCTTTTTTCTTTATTCTGCTCCTCGGAAGTTATTTGTACCATTTTGTCTTCCAGCTCACTTATTCGTTCTTCTGCCTCAGTTATCTGTTACTGATTCCTTTTAGTGTATGTTTCATTTCATTTATTGTGTTGTTCATCTCTGTTTGTTCTTCTAGATCTTTGTTAAACATTTCTTGTATTTTCTCAATCTGTGCCACCATTCTGTTTCTGAGATTCTGGATCATCTTTGCTATCATTACTCTGAATTCTTTTTCAGGTAGATTGCCTATTTCCTCTTCATTTATTTGGTCCTGTACGTTTTTACCTTGCTTCTTCATCTGTGATATATTTTTTTGCTCTCTCTCTCTCTCCCTCTCTCCTTTTTTTTTTTTTTTTTTTGAGTGGGATTATGTTCCTGTCTTACTGGTTGTTTGGCCTGAGGCTTCCAACACTGGGGTTTGTAGGCTATTGGGTAGAGCTGGGTTTTGTTGCTGAGGTGAGAGACTCCGAGAGGCCTCACTCCGATGAATATTCCCTGGGGTTTGAGTTTCTCTGTTAGTACAGTGGTTCAGACTTGGAACTCCCACCACAGGAGCTTCACCCCGACTCCGGGCTTGTGAACCAAGATGCCACAAGCTGCCTGGGGTGGCAAAAAAAAAGAAAAAACCCAATAATATAGTAAAAAATAAAATTAGCCTAGGAAATTAGCAGATATTTTAGGAAGAATATAGAAATAAAATATAGATGAGTCAACAACCAGAAGGTGCATCAGTATCACAATAGTAAAAAAAAAAGGAGGAAGGAAATGAAAAAGTTGGGGGCAGGGGAGAAAGGCCTTAGCTGTGGAGAGTGGGACCCAAGCAAGGGCAAGGTTTGGGCAGTGGGTGGGGCCAGTGCTCAGGACCCACAGTGCTGGAAAAGGCCTTGGGGACTGTGGGGGCTGGGGCTTCGGCTCAAGGAGCAGAGGTTGGTCTCAGAGGGCCGGGAACCTCACCTGGGAGCCCAGCAGGCTTCCTGGGCTTGAGTAGGCGGGGCAACGCCCTCCCCTCCTCCTGGAGGGCCCCTCCCGCCTGCCTCTCCTGATCTCCCTGCCCGCAGGGGCACCCATCCTGTCTGGCCTCCACTTCTCCTGCCGTCAGTCTCCCTATGTCCTACCGGTTCACTTTGGGGTTCCTCCTGTCTCCTTGGGTGTCAGAGTTCACCACCAGCGGCCAGCAGGTGTCCTAGTTGTGGGGAGACGCTAACTCTGCGTCTTCCCACACTGCCATCTTGACTCCACCTCCTCTGCAGGATTTTTAAACCAACGTAATTCCTTGACTAGGCAGTCAGTTGAGAATCCTTGTAAACTATAGGGAGAGAGGAATTGAATGTAAGCAAGAGTGGACACGGGGCTCTAAGGTGTGCAGCAGAGAGACTTGGAGAATAATATACTGTGTGATAGATTGTGGAAAATTATGGCTGTTAACAGATGAGCCTCTTATTTCAGAAGAGGTACTCATATGATTGGACCATAGAGGTGAAATAACTGGGAAATAAGGGGGTAAATTGAAGAAATCCGAGCTAAGGCCTAGGCTCCGTGTGTTAATCAGCAGTTTTCTCTTTAGTAAGGGTATACAGCTCCGTTTTTGGGGAATGATCCTAATTGAGCTGGGTTTAGTGCTCTTAGGGTAAAGTGAAAGGAGTTAGAGAAACCTACATCCCAATAGTCTACCTGAAAGGAAAGTTTGGTGATAATTGTTTGGGACAGGCTGATATAGGTGACTATTAAGAGCTTGATTATAGATTAGCTAAGGAAGGAATCTCATGGAGTGGCTTGTCCCAAGATCCAAGACTGACTGTTTCCTCATTAAAATTGTACTTGGGGGCTTAAGCCTACTTTTCACTCTTACTATGTAGAGATCTTTTTATGCAACTTGGCCAATGCCCAGGGATTTTGAGTAGTTTAACTCCTCATGAAGGGACTAGTTTATAATGAAATGATATCCTAGTTCCAACAGGTCAGAAGTGTTGCTGCATCTGTGTTGCAGAAGTGTTGCTGTATCCGTATTGCAGAAGTATTGCTGCATCCGTGTTGCATAATGGGGTGCTGTTATTTAGTGATGCCAGTTCTTTGTTGCTCAGGACTGTTGCAGGAGATCTAGCATCCTTTGCCCCCACTGAGTAAGTGCCATTAGAACTCCTGGGCATTGTTTCTGAACACCCACTTGGGAAAGGGACAGGACTGCCTTGGTTGACAACCATTGTTATGGTAGATCTTGTTTCCTTTGGAGTGACCATGAGGCATGCGGGATCTTAGTTCCCTGACCAGGAATTGAACCCATGCTCCCTGCAGTGGAAGCCTGGAGTCCTGACCACTGGACTACCAGGGAATTCCCCTTTGGAGGGATTTTTTTTTTTTTTTTTTTTTGCCCTATAGACCTACCAAATCCCATAAGTTAAAATCTTTAAAGGCAGATATCAAAGCTCAGAATGATTGGGGGTGGGGAGTTGCAAGCCAACCAGAGGGAGGAGTGTCTGTCTTTTGTGTAGAGGTAGAAGAAAAATGGATTAAACTTCCTTAGATAGAAACTGATACTGTATCAAAGTATTCTTTGCAAGATGTGAAAGAAAAACTCAATATTAGTTTCAGTGTTGCCTCAGTATTAACTTACCACTGTGGCTTAAAGGATCAGCAATTCTGTGTTAATTTCTTAAAGAATTAATAACTTTACAAAGCCACTGTCATGGACTGAATCCAGTAGATGTGAGGATTTTCTTTAACGGGGCCTGGAAGACTTTCAGTGTGGGACCAGAGAATTAATATTTGTGGTTGGGCAGGCCATACGGTTTCTTGTAGCACAAAAACAGCCCTAGGTAAATACATAAGCTAATAGATGTGGCTGTGTTCCAATGAAACTTTATTTTGGGACACTGAAATTTTATTTAATTAGTTAATTAATTTAAACATTTCTGAGAGAGAGTTTATTTTATTTTATTTTTTCTTAATTTTGTTTTTGGCCATGCTGTGTGGCACACGGGATCTTAGTTCCCCGACCAGGGATCAAACCCATGCCCCCTGCATTGGGAGTGCAGAGTCTTAACCACTGGCCCACCCAGGGAAGTCCTTGAAATTTTAATTTCAATTACTTTTCGTGTCATAAAATGATCTTTTTTCCAACTATTTAAAAATGCCAAAACCATTCCTAGCTCCCGTTGGGTTTGACTTGAGGGCCGTAGGGGGCCAGTCCCTTTTCTACGAAGAGTTCATGCTTCACTGAACCATTAGTTTTTAGTAAACTCCTTTCAAAATGGGAGTATTGCTTTTGCCTTTGTCATTTTCTTTCTTGCTTTTTTCTTTCTTATTTGTGCCCTACCTTTCCTAGTGCTTACTCACAAAATTTTACTTCAGAAGCGTATTTTATATAGATACATTCTGCACTATTTACAAGTGTGAACTTTCTTGCTAATATTCTGTGCTTTCAAAATTTTTATTTATACCTTATTGATTCCTTGATAAATTTTCCTTAAAACCAAAATGCACTCCTTTCAAAAACTTGGTAGTATTTGCAATTTGATAGATGGTGATAAGCATTCGAGTCCTATCTTTTAAGTAGTTTTTTGAGTCATTTACCCTGAAATTCTTGAAATGAATATGGCAAAGGAGAAAGAAAGAGAACTAAAATATGGGTGTCATATCTATTTCTTAGACCCTTTATGTATCTTGACATTTAGTTTTATTTAATCCTTTAAAACTTTCCCAAAGCCCTGAAGGCTTTCTCTATTGGTGAAGCTGGCATTTTAAATTCGAGCCTGTCTTAATTCTGAAACCCGGGTTCTTTTCTAACTTAAAGGCGGTGAAAGCAGTTAAAATGTGAGGATCTGGGGATAGATTTCTAAGGTTCCTTAAGGCTCTGAAACAAACTTCAGAGCAGTGCTGTTTAATAGAACTTTGTGTGATAGGGTGAATGCCCAAAAAGGTGACCCCCTAGCTACGTGTGACTACTTATTGAACACTTGAAAACGTAGCTAGTGCCAGGACCAAGGAACTGAGTTTTAAATGTTATTTAAGTATAAACAGCTAGATACGGCTAATGGCTGCTCTCTTTTACAGGGTGGCTTTGGAGTCACATTAGACCTAGAGCACTACTTACACGTCATCTATAAAACGAAAGAGTACTTTCTCAGAGTTTTTTGATGATGAAGTGAGGTGGTGCAAGTGAAAGAGCATATTTTCAGCTGGCATAATTCCAGTCTGTGGGATAAGTGCACTGGGTTTTGTAGCTGATATCAGGATACTCAAATTACTTGTACTGCAAAGCAGAGTAGGTTACCTAATGCTTAGGAGTAGGAAATAGGAAGATTTGAGATAATATAAGGATAAAGACCAGCTCAGCAAATGTTTGCCATAAGCTAAAGGACAGTCTTTAGTTAAAGTGTTACCTCTTCCTTAGATGTAAACCCAGACGCCTATAACACAGATGATCCATGCTTAGTACTGCCCAGTTAACTGATTAATTACAACAACTGCTGGATACATACTGTATAACACAGTTTATATACTGCATTCATAATTAATTTATTGTGTCTGGGTGAATCTCTCAGCATAGAATGCTCAAAGAATTGTGAGGATTTTCTCAGGCAGCAAGGTGCTTCTCAAAGGAAATAAACAGTTTTTTTCTGTATTTGGGGATAAGGGTCAATGATAATTTTACAGATGAAAAGCAAGCAGAAGATGCGTAGGGTAAGAATTTAGAAAAGAAAATTAGGTGAATGGATGGATGTGGGAAAAGAAAATACATACTGCATATTTTGTAAATACTATCTCTGCGTTTTAATATTGGGGGAATTTTATGTGTTGGTAAAATGTTTCACATATTTACTTGTTGAATTTGAGTGTCAGCCTTGCTTTCTTAATCAATGTTAATTTTGGCTGCACAATCTCTTTAGCAGACTTGCCATGGGAACGGTAGTCAACTGTCTGAAACTCCTAATTAGAGTGGAATTTGAAGGGTAATAGATGTTCTACAGCATGGGTAGGTGAACTATATGGCCTGTAGGGCAAACCTGACCAAAGGCTGTTTTTGTAAAGTTTTACTGGAACACAGCACGCATTGTCATTTAGATAATGCCTATGGCTGCTTTTTTTTTTTTTTTTAATTTTATTTATTTTTGGCTGCGTTGGGTCTTCGTTGCTGCGCGCGGGCTTTCTCTAGTTGTGGCAAGCGGGAGCTACTGTTTGTTGCGGTGCGCGGGCTTCTCACTGCGGTGGCTTCTCTTGTTGCGGAGCACGGGCTCTAGGCACGCAGGCTTCAGTAGTTGCGGCTCACGGGCTCTAGAGCGCAGGCTCAGTAGTTGTGGCGCACGGGCTTAGTTGCTCCACGGCATGTGGGATCTTCCTGGACCAGGGCTCGAACCCGTGTCCCCTGCATTGGCAGGTGGATTCTTAACCACTGCGCCACCAGGAAAGCCCCCTATGGCTACTTTTGAACCACAGCTGCAGGGTTGAATAGTTGTAACATGGGCAATATGACCTGCAGAGCCCCGAATCTGTGTGTATTTGACTCTAAGTTTGCTGACCCCTGGTTCATGGCCTTGCTGCTCACACTGGTCCCTCCCTGGAGCAGCAGCAGTGGCACACGTGAGGGCTGCTTAGACACGCAAAACTCCGGGCTGCACCAGACTTAGAAATTAGGTATCTGCCTTTTAACAGTTTTCCACGTGATTCATAGGCACAGTAGTTTGAAAAGAACCCAAGGACAGGATAGGGAATATATTCCATCTAGAGGCTTCTGGTTAGACAGTGACTGCCGGCTTTTTAAATTTTGTTTTATTTTATTTTTAAGATATGAACACAGCAAGCCATTGAAACAGGAAGAAGCAACTGCTACAGATCTAACTGCAAAGTCACCCCTTGCTGCTTCCTCAAGTCTCTCATCAGTAGTTGGACCGATTGTTGAAATGAATATGGGCGAAGCTGAGTCAAGAAATTCAAACTTTTCAACTGTAGGAGCAGGTTCAGAAGACTGGGTGAACGCCATTGAGTTTGTTCCTGGGCAGCCCTACTGTGGCCGTAGTGAGTATTTTGAAGAATAAAAACAGGTCAGAGGGATAGGGAGTAGTTCATCAATTAGCTGAGTTTTCACAAGCTTCCTGCTTCCAATCTTCATATTTAGTCTAATCTTAATACTCTTAAATTAGGTTACCTAAGACTTAACAGATGGAGTGAAAGAAACTTTTGAATCCCAATAGTAATGAATTTAGAATGTTTTGAAAAACTGAAGCCTCTTGCTCTCCCTTACTTTTTCTTTTTAAACATTTTTCATTTTTGGCTGCATTGGGTCTTCATTGCTGCGCACGGGGGCTACTGTTCATTGTGGTGTGTGGGCTTCTCATTGTGGTGGCTTGTCTTGTTGCGGAGCACGGGCTCTAGCGCACAGACTCAGTAGTTGTGGCGCGCACAGACTCAGTAGTTGTGGCACACACACTTAGTTGCTCCGCAGCATGTGGGATCTTCCCGGACTAGGGATTGAACCTGTGTCCCCTGCATTGGCAGGCGGATTTCTTAACCACAGTGCCACCGGGGAAGTCCCAAGCATCTCTCCTTTAATCAGTACAGTTGCACAAGAAATACGTAAAAAGGTTTTTAAAAAAAATTTTAAAACAAGGCTAATCTTGGAAATGTCAGTATCAGAAGAAATTCATTTTTTCAAGAGTAAGGGAATTAGTTCAATAGACTGCTTTGTAGTTTAACTGAAGTTCTTTTCATTTTTTTTTTTCTTTTCAGTTAGTTTCTCAGTTACCTTATTTATAGTTCATGTATCTGCCTTATCCGTTTTGGACCTTTACCACACTCTTAAACGTTTTCAGCTGCCCCTTCCTCCACTGAAGCACCCCTGCAGGGCTCAGTGACCAAGGAAGAATCAGAGAAGGAGCAAACTGCAGTGGAAACAAAGAAGCAGCTCTGCCCCTATGCTGCGGTGGGAGAGTGCCGATATGGGGAGAACTGTGTGTATCTCCACGGAGACTCGTGTGATATGTGTGGGCTGCAGGTCCTCCACCCAATGGATGCTGCCCAAAGATCACAACATATAAAAGTAAGTCTTAAGGAAGATATTCTGTTAATAGGTGTGAGAACTATGTTTTCCCTTTCACAACATTGTCAGTTCATTTCAAAGAAACGTTTGGTGAATTGAATGGTGATTATCATTAAGTTGGGGGTGTTCTCCTCCCTAGGCTTCTTGACTGCTTTATCAAGAAAATTGTGCTTTAGAACCTCAGACTTTTTGGGGCTTTTTTTCCTTTTTATTTCTTCTTTTTTAAAATAACAGCTTCTCTATTCACATTCCATACAATTTACTCTTCTAAAATGCACATTTCATTGGTTTTTAGTATATTCGCAGAGTTGTGCAACCACTATTCTCTCTAATTTTAGGACATTTTCATTATCCCAGAAAAGAAGCCTCTGGCTCATTAGCTCCACTGCTCTCCGTTCTTCCCTCCCTCCAGCTCCTGGCAACAACTGTTTTACTTTCTGTCTCTATGGATTTCCCTGTTCTGGACATTTCGTATATGTGGCCTTTTGTGGCTGGCTAAAGATTAGCAAGATGTTCTCAGGATCCGTCTGTGTTAGAGCGGGTATCAGTACTTCCTTCCTTCTCATGGCTGAGTAATAATCCTCCGTATGGCTGCACAGCACTTTGTTTTTCCATTTGGGTTGTTTCACCTTTCAGCTATTATGAATAATGCCATGAACATTCGTGTGTAAATTTTGGTGGACATATGTCTTGATTACCTTGGAATAGAGTTGCTGGGTCACATGGTAACTCTATGCTTCATATTTTGAGCGACTGCCAAACTTTCTCCACAGTGACTGCACTGTTTTACATTCTCATCAGCGATGGATGAAGGTTTCAAACTATGGTTTCCTAAGCCCATTTACTGCATGAATTTCTTTTTGTTGGGAAGACCCTGTATTAAAAACCTTATATTTATTGGAGCAGGTTTTGCTTCTAATCATAATCATCTCTTAATAAACTCACTTTGGCTGTGGGTGGTGGTGAAGCAGTGGAGTGTGGTTTGACCTCTGCCTTCTCAGCGTATTGGCTGTGTGATGTAGCAGTTTGAACCCCTGTATATATTCGGGAGAGCAGTGCCTACTTCAGGGGATTGTTTTTTAAAAAAAAAAAAAAGTTTAGCCTAAGTGTCCATCAACAGACGAATGGATAAAGAAGATGTGGCACATATATACAATGGAATATTACTCAGCCGTAAAAAGAAACGAAATTGAGTTATCTGTAGTGAGGTGGATGGACCTAGAGTGTGTCATACAGAGTGAAGTAAGTCAGAAAGAGAAAAACAAATACCGTATGTGAACACATGTATATGGAATGTAAAAAAAAAAAAGTCATGAAGAACCTAGGGGCAGGACAGGAATAAAGACACAGACCTACTAGAGAATCGACTTGAGGACACAGGGAGGGGCAAGGGGAAGCTGGGATGAAGTGAGAGAGTGGCATGGACATATATATGCTACCAAATATAAAATAGATAGCTAGTGGGAAGCAGCCGCATAGCACAGGGATATCAGCTCGGTGCTTTGTGACCACCTAGAGGGGTGGGATAGGGAGGGTGGGAGGGAGACGCAAAAGGGAGGGGATATGGCGATATATGTATACGTAGAACTGATTCACTTTGTTGTACAGCAGAAACCAGCATACCACTGTAAAGCAATTATACTCCAATAAAGATGTTTAAAAAAAGGTTTAGGAAAAGGATAAAAATATATACTAAAATAACTGGTTATATGGGACTATGGGTGACTTTTCTATTGCTTTTTTGTATTTCCTATAATTAGCATGTTTCTTAGAGATTAAAATATGTGTAATATAATGTTATGTAAATTATACCTCATTTAAAATAAAAAGTATGTGATGTCCACACAGAAACTTGCACATGAGTGTTCATAGCACACTATTCATAACAGCCCCAAAGCAGAAACAACCAAAATGTCCATCATCTGAAAATGGAAAAACAAACTGTGGTCTCCATACGATGGAATATTACTCAGCAAGAAAAAGAAAATGAAATAATCATATATTGTGCCACCATAGATACCTTGAAAATGTGCGAAGTGAACAAAGGCAGTCACAGAGGGCCGTGTATTTATACGAAATGTCCTGAATAAGCGTATCCACAGATGTGTCGTTGCCTAGGGCTACAGGTGTTGTGTCGGGGAAAGTAAGTGACTGCTGTGGGTTTGGAGTTTCCCTTTGGGGTAATGAAAATGTCCTAGTATTGATTGTGGTGATGGTTGTATAGCTCAGTGCATATACCAAAAACCATTTCATTGTACACTTTGAATGAATGCATTATATGGGATGTAAGTTATATCTCAATAAAGCTGTTTTATTTTGAATGTGAATTATATGCCTGGCACATAATTGTCACCTAATAAAGGTTAGTTTCCTTCACCCTTATTTTCTGATAGGTTATAAATTACAGCCTTAATCCTAATTACATTTTCCATCTAGAAACCTGTAAAATCAACAAACTTAGTGTGAAAAACTATAGTGTGAATAACAGCAGGGGTTGAGTTGCAGAATAGAGAAAATTAGGTAATTTTTTAGTTCCTGCAGTTGAGTCCTCAGAGTTTGCCTTTATAGTATCGTGAAGTCCCCAGATGTCGGTGCACCTGTACTCACTGGTGAACAAAGCTGTCTTCAGTGTCATATTGGGAACATTATCTTTTCACTTGACTGTTCGATTCTCTGCACAGGAGTCTTTAGCTGTCAAGTTGTTGTGATTCCATGACTTGATTGCATCTCTCTCCACTTCTTCTAGTCTTGCATCGAGGCCCATGAGAAGGACATGGAGCTCTCGTTTGCCGTGCAGCGCAGCAAGGACATGGTGTGTGGGATCTGCATGGAGGTGGTCTATGAAAAAGCCAACCCCAGCGAGCGCCGCTTCGGGATCCTCTCCAACTGCAACCACACCTACTGTCTCAAGTGTATTCGCAAGTGGAGGAGTGCTAAGCAATTTGAGAGCAAGATCATAAAGTGAGGCTCCTCCCCAGTCTTCGTTTGTGCTTTTCTATTTTGGGGAAGAATTTAGTATCTTGTGCCAACTTTCAACCAGATGGACCGCATTTAAATGCATGCATTTTATCTTGAAACTGGGGGTTCTTCTAATTGGGATTTCTTCTTTGTATTTCAGCTAGCTTCTAGATTAGTTGATATATCTACTTTTATTTGAATGAGGAAACCATATGTATCAGTTAGTAGAATCTTCGTGCTTTTTTCTGAGGAGATTGTGTTTAATGGATTAGCCAGTTTAGGTTCAGAGAACAAACTTATCTAGCTCTGAATGTATGTTTCCTGACATTTTACATTTTCCACTTTCCTATTCCATCCATTAAGCTAGCCAATAATCCACCATCCTTTAAAGATTGTTCTCATAACTGAACAAAAACTACATAATCTAAACAGAGCAAAGTTACAAGAAATAAATTTATTTAAACGAAAGAAAAAGGAGTCTGTGTGAAATGTCTTCTTTTTTTTTTTTAACCTAAGTTATTATTATTTTTTTTAATGAACTGGCTAGCCGTTGAGTTGAATTTATAAAGGAGTTTGTCTTGCCTCAAAATAAATGGTCAGTTGTGTGACCAGTGTGTGGAACCCTTTCAGGAAAAGCCCATTTGCCTTTCAGTTAAATCTTTAAACCTGGAGGTGACACACCAGGGTGTGTCCTTGAAGGAGAGTGGGCCTGTGAAGGGGAATTTGCATTGCAGCCTGTTCATTGTTTCCCAGGTCCTGCCCAGAATGCCGCATCACATCTAACTTTGTCATTCCAAGTGAGTACTGGGTGGAGGAGAAAGAAGAGAAGCAGAAACTCATTCAGAAATACAAGGAGGCAATGAGGTATGAGCACTGCAGCCTTTTCTCAACCTAAGATCCCAACGTCGCTTGGGTTCACTTTGAAAAGAACAGTGCTGCATTATATACTCTTACCTCCTTCCTACCCTTTCTTTTACTTCCCAGTACAGTTTATTTTGTCACCGCTGATAACACTTAACCTGTTCTGTATCTTGCTATAACACAGTCCTTGGGGTGCACGCCAGAGGGCTGCGTTACCATGAAGTCTGCACTGCTGAGAGAGCTAAAGCCCCAGGAATGGGGTCTGCCTTGTCCTGATTCCATGTTACAGTTGTCCTATGTTCCTGTGTGTGGGCTTTCTCGAAGGTTTTCCCTCTGCTGGATCTGCGGTACTAGGGCTGTTAAACAGTAGACTTGACCATTTTCCGTTTCTGGTCAGTGTTTCATGCAATAGCACACACGTGTTTAAGAACACACCTTGGGAAGGGATGTAAACAGACGTACCAGTTCTATCCCTCCCTGTTTAAAGAAACCCTGGATGATAGTCAAATACAGACCTGAAATCCACTGTGAATAAGGGTTGCGATATTTTCCTTTCCAGCAACAAGGCGTGCAGGTATTTTGATGAAGGACGCGGGAGCTGTCCATTTGGAGGGAACTGTTTTTACAAGCATGCGTACCCTGATGGCCGTAGAGAGGAGCCACAGAGACAGAAAGTGGGAACATCAAGCAGATACCGGGTAACTCTCACTGTTTTTTTGAAGGAGGGGAAATACCACACTCTCAGTTGAGTCCCGCACAGATTGGGGTAGGGGAAGGAGAAGATTAACACTGGGAACGAGACTAGAGCATTAAAGGAGGAAACCAACTTCGGCAAACTGGGAGGGCTGTGAGAGGAGAAACTAGAATGCTTAAAGCTCTAGACTAAGCTGTTGGCCTCAAGTAACCAGAGGGGAGGAATTGGTAAAGTCGAAACCCTAAATAAGAAGTCTGGTTCGTCATGCCCTCTGGTGTGCTGGACGTTTTGCCTTAGAAACAAGAGAATAGAAGATGCTACTCGGCAGTGCCATCCCTATCACGGCCCTGTTTTTTACAGGCCCAACGAAGGAACCACTTCTGGGAGCTCATTGAGGAAAGAGAGCACGGCAACCCCTTCGACAACGACGACGAAGAGGTTGTCACCTTCGAGCTGGGCGAGATGTTGCTTATGCTTTTGGCTGCAGGTGGGGACGACGACCTGACGGACTCTGAAGACGAGTGGGACTTGTTTCACGATGAGCTGGAAGATTTTTATGACTTGGATCTATAGCAGCTTTGCGGGGCGTGTGAACTGGTCTGCTGAGCCTCAGACGGCAGCCGTGCCCGCTCGTGGCGGCAGCGCCCGTGGTTCTCTCCTAGGCAGGCCTCGCGACTCCAGGTGCTGTCGTAACAAGTTTTACCCAGGGCCTGTCTTCTCAATCCCTCACCTTTCCCCAAGGAGTATGTTGTTTTCTCTGTTTCAGAAAGTTACAAAAATAAATCTTAAAGTTAGTTTTTTTTGTAACATGAATTTAACTGTCAGACAGTTAGAGTGTAGGTTTGTTGCGTCATCTGTTTTCAGCCAGATTCACACAGTTCAAGGGTAGCATTTCTGGATTTGCAGTACTCACTTTTGAGGACCCCAGGTTCAAAAGTAACAGCATTGGCCCTGCTGTGGGGTCCAAGAATTGGGGTGATAGGTGAAGGATCTGAACTGTGGCATGTAGCCTTCTGCTATAGACTTAGGCAGATGCTTGAGGTTTCTGGTGAATTCTGCACATCTGTGTTTTTATATCTGTTCCCTGCCCTGTAATCCCCACCCTGTGCACTTGTTCTGTGGTTTTGGTCTCTTGTTTAATTGCACACAAGTACTACTGCTGGGTAACCAGAACCAGGTGCGACTGTGTTGAGATTTTTACTGTGTTTAGCCTGATAGGAAAATTGTGAAAGAACACATATAAAGATATAGTGGAATAAAATAAATGCAGAGTTGGAAGTTGACTCCCAAGGGCTGATAGACTTGGTACGTGTGAGTGTGTAACAAGCTTCTCATCCCTGCATAGATGCAGTGTCTGTAGCCTTAGTGGAAAAACTCAAGTTTAGTGGTTTCAGCCTCGTGTGGCAAATAGATCTTAAAGGACAAAGCAGTACATTGGTAGCTGTTAATAGAGCAGGGCTAGCTCTGTCTCTATAAATAGGGAAATGGGCTTAGCCATAGAAGTTCAAACTATCTGGTTGTCTCATGTATTAACACAAACTGGGTCTCAGTTACACAGTTGTATTTAATGTTTTATGATCTCCTAGACTTTCTAGTCCAGGCACTTTTTGACAAACCTTTGTCCTCATTTGAGGGGTTTTGTTGTCGGGTTTTTCTGTTCGTTTTTGTGGGTATTTGCCTCATTCCATCCCTGAGCTTTGCAGCTAGACAGGTGTGATTCAAAACTATGTTCTAAGGTGTTTCCTGTAGTGGAGTAATTGGTTTGCAGTAGTAAGTGATGCTTTTCCACTAAAAGGGGACGGAGAGGTGGTAATCCACGAGATAAGCTAAAGTTAAATTGTTAGAAGAATTCCTTGATCAGAAATTATAAATTTGCGTTTTGTTGCTCTATTTCCTGAAAATAACTTGGAGATGCCCCTGATTTGTCCATCTACTGCTTTGATTCCTTGGATACCACTCATTCTTTCACGTTAAGCAAAAACAAGTAATTGTTGCAGAGGTCTCTGTATTTTGCAGCTGCCCTTTTGTAAGACGCACTTTTCCCAAATAAAACAATTTTAAAAACCCGTAATTTGGCTTTCTGTTTTGTGTAATGAGCCATTTTGAACTGTGCAGATGTCAAAGCATATTTGTTTCTTTCATCGCCTCTTGGATCAGTTCATCCGTTGGTCAAATTTCTGTGGATATAGGTTCATTGAGAAAAGTTGACACCTTTCCTAAAACATCTAGCCTGCTGAGAAATGTCTGAGAGATAAAGAGGAAAACCTTACCAGCTGGGATCATCAAATTTCTTTTTAGGATTTTTAAGACTAACCCTTAGGCCTTCTTTATTGGACAGTGGCACTGACAGTTTCTGTTGCCATGTGCTGGTTGAACCTGCTTCAGACCCGCAAATAACGCTGTTTTTGTTCCTAATTCTATTACGTGATTTTTTTTTTCTCTTTGACCGTGCCGCGTCGCTTGTGGGATCTTAGTTCCCTGACCAGGGGATCCAACCCAGGCCCTCAGCAGTGAAAGTGTGGGGTCCTAACTACTGGGCCACCAGGGAATTCCCTATGTAAATTTTTTATTATTAAAATAAAAACCCTTCCACCACT
Source organism: Stenella coeruleoalba (assembly GCF_951394435.1). NCBI lineage: Eukaryota > Metazoa > Chordata > Mammalia > Artiodactyla > Delphinidae > Stenella > Stenella coeruleoalba. The sequence goes on along the minus strand of NC_137155.1, from coordinate 91,804,305 downwards.
CCAATGGAAGACCTTCAGTAACCTTTTTACAGTGCCTGTTTGTAAAATAATTTAGTATCTATAATTAAGAATTAATAGTTGTAATATCTATATTAAGAATTAATGCTATTGAAAACGTCTCCACATCTAGGGTTGTGTGTATTGCAACTTACTGTAGTCATGGTCATAGCTGAAGGTCCACTGAGGAGTCTGTTCCTGTAAGCTCCCTTCTGGTGGATTTTTAGCTGAAACTGCTCCCTTCCAGAAGTGCCCAAAGTTCACCTTCAGCTGCTGCTGCTGAGGCCTTGCTGGGGACCCAGAGGGGTGCTAGAAAGCCTGAGGCGAGGTGGAAGTGTTGGGGATCTGAGCCGGGCCAGAGACTCAAGCCTCTGGTTTTTTTGGTGTCCAGAAAGTAGGAAGAGGCTCATCAGGAGCTGCGCCGTTGGCGGCATGTCCGAGTCTGGTGGGGAGAATGGTCTAGGCGTGACCCAGGTGGTGATAATGGCTTAGTGCTGGAGTTTAGGGGGGGTTGATGTTCGGAGCAGCCTTCTTTGTGTCTCAGAAAAGGCAGTGGAAGCTTATGTATAAGCCTGTCCTTAATGCGTGTTGCTGCCTGGTCACTGCCTACATTGAAAGTGAGCTCTTTCTGTGTGCTTGCCGATTGCACACGGTTGGGGGACCACCGGTGATGAGTGAAACTTCTTTCCCATTTGCACAAAACTACCATCTCAACGTCTTTCCTGCCACCACACAACAATAAGTGATGTTTACATCTGTGACTAACTCCTGTGGACATTCACAGATTATTTTTTTTTAAGATTGGAGGAAAAGTGAAGCAAATACTGCCAAAGATTTGGGGGAGGGAGGGAGGAGGTATGCTGTCGATAAAGGTATTTGTAGTCGTCGTTATTCACGCTCTTCAAATGTCCAAGTCGGCTTTCTGTAGGTGCGCGGTACAGTGGCAAAGCCCATCTAACTTTCGTGAGCTGATGAAATGTGAGCGGAAGTGACAAATATCATTTCCAGATGAAAGTTACGAGTCAGTCAGCCCATGGTTTTCCTCATTCTCCACTTTCCTGTGGCCACGTGTGATTTCTGAGGAGGTGGCGGTTCCACCGGCCTGGGTCACACTGCAGGGAGAGGTGGGGCGAACGCTCAGCTGACCTCTGAGGGGCATGGGACGCCAGCTGGGGGGTGAAAAGCCTCTGAAATTCTGGATCTTTATGTTGTCACAGCATAACAACCAGTCCTGTGTTGAAATCATCTGTTTAAAGAAATGAGTTGTCATTTTATACAGAAATCTAAGTAAAAGACTTTCAGTATTTAAAATATTCATTTATGTTTACAGTACTTTTTAGGCACCTCTATTCAAGATAATCCAGTGGAAAGTAAGTTGTAAGGTGATCAAGTAAGTTGTACTGATGAACAAACATAAATAAACTTTATCTTTTAAAATTGATACATCATATACAGACATGATTAGTAGGAAAAGCATTATTACAAACTTTACTTGCTTTTTTGCCTAATCTTTGGTGATAAATACTACTAATGAAAATATGTAATTTTTTTTAGAAGAACGAGATTTTGTACTACAGTTTTTAAACATGTAGGAAGGACTTTAGTTGAATTGCTGCCATGTGACTGACCCAGACCACGTGCTGCATGCGTCCTCCATCCCTCCTCCTGCCAAGGAGATGTTGAAAGCCACCCCGCTGAATCGACAGTTACAAGGTGGAGGGATCCTGAGTCCCCAGGTCACTGGAGAAGAGAACCCCTCCACCCCAAATCAGATTTTGCATGAACAAGAGATTCACTGAGGTTTGCGAGTCTATTTTGTTTTGTTTCTTTGCCGATGTAGCCTAGCGTGAAATACCCTGATAACAATAGTTGTAGTCCTTTTCTTAATGGAGTTAGAGATATTTGTGTTATTTATTTGTTTGTTTGTTTGCCACAACACGCGGCATGCAGCATCTTAGTTCCCCAACCAGGGATGGAACCTGTGCCCCCTGCAGTGGAAGTGTGGAGTCTTAACCGCTGGACTGCCAGGGAAGTCCCATTGTGTGATTATTTTTGGTAATTATAAATTATGATAACTACTATAAAGGTGTAAAATGAGAGCTTTCAATGGGAGGCCTGGCTCGTCTCTGGCCAGAGAGAGCTCATCTGAGCTGAGACCTGAAAGGGGGGAAAAGGGCACGACCCCTCAGACCAAAGACATGTGCTGAAGCCGTGAAGCCGGCAGAGGCAGAACATACGATACCTCGTACTGAACCCTACCATCAGTGGCAGTCGATACCCTGCAGGATATGCCCAGTTTACTCTCTTAGCTACAACAGTTTCTTTCCTTTTAGAAAAGAATATCAATGCAAGTGTGTCGGTAACATTTATAGGGATAATATTGGATTGCCCTAATATATCAAGATGATCTTGCTAAGTTTCAGTACTTTAGTAACATGTGACACACCCAACTGGTCCTCTTCTTAGCCTAACCAGAACTTAGCCCTCCCCTGAAGTCACTGCACCCGCAGAATCCTGTCCCACAGGGACCTCAGCTATCACTCTTCTAAAGCCACTTGCACATTATTGGGCCGTCTGTGCCACCTAGCTGTAACCCTGTCATCGTGGGAGAACTTGCACGATGCTTTATAAGGCGCTTTGCGAGCTTTCTTTTCTTCTCTTTTTTTTGCGGTACGCGGACCTCTCACTGTTGTGACCTCTCCCGTTGCGGGGCACAGGCTCCGGATGCACAGGCTCAGTGGCCATGGCTCACGGGCCCAGCTGCTCCGCAGCATGTGGGATCTTCCCAGACCGGGGCACGAACCCACGTCCCCTGCATCGGCAGGCGGACTCTCAACCACTGCGCCACCAGGGAAGCCCTCGAACTTTCTGAACTGATCCTCACAAGCCTGTAAAGTAGTTAAGGCCAGTTTTTGTCTCATTTTGCAAATGAGAACACCAAGGTGCAGGAGTTAACTAGCCCAGTGTCCAGCAGGTAGTGTGTCCGTGGAAGCCTTATAGCTTTGGACTCCACGTCTGGGTCTACACAGATCTGCTGCCATTTGCTTCCTTTCTGGATATAGCTCACTTTTCTGGGTGACTTGAGTAACAGATTTACACTCTTCCTCACCACCATCCCCTCAGTTGGCCTTTGTGACTTGAACATCTGTTCTCTCTTGACACTGTGGAGTCCTAAGCCTCAAGGTTTGGGAGGAGTGATTTTTTTGGTCATTTTTCTAGTTCTGTTTACTTGCATCGGGAGATTCAAATGTAAGAAATGTAGTTTCTTACAGAGGATATGCTTTGTTTAAATCCTGCAGACTTCAAAGATAGGCAAAACACAACTCTTACCCTCTAGCTTATAATCTAGTCTAAGTGTCTGAGATGATCAGTGCATTTAAGTGGTTTGCTTGCTAATCATACTGCTGGTATAAAGGAGTAAAGGAGTAGCAGAGACATGGAACCTCCGCTCCAGAGCAGTGTTATTCACTGCAGGTTGTAACCCATTCATGGATGGGGAGAACAATTTATGGGCCACAAGCAACATTTTAAGCAAATGAATGGTATATTTATGTCAGAGTGCATCTCATGTGATAAGGACACGTCTTACCGGGTAGAAATGTAAATTGTGTTTCTTAATATGGATTATAGTCAAAGTTTGGAAAACACTGCTGTCATAACCTACAGTCTTAGGGACTCTAAGGGTCATTTCCAGAGACAGTAGTCTGTGGACTGCAGCTTGAGACACAGGTGCATTACAAATTTTGATACCAACACAATTATAAAAGGAAAGGCAAACGGGCACTGAAATTAAGGGACAGTGTTCATTTACATGATAACTATTCACAGGTTTATATTAATAACATTTTTATTAAACAAATGTAACAAAATCATAAAGAATAAAGTTTTAAACCCAAAGAATCCAATGTGATAGGTAAAACTCTAGAATGACCCTTGCTCAGATATCATACCATCCCCTTTGAGTGGATGGAACTTGTGAGTATGATGGGAGATATCACTCCTGTGATTATGTTCCATTATAATGCAAAAGAGACCTTATCTTGGGTAGGTCTGACCTAATAAGGTGAATCCTTTCAAAGTAGAGTTTTCACTGGCTGGTTGCCAAAGGGAAAGTGGAGAGAGATGCTCCAGCTGGCCTGGCTGAAAGCAAACACACGTGTCGTGATTGCCTATGGGGACCGTGTGGCAAGGAACTGCAAGCAGCCTTTAAGAGCTGACAGGAAGGGGCTTCGCTGGTGGCGCAGTGGCTAAGAATCTGCCTGCCAACACGGGACACAGGCTCGAGCCCTGGTCCAGGAAGATCCCACATGCCGTGGAGCAACTAAGCCCGTGCGCCACAACTACTGAGCCTGTGCTCCGCAACAAGAGAAGCCACCGCAGTGCGAAGCCCACGTACTGGAACAAAGTGTTAACCCCCGCTCGCTGCAACTAGAGCAAGCCCACGCGCAGCAACAAAGACCCAGCGCAGACGAAACAAACAAAAGAACTGACAGGAAAATAAGGACCTCGGTCCTACAACCACAGAAAATGAATTCTGCCAACAATCAGTGAGTTTGGAAGAAGAACCTGAGACCCAGATGAAAACCACAGCCCTGCCTGACGCCTTGCTTTCAGCCTGGTGAGACTGAGCAGAGAATCCACCTAAGCTGTGCCTGCACATCTACAGAAACCTACAGAAGCTGTGAGATAATAAACGTGTTGTTTTAAACCACTAAGTTTGTAGCAATTTGTTATGCAGTAATAGAAAACTAATATATCCAGGAATAACACTTTGGTTTATATCCTTGTAGTTATATCGTTTGTAGTTTTCTTTCTGTGTACATCTATACTTTTTTGTTTGTAACAATCATACTTTTTCTTTAATCATTTTTTTTTAAGATTTAATTTTATTTATTTTTGGCCGCGTTGAGTCTTCATTGCTGCGCACGGGCTTTCTCTAGTTGCGGCGAGCAGGGGCTACTCCTTGTTGCGGTGCGCGGACTTCTCATTGCTGTGGCTTCTCTTGTTGCGGGCCTTGGTAGCTGCGGCTCGTGAGCTCTAAGGCGCAGGCTCAGTAGTTGTGATGCACAGGCTTAGTTGCTCCGCGGCATGTGGATTCTTCCCAGACCAGGGCTCGAACCCGTGTCCCCTGCATTGGCAGGCAGATTCTTATCCACTGGGCCACCAGGGAAGTCCCTCTTGAATCTTTTATTTACCCTATTATTGAATATTTTTCACCCCATTAAACAATGATACCACAAGGTTTTTTTTTTGGAGTATAGTTGATTTACAATGTTGTGTTACTTTCAGGTGAATTAGTTATACATATACACATATCCACTCTTTTTTAGATTCTTTTCCCATGTAGGCCATTACAGAGTACTGAGTAGAGTTCCCTGTGCTATACAGTAGGTCCTTATTAGTTATCTATTTTATATATAGTAGTTACCACACCTTTAAAAGTTGTGTAGAATTTATGTAATAACCCCCTATTGTTGAAGATTATTTTCAGGTTTTCATTATTATTAGCAGTACTGTCTCACACAATCCATGAAGAATTCCTGAATCTAAATACCTAGAAGTAGTCTTCCCAATATTTAAAAAACCTTTGCTCGTTTCCAGTCATCAACTAATTCTCTCCTACTTTCTCATTGTGAGAGCTCTTTTTTTTTTTTTCGGCCCCTCCATGCAGCAGTTCCCTGACCTTCTCTGACCAGAGATTGAACCCAGGCCCTCGGCAGTGAGAGCCCGGAGTCCTAACCACTGGACTGCCAGGGAAGTCCCTCATTGTGAGAGCTCTTTTTTTTTTTTTTTTTTTTGCAGCACGCGGGCTCCGGACGCACAGGCTCAGCGGCCATGGCTCACGGACGCAGCCTCTCTGCGGCATGTGGGATCCTCCCGGACCGGGGCACGAACCCGTGTCCCCTGCATTGGCAGGCGGACTCTCAACCACTGCGCCACCAGGGAAGCCCATAAATTTTATTTTTGTAATTGAAATTTCATTTCTAAATTAGATGAGGTTTCAGGCTGCTATTCGTAAGTGACTTTCTAAAAATTAACACATCATGTGTGGATAATTTTTATTGCCCCAAAATGAAAAACTGATTGAATATAATTATAACTGTATGATCTCTTTTATTTTTTTAATATATTTATTTATTTATTTTTGGCTGCGTTAGGTCTTTGTTGCTGCGCACGGGCTTTCTCTAGTTGTGGCGAGCAGGGGCTACTCTTGATTGTGGTGCGCAGGCTTCTCGTTGCGGTGGCTTCTCGTTGCAGAGCACGGGCTCTAGGCACGCGGGCTTCAGTAGTTGTGTCACGTGGGCTCAGTAGTTGTGGCTCACAGGCTCGAGAGCGCAGGCTCAGTAGTTGTGCACGGGCTTAGCTGCTCCAGGGCATGTGGGATCTTCCTGGACCAGGGCTCGAACCCGTGTCCCCTGCATTGGCAGGCGGATTCTCAACCACTGCGCCACCAGGGAAGTCCCTACGATCTCTTTTAAATGTTGGTTTTTCAAGTTCTAGAGACCTCTTGATACACTATGTAAGAATAAGTAAATGCAAGTCTAAATGATAGGTAAAGGAAACTTCTATTCAGGTGAAGAGCAAACTTTGGTTGATTTTGCAGAATTACCACCTATTCTGTACTATTTATTAACTTGTACTTTAATTTCGGCATTCCTGGTACTTCAGTCTTTGGCAGTTATTTTGAGGTATAAATTAAACAATATATGGTTAAGAATAAACACAAAAGAAACTGCAGGATGTCAAAAACACTTTAGCAGCTCCCCTTCTGCTGGTGGTAAACCAACTAGTGAATCGTTTGTGAATTGTAAAATCTACACATGTTCATTCAATAATTGATCACAGGCTCTTGAACAGGTTATACTGATATTATTGAGAATAAAAAAAAAATTAAGCAGGCACTGTTATTGCCTTTGGTGATATGAATCCCCAGAACCTCTTCTCAATCATCTGGAGGTTTACAAGCGACCTGTGGGGAGCTGCGATGTGTACCGCTGGCCGAGTCCTTCCCCATCCTTTCAATCTAAGCCTTGGGTCGTAATGGCTGGTGGAAGCCAGCCTGGTTTGCCCTGGGTCAGCCACGTCACCTTACATATGATGGAACTGGAGTTTCTACATCATCCCTGTTCAAAAGGCAGAGCATTCAGCCTGGGCCGGGTGTATTTCAGGCACAGCTCCTCTGTAATTCCCCCACAGTTAAACAGGACTCGCGCAATCCACCCAACCTGCTACCCTTTCTCTACCCTGCCCCTTCCCCACTGCCTCCTCGCCCCTTCAGCTTTTTTTTTTAAATAAATTTATTTATTTGTTTATTTTGGCTGCGTTGGGTCTTCCTTGCTGTGTGCAGGCTTTCTGTAGCTGCGGCAAGCAGGATCTTCTGTGTTGCGGTGCGCAGGCTTCTCACTGCGGTGGCTTCTCTTGTGCTCTAGGCACGCGGGCTCAGTAGTTGTGGCAACGCGGGCTCAGTAGTTGTGGCGCATGGGCTTAGCTGCTCCGCAGCATGTGGGATTTTCCCAGACCAGGGCATGAACCTGTGTCCCCTGCATTGGCAGGCGGATTCTTAACCATTGTGCCACCAGGGAAGTCCCCCTTCAGCTTCTTTTATAGAGAGAGCTGCAGAACTTTACTTTGAAGGATATTGAAATGTATGTTTGTGAGTTTATCTTGCGGTGAGTGTATTTTTGTGTGTGTAGAGGTTGATGAGGAGTTAACATGATGGAGCCCAAATCCAATACTGGTCGTTATCTGAGAGAGAGTGAAGCATAATTGTTAAGTGGGCTCTGGAGCCAGGTGATTTGGGTTTGCATCCTGGCTCTGCCACTTACTAGCTGTGTGACCTTAATCTCTCCGTGTCTCATAGCCTCATTTTTATTTATTTTCCTTTTTTTTTCTTTATTAGAGTATAATTGCTTTACAATGGTGTGTTAGTTTCTGCTCTATAACAAAGTGAATCAGTTATACATATACATACATCCCCATATCTCCTCCCTCTTGCGTCTCCCTCCCTCCCACCTTCCCTATCCCACCCCTCTAGGTGGTCACAAAGCACCGAGCTGATCTCCCTGTGCTCTGCGGCTGCTTCCCACTAGCTAGCTATTTTACGTTTGGTAGTGTATATATGTCCATGCCTCTCTCTCTCGCTTTGTCACAGCGAGACATATCCTCAAGTCCATTCTCTAGTAGGTCTGCGTCTTTATTCCTGTCTTACCCCTAGGTTATTAATGACATTTTTTTTCTTAAATTCCATATATATGTGTTAGCATACGGTATTTGTTTTTCTCTTTCTGACTTACTTCACTCTGTATGACAGACTCTAGGTCCATTCACCTCACTATAAATAGCTCAATTTCGTTTCTTTTTATGGCTGAGTAGTATTCCATTGTATATGTGTGTCACATCTTTATCCATTCATCCGATGATGGACACAATCATAGCCTCATTTTTATAGTAGGAGTTACAAATAGTACCTACTTCAAAAATAGTTGACAGGATGCACTGAGTTAGTGTAAATAAAATGCTTGGGGAATTCCCTAGTGGTCCAGTGGTTAGGACTCCGCACTTCCACTGCAGGGGGCCCGGGTTCCTTCCCTGGTCAGGGAACTAAGATCCCGCAAACCACGCGGCCGAAAAAAAAAAAGCCTGGTACAGTGCCAGGCACATAGTAATTGCCGTATGTGTTTGCCATTATTATTACCGTAGTAGTACTATTACTGTTACTACTAATAGACCTTTTCAGTAATAGAGTGGGGAAGAGATTCAGGAATAATCTATGAACAATGAAATATTAACTGAAAGATTTTCTCATACATGGAGGTGTACTTGACGCTGGCAGACGAAATAGAGACATTCATAATCTTTTTCTATTAATTTTTATTGGAGTATAGTTGCTTTACAATGTTGTGTTAGTTTCTGCTATACAGCAAAATGAATCAGCTATACGTATACATATATCCCTTTTTTGGATTTCCTTCCCATTTAGGTCACCACAGAGCACTGAGTCGAGTTCCCTGTGCTCTACAGTAGGTTCTCATTAGTTATCTATTTTATACATCTATAATCTTTTTTTCTTCCAAAATGTCCCCTTTGGAGCTTTATTTCATATAATTCCCTTGTTAACAACTATGCAGTTTTGAGGATGTGAGAAAAGTGCGAGCTTCAGTTAACACAGAGTCTTCCTGGACCTTGGCTCTAAAGCAGCGCCTGCTTGAGTGAGCTTCACAGTGTGGTACAAGCCTGCTCTGAGCTTCAGAAAAGCCTGTGCCTCTTTTCAGAGCAGACATTTGTGCGCCCTCACCCAGGGAAGCTGCTCCCTTCCACTTGCCCTTTCCAGTACTTCTGTCCCAGCACCATCATTTCAACAGGAGCCCACACTGGTTAATTACAGGTTGCTGGTGTTCCGGTGACCTTGTTCTCACGTGTGTAACCTGTTGGTAGGAATATTTTAATTCCAGATAACCCGCAGAGGGCATCATCCTAGAAGCTGATGAGGTTTTAGAGTATTGGTTGAGACTGGTGTGCAGATAAATGGAGGAGCCTTGGTGTGAACCATTAATCTCCTGTCCTGCTCAGCCTCTTGTCTGCACACTTTCCCCTGATCCAGTCAGTTTTCTTTTCCCTTCTTCTTCTTTTTTTTTTTTTTATATTTATTTATTTATTTGGTTGCACCGGGTCTTAGTTGCAGCAGGCCGTCTCCTTAGTTGTGGCTCCCAGGCTCCTTAGTTGTGGCATGCGAACTCTTAGTTGCAGCATGCATGTGGGATCTAGTTCCCTGACCAGGGATCGAACCAAGACCTGCTGCACTGGGAGCACAGAGTCTTATCCACTGTGCCACCAGGGAAGTCCCTTCCTCTCCTTCCCCTTCTTAAGGAGTGTCTGCTCACTGCCTCCTCTGAAAATTGCCCAGTGACTTGGTACAGGTATATTCCTGATCTGCCTTGTGAACTCCTGCTTCACATAACCCCTTCTTTAGAACAAGAATATGTATGTGAAAAAAGGTTAATCTGCTTTGATGCCTTTATTATTTCTGGCTTGTAATAGATTTCCCTCATGTTTCCAAAAGGTAAGTTGTTCGCTTCAAAAATGAATATATATTGCTGTGAATTAAATGTAATTTATTCTCTGTGGTTACACTCCCATCCTCACCTAACCTCTGTATGGTAGTAGTTCTCAAGGTTTAGTGTGGGGAGAATCACCTGGCAAGCTTGGTGAAGTGTGGGTTTCTGGAAAGATTCAGTCAGTCAGCCATGGGTGTCAGGAATCCTAGACAAGCATCTCCTGGCCCCTGTCCTAGGTGTGGTCGGGGAATTCCACTACAGAAGCATTGCTCTATTGTACTGTCCAATGGACATATGGTGTGAGCCACACACATAATTTAAGATTTTCTAGTTGCTACATTAAAAAAAGTAAAAAGAAACAGCTGAAATGTTAATATATATTTTATTAACCTGGAATGATATTAATCTAAAATATCATTTTAACATATAATCAATATAAAATTATTAGGAAGATACTTTACATTTTATTTTTCATAATAAGTCTTCAAATTCTGGTATGTATTTTACATTCAGAGCTCATCAAATTGAAATTAGCCAATTTCAAGTAGTCAGTCACACGTGGCTAGTGGCTATTTGTTTTGTGCTGGTCTCAGCCTGCAGATAACAGTGCTACAGCTAGAAATGCCTGGGGGGGACCCACCTGCACCCTGGGTGCGCCCCAGACAGACATTTCCTCTTTCAGAGCTGATGTTGTGGCCGGACCAACACTTGCAGTTCTTACTAGGATTGTAAGACACCCTCAGCAGCAACCGTCAGGGAGCTTTGCGGACACAAGGGTTATGACTCACAGCTTCCGGAGGGTACACAGCACGCCCCGGCCATGCAGCAAGGTCAGTACTGGTTTGATATTTGTCTATGAGCCAATTTAATTTCAATTCAGAAATGACTTTTGATCCAGCAGATGATTGGGTGTTTTGGAAAGAAATTGTAGGCATCTCCCTCATCCTAGGAGGGTGGTCCAATCCGCCCAACTCGGATAAAGTGAAATCTAATTCTCTCTCCATCACATGGCTCCTGACCATTTGGCAAGACCGTATTTATCGTCTTTAGGTCAAAAAGCTTTGCCCCCCAAACTAAGACCTGAGGTGTGAATGTCAGGAAGCAAAAGTTAACAGCATCTGGTTCATCATTGCAGGCTTTTTCCCCATCTTCCCACACCCACACTGTTTTCAACCACTCTGCAATGTTCCAAACATCTTCTCCCCTGTCTTCGTTCCTTCTTCTACTTCTCTTTTCTTCTTTCCTTTACTACCCTCTTTTTCAAGTGAGAAGCAGAGTTCAGTAGAAAGCAGCTGAAGGGTTGGGGAGACAGAAAAGGGAAAGATGAAAAGGAACAAATCTTGTCCTCCTACCACTGGGCCTTGAGTCCTAGGAAAAGTCAAGAAAAACAGTGGTGTCCTCTATCCTCAGAGTCAGGGTTTCCCCCTCTGGTGTGAACTGAGGCAAAAGGGTGCCCCCCCACCAGGCAGGAAGGAGTAGGACCAGCTGCAAGTCCGCACTGGAGTCCGAGGTCTCCTCAGCAGACACGAGGCCGTCCGCTGCCCTTGGTTTCGGAGGTGGCCTCTGCTGGGTGCCACCGGCCCGGGGAACATACTCAACAAGTGCACTGGCTCTTCTCCCTCGGCCCCGGGGCCATGAGGACAGGACTGGAATCCAGGGGGAGGCTGCCCAGGGTGCCCTCCCCGTACAAGGGCAGGCTGTGGCGAGCCATCAACTCCCTGGCCATCAGCACGAAGACCTCGTCGATGTTCTTGGACTCCTTGGCAGACGTCTCCAAGACAGCCAGGAGGCCGTATTTCTCAGCCAGTGTGCAGGCATCCTCAAACAGGACGTGCCGTTTTTCCCACATGTCACATTTGTTCCCTGGGAGTGAGAGAGAAGCAAATATTCCGATGAGTAACTTAATCTGGTTTTTTAAAAGG